>NC_046314.1:28791162-30069912 GCF_009819535.1 Lacerta agilis | reverse complement strand
ATAAGTGCATATAGGCTTGCAGCATTGCAGTGCAATTCTAATCTTGCCTAGTATTCAGTGAGAATTAAGTTGCGTTAAGTTTAATGGGACTTACTACCCAGTAAGTGGGACTAGGATGGCAGCAAAGTTAAAAAAAGAAATAAAATCTTTAACAGTCCTTTAGACACACTTACAATTTTATAATATTTCATTTGACACATGTTGAAATGTTTTAAATATTTTAACCATGTTGTGAAATATAAGTTAAAACATATGAGCCAATTTTTAAGCACTTTCAAGTCAAATTCATTTCAATGCCAGTCACATGGATCATGTCCTCCAAAAGTCCCACTGAAATAAATGAGGCTTGAAAGTGCTCAAAAATACCTGGGATGTCCACAGGTTGTCACTGACAGCTCTGGATTGATAGCAGGTTCCTTTGGTCCCATGTGAAAAGAAACGACACCATTTACTATTATTATTTAATTTGTGACTTGCTTCCCATGAAAACCCTCAAAGCAATTTCACAAGGCAATAAAAGCACACCTAAAACAATTGCATATTTAACAAAACAGACAAAACCATTTCATATGTGCAGACATGCCCAGGGATTTCTCTTGTATGGCCGGGAGTGGGGAAAGAGCTCAACAAAGAGGATAAGGAAGCCACAAGGGCAGGGCACAATACTGCAATCGTTTGTGCCATGAAAACATAGACTTGGAGCCTGGGTACAGAACTACACACTCCTAAGCATCCAGCAATTCTGACTGGTGCTGATGGGAGTTTAGTTCAACTACATCTTGAGGAAATGGGTGGCGCTGTGGGTTAAACCACAGAACCTAGGGCTTGCCGATCAGAAGGTCAGCGGTTCAAATCCCCGCGATGGGTTGAGCTCCCGTTGTTCGGTCCCTGCTCCTGCCAACCTAGCAGTTTGAAAGCATGTCAGAGTGCAGGTAGATAATTAGGTACTGCTCCGGAGGGAAGGTAAACGGCGTTTCCATGTGCTGCTGTGGTTCGCCAGAAGCGGCTTAGTCATGCTGGCTACATGACCCGGAAGCTGTACGCCGGCCAGTAAAGCGAGATGAGCACCGCAACCCCTGAGTTGTCCGTGACTGGACCTAATGGTCAGGGGTCCCTTTACCTTTATCTTGACGACCCCAGGTTTCTTATCCCTGACCTAGGAAAGTCTCACAAACCAGAGAGTAACTGACTTGGGTTTCCTCTGTCTAAGCAGGGAAAGGTTCAGTGCCCTCCACAGCTCTTTGCCTCTTGTAGGCTTGAATCAATTTATACAAAAGCAAATGATTATATGAAAATCAATGGGATTTAGTTTATTTCATTGCAGGCCACCTTCCCTGATGGATGCAGAACTTGCCATAAGCATCGTCTGTAATAATGCTGCCACTTCTCACTGATCATTTAACCATTCTTAACAGATATGGGGGGGGGGAATCTGTTGTTATTTATTCATTAAAAATCATTCCCCATCTTGCAATTCCACTAGTCTGCAAGGCAGCTGACAATATTCTTAAAAACCCACAGCATTGTGATAATTTTTGACTAAAGTAATAACATGATAACCACGGTAAGGAAGACTTAAACAGGTCGACCTACATAAGGAAAGCAAAGCAAAGCAAAGAGAACTCAGAATGGGAACTAGTAGAGGAAGAGGCATGCTAATCAATTAACTAGTGATCTGGCCAGTGGGAAACAAATGCGGATAAAAAGAATCCTAGTGTGGAGATGCCAAATCCTTCCAAACAGATTGAGCCAAACTATTTACCAAACAAACTTCATGATAAGAAACTTGGAAGTAGCTGGAGGCCCAGCTTGGCAGGCTTCCAGAGTTAATTAGCACACACAATAATCTTCTTTCTCTACTTTTCCACCCGGCCCCTGAAAAGAAGTTCGCTCAAAAACCACTTGGACCATTTCTGCCCCGCTTGTTGTGCAATATGTTGCTCTGAAAGCAGCACAAGCCGTTTTAATGCGCGCGCGCACACACACACACACACACACACACAACCACTACTTGGCTGGCAGAGTGCTGGATAGATCACCCTGTGGCATCAAGTCCTTAATACACATCATTTGTTCATGTTCAGCCAGGAGCTGTTTTAGGATTGTAGCAGGTTGACCAGATGCAAAACAAGAGGGCAGGGCCTCTGCAGGGTGGGGTGGCAGGAAAATTGGAAAATATCATTTCAGTAGCTGCATCTCTTCTCTGTCCTGCCACTATCTGATGGCACAAGAAGCTGTTCTTTCCAAACATTCCCCTTTATACTCAACTGTTAGAGATGAAGAAGCCCTGTGTGCCCGGTTGCACCTGGTTACTCTAGGTCCCATAACAAAGGAATGGGGGAGGGGGGAGAGACTTGTGTCAAATAATCCTAAACATATTTACTCAGAAGGAAATATCAGTGTGTTAGATGGGGCCCACTCCCTGTTAGGGAGGGGGAAGAAATTTGATGCAGTTCGGATGTAAAGGCGAACCTAACAAATCCCTACTTCTTGAAACAATCTTCAAGTCATCCTTCCAAGGCTTTTGCACTTCTCTGAATTTTGCAAATGAGTTCCCAACCAAGAAATGTTTGCAAACAAACAAACAAATAAATATGCATTGCTAGGGCAGAGTATGCATAAAAATGTATTATCAGCAGAAATTGTTTTGCAAAAGTATTTGTATCAAGAAAAATAGAAATGTGTTTATTGGGAGAAATTTACACTAAAATGCTTGCAAATTTTCATGAGGGTATCTTTAGTGTTGTTGTTGTTGTTGTTGTTGTTTTAAATCACATTGCTGCAGAAATGTGGAGGACTGGATTTGCAGTAAGGTGAGAAAAATGAGAGAACCAAAATGGACAGATCCACCCATCGCTACTCCCCAGTAAGCCCAATTCTGCTGTGCAGGAACAGGGACTGCACAAATGACAGTAGTTGGGTGCAAATGTCCTCATTGCACCTTTTAATGGATAATCTAAAGCTAGGTTGAAACAAGGAAGCCCACAGAACATTAAAAAGGTAAAGGGTCCCCTGACCACTAGGTCCAGTTGTGTCCGATTCCGGGGTTGCAGCGCTCATCTCGCGTTACTGGCCGAGGGAGCCGGCACACAGCTTCCGGGTCATGTGGCCAGCATGACAAAGCTGCTTCTGGCGAACCAGAGCAGTGCACAGAAACACCGTTTACCTTCCTGCCGGAGTGGTACCTATTTATCTACTTGCACTTTTGCCGTGCTTTCGAACTGCTAGGTGGGCAGGAGCTGGGACCGAGGAACGGGAGCTCAACCCATCACGGGGATTTGAACTGCCGACCTTCTGATCAGCAAGCCCTAGGCCCTGTGGTTTAACCCACAGCGCCATCTGCGTCCCCACAGAACATTAGAGGTCCTGATTTGCTTCTGTTTGACCTCAGAAGTCTGTCGTAATCAATAGGTTGCTAATTATCTTAGATATACAGAATTGGATTGCTAGCTGACCAGGGGGGTGGGGTGGGGGTGGGGAACAGCCTGGCTGACTCACATGCCATTAACAGCAGCTTGATCTGCAGAGGTGAGCAATATCTCCTGCTAATGTCAACAGATAGCGCTGCTGTCAAAGGCACAGGAAATGAAGGCAGCAAAAACACAGGCAGCCTGAATGCAGTGATTTGTAGGAATACAGGAAGCTGCTGTGTACCGAGTCAGAACACTGGTCCCATTTAGTTCAGTATTGTGTACACTGACTGGCAGTGCCTGGGATTTCCAACAGCCCTTACTGGAGATGGCAGAGATTGAACCTGGGACCTTCTGCACTCTTCCCCGTGCTTCACCCTGCAAAGGAAGAAGAAGAAGAAGAAGAAGAAGAAGAAGAAGAAGAAGAAGAAGAAGAAGAAGAAGAAGAAGAAGAAGAAGAAGAAGAAGAAGAAGAAATTGATATATTAAACGAGGAGGTGTGAATAGCTACCCTGGGCTATCCTACCCCTGCCAATAAGTATTTATTCTGAAATGATCTCTGGTATTTCAACAGTGTGCAAGTTCAATCAACAGTCCTCCACAAGCCTCTCTCAAAAGGTCACGTACACACACAAGCCAGGCAGCACTTAATTGAACAGGTTGTGTGCGAAATGTAACAATTGTGTACACTGCGTTTAAAGAAATCCATGCAGGGATCCTGGTGACATAATAGGCCCCATAGCAAAACTGGCGTGACCAGTGCTGTTAACCGTTGCATTTAAGGCTATAAATAGGAAGGGGGTATTGAACTGCTGTAAGGCATCTCTTTCCTTGCCCTTGCCATACAGGGAGTGATTTGTTCATGTGCAGCCCTGGTCTTTGTGTTGGGGTGTGTGTGTGTGTGTGTGAGAGAGATTTGTGAATCACATCAGGTGGCCAGCTTTGTATTTCTTTAGATCTAAATTTGATTCCTGGAGAAAGGCAAGAAGCATGCCTCTAACAAACCCCTTCCATGCTTCATTAAATTGAATGCATTGTTATTTTTAAAGGGTCATTTTTTTCAGCTGAATGGCTGTGAAAGCAAAGCAGGAATGCTCATGATTTTAACACACAAAAAGGGTGGCAAATTCTCTCCAGGGAGCCTGGGGTACCAACCTCCACGACTCTTGCCTTGAGTCTAATGAGGAGGGCAGCAAATAAATGACTTAAAGACACTCTAAGCAGGGCTTTTTCCCCCAGCCAGAACTCACCAGAACTTAGTTCCAGCACCTCTCAGGTGGGCGTCATTGCCATTCTAAGAGAACAAGGGAGGCATTCATGATGAGTTCCAGCACCTTCCCCCCCCCCTAGAAAAACAGCACTGACTCTAATGGTGTGCAACCTTATACACGCTTACCTGGGAGGAAGCTACATTTGGATAGCCATCTCTCACTATAATAAGCTGAGATATGGACAAGCCTTCTGTCCTCACACAGCCCTTTGTGCTGGTGAGGGAACAAACCAGCAAGTATTCCATTAAGTTTCCCATCACATACAAACCAGGAAACTGTGGTTAGCTGTTTCTGAATTAGCCAAGATACTAGTTACAGGTAGGTAGCTGTGTTGGTCTGCCATAGTCAAAACAAAATAAAAATAAAAAAATCCTTCCAGTAGCACCAGAGACCAACTAAGTTTGTTCTTGGTATGAGCTTTCGTGTGCATGCACACTTCTTCAGATACACTGAAACAGAAGTCACCAGACCCTTATATATAGTGAGAGAGTGGGGAGGGGTATTACTCATCACCCATTCCCACCACCCTTCTGGGTAATACCCCTCCCCACTTTCTCACTGTATATAAGGGTCTGGTGACTTCTGTTTCAGTGTATCTGAAGAAGTGTGCATGCACATGAAAGCTCATACCAATAACAAACTTAGTTGGTCTCTATGGTGCTACTGGAAGGATTTTTTTTTATTTTGTTCCAAGATAAACTGGGGCTTAATATCCTGGCTGTTTCTGAAGCCATTAGCTACAGTTTCCTGGTTTGGCTGAAGCAATGAAGACTTCATTGATTGTTTGCTGGCTCCTGCAAACAGAGAAGTGAAGAGGTCACCTGCCTGGGCAAAAAGGTTGTTCATTTATCTGCTTAATGTGCTGAGATATGACCATTCACCCCATTTCCGGTGTGCAGGTATAAGCCTTGATCCTTTTGTGAAGGGTCAATGTAACACCACTAAAGCTGTTTTCCTGTCCTGGTGCTCCTTCAAGCCTCTCAATTCTTGGGGCGGGTGGCAGGTGGGAATCCCACAACCTTATGAAAACTATGGCTGCTTTGTTGCCTTATTACAGGAACTACGATCAGCAGTGTTCAAATTAGTCATGAATATGTTCCATGTGGAACAAAGAAGCAACCTACGTAGGATTATTACCTGTCAGTTAAATAATATCTGAGTCCATATTTAGCCATGATATGAACAGTTGTCAAAGGGCGTGGGAACTGAGAGGGTGGGGGGCAAGGCTCAGTTTTCCTTGACTAGTGTTTGCGATCAATTGGGGTTTCAACCAGAAATAGCAGTTCGTAGCCCCTAATCACGGCCACTTCTGATGCTTTTCATTTGAGATGGCAATGCTACACCCACTTACCTCACAGGAAGCCCCATAGAACACAACAGGACTTGGTTTTGAATAACGATGTATACAACAGTGGTGCAAAATGCTTGTTGAGGGAAGGTCCTTTAGCAGTTAGGGCCAGCTTTCTGTTAGGCAGCAAACAGAAATCATAAAAGAGCTATGATATCATGAAAAGGGGAAGCGGATGGGAAACAGGCAAAAAATAGCAGAGCCCCCCCCCCGCCCTAAAAACAATAAAAAACAGCAGGAATAAAAATGTAGATTACTCGCAAAGCTGGGCAATAGTGTCCAGATTCTAATACTCAGATTTTATCCACCTGGATCTCATGGTCTGTCTTAAGGTGTATGTGAACACCACTTGAGAATGGGTGGAATTTATTTTCCAGATAAAGTTTTGACATTCATTCCTGCAGTTGAACAGATGACCATGTGCTCTCTTAAATAAAAGGGGGATGAGGGAAGGCACCGCCACCAGATCTCGAACCAGAAAGAACCTGAAAGTGACAGTGTTCCCTTCATCCCTACTGTATCAGAAGTCCAACCAGCACCATCAGAAGCCCAACCAGCACCAACCAGATCCAGTGTGGTGTAGTGGTTAAGAGCGGTAGACTCGTAATCTGGTGAACAGGGTTTGCGTCCCCGCTCCTCCACATGCAGCTGCTGGGTGACCTTGGGCTAGTCACACTTCTTTGAAGTCTCTCAGCCCCACTCACCTCACAGAGTGTTTGTTGTGGGGGAGGAAGGGGAAGGAGAATGTTACCCGCTTTGAGACTCCTTTGGGCAGTGATAAAGCGGGATATCAAATCCAAACTCTTTTTCTTCATCATCAATGCTAGCATTAATAGCCCAGCTTTTAAACATGGGGAATCCCTAAACAATGCTCACAAGCATCTAAATAGCTCAAGGCAAAGGTCTTTGGGGGGGGGGACAAAGGGGGCTCATGCTCCTCACCTTTTGTTACAGCAGGTTATATTTTAGGAAGTTGCAGGTTGGGTGTGATTTGATTAAAGTTGGGGGGGGGGGAATCAGAAGATAGGGGCATGTGTATTTCATTGCGTTCTCCACAACATTTACCTCCATCATTTCAGCCCCAGAATAAGGCATGGAAGCCAATTGCTCCCAAACCTTCATGAGAGCCAGTGTGGTGTAGTGGTGAAGAGCGGTAGACTTGTAATCTGGGGAACCGGGTTCGCGTCTCCGCTCCTCCACATGCAGCTGCTGAGTGACCTTGGACTAGTCACACTTCTTTGAAGTCTCTCAGCCCCACTCACGTCACAGAGTGTTTGTTGTGGGGGAGGAAGGGAAAGGAGAATGTTAGCCGCTTTGAGACTCCTTCGGATAGTGAAAAGCGGGATATCAAATTCAAACTACTCTTCTTCTTCTTCTTCTTCTTCTTCCACCTATAGTGATCAGTTACCTGATAATGTGTTTCGTGGGAACTTTAGCCTTCAGGGGTTTCTTCCTCCAATTAGCACACCCTTCAGCAACATATAACACAGGGCTGCAGTAGGGCTGCCATATGTCCAGATTTTCCCAGACATTACCAGGACAAGTCAAAAAGCTCAACAACTTTCCTGATTTTTTTACTTTTTGAAATATGGCAACCCTAGGCTACACGACATTCCTGCTTATGAATACTGCCTCCTTCCTCCTCCCCGCCCGGCTCAGCAATATGGCTGCAGTATTAAAAGGAATTCTACACATGCTTTTGTTGACCAGTCACATTGCTGACTCAGCAGAACCTTCTTTTGACCTGGGACACAATCAGTGCCAAAGCATAATCCCTGCACTGAATGCATTCGAAGGGCCTCAGAATGGAGGGCACATTCATTCACAATGGAACTGCTGTTAACACAGAAGGGGAATGCCCAATAGGAAAAAAACAGTCTGCCTAACCAACGCAAGGCCTTGTAACCAGGCAGAGCAGATGTCTGGCACATACCAGACCCTAGGATGGATTCCTGGCATCTCCAAAGAGGGCTGAGAACAGGGACGGACTTTCACATTTCAGCAGCACCCTGTGCAAGGCCAAACTTTGGTGCCCCCCCCCCTCACCTTCCATTCTGCTCATCATAGTTGTGACACCCTGCTTGGCACCCAGTATGGTGGAACCGGTCGTGCTGCCCTAAATCTACCTCTGCTACAAAAAGACCCACCTGAAATTCAAAGGAGTCGCAGACAGTTAGCAATATGGAGCTGGTTGAAGTGGTCAGATCTGAAGCAGGCTCCCCACATATCCGTGCACGAGAAAGTACCAAATTCACAAAGTAATTCAAGAACGTGGATCCTATACAGCAGGGGTAGCTAACCCAGGACAGGCCCCACAAGAGATGTTTCTGTTTGCCCCCCCCCCTCCCAAAAAAATCCCTACTGATTTTGGCAGGCAGTTCTGAGGTAGGCAGAGCCTAGTGGTCAGTTGCAATTTCCCCTTGTCCTAAGTGACAGTCATCAGACAGAACATTTGGTGGATGTAGAAGGCAGCCCTGTTGAGGGAAGTTTTTAGTGTCTGATGTTTTATTGTATTTTTAATATTCTGTTGGAAGCTGCCCAGAGTGGCTGGGGAATAATAATAATAATAATAATAATAATAATAATAACCCCTTCCTTAGTAGACCTGCATGGATCAGCTAAGGTGAAAGGCTATAGGTATGGGTGTCCCAAAGGTTTTGGAGGCACAAGCCAAATTGGCAGTGAGATCAGGTATAATAGCCCCAATACCATCATGAGCAGAAATCATCCTGGATACAGAATTAAAAAGATGTCTGCAGGGGTCCTGCTTGATGTTAATAGTCCACAGTTTAATGTGGCCTCCCCTCACAGATCTGGTTGGCGTGGTCCTCAGTGGGTGCTAGGCATCTTTTGCAGACATTTTAATTTGCCCAGGCATCTCATTGATTTATTTAATGATGTGCTTTTTCAGATTCACTGAACTGTTTCGTGACTTTATTTATGGTTCTTACTTGTTTTAAAACGGGTTTCTTATGATAACATGCTTCGATATTGTTTCCTGCTCAGCTATCTGATTTAAAAGTGGCCAAAAATAAACAAATAAATGAAACCAATGCTCAATATTTGCTAATTTTTTAGCTACAAATCTTTCCAAATTAATTGCCATTGCGGGGAACCATGTAGACGTCATTAGTTAACAATAAAGCAAATCTGGTGAGCCTTGGAAACGGCGACATCTCGTGGCAATGTGAGGCACGTGTTGGAGCAGATCCAGCAGTAGTCATGCTGAGGGACGGAGCAGCACGCCAGTTATAAAAATTGAACAAAGTTCCCTACAGCACAAAAGCTTGACCCCAACTCCTCGCTGTGGATTTTAAAGGCAAACCAAGGAGTGCCTTTCCCTGCTTCATAGGAATGGCAATTTAGGATCTGCTTAGGTGGAAATAAGATGGCCTGACATGAGAGTTGATCTGCACGTCTACTTTTCGAGGTTGCTGTGTACACTTAAAGTGCATGACCGCCCCCAAATAATCCTGTAGTTTGTTAAGGGTGCTGGGAACTGTAGCTCTGTGAAGCGAAAACTACAATTTCTTTGGAAGAAGCCATGGGCTTTAAATGCATGGGGTGGGCACAGCCAAATATTTAGGAAGCAAAGAAGTCCTTGTAGCTAGAAATCGCTAGGGTCGAAGTTTAAGCCATTCCATATATTCAGTGCAACTCATACAACATGCTGGCGACAAATATTCACACAGTTGTTTCAGAAATGGTGTTACGTCATTTATCAGATTTGTGCGAAAGAGACAATTACTTGCAAAGTGCCACAAAAACTTTCGAACTACCCAAAATAAAGTGAACTTATAATGTCTGATTTGACTAGATTCTTGCAAATTCTTGACTCAGTTTTTCATTTTCTTTGGTTTTTTAAAGTAAGTTCAAGAAGAAAATAAATTCAACTATAAATCAATGTATAAAGTTGTAAAGAAGACAGGGTGCCACCGTTCTATCCCTGTTTTGCCCTAGCAATCCGTGTAGTTAAAAGGCTGCTGTTTTGCCCCCAGAGGGGCTGATTCATTGGGGTAGGCAGATAGCACACTCCCTGTTTTTGGGGCTTCTTCAGTAGTCTAGTCTCAAAGTATTGATGCACCTACTAGTGTTAACTATCATTGAATATACAATTTCTTGGCTTAAGCTTAAAAGACTAAGTTGCTTAGCCAACTTTACATTGATTTACCAACACCCTATGGCTACAAGGAACAACGTTGAACTTATTTTCCTCTTGAACTTACTTTAAAAAACCAAAGAAAACGAAAAACTGAGTCAAGAATTTGCAAGAATCTAGTCAAATCAGACATTATAAGTTCACTTTACTTTGGGTAGTTCGAAAGTTTTTATGGCACTTTGTCTCTTTCTCACAAATCTGATAAATGATGGAAAACTGTTTCTGAAACAACTGTGTGAATATTTGTCGCCAACGTGTTGTATGAGTAGCACTGTCTTTATCAACAGCTCAGATTGCATTTTTCTAGTATCCCATATATTCAAGCCACTGGGAAAAAGAAAACCCTGTTACCCTACTCTAGAGCCCAACTATAATTTTCTTTAAAGCAGAACAGCACAAACATTCCAGAAATAGAGAGAGAGTTCAAAGCATGGGGTGTAATTACTGAGAAGGTTCTACTCTCATTCATAAGAAGAAGCTACTGCTAGATGAGGACAATGGCCCATCTTGTCCAACATCCTGTTAACACAGTGACCAACCTGATGCCTGTGGGGGAAAATTGCATTTTTGAGCTGTGGTTCAATAGGAAACCTCATCCCGACCTTCCCAATGGAGGCCCCACAGCGCAGGAGGAGATGTTTAGGGAAAGTCTGTCAAAAATTAGTTATTTCCCACAGAGGGCAGCAGTGGCCAAGTAGTATCTGCTGTTCATTATAGCTGCAGCTTTATAGGTTTAGTAGCCAAATTTATCCTGTTCTCTGACTCATGCAGAGTGTGCAATATGCAGATCAATGTTTATGGCATCTACAGAGCTTTAGCGTATATAGTTCTGACATGCCCCAACCAGGCAGCCCCGACAACTTTGTCCTTTGACAAAACAGCATGGAAGAAAACCATTCTTTATAAGTGAAAGTCAAAAGTTACAAGCTCATTCTCATGGTTGATGTAGACTTCTCCTCATAGAGCATTCCTTAAAGATTTAGCAAAGGAGACACCAGATGGAGTTGTTCTGAGCAAGGATATTTTTTGTAAATGTGATTGGCATAAATTATTGCTGTCATCTCTTATTTTGCTCAAAATAAACTTCTCACAAAAAACCCCCACCCTATTCCATGAATTTAACAATAAGAGAGAGAAAATAAATCAAGCAAATATTGAAATTGGAATATTGGGTGGGGGAAGAAATATATTCCCTCTAAGTGGTACAAAATTATCAAGAAGAAATAGAGCTTCCAGTTAAATTACGGTATATCCTTACCTGATCTCTGCAAACCTCAGTGTGGTCTTTGCAGTGACCAAGGTATGTAACACCACAAGTCTAACCATGCCTACTCGGAAATAAATCCCATTGAATTAAATGGGAATTATTCCCAGGCAGATGGGGTCGGATTACAGCCCAAGGGTGCTTCCAGGTGGTTGTTTATTAAGGGATGGTGCTACTCATGCATGCAAGTTTTTCACAAGCATCCTCCACACCATCAAATGCTAGCCCCTATCCCTTACCCAACCCTCAGTGAATCTGGCATTTCCCTTTCCAAGAAAAATCCCATAAAGTTTTGAAAAGCTGTTGCCAATGCCCCACCTGAACAA
This sequence comes from Lacerta agilis, assembly GCF_009819535.1. Taxonomy (NCBI): domain Eukaryota; kingdom Metazoa; phylum Chordata; class Lepidosauria; order Squamata; family Lacertidae; genus Lacerta; species Lacerta agilis. Next base: position 30,058,134 of record NC_046314.1, on the reverse strand, counting down.
CCTGTTTTCAATATTAAACCCCCCATTTGGAAGCAGCCTTTGAGAAGGAGCAAAAGCTTGTAACTTTAGGGCTTCATGGTAACAAATATGCACTTACCCTCTCATGGGCCTAGCCAGGATTTTTGTTGGGGAGGGGCAGGATTTTTGTTAGGGGCTGCATAACTTTTGTTGTGGGGGGGGGGTGCAGAACCAATGTGATTGGTCAGTTAGTTAAGTATTTCTTTTGTTTTACTTAATTGGGAGGAAGCAGCTACCCCCCTGCCCCTCCGGCCACGTCCATGTACCCATTGCTCATTCCCATAGGAGTGAAACAAGACAAACCTCCATTGTTTTGATCTGGTTTATTGCACCATGTGCTAATTCGCTTGCTAGATAATAATATAATCATGCAAGGCAAAGCCACCCATAACTTAAAGCCTTATCATATTGTGATCTCCTCAACATCAGTCTGGTAATATCCTTTCGTTTTCTTCCTTTACTATGCCTTAGGAACATGCACACGAAAGCTCATACCAAGAAGAAACTTAGTTGGTCTCTAAGGTGCTAATGGAAAGAATTTGTTAAGTTTAATTTTTTGTTTTGACTATGTCTTGGGAACAGTTCCATTCATTTTTATACAGCACCTAAGATTTGGCGTTTTATAAATTATATGCATATATTCTCTGAAGGGTGGGGAACATGAGAAAATGACATTGCTGCCGCCACCAGCAACTTGGTATTCTTTGTGATTCCTTTGCTGAGGTTTTTTCAATAGACTATGTAAGTTCTGCAGAGGTTGTCCTTTGTCCCTCTCCTCTGATGGAATACTCACCAGGCTTGTACCCCAAAGTAAGGCTGCACCAAGAAGACACTTTTTAATATTAATATTTTTACTGAAACAATTGCAATTATAAAGAAATAAAGTGATACAAAGGAAAAAGAGGGGGAAGTGAGGAGGGAAAAAAAGAACAAAGATGTGTATAAGAAAGGGGGGAATACAGTGGTACCTTGAGTTACAAACACCTCAGGTTACAAACGCTTCAGGTTACAAACTACGCTAACCTGGAAGAGTGCACCTCAGGTTAAGAACAGTTTTGGTTAAGAACGGACCTCTGGAATGAATTAAGTTTGTAACTAGAGGTACCACTGTATACAAAATTGCAATGTAATATACTCTCATACATACTTATATAAATTGATATAGTGTTATTATCCTAATACATATATAGATGCTAATACCCTGTGCTACATTCTGTATAAACTCATTCTAAATGTTGTCATATTTATCCAAACAAAGTCTGCATCTATAAGCAGTCTGTTCATAAGTTGCAAGTGTTGTCATACTGCCAGTCCATTGATTAAAGGGAGACACTTTGGGATTTATTCCAAAGCAAGAGGGCATAATGTTACTTCCCAGTCTGCGAGAGTATTAAATAATTTTATTTGACGTTTTTACTGTTTTATCATTTGCGCGCTTCCCCCCCCCCGGGCTCGTTTGGCAGGGAGGACTGGGAGAAAATGCAACAGATGCGTAAAGAATGATTCTACATCTATGGCTGCCTAATTTTGGAATGAAGAAGGTGCCATGACACTTCCTGTTTTACTAATAGGTAGGCAATGCTTACTCTTCTGTTTACTCCCATGTTTACTCTTCTGAGTCATATAGATGTATACTCTTCTGAGTAAACATGGGAAGGGCCAGGTTGCAAGTATTTGTTCGAATAAAAATGGCTAACCTGTGAGGTTGCTGCTTTCTTAGAAGAAAGGGGGGGGAGGTTATGACTAATTTAACTCAATGCCCGGCTTCTGAAGCCACTGCAGGATAAATTGCAAGCCGCTGCAGGATAAGCTGCCAGCAGAGGAGAGGCACTGCAACTTTGCAAGGACGGGACAGGTGGCTCAAGCAATGATCTTTGCTGTGAGGACAGAGATACTGCAAGCAGATGTGTCCCTATTTTCAACTCTGAAACATCGGAGAATATGGTCAGGGCCAGTGTCCGCACCTGGCATCCTTGGACAGCTGCCAAGGCCCCAAATACTGTTGATCCCAGCCTGGGCCTCCTTTAAAAAAAACCCGCACACCCTCTGGCCCAGCACCCAGATGCAACTATAGAGGAGAGCTAAAAGCACCCTTTACACCCAGTGCTCCCAACAGCCCCAGCCAGAAGACAGCCAGTTTGGGAAAAGTTTCCCTAGAATGAAACCCGATTGGGACTCTGTGTGGAATTCAAAGGGTGGTGCCCACCATAGCTAGGTATAAGTCCACCAGATGTCAGGGACTTGGCTGGATGAGAAGTGGAGGAGGGTGCCTGACCAAGAGCCCCCCAGGGAAAGCACAGAGTGAGAGGATTTGGATCTGGGTTCTTGGTGGTGGGAAATCCCAGAGGAGGGGAAGTGCTGAAGGCTGGGAATTTGGAGGAGGATGAAGAGGAGGAAACAGGCAGGTGCCCCAGTACAGGGCAGCGACAGGAATTAGACATAGCAGCTCCTCCACAGGGTCACCCTGACAGCTTCTCTGCTGACAGCCTGCAACATGCTACTCCCAGAGCTGCATGTCTATTGCATGTCGCAGAGCAGAGAGCCAGGCAGAAACAGAGGGGGTCGCTTGGGGCTCACCGTAGACAGAGGAGCAACCCTCAGAAGTCTATGTGTGTACTCTGTTCTGCTTCCTTAATAAAGAAGCTAACTGTAAGCTAGATGGCGTGTCATTGTCTTTCTCTGTTCTGTGAATGACCCGTTCTCCCTGTCAGCTCCTTGACACCAGGACCCACTGGACATACCAAGAGTGGAGGAGGCCTGCAAGAGGACAATTTGCCCTGAAGCCAGTCTTGGGTTTGGGTTAGCAGATAGGTATAGGTATGGTTTAAGCAAGGCTATTGTCACCATAATTCAGATTTTAAAGTTGTCTTTTCTACCTATCTCATACAGTGGTATGGCTCCTGAACAAATCAGCTCCCAAATGATCGAAACCCAGAAGTGAGTGTTTTGGTTTTGAGTTGTTTTTCAGAAGCCCAACATCCGGTGTGGCTTCTGTGGCTTCCGATTAGCTGCAGGACGCTCCTGCAGCCAATTGGAACCCACGCCTTGGTTTTTTAATGGTTCTGGGAGTTGAACAGGCTCCTGGAACGGATTCTGTTCAAGAATCAAGGTACGACTGTATTTTGATCCCAAGAGAATGCCAGTTTGCAGGATCTAGATGGCAGAAACCTGGTGTCTATCAAAAACAAAGCCCCCAAACTTTGGCATCTGCATGCTAAAATTAAGTTTCTTTATTAGTTGCTGGAATTCAGGAGCAGAGATCCACAAAGCCCCGTATTTTTATTTGGGATACCAGTTTCCATGTACAGTATTAGGAAATATTTGCAGCTTGCTCAGTATTTCAGCCTGATCATATTTTTGCATAGCTATTTTTAAATGGGTTAGCAATACACAAGAAGAATACTTTCTGCATAGATTCCCCCTCCCAAACTCCCTAACACATAATAAATAAAGAATGAAAATAAGGGGCAGGCAGGGGTGAACCCCCCCCCCCCAGAAAAACTACTTGTATAAAATGTCAGATGCAAGCAGCAGCCTGGGGGAGGTGAGATACCTGCATTTATTTCAAGGCCAGCTGAGTCAAGGCTCATAAAAGGAACCAGCATTTCCTGGATGCAATTGCTTTTGCAGTGGATGCAGAAACAAAGCAGAAATTCTAATTAGTTCCAGTATATAAATACAATTTTCCTAGAGCCAGGTATAGATGGCATTTTAATTTTAGAGCAGGAAGGTGTGCAACTTGCATTCTAAAAAGTAATAGCAGGCAATGTGTGCTGCTGCTAGTTTCTGAGTAGGATATGAAAAAAGGCGACACGTGGACCAAATAATGTAGGGCAAAATGTTTCTTTATAGTGTCAAATAATATGCAGCGAAATTTCTTTATAAAGTCAAATAATATGCAATGAAGACAGCATTCCAGATAAGTACACTGTTTCGGTGTAATCTTCTTCAGTTCATAACTATAAAGAATAACAAAACAGAGTATATACATCTAATCAATCATATAAAGGATAGTGCTCAGCATCAACAAGAGTCCAAAATAATATTCAAAAAAGAAAAATATAGTCAGAAAAATATTATATTGTTAAGAGAAATAAAAATCATACCTTAATATACATGCTAGTTTCTGAGTAGACAGTAAGAGTGTCATTGGTAAGTTTAGTGGGAAAACCAGCACATTCTTTCTAAACACACTTGAGGTCAGAATATATGAGGGAATCGGCAACTGGGAGCCCATGAGATTCATCTGGTCCCCCCAAAACTACCAAACCCAGAGATAAAAATTGCAGAAGGTCTATTTGGATCATTTCGTTGATCGTATTCACTCTGTGGCCGTGTGAATAATGGTTGGTTATCTTTTTGTATATTTAAATAAGAAGAGGAGGGTTATTAAGAATATTATTGGCAACAGTCTGTCGAGGTGGGAAGGAAAGGCTTTGGCACCTGCCACTTTCTCCTTTCTCAAAGCAACCCTCCAGCAAAACAAGGGGGAGTAGAGAATGAACAAAGCTATTTAGAATGTAAACATTCTCCCCCTGCCCTGTTAAATTGCAGGGGGTTGGACTGGATGACCCTCGGGGTCCCAACCAACTCTACAATTCTATGATTCTATGACTCTCCTGAAATTAGAGTTCCCTGGGCACATCTACTTAAACCCCCTGATAATCAGTCCCTGCCATCTCTCCCACAGTTAGGTTTGCGGAGGGCCAGAAAAATCCTTCCCCGCTATTATACCCATGTTGGCTTGTTAATCACATCGATTTGCTAGTTGAATCAGTAAGCCCCACACAGAATAAAACAAGATTCCCTAGCCATCCTTTTATGGAGAGTGCCTCCTGTGTGCAGTCTCTCCCTCTCTCTCTCTCTAGAAAGCATGGAATAGCTGAGTTGGCAATGAGATCAGTTGCTATGTATGGGAATACCATAGGACAGACAGCTCCATTTACATTGTACTATAAATGGGCAGTGTAAATGCCAGTAGCTAGACTGGGCGAAAAAAAAGGCTGACCTCACTCTCCCAACACACAGGAGAGACCAAAGGCTGAACACAATCAACAGCAATTCACACGCATTCCCCACACAGAAACCCACTTCCCTGTAGGAAACTGCATGCAGCCTTTCCGTGGACCTTCATCCCTGATAAGGCATTTGGCTGCCTATACAGTTGTTGGAGAACTAGTAGCACTTCAGCTGGTGGGGGTCCTCGGAAAGAGGTCTCGATCACGACATCATGACTTTCCCCATGGCAATAATTTTCCGCACAAGTCCCTGCTACAAGAAATCTCTGCCCATGTGCAAGCTTGGATAGCTCAGTTGGTTAGAGCATGATAACGCCAAGGTTGCAGATTTGATCCCCCTCAGGGACAGGTGCAAATCCCTGCATTGACTCTACAATGATCTATATAAATGTGGGAGATCATCATCATCATCATCATCATCATCTATTTATACCCCACCCATCTGACTCGGTTTCCCCAGCCACTCTGGGTGGCTCCGCACAGAATATTTAAAACACAATAAAACATCAAACATTAAAAACTTCCCTATGGAGCTTGCAGAAATGACCGGGAAACTCCGTGACCAGAGGGACGACGCAGTGGAAGAAGAATGGACGAGATTTAAATTGTATTTAGAAAAGCATTGTATGATTGAAAGTCAGATATAACTAGAAGGAAAGATAGGCTACAGAGTAAAAGATAGGTGATTAAGTTAAGTTAGATGATGTGTAAGTTTAAGAGAAATAGATAAGATTAAATAATTAGGTAATTATGTTTTAAAAAGTGATTAATATGTTTAGATATATAACATGTTTAGAAATTATAAACAAAGCTTAGAAATTCAAGAAATTTAGAAGTTACTAAAGAATATTAGACAAGGGACGCAGGAAGAGGAGATAGGAGGAAGTCCCACTACAATGTGAGGAAGGAGTATTTGATAAGAGGTAGATATATGTGTTTATTTTGTGTGGTTTGTATTGGTTAGTTTGTGTTTGTTAGTTTGTAGTTTGTAGATTGTTTAATTTTTGTGTATAAAAAACTCAATAAATATGATTAAAAAAATAAACATTAAAAACTTCCCTAAACAGGGCGCCTTCAGGTGTCTTCTAAAAGTCAGATAGATGTTTATTTCCTTGACATCTGATGGGAGGGTGTTCCACAGGGCGGGCGCCACTACCGAGAAAGCCCTCTGCCTGGTTCCCTGTAACCTCACTTCTCTCAGTGAGGGAAACACCAGAAGGCCCTCAGTACTGGACCTCAGTGTCCAGGTTGAACAATGGGGGTGGAGATGCTCCTTCAGGTATACTGGGCCAAGGCCATTTAGGGCTTTGAAGGTCAGCACCAACACTTTGAGGTGAGGGGTCATGCACACCAGCCACACAGCAACATCTCTGTAATATGTCAGGCCTGCCTTCTCTGTTTCTGGCCCTCTTGTGTTGCTTGGATATGAGAAAAACCCAGTGCATGACCAGGAACCCTGATCGAGCAGGATCTCCAAACAAACAATGACTTCTATTCATATTCTATTCATATTCAAGCAAATGCAGGAAGACGCTCCCTCCAGGCACGTCCAACAGGTAGATCGTGATCTACTGGTAGATCACTGGACGTCTATGGTAGATCACTGGTAGATCACTGGCTCCCCACAAAGAAGCTCGATCAATCACTTTATTTCAGCTTTAAGCTCATATAAAACAATACTAAGACAAGTATAAAACAAGGCTAAGGCAAGCTCAACATTTTTGCCCCCCCCAAAATGGGGCCTTCCTCTTCCCTAAAAAAAAGCTAAACAACTTTGACATGAACTCCTAAAAACGGGGCTTTCCTCCTCCCTAAAAAAACAACTTTGACCTGAACCCCCCCCAAATGGGGTAGATCACTGCCAGTCTTTAACTCTGTGAGTAGATCTCAGTCTCTTGGGAGTTGGCCACCCCTAGACCTTTCTGATCAACCTGGGAAGGCCAGGGACCCAGTGGATGGGCATATTAGGCTACCGTGTCTCCTGCATGTGCTAATATATCATTTTGGGGCACAACTCCCTAACAAGGTTATAGTGCAATTATGCATTATCCAGACATTCAGCATCAACTTCATATTCTTTTCAGGTTTTCCCCTGCCTTATGAGCTGCATGATGGCCAGACATTTGACAGGGGAAGCCTTCCTATATTTCTTTGCTATGAAAAGCATTTGTGCAATTCCTGGTGCTGATAAGAACATAAGAAAAAAGCCCACCGGACCAGCCTATTGACTCAAGCACCTAGTCTCCTACTGTGGACAATATGATGCTTCTTGGCAAGCCCAAAAACTGGGCATGAGGACCTTGGAACTCGCTGCCTTTGAACTTGGAGGCCACATTGACTAGTGGCAGGGCCGGTCCAAGACATTTTGGCACCTGAGGCAAACCAACAAATGGCAACCCCCTCCCCGCCAGAGAACAGGGAGTGATCACATCAGTAATCCACTGCTTATATTTCAAATCCTGCCCGCAACTTCATGAATGGATGATGCTTTGATAGATAATCCATCAGTGGTCTCTGTTCCTCCTTAAACACTTTGTCATTATGTCCTCTTAGTTCGGCAGTGAATCTTGCCATTTCAACATAGTCCATCAGTTTCAAAAGCCATTCCTCCTTCATTGGTAATCCTTTTCTCTCCCTCCCACCCATATCCTTATGATTGCTGTACAATATGCCACCCGCTGCTCACCCCTGGCTTCACATTATCCTTTTTAAACTATGTTTGTTCTGTATGGAATGCAGCTCTAAATTGCGCAAGAGACCACTAGGAAAAATTAGGCATAGTAAACCTAGTTATAAGAAGGAAAAGAAGTTTATTTTCTCCTCCTAGAGACACGGTGGGTCAACCAGCATTTCTCTGCCAAACAAGATCATTCTTACTCTGAGGACTGATGTTGTAGGTGAAGAGATTCTCTGTCTGTTCATTTAAAAACTGCCGACTGATGTCAACTCTAAGTGTGCTTTGTTTGTTTATGTTTCAGATGCATGTCCACACGGGAAATCAAATTCAGTTTACAGCAGTTGCTGAGAAACTAAACAGTCCTCAGGAGCCTGCAAAAGAAATGGTTGTGGACTGAGAAAAAGTGCAGTTGACCTATATTGACCTATGAAACACAAGGCATTGCCAAGACCTACTTAAGGGTTGGCTCACACCCTTGGCTATTGAGAGACCTCGTGATTATATCTTAATGGCTTCTGTTAGCTGCTTAGGCCTTGGCATCATGCGCCAATGATTTCCAGCACCACCAACAGTTGTCAATAAATAAACCTCCCTTTGGCTTAACATTTTCAGAATCAGAACTAAAGCGGTTCAAGGCCAAATTCTTCTACACTAGCTGGAAACACAAACAAATGGAGGACTACATACCCCTCAACTTCTCTGGTTAAATTGGGAAATCCTGTTTTTTGGCTCCGGGCTCATGTGCAAGTAACATGACTCCCCTGAGAATGTGGCCCGGAAGACACACAGCCCAGGGTTGGGGGCTGGACATGTTAGAGGGTATGGGGCTAGATGCTGCAGAAGGGGAACACTTTCCAAAGTGTTCAGGACAAATGGTCTGCAATGGTAAGGCCAGACCTTTAAGGTGTCTGGTCTGGGCTGCCCAGATGATAAGACCCGCCCCCCTCTTGGCCTCGCTGATGTGGTCCAAAGGAAAGCAGAGCAATACATTTGACACTAGCTTGACTGCAGAAGACGCCATCCAACTATCTTAGGGATTCCATTCTAACTTTGTGTAGGGTTTTCTCCTTAGCCTCTTCTTCTCCCAAATATATCCCACAAATCAGCAGAGGTTAAGGATCAGAGTTTTCCTTCTCCTAGATGAGCTTCCGAGGTTGACAGGCCCCACCTCCCCCTCACTTTCTTCTCCAGCATGTGCATAAACCACCTTCTTGACCGTTGGATCCACTTTTGGTCAATCTGCCAGAGCTTGTCTTCACATGCAGAGGAAGTCCTGGACTAATCTACACTGGTTAGTGAAAACGTTAAAAATGTGTTATAAAAATGTGGCACCAGAGAGCACTGTAGAGCAGTGATCTGTCGCCAATGTAAAATTGCATTGAGAGCTACATTACGTTTGTGTGTTTTAATGTTTTTACAAATCACTGTAGATCCAGCCCCTAACTCTTCTAGGATTCGAGACCCATTGGCTGCCCTCACCTTGTTTAGCCAGAGCCATTCCCAGGGTGTGGCCACTGTCACATGCTGAAAGCTTCTAGTAGCGACAGGTGAGAGCTGAGTGCAGGGTGGGGATCAAAAGGGGACAAAGTACTTGAGAAGAAGCACGATGTGTCCCTCAACAGAGATACTACCCGTCCCCTAATACTCCATACACACCAATTTACAATGAAATCCATAAAAAGTTTTACAGCCTTTGAGTCTACAGCGGTACCTTGGTTTACGCACTTAATCCGTTCCAGAAGTCCGTTCTTAAACCAAAGCATTCTTAAACCAAAGCATGCTTTCCCATAGCAGCGGGGGACTCAATTTACAAATGGACACACTCAACAGGATGCGAAACATGTTCTTATTCCAAGGCAAAGTTCACAAACCAAAACACCTACTTCCGGGTTTGCAGCGTTCTTAATCCAAGTTGTTCATAAACTAAGCTGTTCTTAAACCAAGGTACCACTGTATATGAAAACCTGCTGGAAGGGAGGAGCAGGGAAAAAACTTTCAGTAGGAGTTAACCCAAGTTCAGAGGGGGTAAAGGTATTTTTTTAATGTAGTTATTCTAAGGACAATGTTTTTAGTAATTTACGGTGGAATGGTAACCCTGCCGTAGTACAGCAGCGATGGAAGGAATGTAATTTCTAGGAGCTTAACCCTCATTTTATTATCCTGTAGACGTCCAGTTAAGTTGACTTCAGATTCAAAGCCAAGCAAGCAGAGGAAACATAAACCCTTCTGGGTGACAGGAAAGGATGGGAGGGAGGGGTCATTTTTAAAGTGCCCCAGAGCGCAGGCTCCAGTCTCTCTCATCCACAGTGGCAGCAGGGTCACACTAGAAACTTCTGTGGCTAGCTAGGACTTCTCAGGTGAAATCCATTTCCCCTTCCCCCTGCCTTTTCTCATTCTTTTCAAGAAACATTCTCGTAGACATTGTGCTGGTCAGTCCTGGGAAGGCTCTGTTGCTGAGAAGGGTAAGGCTGCTCTCTAATCCTGTTCTTACTGAGCTGATTAGCTTTCTGTGTTTCTGAGCGTTCCTAGGCGGTGGGTGGTGGTGTTCCTTCTATTTAAAAGCTGAAAATGCCCTGGGATGAATTCCCTCCAGGCTACAAACTTAATGTGGCCAGCTATAGCTATGGGGAGGGGAGGAGGCCCTAAGGAAAATCAAGTTGGCAAAGGCTTTCCTTTAACTGCGTGTTTTCCTGTACAGTTTTTAACATGTAACTCGGTGAAAGTTTGCTCCAAAAGAAAGCTGCACTGATTTTGCTGCTAAAATTTCACAGGGCTGGCACTTCCCTGCTAGCATGTCTCTCGAGCCGTAGAAAAATAACGATTTTAAATATTGATAAAATTGGTTTTAAAAAAAGCAACCTGAGCTACAGATCTTTACATAGATCTCCTATTAAGCTTTAAATATGTAAAGGATACTTGGCTGTCTTTAAATGTTCATCGCATTTGCCAAAGGAATATCAGCATAGCCAGCTAAGAGAGAATTGATACGTATCTAAAGCATGGTGGCTATTTTCAACCTGTACCAATGAAATAAACAGAATTTTTATTTTATTTTTAGTAATGGAGAACAGAAAGGGCTGCAAATGTATACCTGGCAATATTTCTTTTTCTCCCTTAAAAAGAATTAAAACCCCAAGCAAGAAATGCACTTTAAACTGCATGTGCCTTAAAATGGCAAGTGGCTTTGAGAGACCCGAGAGAGCAATGCTATTCTTGGAAACGTCCCTGATAGGTTTCAACAGATGCAGCTTGAGGAATGCAGCTTGGGGGGGGGGGAGCAGCTGACCCGCCACTTTGGCAAAGTGACATTCTGGGACCTCTGCTCATTCTGGTACACGGGCGATGGCTGAGGCTTCTAACACACACACACACACACACACACACACACACAATCATCTTGCTCGCTTGCACATAGCTGCTACCTAGCAGGAGGGACTGGGTGACAGGTGGATGCCATGCCCCCTGAAAGAGGAACTAACCATTCCTTTCTATACTTAAAATGCTGAATGGCTCGTGCTTTTGAAAAACTCTGTGCAAGAAAGAGCTAATGCAGATGGTACTCCACTATACTGCATTACTTAATCCTTCCCTGTTTTAACATTTGGCAGCGCTCTTTGAAGGGGACTCGCAGGGGCTTATTTCGGGCTGCCGGTGCACTCGCTTGATCTAAGATGTTCATTACAACTTGATTTTCCTCTTCCTCCCAGCAGATCAATTGTGGTGTACAGCAATGTCCTCTCCCCTCCGCTATTCTATCCTCAGGATGACTCTTGGAGTTTGGTTATGCTGAGATAGAAGTTTGGTTGGAGTTTGGTTATGCTGAGACTGGTCGAAAGTTATGCTCTATGTATGGCTTAGAGAGGATTTGAACTCAGGTCCTAGTCTACCTCATCTAGAGCATCCAAATCCATGTAGGTTGATGCTTTACTCTGTCACATACCCTCCAACATTTCTCCAATGAAAATAGGGACGTCCCATTCCATAATGATAATTTTTATTATTTATACCCCACACATCTTACTGGGCAGGTTGCAACATATTATTGTTGTTATTGTTGTTGTTTAGTCGTGTCCGACTCTTCATGACCCCATGGACCAGAACATGCCAGGCACTCCTGTCTTCCACTGCCTCCCGCAGTTTGGTCAGACTCATGTTGGTAGCTTCGAGAACACTGTCCAACCATCTCGTCCTCTGTCGTCCCCTTCTCCTTGTGCCCTCCATCTTTCCCAACTTTAGGGTCTTTTCCAGGGAGTCTTCTCTTCTCATGAGGTGGCCAAAGTATTGGAGCCTCAGCTTCAGGATCTGTCCTTCCAGTGAGCACTCAGGGCTGATTTCCTTAAGAATGGATAGGTTTGATCTCCTTGCAGTCCATGGGACTCTCAAGAGTCTCCTCCAGCACCATAACATATATAAAATCAAAATAAAACATTAAACTAAAAAAAAAAATACTTCCCTATACAGGATTGCCTTCAGACAGCTCAGGGGTCAGATAACTGCATACCCTCCAACATTTCTCCAGTGAAAATAGGGACATCGCAAGGAAAAGTGGGACATTCTGGGATCAAATCAGAAACTGGGATGGCTTCTCTAAATCAGGGACGTCCCTGGAAAATAGGGACACTTGGAGGGTTGGTTGGTCGTTGGTTCTCTACAACCCTACAGGCCTGAGTAGGCGTTAATATGGGCTGCTGGCTTTCTGCTTTTGGCATTACAACAGTTTCACCCAGCCTGGTGCCCTTCAGTGCTGTTTGAGGTTGGCATAGCACTTGTCTTATGAGGAGGAAGTGGAGCCTTATTTGCCCCTACGGGTTCCCATTGTTGCGCCCGGTGAGAAAACATGGAAGCAGAAAACACCTGAGGCTTCTGGCTTCAGAGAGAGAAAGATTTTTTATTCTGCATGCAGAGGTACCTGCTGTGTTCAGACAGCTAAGCAAGTACAAAAGTTAGTCAGTTTACCAGCACTTCTTATACAGTTTTCCAACTCATTCCCCCCACCTTCGGAATCTCAACCTAAAAGTGGGTGCACGCAAGTAGGGTCAGGGGTTATTGTATACAGGAATAGAGGGGGACCTTGGTCTGATGTTCATCAGAGTCACGCTGTCTAGAGACCTTGGTCTGCAGCCCATCATTACACGCATTGTCTATACCTTGCTGAAACGGGTAACCTCCTACCCTAATACAATGTTTTAGAATCCTTGAGAGGCCTCTCCAACCCCTATATTTTGTCTATGCTTTTAGCTGGATTTTAGCTGGGTAATACGTCATTCTGTGATAAGGGATTCTCGTCCTTCTTTCTAGCAGGCTATCTATCCTGCTTTACCTTCCTGTGTTTTGGTGACTTTAGACCTTCTTTATTATCTGAAATGCTTAGCAGAGCAGGACATTCAGAAAGAACACTAATGGGTCTTCAGGTTTTTAGGTGAAAGTGGAATGGCAAGCCTCTCACTTAACTGCATTTAGTTTTTTGGGATGCTAAAATCCCTTTTGTAAGAGGGAGCCTTTTTTAGCAGTACTGACCAGCTCACAATAAGAATTATACAAAAGATATAAACTTATACCATAGCAGGCTTCAGCTAAACATTTGCAAATATAAAAACTATAATTTGGACACCTCATTCTCCATTCCCTCCTCTCCTATTGGACCGCTGGATCCTCCCAGCGCGTCCCATGGAATTGGCTGACATTCTCGTACCAGATATATAATCTGAGGTCGTACCATGCGTGACACCATCTTATACATCATATTTTGTAAGCATTGGAGCAAGCAGGGAATACAAAAGCAAACCAGCAGTAGGATTAATAATGGTCCCAAGAACATCATTAAAATGCCTCGTAGCCACCCCAATTGTGGGAGCCAATTGTTCCACCAAGACATGTCCCACCCATTCCAAGTTTGTTAGCACTCTGGACTCTGAATCCAGCGATCTTGAGTACAATGGGAAGAGGTGAAGCATAAGCGAATAGCCGCTTCATAACCCAATTCAGACTAGTCTCCATCCAGCATTTTTTTGCTGCTTAACCACTTATGGCTGTTGTGGCCTATAACCCTTATGAGTTTTCCCACTATGCCTCTGAGATGGGTGCTTCCCCGGTGGCCCCTTCTTAAAACGTAACCAAAAGGAAAATGACCCTCCTCACACACTTCTATACACCCACAGGAATATATACGCCCTTGTACAGGTTCAAGGCAAGGTGATACAATGTCTATAGGATCAGGATTCAACACAGCTAAGGCAACAGGTCTCTGGAAATTATCAGGAACGCAAGTTTTTACGTTGGGGACGCTGCCGGCGGGCGCCCCTCCCATCCACTTCTTCAGCTGGATCAGTGACGTCTTCTTCTATAGGCGTGCACATTGGCAGCAGGTTTGTTGCTTCTTGGCCTTTGTTGCTTCCCTGGATCTTCAGCTTCAAAGGATGTTTCAGCACACTGTGGCAGGTCCTGTCTCTACATGAGGAGGCGGACACCAGCCACTTTCACCACTGGCAGTGTTGTCATAAAGACTGTGTAGGATCTTTGCCACTTAGGTTTCAGAGTCTCTGCATAGGGATAAAACTAGCATAGCAAAGCTACATGGCATTAGGGCACCTGCTAAAAGAATAGGAGATAGTTACAGAGATTATATCTGCCCTTGGAGGGTGGTGTCTTGGGCCCCTCCTGCCTTTCTTTTGCCTCACAGATTAACCTCACAGGTATCGATATTAATCACACCTCAGTCCTCCTACCTGTTGGAGGTAAGCTAGAATAACCCAATCAAATAAGGACAGCCTCCCATACACTCACAAGATATTACTGACCATGCCGGATCACTATCTCCTCGAAATACAATATTCTTCCGCAATAATTATCCCATAGCTCTTTGGTCTACTTCTTTGGCCCAGAATAATAATTTAGTTCATTTTTCCAATCCATGCAAACACTCTAAATTTAGAATACACACAAATATAAACAAATACACAATACAATCATACACAATATCATCATTAGCATCACCACAATTTCAGACCAATTTAACATAAAACTCTGCTAATGTCAGGGAACAGAAAGATACAATTTTTCCCAAATAAGATCCATTTCTTCAACATCACCTTCCAGACACACTACTAGAGCCATTGCAATTCTCACTATCTTGACATCCTTCAGAACATTCTCCTTTAAAAAAACCTTTACATAGCAACTAATCTTCTCCAATATAACATTGTACAAGTGATCTAGGGTATTTGGGTATAGCTATTTTCTCCTTACTGTCTTCTCTTTCCTAATATTCCATTTCTCCATCCCAATTATATTACCAGTTCCAACAGCCATATCAAAAACTAACTTTCCCTCCTCTTCTGTTTTCCTGCATCCAAGCACCAGCCATTGATCCTTAGTACCTAATTTTCTACTTACCACCTCACCAAGCCTATCAGGACCTTGTGTCCAAGAATTAACTCACCACCACCAACCTATTTTTGACCCTCAGGAGGACTTAGGGTGGAAACAGGGCAGTAGGGAACAAATTCTGACAAAGTTGGGTTGTCAGACAGAATAGAACTTGGCCTATTTATCTCGCTTCAGAGCCATCGGTAGGTCACTCTCATCATCTCACACGTGGCGGCCAGCTTAGCAAAATTGCTAACTCCTCACAACGGTGTTTCATTTGGACAATGGAGTTGAACCCTTGATGTGCTCATTCAAATAGTGACAATTTTCAGGCTTCTTTTAGGTAACAACAAATTATGGACAGGGCAATAGGGAAAGCTCCTGTCTTTTTTTAAAAAAAACAATCTTTGAAGGGCTTACTATATCTACCACCTCTTGAATCAGAGCCATCTTCAGGCCTCTCTCATTGTCTCATGCTTCCATGGCAACAACCTGGTGGTCCTCTCCATGGTTTGGACAATGGATTCACCCCCCTAGATGTGCTCTGCAACCTTGGCATGGAGGGTGGTGTATTGCCTTGGATATTGTTTCCTGCTGGGCAGGGGGTTGGACTAGATGACCCTTGGGGTCCCTTCCAACTCTATGATTCTATGATATGTATACCTTCACTTTATCATCAATTTTTCTTCCAATCATTCCAAAATTTCTGCCCCCTTTTCCTCCTGAGGTTCAAACTTACTCCAAATCCTAACTTACACTGTCAGGGCTACACTGTCAGTTGCTAACCATGAGCCCCTTCCCATTCTACTTCAACATTCTCTTCTCCTTCATTACACATCCCACAAACCTACATCTACATTCCCAAATACATTCTGCTAAGAAGCCATTTCTTCTATTTCAAAACCTTCCCTGAAAAACTTAAAACCTGGGATATAAAAATAAAACTTTTTCCCTCTAATCAACTTCTGTTGGAAACAATCAAACTGCTCAGAAGACATAATCTCTTTTCTAAAGACATAATCACCTTTCCCCCCCTTTGTGGGAGGCAAATTTCCTTCCTTTGCAAGATTCACTGCTGCAAAGAGAAAAATCCTTGCTGTTTAAACTAAGGCTTCTCTCCGTTTCTGTCCATCTCCCCACTCTCATTGCTTTACCAAAGCTCAGTTAAGAAACAAAATAAGACTGTACCAACTTTAAAAACAAACTAACAAACATTCCTGATTGCAAGAGCAGCCCTCCTTTCAATGCTTCAGACACACTTTTACATTCACCTAAACATTGCAGAGAAATACTTTTACAGCCCATTCTATTGAAGGGACATACCTTGGCACACAAACAATTTCCAAAACACACTCACCTAACCCTGGGATTCAAACAGATTCCTTGAAGGGACAACAAAACAAAACAACAAATACAAATTGTGCAGCCACATATACAAGGGAAAAAACAGACTTCCCAGACTTCATTGGCAATGCAGCAGGAAATGAAACAATTTTGGGAACACAGAGTTTGGGAACACACAGATTAGGGCTGCTTTCTGCCCCACCTTTCCAAAATGAATGCAAGCCTCAAACAGGGACCAACACACACACACAGGCACTGCAGACACAGACAAACTCACAAAAATCACACTGCACAATCACTGCAAACACAGATCTCATACAACACACACATACTGAAGGAAAAATCATAAAATTATTACAAGTCATAAATTTTTACACAGCAACAAAAATTCCAATTCCCCATCTCAGCAAGCTCAGGTTCAACCTGGGACACTCCTTCCACCTAACCAGACTTTTTTCATGCACACACTCTCCGCTTCGCTAGGGACACTGAGTTCCTGCGTCTCATTCACCCAATACATCCACTGGAGCGTCCCCACACCATTCCCCATACACAGAGTAAAATCACAGAAAAATTCTTAACCCCCTTCTCTCTCCTCAGAGAGGGCACCCCCTTCTTTTCCCCCTTCCTGGCGGCCCTCTACGGCTCACGGCCAGGCTCCTGGCGGCCCTCTACGGCTCACGGCCAGGCTCCGGTGGCAACTCTACTTGCACACTACCGGATTTTAGCGGCGGCCCTCTACGGCTCACGGCCGCTGCAGGATCGATCGCATCCTGCGCTTCCCCTTCCCTGGGAAGCTGCTCCCCCTGTGGAGCTTACCTGTCCTCTGCAGATCTTACTTCCCTTCCCCCCTGCGGCCGCTTTCTCTTTCTCCCGTCGCCACGGTGCAGTTTGGCTCTCCCTCTGGGGTAAGCCAGTCCCTTCCCACAAACAGGCAGGAAGCGCGCTTGGGGCCAGCAAACGCCAGACCAGGAGAGCCTTTTCGCTGTGCAGCGACGCCTCGGACTCCCTGTTTTCTCAATCCCGGGGAACAGCGAAGGGTTCCCGGCCAACGCACCACGTAATGGAGCCTTATTTGCCCCTACGGGTTCCCATTGTTGCGCCCGGTGAGAAAACATGGAAGCAGAAAACACCTGAGGCTTCTGGCTTCAGAGAGAGAAAGATTTTTTATTCTGCATGCAGAGGTACCTGCTGTGTTCAGACAGCTAAGCAAGTACAAAAGTTAGTCAGTTTACCAGCAGTTCTTATACAGTTTTCCAACTCATTCCCCCCACCTTCGGAATCTCAACCTAAAAGTGGGTGCACGCAAGTAGGGTCAGGGGTTATTGTATACAGGAATAGAGGGGGACCTTGGTCTGATGTTCATCAGAGTCACGCTGTCTAGAGACCTTGGTCTGCAGCCCATCATTACACGCATTGTCTATACCTTGCTGAAACGGGTAACCTCCTACCCTAATACAATGTTTTAGAATCCTTGAGAGGCCTCTCCAACCCCTATATTTTGTCTATGCTTTTAGCTGGATTTTAGCTGGGTAATACGTCATTCTGTGATAAGGGATTCTCGTCCTTCTTTCTAGCAGGCTATCTATCCTGCTTTACCTTCCTGTGTTTTGGTGACTTTAGACCTTCTTTATTATCTGAAATGCTTAGCAGAGCAGGACATTCAGAAAGAACACTAATGGGTCTTCAGGTTTTTAGGTGAAAGTGGAATGGCAAGCCTCTCACTTAACTGCATTTAGTTTTTTGGGATGCTAAAATCCCTTTTGTAAGAGGGAGCCTTTTTTAGCAGTACTGACCAGCTCACAATAAGAATTATACAAAAGATATAAACTTATACCATAGCAGGCTTCAGCTAAACATTTGCAAATATAAAAACTATAATTTGGACACCTCATTCTCCAGAAGGAGTGACTGAATTATCCAGGAAAGTTTCCCCATGTCATGTGACAGAGCATTCAGCTGGAAGTCTGAATCAATTCATGGCGAGAGTTTTGACCAGAAAGCTGGCTTGGTGAAAACCAGAATGCGCAAATCTGCAAGTGCTTTGTGGGGACAAACTGTAAATTAGGCTTGTCTGCAAATTGCTCAGAAGATTAAATCCTGTTGATTTCAGTGGGGTAGGTGTAAATAAATATGGAGGTCATCCATAACCATTCTCCTGCCATTACAAGTAGGATTTTGTTTTGCTTCCTTACGCTCCTGGTCATTTGGTGGAGCTCTATATAATTTAATACCATTTCAGATCCCCAACTACTACATGGTCTGAAATTGTCGATTTCAGCTGAATGCAAATTAAACAGGTGCTGTACTCAGTGTTGTATGGCCCTTGCCACATGGGCAAGGAGTGAAGAAACATTACTTGCCAGGAGGAAAACTGTCATGTGAAACCATCTTAAAAATTCATCTATGCTGTCCTTGTATTATTATTGGAATTTTCACAGTATATTTATTGTATTACTATCTTTCTGCACCTTATTTTAATGTATACCATTTATTATAATTTCTGTAAATTGCTTAAGGATTTTGACCTAGATGTTAAGCTGTATATAAAATGCCCTGACAATAATTAAAACAGGTTAATATTATTATTATTATTATTATTATTATTATTAAGTAAGTAAGTTTTTGGGACATGGGTGGTGCTGTGGGTTAAACCACTGAGCCTAGGGCTTGCCGATCAGAAAGTCAGTGGTTCGAATCCCCGCAACGGGGTGAGCTCCCGTTGTTCGGTCCCAGCTCCTGCCAACCTAGCAGTTTGAAAGCACGTCAAAGTGCAAGTAGATAAATAGGTCCCGCTCCGGCAGGAAGGTAAACAGCATTTCCGTGCACTGCTCTGGTTTGCCAGAAGTGGCTTAGTCATGCTGGCCACATGACCCGGAAGTTGTACGCCGGCTCCCTCGGCCTATAGAGCGAGATGAGCGTCGCAACCCCAGAGTCGTCTGTGACTGGACCTAATGGTCAGGGGTCCCTTTACCTTTACCTTTAAGTAAGTAGGTAAATTGTATTCTACCCTACACATTATAAAACACAAAATACATAATAAAAACAAAACAAAAAACCCAATAATATCCCCTCTCCCCAGGCAACTTTTTAAAAATACAATAAACTCTTTTTTATATACAACAAAACAGATTGAAGGACTACAGTGGGTTTGTTCTACCCAATTCAGTAGTAGTTAGGTGTAAAAGAGCCACAACTTTCAACTTGATTTATTATTTCAAAATTGTATGTTTCTTTTTCACTGTTATCTCTTAGTCTAGTCATGCTGTTTTGGAGGAACATACCGGTAATTCCCTCAGGCTTCAGCAGGCTGCTGAGTCTATCTACAAAAGAGAAGAGCAGTCTGCACTTACATATGAAGGACAGAGGCAGTCTCCAGTTTAAGTGAATAAATATGCACACTCCCAATCCCTAAACATATTGATTTGGAACCTCACCCGGTGGGACTTGCTTCGTACTAAATGTGCTTTAGGATTGGGCTGTGAATCCTATCTATTGGTCAGCTTGTCCACACTACAAAAAAATAAAAAATATAGCTCAAGGACAATGCATAATTTTCTCGTGTTATGGACCCAGCAACCCTGTGAAGCAGATTGGTCTGAGTTATTTATTTATTTATTTATTTAAAATTGTTATATACCCTCTTTTCATTATGTAGGTCTCAAAGCAGCTTACAATCCTGATATATGATATAATATACATAACTTAAAACAGAAATTAATTTTTAAACCTCCTATATAAAATAATGCTGCAAAACGTCTCAAAAGCATTCAGGGTGCAAAAGCCTCCGGAAATAAAACTGATTTGACCAGGTATCTGAGGCTCTGTAGGGACAGTACCTCAGACAGTACCTGTAAACTTCTTGTGGCAAGGAGTTCCACCGAGTTGGACCACAACTCTAAAAGCTCAATTCATTAACATGAGTCAGATTCTGGCCCACAGCAAACCACTAACATGGCTCCCTGCTATGATCTCAGTGTCCAATTAGGAGTGTCAAACACTGCAGTCAGTGGATTGTAGAAGGTCAGCCATTCATCATAGCTTATTGAACTCCCTTCAAGTTGAGGTCAGACAGAATGTCTGAACATATATTTTTATTATTTCAGCAGGCATTTTAATTGATGTTTGATTTTGTAATTTTACCTGGTTTTTCTTTTTGGTATTACATTTTTACAAACCACTTGAGGAGTACGAGTTTGCTATGAGACACTGAACAGATACAAACCACCATTTACCAGCAGCATTTATTCACCTTGCATGAGGTTAACAGATCTGTGTGATCATGGAGTTTTCCGTAATCTCCTGCCGTTCCACTTTTCTTATTTTTCTGTTTCCGCCTGCCACCTGCAAGGATGCTTTGCAGTCATTTTCAGTGAGACTCAAAACCAATGCACTGAAATACAGGTCTAAAAGTTGTCCTTTTCTCCTTCTCCTTCTTCTAGCTAGCTCCTGGCTGTGATATTATATTGCAGTCATGGCGCCCAAGAAGAAGAATGTCAAAAAGAGCAAGGTTGATATCAATGAGATGACCATCATCGTGGAAGATGGTCCTCTCAGCAAGCTGAACGGCTTGAACGGTCTTTTGGAAGGAGGGAATGGCTTCAGCTGTGTCTCGACTGAGGTTTCCGATGCTCTCTACAGTCCCAACCTTTTGGAAGGGCTGTGCAGGATGAGGATGGAGAACTTTCTCTGTGATTTAGTCATCGGTACCAAAACAAAGTCTTTCGATGTCCACAAGGTGGTGATGGCTTCCTGCAGTGATTACTTCCACAACATCTTGAAGAAAGATCCATCAACTCAGAGAGTGGACCTCAACGATGTATCTCCCCTGGGCCTAGCTACCGTCATTGCATATGCCTACACAGGAAAGCTCACTCTCTCGCTGTATACTATAGGTAGCATCATCTCCACAGCCATCTACCTTCAGATTCATACCCTTGTGAAGATGTGCAGTGATTTTCTGATGCAAGAAATCAACGTGGAGAATTGCATGTATGTTGCCAACATTGCAGAGACATATGGACTCAAAACCACCAAGGAAGCATCTCAGAAATTCATTAGAGACAACTTCATTGAGTTTTCCGAATCGGATCAGTTCTTAAAGCTCACTTTTGACCGGATCAATGAACTTCTTGCAGACGACGACTTGCAGTTGCCTTCTGAACTCGTTGCATTCCAAATTGCAACGAGATGGCTGGAATTTGACCAAAAAAGAGCGAAATATGCTGCGGATCTGTTGAGCAACATTCGCTTTGGTACCATCTCTGCCCAAGACCTGGTGAATTATGTTCAGACTATACCAAGAATGATGCAAGATGCAGATTGCCATAGACTTCTAGTAGATGCCATGAATTACCATTTGCTTCCCTACCACCAGAATACATTGCAGTCTAGGAGAACAAGGATTCGAGGAGGATTACGGGTCCTGGTTACGGTTGGGGGACGCCCAGCTTTAACAGAGAAATCCCTTAGCAGAGACATTTTATACAGAGACCCTGACAATGGGTGGAAGAGGCTTACTGAGATGCCTGCTAAAAGCTTCAACCAGTGCGTCACCGTGATGGATGGATTCCTCTACGTGGCAGGTGGAGAAGACCAGAATGATGCCAGGAATCAGGCTAAGCATGCGGTCAGCAATTTCTGCAGGTAACTAGTTATTTATAGAGGTAGCATGTTCAGCACATAACAGCTCCGGAGAGGGAGGGAGAGGGAGATGCAGATGCATAAACAGCAACGGAAGAACAATCTTTATTGAGGTTGTTGTTTTTAGCATAGGTGCCTGTGATTGACAAATGCCATCCAAGCCGTGCCAAAAGGGAATACAGTGGTACCTTGGTTTACGAACTCAATCCGTTCCGGAAGTCCGTTCTTAAACCAAAGCATTCTTAAACCAAGGCGTGCTTTCCCATAGCAGCGGAGGACTCAATTTACAAAAGGAACACACTGAACAGGAAGCGGAACATGTTCTGCTTCGAAGGCAAAGTTCACAAACCAAAACACTTACTTCCTGGCTTGCAGCGTTCTTAATCCAAGTTGTTCATAAATTAAGCTGTTCTTAAACCAAGGTACCACTGTACCTGCAAAGGTTGATTATTATTTTTCTAGAAGGAAAAAACAGCCAGAAAAATTGCCTTTGTGACAAAGTTAGATTAACAGCGTCCCTATTTATATGTTTACAACAGGGATGTTGTAGGCATGCAAAGAGGAAAAAAGCATGTACAAGCATGCTAGCTCCACTCCCTGTTTCCATTGACATTTGTATGTTCAAGGGTGACTGTCTCCTGCAGGAAAGCCTCCTGCAGCCATGGAGGACAATGGGGACACAGCAAGCAGGCTCATGCACGCTCCCCATTTGTTGTGTGTTTAAATCCCATTATGAATGCCTGAATAATTCAAATGTCTCGGATGATATGCATGTTGGATAAGACTCAAATGCTTCTCCACCCAAGAGCTGTTGGTGCTTCACAGTTGGCGTATTAACTTGAAATAGGATTAGACAGGCACGTTTTCCTTTTCTTTGTCATAGTAATATATTTACTGACCTATATGAAATAAGTTATAACGTAAGAGCGTGAGACTCTTAATCTCAGGGTGACGAGTTCGAGCCCCACATTGGGCAAAAGATTCCATTGCAGGGAGTTGGACTAGAAGACCCTTGGGGTCCCTTCCAAATCTACAATTCTATGATTCTAAATGGTGTGGGGTATCAAGTGAATTTGCTTCATTACCTTACAACTGGGGTGTGGAACGGGGCTGCAGATGTTTCTCCCATTAGTCCAAGCAAGACAGGGGTGCTGGGAGTTGTAGTTCAGCAACCTCTGGAGGGACAAAGGTACCCCTCACCTGGCCTACAACACAGATAAGGACCCTTTATCTTCTTTCTCTCTTTGGGTTATATTGCCAATATTGAAGTTGTCAGTGGGCCATGCTCAGGAGAATAAACACACACTATCTTTTATGCACAGAAAACCGCAAACACACTGGAGCCAGTATCCGATGATAATGGAGGTGTGGGGTTAATGCATCTGGGCGTCTCAGATGTGAGGGGTGGTCACTGATTCCCCATCTTTTCCTACAACATGCACTGCATCAACACTAAGCTAGAAACTGTACAGGATGTAGAAGTGGCTGTGTCCCCCAGACAGTTTTGTGGTCTATATATCATGCTTCTGTAAATGATGGTCATATGGTGTGCGGTGGAAAGATTTGCACTGGAAACCTATTGTGACCAGGCAGCCAGAGCTGAGTCAGAATGGTCACGTACCATCTTGCCAGCAAGCGGCGGTTGCAGCCCAGCATGGTATCTCCTCTCCCCCCCCCCCATGAGTAAATTTAGATCATTTCCCCATCTGCTCCTGCAGCCGCAGAGGCTCATGGGTTCCCGCCTAACCCATCCTTCAAATGAGCCAATCCATGGCAGCCCTGGGGAGGGGCATGGCCATCTACTTAGCTTGGCCAACCACACTCAGCACAGCATCCAGGCGGCTGGGATGCTGCCATGTTAATCTTAACATGAAAACCACCCAGACCTCTCAAGGCAAGTCCTCCTGCAATCCATCCGCACTGCCACGAACATTCCATCATTTCTTCCATGTATTTATAGGGATGTTAGAGGAAATGGCTTAGTGTGTTCCGTGTATGGATGCCAGTCTTACATGAGGATCACCCACAGGAGAGCAAGGTGCCCCTGTGTCCAAATTCTCATGGATTGTGGGTTGTGGCAAAGATGGATGGTTTTGAACAGACCTCCTTCCTTACGTCATGCTTGTACCATTAAATGTGACAGGTATTCCTAGTCTCGGATAGTATTTGATATGTGTTTCTTTCAAAGATATGCACCCAACACATTTAAAACAGAGACACATTTCTAGCAGCTATGCAGAGAGCCTTTACATTTCCATAGGTTCAAGCCAGATGTGATGCTAGACACATTGGGGTCTTTTTTGCCAATTATTTTTATTGATGTTCAATATTTTTAAACAATTTTTCATCAAATTAATACAAATTCAATACAAATCTAATGCTGACTTCCCTCCCTCCCCAGATGTCCCCTCTATTTTCCTCCTTTCTTTGCTGCTCCCAATAAAATAACTTTTCCAACTACAGTGGTACCTCGGGTTAAGAACTTAATTCGTTCTGGAGGTCCGTTCTTAACCTGAAACTGTTCTTAACCTGAGGTACCACTTTAGCTAATGGGGCCTCCCAGTGCTGCTGCGCAATTTCTGTTCTCATCCCGAAGCAAAGTTCTTAACCCAAGGTACTATTCTGGGTTAGCGGAGTCTATAACCTGAAGCGTCTGTAACCTGAAGCGTCTATAACCTGAGGTACCATTGTATATTTCAAAATACATTCATCCCTTCTCCCTACACATCACCTGTTCAATTATCAATTCCTGCTATGTCTTTTATACATTGTTATAACCTGTCCTCAAAATAGTTCTCTCAGCCTCTTTCTGAAATATGGGGACGATAATATCGGCATACCTTACAGGGTTGTTGGAAGGACTAGTGAAGTTCTTTGAGCACAAATCTTAAGTATTACCATGTACTGAGGGGAATATAATGGAAATTGAATTGCTCTTCCTTTATATCAGTCCCAAAGCCACGCTTAGGCTTGATAATTTTGGAATTAAATTATTTGCTTCTGGTAGTAAAATTATCATTTAATAGGCACTAAAGATGAAGCATTAAAATAACACTCTGTATTTTCATTTTGTAAATCCAGTATAGAACATATAATTATAAATGTTAACTCTGTGTTGAATTGTGGCTACAGGATATAAATAATATATTTCATAACTTGAACCAGCAAATATATTTATATGCTTTAGAATACTTTATAGGCTTATGTATCCGGAGTATTTTTGGGTAGGATTCAGTCACATACTGGCAAATGCACGTTAAGCAAGTAAAGTTCATTTGGCATATTTGAACTGCTGCTTCTCCCCAGAAACAGACTTTTTGTGATTATAAAAAGTGATGGGAAAATGCCCTAGAAACATGGGATAGCAACTGCTTGATGTAATCCTGTATAACCTCCCCACATGCAACTTAGAATGAACGTTCAATAAATAGCTGACATAGTCTAACCTCTTGGTCAACTTTGTATAAACAAATATGGCAAATGCTTGGCGAACAGGTTGTCTGGAAACAGCCACTATGTCACAAACTTTTTTTTCTTTTTGTAGCTGAAAGCAGAGTCAGAAGAGAAAGGAATATAGCGATTGAGGAACCTTTTTTATTTTATATTATTGCAGAGTCGTAGGCCCTTGCAAGGCAACTAAACAACAAGGCTGATATTATTTTCTTTTGAATTAATACTTTATTTCCTGCTTCTTAGAATTAGCAACATATAGCAATGCAACAAATATTCCTATTCTCACAGGGAAAATTATAAGGATGTAGCCATATTAATCTGTTGCCAAGAAAACAGCAAACCATCTTGTGGCCCCTTTAATAACAAACAGGTTCATTGTAGCATAAGATTTTGTAGATTGCAAATGTTACAAATCAGACTGGCTAGCAGCAACGATATTGCAATTGAAAGATTCTGTTACCCAAATATCTAAACATTTGGGCTAGTATATCTTCTGAAGTTACTATAAAGCCAGGATTTTAATCCTACCGTTTCCTCACTGCTGTCTGAAGCATTATGAGTAGTGCTATTGGACATTTTAGGAAAGGGATGAAGGTATTGTAAAAATGACTTGAGAAGCCAGAGTTGTTTACATTGACAAGTTATCTGTTAACCTCAGTGGCCACAAGAATGCCAGGACCGAAATTCTGATCCCAGAAAGTCAATAGAAAATATTCCCTCATTTCTTGTGTGATCCAACCAGACAACCTCTTTCTCCTGCCCCTCCTCCCAATTTTACAGTAAATTATAAACCACCTTAGGTGCCTTGGCAGAAATGCAGCATATAAATTAAGTGAATAAATACATAAATTCTATATAGTTACATACAAATAACAGATGGGCTCATTTCACAGAGAATATAATAAAATGTAATGAAACTAGAATAAGTTACTCCACAAAGTGCCATTTCTGGGCATTTCCAATATTAGATTTTGAGTCATGTACTTTTAACTATGTTAGCAAATATTAAGAACATTCTCCAAGGGAGCAGTTTTCTTTCTCCATCTCTCTTTTTGTATGTGTATATGCATATGTTTTGTCTTAGCATTCATGTACTATAGTCACTGGGCATTTCAAACATTTCTGGGGGGAAACTAGGGACAAATGAAATCAGTTTACTAAGAGCGGTGAGATTATATTAAATGTCCATTCAGTTTGGTTTTATTAGTGAGCTAGCAATTTGATTTTCCACATGCCAGAATCAAAAGAAGAGATACAATATGCACCCTAAACTCAAGCTTTTTCCAGTACTCACCTGCAACAAATTACTGGGTGATATCCAACATTAGTCATACTCAGAGGAAGCCCAATGATTTTAATATATCTACTTGGAGTATGACTTAATTAGGTATCACTCACTGGAACGTAATGGGGGGATAAGTAATGAAGTACATAATAAATAATATGAAATGTGCATATTATTAAACCTAGTTTTATTACAGAGCTGTTGCCAAGCGAGATTCGAACATCTTACTGAGCCCAGCCTGCTGCTAGTACAACAATAATTTAACACAATCAATGTCAAATGGTTAATCTCATTCTTTGCCTCCCCGTTTTTGTTCATTGATTAAACTATGGACCTGTTGAGGAAGCAGCTCAGCCAATATTGCAATTCTTATGCTTTCCTTGGGATCATTCTTTCAGCACCAACTCCCTTTTCCATTGTTTTTACATGTCTCCATGCCTGAAACCAAGGTAATGCTATCCAGCTGAGATATGAGTAATCTTTCATGAGGTGCAAGTGGTTATGAACTAGACCCCCAATGTAGAAAGTTCTGTTTCCCCAAAGATAAATGGACGCCAAGTTAGACAGCTTTCAAAAGGAGTTAGATAAATTCGTGGAGGACAAGGTTATCAATGGCTGCAAGTCCTGATGGCTATATACGTACCGTATTGAAGATCAGAGGCAGTATGCCTTTGAATACAAGTTGCTGAGCATCAACAGCTGGAGATGGCTATTGCCTTCATGCCTAGCATCTGGCTGACTGCTGTGAGAAACAGGAAACTGGAGTAGATCGGCTTTTTGTCTGATTAAGAAGGGCTTTCTTATGAAGTTGCATGTATAAGATCCTCGTTTCTGTTTGAACTCCGGAAAAGTTGGACAGTATGGCATATAAGAAATGAACAGTTTGGGGGAGGGGTGATTTCAACTAGGAAAACAGTACAGGAGATAAGAGAGTAATACAGCCTTTCTGGCCAACACTATGGCCCCAACCTTTAAAGCCCTAAATGGCCTCGGCCCAGTATACCTGAAGGAGTATCTCCACTACCATCGTTCAGCCCAGACTCTGAGACCGAGCACTGAGGGCCTTCTGGAGGTTCCCTCACTGCAAGAAGTGAGGTTATAGGGAACCAGGCAGAGGGCCTTCTCGGTAGTGGCGCCCACCCTGTGGAACGCCCTCCCATCAGATGTCAAGGAAATAAACAACTATCTGACTTTTGGAAAACATCTGAAGGCAACCCTGTTTAGGGAATTTTTTAAACATTTGATGTTTTATCATGTTTTTAATATTCTGTTGGGAGCTGCCCAGAGTGGCTGGGGAAATCCTGCCAGATGGGCAAGGGATTAATATGAAATAATTATTATTATTATTATTATTATTATTATTATTATTATTAAATTATAATTATTATTCACTTTGGGCTGATTGCTGCTTTTAGTTTTGGGGAAAGCTAAGATCCAATAATGGGCTTGCATCTAGTTTAGCCCTTAATAATGGCAATGTTTGGGAGTCTTCATTTCTGAGAAAAGTAGCAAACAAGAGAGTGGCAGCTACAGCAAATACAAATGTTGTGACTTAGAAGTGTAGATGATGAAGTTCATATCTGGATCGCACCAATAATCCTTTCCCCCCTCCCTCTTTCTTTCAGGTACGACCCTCGTTTCAACACATGGATTCACCTGGCCAATATGAATCAAAAGCGCACCCATTTCAGCCTGAACGTGTTCAACGGTCTCCTTTTCGCAGTGGGCGGCCGCAACTCAGAAGGGTGTCTCTCTTCGGTCGAATGTTATGTCCCGGCAATTAATCAATGGCAAATGAAGGCCCCTCTGGAGGTGGCTAGGTGCTGCCATGCTAGCGCAGTCATAGATGGTAGGATCCTGGTCACCGGAGGCTACATCAATAACGCTTATTCCCGCTCTGTTTGCATGTATGACCCGGCTAGCGACAGCTGGCAAGACAAGCCCAGCCTGAGCACCCCTAGAGGGTGGCACTGCGCCACTTCCCTTGGAGAAAAGGTCTATGTCATGGGAGGGTCCCAACTGGGAGGCCGAGGGGAAAGGGTAGACGTGCTTCCTGTGGAGTGTTATAGTTCTTACCCCGGCCAGTGGAATTACGCCGCTCCTCTCCCAACTGGCGTGAGCACCGCCGGCGCTTCCATCCTCAATGGGAAAATTTACTTGGTGGGAGGCTGGAACGAAATAGAAAAGAAATACAAGAAATGCATTCAGTGCTACAACCCTGGTCTTAATGAATGGACCGATGAGGATGAGTTGCCGGAAGCCACTGTCGGAGTGTCGTGCTGTACCATTGCCATGCCCAATACCAAAACCCGGGAATCCAGGGCTAGCTCAGTATCTTCAGTGCCAGTCAGCATTTAAGTATTTAAAAACGTAGGTTTAGAAAGACTAGGTTAAACCTTTTTAAAAAAATGTTTACCTTTACGTGCCTATAGGAAGGGGTGGGTGCGGGGTGGGGGAGGCGACCTTTGCTTGCCAGTTAATTTCGGTTCTGCAAAACCAGCCCATTTTCATGTAATTGGATATGCATGGTATGACCTGAGAAATTTTTAAAAAATGTAAGGCATTTGCCACGTCAGGACAAAGCCACAGGCCTCTGACTTTAAACATTAAAAGCACCTGGCTTCTTTCGAGAGCTGTTTCCCAGGTTGCACAGCTTATTTGGATAAAGTTCTCAAGAGTTGGAGCTTCGGCCTAAAAGAGGATAGGCAAAGACACCCAACATATATTTGAAAATATAGTACTCACTTGCTATGTAAAACTAACATGCCGTTATCCCAGGACTATTCAATTTGTATCCCACTTAATATTTTAAAATCTCTTTGAGTTGCAATGCATAGGGCTTTGTCAAAGATCTCAGAGATCCCAAAATACACTTGCTACCTGCATATGCATTAGATTTCCTTCCTTCAATAATTTTCATGCAGGAGTGAGACAACAGACCTACAGAAGTTCAACTCTGGCATTTCTAGACTTTGGCCAGCTTTCTCCAGTTTAATAACATCATTTTCACATAAAAGTTCTGCTTTAGGTTAATGAACATAGATCAGGCACGTCCAACTTCCAAGAGACTGTGATCTGCTCCCACTATAAATAAACTGGCAGTGATCTACCCTTTGGATTGACCAGAGTTGTTGAGCTTTATGTTAAACTGTGGGCCACTTTTGGAAGGATTTCACTGGTTGACATTGGGGCAGGAGGAACATCTGTGGCGCCCCCCAGGGCTGTACCATAACGAGTTTGCCAGCACGGGCCACCAGGCTGGGCTGCAGATCTGGTGGATTGAGAAACTGGATCTACCTTAACACCAAGTTAAGGAAGGCCACTCTATAGGATGAAGAGCAGGTAGGAGCTGCTATTAAAAAACGGCCTTTTCTCTGTGAAGGAATGTAATAATACAACACACACACCCCTCACTGAGTTAATGGCAAAGTTCCCATTGATCTTGACAGCTCTGGATCGTATCCCAAGAACTCAGTGCTCTGCGTGTGTATTCAGAAGTAAGCTCCATTGAGCTTAATGGAGCTTACTTCTGTAGAAATGTGCAGAGGATTGCAGCTTGAACTGAAATTCATCTCGGTCATACCATGCAGCTATTTTTAAAATCTAAAAATGGGTGGGGGGGAGAGGGGGATTACAGCATTTTTATGAACACTACTTCATTTTATCTATAACAACAACAAAAAAGGTTGTACATTACTTTTTAAAAAAATAAAAACTAACCACTTGGTAGTCTAAAATATAAGCTTAATGGCTCGTAGTAATAGGTAAGCTGAAATTGGAAAAACACTTTGGTCCAATAAGGTAGTTTTAAGTAGTATTGTTTAGGGTAGAATGACAGGAAAAACTTTGGGAATCCAACACCTTATTGTTAATTTAATAAAGAATCACCACTTGAATTGCTTATATTATGTAGTATGGAAGAATAGCCAGCTTTAACTAGATGAGTCTGAAAAGCGTCGTCCCCTGTCCCCCGTCCCTCCGTTTATATACTTGAATGGCCCTGTCCATGTTTCAAACCAATAATGTAAAAAATAGAAATAATCTCTGTCTCTTCACAATCTGCAAGGAAAAAATGACCCAAATTGTTTTGGGTTTTTTGTTTATTTATTTATGTGTGTGTGTGTGTGTGTGTGTGTGTGTGTGTAGGGGGGGAGTGGAATAAATCAGGAGTGGCTCTGTCTATCGGCAGACTGTCCCCAAGTATCATTGTGGGGGGGGGGGCATAGGCTCTGATAGGTTTAAAATCAAGAGCAGCCAGAAGTCAGCCTGCCATTCCATGCCTGGTGGGACTTCTGGTGCCTGCTGGGATTCTTGCAACATTTTGGACTAGAACCTTTTGTTTAATCCATCAAGGCATTTCTTACACAAGAGTCAAGCACAGCAGTGGCTGGCATCACTTTCCAGTGCCCCCTTTTGCAGTACATGGATAAATGATGGGCAGCTGCCAGGGGTGCCAACTTGAATAAAATATGGGAGGGGGGCAGGTAAGTCCCGCCCCACGTAATCCATCACATGATGTGGTGCATGCACCATTTGAATGGCGATGCCCATCAACTTGGGGGGGGGGCGCAGGCCCCTCAAATGTTTTACGGAGGGGGAGGCAAAGACCTATGTCAGCTGCCATTGTAGTTTTCTCACAGTGCCTTGCAGCAACACTACAGAACTGGGGCTTTGTGGGCAATTGTGGCATCCAGCCCTGGCAAGAAGGCAGACTCAGGGTCACTTCTACAATCCAGTTGTTCCTTCAGTGTTACGAGGTCTTTCTGAATATGCACACTTGCTTGGTGTGATTGTCAGATCAAAGGGATTCTACACCCCCCCCCCAAAAAAAATAGGCCATTCAGGTCAGCCTGGTTATGATCTAAATGGGATGTATAGGAATAAGGCCTATGTACACCATTTCCCACACCCTCCCTCATTCATAAGGGTAATGATTGCATGTTATTAAACATGAGCGTATGTTTGTCCCCCTAGAATGTGACATCGAATGCAAGCTGGGAAGGAGAAGAGTGTGCATAGGCCCTCTGTGTACACGAAGAATGTATTGAGATAAAGTGAAGGTTAAGGGAGCTGGATTTTGTGTTTTAGGTATTAAGTTTGGCGACACATGTTGTCATTTTTATTTTTTGTCACTGTCAATTTCACAGTCCAATTCCTAACCCTATAAAACAAGCTGTTTTCGTCGGGCTCTTTTGTTTCCAGATAGCAGTTTCATTAATATAAAGGATGGTAGTTGTCTGCAAAGGTCATGTTGTTGGGTGCAAAATTAGGAGATGGGAAATCTTGAACAGAAGGCACTGTCAGGTAGGAAGAAAGTTTTATTTTCCAGGTTTTCACATAATTGGCCAAGGCCTCCGTTTGTACAAAGTGGAGCCCTTAAGAAGGACTTTTCATCCTGTTTGAAGTTTAATAGGGTTGTGGCTTTCTCTGAAGGAGGAGATGCAGTTATGAAGCATGAGAGGGAATTCAATCAGAGATGCACCTGCTCAACTTTGACTCTGAAATGATGAGATTCAAAACAGGCAAAAGAAAGTACTTCTTCATACAACACATAGTTAAAATATTAAACATTTAAAATATGGAATTTGCAACCACAATACATAGTTATGTCTACTTGCTTAGATGGGGATTAGATGGGTATTAGACTACAGTCTAATGTATGGAAGTGAGAGCTGGACCATAAAGAAGACTGCAAAAAGATCAAACTTATCCATCCTTAAAGAAATCAGCCCTGAGTGCTCACTGGAAGGGCAGATCCTGACGTTTGAGGGAGCTGGGGCCCCTCAATGTTCAGAGGCAGTTTGGCTCCACCCCCTGGCTCCTTGCAATGCCAGGAAGTCAAGTGACTTCCCACGTGTGAGTCTCTGCTCTGGATTGACATTTGCTCCGATTTAGCACTAAAGAGTGGGTTTTCCTTGGCACTAAAGAGTAATAATAATTTATAATAATTTATTATTTGTACCCCGCCCATCTGGCTGAGTTTCCCCAGCCACTCTGGGCGGCTGCAGCCACTCTGGGGTTTGCCTTGGCAAAGGAGTGGGTGAAGGGGGAAAACCACTCCAACTTATGCCTAGAAATTGTGAGTCAAGAGGAAAACTGCTTGGACCCGTGCTTTCTAGACAACAGACAAGCAGAAGTGTGGGTGGTCCTTTGGTCCCATCAGTTTCAACAGGGATACACATGGGTGCAAAGTCAAGGCAGCCTTTGCCTTCCATTTGTTTGGGACTAAAACTCTCATCTGCTCAAGCCAGCATGGCCATGATCCTGTTCCTTACTGTGCTGCCTGGGACAGATGGGCATGGTAGTCCAAAACACCCCTGGAGCTAATAATTTCAAAATGAGCAGTCTTCAGTCAGTG
Organism: Lacerta agilis; assembly: GCF_009819535.1. Lineage (NCBI taxonomy): Eukaryota > Metazoa > Chordata > Lepidosauria > Squamata > Lacertidae > Lacerta > Lacerta agilis. The sequence goes on along the minus strand of NC_046314.1, from coordinate 30,024,973 downwards.
CAACTCCAGAGTCATGAGACTGGAGTTAATAATACTTTTCTCAATTAAACTGAGATTGTAGCAAAAGAAATTTCAAAAGGAATAATAATGGTGTGTTACTGTTTGCTAAAGGCTATTGCCTCCTATGCAAGCCCTGTTCCTGTGTCATTAACAGAAACCTGACATGCTCTTCCTGGCATTGAAATAAGTGGCGTGGAGATAATTAGCCGCTTCAGCTGCTAATTTCTGTGCATTGTGGCAGCAGCTAGAATCCAATAAGTACCCGGAGGGCAACATGTTCCCTCTTCTAGAGCTTGAAGCGCAGTAGCTGCAGCAGTAAAATGAGGTTGTTGGTAAACCTTGCCACAGAGAATAAGCCTGCAATGCATTGACAGGGTTGAAGCACGGTAATAAAGCCTGAGGATAGAAAGGCATCATTCACAATAAGACAGTGTGATGCCGTTTGCACTATTATCTCTGGAAAAACTTGAGCGAGTCTTAGGGTAAGTGAACATTGGACAAAATACCTAGATCCATGTTATACGATGAGAGAGAAGGAGAGAGAGGTTGCTGCTGTCAATGAAAATCTAAAGTTACACTAATAAACTGATTGATGGTTCAACTGGTTTATGATTTATTAGATTGTAGGGAATAAAATGATGGTAGCTTTCATATTCTCACTAACGAATATGAATGGGGAAAACACGCTATCTGGCACACATTTGCTCATCTCCTCTTTCTTCTCTGCTTCACTGAAGATATAGATCTAAGTTAACAGAGATTAATGACACTGAGCAGTTTCCAATATTGTGACGTCCACAGACGTGCTTTAAAAACAGAGATGGGAAACCTGACGCACTCCAGGTTTTTGTTGGGACTTGCAACACCCCTGAGCACTGTCCATGCTGGCTGGGCCTGATGGAAGTCCATCAACATTTTGGAGGGGCTCAGGTTTCCTTGTTTTCAAGAGATGAAGTTATAAAATGAAAACACTTTCAGGCTAGACTACAGTAGGTACAAGGGAACACATACCTTTCTTACTAGAAGATGCACAAATTTAGTTTGAGAACTTTATTACTTAAAAATGTGGTGCACTATGGTGGAACAGTCAATGTGTTACTAACACAGCAAACACCGGACTGAGCTAGACTGGTAAAGAAAAAGCAATTTATATGCGTTGTATGTGCTATATAACATTGTGCCACCAGATGGCGAAGTGGAGTGCCATTTTTCTCTACTTGTTTTCCCTGTTTAAATTTACAACGTGTTTAACTAAAACGCTTCTTTGATGTGTCTAGATCCAGCCACTCTATTTACTCATAAAACCTTCAAGGCAATTGTGAAGTCTGCTGAAATGAAACCCATCTCCACTGAAGTAATATAAGTACTCTGACCATAAAATATTCTTTGTATTATTCCCCTCGGTGACTTTTTTCCTCCATTGTGTAGTACTTGGAATACTTATTTCACATCCTGTGTACTTTATGGAAAGCTGTGCTGACTGTCAGTTAAGTCCTTAGCTTTTTGATTCCTCGCATGAAAGTACAGTCCATCATTTCTGCTGTTTCCAGGCTTTGTGATACAGACTAGGGCTGATGTGAGATGGAGCTCCAGAATATCTGGAGGGTAACACTCTGGCTAATTCTGACATAGGTCATGTCTGCACTATGGACAATTGAAGATGCAGCCCAACCTGGATCTTCTGCAGGTAAAGCAGATATTCTACCAGTTATATCATATTTGTATCCCACCATTACTCTGAGGAGCTCAGATTATAGATGGTTCTCTCTCGCACCCCCAATTTTATTTCACAACAACCCTGTGAGGCAGGTTAGGGAGCAATAGACCCTGTACTGCATTTTAAAATATGTATTCGGCTTAAAAGTGCCCTGTTAACATCAAATGTGTGCATTTTCTTCTTTTAAAACACATCATATGAGCCACGTGATTATACAGTCCTCAGGCGATGTTTTCATATTAACTTTTTTTGTACGTTCTTTGTGCTTCTGTGCTAATTCTCTTTCGAAGAAGAAGGGTAAACAAAGAAGATGAGACTGTGCTACAACTCTGCAAAGGAGTAAAATGATGCCGACACATTGGAAAACCAAATCAAGAAATGATGTTATAATTAAAACTGGAAAAATATATTGTATTAAAAAACAACAACAGTATACATCATGTGCAGTTGAAAGATACAGTATCAGTCAAGGGCTGAAATTGTAAGAGAGAAAAATGTCGTCCAAATTCATACAATTCTGGCTGAAATAAGATTCACACAACCAGGCTTTTCCTTTCATGAGAATCCTAATAGGATTCCAAGTCTAAATACTTTGCCAGGAAGTAAATGAATTGAATTCAGACCAATGGATATGTGTATGATGAGTAAAGTGATTTGCTAATAAATGTGGTAGCAACTCAGGTGAATTATCATGTTTGCCTGAGCTACCTGACCTGCTGAGCTGAACACAGCTCACCAGGAGCTTGCTAAACCTGGTGGGTTTTGCTGCTTGCCTAGGTGGGGGAGCAAGGGGGATGTGATATTAACTGCATGTGTGAAATTAATCCGCAGAGTTTTTTTAAATGTAAATAACAGGGGGGAGGTGATTCTTGAGCCACCTGTGGGTAGGGAGTTCTTCTCCTCTCTCTGCCAGTGCTGACAAAAAAATGCCTCTCCAAAGCTGCTATTTTCATTTCAATGGAAGCCTCCATTGGCACCAATGGGAGCTTCCCTTAAAATGCAAATAGCAGCTTTGGAGAGGTGATTTTCTTTTCGACTGCCAAAATGGGAGAGTAAGCAATCAAGAATATGCAGGCCACCTTACGTGTTTGGAATGGTAGCCTGCAATGTTCAGAGTGAGCTGTATAATTTTAATGAATCCTAACACTGTCAGCCTAAACCACTTTTTAAATGACTGTGGGGTGGGGCAAGATTACAACTGACGGAATAAAGAAACTGGAGGACATGAAGACACATTCTTGAATTTCACACCAAGAATACAACACTTTCTTCTTGAACTTAAAGCCAATTGTGTATAGGACAAAAGCAGTAAATTCTCTCTTAGAGCTTGAAATGCAGTTGCGTTCCAATTCTTCCTGACTAGAATAGGGTCACCTGCCTCAACAGGCTATGTCCAATACATTCTGTAAAGCAGGAGTGGGGAATCTATGGACCTTCAGATGTAGTTGGACTGCAGCACTCGTAATTTCTGACCACTGGCCTTGCTGGGGAGTCATGACAACATCTGGATAATGTTTTGGGGAAGCGTTGGGGGGTGCTTGAAGAATGCAAGAGTGATGATGCACAATTGGGGGAGGGAATTATTGAGGGGGGTAGATTCAGCACATAAACAAGGAGAGTACATGTCCTGGAGAGTATGAATGAATAGCAACAGGAGAGCATAACCTCTTCCCCAATGGCTAGGCATTCATACAACAGGTTTTAAGCAGGGAGCAGTGAAGGAATGTTGCCTGAGCAGAGGTGGGGTTGCACATCACCAATGGCAACGGAACAAAACATGCCTGGGGGCACATGATGCTGTATGAACTTTGGATCTCCTTACAGTACAAATGCAAACATTTCTGCATGGGTGAAGTATGAAAATATTGTCTTCTCTGACCCAAAAATCAATGTTTTATTTCAAAATATTAAAGCCACATGTTTGTTTTACAGAGAATATTATCCCTCAGATCTGGGACTCTTAGAATAAGTGGGAAGTAGCTCGGTGGTAGAGCACATGGTTCAATCCCAATCATCTCCAACTCGGGCTGGAAGATCCCCGTGTCTGAAGAGCCCCTGCCAGCCAGTGTAGAAAATATTGGGCTGGATGGACTAACAGTCTGAGCCAGTATGAGAAGGCCAGAGCCAGGGCCGTCTTTAGCAGATACGGCGCCGGGGTGCAAATATCCGCCCAGCACCCCCAAATTACCATGGCACTGTCAGCCACCCGGGGGGGGGCGCAACTCTCCCCCATGCAGCTTCGGGAGAGTGACCCCCTCAGAGACTTGAGAGTGAAGTTGTGCCCCTCCCAAGCCTTCTTGGGAGGAGAGTGATCCCCGCAGAGGCTTGGGAGGGAAGCTGCACCCCCACCAGCCATATGGTTGGTGGGGGGTGCGCAGCTTCCATCCTAAGCCTCTGCGGAGATCGCTCTCCTCCCAAGGAGGCTTGGGAGGGAAGCTGCACACCCGCCAGCCTTATGGTTGGCGGGGCGCAGCTGGCAGGCATTCAGGGAAAGGGGAGGCATCCGGCAAAGCTGTGTAGCTCCCCCACTCACTGGGAGGCCCCTGAGAGGCCGGCGCCCTGGCGCGATGCACCACTGAGCCACTATGGGATAGACGGCTCTGGCCAGAGCTTCCCCAACCTTGTTCAAGATAGAGTGAAAAGTAGAATCATTGGATTGTAGAGCTGGAAGGGACCCTGAGGGTCAGCTAGTCCAATCCTCTGCAATGCAGGAATATGCAGCTGGATTCAACCCGCAAACTTGGCATTGTCAGCACCATGCTCTAACCAACTGAGCTATCCAGCGTGGTCCATTCATGAAATGGTTATTATGGAACACATCAGTTAGGAGAGACAATCACTGAATGCAGCCTCTCCTTCGTTCACCATAACAAATTTGTGTTCGTGCTGCAGCATGCAGTTTTAATATCCAAATGGTGGGGCTCTTCTCTTTGACAGCTGCTGTCTGTCCTTCACTAGGGGGAAAAGTTTGCTGCAAAACTTATATTGAATATAAGCCAGCTGCAGCTTTCACATGTTCGAGAGCATATTGTCAGCAGCACCTCCTCTACCGTGGAGCCTGATAACCTCAAATAACCCTTTGTGCTATGAATATGCATGGCACTCCTTCCCACAGAAATGTGCTACCAAGTCTCTGCTGAAATTGGCACTAGAGGGCAGCAATGGGATTCAAGCAATTTCTACTTGTGGCAGAGAAACCTTTGAAATGCATTGGCTCGGGCCACGCGGGCATGGCATGTTCAGGGAACCAAACAGTTCAAAGTCCATCTTCTGTGAGGGAAGGAAAAGCGGTCAGAATGGCTGAAAGTAAAACCTTATGAGACGGACTGAGGATTGGCAAAGAGGTTCCTGTGATATAAAGAAGCTAGCAAACAATTAGGCCAGAGGAACTGAAGCGCTGAGGGTGGGCAATGGATTGAGAGTGCGAGAAAAGATGGTTGGATGAACGAGACTTGAGGAAAGAGGCAGTTAAACGTCAAATATCAAATAATGTCCCATTGAGGCAAGAAGTGTGTAATCTGAGAAGGGGCTCTGAACCAACTTCATTTTGCTTAAGATCAGGAGGAACTGTATGGTATGGCCGAGTTGAGTACTGTACTAGAGAAACTGGTCAAGGAACAACAATATGACTAACAGGAGAAGGGCAGAGTTAGTGAGTTGTGTGAGAACAAGAACCTTAGGAAATAACCTGTGGTGGCAACTTTGAGTTGACGGAGTAGAATATTAGAAGAACATAGAACTGGGGGCAAAACTGACCATAAGCCTTAGAGACAGGAAGAGCTGTGGCAGGTGGGCATGGGAGCTTGGAAAGCTGAGGTTTGTGGACCAGGAAGCCAAAGAAACACAGGATTGCTAGGTCTAGATCCTGACAGGGAAATGCTGCCAACTGAGGCTTCCCTTGTTAATGCAGCACTGCAGCCTGGCATCCTAAAGGGATACAGAATCAGATCAGCACTATTGTGTATACCTGGCTGCAGGTATAGGTGTGCACCCCCGCTGCCGCACTCAAAGAGCAGTGACACAAGGCTATGTGTCTTCGTAGCTACCCATCAACCTACCAGATTGAACAAAAAAATGCATTCCTTCTCACTGAACAACCTGCCAGCATTTTGTGAAAGCTGTTTTCATGCTTTCCCCATGAATAGAAATGTTGCAGGCTTGATCAAAAGGTAAGAGCCCAAGTACTCTATCCATGAATTCATCTCTGCCAAATTTAAACAAGCTGATTGTCCTTTTCAGATATCCATTAGCCAAATATGAGAGCTAACTCACATTACCTTCAGCCTGCATTCCAGAACTCACCCTTTGGACTTTCTTTTCAGGAAGGCATTCTCGCTAGCTAACTACACAAAGCCATTCTGTACTGAAATGATTTCTCACTTGGCACTGCCTAAAAGGCCAAACTACTAGTCAGAAGAGAAAACTATTTATGGGTTAACTTCTCCAAATCCCACTAATCCCACTCATAGGACACTGGGCTCTAAATAAGCACTGATCAAAGAAAGGAAACTTCCTAAGTAGGTCATTATTGAAATTTATCGGTATCTGAAGAAGCGCGCATGCACACAAAAGCTCATACCAAGAACAAACTTAGTTGGTCTCTAAGGTGCCACTGGAAGGAATTTTTTTATTATTTTGTTTCGACTACGGCAGACCAACACGGCTACCTACCTATAATTGAAATTTATGCACATCCTGACACCCCACATTTTATTCATATTTACTTGGAAGTTAAGTGCCACCAAGTTCAACAGGAATTGCTCTGATGCAGATATGGTTGTGAATCGCATCCCTTGCTGCTATGAAGCCACTGGCCAAGAAATCAAGACTTCGTGTCACCTCCCTTCACCCCTCTTTAGCAGACAGATAAGTCTCCCACTTTAAACCCAGGCTAGTAGGGTGTGGCTGCTTCTTTGTTTCTGCGGTGCAAGAGAGCAGCTGGTGCCCCACTTAGTTTCCCAGCTTATTTTATTTTATTATTTGTTTATTACATTTGTAGAACCCCACCCCACCCCCCCATACCCACAGGTCTCAGGGCGGTTCACTGGGCTTAGCCTGGCAGCCACTGCTTTTCCTGGAGGAATTCAACGAAAGTCTGTTAGGTCCTCCCAACCACACTGCAAAAGTAGGGGAAGCTGTAATCTTGCTGACCTAGAAGTCCTACCCCCTTGTTTCTCCTTTCTCCAGGACCTCCCCACAACTGATGCTGTTTCTTCAACCTGAGTCTAGCCTGGAGCCTGTCTCGAGATCAGACTACGACTCCTTCAGAAATGCAGAGGTGGAAATGGAGGTAGCTACACTTCATATTGCAAAGCAGCCATTGCCCATACTAAGATTTTGAGAGAGAGAGAGAGAGAGAGAGAGAGAGAGAGAGAGAGAGAGAGAGAGAGATGATACTTCAAATCTAAATAAACAAGTCTTGCATCAGTGCTGCTAGCTGTGGCCAAGCCTAAGCTTGCAGCATATGCATGCTCCCGAAACACAAAAGTTGTGCACTTTATCACTTTGTCTCCATGGCTGGATATGTTTCACCTGCTAAATATCTCTGTGGAAGGCAGCTACTATAGGCAAAGGCCCTAATGAAACGGCAGGAGAACTATTGGCAACATGTCTGCAGCAAAAGGTCTAGTTACAGGTAGGTAGCCGTGTTGGTCTGCTGTAGTCGAAACAAACAAACAAACAAACAAAAATCCTTTCAGTAGCACCTTAGGGACCAACTAAGCTTTTTATTGGTATGAGTTTTCTGTGCATGCACACTTCTTCAGACAGTGAAGATATCTTCAGATAGTGATAGATATCTGAAGAAGTGTGCATGCACACGAAAGCTCATACCAAAAACAAACTAAGTTGGTCTCTAAGGTGCTACTGGAAGGATTTTTTTTTATTTCGCAGCAAAAGAATTGGCATTGTTTCTATAGGAAGGCTTCTATTCACTTGCCCTATAAGTGATCATAATGAGAACTACTTAGCTGTTATGCAAGCAGCATGTCATGACTGAGGCTTCTGCTTTAGTGATCTGAAACATGCAAGCAAGCTCTTTCAAGGAAAGGATTATAAACATTGATCCGCAGGGCAATAATTAACCGCCGAATGGTTTCGTGACGCTATGAGGCACAGGTGCTGAAAGATGATTCTATGGTAGTGTTTTAAGCCAAGCACGGAATGGTTTTTTTTTAAAAAAAGCTTTCCCAGTGCCAGAGGATCAATACTTTCATCCCAGCCTCTTCATCTGATGTAGTCTGTTGGACTCCAGGTGTGGCAGCAGCAATCAAAAGGTACAGTATAAATCACCAAATTGCGCCAAGAAATCCTCCTTTCCTAGGTCAGAAATGGGAAATCTGTGAAACTACAAGTATTGTTGGACTCCAACTCCCATAAACTTTGAACATTGGCTATGCTGGGGAGCCAAACAACATCTAGGAGGCTACAGGGTCCTCTCATGGACAGTTTGCTTATATATATATATTTCAAAATCCACTCCTTATTTACATTGTCATCAAACAGCTCTCTTGCTTCTTTACTAGCTTCATGAAAAAATAGCAGACTGAAGTCTTGTGCTTCCCTGCTCTCCTTGTAGTGAATGTAACACAAATGATGGCTTTATTTCAGTTCTCTCTAGAATTCAGCTGGTGTTTTGTGGTTTGTTTGTTTTTGGTGGTGGTTGGTGTGGTGGTTTTGGTTTTTTGCTTTATTGTTTTGTTTCCAGATTCTCTTCTGATGCTGTGTCATATTTGTGGCTACAAGCGTTGTGAAAGGAGGCCATGGGAAGCTGAAGAATGAAACAGAGCAAGCATAACGGAATGCCACAGCTCTTACGACAGTTGAACTCAAATACCCTAGATTTCTGTTCTCAGCTGGTATTGCCCTCAACTGCTTCCCTGTATATCCCATTCACAGATCCTTGTGGGTTCTGTTCCAGTTAGAGATTGGAACCAGACCTTGCAGAGTTTTAACACCTACTGGAGTTTCAGTTTCCTAGAAAGGTCCACCACTTATGCTTGCTGTGGCCCAGAAGAAGAAGAAGAAGAGTTTGGATTTGATATCCCGCTTTTCACTACCCAAAGGAGTCTCAAAGCGGCTAACATTCTCCTTTCCCTTCCTCCCCCACAACAAACACTCTGTGAGGTGAGTGGGGCTGAGAGACTTCAGAGAAGTGTGACTAGCCCAAGGTCACTCAGCAGCTGCATGTGGAGGAGTGGAGACGCGAACCCGGTTCCCCAGATTATGAGTCTACCACTCTTAACCACTACACCACACTGGCTCTCTAGGTAAAGTCCCACAGCCAACAGAGTCTGCATCTGTGCCCCTGAATACTGAGGAGACCTCTCTACCACTAGTTTCCGATTTGATTGGTCCACAGACTCCTCAAGGATGAAGAGATATCCCCACATCCCAGTGCCAATGACTGTAGGAAGGCACTTGCCCTTTGAATGGCCAGATTCTGGGGGTGAGGCCTTTAGCCAATAAATATCTACCTCAGGACTGGTAGTTTGCCTCATTTTCACTATCTGTGACCTTGCTGGCTGTTATATTGGAGTGGTTGAGTTGAATAATGTGTGTGTGTGTGTGTGTGTGTGTTTTAGTTTGGATAAAGAAGATATTTGACAATAATATTTGTATCTCTCTTTTTAAAATCCTATATATACAGACACACACACACACACACACACCTATCACTATCTCTCATCCTAAAACCCACTCCCCTCTGCATGGTACCTTGCATGAAACCATTGACTTTCTCCTTTGCTTGAGTCATCAGCTAATCTTTGGTGACAGGCACCAAATGGTTCAGAACAAACCTACTGCAATATCCAATATTTGTCCAATATATTTGACATTTTAAAAAAAGCCATTGAAACATTCAATACAGAAATATCTAAAACAGGATCATATCTCATGCTGTGCTGAACATTGCTCCCATGATTTCCTTTACCTTGAACTTTCTCCCTTAATTGTTGGAGGAAAGAATTGCATTCTAAAAATACCAATGGTGAGTGAAAAGGTTGGTGAAACCCCATGAATGGGTTGCAGGGACTTTGATGTGTTTACCTTGCTTTTGAAGTGGCCAAGGGCGTGCTCCAGATTGTTCTTCCTGTCCATTCAACAGATCATCTTGCAGGTGGTCTGTACTGTATTCTGCAGGCATCCTGAGTAGGCATGGGGGGAATACGTCATGAGACTAGTCCCCCACCTGTCTGGTGGGACTTCCTTTAGATCAGGATGTGGGAATGTTGTAGATACTAGGAGAGGATATATTGATTTAATAGTATGCTTCCTAACTCACACAGAGTGCATTCCCCAATATATAGCAGGAAGCTAGTTGGTAGATTCATTTGAATCTCTTTACTTAAGCAATCCAGTCTGGCTTTGTTCAGATTGGGTTCTATTCCTGGTAAGTCCCCTTTTATCCCTCCTAAAAAGAATAAAGACTCAAAAATCTTCTTTATAAGTACAGTCATACCTCGTGTTGTGTCCACTTCATGTCACGACTTTTCGCGTTACGTCCCATGGCAACCTGGAAGTACAGGAACGGGTTACTTCCGGGTTTCGCCACTCGCGCATGCGCAGAAGCACCAAATCGCACCGTGTGCCTGCACAGACGCAGCGCTTTGAGTTGTGGGCATTTCACGTTACGGACAGGCCTCCAGAACAGATCCAATCCATAACAGGAGGTACCACTGTAATAAGAAGTTTACTCACATTCAGTTCACGGTTGTATCCCTGAAGGCAGGCTTTATCTTAGAGTTACAGAAAAGGGTTTGAGTTCATCCCATATGGGAACTCATCCCATGTGCTGCTGGCTAAGAGCCAGCAGTGCAGTCCAAGAGAAGTAAATGGAAGATGAAGAGAAGGGGGCTGCGTGGCTAGACCTTCTGTGGGGCCTCAAGGGTCACGCCCACCTACCTGGTCACATGCAGGGGGAGGATGCTCCAAACCAGGTGCAACAGGAAATTCAACTGGCTGGATAAACACCCCCCTGTCTGTGTCCACTCTAGGCAAACAGGAAGTGTTGTACTTGACTGCTTATGTTACATCCCACACAGGAAGCATGGGCAGTTAGGAAGGCTGCAGAATGCTAGGGAAAGGTTTACTGGAAAGAAAACACCAGCACCACCCATAGACACCAAGCAATGATAACATAAACTCAGAATTCACACCAACCAAAAAGAAGTTCTAAAGTGCCCCGAGAAAGAGGCACGAGACTCTTTTGCAGAGGAAAACTTAAGAGAAAATGGAGGACAGATGTTGGCACAGCACTGTAATTTAACTCAATGATACTGTCATCCTCTCCCATTATCCTAAATCGTGCTGGCAGGCAGTCATATGGGAATCAACCCATTCCTTTTTAACAGACAAAACGGCAGCTAGAAAAGTAGCTAGATCAGACATGACCCCAAGGGTCTTATTTGTCAGTAAAAGAAGACCCACTCTATGTCCTCTGCTACCTAACTAATATTACAGAGGCATGTGAAAACCAGTCATGGAAGATTTATGCTGCTAGGGTTTGCTGTTTCCCGTTCAAATTAATTTAATGGTTGCCAGAGGTACAGAGTGCAGGCTAGTTTGTTGCTAGGGGTGGGGAATAGGGAAATTCCATTTGAGCGATTCCCTGAAGTTAAGGCACTGGGGCCGCAATTAGTGAGCAGGAAGCAAGGACAGTGGGCGGGACAGGAAGCATCAGCTCCACAAAGAAACAAAACAAAACATGCACAAGGGTTGGAACTAACTGCTCTGCTAGCATGGCAGGCTAGATCCTATGGTGGAATTTAAGCCTTAGGGGGGAAATGGAGTTGGCCAGGCCTTTGCAAATTTGGCAGGTTAAATAGGCCTGGTTTCAGGGGGAAAAACCCTCCTACAATTGATGCAGAAGTCGAGGGAGGCAACTAAGAGAGACCCTATGATCTTCCTGGCTTATCCCTCCTCTACAATCTACATGGATAGCAAGCCAATATTCTGATCTCCTCGTCCTGCAACCAGATAGGATTGAGGCCCTGAGGAAATGCTGGGTGTGACTGGGGAAGTAATTCCTTTGCAAATTCCACTGGACTGATCTCATTTGAAAATTTAGGCTGGCCCAAGTACAGTTAGTTACTGTACCCTTCAACATTTCTCCGATGAAGATGGTGATGATGATTCCATTATTTATGCTCCAGCCACTCTGAGTGGCTTCCAACATATATAAAAACATAACAAAACATTAAACATTTTTTTAAAAAAACTTCCCTGTACAGGACTGCCTTCAGATGTCTTCTAAAGGTTGTACTGTATAGTTACGGATCTCCTTAGCTCAGGAGTCGCATAACTCCAGTATTTATCTGATTAAAATGGGGGTGTCCTACCATACGCTCCAGCATTTGCCCCGATGAAAATAGGGACATCCAAAGGAAAAGAGAGGACATTCTGGGATCAAATCAGAAACTAGGACAGCTTCTGTAAATCCAGGACTGTTCCTGGAAGATAGAGACACTTGGAGGGTCCGTAGTTTGCAGTAACAACCAGCAGAAGGAGTATTGGCAGTGGGGTGGGTGTGTGGGGACTGGGGAGTCCTTTTTCACTGGGTCTTGGTTCTCAAAAGTTTAACTGTTTTTCACCCCAGATGAGAAGCGAGGGAGGTGTGTCACTCATTCAAGTCATTCTCCTCCTCGTACATTCAATCTGTCATTAGCTTTGGTCTGACCTAAAAAAACCTCATTTGCGGGATTAGCCGCGTGAGCTCTGTTCGTGCAAGCAATCCAGCACACCTTTTGGCTGCAAGGGTTAATCAGCCAGGTGAAGCATGCTTCTGTGAGTTCAAACTGATTTCAAATTCAGGGAGAGGCCGTGCTAAATTTCACAAATGCAACTATCATTGTAGCTACAGGTGGGTAGCCGTGTTGGTCTGCCATAGTCAAAACAAAATAAAAAATTCTTTCCAGTAGCACCTTAGAGACCAACTAAGTTTGTTCTTGGTATGAGCTTTCGTGTGTATCTGAAGAAGTGTGCATGCACACGAAAGCTCATACCAAGAACAAACTTAGTTGGTCACTAAGGTGCTACTGGAAAGAATTTTTTATTTTGTTTTATCATTGTAGCAACTGACTGACTTAGGAGGAGAAGGTCTGTTATTTGTCCAGTTAGCCCAGTATCAAATACTCTGATTGGCGGCAGTTTTCCGAGTTCTTTTTCCCATTTAAGTGGCGATTCCAGAGACTGTACTCGGGACCTGCTGCACACAAGGGTATATACTCTGCCGCTGAGTGGTGATCCTTCCCAAACCTTTGAAATGAGTGCTGTAATATCAAAGGGAGGAATGCTGTAAGAAAAGCAAACACAGAGTGCACATCAATCACTTTCTCTCATCTGACACCAGATCTCATGCGTGGAACACATGCATGCGCTCCTGGGGGTGCAAGAGAGCGATGCAGAGGCTGTTCCTAAGATGACAGCTACCCCAAAATGGAGCCTCATTTAGGACTGTGTGCCATTATTCTCGCCACCATGTGAGCAGTCATGTTACCGAACCACCAGCTGAAATACAAGGGAGCTTATCAGCATTAACAGTCCCCAGTGGGTCCTATTCTACAAATCCAAACCACAGAGCGATTGCTAAATGGGGAGAGAAGGCTGGGCCCACGTCAAACAAAAGCCTCTTATATAATGAATTCAACAGGAAAACAAAGGGAAAACCACTGCAAATCCCAGCCTTCAATCTGTCTCTGAGATATCAGATGACAGAGGAAATATGTTGGACCCATTGCCTTTTGTTCTGCAAATAGATTATTTGTAGGCCATGTGCCCTGGGTGCTACAGCAACCCCAGTGAGGCGAGAGGAAAGTCCCCCCTCCCCAGGCCACACTCAGGGAAGTTGCACCCAGAGAAGTAAACAGCGCTGGGTTCTGTTAAAGTGGTTTATGGTTTTTACGGGTGTTTCCAAATGGGAGCTTAACAGGGAAAATGGGTCGCTGATAAACTGATTTACTTTTTGCATTTACTGGCAGTTTCCCGGAGAAGGGAAATATGGATTAAATAAGGCAGTGATTATGGATGCCAACAATGTCATGTGCCCTCTGCAAAAAAAAAAAGCTGCATTTATGAGGAGCACAAGGCAGAGGGCCTTCTCGGTAGTGGCGCCTGCCCTGTGGAATGCCCTCCCATCAGATGTCAAGGAAAGAAACAACTATCTGACTTTTAGAAGACACCTGAAAGCAGCCCTGTTTAGGGAAGTTTTTAATGTCTGATGTTTTATTGTATTTTTAATATTTTGTTGGAAGCTGCCCAGAGTGGCTGGAGAAACCCAACCAGATGGGCGGGGTATAAATAATCTGTTGTTGTTGTTGCTGCTGCTGCTGCTGCAATAAACACCCATCTGGAAGGCTGCTATTAAAGAAATGCCTTTCAGATTTGGAATGGAGGAGAATGTTATGGAGCTCAGTGGTGTAGCAATGGTGTAGTGGAGGCGGACAACAGCTCTGGGACTTTTTCAGAGCATGAGTGAAGATGTCACCTCTGCCAGACTGGCCAGGTAATTAGCTGACCCTCTTTGATCTGGCAAGTAAGCTGCCCGCCTCGAGCAACATTGATGGTGTCACTGTTCACAGCAAGGATCTAGTGAAAGTACACAGTACATAGTGAAAAGCTTACACAGTATAGTGAAAGGGTACACAGTACTGGCACCTCTTTTTAGTTGTTAAAAAGTGTAGCACTTACTGTAACAACGTCATGGTGGGTACCGGCACCTATTTTTCTAGGGGGGGGGGAGCATTGCTGCATTGTATCAATTTCCAACAAAAACATGGGTGGGACTGGGTGGGGGAACCAAGAAGAAAATAAAGAGTTTGGTCCCCGCCCCTAGAATGGGTGCCAGCAAACGATAGCACTCATTCTCGACACACCTGGCAATACAGTACAATGCATGCTGATGCTGCTACCTGACAGATCTTTCATGCCTTTCTTTGAATCATACACTTGTTTAATCCATAACAAGCAGAAGCAAACACATAATACATAATAACAATAAAATATAAACCAAGACCAGTATGGATATCAATCAAATTTACAGACAACTGTGTATCAAGAAACATTTCCCAACAATCCATAACATGCAAAAACAAATAGTTGCTACTGTATCATTAAAATACAGTAACTAGACCCTTAAGACCAAACCTCTTAAAAGGAGATCTGAGCACTGTACAGCAAGAAGGGAGTTCAGAAAGGCTTTGTCGTGTTCACTTTTTGGTGTTGACTTCTGTGTTGTAGCTATCTCCATTATCTCTCTTTGTTAAAACCTCCCCCCTTCCAAAAAAAATAAATAAATAATGACCCATCCAGGTTTCTCCCTTCCCAGTCTATTCAGATCTCTCCCATTGTTCCAAACAACTGTCTTTTCCCTCTCAGTGTCTCTCTCTTTTCACATGGCCAGTTTTTGTGCAAAGCTAACTTTTCTTTTGCTCCTCAACCACACCCTGACTTCATGCAAACCCAGGGGTGTGACGAAGCACTCCAATAACTTCCCTAGTTTTCCTTTGTCCATAGGGTCAAAAGCTGCTGTTGAATTGGCAAAGGCAGTACAGTATATGGTTTTACTATATATAGTTTTACTAATATTTACACACTTGCAAATGGGTCGGTGCCAAGCAATATTCTGCAGTAGAATGACAAGCTCAAAAGCTAGCTATCTTTTCAGGTGAATTAAGTTGTTCTCAAATGGTGACTATTCCAACAAAGAGCACAATTTGCTTGTTTGTTTTGCTGATATCCTGTCACTATGTACGTGGTTCGCTCCCCCTATTTTATCCTTGCAAAAAATTCTGCATTTGGTTAGGCTGTGAGACAAGTCACCAGACCAAGGCCACCCAGTGAGCTTCACTGGGTGTCGATTTAGCATAAGCTTGAGCCAAACTATTTCTCAGGCTTAGATAACTAGCAAGCACCTTTCAATCGCCCTTCTTTTAAAACAAAAATCCTTGTAGTTTCATCTTAAGGAAACCTTGCCCATGTAGCATGTTAAGACACCGTCGTGCACATAGCCTAAGGGTTCCAAGTTAGAGGGATATTTCTCTGTAAAATAAACATATGGTTTTAATATTGTGAAATAAAACATTAAATTAAAAATGTTGGAAGAGGGTATAGCTCCTCATGCTATACCCAGTCAGAAATGTTTGTGTTTGTACTGCAAGGAGACCCAAAATTGCTTTGGCATTCCGCCCCCCCCCCCATGTGCCCCATTCATGTTTTGTTCTGCTGCCATTGATGTGCAACTCCACCTCTGCTGAGGCTACATTCCTTCACTGTTCCCTGCTTAAAATCCAGTCTCTGAATGCCCAGCCATTGAGGAATAAGTTATGCTCTTGTGGTGTGTAATTGTACTCTCTGGTATATGCAGTCTCCTGTTTATGTGACGGATCCCCTCCCTTTCGCCCTCTAATAAATTCTTTTTCAATCTTGTGTTCGGCAATGTGGTTTTCCTAATAAGCCCCTTTTTCCATCATGTGCTCAAGAATATATTTTTTTAAATATCCTATTCAGCAAGCGTAGTGAAAGGATACCCCACACAGCCACACTACTTAACTGTACTCAATAGCATTCCAGCACTTGTGCACATGTGGGATGCGGGTGGCGCTGTGGGTTAAACCACTGAGCCTAGGGCTTGCCAATCAGAAGGTCAGCGGTTCGAATCCCTGCGATGGGGTGAGCTCCTGTTGCTCGGTCCCAGCTCCTGCCCACCTAGCAGTTCGAAAGCATGTCAAAGTGCAAGTAGATAAATAGGTACTGCTCTGGCGGGAAGGTAAACAGTGTTTCTGTGCGCTGCTCTGGTTCGCCAGAAGCGGCTTAGTCATGCTGGCCACATGACCCCGAAGCTGTACGCCGGCTCCCTCGGCCAGTAAAGCAAGATGAGCGCCGCAACCCCAGAGTCGTCCGCAACTGGACCTAATGGTCAGGGGTCCCTTTATCTTTACCTTTACTTGAGCGCACCTCACATGACAAAAAGGAACATAACAAGAAAAATCGAGTCCATTTCCCAGCGGCAGATTCGGGCAGTCTGCACAGAATCAGGGCCCGTGCGGCTAAGACGCTGCCACATTATTAGTACATATTGTTAACTGAGTTGATACCTTTAAAATGTGACATCGCTGAATTCTACTATTTAGGTTTGTCGTGTTGTTTCCACACTTTGTTTCTCCTACTCCTGTAGTGGCTGGTCCATTCAGGAAACTAGTGAAATGTCAAGCAATTAAAAAAAAAAAAAAAGTTTCCCCAAATCTCAAAGCCATGCTCTTTCCTGTACCACACATCCTTAGAAAAGCACAGGGAACATTTCTCCTTCCCTCCCTCCCATTCTCTGGCCAATCCGTTTTATGCACCAGTCAGCCAATCTCAATCCAAAAGTATTGCTATGGTGAGGAGGTCCCAGCCCCAGCCCCTCTCCAGGCAGAAAAACAATGTGGAAGTAAATTGGTATGTTAATGGAGCTACTGACTCTTAGCCCTGGTTCTCCCACTCCCTCCATGTTGTCATGATGGCTATCCAGCCACATTAACTTTTCTAGTAGAGCCAGGAATCAATGCATCTGTTCTGAGCATGCCCAGAGATGTTTCCTTGAAGGCCACACTTACACAGTAGCAAAGCTCTTGGGCACAGCTTCCCCGTCCAGTCTTGCTGTCTGATTCTTTATTACTTCTTTCACTATTGATGTGAGTGAGTTTCCGTGGACACACTGTGAGTCTCTGAAGAAGTGTGCATGCACACGAAAGCTCATACCAAGAACAAACTTAGTTGGTCTCTAAGATGCTACTGGAAGGAATTTTTAATTTTGTTGCGAGTCTCTTGTTTGTAAAATAAATGGGTTGTGGTTTTATACTTATTTATTTACACACATTTATTTTAATAGATGGGGTGACAAGCTGTTTGTTAAAAAAAATGTTTTTCTGACGCGTTTCCTGGAGCAGTTTAAAAGCTGATGGAATTAGGAAGACAGCATGACTATGCTAAGAGGAGAGGAAAGGGGAGAGAAAAATAGGAAAGGCTTTCTTTTCTTTCTTTCTTTCTTCAAAGACATGCTGGGACATGTATTTTCATTTTGACACTGCAACTTCGTTTGTGTGTGTTAAAACATCAGCTGAAATGCTCTAGGCTCTGGTGAAATGGAACACATAAAATACTGGCTTGATTTCCTTAACATGACACTGATTACTATGTGGTGGTGCTAAAGCCATTAGATTGGGGGGGGGGCAGTTCTTGGCATTGTGGTAACAGTCATTCTGTGTTCCATGTGGCTGGATGACAATGAAGGTTTCTACCCTAGAAAATGAATGAGCCTAAGTTAGTCACATTCATTAATGTCATTGGGTCTGCTCTGAGCAGGATTAGCACTGGATTCAACCCAATGAGCTTATATTTTGGACTGAAATTACTATTGTGGAATCACCTTAGTAAACACAGTTACAGGTAGGTAGCCGTGTTGGTCTGCCATAGTCAAAACAAAATAAAATAAAAAATTCCTTCCAGTAGCACCTTAGAGACCAACTAAGTTTGTTCTTGGTATGAGCTTTCGTGTGCATGCATACCAAGAACAAACTTAGTTGGTCTCTAAGGTGCTACTGGAAGGAATTTTTTATTTTATTTTGTTAGTAAACACAAGCAGTGATTTGTCATTGGAGAAGCAGATGCACTCTGTTTATGCTCTTGCCATTTATTTCTGAGACTCATAATTCCAAATCGTGTCTCTCCCAGCTCAGTTTAAACCCCCTAGGCTGTGTCAGGCTTTGATTGGGTGGAATATTACCTGCGTGTCTTCTGTTTTGGCCACATATGAAAAGGTTCGCCGTTAGTATTTAGGCTTCATATTTAAAAAAAGATGGCTTTAAGATAGTGATGCAGGATGTTAGCTAGCCCGGATATTAAATTGCAGTCAGATCAGAACTGAGTCACCTGTGATGAATCAGCTGTGAGGGAGAGCCTCTGCATCCAGAACAAATTCATTTCCAATCGGGTCTGTACACCCTCAATTCTTCTCATACTGCTTTGTATGAGTAATGGGTGCTTCCAGCCTGGGGTATAGCATTGCAAATGGGTCAGATAACCCAAATGGATGATTGACAACTTTTTTTTAATGGATTTTCCATTGAAAGGAAAGCAGTAAATCTAAATTAAATCTGGGGGAAGGGAAATACGAGCTGCTGTTTTCATGCCAATTATGTTGTTTTGATGCCGCAAAAAGCCTTGCACATACCAGCACCAATTTCACAATAAAACACCCATCTGAGTGCAACAGACATGGGCATTTCATGTCCTCAGAATACCCTTTCCTTAGCACAGCTATGTATGTAATATTATCTTCTGAAACGCTAAGTGAAAGTTGTATGCAACTTGTAATGTGAAAAAGAATTAATTTCATGAGAAATGAGATCCATACCAGAAGTGGCATCTGCCATGTTGCTGGGGTTTGGTTTTTTGTTTTTTGTTTAACACCTAGGGCAGGGGAGGAGTCATGGCATTTACATGACTTCTTCCATTGCCCAAACATTTCAGTGGTGCAATTATTGCAAGCAATATGCTCTTAGGGAGGTATATTTGTTTGGCAACGAGACTGGCGGAAAAACGCTTCTCTCTTTGGGAGAAACAATGCAGTGACTGAAAACTGAATGGAATCCTCCAATAAGTCATGATGACATCCTTCCAGAAGAGATCTCAATCACAGTCCAGACTGTGGGCTCCCCGCCTTATAGAAAGTTGCTTTGAGGGCGGTTGTACTGGAGTGGTTGAAGTGAATATTGTTTATATACAGCAGTCAGATTAAGAATTGGAAGTTGTTTAATTTCTGAACTTTATTTTTCTCTCTCTTTTTAACCTCTTGTTTATTTCTTCTCTCTCTCTCCATATATATATTTCCTGCTTTTCCTTTTTTCTCTTTTTTAATTTTATTCAGATCAATGTTTTAGTTTTGGACAAAAAAATGGTATTAAGCTTTGTATTTCTCTACATAAAGTCTAATAAAATGTATTCAAAAGGTAGGAAAGAAAGACAGCCCTTTTCCTCTGTCCATTTGCTGCCATTTAACAGTATCCCAAAATCTACTACCCGAGGCAGCCTGTCTTGCTTTACCTACTGGTAGTGCTGGCCCTTAATTATGTTCTAATATCTTCTACAATTAAGCCCTTAGCTCAGGAATCCTGATACAAGAAAAGTGGTTCTGAGTTCTGTCACAAGAGCTGGAAAAGTGCCAAATCATCAGATAGTTGTTTCACCCTATAACTGAGCAATCATGACATTTCTTCAGTCAGAATGACACAGCCCTTTTTTGTGTCCCAAGAGTTGTGTAACTGCCACATAATCACCTTTGTGTACAGAGGGTCAAGTGTAGGCTTGCTTCGTCACAGTACTCTCTTCCTGAGAAAAAGGTGTGGAAGTCAGAGATATTTTGACTGCAATCCTTAACTTGCTTTCCTGAGAGTCACCTCATTTTCCCAGAGGGGTAGGCACACATTTTTAGTTCACTGTATCTTAATGGACCTGCCTTCACACCCCAGCTCTGCAACATTATCTTCAACGTGCACATGTAAAAACAAAATAGAAGAATTATCTGAAAGACGGGTGAGGTGGTGGTGGGGGGGGGTACACAGCTGAAACCGGGATCTTCTGGAGGTGGGAAGTAGCTGCTGCGGAGCTTTAATGGTGTTGATTTTGTGGAAGACGTCAGCAGAGGGTGAAGCGGCTTCCAAGCAGGTTTACTGGGAAGTCAACCCCGCGGGTTTTCCTCCCAATAAAGGCACAGGATAAAAGCACAGAAAAGCCAGGGGAGCCGCTTTGCAGCGAGTGGGGGAGACGGAGGAGGAGCTTTGCCGGTGCTGTTGCTCACGAGCTGCTGGCTTGCAAGAGAGTCAGCCTGGAGGGAGGGGGACGGGGGAGCCACTTTGCTGGGAGGGAAGGAGCGCCGCCGGGGCTGCCAATTGGCGCAGCTGCGCCATCCGCCCGGCTGCCGGGGGTGCGGATTGGCGCGCCCACCCACCCAGCTCTTTCAGATGCTTTGCCGCTCCCCCCTTCCTCCGCAACTGCCGCCAGACATATATTATGGTGGGGCATGAAGCGTGTTTGCGTTTCCATGTCCTGCCAGGGACTCAAGGCTGCTTGGGGGGGGGCAGCTGGCTTCTAGGGGGGGCGGCATCTGCCCTCCTTTCCCCCCCCCCCCCCTCGGTACGCCCATGGTCATGCAATTTCGATTTTTCTTTTTCTTTTAGGGGGGAGCGCAAACTGAGCAGAGGCGGCGGAGAAAGTGCTGAGTCACCGCCCCCGGCGCGCCGACGGTCTCCTGCTGCGCTCGCTTTCTTTCTCCTTGCTACACACGCGGGCGCGCGCCTCGCCTCCCTCCCAGCGCCCGCCCGCCCGCACCGGGGAGGGCGCGCGTGCTCACTGCGCTCACTGCGCGCACGCAAACACACACGCACAGGCGCCCGCGCGCACAGAGCAACCTCCTTCCCCTTCCCCTGATCACGTGCCCCACTGCTGCCGGGACGGTCACCAGCACCACCCCCTCCCTGCATCTACACACACACACACACACACACACAGCCGCGCAGCTGGCCTCTCTTGCTCTCTTGCCCCGTCCGCAGCCGGCACAGGCGCTTCCCCTCCGGGAGCCTCGCAGAGAAAGAGGCGCCGCGGCAGGGAGGAAGAGAGAAGTAGCAGCCGGCGCCTCCTCCTGTTTCCATTCGCCACCGGCGGAGGATCCTTCTCCTTCCTGCTCCTCTTTCCTGCCGCCACCGCCACCGCCTGGAGGTAGCTTTTCTCCTTGGCGTTGCCGGCCGGCTCTCCTCCCTTTCTCCGCGCGCCCTTGCGTCGCTCCCTGGGGGGGGGGGGCATGGGGCTCCTGTCGCAGGGCTCCCCGCTGAGCTGGGAGAAGACGCAGCGCCACGCGGAGCACGTGCGCAAACACGGCATCCTCCAGTTCCTGCACATCTACCGGGCGGTGGGCGAGAGGCACAAGGACGTGCTCAAGTGGGGCGACGAGGTGAGTGAGGGCCGGGGAGATGGAGCTGAAGACCGGATGGATCCAAGAAGTTGCCTGCCTGCCTTCCTTCTTTTCCTCTCCTCTCCTTCCTTCTTTCTTTTTTCTCTCTCTTCTTTCTTTCGTCCACCCACCATGGCGTGCTTTTGCTGCTGCTGCTGCTGCTTCAACTTCAACACAACAACCGTGGGAGGTAGGCCGCTGGCGGCCCTGCCCTCGCCCAACACCACTGCACGGTGCACATGTTCATAGCTGTCAACTTTTCCCTTTTCTTGTGAGGAATCCTATTCGGAATAAGGGAATTTCCCTTTAAAAAATGGAAAAGTTGACAGCTATGCATGTTGCATGCGGAGCGAGTTTACTGGGCATCGACGGGGTTTGCCCTGAGGAAAAAGTTTGGGGTTGTTATGGTTGTTGTTATTGTTATTTGTTAAATTTGTTTGCTGCCCTTGGATCTCAGGATAGTTCAGGGCATGAAAAAGCACAACATACATAATAAAAAGGCAAACCAATAAGACACACACACACACACACACACACACGTGGGTTCCCTTGCACCCCCAATTCTGCTGGTTCACACTCAGCCGAGACCATTTTTTGCAGTGTGAAACCTGTGTCACCTTGGAAAGCCACAAGCGCATCCGATTTAAAGCTTGTGTCTCACAATCGGTTTCAGAAGTGGTTTAAAAGGCTTGTATAGCAACACTTATGAAAATGCCCTTCAGCTTCCCTCCTGCATGTAACAGATTGCTTTGTGCCTGGGTCTTCTCACATGGTGACTATACAGTAGGCATGGTGCTTGTTTACTACAGTAATTAATGGGTTTGTGTATGCTAGTCCTATCAGAAGGGCCATGATATCATAGGTGGTTGTAAGTGTGAATCCATTCATTTACACCAGTGCCACCGTGCTCTCCTTTCACCCCAAGTTAAAATGATTGAAGTAGTGTTTGCCTATATTTGCTACAGCAGTTAATACCACCAGTGTTATGAATGAGGTGAGCTGGGGAGAGCGATAATGACAGGTTTCCCCACACTTTCAACTATCTTGGGTCATTTCATGTTTCTATTATCAAAATGCAAACAAAAACGGTTTTGGGCAGTAGTAGAAAGAGTTTTCAATTTTGTTCATTAACCTTTTCTAGAAATTGAGGTGAGTGTAACCGATACACCTCTTCTAAAGTGCATGATGTCAAAGCTGAAGCTTTCTGTGCTCTTGTGTATTGGCACCCTTCGAGTAATGCTGGAAGTAGGCAGCAGAGACGAAAGTATATGTTGCAAGGAGTTTCAAGTCCTATCTCTGCATGCCATTCACAACATTCCTAGTTTGCTATTTGGATCTGCCTTAGGATAATTGTACATTGAAGCCCCACTGTATACATACGTAACGTTCAGAATGTAGATGAATGTCATATGTAAACCAAACCTTTATGCACACTGGGCTGGACTGGGCATGAATTTCACTTCCAGGTATTGTCTTTGGGGTGCTGCAAGGTGGTCGCCCCAAGTACAGCTTCTGAGTTGCTGGCCCAGAGGATGCTGGACTATATCAGCAGCAGCAGTTCTTGAAAATGGCCCTTGAAACACTGTTGAAGGGTGGCACGTAAATCGTGTAAGAGAAATAAATACAATGATGGCGTGACCTAATAATGAGTGGCAGGTTTTGTATATTATAAATCCTTAAATAACCTTGAAGTTACAGGTAGGTAGCCGTGTTGGTCTGCCATAGTAAAAAAAAATAATCCTTCCAGTAGCACCTTAGAGACCAACTAAGTTTGTTCTTGGTATGAGCTTTCGTGTGCATGCATACCAAGAACAAACTTAGTTGGTCTCCAAGGTGCTACTGGAAGGAATTTTATTTATTTATTATTTTGTTTAGCCTTGAAGTGAAAGTGAAGGGTGGAAAAGCGTTATACTTGAGATACAGAAGTGTGAAATGCATAGCTTGCAAAGGTTACCATAGGCCAGGGTGATTTAGCAGACAACTGAGCCAAGGATTTGCATTTGGGGGAGAACCCCAAGGTGCACAAAAGTGTGCTTCATTGAGCCCAGCACATTTCTAATATGAATTTGTCAGGTGCTCTTAGACACAACAAACTTAAGCGTTTGATCTCCCAACTCGGTTGCAAAATAATTTGCAAGGATTTGAACACCAAACCACAAGTTGATTGTGCCTAAGAGGTTTCCCCCGCCAAATAATAATATTCAGTGTGCGACTTTTCTACTGCATCTGGTATGTTGGGCTGGTTGAGAACATATATGCAGTGTTTTCTTATGGCACTTTTCATCCTCAGAGGTTCCAACCTGTTTTTTTTTCTTCTTCATTTGCAAGCCAACTGAGTATTTGTATTTGAGGAAGGTAGAAGAAAATGTGCAATGTGAGACAAGTTTTAATCTTTGCAGCCTACTTTGTATTGGGCACTTTGGCTGATGGATGTTGTTTATGAAAGGCATCACCTTGCAGTTCTTATAAGCGTGCTAAAGAATTTAAATTAATGGGAGGAATTGCCAAGCAACTTTATAACAGACCTGCCTGTGATAATTGCTCCACACATTGTGGATTTCATAAGGCATCTCCAGACTTGCGCTGCCTAGGGCCATGGTATCTTATAAAAATTGAAGATGATTGCGCATGGAAAGCCGTTACGTTGAAAAACATTCAAGACTCTTTTGTTAATTGTTCTTTATATATTGAAAAAAGAATCAAACTAATGTAACATGTTCCTAAGTGGAGGATGAGAAATTTACAAGTAATTTAACTCACCAGAAGGGAAGATGGAGCTGATATTTAGGAGCTACTTTTGGCCTCTCCCATCTCCACTTGATGCTTGTGTAAAAGACCTTTATAAGAATATCCTAGGTTTGCTTCATTCTTAGAGGCTTAACCTTCATGAAGATTAGGAACATCTTATACTGAGTGAGACCATTGGTTCATCCAGCCCATTACATTTGACAGCAGCTCTCAAGGTTTTAAGACTGAAGGGTTTTTTTTCCAGTCCTACCTGAAGATGCCAGAGATTCAACCTATTAAATGCAAAGCATTTGCTCTACAACTGAGCTTTGGCCGTCACCCAAAATCTAATACTCAAGACCACATAATTGCATGGTTTCTTAAAGCTTATCTTGTATACTAATGAGCCGAATCCCTATTCAAAGTTGAAAAGTTACATATCATCGTTATCTACACTGCATACAGTGTATGTATATGTTATGTACACCCTTAACTTGTCTCATCAGGGGAAGGACAGCTATATTCAATACTATCAAAGTAAAAGTTTAATCTTGTCCTATAGCTGGTTTTATGGTTTAAAAATTAACCAGAAGAAACAGATCTTCGTTTGGTTAAATCTGTGAATCTCTGCTTGACAACAAACCATATTTGTTACTCTTGTTTTCTCTTGGTGGTTTGTAAAGTCTGTATTTTGTTAACATTTACAATTGTAGAACAGTAGCATTTAATTTAGCATAGGGTGTGTGTTTCTGTTGTGCACTACATATTAATGCTGTGTCCAGCACACACTAAATTGTGTGTTAAAGGTTGAATCATAGAATTGTGGAGTTGGAAAGGGTCAATCCCTTGCAGCGTTCTGCACTAGGCTCTGTTCTTTCCAGTGTTAAACATTTTTTACTCAGAAGTAAGATCCATTATTTGAAAAATAACAAGTACCTTAAGGCCAACTTTAATTTGTAGAACCGTAAGTCTGAAAAAGAAACAAACACACGTCTCTGCCATAGTTGAGCATGTCAAATCCTACTGACTTCGGTAAGAGTTTTTGCCTCTGGGCTAATTTGGTTCCGGAGCAGCACTTCAAATGAGTCACAGCCTTTTCAAATTAATTTAAAGGTTCTTACACTTTCTTCTGATTCTGAAAAAAAGGCAACTAACCTGAAGCCTTATGTTATATGCATTTATTTAAAGAAGTGTTTGCTTTTAAACATTATGCACGGTGTTTTGTAACCTGCCCGTCACCAAGTGGTCCCAAATTAGGAGTGCACACACAATTAAAAGACTACTAAAATGCAATACACATATAAAAATCTTAAAACTAATAATTAGAAAAATGTGCACCCCTGCTTCATGGAAGCAGGTGAATAAATAATTTCAAATAAAGTGACTTATAACAGCAAACTTTACCTGACAGTATTAAAAGACAAGTTTTATGAAAAGGTTAAGGACAGCAATTAATGTTCTATTGTCCAAGTAAAGATATGCAGACAACATCTTTCTGTAATGTTGTCTATGCCTTACATTTTCCTTTTCCAATTTTAGAAACATTTTCTTGAAATCTTACATCAAGTATAATTTTTAAAATGCTGATCTGATATATTTTTTTACATACTTAAATTTTCTATTGCTTTTGAAAAACAACTATTTAATTATATTCCTCTGCTCCCTTGGTCTGAATGCAAACATTTACTTCTCCTGTACCACTTTTACTTTCGTCAGAGGTGTTTGTTTACCGAAAGAAAGGACCTCAGTAGACAAATGAAGATAATGAGACATTTGTTCTTCTGCCTTGGAGAAGTTATTTCATATTCTGCCTTGGTGGAAAGAAAGGGGTTTTGGCTCCTACTGATGACACCCTTCCCTGGGAGCATCCTTCCAGTCTGCAAACTGAGGCTGTGGGGAGGCTCCCATTTTCTCTGCATCCATTGATCTCCTGCCACTACTTTGTGAAGCCATGTAGGCACGATATTAGTCACAATTCAGATTTATCCCGTAGTTTCTTGAGTAATGCTGCATTTGGATTCACTTCCCCCCAAAACCAGTTTTGATCTGATTTCAAAACATAAGCCATATGTGGACGTCCGCTCTCTTGCCCACTGGTGTGGACAGGCAGCAGGAGACGTCAAACACACACGAAACCGTTCTGGTGTGTACAGCAAGGTGCAGATGCGATATGAAACACAGTAGTAAACAACCTTTGCTGTTTTAATACAGTAATGTGCGCATGGCCTGAGGTTGTGTGGTGAACATACTGCATTGCCCACTCCTTTGGCCAAGGGAAGGGAGAAACATGACTGTATTTCTCCACAAAGAAGCTTTTGTTCTTGTCATGGTTATTTGCCAGCCTATGGAAGATCCCTAATGAGTCCCCGTTAAATAGGAGTTGTGCGGCATGGGTGTTTGGTGGGATTGAGCCCAAGAGACACAAATCTGCAGGCTTTGATGTTCATGCATATCTGTGTGTGTTTAGGTGCTTCCTCTGAACAAGGGGAAAATGCTCTCAACAGGCAGTGAGAAGCCCATGATGTACTTTCTTTTCACAGAAGAGAGCAGGAAACCTCTCTGCGTTTCTCCCTTTTGATCATACCCAAACTGTATTATGAACAGACCTCCTAAAACTTCAGTAAAGATTACCGTACTTTTCCGTGTATGAGACGCCCCCATGTATAAGACTATTTGGGGACTCCAAATAGAGAAAATGGGGGGAGATTGCCCAGAGGTGTTGAGCTTTATTGGGGGGGGGGGAGCTTGCTGAAAATTGCTCACCCGTAGGAACACAACAGCCAATCATACGCACATTGGCGAAGTCACCAATCACTCACCCAGTTGCCGCAGCAGCCAATAGCCAGTGGACCTTGCAGCACCCACCAATCACCCGCAAATACGCCACAGACAACATCCTGCTTGTGGCAGCCACCAATCGCTCGTCCCAACTCTCCACTATCCATGTATAAAACGACCCCAAATTTTTAGCACAATATTTTAAGAAAATTTACCTAGTCTTATACATGGGGAGAAACACTTGGTTTTGTTTTATTTTGTTTTGTTTTGTTTTACATTTGAAAAATAACTGCACATGCCATTTGGCTCCCAAGTTCTCGGTTTCTAACCCTGATCACAGTGTGCTATGGAAATCCTGGTGGACTATTACGTTCACATCTTTATTTACATATTTCTCAAAGCCTTCCCTGTTGCTTCTTTCAAAACTCATTGTGACAAAGCCTATATAATGCAAGAACTCCCAAAGCACTGTGCTCTTCTCAGTTGGTATCCTACTCAGCATACGCACATTTGAAGCTCAATCTTAAGGCTCTTGACTCAGAAACAAGTAGCACTGAAATCTGTGCAAAGTCTCCAGGATCACAGCCTTAGACCAAGGATTTAATAACCTGATTGTGTACAGGATTTTGCAGCCTGTTAGTTGGTTAGAGTAACAAGCTTTCGGTGCCGGGATTTATTTTATACCCGCAGTTGTGTGTCTAATATTGTTCTGGACGGAACAAATGCATATATGCAGATGACTGGAAAAAATAATGTTATTGCATGCAACCAATTTCCACATGTCTCTAATATTATTTCCCTACCCACCCATTCCCCCCAAAATACAAGTCACTAAGTTTGTTCCCTGAACACAATTTTGGCAGAATCTGAGCATTTGCCGGTAGCCTTACCAGCAGACTCAACAAACACGAAAAATATAGCCAAACAGTATTTAGGAGTTCAGTCTCTTACTACCACAGTTGCCATGCTTAGAGCTTGGAGGAAGAGATGAAGGTGCAGGAAGTTTGGAAAGCTTGGGGTGCAGTTACTTATCAAGGACTCTTGTTTTGGAAAGGTGTATTGTGCTTTTAGTTGGAGAAAGCAGTACTTTATACTGAATTTGCCACAGGGATGCCACTGATACCACTAGCAGGTGTATTCCCATCCCTGCTGTAACATACAGAAACAGACTGAACAAGCAAATGCCATCACTTTGTGAGTTGCTATGCCTGTGGTCTGTCACTGATGGACAGGGAAACTCACTGTAGGATTGCATCTACTCACTGTGGCTGGGAAGAGGCAAATGTACTCTGTACTGGCGCAGTCATTCTTTAACAGGTGCCTCTATCACAGCTTGCTTGGGTCACATAACGCCTGAGATTCCTCATCTGTCAGAATTTTTCCTAAAATGCAGATTCCTCGAATTAGACGTTTTAGGTTATTTCCCCAGTATTTTATCATTTCTGCATTGTGTATGTTTGTGTCTGCAATCTGTAGCTCATGGATAGTGACTAAATCCCATTTGGATGAGGATTTGTTTCAAATTAAAACCTCAGTTTAGGACTTCAATGTTTGTAAATTGAATCACATATTTGTAAATTGAATCACATGTTTGAAAAGTGAAGTAGGAAGAGGCCTTTCCCCTCTTTCGTGAACCCACAAAGGAAAACAAATAGAAGCATAATAAAATTCTACAAAAGCACGCATAAACAGTACAGTTAAGAATCCCTTTTGTGTATTATGGGTTTAACCATAATAAACATCACTTTTTTAAAGAAAAAAAAGTCTGTTTTTATAGTATTGCCCTGCTTTGCGGTACACTGTTCAAAGAAAAGCACACTTTGTTCTCCATAATCTATCACATTTTTTTCTTTTAGTTGTGTACAAAATACTGTAATCTCTAGGTTTAGTTCTCTATAGTAAATCTAAACCCCGCTTCCTGGTTTGTGGTATGTGTTGCACATCCTTTAGTTATGTTAGACCACATGACACAGATTAGGGCACATTGCTCTGGTACAAAAAGAGGGGAAATGGCCAACAGAAATACCTATGGCACATACAGAATCGCTTGCACTCCCATGCTATATATATATATATATATATATATATATATGTGTGTGTGTGTGTGTGTGTGTATGTATGTATGTGTGTGTGTATATATATATATATATATATATATATATATATATATGCATGTATATTTACAATCTATATATACAATATATATATGCATGTATATTTACAATCATGTGTCCCACACCAGTAAAAGCATGTCAGGAATTAAAATGAGTCTTTTCCCTGGATATGGTAGCCCCTTAGCCATGCAATTATGTAACAGGCTAGTGCATCTATGAGAAAGCAACTCTTAGGTTTTCTCTGGTGTGTTTTTGAAAGAAACAATAATCTGAAAGGAATAGCATTAGTGCCAAATTGAATTTTTACAAATAAGGGACTGGAAGACAGCAGATTAGTTCCCCTGGGAGGGAAATTCTCATGGGTGGAATTCTCCCCCCCCCCTCCCCAATGATTGAAACCATCTTGAGGATGCTGAAAAACTACAGTGACAGCTGCTGAGTATTGTCTCTTGTGACTTTAGGGATTTGCAGGTTTGTAATCTTATTTGTGATAATGAAAGTTCAATAAAACACCTGAGATTCCTACCTACAGAGCATTGCCATGAAACCGTCAATGTGTTTACAAATGATGGCTAGCCTGCCGTATTCATCTAGTGCGCTAAATGTTGTGTGTTCTTGTTTTGCACCTCAGGTGGAATACATGTTGGTAGTATTTGACCATAAAAACAAGAGAGCGCAGTTGTCCCTAACTGGAGGAGACGTTCTTCATACTTTGCAAGAAAAAGGGGAAAGAGTAAACCCAAAGTAAGTAGCAACTGTCCTTAGTATTGGTTCACTTATTTCCTGAAGTTCAGGTGATTTTCTAAGTCAGTATCCAAGCAGTGAGCAGAACGTGGTTTGTATGTTATTTGCCACGAGACAACCAGCGTTTATCAAAGTGGTCAACTTTGATATAGGATGTCATTTTTCATGCCAGAACACTGTTAATGCTGATGTCTCTGAGCAGTATTTCTCAGTTCGGGTGATTGGGACACCCAATAGGCTGGTTTCGCCGCCAGGAAGACAGGGGACATGTGGCACACAGAATGTGACCCTACAATTGTTTGTCACATGCTCCTGGGCCTTGCTAGGTGGTAGCAGGAGTTAAAACCAGAATATTAGAGACATCTCATCCCATGTAGAAGGAACCTTCACAGCAGCATTCAAAATTCGCCAGGCACATTTTGCACCTGGCTATCGGGCCACTTGCGACCAAGTGGAGATGCCCAGATGGCACTTGACATCCTCACCATCTCATGGTACATGCCTGGGGATCCTTGTATCTTCACTATTTTCACACACTTAACAGCACATCCTGTAGAATTCAATCCATGATATTTTATCTGCACAGTCTGAATGGATTTCAGGAACCAAAAAGTTGTATTGAAAAATACGACTTTCGAGCTATCTGGCTCCAAATGGCAACTAGGCATTCCGTTTTGGCGACCGTAACCCTGGTTTAAGGAGCCATTTGGTGCCCAGCTTAGATATTTGCTTCATGGTAGGTGGCAAAAAATTTCTTTCTCATAAAGATGATGGTATTATCAACCTAAAGTAGACTTAGTCCACTCTGGGCAAACTGATCCAGCAGAGCAGGTTCATAAGCCTATGTCAGAAAACACATGATTCTAAGTTAAGCATTCGTTCTTATATTTGCCCTGTATATCTGACTTCATTTAGCAATGTTTTCCTTTGAAATGTTTTAAGATTTTTTTTGGTTAACTTTGCTTGTGTTAAATATGTGTTCTGTAGTTGACCTCCTTTGTGATGTTTTATTTTGAAATCTTTTAAGATAATATTTAAGTTTCCTGTTAATTTATGTTGGCTTTGACTGTATACTTTATATTTGACTTTCTTCAGTAAGCCTTTATTTTGGATTGTTTTATTTGATGATTCAGATGTGCTGTAAACGGCTTTGAGATATTTTATTAAAAACAAAAAGCCCCATAGAAATGAAATTAATAATAATAATAACAATAGACTTACAGTCACAGTTGCCATTGGTCAAAAAGATTTCAAATGCATCATCGCTTCCGTCACAGCCATCCAACTCTCTGGAGGCCAGAATATGGAAGCTATATGATTGAAGGGACGCCTGGGCAACCCTATGGAGGGACAATGTCTGAATTTAACACTGTGCAAGACAACATGAGAAAGCGACGCCTGGAGGCTGCTTCTGTGCTGAAACAAAACGAAGCTGTTTGCACTGTGACATCGTTTCCAAGGTTTGTCTCCATTCTTCTAATATGGGCTGAAACAGTGTTAAGCATGCTGCCCGCCAGGGCTAAGTGTCCCCTTGCCACCTGGTGAGAGACTTACAGCATCCTGAGACACGCTGTCACTTTGAGAAGCCCAGGCATAGCAGGCATTCCTCCTGCTTTTTCTGTCCTCCTCCGGGGTTTCTTGCAAGCCTGGAAAGCTATTGCCTCTTCCTCCCTACACTTTGCGCAGAAGGAGGATGTCTTATAGCTGGTGATTTATCTAACAGGGCTTTCGTCAAGCCCTCTATCTGTTTCCTAATCTGGGTTAAGAACTTAATTCGTTCCGGAGGTCCGTTCTTAACCTGAAACTGTTCTTAACCTGAAGCACCACTTTAGCTAATGGGACCTCCCGCTGCCACTGCGCCACCAGAGCACAATTTCTGTTCTTGTCCTGAAGCAAAGTTCTTAACCTGAAGTGTTATTTCTGGGTTAGCGGAGTATGTAACCTGAAGCGTATGTAACCTGAGGTACCACTGTATTTATACAGAGTACCTGTAACTATTTCCACTTCTGTCCATGTGAGAAAGTTGTGCCCAACCCAGAAGTATTTTATCTTTAAGTTACTTGCCTTTTAGTTTTGCTCTGACGTGTTTGTAGTGATTTCCAGCTATTATATGTTTTTGATTATTTTGAAAAAGCCTTTCATGATTTGCTTTGAAATGTGTAGATTGGGCTGTCCAGGATTTACGATACCGGAGTGTGTGCCTACCCCTGTTGAGACAGGAGCCTCCAAGTCTCTCTTCTTCCCGGACGAAGCCATTAACAAACATCCCAGGTTTAGGTGAGTATATTTCGGAATGAAGAGAGTTGCCTTTTCTTTCTGGGTGCGCAAGTCATAGAATGGTATTTCCCTTTAGGGTGGAAAGCCAAACCTACCGGAGGATGTAGTGCTTTTGAAAACAAGCTGCATACTGACCTCCTTCTGGGTGCACACCAGAACTTCTTTTTCCTGTGTGCACCCTAAAACTGTTCTGGAGTCAATTTGAGGGTGGCATGCAGGGAAAGGTGCGTGAGAGGCAGCACCAATGAGCAGCCATACGTCCTTCCCAAATGGAACTGCTTTTTTTCTGAATACCACCTGAATAAAGTGTACACTCATTGATACTTATAAACTCCTTCAGGTTTACATTTCTTCACTCAGTAGTATATGTAGAAATCTTGACTGTTGCCAGCTTCTGGTACAGTTTTTTTGACATCTGATGAACGTTCCTTACATTAGGAGCAGGTAGTTGATATAAGGGGGATATTATCAGCTCTCCGCAAAGAAACGTTGTGGCTCTCAAGGTACATATATACAGGAATTTATTATGTACAAAAGAATACAACGGAGTCCTTGGTTCACACGTCCTCTCAATCAGATTCAGATCCCGGAAGTGGTTGCCTCCGCGATCTTTTCCAGCAGAGTAATCTGGGTACAGCAAGTCTCCTCCTCTCCTCCCTGCGTTTGGCACTTCTGTGCAGCTGCAGAGAAAGGACCGCTACCTCCCCTTCCATCCCAGAACTGCTCAAGTGTTGCCTAGGCTCTCTAGGGCTGGAGACCCCCTCCACCACCGGGCTTGACTGCTCTGGTCTTGCTCCGACTCTCCATCATCTGAGAGCCCTTGGGCCACCCCACTCGGCTCAATGCTGCTCCCTGGTGGTCCCCCGACAGTTGAGACTTGCACGCCCCTTTCTCCTCGGTGGAATTTCTCTATTTATAAACTGGTTGAGGCTGTGCAGAGGGGGGCGGGTATGAAGACCCTGATGGCTTGCTGCCTCCTGGCGACAGCTGCAGCAGCAGAACATTAGATTATAGTGAAGATAAATAAATTCCGCTCCCCTGGCTTTCTCTTACATCTTTCTGTAGCAGTTGTAGCAGAATAACAATAACCGCTTACTACTTTGCCAAACCTTTATTAGGCATTACAGATATAGGCCATCATAAAACATCCATAATCTAAAATTATAAAAGATATACAAATAAACAGCCATGTGAAAATATACCATAATGAGGATTTTCATGGGAGTTTCTTCCCGCTAAATAGTCCCATTCACCAATCTGAGAGATAATGTTGATAAACACTCAGCCACCCTTTGCAGTTACTTCCAGGTTAACGTCAGACAGATAGAATCTGATATTTTCATTGTGCCGCGATGTTAAACTACCCAAAAAAGGGGGGAAGCACATGTTTGTGTAGCTGGTTGTACCATACCATGGACAGTAGAAAATAATATGTTCTACTGCGTCTGGCACATTCAAAAAAACACCCGCAATGTTAGTCGTTTCCGGGAATGTTTAAATATCTGCCCTTGACAAAAGCTGAGGGGGGAACATTCAGTCGGGCTAATTTTGAAATATAAGTGACCCTGTTATCTGTTGTATTTAAACCATAAAACTTGGGGGGGGGGAGGAGCAAATTGTATTTACAGCTAACTTGATATTTTGTTTTTCAGTGTCCCTTAATCTGATTTTAATATTACGATAATTGTATTGCTCACTTGAATTATGCAGTAGTTCCAGGTCAATACCAATAGATCTGATTTTTCTATGTAAGAGTTGGAACCATCTGGATTTATAAGAGTCCTTAAATAAGCCAGAAATCGGACTCGAAGGCTTGCAATGGAAATGGCAATGTAACCAGTATTTTATAGTGCTAGCGCACACCCAATATTCCTTCGTGTGTATACCTAGTTCTTCAAACATAAACGGCAATGCAACCAGTATTTTATGATATTCAGTCTATACCTAATTCTGCACACATTTTCTCATACTTGATTGAAATTGGGAGCCCCAGGATACGTCTCAAGAAACTTGAGCGTATCTTATCTAAATCACTATTATATGCTTGTATCTGTATTGGGATCCCAAAAAGTTGCTGGGACGCCACTGTAGCTTGAAAAAAATTGAATAGCAGCTGGTATAAATTTGTTACCTTTCCAAAAATAAAAGCGAGCTATATAGAGTAGCAGAAGATAACATATCTGTTTCGGAGGATTCTTCATCCAAGGAGTCCTCTGAAGCAGCAGTGCTGTTTTGATACAAACCTAGCTGAGCAGGAAGATGGTCCACAAAGGAAAACCCAGAAAAAAAATAAGACATTAAAAGTTTACACCTAAGTTTAAAAAATAAAATAAAATGATATTCTGCTAAAAAGGGTGTGACTGTTGTTTGTTGAGATGGCATTTCAGCAGGTTCCTTTTCCATTTTAGTACTTTAACAAGAAACATTCGACACAGAAGAGGAGAAAAAGTAGTGATAAACGTGCCAAGTAAGTGAGCGAATAATTTGCTTTTCAGAAAGGGAAGCAGGACCATTAGCAACGGGTTTAACTTTTTGTCACCTTGTCTAATGCAGTATTTAAAGACAAGAATACTCCGTCGCCGTTCATAGAAACATTCCCTAATGATGATGGTGAAGGAGCCAGGGCAGTCAAGCCTGACCATGTCTACATGGATGCCATGGGGTTTGGAATGGGCAACTGCTGCCTTCAGGTAAACTCACGGAAACAAATGCTGTAGCAAATATATATATTGTTACTAGTGCTTTCAAGCAATATTAACTTCCTTATTAAAGCCTGCAGCTCCTGCTAACATAAAGTGATTGTATAGGCTACTGGCTAGCCATCCCCAGGAGGAAAGTGAGCGAGGAACCGCTTGGGACACCATACCGGGATTTCCCATTACAATTGCGTCTTCATATCTGCATGCTTGGAGGGGTGTGAAGTTGGTTAAAATAGTGCAAGTGAGCCTGGGCTTTTGCAGCTTTGGTGTCGGGGGGAAAGTTGATTCTACAGCTTGCTAAAGTTGACCGTGCACATACGTTTTTTGGTTTAATATCACCCTACAGGTAACATTCCAGGCTTGCAGCATCTCTGAAGCAAGATACCTTTATGATCAGCTAGCGACCATCTGTCCCATTGTGGTGAGTGAGTGGTAGAATTTATTCCACCACACATTATATAATTCATAAAGAAAAGCAACATAAAGCAGGTCAAGTAAGTGTGTGTGTGTGTGTGTGTGCTTGCACTGGTTCAAAAAACTGATAAATTACAGGGACTGCGTTCTGAGGCACCATGCACATCAGTGAAATTGTGTATAATTGAAACCCATTGAAAAATCCTGCAAACGTCCCGCTCTGCCCTTTTAGTGACGTTTTAGTGATGGCTTTGTGGGGGTCACTTCGAGGTTTGGCGCAATGCGCATATACATGGTCACAGCACACATATTGAACATGAGTAGACGTGTGTGTTTGTCTGTGCCTGCATTCTATTGCGTAAAACAACCTTTGAGCTTCAGGTTACATTGGCCTTAACAGCTATATCCCTTAACTAGATTTTTGTCATAAGTAAGGAAAACTTTTGTATACAGACAACTCAAAC
Source organism: Lacerta agilis (assembly GCF_009819535.1). Lineage (NCBI taxonomy): Eukaryota > Metazoa > Chordata > Lepidosauria > Squamata > Lacertidae > Lacerta > Lacerta agilis. Next base: position 29,989,055 of record NC_046314.1, on the reverse strand, counting down.
ATAAGATATTACAAAAAGTTAATGGCTTCCACCTAGCGTATAAGTGGTGTCACTGTTGCGCCAGACAAAGAAGTTCAGGTGAAATAAGAGTTTGAAAAATCCTAGTTTACTTTCACAACATTTGTGTAACGGGCATTTAAAGTTGAATTCTTAGGTGCCTCAACAAAATTCTTTCTAGTAGCACCTTAGAGACCAACTGAGTTTGTTCCTGGTATGAGCTTTCGTGTGCATGCACACTTCTTCAGATACGTGTGCATGCACACTTAGGTGCCTCCTCACTGTGGAAACAAAACAATATAAGGAAAGTGGCGCTGTTTTAGGAAGTGGTAAGGGACCCGGGTGGCGCTGTGTGTTAAACCACAGAGCCTAGGGCTTGCTGATCAGAAGATTGGCGGTTCGAATCCCCACGACGGGGTGAGCTCCCGTTGCTCGGTCCCAGCTCCTGCCCTCCTAGCAGTTTGAAAGCACGTCAAAAGTGCAAGTAGATAAATAGGTACCGCTCCGGCGGGAAGGTAAACGGCATTTCCGTGCGCTGCTCTGGTTCGCCAGAAGCGGCTTTGTCATGCTGGCCACATGACCCGGAAGCTGCCTGCGGACAAACGCCGGCTCCCTCGGCCAGTAACGCAAGATGAGAGCCCAGAGTCGGACATGACTGTACCTAATGGTCAGGGCTCCCTTTACCTTTTAAGGGAAGACTGGTGGTGAAGGGTAATAGTAAATAATGAAATTATGTATTAAATATTATTTTAGTATATTGTGCTTTATCTTGTTCTATGTTAAGTATTATAATGCATTTCGTATATTTTCTAAATTTTATTTTTAAGGAAAAAAATCAGCGAGGGAGGCAGGGTAACAGGATATTTGTTGCAAAGGCTCATGTACCCCATCATATCCAACCCTAACCTTACAGTGTCCAAATGCACAGGGTTCTGCACAGGTTTTCTGAATACTACCAACTTGGGGGCACTTTACAAGAACTGATGGAGGAGGAGAACACAGGGGTTCAGAGAAGTGGTCCAATCACACTGGAATGAGATTTGCAAGCAGTTTGTGCGCGATGTGTTACATTATGCCAATAAAATGGTCACTTTGGAACTGGGTATGCTTGCGCAACTCGCTTGCCTGTGAATAAAAAAAGGCCTGTCCTGCTAGGTGAATAGTCTTTTTTTTTGCCAACTGATGGGCAACACCAAACGAAACCCAGTTGTCATTTTTAAAAAATTAGAAGGTATTCCTCATAGAACTTCCTCTGTAGATGCTCCTTCCTGGAACATAAATATGCAGCTGTAGTACACTGAATGAGAGCATGCACGCTAGATTAGGAAGAGGGAGACTAGATTAGAGGGTGCTAACCGAAGCTCCAAATTGTATGTGCTTTGTTAGCCAAAATGTGTTGCTATTCAGTAAGATTGCTATTCTAGTAAGAGTTTTCTGTTGTTGAAGGCAAATTGGGGGTGGGGTGTGCCTTTTGTTTCGGAACGAAACATCTTTAGATTTAAATGGCGATGCATTAGCAGCTTTCTGTACTTCCCGGCGCTTTTCTTTCAGATGGCATTAAGTGCGGCAGCTCCATTCTACAGAGGCTACGTGACAGATATCGATTGCCGTTGGGGAGTGATATCTGCCTCCGTAGACGACAGAACGAGGGAGGAGAGGGGATTGGAGGTAAGTGCACACAAGGACCTGAGCGATAATAATAACAGCCTGTGTAGCAAATGCTTCTGCAGTATGTATTAAGAGTTTGGGACAAAGGCCAGGGCAAAACGTGATGGCTGAGAAGTTTTTTTGGGCTTGCTGGAGATCTCTGTAAAGGAGCATGAGTCAAAGCAGGGGCCTCTGAAGTGTTTTGTGGTGCCTTAGCTGTCCAGACATTTTTTTAAAAGGGGGCTATAGGCACTCAGGAGAATGACCATAATCCACTCTGGATTGGGGGATATATATATATAATCCCTTTTAGCAAAACAGCATTCAGGATAATGCTGTTCTTGATAAAAGTCTTCCATTGGCAAAGGTCCAGATAACAAGCAGTAACCAAGGTTTGTTCTTGGCTTACAGCTCGTGAGTTGCTTGGTAGAAAAACCATGAGACAACGGAAGAAGCCAGACTGGGGGCTGTTTCCTCTTTGTGGCACAGCAGCGAGTGGGGGAAGAGGGGATTTTTAAATAGCATGCACCAACTCAGTGCTGGTTCACATGAAATCATTGTTGGTGGTTTAGTGCGGCATGTAAACTGGGCCTGCTTTGGTATCTATTGCCAGGTAACATTTACAATTACTAGATATGGTTACTATCACTAGATTTCTGCCTCCCTTTCTTCTTAAATTACACAGCCGTTGAAGAACAACCGTTACAGAATCAATAAATCCAGATACGATTCCATAGACAGTTATCTCTCTGAATGTGGTGAAAAATACAATGACATTGATTTGACGGTAGATAAAGAAATCTACGAGCAGTTAGTAAAGGAAGGTAAGTATTTGAAACTGTGTGACATTTATGTTGATTTCTGTCTTAACAATACGTAATCTGTAAGAAGGGCTTCCTGTGATTTATTTTGCAGTAGCTGTGCTTGAAATTCCATGACACATAAAGTAGGATATTAAGAAATTTTCTGAAGAGCACAAGTCATCTAGATAACTGATTTTGTTCTTAATAGGAAATAATGGATTAGCAACAAATAGCAACACTCAAGCCCCAAACCATAATTCCCTTTATACTCCAAAAGTTCTGTTTCATAGGTTTATGATGATTATTCCACTTCTCCAATAATTCTTAGTGAAGTAAAGGTAAAGGGACCCCTGACCATTAGGTCCAGTCGCGGACGACTCTGGGGTTGCAGCACTCATCTTGCTTTATTGGCCGAGGGAGCCAGCGTACAGTTTCCGGGTCATGTGGCCAGCATGACTAAGCCGCTTCTGGCGAACCAGAGCAGCGCACGAAAATGCAGTTTACCTTCCCGCCAGAGTGGTACCTATTTATCTACTTGCACTTGACGTGCTTTCGAACTGCTAGGTGGGCAGGAGCAGGGTCCGAGCAACAGGAGCTCACCCCGTCGCAGGGATTCGAACCGCCGACTTTCCGATCAGCAAGCACTAGGCTCTCTGATTTAACCCACAGCACCAGGCAAATGTGAATTCACATAGTTATCATATTTCACAGGCCAGTTTTCTTTTTAATATTGAAAAGTGTCCCAATTTCTTGATTTTTATAGGCATTGACCATCTGTTGGCCCAACACATTGCTCATTTATTTATCCGTGATCCTTTGACTCTGTTTGAAGAGAAAATACATCTGGATGATGCAAATGAATCTGACCACTTTGAGGTTGTATCTTATACTTGTGTCCTAATAGTAAAAGCTGTATTTTTCTGCTTAGTGTACTATGGACTGCTATAGAACATGCAACATACAACTACGTTCAGATAAGCCAAGTGATCGTTTGCAGTAGTTTGTGGTCCATCGGCATTTCTTAAATTACAAGTGTTCCCAGTGTTGGAGACATAGAATAGACTTTGTTGCCCATTGTCTAAATTTAAATGATCAGATATCAGCAGAAGTGCAGGGTGAACCAAAAAATATTTAAACGTACGGGTAAGCATTCAGAGCAAAAGTCAGTGTTGTCTTGGAGAGACTCCTATAACTCATCTGGCACAATGCAAAAAGCAAGTGAAGGGACAGACAGAGTGTTTTCTCACTGGAACCAGCATCCTGTCTGAAGAGCTGCATCAACTATAGTGAAGAATCAATAGTTTAAAACAACAGAAATGTGCACACAATCTTAGCTTCGATTTAGTGCTCTTTCATTGGGGTAGAATAGAAGCCAGCATGGTGTGCTAGTTAGAATTTTAGGCTAGAACTGGGGAGGCCTGTGTTCAAATCATGACGCTCACTGTGTGGCAAAAAACAGTTTAATAATAGTTTACTACTCTTGAAGCTGTTAGAGGTCATAGCCTTAATGTATATATTTTGTCTCTTGCAGAATATCCAGTCAACAAACTGGCAGACAATGAGATTCAAACCACCACCTCCAAATTCAGACATTGGATGGAGGGTTGAGTTCAGACCAATGGAGGTAAGTAAGAAGCGTGTTTGATAGATAGTACTGCGAATGAAAACTTTTCAGTCCAGAGCATAGAGTTGAAGGGTTTGTAACTGTCTACTCACATCTGTCATGTATGTCTTCTTAAAGAAACACCAGTGTCTTCGGTTTTGATAAGGTGTGCAGTTCAGCGTCACTCAGATCGGTGGTGATTCTTGCCACTTGATGTCACTGCCTGGGGTGTTGCACCCAATCTCTGCCCAAACACAAGTAATAGGTATGGGCATCTTAAAATCACGAAGGGCAACTGCTTTTATATCATGGCTTAATTTTTTCCTCCAGAATATAATATTCCACAAATTTTAGCTTCCGGGTACATAAAATAAAACTGAGCGTGTGTGTCACTACTTTGCTAAAGCTACGGTACTGGAGACAGTTAGCAGCCCTGGGATTCTCAGAAGAAATTGTGTGGTGAGGGGAAGCTCTGATCTATACATCACTTTCCAGCTTCTAACTGGAATTTCCTTCACTCTGGGGCAGAGATTCCCCCCCACCCTGCAAGATAGAATCCACTTAATCTAGTGGGTTGAATCCTTGCAGGCTGAGGGATATTCTGTGCCCAAGAAAGTATGGGGTGTCTACAGTTGGCTCCATTGTGGAAGAGGGCACAAGCCCAAAGGCCATTCCCAGTCTCCTTACCGTTGTGTGAGTTTCAGAGCAACAGAGCAAGCCCTTTATCAGATTATTAAAAAAAAGATTTCAGACTGTGAACTTGCTGCACGACCATGTTAGTGGTTTTTTTCTGGCACACTTGTCAGCTTTACCTTTGGTGATTTCTCAATCCCTAGGTCCAGTTAACAGACTTTGAAAATTCCGCCTACGTTGTGTTTGTGGTGTTGCTGACTCGAGTCATTCTCTCCTACAAACTGGATTTTCTCATTCCCTTGTCCAAGGTAAGAGGAGCATTTTCTTCCTCGGTCTAATGTATTCAAACCGTGAAAACATTTCCTATTCTCATCTAAGGTGAGAATTGACTTGAAAGTACACATGCCCCCCCCTTTGTATGTATTACAACTTTTTGTAATTTTTAAAATAGCTTTTGTTAGTCTTTTAAAAATTCTGTTCATGGTTTGGGATCCATGGTTTGGGATCCAAGCAGTGTGAGGGGGGCCTTGCAAATGGAGGATCGCTTGAGAATAGGGAATTGCCTAAATATGTGTGGAGGCGCTCTGTTGGCACAGTGGTCCTCTCTCCAGTTTTGGGAAGTTCTCCCTAAATAGGAACGTGCTATGGCATAGATCAGCCCATGCTGCTAAGGGGCAGGAAGAGGGAAAACTTGCATGAGTGGTCTTCTGCTCGTTTAATTGTATGTAAGTGCTTGCTCTGTTCTTGACTTCACTTTATTCCAGCACTCCAAGTTTCTGAATCCAGCTAGGATTTGTATAATTGCCAGTGGAAATGGAATGAACCACTCCCCGTTGAGGTTGAGATAGTTAGCCTGCATAGTTTAGTTACTCCCTCCCCTCTCGAAACCTCAAGTTATGCTGCAATAGTGTGGAGCACTTTCAAGGCACAGTACCACTCGTGATAGGGCATCTTCCCACACCAGATTCTGTGTGACAAAAGTTTCCCAACGTATGCACATAATCATAGGAGCTTTGACACAGGGCCATGATTTGTGACAGCAACCCTTTAAGGGTAGTTCCATGTTAGAGATGAGGCTGTGCCATATTGACCCCTAAAATGCACCTGTTCTGGTGCTACCAAATGGTGGCATAGTTGTAAGGTTGCTTTTGGCTGTTGGGAATACTTAGAAGCCAGAGGTAGTGGCTTTCCAGCTATTCCTTCAGCTATTCCTTTCTTCCTGCTGCAGCAGTCCTTCCCTGAGTGCCACAGAGCTTCATTTCACTCCTAGAGTGGATGTTAGGATCCAAACCATTGTGTTGACATTCAAGACGTCTTAGTGATGGGAGATGTCACCTCGCAATAAAAATATTTGTGCTTCTAGGAAGCTTTTTGAAGCTTTTTCTTTCTTTCTGCCTTTCTGGAATATATATTTTTACACACACACAAACTTACTCATTAGCATTGTTGCCAGTTTGTCCGTTATCAGGACTCTTGTGCTATTTTTCCTTAAAGCTCCATATCCTGGATCTGTCATAGGTGAGCATTTGAGTTTCCTCTTTTCAAGATCATATTTGAACTGACTTAACATATCCTATGAGCTATGGGTATCCTATGAGCTATGTATGTCCCCAAAACGTTCAGAATCTGTTGGCCACCATAATAGCCCACAAATGGGTTAGTTCACTGAAATACTAAATTTGAGAATGAATAAAAAAAATTTAAGCATGTGTACATACTTCAGATCTAACTCTTGGAAAAAAACTCTCTTGCAGTCAACTTTGTTTCAGTTGGTTAGAAGCAGCAAGCATGTAGACACATTGCAACGGAGAAACTGCAGTAATTTGCCTACATGTATTAGTGTCTGGATAGAATATTTTTTTTGCTCTTCAAAAACATGTCTTTCCTAGTAAGCAATACCTGATTGAATAGAGATCAAAGATAGAACAACCATCTCCCCTTCTCCACCCCCAAAAAAGTCACCTGGCAAAAAATTGCTTCATGTGTACAAGCCCAAATTTTGCAAATATATTAGTAATGCTGGATGTTTCAGGTGAACCACCCAGCATTTTAAGCCTTTAAAGCATGGCCTTAGGTGCTCCAGATTCTTCTATAGCTGCATTTCTAGTTGAGTTACAGCTGGGACACATGCTTGTCATGCTTCTGGTTTTTTTCCCCCTTCCCTTGCTGTGCAATTCCTCTTCCACCTGTATACTCTTCATCTCCAACCTCCCAAAAGGTGTGTTTCTTCTTCCTTCCATAGATTTGTGCTGTATTTGTCATAAAACCTTCCTAGGGCATAGTATTTTTACATAGCTCATTCCCTTTTGGAGGTCTCATTGTGTGTCATGCAGATTTTTTGTTTTTGTTTTTGTTTTCCTTTGCCTGCTGTGCGTTAGGCCACTTTACATTGTGAGCATTGTGTGTGGTCTACTTAAAATGCCCCGAGTGTGATTTTGGTTGGCTTGTATCCAGAAAGTTGGAGCCAAGCCTTTTTTAAATTCCCCACCCACCCACCCACCCACCACATGTTGGCTATTGTATTATGATCCAAAAAATACCCTACCCATAATAAATCCCAAGTTACTTATTAGTCTGTAGATATTTTTTGTGGGTGTTAAGACATACTTCACAAACAAGAATCCCAACTTGGGAGAAAATCAGGATATAAACACATTAAATAAATAGTGCTGAGGTGTATGATAGGTTCCCCCCCCCCCGCCTGAAGTCTCAGGAAAAGGGAGGCACAAGTATCTGTCTTTACTCTGCATAGCTGAGATCATCTGCAGTCACCAATACCCTTGGTCCACGAAACATTGCCCTTGTTCTCAGCCAGCTTCATTGCATCCATGGCGACTTTGTCCCATTGCCAGATCTGGTTACATAGTGTACTGATGTCATCACATTCACTTACGATTCCAGGTTGGCTGAAGTATTGTGAATAAGAAGCCCTAAGTGGGTATGATACAGACAGCAAAGCAAAGGCTCGCGGGCATGAAAAAAGGCAAACAAGTTTTACGATACTGTTGTTCCTTGGAAGTCGAACGGACTCCGTTCTGGAAGTCTGTTAGACTTCCAAAACGTTCGGAAACCAAAAGTGTGGCTTCTGATTGGCTGCAGGAAGCTCCTGCAGCCAGTCGGAAGCCCTGTCGGACGTTCGGGTTCCAAAAGAACATTCACAAACCGGAACAATCACTTCCGGTTTTGCGGCTTTCAGGAGCCAAAACTTCAGAGTTCCAGAGCGTTCGGGATGCAAGGTACGACTGTAGTTGCAGAAGTAGGGTTCCACTCCAAAGTATAGTTTTATTAGCTTTCCTAATTTTCCGATTCTGTGGTTTTCGGAGACTTTTGCCCAAATCAACTTCTTTGCTTAAAAAAACCCCCTGTGTCTTGCAGAAAATTCTAGGCTGTGTTGTAGGGTGTGCACTTGGCCTGGAAAGATGCCTAATACATCCTGGAAGCTGCAGGGTTTGGTAGTTTCCTATAATAGTTTGGCAAACCTCTCTTGACAGGGTGAGCGCTGGGAATGTAGGAAGCCACGTTACAACCAGGTGGGGCGTTTATCTAGCCCAGTATTGTCTGCGCTCACTGGCAAGATCCCAAACAGAAGTCTTTATCCTTTTAACAGGAGATGCTGGGAACTGAAGCTGGTGCTAACAAAGCACGCCAACCCATTTTGCATTGAACTTCCCGCAAGAAATCAGACTTTCAAGCTGAGCACTCTGGTTCTGTGTGAATGTGGAATATTAAGCTATTGGGGGCGGCGGGGGGGACGACGACTGTGTGTGACATCTAGTTGCTTCCTATATATTTAAACTAGTAAGTAAGTGAACAGCTCAAAGTCGTCTCAAGTGGTTAAATTCCTCCCTAGGGTTGTGTACATGAATTTACAAATGTGTGGCCAGAATAGCTGGTGAGGTGGCAACCATTTTTCATCGTAGTTGCTGTCGGAGGAGCTGCAGTTGTGACCAAAGTAGATGGCTTGCTGGTTCACCCTGAAGTCCCCCCCCCCCCAAGTGCCACTTGGAGAAATGATCACGTTTAGGAAGCCAGATGTGTAAGCCAACCCTGTGAAATGCAGTTTCCAAGACTCTCAGACCTAGACTGAACATTTCCCTTGCTACCACCATCTAGTATATAACCTTCCCCCCCCCCCACGTCTCCTTTCGCTAGGTGGATGAGAACATGAAAGTAGCTCAGAAACGGGATGCTGTTCGGCAAGGCATGTTTTATTTCAGAAAAGACATTTGTAAAGGTAGGCTCCTGTTTGTTTGTTTGTTTGTTTGTTTTCTGGTCGGCTTTACTAGACGCTTGAAGTATATATGATGACCATGAATCTAACGGTTTTCTCTGGCTGTTCTGTGTTCTCTTCCCTCCCCCTGCCCCGCCCCCCAAAAATGTGTCTTCCTCTGAAAAGGTGGCAATGCTGTAGTGGACGGATGTGGGCCAGCTCAAAATGGTACAGAGACAGATTCTGAAGAGTATACCTTAATGAGCATAGATACAATAATCAATGGAAAGGTGAGGACGGCTTCTACATTTTAAACAAGGCGGAAGCTTCGTATAAGATCCATAAACAGACTGCAGGGAAGTGCATAAGCTTTCTCTTGTCTCTCCTGGTGTGTATTCTTGCCCCTTGGTCCAGCAACTTCCAATTAGCCCAGTACTACCCTAAGGGAGTTTTCAATCTTGGTGTATGAATAAGGATGGGATGGAGGGCAATTTTTTTTAACTTCCTTAACTCTCTCTGGATTGGGCAGGGGTAGGATTCAGTAATGTTGTGGGCCTAAAGCATTCGGGCAGGAGTCTTGGATTTGAGTCTCCCGAGGACAGAAGATGAAGGAAGGATGCTGCTTCACAGACATATGTAGAGGCCTGTTGGATTGGGCAAAGCCCCGTCTAGTTCAGCATTCCGTTTACACAGTGACCAACCAAATACCTTCAGGTTTTATAAATAGGGGGTGATGTTTTATGTTGTAAATTTACTGCTTAGTCTGTTACTTTAAAGTCCTTTCGAAGTTCTAAGTAGAAAGGCTATGTATACATATGTTGTTTGAAAAATCGTGCGTGATGGGCCAATGGCCGTAATAATAAATATCTATTATCTATCTTCAGGGTGTGGCAGTGTAGTTTCGTTAATTCGTTTTGAAATTTTTATCCCACCTTTCCGCCGAGAATCTCGAGGTGGCATACATGGGTAGCTTCCCATTTTATCATTAGAAACAACCCTGTGAGGCAGGTTAGGTTGAGACAGGGGCTGGCCCGAGGTCACCCAGATCTTAATTGGCTGAGCTGACTGTCTTTCGTTTTGACTTGGCCTATAAGGCAAGAGTGGGGAACCTCTTGCCCTCTAAGATGTCGTTGGACTACAACTCCCATTATTCTGCTGTGGCTGATGGGAGCTGGAGTTCGGCAACATCTGGAAGGCCACAACCTTTCAAGTTTATGGAGTCTCAAACTAAAAAAAAATTAGACTGTTAAGACAGGTTGAGAATCCCTTTGAAGAGGAAACATGGGTTTGAAGTATTCAACTAAAGGTAAAACTTTTTTTATTTCAATTATGATCTGCTTCTTGCAGGAAGGAGTATTTCCTGGATTAATTCCAGTTTTGAACTCTTACCTTGAAAATATGGAAGTGGATGTAGATACAAGGTGCAGCATTCTAAACTACCTGAAACTCATTAAAAAGAGAGCGTCAGGTAAGGAAACGCTCTTGGCATCACCAGTGATACAGGTTTTCTGGAAGTATTTGAATCGGAAAGTTTTTAATGTCCTAAGTAGAATAGTACATGATGCAGCCTGCTTAGGTTTTGGTTTTAATTTAATTTTACTTAATATCATTTTCTGTTTTGCCAACTCCTTTTATCACGTGCATGTCTTTTTATTTGTAGGGGCCTAAAAGTTAACTACAACTTCGAATCCAAATCACCTTTCCATTTTATCCATTTGTTTTTGCTAATTCCCCCCCCCCCATAAAAGTAAAGCCTTCAGAAACTTAAAAATGCTGTAGGAAAACAGGAATGCAAAAAAATGTTTTTGTGGATAATAGGGAACGATGATAGAGAAACTTGGTGGAACTTGTTTTACAATGTGGTTTGTGAAGTACAGTCGTACCTCGGAAGTCGAACACCTTGCAAATCAACCGTTTTGGCTCATGAAATCCGCGAACCCGGAAGTGAGTGTTCCAGTTTGCAAACATTCTTCGGAACCCGAACGTCCGACGCGGGTTCCACAGCTTCCGATTGGTTGCAGGAGCTTCCTGCAGCCGATCGTAAGCTGCACCTTGGTTTCTGAACGTTTTGGAAGTCGCATGGACTTCCGGAATGGATTCTGTTCGACTTCTGTATCTGAAAGTGGTGTTTTATTATTGGAAACCCAATGAGTGCTTTACCTGTATTCCTTGCGTTGGATATGCAGACGGTTTGAGACAGCACCTTGGAGCTTGTATTCAGTTATAAAATGGCCTTGCAAAGTAAGTTAACTCTTAAAACAGAAAGCAAAGGGGTATATTTTCTCACAGTAGATAAGAAAATGTGAATTTGTGTGATGTGTCTTCTCCCCCAGGAGAATTGATGACAGCTGCTCGATGGATGCGAGAGTTCGTCGCGAACCACCCAGCATACAAACACGACAGTGTGATTACCGAAGAGATTAATTACAGCCTGATTTGGAAATGCTACCAAATCGCCGAAGAGCAAGTTGAATGCCCTGAACTGCTTGGTAACAAAGTAAAATACAGTGGAACTAAAACCGGCACTTTTTGATGAAAGGTTTTAATCCATTGTGGCGGGGGAGACATTCTCTGCTGAAGCACTAGCTATATTTACTGGTGTGAATACCTGCAGTTTCATAGTGTGAAGACCAAAAATGGTTCTACTGCACTATTAAGATGGGCCAATCTGCCTAATATTCTCTCAAAACTTCCTACGATAGGTGTATTCTTATATTTAAGATTTATACTGTGTACATGTAAATAGTAAAATATTTTTTTGATTTAACATCAATGTATTTTAATAACATTATACTGAAAGTCATTGTGAACCAGCTTGTAACTTTTTATATGCTTATTCTGGAAGAAAAAAAAAGAAAAAGTCCATGTTCTCAAACAGCTTTGCAAAGGTACTGTATGGGTACTCGTATATTATCAGCATTCCAGACCTTGAATGTTTACTCTGACTTTTGTTACCTGGAATGCACTGAATCTACTGTACTTTAAAGAAAAGAAAAAAGAAATCAGAACCCGATTCACATAGATATATCTTCCCGTTCTGCCAAGAGAAGAGATAATAGCAGTGCCGATCCTTCTGCCACACTGACGTTGGCGGAATTGGTAGATAATAGTCCTACTATTGTATGGAATGGAATACGGCGAATCTAAAATTCTCCCTCCTTTATTCAGTTTGGGTATAAAGCGATATGTTCCTTTACTAAGAGTGCTTTTGCCCTTTTTGCAAAACTCTTGACACCTTCAGTTAAACGGGAACGTGTCACTGACATGTTGCTTCCTAATAGACAGAGAATCTTTTAAGTTCCTTCTAAATCGCTTGTCGCAGAGGAGTAATTAGTAACTGGCACAAGCCTCCTCTGTGGTTGAAGGTAACATGACTCTAGTTAGGATAACGGAAGTTGCCATAACTCCAAATTGTTCTTACTTCGCTATTTTCTGGCTCAGTTCATGCAGTGGTGGCTTTTAACCTGATGGTCAGACTCAATCAGCAGATTGGGGAAAGAAGCAATTTTTGGTGATTTCTCTCGCTCCCCCCCCCCCCAAATGCTCCAGAAGGTCCCTTCAACAGATTGTGGGGGATGGGGCGCTACAGGGCATTGGGCGGGGAGGGAAATCAACAGTTGTGTGCCTCCATTTTGCTGCTGCAGTCTTTCCACCTCATATATTTTCCCAAGGCATAAGATCTGGAGCCATGATGGAGAATCAGGCAGGTACCTCACCCCATTCTTCAGCTCCACTGTACTTGCCAGCAGCTCACTGCGTACCTGGAGAGACCCCAATCGGACATTTCTTCGATCTTTTAAAAGCTTGAAAGGAAAACAAGAGCTTCAGTTCTGTCTTAAAACCTAGACTTGGATGCGGCACAAAAATAAGAGGATATTAAATTGCAGCAAACAGATTGCAAGATATGGTTCTCTCTCTCTCTCTCTCTCTCTCTCTCTCTCTCTCTCTCTCTCTCTCTCTGTGACGCAGTTAAACGTGCCCAACATTTCTTATAACCTGTATCCTCTTTAGTATATAACTAATGATTTCAAGAAGAATCATGAAATGCACTAATATATCTGTGAGTCAGGAACCTCTGAAACATAATGGAATTGTATAGAATTTAAAACTAAAGACAACTGCTGTGATTTGTACATAATAATAACCTGAGATTTAGGGGGAAAGAAGAGGCTTTGAATTAGCTGCTTGAAGTAAGAGTACAGTAAGTCACTTTTACTATATGATAGGTTATGAAATACTTAATAACAAGCGTATATAAATATCCTAAGGTGTAGTGACTTACAAAGAGCCCGTGGGGGAAAAACTGCAGTAAAACTGCGTCGATAACCATATGCCTGCCGAGAGATTAGAACTCATTTGGTGTTCATAAGTGTGCATTAGGAAGTGCTTGTATCAGGTTGCAACTGAGGGGGCACAGGCTCACTCATCTGTGGAATGGACAGAAATTTGCAATATATGGTGGATGTCCAAGTGTAAATCTAATTCATAGACGTATTTTCCACAGACGTTGAAAGCAAATAAAGTTTTTTTTTTTAAGAACCTAAATCGTGTTGCCTGTTTGCTTCGTGTACCTTTCTGCCGTTGGCTTAGCAGCTGCACTGCCACCACTGCTGAGGAAAGGTGAGCTGCTCCTATACGAAATTACAGTTCAGCTTCTTTGAGCATCCGTGTGGAAAGGAAACTTGAAGAAGAAGAGTTTGGATTTGATATCCCGCTTTATCACTACCCGAAGGAGTCTCAAAGCGGCTAATATTCTCCTTTTCCCTTCCTCCCCCACAACAAACACTCTGTGAGGTGAGTGGGGCTGAGAGACTTCAAAGAAGTGTGACTAACCCAAGGTCACCCAGCAGCTGCATGTGGAGGAGCGGAGACGCGAACCCGGTTCACCAGATTAGAAGTCTACCGCTCTTAACCACTACACCACACTGGCTCTCTTGAAATGTAGTAATAATAATAATAATCCCCACCCATCTGGCTGGGTTTCTCTGGGCGGCTCCCAACAGAATATTAAAAACACAATAAAACATCAAACATTAAAAACTTCCCTAAACAGGGCTGCCTTCAGGTGTCTTCTAAAAGTCATAGTTATCTGACGGGAGGGCGTTCCACAGGGCAGGTGCTACTGCCCATAAGCCCCTCTGCCTGGTTCCCTGTAACCTCACTTTCTGCACTGGGAACCGCCAGAAGACCCTTGGAGCTGGACCTCAGTGTCTGGGCAGAATGATGGGGGTGGAGAGGCTCCTTCAGGTATATTGGGCTGAGGCCCAGCACCAACACTTTGAATTGTGCTCAGAAACTTACTGGGAGCCATTGTAGGTCTTTCAGGACCGGTGTTATGTGGTATTGGCGACCGCTTCCAGTCCTTCTTTAGGGATAGGAGGATCGCACTGTGGCATAACGGTTAGAGTGTTGGATTAGGACCTGGGAGAGCAGGGTTCAAATCCCCATAGAGCCATGAAGCTCACTTGAGAGACTTTGGGCCAATCATCGTCTCTGGGCACCTAACTCAGCTCACAGGGTTGTTGTGAGGATGTAGTGGGGAGGAGGAGAACCACCCACAGCACCTTGAGATCATTGGAAGATAAAGGTAGGAAATGAAATGAATATAAATATATGGCAGGAATGAGGAAGCGGTAGTAGGGTGAACGGCTGTGGGAGAAATCACTTGGGCAAAGTTGAAGCCGCATGGCAATTGTGAGCTAAAGAGCTGGGGCGGGGGGAGGATATATAATAGAGAATCCAGAGGAGAGCTGTTCAGTGTTGCATTTGATGTGAGATAAAGGGCAAGCGCTGTGAAATGTTTTGACATCTCATCCACGTTTTGTGATGATTCCAGCATGATTCACCTGATTTGTGAAGAGCTCAGGGTATAACAGCATGGCATGTTTCAGACATTCCTAAACTTGCCCTAGTACAAATGTCGAGGCACTTGACATCAGAATGGCTGTTTGTTTGATTGCCGGAAGGGGAAGGGCAAGACTGGTCGATTTAAACACACACACACAATGAAGATTTTAGCAGATAGCAACTGCCTTGAGGCACATTAAATCGGCTGACATCTAGGTGTGGTTTGCTGAGGCTCTTGACTAGCAGAGAAGGTTCAGAGAGTACATGTCTCGCTAAAAGGGAATGGTGATAGAGAAATGGTAATATATGGTTAATTCTACTGGTAGCAAATAGTTGCTACCCCCTTGGGAGTAGCATATCGTCTCTCAATGTTAAAGGTGGAATGGACTTTTCTGATTTATTTCAGGCAGTAGTCTTCAAAGTTTCTGGACCTGAGACTTAACCAAATATGTGTGTGAAGACCCACTTCTTATGGTAAAAAATAAGGTTAATAAGGTGGGTTTGCAACAATAGCCATTACCATCTTAGATCAGGCCATGACCTGGTAGTGGGTCCCAACCCACCAGTTGAAATCCATTTCTGTAAACCAGTCTTTCCCAAATGTGGGCCTCCAGCCGTTTTTGGACTACAATTCCCATCAATCCTGCCAGCTGGGAATGATGGGAGTTGTAGTCCAAAAACAGCTGGAGACCCGAGTTTGGGAAACACTGCTTTAAAGCAAGAGAGGTCCTTCAGCACATAGGCAACTGTACTGCTCCTACTCCTCCCTACATCCAGGGGTCCTTTACCTTTTACATCAGGATCGTTTCGTTTCCCCACAAGGAGTTACCTACATCTCTCTAATCCCTGCAGTGCCTCGTATCTGCGAAGGAGGAATTCGCCACCCCTCATGCTCTTCTCGCAACCCTTACCGCTATCAGCCTTTTGTGCTTCTCGCAGCGTAAAATATTGTCAGTCTTCAGCTGTTCTACGCAGTGTATAGCGGTCAGCTGAAATACTGTGCTAGGAATGAAAATAGTTTAATTTCCTGTGCAGATACGATGAGCCAGAAGAAATAATGACAAGCTACCAGGGTGAGTGACCCTTCCCTTTTGCTCAGTGGGCTACATTCAGGCCATGCTGAAATCATAGATTTCTATGCACACAAGGCCTCACACATCTTTCCATCCAGCCATGCAAGGGGCATCATCGCAGTTCAGAGACACAACCCAACCAAGCAAAAGTCCTCGGGGAGGATGCAAAGCTGGGCCGGTGAGAGATGTGGCTTGTGGCCTGGACAGAGTCCCCTGGCCTGGATGCAGAGGTCCCCAAAATGGGGTTCTCCACCCCTGCCGTATAATGGCTTGAGCCAACTGGGTAGAGCAGCTACAGTACTATTTGTTGTCGGGCATACACTGGCACAGAATTCCTTGAACACAGTGCTCTTTGCCCCTATATGCCATTGCGATGAGCCATGAGATTAGACCCAAAGGGCACTTAATGGGACAAACTCTTGAAATCAATTCATTTCAACGACTGAGTATCAAATTCTCTTTATTATTTTATTTGGGCTTGCTGCTGCTGCTGCTCAGAATCAACCCCCCACCCCCATTCACAGCTAGGCCTTATGATACCTGGAATATCCATCTGGTGGCAGCAGTGCTTTTCTTAACATAATGTAGTGGAATACCGGCAATCCTGTGAAGGTGATGGGCGGATGCAGAACCTTATTTTCAAAATGATGACCAAGGGCAACAGTTGTAATTTGTGTGTGTGTGTGTGTGTGTGTGTGTGTGTGTGAAGGTTCCTGTGGAAATTATTTGCACCTTCCATTGTCTCTTAATTTTCACAGTGAGTTCATTTCCCCCCAAACTTTCTGATGAGAAACATTTTAAAATTAAAGCCTGAAGTTTTATTACACTGCCCAAAATCACGAGGCTGAAAGCCTAAGACCTGCTGATTCCAGAGTGAAGGAACATAAAATATACCTTTAAAGAGCAATGCTTCCCCTCAAGGAATTATGGGCACTGTAGTTTATCCTTCACAGAGTTACTATTCCTAGCCATGCTTAATGAACTACAGTTCCCAGGATTCTTTGAGGAGGGGAGGGGCGGAAATGTACTTGGAAAGTTATAGTGTGTGTATGTAGCCTCAGGACATGTTTTGTGCTCTGGTGGGGACGTCTGCCAGGTCAGCCTCCATTCTTTAGAAATGTAGTATCAAATGAATGGTTGGTCCCTGGACATTGTGTAAAGGGAGCTTTTACTGAGTAGGTGCTGCCTTTTCTGAGCTTTGCAAAACTTTTAACTTGTTTAAAACATCCGGTTTTATCAGCAAATTATAATTTATTGAGGTTTGATGATTAAATGATCTATAAAACCTGATAAATAAAAAAGAAAAGCAGCAAGCTCAAAGCCCTGTGCAAGCATTGGATCCTCACACTGTTCCAAATGCATGGAGGGGAGAGCAAGGCTGCACTTGTAAAGATCCATGCCATTCAGAATCCTAAACTCGCAGGATTCCAAAATGCGAGGGGAGACTTGTCTTGCTTCCTGCTTTTACGCCTCACCCCTCCCACACAGTTTGGTAGGGTCAGCAAGCACAACCCTCCTCTTCCCTTCGCATGTGTGCGATCAAGGGGTTGAATACCCAAACCAGGTGGCGGTGACCCACCATCAAGGACTTCCATGAAGGCAGGAACTCCCAAGCTCCTCATTTTAGAAAGTAAGCTCTTGGCTGAAAGGTATTTAAGACTGCTGTGAGGGATCCTATTCCCTCCCCTTCAATACTTCCCCAGCAGTGACTCTCCCTAAGTTTCACTGTCCACTAGGATGAATCCTTCAGTGTTTATAAGGGAGTTGTCTCTGGGGTACCTCAGGGCTCTACGTTTGAATACCTCTTGCCACCTATGGGATCTCCCTACCAGGGTTCCCAACTACTGCAGTTTGCCTTCCCTTTAGGCAAATAAGTGGCACACTTGGCTTCACTGCCCAGCCCTCTGTATGACAGGAGAATAAGCAAACAGTTTCCTCTTCCACAGGAAAGCTTTGTTCTCTCCTCTTAGTCACACCTCTTAAGGTACTGATACACTGCCACAGTCAGCGAACGTTTAAGCACATTTAACTTTATTAGGTAACTTGAAAACATGGATGTCTCGGATTATTACTGGTACAAATCATGTAATTCAGCTTAGTTATAATATTTCCTGCATGCCTTTAGCAATGGTAATGACCTTTCCTCGCCTTCCCCAAAGCCTAACCTCCCTTTTCTCTCTCTAACCCTCCACCCCCAACTGCCAAACCCCCAACTGCCTTTCAATGGTTTCCCCCCCTCCTTTTAGAATGCCAACTAGCTCCGCCTCCCAGGGAACACCTACCTAACATGGGAGTGATAGGTTAACCCCTGATGAACCTGAATCATCAGCAGGCATTATTCCGCCACAACTGCCACGTGAGAGCCTTGCGTTGTATCACACAAACGTGTTTTTAGAACCAGAATGGACTAAGCCCTTGTTGTGTTTTCCTTCTCCTTTCTGATTGCCCAATACTTTAGGGAGCTGTGAAACCATGTGCAGAAATGTTTGTACATCTTCTGTGTGAAAAGAAGCCAACCCAGAGTTTGTTGTTGTTGTTGTTTTTTGTTGTTTTGGAGGGGGGTGGGAGAGGGGACAACCCCTACACCGCAGACTTTAAAACTATGAACACAAGCCTTCAGACTTCCACACCCTTGAGGTGTCAGCCAAAAGCAACGCAACTGTTCCTTATTTCAACCGTGCGTAGAAAGTGTCTTGTTTTCTAAGTGTACACAGAACTCAGCTATGAATGGAAAAGATTAATGGGGTGGGCCCTTTATTACAGTGAAACATGTTAGGGCAAGTATTGGCTTAACATTGTGCACGTAATTTAAGTTTCCCTATTTGAATTCATATCCATTGGTCATTAAGTGGGGAAATGATTGTTTTGGCACATGTTTTGGCACACAACTGCAACCACTATGGGGGCAAAATATGTGGTCTAAACCACTGAGCCTCTTGGGCTTTCCGATCAGAAGTTCGGTGGTTCGAATCCCTGTGAGGGGGTGAGCTCCTGTCGCTCTGTCCCAGCTCCTGCCAACATAGCAGTTTGAAAGCACAACAGTGCAAGTAGATAAATAGGTACTGCTGCAGTGGGAAGGTAAATGGTGTTTCCATGCACCCTGGTTTCCGTCACAGTGTTCTGTTGCACCAGAAGTGGTTTACTCATGCTGGCCACATGACCAAGAAAAGCTTTCTATGGACAAACACCAGTTCCCTCAGCCTGCAAAGCAAGATGAGCACCATAACCTCATAGTCTCCTTTGACTGGACTTAACTGTCCAGGGGTCCTTTGCCTTTTTTTACCTTAATACTTAGGAAAATTACTTATCAGCCATGTACACCATGCAGTACACAATGTATAGATGTCACCATGTTGGCTACTATTAATCTAGCTCAATATTGCCATTACTGACTGGCAGCAGCTCTCCAGGGTGTTGGACAGGAAACATTCCCAGTCTGGCTGCGTGAGGGGGAGATAGTTCTGCAAGACTGTATATGTGGTGAATGGGCATGTGTACATTAGTCAAAACTGCAGAAAAAAATGTATATATTAGGAGAAAATTGCACTGAAATGCTGAGCAATTTTGTGAGGATTTTTTAAATAAAACAATTAGCAAATTGCTGCAGAAATGTGGAGAACTGAATTTAAGATTGGAAAAATGAGAAACTGACAGAACCTACATGGGAATATCCACCTATTCCTATTCTCTATTATTTAGTGTCTTAGAAAGATAGGCGAAAGATTATTACAATGGTGGCATTAGGAAGAAGAAGAAGAAAAGTTCAGTTAGGAATGTTTCAAAACCCACCAGCCTCCAGTATTATGGGTTCAGGAAAAGTTAATCCCTAGGAGGATTCTTGTAAAGTAAGTGAGGCATGAACCGTTCAAACTATACGGCCCCTAGTGTGATACCTGATAATGTCCTGTTGTAACTTGTCAAATTAAAAAAAACAACCAAATGCTTCAAAGACAGAGACAGCAATTTTTGAGAGATTAGCTCTGATCCATGCTTTAAATTGGTGTGAAATCCAAATTGGTGTGTAATCCATATTCGCATTACTGCAAAAGGCTGGACCCAGATATGGGACTGCATGTGGTTTGCCTTGAGTAGCTCAGATCACCTGTTTGGCGCAAGGGCAAGAAGAAATGAACCCAACACTCCTAAAATGCACACTGAACAGAGGTGTGTGTGTGCGTGCGCGCGTTTCATCCTGTTGATTCAGGGATTTGCTATTCCTAACATTTAAGTGATTATTTGATCATTGATATCACATAGACGTACTGGTGTATATCAAGTTGCTAATATGTGAGTGACCTCAACAAATATCTTAATTGCTACTGGGTTAAGATTTGCTGCTGAATGTGTGTGTACCATTTGCATGTAACTGGAAGTTGATATGATAAGCTGGCACGTTTATACCAACAGCAAGTTTATGACAGTTTGTGCAAATATAAGTTCTTTGGGCTGTTCTGGTGCCTGTTTTTGCTTTTGCTTCAAGGACTCATATGTTACCCCCTATATTTGGGTGCCATTCGCTCTGCATGACGGATGTCTTTTGCAATTTTATTCTAGAGGCAGACTGTGGTGCACTTTATCTATCTAATTTTATTATACTGTTGTATACTTTGATGCAATAAACTAACATCATAGTTTCCAAGCAGTATACAGCAGAGATATAGCATATATCATGAAATCAGTTATACGTAACCCTTTTAAAAAAAAATCTCAACAGAAAGTAGAACAGTTGGATGTCATCCTAGAGTGAATGTTTTCAATCATTCCTTTTATGTAACTGAAAGATGGAAAATCGGAAGTCCTTTTTATCTTTCATTTCTTTCTTTTTCTTTTTCTTCTTCTGTTTCCTTCTATTTCCCCCCCCCTCCAGTTTTCCATGATGTGCTCTGCTCTGGGCGATTATTGGGGTCCAAGGATTACACACACTTGAAGGTGATGCATGGTGAAAGACCCTGAATGAGAGACAGGAATGGGAATATCTCTGAGGCTGAGAGGCTGGGAGAAGAAAGGAAATATCCAAAGTGGAGCTGAGAGGGTCCATCTCTTTGTGGAAGACAAGGCTTCGGAGCTACATTTGAGAGAGAATTCTGCCTTTTCTTTTCTCTTTCTCTTTCTGTTTTTATTTTGATTAGTTTCTTTTCTTTTCTTGTATTATGAAAAAGCTTTAATCAAATCTGATTGGGGGGGACTCACTTGTTATGAGGAAAATAACAGAATGGGAAAAATAGAGGAAAATAACAGAATGGGAAAAACCAGAGATTTATTCAAGAAAATTGGAGATATGAAAGGAACATTTCGTACAAAGATTAACACAATTAAGGACAAAAGTGGAAAGGACCTAACAGAAGCAGAAGACATCAAGAAGAGGTGGCAAGAATACACAGAGGAATTATACCAGAAAGATATGGAGGTCTCATACACCCCAGGAAATGTGGTTGCTGACCTTGAGCCAGACATCCTGGAGAGTGAAGTCAAATGGGCCTTAGAAAGCCTTGCTAACAACAAGGCCAGTGGAAGTGATGATATTCCAGCTGAACTATTTAAAATTTTAAAAGAGGATGCTGTTAAGGTGCTGCACTCAATATGCCAGCAAGTTTGGAAAACTCAGCAGTGGCCAGAGGATTGGAGAAGATCAGTCTACATCCCAATCCCAAAGAAGGGCAGTGCCAAAGAATGCTCCAACTACCGCACAATTGCACTCATTTCACACGCTAGCAAGGTTATGCTTAAAATTCTACAAGGCAGGCTTAAGCAGTATGTGGACCGAGAACTCCCAGAAGTGCAAGCTGGATTTCGAAGGGGCAGAGGAACCAGAGACCAAATTGCAAACATGCGCTGGATTATGGAGAAAGCCAGAGAGTTCCAGAAAAACATCTACTTCTGCTTCATTGATTATGCAAAAGCATTTGACTGTGTCGACCACAGCAAACTATGGCAAGTTCTTAAAGAAATGGGAGTGCCGGATCACCTCATTTGCCTCCTGAGAAATCTCTATGTGGGACAAGAAGCTACAGTTAGAACTGGATATGGAACAACTGATTGGTTCAAAATTGGGAAAGGAGTACGACAAGGCTGTATATTGTCTCCCTGCTTATTTAACTTATATGCAGAATACATCATGCGAAAGGCTGGACTGGATGAATCCCCAACCGGAATTAAGATTGCCGGAAAAAATATCAACAACCTCAGATATGCTGATGATACAACCTTGATGGCAGAAAGTGAGGAAGAATTAAAGAGCCTTTTAATGAGGGTGAAAGAGGAGAGCGCAAAATATGGTCTGAAGCTCAACATCAAAAAAACTAAGATCATGGCCACTGGTCCCATCACCTCCTGGCAAATAGAAGGGGAAGAAATGGAGGCAGTGAGAGATTTCACTTTCTTGGGTTCCATGATCACTGCAGATGGTGACAGCAGTCACGAAATCAGAAGACGCCTGCTTCTTGGGAGAAAAGCAATGACAAACCTAGACAGCATCTTAAAAAGCAAAGACATCACCTTGCCGACAAAGGTCCGTATAGTTAAAGCTATGGTTTTCCCAGTAGTAATGTACGGAAGTGAGAGCTGGACCATCAAGAAGGCTGATCGCCGTAGAATTGATGCTTTTGAATTATGGTGCTGGAGGAGACTCTTGAGAGTCCCGTGGACTGCAAGAAGATCAAACCTATCCATTCTCAAAGATATCAGCCCTGAGTACTCACTAGAAGGACAGATCCTGAAGTTGAGGCTCCAGTACTTTGGCCACCTCATGAGAAGAGAAGAATCCCTAGAAAAGACCCTGATGTTGGGAAAGATGGAGGGCACAAGGAGAAGGGGACGACAGAGGATGAGATGGTTGGACAGTGTTCTTGAAGCTACTAACATGAGTTTGGCCAAACTGCGAGAGGAAGTGAAGGATAGGCGTGCCTGGCGTACTCTGGTCCATGGGGTCACGAAGAGTCGGACACGACTGAACGACTGAACAACAACAACAACACTTGTTATGTACTGAACTGATTGGCCTACAGGAGCAGCCAATCAGGCTCCTGGATGAAGGGAATCAGCAACCTGATTGGCCTACTGGAGCAGCCCGTAATTAGCCAATCAGGCGGTGCCCATTGTGTATATATAGCAGACGTTTGGGGGGGGGGAGTTTCAGTCACTGTTCACTGTTTACAAGCTGCAATAAAGAGCATGAAACCACTCCGAGTATATTTCATCACTTAAAATGCCTGCTGAAATAAAAAGGTATTCATTCACTAGACACTGGAAGTTCAAGAAGAAGGGGATCTGTCTGTTCTTAACCAGGAGGGACAACTACAGAGTTGGACCCGCATTACTGAGTACATGGCTCCTGGTGGATACAGATGCAATGCATCTGATCCACAGAGGACCTCTAACACTGACTTCCCTGAACATCTCAGTGATTGGGCAGGGATATAAAGTATCTTACAAATTATTAAGGTTCTGACTCTTTTTTAACCTATTGTCAGTCAGGGCCTAGAGTAGATGTAGGCTTTGAAGTGAATTCAACAGTTTACAACTCTGTACCATAGGCTGCCATGTAAAACAGAAGGACAACCAAGAAAACTTAGGATGTGCCATTGCATGCCTTTCCAGGGAACTTAAAGGTTTCAGTCTAAGCATGTGCATCCTAAGAAATGAGGCAAAGAAGAGCTGGATCCGAGCTTTTGCTGAATTGTGCCCAAACCCCAATGAGCTCAACAAACCTTACAAGTACAGAAGACACAGTTTTCTCCTTGCCTCCTTGATAGGGAAAATGATTTTATCCAATGCATGAGAAAGTGTTGATGCTGCAGGCATTCGGTTTCCAGCACACTGTATCTTGGACAAGGTCAGAAAAAAAAATGCAGATGATAAAACAAGGAGTTTGGAATGAGATTTCCTTTTTCCTGGGTGCTACCGATAACTTAGCCTTCTGTGGGGAGAGATTACGGCCGTTTATAAGATGCAAATGACTTCAATGACGACAAGAAAACAATTCATGACACTAAGCTTGGGAGATTTGCTTTTTTTCAATAAATAAATAAATTGCAGTTTGAAACCTTTGTGTTTCTAAGAACAATGTTGCATTCCTCTGGTTTTCTTTGTCTTCTTTGAAAGCACTCACTGTACTCGAACAAAATGAGATCTACTGTGCTTTTCAACGGAGAGATAAAGACTTTATTCGGTTCAATGTTGCAAAGCTCGTCAGTCTTATCTTAATTTTTCTCTGACCTCATTTCTCAGAGCTTGGATACATGCTGAAGAATATGACGATTCAGAGGAAGGAGTTTTAGGTACGGGAAAAAGATGGTGGCTGGGATCTAAGGAGCTGGTAAAGCTCACCCAGTGGAATTTTTGGCTGCTTCTTGTAGTCAAAAGACAACTGACTGCCTTGACAATTTCCCAGGGTTTCAGAGATGCATTGTTTAGGTGACTGAAGCACTTTCCCAGTGAGTTTTGAGGCATGCCCCAAATATGTCTGGGATTGACTATTTTCCCTTGTAAATCTTGGTGGTTATCAGATTTCAGACATTCAGAGACAAATGAGACATAATCATCATTCTGTGATGGGAATTCCCAGTACCCTTTTTCTGTTCCAAAATGCCAGAAGAGGAGGCAGATTCTAACCTAATTCCTCTGTGTCGCAGCCCTGATCCAAATCCCACCCCTCCGCAAGCAGTTAGTCATTGAGAGGCATTTCCCCCTCTACTTCTAATAACGATAGCTTTAGCAGAGATTTGGACTGGAGCCTTCTGTAGCTATTGGGGGGTGGGTTTTGGATTGGGAGGTCTATAGCATGGGGCAAGGAGTTAGACCCACAGCAGGGCTGTGATCAAAATTGTGAAGGGGGACAGTGCTGCTTCCAGTTGCAGAGGCCTCACAGCACACCTGCTTTGACCCTCACTGTACCATATCTAGTTAGCTTTCTGTTATTCTGTTTCTGTGGACTGGTGTTGGAGCAGATGAGCAAAGAAAAGATGCTTCTTTTGGAAGGGAAGAACACTTTAAAGAAATTGGAGGACAGGTTTTTCATCTAGCGCTCTCTCTCTCTCTCTCTCTCTCTCTCTCTCTCTCTCTCGCAGATGACCGTAGCCTCACTAGGCCTAAAAGACTGTTAACAGACTGATGAGACATCATTTCCTCTCTCTCTCTCTCTCTCTCTCTCTCTCTCTCTCTCTCTCTTTTCTTCTTCTTCTTCTTCTTCTTCTTATAAAACCAAGGTGGGTATGGGGAGATCTGATCTAATGTGATCTGCAAAGACCTGCTAAGAAGCTTCTGGACTTCCCAGTAACAGCCCTAAAAGGACCAATTAACCTATTATTTTAAGGATATTATATGTGCCTGCTGGATCAGTTTCCTCCATTAATTGTTTTTGGTCTCGCAGGAACAGCCACCCAGCACACTTTAAAAGAATGGATGTGCTCCAAAAGAGCTGGAATACATCTTCTGTATGAGCTGCTTTTTGTTTTGGATGAATTTGCATGCAGTCAATAACAAGGCTGTTCAACTGGAGCTGAAAAACAGCCTTACAATGCCAGGCCCTGAATGGATCCTCTGTTAAAGAGGATGAACCAATTAAGCCACGGGAGCACATGAGAACTCTGATTGGCTTCCACGGGATTGGCCAATCCATAAGCATTTTCTCACTGGCTTTGACTCCCTTGGGTTCTGCTCTCAAGTTGCGATTAACACAACCTAAAAATGTTGCATGGGGGGAAAAATACGAGAGAGAGACATTGCACATACTTTTGTGAATCAAGAAAATCTTTAATAAAAATACATGGGGGGGGGGAACTTGAACTGCGCTGGAAATGGGGAGTGAAGCCAACAGCAGCAGCTGGATATCTTGGCTTTAACAGTTACTGAAAATATGAAATTTCTAAATGTTCAGCAGAAAACATTCACTTTTCTAATGGCTAAACGAATGCCTCTGTACCCCTACGTTGACAGAAAACAAAATGCTACCTAGGTGAATAAAATCAGAATTGCTCCCAGCATTGAATCAAAGCACCCAAAAGGCCAATTATCATGACAAGGGTGTGCCAAGCGGGGTGCAGGCCACCCACTGTCAGGGATGGCATACTTTGTGCTTCTCACAGTGGTGACCTCAAACACACATTTTTACTCTCCTCACCGCCCCCCAAAAAGGGATGAGCTGCAGACTTCCATTCATGCAAAAGGAATGTACTCAGAAGAAGAACACAATTGGGACTGAGTCTAAACCTGCTCCGCAGACCCCAGCTGTTCCTTTATCTTGTTATTTAGGTAGCTTATGCATCAGCGAGGTTGCTCAGTTCAGACGGACACTGCTTTTGCAGGGAAAGGCATCGAAATGCAATATGCCATAAGAAAGGACAGGACAGGTATGGGTTGCGGGGTGACGTGGGAGAGATTCTGCTTGAACAATGCACAGAAACCCTTGACTCAAAACAGACTCAGAATCACAGGAACGCTCAGAGTGGATAAGGTGATTGTTTGCAATGTCAGTTGCCTGCCATGTAAGAACCATTAAAGTCAAATACAGTACGCATTCATGTCCACAGCCATCGATCGGCCCATGAGAGTATTTTTTTTGCAAACTCTGTCATGTGGGCCTGTGCTACAGCTTCTTTTGAAAAGGAAGTGCTTTGTCATGCTATCATTCCTACAGACAGACCTTCATTTAGTGAGATTACACCATGGGTAGGCAAACTAAGGCCCAGGGGCCGGGGCAAGCCCAAACGCCTTCTAAATCTAGACTGAGGACAGTCCAGGAATCAGCATGTTTTTACATGAGTAGCTTGTGTCCTTTTATTTAAAATGCATCTCTGGGTTATTTGTAGGGCCTGCCTGGTGTTTTTGCATGAGTAGAATGTGTGCTTTTATTTAAAATGCATCTCTGGGTTATTTGTGGGGCACAGGAATTCGTTCATTTCCCCCCTTCAAAATATAGTCCGGCCCCCCACAGACCAAGGTCTGAGGGACAGTGGACCACCCCCCTGCTTAAAAAGTTTGCTGACCCCTGGATTACAAAGACAGGGGAATGGCTCAGTCGGTAGAGCAGGAGACTCTTAATCTCAGGCTCATGGGTTTGAGCCCCAGGTTGGGCAAAATTTTCCTGCACTGCAAGGCGTTGGACTAGATGACACTTGTGGTCCCTTCCAACTCTACAATTCTATGACTCCAAGAGAGGAGTTTGCAGTTACTTTGCTTTTCCCAGAGTTTGGCTTAGTGTGTCATCTGAACCTGGACTTCTTATTAAGCTCTCTCTTCTTGCTAAGCCCCAGCTTCTGGTTAGTGAGGAGAGAGCTTAGCCAAACAACACGCTAAACTGCAACTGTTCTGCACAGCTGCAGAAAGGACCATAGAGAAGCCAAGCATCTGCAAGAAGAAGAAGAAGAAGAGTTTGGATTTGATATCCTGCTTTATCACTACCTGAAGGAGTCTCAAAGTGGCTAACAATCTCCCCCCCCCCCAACAAACACTCTGTGTGGTGAGTGAGGCTGAGAGACTTCAGAGAAGTGTGACTAGCCCAAGGTCACCCAGCAGCTGCACGTGGAGGAGCGGGGACGCGAACCTGGTTCACCAGATTACGAGTCTACTGCTCTTAACCACTACACCACACAAGCTCCTTGTTTGCATGGTCTCATGATGCCATGCTTTGCCTTAGCTGGTGCTGTGAACCAGTCCATTGTGGCTGCAGGACACAGTTGAAGAGAGACAGAAACACAGGCTCCTCCGCAGGAGTACCATACAGAAAAACAGGCATCGTGGCTCAAGGATTTTTTGCAGCAAGGCCTATTCCTTGGCCTATTTGCATATTTTGAGATGCCATTGAAAGTCATTCAGCTGTGTTACGGAGCCTGCTCAGTAGACCTGGCTTTCACAGTTTTGTGAATTAGGGTCTTTAGACAGTGGCAATTTGTCATATTTATCCATAGAATCATATAATTGTAGAGTTGGAAGGGATCCTGAGGATCATCTAATCCAACCCCCTGCAATGCAGCTGTCCCATACAGGGATCGAACCTGCAACCTTGGTGTTGTCAGCATAACGCTCTAGCCAACTGAGCTATCCAGGCTGTGCTGCATCCAGTAGCTTACATTCATATAGTTCCCCACCCTGATGGGGTTCTCTCTTGTGGAGACAGGTGGTGATATTCATTCATTATTGTAGCTGGATTCATTAGATCCAGATTTGAATGACTTGATTATTTTTTTTAATAATAATAATAATATCTTATGCTTATGATTTGTGACATCACCTCCACTGAGGTGACCAATTTAACTCCTTAGGTTACTCCCCGCCCCCTGCCCCCCAGTCTCCTGCAACCTCTTCACTTGGACTGCAAACTGAACTGAACCGAAGCCATTTTAAAATCCGTACGGTATAGGCAATATTGGGGTGGAGCATTTCCCAGGCTCATGTAGTTGGCTGTCAGGCTCTTGTTAGCTTGTCAGTGACTCATCAACAAAAGCATGCTTGTAAAATACGCAGTTAAAATTTGCATCAGTGCCGGGCAGAGAGGGGAGGAATGCCATATTGTCATTTGGTTTCTGAGTTTTCAGATATGAGTAAGCAGCTAATAAAATAACGAATCATCGTTACCGGATGCTAGCTGGCAGCCTGTTGGCACAGTACAAGATGTTTTAGTTAATTAAGTCATGCAACAGTATCATCTTAACATCAAAGCATATGGTTTTATTTGGGTGACAACTGTAGGTAGCGAGTGTCATGCTGTAAATGTATCATAAACAATGGCCTTAAAACCCCACTATATACAACTGTACAATGTAATGTTTCTATTTCATTCTAGCCACATGTGGCAGCTTCTCAGATAAAAAGGTAAAGGTAAAGGAGCCCTGGATGGTTAAGTCCTGTCAAAGGCAACTATGGGGTTGTGGCACTCATCTTGCTTTCAGGCCGAGGGAGCCGGCATTTGTCCGCAGACAGCTTTCCGGGTCATGTGGCAAGCATGACTAAACTGCTTCTGGCACAACGGGACACCGTGACAGAAACCAGAGCGCACAGAAATGCTGTTTACCTTCCTGTTGCACCAGAACCTATTTATGTACTTGCACTTTCGAACTGCTAGGTTGGCAGGAGCTGGGACAGAGCAACAGGAGCTCACTCAGTTGCGGGGACTCGAACCGCCGACCTTTTGAACGGCAAGCCCAAGAGGCACAGTGGTTTAGACCACAACAGACACCTGAAGCAAAATAGACAATGATTCATAAAGTAAGTGATATTCAACATCATTATTTAATCTCCATAGCAGACAAGAAAACCGACCTGATCCAGCAGCCTCTTTCTGCATGCCAAGGGTGGTAGCCAACTGAGTTCAGCTCAAAGAAGACCTATTAAAATTAATGGATCTAAGTTGTTCATAACCAGTAGTTTCAATGGATCTACTCTGAATGGAACTTTATTATACATTTGTTGTTGTTGTTCAGTCGTTCAGTCGTGTCTGACTCTTCGTGACCCCATGGACCAGAGCACGCCAGGCACGCCTATCTTTCACTGCCTCCCGCAGTTTGGCCAAACTCATGCTAGTCGCTTCCAGAACACTGTCCAACCAGAGAGAGAGAGAGAGAGAGAGAGTCCTTTCCACTCCAGAAAGTGTGTATAGAAATGCCCCTGCTTCTCCCTACATTAGTGAGCTGTTGGTGCCACTTTTGCTTGTGCAGTTATTACACCAATCCCTGCTCTCATCTCAGACCTATTTGCTTATCAAGCAACCAACACGCATCACACGAAAGAAAATGGTCAAAGAATCCCTAAGGAAAGGGCAAAGAATGAAGTTAGGAAAGAGTAAGAGCAACATGCTCCCACCATATTGGTGGGGTTTTTGTTTTTTTGCTAGTTTCATATATTCTTATGACGTTCGAGACATGCATAGTCCTGAGAAGGCTGGATTCCATTAATTAGTGAGCGGTACATAGTCAGTACAATCTGCATTGTATTTCTGGCTGCGCAATAAATCACAAGAAACAGAAGCTGTTTCTAGAAGCATACCTATCTGTATTCGAGAGAAAGGTGGGTGCAATATGGCTGAGCGTACAGCATAAAGTGGAACAGAGAGTTTCACCCTTCTGCTGAGTCAGCAATGATTGGGTCTGGAATATGCTCCATTAAAACAATAAAGTGGAGTTTCTGCAACTCTCAGCTTGCTTTAATTATATCATCAAGGTAATGCTGCGCTGTCTGAGCTAACTGGGTGGCACCAAGAGAGTTTGTGCACATCTGTGATAGTTGCCTGCAATGTTCACAACGGGTTGGATCCAGACCCAAGTGAGTTAAGTTGGAGCCCATTGAAATCAGTGCGACAAGGGAGTCATTGATTAAATTTGATCCCATCAAAAGCAGCGGGACTTGCATTCAACTGACTTAGCCTGGGTGGAATCCTATGTCTGGATATGTTACATTTCTAATCCAGCACCCTATGTCAACCTGCAACATGGCATCTTCTCTGCATGCCTTACCCACCAAGCCACCCCTGAGCCAAGGAGATAAGTAACTATACAACCTTTAGAAGACATCTGAAGGCAGCCCTGTATAGGGAAGGTGTTTTTTTAATGTTTAATGTTTTATTATGTTTTTATATATGTTGGAAGCCACCCAGAGTAGGGTTGCCATATTTCAAACAGTGAAAATCCAGACAGAAAAGTTCTTGAGCTTTTTTTTCTTTTTTTTGCGCAAAATCGCAAAATTTAATGCCACTTTTGAGCTATTGGCAAAAACTGCACTGCCGACATGGACTGCTGTATGTCCAGATTTTCCCACACATTTCTTCTGATTGCCACCCAGACACTGCTGCTGACTGCATTATTCTGGATATGTCCAGGAAATTCTGGACGTATGGCAACCCTAACCCAGTGTAGCTGGGGTAATAATAATAATAATAATAATAATAATAATAATAATAATAATAATGGAATAGGACACCCCCATTTCCATCAGAGAAATGTTGGAGGGCATGCAATGCCCGCTGTGTACCCAGACCAGCCTGGGACAATTTCCACAGTCGTCCGGTGTTCTGAGAAATATTGGTGACTGGACATGCTCGTTCCGGTTTAAGCTGGCAGAGAGCCTTCCCTGATACTCAAGCGGATGGATGGATGTGTCAGTAGTGAAAGCTTTAAAAAAAAATATGCTCTGACTCACAGAAAGCTCAAGGAAAGTTTGATTTAACCCACTTTTGAGAGAACTTCCCAGCTAATGATGACCATTTGGCAGGCTCTCTTCAGTCATACCATGAGGCCAGAGTGTGTGGAGCTAGTGAAGCAACATGTTCAACTGTGTCAGGCACCGAGAAACCTCAGCTCATGGGCCTCATCTGGCCTGGGAGGCCTGTGACATCCTAGACCACACCTAGTTTTCCTTCAAGGGGGTTCCTTTCCGCAGAGAGCCTCTTTCTCAGCACATAGCAAGGAAATGCAGCAAGGGGGCTGGAGATGTGTGCCTCACCGTCGCTCGCCAGCTTGCAGTGCTTCTTCTCTGTCCCCCCCCCTCCCCGGCTCACTGTGTTTCCTCTCTGCTGAGGAGAAAAGGAAGAAGAGGGTTGGAGAAAAAAGAGTGGGTTTGGGGAGCCTGTGTGTGTGGCACAGATGAAGAGCAGCTATGTGGCGATGTCATTTCCCGCATATCTCCTGATTTCCTAGGGATTCTGAACGCGTAGTAAAAACGAGCATTTGGCGTCATGCTGCAGAGGCCAGGACCCCGATGAGCTCTTGTATGCGAACCCTAGGAAGATTGCAGGTGGCTGGGCACCATGTGGAAAATGCTCGCTTATGATCAGTGCTAAAAAAAAAAATCTTTTTTTGAAAAAGAGGTGCCGGAACTCACCATGGCAATGGCGCCCACCTGAGAGGTGCCAGAACTGAGTTCCGGCGAGTTCCAGTTGAAAAA
Organism: Lacerta agilis; assembly: GCF_009819535.1. Classification (NCBI taxonomy): domain Eukaryota; kingdom Metazoa; phylum Chordata; class Lepidosauria; order Squamata; family Lacertidae; genus Lacerta; species Lacerta agilis. The sequence goes on along the minus strand of NC_046314.1, from coordinate 29,957,372 downwards.
AAGCCCTGTTTATGATGGAACACTCAGGTGGAACTTTATATGGCCAGTTAGCCCTGGGGATCCCACTGATGTTTGTTTTTATGCTGTTTTTTAAGTTGTTTTAATCATTGTCTTATATTTGTTGTTAGCCGCCCTGAGCCCGGTCTTTGGATTGGGAAGGGCGGGGTAGAAATAAATTATTATTATTATTATTATTATTATTATTATTATTATTATTATTATTATTGTGCTGTAGGGATCTGTCAACTTTGGTTTCTCAATTTCCTAATCTTAAATTCCATTCACCATATTAGTTTGTGATTTCCCCCCCTTTAATGTCCTCTTTTAAAAAATAGCATTTTACTGCACGTTCATCCTTGATATACACATTTCTGCAAAGCGATATTCCCCCAGTCTAATGCATTTTGTATGTTGCTTTCACCAATTTATGCATTTAGATGCACACTTTTTAAAAGATAGGCAGTGTTGTACCCTGCAAAATTCAGAGAAGGGTGGCTATTAAAAAAAAACCCCAACACTTCATTTATTTATTTATTAGAAAAATAAACTTTTATAATTTATAAAATAAAGGCAAAATACAAACAAAGTCAAGCACTGTAATACAAAAGGGAAGGAAACAAAAAAACTGGAATAGATAGCAGACGTATATCAGGAATTTAGACCAAATAGCATAAAAGTGATTTAGATTCTCCCCTAGTTATTTTTCTTTGACGTCTGACAGCATTAAAATAATAATGGAAAGAAAGAAGAACAAAGAAACAAGAAAAAAATGAAATGAAAGAAAGGACTCCACCCCACCCCCAAAAATATTTTTTATGAGGTAATGATTGAGAAGGGTGAATTTTGAAGCGTAGCCTGCACTTCAGTTCACCAATTGTTTTGAGGAAGTGTGAGCCAGGTAGGCTCATGCAGAAATGTCAGCCTGACCACATTTATCCACATTTCTAAGGTGCTGCTGGTGGTGGTGATTCCCTGTAATGCATAATTTTGGGGGAGTTTTCCCTAAGAAGAACGATGAAGCGCAACCAACGCCCGTGCAAACTCAATGAAGGAGTTTGAGCTGCTGTTCCACCTGTATGACAGACAAGGAAGTAAACCTCCTCACAAAATGCAGCGAGGATTAGAATATTGAAGGGGGGAAACATTCTTTGCTGCTCAAGGCAGGCAGTGGGGATTTAAAACACAAAGCATACCTGTTGTCATTTATCTTTTTATCTGTGTGGTTGTCATCCCACTGCCACCCCCACCCCCCACTTGCTGGAATTATGAACAGGCCGGGGGTGTTTTTTTGTTTCTTGTTTAGTAAAAAATAAACAAACCACGCCACCACTTATAAGAACATTTTCCTTCTGACTTGCCCAGATTTTGTTGGCATGAATCACTGGTTGGTGTAATCCTTTTGCCTGGAACGAACAGTGTGGTTGGACTAGCAGCAGTTACAAGGAAGGAAAAAGCTCTGGGCTATGGATTTTCAGCTGAAGAGGTGCAGCTGGCATTGAACAGAATGCGAGCGTTTCGTATCTGAAGATCAGGTGCATGACTCTCAAAGAACCCCTAATGCTTCCTCAGGGGCAAAAGAGCATGTAGGGAAATACAGTTGTTTTGTGTTAGAACATCTACAGTACTTTGCTTGTAGAATCTGGTCCCAGGTTCAACAGAGTGATGGTGAGCTCAATGCATGCGATGACATATGCACGTGACAAATTGCTGGCTCCACTGAGCTCAATGAGCAGGTCTGTTCACAAAGCTGTAGCCCCCCCCCCCCCAAAAAAAACCACACAGATAAATGGGCCCTACATTTGCAATGTTTACTTAAAGAATGAGTTACAGGTGGGTAGCCGTGTTGGTCTGCCATAGTCGAAACAAAATAGAAAATTCTTTCCAGTAGCACCTTAGAGACCAACTGAGTTTGTTCTTGGTATGAGCTTTCGTGTGCATGCACACTTCTTCAGATACACTGAAACACTTCAGATACACTTCTGTTTCAGTGTATCTGAAGATACTTCAGTGTATCTGAAGATACTTCAGATACACTTCGTTTCAGTGTATCTGAAGAAGTGTGCATGCACACGAAAGCTCATACCAAGAACAAACTCAGTTGTTCTCTAAGGTGCTACTGGAAAGAATTTTCTATTTTGTTTTTACTTAAAGAATGTGTACAATGGGAGCATCTTTTGTTCCTGGGACAGTGGTTTAAGTTCACCATTGCAAGATTTTGTGCTAGATTTTGGACATCTGTTCATTGCATGGACCCATATTCTGTGGGTGTGCAAGTAAAGAATAGCGATAACACCCTCCAAAGTGGGAATAGTGCTCAGGAAGCTTCCTACTGACCTTAGCCAGCTGCTGTGGTGCTTAGATCTAGGGTTCGTCTGTTGAGTCATGGAGCAACCTTTGAAGTGACTCAGAAACTACAACTAATCCAGAATACAGCAGCTAGACTGATGGCTGGGAGCGGCAGCCATTACCTTATAATAATGATCTTGAAAAACCTGCATTGGCTCCCAGTATTTTTCTGAGCACAATTCAAAGTGTTGGTGCTGACCTTTAAAGCCCTAAAGGACCTCGGTCCAGTATACCTGAAGGAGCATCTCCACCCCCATCATTCTGCCCAGACACTGAGGTCCAGCTCCGAGGGCCTTCTGGCAGTTCACTCTCTGCGAGAAGTGAAGTTACAGGGAACCAGGAAGAGGGCCTTCTCGGTAGTGGTGCCCACCCTGTGGAATGCCCTCCCATCAGATAACTATCTGACTTTTAGAAGACATCTGAAGACAGCCCTGTATAGGGAAGTTTTTTATGTTTGATGTTTTATTGTGTTTTTAATATTCTGTTGGCAGCTGCCCAGATTGCTGGGGCAATCCAATTAGGTGGGTGGCATATAAGTAATATATTATTATTATTATTATTATTATTATTATTATTATTATTATTATTATTATTAACAAAGGCTTGACCTTGCTAGTACCTGCCATGTTTGGAGTAGGGCAGATTATATTATTGTTCCTTGTTTTTCAAGAGCCATGAAACTATGACAGTTCCTGGACATGGTTTGGAACAAGTACAGTGTTCTCAAACTTAATCTGTTCCAGGAGTCTGTTTGACTCCCAAAACTGTTCGAAAACCAAGGCGTGGCTTCCGATTGGCTGCAGGAGCTGCAGGAGCTTTCTGTACTCAATGCGGAAGCTGCGTCGGAAGTTCGGCTTCCGAAAACATTCGCAAACCGGAACACTTACTTCCAGGTTTGCGGCATTCGGGAGCCGATTTGTTCGGGTAGCCAACCCATTCGAGTACCAAGGTACCACTGTAATATTTTTTTCAAAGGCGTTTTAGAACTGTTTTCAAATACTTCAAGAGACTCCCTAAAGAAGAAGATCCGAAACTATTCCGAAAGTAAGGAAGAAAGTGGGTGCTTCCGGGTGCAGAAGACCACCGGCTTCCGTGGTTTGTTGGCTGCGGAACTGCATCAAACCAGCCACCCCATCGCAAACCCCCTGCCACTGCATATGAGGATGCAGAAGGATGACCGCAGACACATATATCCGCAGACTAATGTGGAGACACATTGTTGTCACGCTGGTCAAGAGTGACGGATGGATGTTCTGTGGATGCACAATTGCAAATGGGGGGGGGGAGGAAAGTCACTCTTACAGTATAAGGTTGTTTTCCGTTAAGCTCTAGTGTCACCCAGTTCATTATGCACGTTAGGACAATTGATCGCGGCTGCCAAAAGTAAATAAATAATCTGTGTGACTGAGCAAATAAAGGAGCAGTTCTGTGCTTCTAAAACCATAGCCAGGCATCCAGTCTTACAGAGCTCAGAGCAGAAGACGATTTTGGAGGATCAGAGGCTGATCAACAGTCCTCATTGTTCCATTGATCCCCGTTTTGAGAACTTGGCTCTGGCTCAGAGCTCTGAGGGACTGTTGGCCAATTAACACCTTCATCTGAGGGCTTGCCAGTAGTGCTGCTGTGCTGCTTAGATCTAGGACTTGCCTGGTGAGTCATGAGGCTTTCTGCACCTGACCCTCTGCCTCTGGGGATTTATAAACAGAACTTGGCTTTATACAACACTGAGTTATCGTGTGCCAAACAAGGCTGTCACCTTTGTCACTGTGGAGGACCTGAACGGCTTCTGTATTCTATGGGAATACACATTGTTGCCTGTGTGTGTACTGCTTGTACTGCTAAAGGAATATATGGAAATGTCTTGTTGAAACCTGCAGGGTGAGTAGAGGGATAACCATACTATACTATGCTATTTATCTAGAATAATAATAATAATAATAATAATAATAATAATAATAATAATAGTTTTATTATTTATACCCCACCCATCTGACTGGGTTGCCTCAGCCATTCTGGACGGCTTCCAACACATATAAAAACATAATATATATAAAAAACATACTATATATATTATAATAATATATCTGGCGTGCTCTGGTCCATGGGGTCACGAAGAGTCGGACACAATTGAACGACTGAACAACAACAACAACAATAATATTGGTTGATATTGATTGATGTTTCGTTGGTATTTTTAGTTATGCTTTATGCATCGTTTGTTGATTTTATCCTTCCACGTACTCTCTGTCTTGCTATATTTTGTGCAGAAGTGCAGATTATAAATGCATTAGATCCGTAAAAAAAAAAAAAAACTTAAGAGTCATAGCGCGTGTCCTCGAGACATCATCCAAAGTGCGATGTCATATATCTCCCTCCGAGAGAGGGGAATTTAAAAGCTCTAAACTTCCCTGAGCAGGTGTCCCAAGGCAGAGCGTGACCAGTTCCTCCAGACTTAGAGCCAGGCTTAGGAGGTGTTGCAGGGCCTCACAACTTGGATGTAGTGAACTGAGCAGAATGGAAGGCAAGAGGGTGATGGATGTTGGCCTTGCACAGGATGCTGCTGAAATTTGAAAGACCAAAGCCTGTTCCCTGCCCAAGCTTGGCAGGGGAAGCCTGTAAAAACAGATGGAACCAGGAGGGCCTTAAGATTAGGTGTATCTCACAGCATATACAGAAGTTCGCTGAGCCTGGCAGAAAGGCTTTGAGAAACAAAGGCCTCCTTGAGCTCAAGGCAGGTCTCAAAGTGATACAGATTGCTGAGCCTGGAAGAGAGGCTTCAAGAACAGAAAAGTTACTTACAAGAAGGATTCTATGAATACGGTGTGTTCTCAGACTAAGGTCAGCCTACTTGCGTTTCTCCAATTTTGGGTGTGTGTTTTCCTCCAAAGGGAACATTTCAGATTGCTGTAACTTGGGGGCATTGCATTTCTTTCTTTGTAACACTTGCATGTCTTGTATTCCAGACTCTGCAGAAAACAGCAGAGGAGGGAGACCAAGGACACAGCAGCCTTGCTATTGGTGATAGCCAAGTGCAGTCTTAAGAAGCTTCTGTGACATCACAGCAGCAGAGCTAATGGCAGTGTGGTATCCATAAAAGTTTACTGTGCGCCATCAGAGCAGATCAGCCAATGATACCAAGCACAGCTGCAGGCGAAAAGGTAAAAGGCTGAGATTTTTTTAGGAGAAAAACCATAGTACTGGTCAGTCCTTTGCTAGTTATAAATTTATTGTGCCCAGGCATTTTGTGTTCTTTCACTGTGCCTTCAGTTATGGAGGACATTGGCACAGGGAGAATAATTGCTCCTGCCTTCAAAGGCCCAGATACTTTGTTTAAAAACGCAGTCTCATTCTTTTAAAAATGCCTTACTTTTTCATACAATGGCATCAGTGGTGGGGTTGGGGAGAGAGAGCTGACACCATGATTCTTATGCAATGACTCACTGTAACAAATATTCACGGTGAAATCGTATACTGTACCTATTTACTCAGAACTAAATCCCACTGAGTGTTACTCCTAGCATCGAGAGCGTAGGACTGTAATCTCAAGGACTAAAAAAAGAAATCAGAACTATCCAGTTTTAGACTTTTTCTCAGCCCCCGCCCCTGAGCATTTACAACCTGAGCCTCTCTACGCAAGCTTCCCTTTCCTCTTTAAGCTTTTTTTTTTTTTTTTTGAGCCAGGAAAGGCATAAGGTGTGGATTGAGCTTTAGCCATATTTTGCCACCTACTTTGGCAGCTCTCTTTAGCTTGTGTGTTTAAATAAATAAATAAATAAATAAATAAATAAAACAAAGCAAAACAAAACAAAAGTTGTTCCTTGACTCTGAATGATGTGCTAATGGTGCAAGAATCAAATTCTAGCTACTGAACCCCTAGAAGGAAGCTGATTGCAGGTGGTTTGAAGGTACATTCCCTGCAGATGTGCTGGAAACAGCAATCTGTATGGGACCCTTGCCAGTTTGCATCTCAGAGGTAGGGTGCGTAGTGGGTTTCCCCCCCCCCCCTAAAAGGGGTACTCAATGGTACGCAGTAACAGCACCCTTTTTTGGTTGTTAAAAAGTCTGGCACTGACTGTAAAAACTTCATGGTGACTACCAGCACCCATTATTCTAGGAAAAAAAACAGTGGGAATGTGCATGTGTGTATTTTGGCTACGATGAACACTGGGTTGAATCTAGATGGGTAAACCGTACTGCATCCAGCGGCGGAGGCGAGGGCAAGGGCGAGGGCGAGGGCAGAGTGAGCTGCCCATAGGGGCAGGGCGCAACACAGGGCCCCCGGACTCTGCTTGCCTCCTCCCACTCAGCCACCCTACAGTTGGGGGGGGGGAGCCAGCAGGCGGACCGTTTGGGCAGCGCAGAGCCTGCACACGCCCAAGCCACCGCATCTCTCCCAGGAGAGATGCGTGGCTCAGGCATGCTTCAGGCCCCACGGTGAGTGCCGCCTGTCATTTTGTCACCCCCTCAGTGGTGACATCCAGGGCGAACCACCCCCACCGCACCCCCTTCCTCTGTCCCTGAATGCGTTCCCATTGAAACCAGTGAATTATGATTATATTTCCACATTTTGGGGAGGGGGACCTAACAGTCTGTATCCAACCTACTTTTCTTTGGCACTTCTCTGTTTCTCCATTCATGCTGGGACCTTATGGTAAAGGGCAGATAAGAAACCTAAAGAAGTAACGAACATTATCTTCTCCGTCAGGGGACATGGGTGAACCAGAATAGACCAAGGGGTTGGGCTTTTCCTTCACCATCTTATTTCTCTGAGAAAGAAGTAAGGGAGAGGATGTGGGTTAGGCTGTCTGTCCGACACTTTCTTTCAAAACTCCTGTCATAAATAATAATAACAAGGTGCTTGGGGAACAGGGCAAAAGCAATCGAATTAAGCGGCAGTTTCTACAAACCAAAAGGACGGTCTGTTCTCAGCTGGTCTTGTTCTATGATCTCATAATAGAAGCCATGGTTTCGGCACTCTCCTCCGTATAATAACTGGCAAGCAAGGAACAAAGAATCAAGAAAAATCTTGCTCAAAAAATCCCTTTTCTCCACATCAAGGAGAACGATTAGGCTGCTAGTCAAAACAACACAGAGAGAAGCATTTATTTTACTTTATTTCCTTTGTGTGGCACTGAGGAAGATGTTACACATTCAGAACAGAAATTAAGAACTGGATTCACCTTTCCATCTGCCATTTCCTCTTCACCCGACTGTGTGGTCATCACAAAACACTTGTGTGGAATGCACACAGGCTGGTCTCCTTTGTGTCTGCTGGGTGAACCGGTAGATTTCAGTACCTTTCTCATGGATAATGGGAGCCCATCCTTAGACCAGTATGGCATTCCTTTGTTTTGTGGGTGGAGTTGTAACCACTCGGCAGTGGAGCTGTAACTTGTTACATTCCAATTCAGTGTGTTAGGGCTAGCATACAAAGGCCTCAAATGGCTTGGGACCCAAGGAGCACCTTCTTCAGGATCACAGCAAGGGAGGCCCTGCTGGTGATGCAGCATCTGGGTGCTGCCTAGTTGGCGTGGATTTGTGTGGGACAGGGCCTCCTTGGTGGTGGCCCCCCTGTTTGTGGAATGCACTCCCTGGCGAGATGCCTCATTCTCCTTTCTCATTTCAGGAGGAATTTCAAAACATTCCTGTTTTAAACCAGGCACTTGATGGTTGAAAGAAAGACACTTATGGAACACCAGCAGCAATAGGCAGGTATTTCTGCAGGGAGAGCACTCCACAACACTGGTGCCATCACTGGGGGGGGGGGACCCCATCTCTACATTACCACAAACTGATCATCCTCAGGTCATGGCAAAACCAACCAAGTTCCATTACCTGATCTTAATGCTCTTGCTGGGCAATGGATGGCAACTCAGACTCAACAAGTGGAATGCCCATCGATGGCTATGCATTCAGAAAGATAGGCTGTGACTGAGAGGGTGTTGAACTCCCAGTTCCAGCTTCGCCTTTTTAGGCCTGTGGAAACATTTGGATTTTTGTGTGGGCACCAAGGGCCCCACTTCTTTCCCCCTTCCATGGAGCAGTCCTCTTGAGAGGGTGGGGGAATGTGCGCACACACACACACACACAGGATTCTCTTTCTCAGGGGATCTGTGTAAAAGTCAGATCAAGAAGAATTAACCTGAGCTTTGAAAACCACCTGGAACTGGAAAGAGGAAAAGAGAAGGAGTGTCCCACTCCCTCTATGCATACTTTTCAAGGGAGGGAAACAGAAACCCATGCTCATAACCAAGAGATCAGTTAGTGGGGGGGGGGGGGCTGGCCCTCATGGCACCATGTGACCCACAAGTACAGCACTTGTGGCCCCTGCAATAGAAAGAGAAGAAGGAAGAAACACACAAAGAAAACTTTCACAATCACTTATGCACCCAGTCTGTCATCTCAGGAAACCCCATTTCTCATCCAGGTCCTATGATTTCTTTTGGCCATTCTTCTCCAGTGTAGCCATCAGCAGCTGATAGATCTCCTTTAGTGGACGGGGTAGTTTTGCATGAACCTGTCTTTTACACAGTGCTGCCCAGTCCACTGAAATTAATTAGAAGAGTCCCAAGTATGCGTTGGTGCATATACAGAGTCGTGAATCAAGGGTAACCTGAATCAATGGCATTTTTCAGTGAAAGGCAAGTTAAACCACAACAGTGTTTAAGGGTTCAAGGGTCACAAGATCACAGCCTCTGCCAAAAATCCTCCGTAGCAAAGTCTGGTTATTTAATGAAGAGCTCTATAATGATCGTTCCAATCCAATACAGAATCTGGCAGATAAAACCTGGAGTCCCACCAACATGTAATTTAACTTCATCAAGCCGGGAGACATGATTGAGAGAGTGTGCCTAAGAACCGACTCTGAAGGGCACTTCATAATTGCAGTGCTAATGGAAATACTCCATCAGTACTAATTTATTTCACATATCTAGAGAGTCTCCAAAATAAGTGAAATGACTTTGCTGCAAATATCAGTTCTGAAGGTCATACTGTTTTAAATCCTCTTAAATTACTCGCAATGTGAGAGAAAAGGGCAGCTGCTGCTATCACTCACAGCATCTGTGCAAATCCTGCTCCGAAATAATTTGTAGATAGCCAATTTACAGATGGCATGACCTGGACCGGCCACAGTTCTTTCAGAGATCAAATTCCCAGCTGCAAAGTGTAGCCAGTGTCACTTAGATGCCATTTTTATAGCCAAGATGTGGCAATCACTGCTCAACAGAATGGCCACAGCTCAGTGGTAGAACCTCTGCTTTGGCATGTATAATGTCCCTGGCTCAGTATCCAATATCTTCAGTTAGGCCTGGAAGTGTCTCAATGTCCGAAACCCTGGAGAGTCATCGCTATTCAGCATAGACAATGCTGAGCTGGATGGACTAATGGTTTGACAAAGAGGTAGCCTCCAGGTTGACTACAACTCCCATCAGCCCTAGACAAGATGGTCAGGGATGATGAGAGTTTTCATCCAACATCTGTAGGGTACCACACCGGCTACCCTTGGAGGCCGCAATCTCTGTTCACCAGCAAGCCCCAAGCCCCCATTTGTTCTTCAACTGCCACATGCTGTCTATGAAGCTTTCTTGATGACTAACCAGAAGCCACAGCTGAAGTGCAGAGGCAAGAAGCTCCACATCTGCACTGACTCTCTGTCACCTTTCTGGCATAACTGAAGGTGTTGATTTTTACGTATAAATTCTACCTAAAAAAACGCATGCCATAATCCCTAGAAGAGACTACTATTTCCTCTAGAAGGACAGGGGAGTTGCATTCTGGGGACGGTGTTGTGCTGTAAATCAAAGACAGCAGAGCATCAAACAAGAAATCTCAGAAGGGGCAGGACTCCTGCACAGAATAACCGCAGGTGACAATAGCAGGCAACAAAAGTAATTTAGTACAGGGCAAATTCAGGGAGGATACTAGTCTGATGGCTCTATACTGTATTACCTCCATGTCACAACCAGTTGCTAGTGATAGTGGTTTTAGGGTAGTGTGACTGATTCGGCCGCCCTGGGTGCCGTGCTGCAGGAGGAGCCACAACAGTGATGTAGAATGGAGCATGAGAGGCAAGGGGCACTTATTTCAGCATCACACAAGGCCCTGCTGAAATATAAGAACCCAAAGTCTGCCACTGCTGGTGATCACAACACGTAGTGTGCTATTGTGTTCAGGTCCTGCTTGTGGGCAGGGGTGGCAACTTGAATAAAATACTGGGGAGGGCCCGGATAAGCCACACCCTGCATAACTGAACATAATACACGGCACATGCACATCATTTGAATGGCAATGCCCATCACCTTTGGGGAGCCCCGGCCCCCTCAAATATTTTATTGGGAGGCCTGAAGGAAAAAGATGATGATGATTTTGGATTTGATATCCCGCTTTATCACTACCCGAAGGAGTCTCAAAGAGGCTAACATTCTCCTTTCCCTTCCTCCCCCACAACAAACACTCTGTAAGGTGAGTGGGGCTGAGAGACTTCAAAGAAGTGTGACTAGCCCAAGGTCACCCAGTAGCTGCATGTGGAGGAGCGGGGACACGAACCCGGTTCACCAGATTACAAGTCTACTGCTCTTAACCACTACACCACACTGGCTCAACCCCTATGAGTTGGCTCCTATACTTGTGGGCTTCCTATAGCCATCAGTTTGACCACTGTAGGAGACACAATGCTGGACTAGATGGGCCTTTGATCAGATCCAGCAGGGCTCCTTCCATCAGTAGTTTTAAGATCCACAAAGCTGAGATTTCTAACAATTCCATTTCATCTAGGCACGATTTGTGGACGAAAAGGGCACATTGAACATGAACAGCATTATCCTCAATGGTTCCACTTGTTATGCAACTCCAGTGGAGGTTTCCCCGCTCCCTCTCCTCTTTCCTAAAAGGTCTTTCTGTGCTTAATCAGTGCTTATGGCCAGCAGAATTTGGCAGGTTTAAAAGTGAGGTTAAAAAAGCATGACATTATGTAAGTGCCACATGTCCCCTTTGGTCCCCTGCCCTTTTCTTGCAGGGCAAGCTGGAGACTTTGGCCCTTTGATTTCTTAGAAGTCAGCAAAGGTTTACAACAGTGAGATAATTTTGGAGATGGCTGTGTTTGCACAAGATTAAAATCTTTACCCTCAAGTGGCCTGGGTGATGTGGACCGAGCCACAGATAATGGTTGTGAAGGTAATGATGGGTCTATGAATATTGCATATGCAATATGGTGTCTGCTCATACACCCTCAGAGGTGTAAGAACAAAGAAGCTGCTTTGGCCCATCTGACTCCATTGTCAGGGCTGGAGTCGGGCGCAGGTCATCAGCAAAGCAGTAACTCACCCAAGGCCAGTGAACTCAATTCTTTATTCAAGGAAACAACCACAGTTCTGGCCTAGTGGCCTCAACAACTCTTTCTAGGAGGTCTTGCAGTTGCAAGGACTGGAGGTCCCCACCAGAGCCGTCTCATTCATAGGGGCAGGTGGCGCGGTGCACCAGGGCGCCAGGCCCCCCAGGGGCGCCCCCGCGAGCCCGCCGGCATACCGGGCGCCCCCTCCCCAACCTGCCCCCGCCCCTATGGGGCGGGGGATGAGGGGCCTGGCACTGTAAGCCAGCCACCCTCCGGAGCCCCAGCTGGAGCGCTGGGAAGGGCGCGCAAAGCCCCGCGCTGCTCCAGCGCCACGTCCATCATCCCCCGAGGGGCGGCCAGCGCGGGAGGGAGGTGGGCGAGTGGGGGATGAGGGGCGTGGCGCTGCAAGCCGGCCACCCTCTGGAGCCCCAGCTGGAGTGCTGGGAAGGGCGCGCAAAGCTCCGCGCCGCTCCAGCGCCACGCCCCTCATCCCCCGCTCGCCCGCCTCCCTCCCGCGCTGGCCGCCCCTCGGGGGATGATGGACGTGGCGTTGGAGCAGCGCGGGGCTTTGCGCGCCCTTCCCAGCGCTCCAGCTGGGGCTCCGGAGGGTGGCCGGCTTGCAGCGCCACGCCCCTCATCCCCCGCTCGCCCACCTCACTCCCGCGCTGGCCGCCCCTCGGGGGATGATGGACGTGGCGCTGGAGCAGCGTCGGGCTTTGCGCGCCCTTCCCAGCGCTCCAGCTGGGGCGCCGGAGGGTGGCCGGCTTGCAGCGCCACGCCCCCGTCCCCCGCTCGCCCACCCCCCCCCCCTCCCGAGGGGCGGCCAGCGCGGGAGGGAGGTGGGCGGAGAGGCGGCCCACCGGGGGCGCCGAGGGATCGTCGCGCCAGGGCGCACGATCCCTTTGAGACGGCCCTGGTCCCCACCTTCCCAGTGACCCCCCTAGGACTCCTCCTCTCCAGGGCCTTTCCCATGCAGTCTCAGGCTGTGTCTGTGCACAACCACCCTGCCCACTTCCTTTCTCTGTGAGTTTGAGGGGACCAGAAGGGAAGGTAGCTGGTTGCAGCAGGAGGGAGAGACTCCCCGAATTATTCCACAGCCACTCTGCCTCTCGGCCTCTGCTTGAACCTCAGAGTCAGTATCTGAACTGTCTCAGCCTCTTCCTGTTCACTAAACCCTGTCACCCCTCCTACTTCCCACACCTCCCAGTCTGCTCCCTCTTGCCACTTGCCCATCGCCCCACCACCAATCCCCGGGCTCTGAGCCATCTTCCCTTGGTGGTTTCCCAGCTGGGGGGCCTCCTACCACTCCTCTGCATCCAGCCACTCCATGATATCAATATTATCTACACTGACAGGCAGCGGTTCTCCAGGGTTTCTGGTAGGAGCCTCTCCCAGCTGTACCCAGAAATGCTGAGGACTGAATTTGGGACAAAGCAGATGTCCTACCACTGAGCTACAGCCAATAGGAGGTTCCACCCCCTCCAATAACTTTTTTTTGGGGGGGATAGACTTGCAGATGGGAGGGGAGATTTGCAGCATGCAGCCAACTCCCACAACAGTTTCTGTAGCTTGCAAATGTGCCCATGGGCCCAGAAAAGTTGGCAAACCCTGGCACTGTATAACCTCCCCGAGTCCTAGGATAGAAAAAATAGCTCCTAAGCCACTCTTGTTCTCTTGCTTGAAGGATTCTCGTCTGAATTGTGCAGTGAGTGTTGCCATGTCAGGCCTTGGGGCTTAGTTGACTCAGGATATTCTGTTCCATTTCCTCATTCGGGTCTTGGTTGTTGTGGTAAAAGTACGCAAGAGCCCTCCTCCTTATCTCTCCTGAACAGCGCAACTGAAGAGAGATGCATCTTTGGGGGCACAGAAGAGGCAACGACTTTTTCACTGCGAGTGTGAACACTTCCAACTTTTGTGACATTTGTGAACGTTGCACAGAATGTGCTGGTTTGAAACGGATCGGTGCCCTCTGGGGCTTTTATACACCGGCTTTGCAAAAGCAGGAAATAGGGGGGGGGGAAGTGTGTGTGTGTGGGGGGGGGTGTAGTTTTGTTGCTTTAAAGCTGCATTTCATTCTCAGGCACCACAAACGCCCTTAGCCAAAATCCACATCATTCCCCCGCCCCGCCCCAGAGTCCGCTGAACCGGGTGCGGGGTGGCCGGGTCAGCGCGCTGGAATCCCCCCACCAGGAATCCCGAGGCGCCTCCCCCTCGCCGCTCCGATTGGACACCTCCGCCGCCGGGTAAATGGGGTGAGCGGCGGGCTGGGGTGTGCAGCGCATTGGAGAAACAAGCGAAGTCAGCCGGGGCCCGCCCTCCGCTCTGGCGGAGGTGCGGCGGCAGCGGGCGGGGTGGGGAGGAAGGGGAGCCAAGTCTCCTTCTTCCTCCCTGCCCCCCCTCCCCGTAGGTATCTGTCCCAACTGGGAACTCAAGGGCGAGAGCGGCCCCCCCCATCTCCACCGGGCCGAAGGGCAAGGCTGCAGCCAGCGTGGAAGGGACCGGGTGGAGGGGGGGGGGATGTGAAGAGCAAGGCTTTACGCAGGCGGGTCAGCGCAACCTGGCGACCCCCCGCTCCATCGGCCCAGCTGCTTCTGAATAGCTCCGCACTCCAGTGGCGGAATCTCGCCTCCAACTCCCCCCCCCCCCTTCCTCAACTCCCCGCCCTCCCCTTTCCCCACTTGTCGTGTGGGTCCGCCTACCCCGCCGGCCGGATTCTGACTTCCACAAGACCGCTCAACCCGGTTGTCTCCCCTGCTAGCGCTCCGCTCAGATTCCTAGGCGAAGCAGAACTGTGTGTGTGGGGGGGGGAGAGAATCGCCCTTGAGTTCAGCGCTGCCAGTGCCAACCAAGTAAGCTTGTTTAGTTAGTTAGGATCCGCGGGCGCTTCGAGAGGGTGTCGCTTTGCTTTTGCTTTCCTCTGCCCTTTAGTATTTTTTATGAGCTGCTAATCCCCCTCCAAATAGCTGAGTTGGAAACTTTTAGGCTCCTTACAGCCCTAGCCTGTTGCCAGATGCCGCGGGAGGTTTCGAGCGCAGGCCCGGGCATTGATTCAGAACTCTGCCTCCACACAATTAACTCGGGGTTTCCCCTGGATGTCCCAGCGGCCCCGCAACCTTAGGATTTCTCTTAAAGGAGAGGAGAGGGAAAGCCGAGCAAGGGATTCCGTGCGTGTTTGCTTGGAAATCAGGAGACACCCACGGCGGCGGTCTCCTTCCCATGCGCAGCCTAATCCGGAGTTAGGCGCAGAGTTAGGCGCGCCTAAACTCACCGAAATCCGCGCTTTTAAACGCGCCTAGCTCTGCATGGGAAGGACAGCAGCAGCCTTAATTGAGTTGGGAGGAAGCCCTATGGACGGACACTCGCCTGCACAGAAATATGCACAAACGCGGGCTTGTTGTTGCCAACTGCGCGCATACAAATACGCGCAGGAGCACAGCCTCAAGGTCAGGCACTGGCGCTGACCGGCGGCTCTAACCTTCCCCATTCACGCCTTCCCTCCCCCGGCCGAGCGTTCCATTGTCCCTCCCTAACCCTCTTCTCCCCCCCCCCCCAGCCCCCGTGGCGTCACAACACCCCTTCTTGCCAGAGCCCTTCCCATTTGTCTCCCGCCGCGATTGTTACGTCACAGTCAGCCCACAATTTAGCCGGAGATCGCGCCCCCTTCCTTCTTTCCCTCCTTGGCGGTGCCTGAGCGCCGAGGCTCCAACCCGCCCCTTTCCCCCGCCTCTCCTCCCCGCCTCTGCAGCGTGACTGAGCCGGCTGGCTGCTGCTTACCGCTATCTCTCCGCCTCCCTTATTTTATTTATTTATTTTTTGGTTTTAATGCTGCCGGGATCTATCGCCACCTTAAAGCTGCCTGCTGCTGAGTGCGCGCAAAAAGGTAAGGGATCCGCGCTTGGCCGGCGTTGGCGAGCCTGGGCCTCCGCCGGCTGCGAGGTGGGTGGGGAAGCTGTTGCTTATCCAGGGCGGATGCTCCGCGGACTCCCATTGCCCTTGTAAGGGGAAAGAGAAGGAGAAGGAGAGGGAGAGAGAGAGAGAGAGAGAGAGAGAGGGCGCGGGCTCCCCTTCCTTTTTCCGCGCGGCCGATCCTCTGCTCGCGGGGCAGGATCGGGGACCGGGATCTCGCAACCCAGGCAAGCAGCTGCCGGTGGTTGGTTTGCAGCAGCTGACGGACGCCCTGGGCTTGCCGAAGGGGCGACTCCGAAGTGCTGTCGGCTGGGAAGGATGGAGGGAGCTGGGTGGTGTTTCTAGGCAGTGTTCATGCAAATGGCAGTGCGCGGGGGGATGTGGGGCTGTTGCTGTTGCAATTGATTATGTCCCCGCCGTCCACTCCAACACACACACACACACACGGGGGGGGGGGGGTGAGAGAACCGGTTTAGGGCGGGCCCCCCGATGGCGGCTCCACGTGCATCCTCGCCTTTCGCTTCCCCGTTATTGCTGCGGGCGATCAGCGGAAGAGGCGGCTCCGTCTCGAGTTTGAGAATGTTTCGGGCTCGCAGAACAACTCGCTGCTAGCCGGTTTCTGCCCAGCAGGGGCAGAGGGAGAGGGAGAGATCGGCAACAAGTGCTGCGAAAGCTCCGAGTTTGTACAAACATCCTCCGCCGCTTCTGGCGGGGAGAGGAGGTCCTGCCTGGTGTGTGCCGGCTGTCACTTTGCAGCCCCCGGTCCCGCGTCGTCGGAGAATGACGGACAGGCAGGTCTCTTCCCCACCCCGTGCAGGAAAACTCTTGTGGATGCAGGTCGTTGTTCACGTGTGATGAGCGCTCATCTCGCTGCATTGGGAAGCTGTTTCCGGCCACATGTTGTATCCATGTCGAAATAGGCGTGCACACTCGGCCTGCGACGGTCTAATTGCACAGAAACGAAATGCTTCCAGGGAATCTGTGGTCTGTTTGTGCTGTGTGAAGTGTCCCAATAAACCTAGCTAGCTTGTTAGATCCAGCTGAACTTGGCTGCCGGGGTGTTGCAAGTCCCCTGCCTTGTATTGCGCAGAGCAAAGTGATTCTGGGGCCCTTCTGTGATAAGCAATCTTGGCTAGAAGGGAAAGGTTGCAATGGAAAGTTTGCTCCAGTTTGGCTTTCTGCTCAGGATTCCCATTCGACACTTGGGAGGCTGTGTAGCCTAGTTATGCAGCCAAGTGGCCAGCAGCAATCAGTGCACTCCCAAAGGCCCACTTCCTTACAGGAAAACAGTGTGTCCTTCCTCAGGAAGGAGAGACCAGCATTGAAACTACCAGAGAAGAACATGCTTCCTGCCCTTTAAGCATTTCATTGAGCTCTTCCTTCTAGAGGGTTAAAAAGCCCCCCCCCCCCCTGACTAGTAAGTCCAATGAATAATAATTTTTATTTTTATTAACTTTCCCTGGCAACCATCCCTGTCCCTAGGGGAGATTGATTCTTATTTGTTTGCACAAAGTTGCAGGGAGGTGAAACAATGTTGACAATTTAGTCAGCATTCCTTCCCATTGTTTGAGGGTATAAAAATTCCACTGAGCAATCACACACCCGTGCATCTTCCCATCACTCTCATCACAAAATTGACCTCTCACCACTTTTTCTTCTTCTTTAGGAAGTGGATTTTGCTGTGCAAACCCGCTTTAATTATGTAACTTGAATTTGCTGGTACTGTATATGTGATTGAATCCCATCTGGATATAGTGCAGTCCCATGCACCCCCCCCCCCCCGTAAGCCCCACTAAACACAGTGAGATTTGGTTCCATGTAAACATGCATAGAGACTGTGAAGTGCAGCTTTCTGCCTTGATGCTACATTTCCTACATTATTACATGTTGGAGAACTTTCTAAGTTCAGTTTGAGAACTTTCTATGTTCAAACAAAATAAAACAATTCCTTCCAGTCGCAACTTAGAGACCAACTAAGTTTGTTATTGGTATGAGCTTTCGTGTGCATGCACACTTCTTCAGATACTATGTTCAGTTTTTGTTGAGCTAGATGGGAAGCAATGTTCTTTGGGCAACAGGCTGCTAAAAAAATGCTTCATTTGTTTTTGGCCCAGTCCCAGTGTTTAGGTGTACTACACCTAAATAATATAAACTAAGGCTGCAATCTTACACCTGCTTATCTTTGAGTGACCCCATTTGAACTCCAAAGGGACTTGCTTCTTAAACTGGTATGCACTGAAGGGTTGGGCAAGCCTGTATGTACTCTGTGCTTCAGAGGAAGGTGTAAAAAACAACAGCCCCTCATTCAAAGTGAATTCCTTCTTTTCTCAAACAAGGGTGGCTGGGGAAATCCAGCCAGATGGGCGGGGTACAAATAATAAATATTATTATTATTATTATTGATGTGTAGAGTTTGGAAGCAAAGTTTATCTGTCCCCACAAAAGCAAACGGATGTAGTTGTTTTTATGGAACTCTTCAACCCCATTTGATTGTGGTTCTGTGCCTTGGAAAAGGCAGGGGAAACTCAACAGCAGCTGAAACAGGAGTTGCTTTCTTCACTCTGGGGAATTATGCAAAGCAACTTGGAATCTTTGACTAGACAAATGCATTGGTGATGAAGCATCCCTAAGGCAGTGATTTTGAAAAAAAATTATTTGGCAGGGGGTGGGAGGGAATGTGCACTTCTAACTTGAGAGTCTGATTAGATGTCAGATTTATAAACATTCATCAACTGCCTTTCCTTAGTGCCTAATCATGTACATATATTAAGATATTTTAAAAATCCCCAGCGGTGCATGTTCCTATGTTAGCTGAGAAAGTGGATGGAGCTGAGTTGAAAATATGCTCTTGAAAACAAAAAAGATTCTGTATTGCAGAGATCACCTTTTTTGTTGACATGGAAAGGCAACACCGTTGCTTAGTCAGCAAGGAGGTTTGATCTCGAGACACAAAATCCTGTCTTCCCAGGGCAAAAATATGCTGACTACAAAGCACTCAACCGCACCCGGAAGAAGAGAAACAGCAAGGTCTTGCCTGGCAGCCTGATCATATGGTCCTCCTACACTAGGCTAGGTTAACATCAATGTAACCTTGTTGCTGCTGGCAGAAAGCACAAGAATAGCCACAGCAATGAGCCAAGGTAGCAGCAGCAACAGACGTATCACAGCGGCTGAGAGTTCTGAAGCCACCCATCAGTCAATGATCTTGCACATGGGCGACTTGATTGAGAGACACCAGCCAGAACCTTGGGGTGGCATGAACTCTGTGATGAGGTCACCCGACCCAAAGGAGCAGTTCTCACTTTTCCCTTGTGGATCAGTTGAAAACTGCTGCGATCTTGGTGTGGAGTGCTTTAATACACTTTTATTTTTGTCCTACAAATCAAAGCATACATACAACTCTTACATTATTAACTCCTGTTGTTGTTATCTGTCTGCCCCAAGAGACAATGTAGTGTGCCTCTGGGGGGTGAAGTCAAACCTCTGCATTAACAGCCCTGAAGTGCAAGCCTGGGCAGTGTGTATGGAGGTCTTGGGCTGCCCATGCAACAAGACTCACCTCTTGTCCCCACTGACATGGTCCGAAGTACTGTACAGCAACAAGTTTGGCACTGGCTTGGCTGCAGGAGTTGTTGAAAGGAAGCGTACAAGGTACAATCCAACCATCTTAGGGACTCCAGTCTGGATTTGTGTGTAGGGTATACTCCTTGGCCTTTTCTTCTCCTGAATATATCCCTCAAAGCAGCAGAGGCTTAGGACCAGTTTTCCTTCTCCTAGATGGGCTACCTTCCCAACTTGACCTCTATCTGCCCCATAATCTCTGTAACAATATATATTTATGTCTTAATAGCTGTAGCCTTGCCTTTAACTGGTACATTTCTTCTAGAGGCGCTGTATTATGAAAATGATTGGCCCTAGGTTAGGGGTCTGGCTAGACTGTTTTGATAATCTGGCCCTGGCTTAAACAGCCTCCATCTCCATTGTCAGTGGGGTGGGGTGGGGGCAGAAAAGTCAAATGCAGGGTGCAGATATTCTCAACCGTCCTGCAGCTTTTCCGCAGGCCCCCCCCCCAACATGGAAGGAATGAACCCTCAGTAGGCAATGGACCACAGGCGGAGAACTTCTGCTATAGCACCTTCCTTCTAAGAGGAATCTGTCATTCTTTTGGGGGAAGGTACAAGAGCTCAGGAAGAAGTGGGCAATGTATCTGGTTTCTCACTGGTAGCAGTCGCTGTACTGCACACCCTTGAGCTTGCAAGGAGTCAGGGGGAGAGACATGTTTGCCTGCATGAAAGAATGGGATGCCTGTTTGTCTGTGGTCGGGGATGGGGAGATATGAATAGCACCAGTAGACATTAGCTGTAGGTAGGCAGTCCTGTAAGGCTGGCAACGGCATGTCTGCTACCATGTCAGCGCTGATTTATTCTGCACATCTGCTGTGCTCATCTGGAACGGGGTGGGGGGGTATCTCTGGTTAATATGGCCAAGGCTGTTTTGGACTGGACTGGAAGGACTGGGTGAATTACAGATGCTCCTTAGAACATTGCAATGCTTTGGAGTGAAGACGACCCTTTTCGAGACACAGCATTTGACAAGTGTGTGCATTAATCTGAGTGATTTGTTTTGCTTTTCCTTCTGTTTGTCTTTGGGGTTGGGGGGTATCCCTATTAAAAAGTGTTATAAAAAACACACCTGCACTTTTCTGCCAGTGTACACAACAAACCTGGCCTTCCTGTGCATGTTGCAGCCTGGCCTGTTATTCATTTGAAAGGAATAGTTGCCGAATTTGTATTACTGTTGCAAATAAATATTCCTCTTGTGATGTGCGCTGGTTCCCAGCCTTCCTTAGTCTTATTCCCAGGGCTTTTCCATCAGAGGCAGATTAACTGTTGTCAGTGTGTCTTCTATGGTGCTATGTTGCTGTCGCTGCTGCTCGCAGTGAGCCTCCCATGGGAGCATTGAGTTATTGTGAGGGGCGCAGAGTTTGTTTGAATTTCTACCCCACCTCTCTTCCAAGGAGCTCAAGGAGGCAAACGTGGCTCTCCCGCCATCCGCACAACAACCCTTTGAGGTTGGTTAATCTGAGAGGCAGTGACTGCGGCAAAGTCGGTTAGCCTTATCATGGCTGAGCCTCATCATGGGTGCTATCGGGGGCTGCAACTTCAAGGCAGTATAACCGAGGGCGAGGGATTTCTCCACCCTGATTGGCCCTCCCACCTGCCAGTAGCTCCTCACTAAGATTCACAAAACAGCTTTGCCCATGTTTTGAATTTCTCATGGGGGGAGAAGGACCACCCCACACTACAACATTCAAAAACCTTGCCCTCTAAAATGGCTTAAATAAAAAGTTGGAGGGAGTCTTTAAACTAGCTGTTCATAGAGCATTCATCCTGGTATGTTTGCATGGAGAGTATATGAATGTGTGTGACATATATACAGGGGTATGTGTGTGTGTGTGTGTGTGTGTGTGTGTGTTTGTGTAAGGATGTGGGTGGCACTGTGGTCTAAACCACTGAGCCTCTTGGGCTTGCCAATCGGAAGGTCAGCAGTTCAACCATAATCGGTTCCGGAGGTCCGGTTGTAAACCAAAACAGGTTGTAACCCAAGGCGCGCTTTCGCCAATGGGGCCTCCCCCCAAGATCGGTTGTAATTAAAAAAGGGGGTGTAATCCAAAAAAAGGGACACACACTTCCGGGTTTGACGTGGTTGTATTCCGAAGCAGTTGTAATCCAAAGCGGTTGCAAACCAAGGTACCACTATAGATAAATAGGTACTGCTGTGGTGGGAAGCTACCAGTAAACGGCGTTTCTGTGTGCTCTGGCTTCCGTCACAGTGTTCTGGTGTGCCAGAAGCAATTTAGTCATGCTGGCCACATGACCCGGAAAGCTGTCTGTGGACAAACGCTGGCTCCCTCGACCTGAAGCAAGATGAGCACCACACCCTATAGTCGCCTTGGACTGGACTTAACCATCCAGGGGTCCTTTAACTTTACCTTACCTTTACACACACACACACACACACACACACTATTGCTAGCTAGGCTCTTATTGTGCACTTTTATGTGCAATTTTTTTGTTGCTTATTGATCTTATTTTGGCCAAGGGCCAGCTGAAGGGCTGTATTCTGCCCCCAGGCCTGAGGTATCCCACCACCACCTTGGGAGTGCTTCTACACAGAAATCTTCAAGTGGCTATTTTTGTTGTTGATGTTTTTTTTAACATGAATCTAAAACCTATAGTCTCCAAAGCGTTTGTGTGCATTACAGGCACCTATAAACTTCAGCGCAAAAAGAACAGAACTTTAGAAGAGGCAATTTAAGCCCTTATTCATCCTCAAGCAGAACAGGAAGTGAAGAGGCAATTGTACTACAAATGGGCATTCTGGCAAATGTGGTCTTTTAAGTCCCCATTACACACCCCAAAGCCTCGCATGTTAAGGTTCCTGGCGCCATTTTGGAAGTGGCCCTTAGAATCGCTGCAGGAGGGATACTGAGCGAAGGGAGAACTAAACTCCTCTCCCTTCTGGCTGCTAAGGATGCAGGAAGCTGGCAATAGCAATGAAAGCCTCAGGTAGCTGATATTGCTTTTAATGTGTTTTTGTTTTGCTTTTTTAATTTTTTTTTTTAAAAAATAACAATACTTAAAAATGGTCCAGTGCTGAGAGCAAGACGCAAATATGTTTTAAAATCTACATCAGCAACAGAATTGTCTTTCGCCGTTCTGAAAGTGCGAGAGGGAAGCAGAAGCAAAGATGGATAATAAAGGGAGGAAATGGGAGGGAGGAAAGGAAGTGGAGGCCTTAATTGGTGTTAAATGGTTGCCAGAGAAGCAACAGACCAAAGTGGGGTTATTTTTGTTTTTTTGTTTTTATAGCAGGCTTACGTTTACTACCTTTTCAGGAGGTTCTTGGAGAACTTGATGCCTGAGGCAGGAAATTCAAATGCTTCTTTTTTTCTTTTTTCTTTTTTTGCATATTAGTAAAAATATAATGACCATTTTGCTGCCTTTTTACATGGAACCCCACAGGGTAATCTTCTTCAGATGGGCTGCCTTCCCTGGAAGCTGCTTCTGGTGTAAAGGCAGCAGCTCAAGCTGCTCACTAGGACAGACGAGTCCCATCATGTTATGCCACTTATGAAAGAATTGCAGTGCTTGCCAGTAAGCTGCCAGGCGAAGGTACTGGCACCAGATACCTGAAAGGTTGTCTCACTCCTTATACAGGTATACCCAACAGATCACTCTGCTCCGCAGCATCGTGCAGAATCCGCACCACTAGATTTGCAGGAGGCCCTGCAATGTAGGCATCGACCCATTAGTGTGGTGACACCTTCCCCACAGAACTCCCTGCTATTACATGTCTAGTAGGCACCATCTCCATTGTTTGTTTCTGGTGCCTGTTGAATACCTTTCTTTTTCAACCAGCCTTTTGAGGGAATATTTTTTTTTATCCCAGTCTCTACCCGATTTGGATTTGAAATTGTTTTCGTAGTTTCCGGTCATAGAACCATAGATTTGGGAAGGTCTCTTTGGATCATCTAGTCCAACCCTCTGCAATTCAGGAATATGCAGCTGTCCCTTACGGGGATTGAACCTGCAGCCTTGGCGTTATCAGCACCACGCTTTGGTCAGCACCACGTTAAATAATTTTGTAGGGTGTGGTTCAGAAATGAAAGGGAAGATAGAGAGAAGGTCCCTGGGACTTCTGCTTAAAGTGTAGAGACTCTTCTTCCTTGAGGACAGTGATGGGTGATCTTCCCTTTGCTTTGGAATATTGGGTGAACAAAGAGCTAAAAACCTACCTTTCCTGGCTGGAATCTGTTGGATCCTTGAGATCTTTTTTCTGAGAGCTTGGAGGAAGTTGGGAAGCTTCTCTCTCCTAGTTTTATAATGTTGGTGCATACATGCTGATGGTGTCATGTGCACATGCCGTAACAGATTGCTCCCTTGGAATTGCAGTTTCCCCCCCACAAAACACAAAACACCTTTGCCAAGCATACAAGTCTCCTGGGAGCACGAAAAGGTTTTAGGTCTTGATGGGGCAGGGCAAGAAGCAATTGCACTAATTGATTCAATTCAAGATGCTCTCCAAACAGGAGACAAGTATCCTGGTTGTGACTTCAAGTAATGTTTGACCCCGGAGTAAAGGATTAATATGATAGAATTCTCGCTC
The DNA here is from genome assembly GCF_009819535.1 of Lacerta agilis. NCBI lineage: Eukaryota > Metazoa > Chordata > Lepidosauria > Squamata > Lacertidae > Lacerta > Lacerta agilis. The sequence goes on along the minus strand of NC_046314.1, from coordinate 29,933,620 downwards.
CTCCTAACCAGTTTTGAAGCATGAAGAATCATTATGTTGTCAGCCAGAAAAGAACGTTGATGGAGATTATACTCTCTTTAGAAGATATCCAACCATTATGTGCTGGACAAACTTGTACTGTGAACCAAGCAATTACAAAGTTAAGGTTACAAAAAAAAAAAAAAAAAAAAATTCAATGAATCCGGGGACACTTTTCAACTTCAATGGATTTTGTATGGGGACTGATTTGTAAATCCGGGGACTGTTTCCAAGTGCATTAGTAGCCAGAGAGGATTCCATGAATTTTTATTTGATCAGTTAATTTAGGCAAGGGAATCTAAGCCTTTCCTCAGATTACAGGTAGGTAGCCGTGTTGGTCTGCCGTAGTCGAAACAAAATAAAAAATAAAAAAATTCCTTCCAGTAGCACCTTAGAGACCAACTAAGTTTGTTATTGGTCTGCCATAGGCTACCCACCTGTAACTTTGTTATTGGTATGAGCTTTCGTGTGCATGCACACTTCTTTAGATACTTTTCCTCAGAGCTAGTCTTTCAGAGCTTGTGGGAAGTACTGTATATTGCAACTCTGCTACTTGTATTGCTAAGCCTGTTAAAAAGGAGGCTACCCCCCCTCTCTTTTGCCCTTCCTTGCAGCTGCCCATGGTGTGGTTTCTCTACACTAGTCTTTCTGTTAGCATTCCCCTCTTTGATCCAGCTTGTGCTACTGGTGGGAGGCAGCTCTCATGCAGAACAACTTTTGGTTTTCTGGTAAGCTGTAAAGTCGCTGTTACAGGAAAGGATAGGTGTAAGTTGATCAGGGAGAAGTGTTCCAATGACATCACACAAGATGGTTGCCTTTTTCTTCACAGGAAACCACCGTGTACACCACAGAGCAGCCGCCCTGCATTACTTTCTTGCCTCCATCCCCCCCCCAATCATCTGCTTAAAAATAAGCTGTGGATGTTTTCCCTCCTTAATTGTGCCTCTGTAATGCAAGCCTTGTGTTTGTGTTTCCATGTTTTTATTCTTTTTAAAAGCCACCCAGTTGCAAATACTGTAGGCCTGGGAATTTGCATACCTCATCTAAACCAGAATAATAGCTACGGCTAAAAAATAATAATCCCACTCTACTCTATGCCTGTTGTGGAGTAACACTGTAAGACAAACCCCTAACCGTAATTAATTCTACTTGTTGGAATGCAAGCAGGGTTTTCTTAACCCCCCCCCCCTGTTTTTGGAGATTAAAATAAGACTAGAATAATTAGAGAATTTTGAGGTTGGAATGGACCTTGGATACAGTCTTTTCTGAACTCTGTGCTCTGTGCAGTATCGCTCTGGAGCAAATAAATAAGGCTTGATTTACTTTTGTCCACCTTCCTTCTTACTTGTTTCTGCGAGAAACCTTGGCTGTCCTTTATTATAACTCAGCTAAGCAATTAATAGCCTAACCTGCTGCTGGACAGACTGTGCCGCTTGAGACCACAGTAGGTTGGGGTCGGAAATCCTTTTTTTTTATTTTGTTCTTTTAAAAAAGATTTTCTTGATTCACAAAAGTGTGTGCAATGTCTCTCTCTCGTATGTTTCCAAGTAACATTTTTACAAATCAGTTTCATTTGTTGAGACTTTAGGAAGAAAAAGGGGGGAAGAGGTGGGCGGGGGGGGGGGGAAAGATGGTTGGGGTGTGGTCGGGTGACTATGTTTCTATTTTACTTAATGTATATAGGGTTTGGTGTCAGCGCTGTTTGTGCAGGTTCTCTGTTGTTCACTTGTGTTCCTTTGGTGGTGAGAGGTTAGGGTTGGCCTAGGGTGTGATTGTTCATTTGTGGTTGGAATCCTTTTTGCCAGCAATTAAATGGGTTGAGAGAGTTCTAGTGTAGCCTTCTCTGACATGCTAATTTTCCATTTGTTTGGTTTTGGCACAAGGCAGCGGCGGAGGAAGCTGCTCGGGTGCCTGGGGTGGTGCGCCCAGGGGCGGAGCGAGGCACCCATAGGGGCAGGGCGCACCGCAGGGCCTCCAGAGTCTGCCTGCCTCCTCCCACTCAGCCACCCTACAGCTGGGGGGGGGGAGGCAGCGGGTGGATTGTTTGGGCAGTGCGGAGCCTGCATGCGCCCAAGCCACTGCATCTCTCCCAGGAGAGACGGGTGGCTCAGGCACACTGCAGCCTCCGCGGTGAGTGCCACCCGCCATTTTGTCACTCCCCTCAGTGGTGAGATCCGGGCTGGACCGCAACCACCACACCCCCCTTCCTCCGCCCCTGGCACAAGGGAGCATTGCAACCTTTAAATCTTTGCGCTGAGAAGATGAGCGCCACAACCCCAGAGTCGAACACGACTGGACCTAATGGTCAGGCGTCCCTTTACCTTTAAACTTCCTATCAAGAAGTCATTGTCACAAACTTTTTAGTGCATTTCCCTGCAATTTCTCTTAACTACACAGAGTTATACAAAAAAGTGCATTTGCTGCAACAAAGCGCTTTAATCCACTTTAATTGTGCAAGCATGAATTTATGGTATGCGATGGTCACTGTTTTGGAGAAGGGACTCAGTCTGGAGGTGACTATTTATTTATTTTACTAACCTTATATAATCCTTGTTATACAACTCAGATTGTCGTCCCCCCCCCCCCCCCCGTAAAACAAATGCAGTCTTGACCTCAGGAAGTGGAGGCAGTGAATTGCTTTTGTGTGCTAAAGGTCATGACAAATCGTGGACCTTTCTGTTAACAGCAGTCCCCAAGTTTAGGGCACCTTGATAGCTACCCTCATTGCAAGCTAAATTTGTGGCTTGCAGCCATATTGTTTAGAAATCTTCTCCATACATTTTCTGTGGTCCATGCCCACATCCAGCTCAATCCACAAAGAACTGCCAGTATGGTGGGTGATTTGTTGTGAGTGTTCATACCAATGAGACTCTTGCAACACTAGTTCTTAAAACTTTACCTCTCCTTTGTTCTCCATTACCTTCTTAAGAATAAAAGATAATGTCTTGAAATCCAGTCCAACAGACAGAGTTAAATCTACAGTCTTAGCTAGCAGTGCTGTTAATAACGGGAATAAAACTTTGCCTTTTTAATCTGGTTCCTATTGATTTCTCTGCTTCCCATTAACTGGTGTGCTGTGTTAAGTGCAGGGAAACATCAAAATAGTCTCTTCTATAATTATCTGCAAAATCTATACTTTAGTCCCAGGGTTACTCTGTAAAGCAGTGAGCTGACGTAAGTTTAAAGGCGCTGAAAATCTTCAACATGGTTGAGAGTGTGGCAAGTAGGGATGGGCGAATCTGCCCATTTCGGTTCCTTGCAGTTTCTAATTTTTCCAAATTTTCTCCACATTTCCACACCTGTTTGTACTCACCCGCTTTCAGGGGCAAATTTATTCTCATATACACGTGTGTGCGCGCAATTTGGCCTAATTAACCCAATTTTTGCAAAGCAATTTCTTCCAACATAAAGCATTTTTCTATGTTGATTTCTTGAATATATGCATCTCGCTCTTTTTTTGTACGCATCAATTGTTTGGAGAACTACCCAGCAAAATTCAGAGAAGTGCGAATTTGAAAGGATGGCTGTGTTTAAGTTCATGTTTTGTTTTGGAGAAGTGTGACTTGGGGCCTTTTGCCACATAACTATGTAAAGTGGTATAGTTGCTGGGGGGCATTTTGGGATGGGGAGGGGGCATTCTGACACACAGCATCCTCATTATTTAGCTAAAATTCCACAATAATGTACTTGGGGGGGGACAGCTTTCCCCTCCCTTCTACTGTGAAAAACTTGGCATTTGTGAAAGATCTGGAATGGATCCGCAATGTTTCCATTTGCGTGGCATGTGTGCAAGCACCATCCTGGTCTTGGTGGGGAGGGAGGGTGGGGTTGGCGCATGTGGTTTGAGGCATCTGTTTTGCAACACTTCCTTTGGACAGATGCAAGCTGTCAGTTTGTGAGCTCAGTTCGGAAGAGAGAGATGTCAGGTAGAGGCGATGGTACCAGTGACAGCAGTCATTAGCTGCAGACCAAATTTAATCACAGTAACTAGGTTTCCCCAGAGCTCAGGCAGATACACAATTCCTCTTCTAATCTCCTGTTCTCTGACAGTATTAGAATTCTGGAATATTAGGCATTAAACACCCCCACCTACCCCCCCCCCCAAAAAAAATTCTGTTTCCCCCGGTGCATGCAAATAACTCTGACATTTACTTGCTGGAGGAACACAAAGATATTTAAGGGGCATGGAATGTTTCTCAATTCGGGCACAAGCCGCCATTTGTGCAGAAAGGAAAACCCCAACCAGTCATCCGAAAAGTTGTGCAGGCAGAGCAAAAGTTTTGGTACCCAGATAGGAAGGATGAAGCATTAAAACTGGAAAACTCGTGGGCTGGTTGTTTCTCGGTTTATAAAGAACTGCCTCATTGTGCCCCTTCTACCAGGGAAATGTCCTCCAATCAGCTGGTTAGCATCAACTCTCTGCCCACGCTACACAGATACAGCCCTGCTCAGCAATTTGAGCTTCCTGGCACTAAACCCAGCCTACATGGTGAGGGAGGGTTTGCTTTATTTTTCGAATGTGAGAGGGAAGAATCTCCTCACCCACACCATGGTCACCATTCTCTCCTGGCTATAGTAAAATCTCTATCCTATTTGTGGTTGTATCAACCCATAGTTACCTTTCCCCCAGAAACTCAGAATTTGTCTAGCCTCTGTATTTAACTTCCCCCCCTCAGAACTACTGTAGTCTTGCTTCTTCTTTAATGGCTGATGAATGGCTGTAGTTAAATGGTGATAGTTCTTCTGCTTTCCATCAGCCCTCACTCCAAGGCTGAATCCTGAATTTTCAAACTGGGCATGTTTAGAACGTGAGCTTCCTCTGTAAAGTAGCTGAGTGTATAACTAAAGCATACCTGGCACACATTTTCAAGATAAATTAGCCCTGATTTTTATTGTTTTAAAAGACTGTGGGTATACTATAGACTTTCTATAATTTGACCTGTGAGTGGACTGCTTAGTCAAGAGGATAATGGGAAAATCCGTGTTTGGAATGTAGTCTTCTTGCTCTCTTAATCGTTTTAATGATCTTGCTGTCTTTATAAATATCGGCATCAACAGTGCACGTAAAATTATTTCTGATTAGAAGTGAGGGTTGAACGTGAAGCATTTATTTATTTATTATCGAAGGCATTGCTGCTTCGCCCATCAAATCCTAGAGTCTCCTGCAATAACAGATCGAAACACAGCATGGGTCCATAGGCTGGCGATATCCTAGCTGTTTTTACTTCAGAATGTATATGGATGTGAACTATCCAGGCAAATGATGCAAAGTTGATGGTGCTGAGCATGAGCAATCTTGAGATTTTCTTGCCTCATATTCCCACTTATCTATGGAACCCTTACATCCTGGTTGAAGTATCTGTATGATGCAAAGGATTTTGAGACATTCCAGAGCAGTGGTTTTCATGCTTTCTGTGTGTGTGTGTGGGGGGGCCTTTTACATGAACCACGTTTGCACAATTGTCTCTCTGCTTAATAAGCCAAGAGATGATCAAGCCTTTTGTTCATACACATAACACAGCCCCTTTGTTCTGCCATCCATGTGAGTTGCAGTTAAACTAGGATTCATCTTAGCTTCCTAGTTCATCTGAACTAGGGAGCTATGGTTGCCAGCTTTGGAACAAGCCAGGGTATTTATCCCTGGTTTGGAGGTTGTTTAATAGCCTGGCTTGTTATGGAGCTGGTAACCATAGTTTCCTGATTTCACATGAAAAGGGAAACTGTGGTTAATTGGTGGCTTCCTGGTTTAATTGTGTGAAGGCAAGAACAAAGGGCTGCATGTGTTGGGGAATGAACCCTTCATATCTTGCCTTATTAAGTCAAGACATAATTGTCCAAACTGACTCATTAAGTCATCTGCCAATAAACTCCAGGTTGTGTTCTATTGAAAGCCCAATGGCAGAGCTATGGAAACAAATAATGTCCGCCACTGTGTTGCAGATAATTTTGGTGTATATTGTAGGGGACACAATCCAATTGGGGTGAGGCAGTTTTGAACACACTCAACACTTTCATATGCCCACACATTGCAGGGGAAGACAAATAATGTCGAAAAGCTTTCCTGGAGAAAAGCTTGTCTGTCATTCCTGATCTCATGGCCAAACTTGCAGAGAACCCCAGATTTCTCCAGAATGCAGTCTAGAAACAACTGCAATTGGGTCTTGCTCTCCTGCTGCCCAAATAGAGAATACATCCAATGTTCTCTTCCCTTCCTGCATATTGCACAGAAAGATTGTAACGATGGACAAAGCTGTTCTCTTCTAGCAGTTTGTTAGCTATTTGTTCGCTGGCATGGCCTTCACTCAGCCCCCCCCCCTCCCCATTTCCTGTTCCCTCTGGGCAAAGCTAGACATGTCACAATTCATGCATCCAACAAGTGTGCCAGTGGATTGGGGTTTTTAAAAATAGTAAATAGCAGATAAGGGTCCCCTATGTGGATTAGGGTCAGAGCAGGAATCAAAGGTTTAAAGCCCCCCCCATCTTATCAGCATGGTCCTGATCCAATAGCTCCTCCATCAACTGCTATTTTTTCGATAAAAGGAAGATTTGCACACTTGCTAATTGTGGGAAGGGAGCCATGACTAGTATGGCTTTCTGTGAACATGCATTTGTCAAGTTTAGCCCTTGGATAAAGGCACAGGAAAGTCTAGTACGGTGGTACCTCGGGTTAAGTACGCTTCAGGTTAAGAACTCCGCTTAAGAACAGAAATGGTGCTCTGATGGCGCAGCGGCAGCAGGAGGTCCCATTAGCTAAAGTGGTGCTTCAGGTTAAGAACGAATTAAGTACTTAACCCGAGGTACCACTGTACTGCTAGATAACATTTCGGGGGGAAGAGTCTGGCCTAAGTCAAGCAAGCCAGTCCCATCCTGGACCAAAGTTCGCAATCCTTTCTTCCTCCATAGCAGATTTTGCTGACTGGGCAGCTCTGCAAACAAGAGTACTTCCTGCTCATCTTCCAACATTGTGTATGCAATCAAATGCCAACAGTGCCCTTCAGCTCTCTATATTGGACAAACAGGCCAAACCCTATGCCAAAGGATAAATGGACATAAATCTGATATCAGGAATCACAAGACAGAGAAACCAGTAGGAGAACACTTCAATCTCCCAGGACATTCTATAAAAGATCTCAAAGTAGCTGTCTTAATACAAAGAAATTTCAGAAATAGACTGGAAAGAGAAGTGGCTGAATTACAACTAATCACCAAACTTAAAACCACGGAGAAACCTGGTCTGAACAAAGACATTGGATTCTTATCTCATTATACATAACAAAGCTATCTTTAGCCATCTCACCACTTGCCTTTCCCTGCAAGACTAATTACAGCCGTTCAACAGGTTTTCCACACCTATCAGCTGATCACCCATTCCCACCACCCTTCTGAGCAATACCCCTCCCCACTCCCTCACTATATTTAAGGATCTGGTGACTTCTGTTTCAGTGTATCTGAAGAAGTGTGCATGCACACGAAAGCTCATACCAGGAACAAACTCAGTTGGTCTCTAAGGTGCTACTAGAAAGAATTTTCGATTTTGTTTTGACTATGGCAGACCAACACGGCTACCCACCTGTAACAAGAGTACTTCCTGTGAGCAAACTTTCAGCCAATAATTTTTGATGGCTGTTCCCCTCCCTCTCTCCTTTTTTTCCCTTTATTTTAATCGGATTACAGTAACTGGCCACCCACATTAATCTTAGATTGTTCATTTATGTTTAATCCTGTTTACTAGAGCAGAGACCCCTCTGTTGACCTTTGCACTCAATTTACTTCATATGAGCAGCAGAGTTGGGAACCCTTGAATTTTCACTTCAGTGTCTGATATGAGTGGCGTCATTCCTTTGGCCCAGTATTAAATATTTGTGCCACTTACCGGTTTTTGATAAATCCTCACGGAGGTTTGCAAAAGATAAAAAATACTAAAGAAGTAAAAAACCAAGATCCAAAACCAAGATCCAGAGTGGTAAAAGAGGAAAAGCAAAACAACAGAATTTAACTTTGAACGGGATTGAAGAGACCTGACTAACAATCATGGGTTTAAGCATGGTGTCAGAAAAATATGAGTTTTCCTGGGGAAGGAATATGAAAGGCAACTGAAAGACCTCTACCTGGGAGGTCCTCTGCCTAACCTCTGTGGGCAGGGCACTTGGGCAATGGCCTCCAAAGTAGTTTGGTTTGGGTGACAGACTGCAATCCTTCAGGTAACCAAGTCCCAAATTGTAAAAGGGCTTTAAAGCGCTTTTGACTTGGGGTGGGAATCGGTCGTCTGTGAATGTTTATTTAGGACTGGAGAATGGTGTTCATATCAGCTGTTCCAAGTTAGTTCCAAACACAACTGCAAAGTATATTGCAGTCTCCAAAGGCAGGCCTGAGTAGACCGCTTTGCAGTATGCTAAAATCTGGTGTGTAGATGGATTTGCTCCACATTTTTACTTCAGTGCCACTTGGGATACTTTTTGGCAGATGCTACTGTGAAGTTTTAACAGCAGTGTATGTGTCCTCTCCCGGTTGTTAGATGTGTAGTGACTTTAAACAAGGGTGCAATATTGCACACGTTCATAGCACAAACATATCCCTTCCTGCTTTGCAGTTATGCAGTTCTCTTACTCAGTTTTCACTATGCATTTTGCTTCAGAGTATCTTGTTGGAAATCCAGAGAACTAATCTATAGTCTTAAGGATAGTGCCATACCTGTAAATGTTGTTGATATAAATCCAGCAGTTGGCTATTCCACTGGGTAGTTCTGGCCAAGTCGTGTGACCAAAGCACATCAAATGCACATCAAATGCCGATCATGCAATAAGTAATATATTTGAGGTTTGCACAAACTGCAGAGCATTCTGGGTGGCGCTGTGACACACGACAGTCCAATCAAGTTGGCTGTATGGTCAGATGAAGCACAGATTCTTTTTCCTCAGAGGAGAAGCATATTATTGATAATTCAGTTAACGTGGACTTGGCCCTGAGCTCATTGCCTTTAATTACTTGCTTTTGAACATGCATATGGCTCTTCATTAAAACCGCCCCATGCCCATTAGATGGAGACTCTCAAAAACACCTTTTCAGGATAGAATTCAGGTATGGGTTTTGTACTTATTACATATTGAAATTGGGTATCTGTTTTTATTTTATATTTTATTTTATTTATTGGCGTTCCCAGGTTCTCTCAATAGAAGTTCCAGGGGTGTCCTGTGTGAGTGAAAAGGCACTTCTGCAAGGAAGCCTCATCAAATTCTTCCCATTTCCCTTCCCAGTTGCAACTCCCTTTGCCCCAACCCACCCTGTTCCAGAGGGTCCTCAAGTCTCTGTAGTGGCTTTGGTGGGGGGCATAGGAGACTATAGTGTTGTCGATAGAGAACCAGGAAAACCCTTCTACTAGTTGTTCTCTGGATCCAGCCCGTGACAATTTCATTCATTATAATAGAATCATAGAATTATAGGCTTCAAGGGGACCACAAGGGTTGTCTCGACCAAACCCCTGCGATGCAGGAATCTTTTGCCCAGCGTGGGGCTTGAACCCACGACCCAGCAGCCAAGCAAATTAAGCGTGGGTTTTCCAGCTGCTATCCCAGTCCCAGCTACTAGCTATACCTGTACTAGCCTAGCTGGAGAAATGGAACCATCTCTCTTTTCTTTTGGGACAGTTACTCACTGAAGAACAAGTAACACCCCGAGCCCAAGTGTTAACACGAAGGACAAATTTGGTGAAATTTAAGCAGAGCTGATTTTGCCTTGAATTATTCAGGGAAGGCAGAGCTGGGTGGCACAATTCTTCTTTCCTTTTGCTTAAGGGAACTCTGCATTTCCTCTTGCTGAGACGCAGTGGCCTCTTTTGATCAAGCCTGTCAAGAGTGTTTCTCCTGCTGTGCTTCCCTCTAACCAGGCTTCATTTCTGTAGGCACGCTGAAACGTTTATTTCTTATGACAGATGTTACTTCAATGTTGTTGCCTCCTCACTAAAAATGAGTTTAAAGCCTAGAAATTTAAGAAAATGGTACCCTCGGATGAGCAATCCCAGTTTTCCTGTTAATAGTTATTTTTGTGCCATGCTGCTTCCCAGCATAAAGGTAAAGGTAAAGGGCCCCCTGACAGTTAAGTCCAGTCACGAATGACTCTGGGGTTGTGGCGCTCATCTCGTTTTGCAGGCCAAGGGAGCCAGAGTTTGTCCGCTTCTGCAGACAGTTTTTTCTGGGTCATGTGGCCAGCATGACTAAGCCGCTTCTGGTGAAGCCAGAGCAGCGCACGAAAACGTCGTTTACCTTCCCGCTGGAGCGGTACCTATTTATCTACTTGCACTTGACGTGAAGAAGAAGAAGAGTTTGGATTTGATATCCCGCTTTATCACTACCCGAAGGAGTCTCAAAGCGGCTAACATTCTCCTTTCCCTTCCTCCCCCACAACAAACACTCTGTGAGGTGAGTGGGGCTGAGAGACTTCAAAGAAGTGTGACTAGCCCCAGGTCACCCAGCAGCTGCAGGTGGAGGAGCGGAGACACGCACCAGGTTCCCCAGATTATGAGTCTACCACTCTTAACCACTACACCACACAGCTTTCATGCTTTCGAACTGTAGGTGGGCAGGAGCTGGGACCGAACAACTGGAGCTCACCCCATCGCAGGGCCTCAAACCGCCAACCTTCCGATTGACACAACTATGGGCTTCATCCTGCACTGCCGCTGTCTTCAGAAGAAGCGCTTTTGGCGGCGGTTGAACCTTGTTTGCTGATCTTGAGCAAAGGTAGTAATTGAATGGTTAGCATTGTCTTCTTCCCTATTTTCTGGGTGGGGAAGGGGAAAGCTTTAACATAAGAGAGATCAGTAGGTAGCCGTGTTGGTCTGCTATAGTCAAAACAAAATAAAAAATAAAAAAAAATCCTTCCAGTAGCACCTTAGAGACCAACTAAGTTTGTTCTTGGTATGAGCTTTCGTGTGCATGCACACTTCTTCAAATACACTGAAATAGAAGTCACCAGAGATCAATCTACCATACAGGCAGGGCAGTGTCTTGTACTTGAACCTGCTTGTGACAACACTTAAGATGACTGGGGGCATAAATGGCCCATGGCCCTTAAGAGAACAATAAATCACAAATAAAAAAATACGTGTGGCTTTCTGTGGCTTTCCCTAGGACGTCAAATGAAATAAAAACATAAGCGAGTCATTTGAGACAGCTATATCAAAACACCTGTTTGGCTCAGATACTTATCAGATAAGTTGTGTAAGCCTGTTCTCTGAAGCCTTCATCCAGAGAACTTCCTCTTGGCAATATAACTTCCTTATATGGTACATGCCGTGCACACTGATATCGCCACCCAACAGAACCGCTGAAGGTCAGTTTTAAACGATCGCTTTTGCAAAATGTCAGTGGCTGGCAATTCCTTTTGAAAAGTGTGAGCATGCCAAAGGGCTTTGAGCCATTTTTTAAAGCATGCATTTAGAGCAGTGATGGTGGATGCTTCTTGGGACTGCTGGGGTGGAAGTCAGGGAGCCCAGTGGTAGGTGGAATCAGAGCCAATGGCAGGCAGAGCCATCTAGAATTGTAGTTTTGTCCCCATCCTTCTACCTACCAAGTCCTAGAAGGGCAACATTGAGAATAAGGAGGACTCAAAAGACAGGAAGTGCCACCTACTACTTCCTGGTTGGAAGTAGGAATGTGGCTGAGGCCAAGATTGGTGAAGCACTGCTCCATTCACCCTAATGGATCAACCTCTACTGCTTTGGAGACAGTCCTCTGTGTGAAGGGCTGTCCACTCCGCTTTCAAGATAAAGAATCCTAAGTAGCGAGAGCAGAGACCCTGGAGTTCATAGAATCATAAAGTTGGAAGGGACCCAAAGGGTCATCCAATCCAACCCCCATGCAGTGCAGGAATCCTTTGCCCAACGTGGGGCTCGAACCCACGACCCTGAGATTAAGAGTCTCATGCTCTACCGACTGAGGTTAATTTTTGGGTAGCAGCTCACGTAGAGGGCCTATAGCTCACCTGGTCACAGCTTTCCCCACTATGGCGAGGTAAATATTTTTGTTTACATCACAATAAGTACTTTTGAAAATTGTATATGTGCAATTAACATACTAACATTTCACAGAAATCTTTGTTCTTGTTTGGTGTTTGTATTAACCCTTTTGCTGTGGTGCATGAGTGGCCCTCAGACCACGCTTAATATGTCAATTTGTGCACTATTTCATTTGGCTTCCACTGTAATGCCTGGTTTAATTGTAAAGGTATTTCGAAACCGGCTCCAAGTTTGTTTTTCTTTGTAATATTCTGAAAAACGCTGTAATCTAACTGAGATATAAATATTAGCATTAGGAACCTGCTCTGCCACAGATAAATCAACCTTGAAGCAACTCTAGTTTTGCAGCCGGTGGTTTTGAAGTGTAGCTATTCTCTCCCGGGGTCCATTGCTCCTTTTGTAGAAAGCATGAGATTCCTTCCCCAGTTTCTCATTCTTTCCACATTTGCATCTGTGCCATCTACTACTTCATTCTCATTTCATGTGACTCCAGACTTGCTCCATGTTACGTTTCACGCCTATACACTCATAGTCTTGCATAAGCGAATTTGTGCGCTAAAACAGCCAGTTTCCACATCCTGAAAATTCAAGTCAGGAATCTTCTGCTTAACGCCATTCCCAGGCATTCTTAAACAGTCCACTGAGGGTCGGTGCTCATTAGCCCCCCTCTCTCCAACCACCAATTCAGCCTTCCCCACATTTAATAGAAAGGTCTCGAGGGGGGTTTGTAAGCACCTTTTGTTTACAACGCAGGAAGGTCAGTGTGGAGTGGGCAGGGCTGGTGCATATGCCCCCTTTGCCCAGAGGGTTTAAGGATGCCTTGGGGGGAGGGGGGGTCTACATAGGGAGAGCCTGAAGTTCCAGGTGTGAATGTAAAAAAGAAGCCTTGATGCCTGGGGAAACAACCCGATATTCGAAATAGATGCTTATATATATGCCATGCTAGGATGCTCTTGTAACTTGTTAATAATGTAGAGGTAGCACCGAATGCCAAAATCCAGATCCCTGGAATCCTTGAAAACCAGTCATGCTCCTAGTCCTCTCAATAATTCTTACAAAAGCAATCCTAAATATACTGGTCTGAAATGACGCTTACTTTGATAGCAAATGAGAACAATGTTCTTTGAACTGGACTTGGACATCTTTCTCTCTGTCTCTGCCTTCAAGGGCTTGTGCATTGTCCTACTTTTGCCACCTTGTTTCCGTGTTCTGGTTGATGTATTTCTATTACCGTGGGTACTAAGCGTTCTTTGTGTTTGGCAACTACCCTTAGTCTCTCCTTCAGGCCTTCGATATCTATCACATAGAAAGCATTGTCCTTACCAAGAGGCTGAAATGTAAGATAATGTCAGGAGCTGGATGACAAATAATACTCAGTTGTCTTTGTTTGTTGGGTGCGCTTTTTTAAGGGGTGGGGGGTGGGATGGGAGATTGGGGGTCAAGGGAAGGAGAGAAACTTCTTATTCCCCCCCCTAAACTTTGCGGATTTCCCATTCCATCAAATAAAATTTATTATTTGGAAGGTAAATTAGATTGCTAGCACGTGCAGATAAATATTCTGGGATTGCAAAGAAGAGAGAGAGAGAAAAAGTGCTTTTGGGAGTGATTTGTAGCCAGCCAACAGAAGAAAAAAAAACTTACAGGTATACTTCACCTCCTCTTGAACTGTTGGGGTCAAATTTCTTGCTCATTTAGAAATGTAGATCCAAGCACACATAATGCTCTTCTGCTTATAATATTCTCAGTTTGAAATTACAACCACAAAAAAAGAAAATTACACAAAAGCACTGGTGTGCTCTTGGGTGGGTTAAACACACACACACACACACATCCTAAGATGGAAGAAAGCAAAACTCTTCACCTGACTGTACTGGAAATTATTGGCTACACTTTTAAAACTTTTTTTTAAAAAAAAAAACAGCAGAAGTGCACAGTTAATGCTGTTATAGAGGGTTTTGTTTGCTTAATCCAGGCCTGCACAATGTTCAGCCTGTGGGCAATTGCAGTGCTTTCCCCGAGTGTCTGCTGCTCTCGAGGGAGGGGGGGGGTCACTTTAATTATCCATTGTTTGCAGCCACCTATTCCTGAGCTCCTTCGTGTGTTTGTGTGGTCTCTCTTCAAATCCAAAGCTTCCCAGTTGCTCATTCGGTGCCCAGTTGTTTTATGCGGAACTTGTGCACAAGGCATATGCCCAATTTTTATGCCCAGTTGTGTTTTTAGCTACAAGGAAGAGTCTGAAGGCCATGCCACAAAAGCAACAGCAGGGAAGGAGCAGCCCTTGCACAACCCACCTCCTTGGTTTCCTCCTTGCTGAGGGTGGAAGTAAAAGTGGGCGAGGAGAAGGGCTGTACGGAAGGCTTGAAAGTTTGCTTGCTTGGTTTGCTCGCCTGTCTTCCTCTCGCCAGACCAGCTGAGGTACAACTGCACATTCTCCTTTGGGCAGAACCTGCGACAACTGGAAGAGTTTCAGGTAGGGGTGTGTGTGAGAGAGAGAGATGGAGGAGGATGACAAGGGATCTAAATCAAGCAATTAGTTTTTATTTTCCAGTATACCTCCTTAAGCCCAGGGTAGCCAGCATAGTACACTCCAGATGTTGAAGGAGTAGGGTTCCGTTTGTTCCAGACCATTGGCCATGCTGGCCGGAGTGGATGAGAGTTGGAGAATGGCAACATCTGGGCGGTTTCATGTTAGCTATCCCTGCTTGGAAGCTTAAAACGTTTTTAAAATATCTTTGGGGTGGGGTGGGGTGGGGTCTTAAGAGCTGAAGGCGACATAACAGGAAAGTCCTGCTCCCTGCTTTCAAGCACCTGCACCCCTTTGTTTATTTTGATTGACATAGCAGTGCTACTGAAGGAAATGTGTAACTTTCTACTGGCTGCTCTAAAACTGCAGCCTTCTCCTCCTCCTCCTCCTCCTCCTCCTCATCATCATCATCATATTTCCTCCAGCAGGGCATATGATAGTCTGGGACAGGGCTTTTTTTCCAGCCAGAGCTCAGCTCTGGTGGACACCATTGCCATTCTAAGAGAACAAGGGAGAGATTCGTGGTGAGCTCTGGCACCTCTCTTTTCTAGAAAAATAGCACTGGTTTGGTCATGTGATTTAGATCAGAAAAGCAGCATTTGTAGCAAGGGTTAAATGCTCCATCCCCTCGCATCCCCACTGTTCCAGTTAAAATTACCCCCCCCTTGCTTTGCTCTGTATATGTTTGTATGTGTAGATAGTAGTCATTCTGATTTTTTCACAGGGACAAAGTTGCATTAAGCAATTGCTGTCCCATCATATGTTTCAGTTCATGTTCCTGTCATTTCCTTATTGCAAAAAGGTTGTTTGGGGTTTGTTGTCCAAGAGCTCCAATACAGCTCTAAATGTGCAACCTGGGTGTGCCGGTCTGCGATTGACTCTCGCCCCAAAATAGCGACAGTCTGGAAGTGCGCTAAGAATGGAGGAAGAACAGACAGGAGTCCTTCACTCTATAAGAAATGGTTAAATGGATGCTGCTTGCTGAATTAGTATGAAAAGCTGTCTTTTTACCAGCCCTTGTTTACCCAAATCAAGGTCCAGAACCAACCTGGGAATGGCAGTGAAACCTTTCGGACATATTTTATCATTTGGAACAATTAATGCTAGATGAAGTGATGAAATGGTGACCTTGTCGTGCCCTTGGGCTAAAGAGCTCTCCTCTCCCTGCCTAATCAAGTTAAATATCTGAGCTCTACATTTTGATGTGCCTACAACTTGACCTTAAAGAGAAACTAGCCTGTCGCTACCCATCTCTATTTGCAGGCCGCCACCACCTTTTCCACTGGCTGGGGATTTTTTTTTTTTAACAAAGTGCTTTGCAGCCAGACATCTCGAGTGAAAGTGGCACTCTCTGTTCCCACCTCTTGCAGAGCAATCTGCTAACTTTCGCTGATGGAAGAGGAGTTGGTGACAGCAGAGGGAGCAAATGAAAGAATGGCCAAAAAGGGGGCTAGACTTTTGGGCTGTCATCTGACAGTCCTGTTAGGAAGACAGGCTCTGTGTGTCTGCTTATGAGGATCAGAAGGCAAAAATGCTGGTCAGGTCAGTTTTTATTTAGCTTTGCTTATGCGAGCCTCTTGGGACAGGGTGTTGAGCAAGAAGCTTGTCTGTTTTCCAACTGGCGTCTTATGGTAGCATATATATGTTGAACCTGAGAGTTTTATAATGAGATGTAGCTCAGTGGTAGAGCCTCTCTGTCTTGCATGCTGAAGGCCCCAGATCCAATCCTGGTGTCTCCAGGTAGGGCTTGGTTATGCCTCCTGCTTGAAACTCTGGAGAGTTGCTGCCAGTCCCATGGACATAGCAGCGTTCGAAATTAGCCAAGCGCATTTTGCACCTAGCTTTCGGCCACTTGCGACCAAGGGAAGATGCCTTGGCACCAGGAAGGTGCCTGACATCTCTACCATCTGGAGTTGCATGAAGGGGGTTCCTTGGATCTGGATTGTTTTCACACACTAATACCACATCCTGTAGAATTCTATCCATTGTATTTTATCTGCGCAACCGGAATGACTTTCAGGAACCAAAATGCTTTTTCCCCCTTTGCCGTCTGAGCAGGAGCAGTGAACAGCGTTACAGTGAACTGTTGTGGCTTGTCTTCACTTAGCCTACCCCACTGTCCTGCTCACAGTCGTGAAGAATATCCCTACATTATGAATGGTCTGTGTCACCATTAAGGAAAAAGAGTTAGTGACAGGCCAATATATATGTGGGCTGTCTCTGGAGCAAGTGACTTTTCTTTAAGTTCTCAAAGCTCTTAACATAGCTCAAGGTTGTCATCTGAACTAGCCAGATGTTTAACAATCACAGTCAGTCTGTCATTTGAAGAACTTTAGAGCTGTCTTGCCTCAAAAGGCCAACTAGACATTCCGTTTTGGTGTAATCTTGCTTTAAGAAGCCATTTGGCACCCAGCTTATATATCTGAGTTTCCAACAGTGGTACACAGTACTAAACTGGATGAACTCAGTGGAAGGCAGCTTTCAATGTTCCTATGGATGGAGAACAGCCATGTGAAATGTTGGCAGCAAACTGGCTGCTCTGGGATTAGCTTCTTTTAATGGACTCAAACAGATGATACTCCTCAAGCAGCCCTGCGTTTTGATTGGTTGTCGTGTCACATATTTCACAGCGATATTAGCTGAGCTTTGTTGACAGCAAGGAGTTAACACACAAAGGACTTTGTGCTTGCCCCTTCAAAAGTCGCTGGGTCAGCCTGAATGCTGACTCTGCACGATGAGAATCTCATTTTACCTTCTGAGCCAAAGAAGAACTTGTGCCCAGGGAGTGACTCTTGATTCGTAATACTGCCAGCGTTACAAGCAGGGAAAATCCATATTCCAAACCAGGTAATTTTGACTTTGGAGACATCTCTAACTTGCAAACCTGTTCTTTTATTGCATCTTTCTTGAGTTACCAGTGAGTATAGCTTCAGCATCTCTCATTTTGATAATTATCATTATGAACAGAACCCTAAATGGCAATTTTTAGGCAATATTTTAATGTCCCAATTCTAATCTATATATTTTAAATGCTGCTGTATATGTGTATATACGTGTATGGTATTTGTTGTGCAAATTTTAATGTATTACTTTTGTATTGTTGATTTAGTGAGTTGGTCTGTGACCGTAAAAATAAATTCATTCATTCATTCAGTATTGTTTCTTTGGAGGCTGTTGCTCTTACATAAAACCAGGGATGTTTTCTGTGACTGTAGAGGTAAAAGAAACCACCCAGTTCAGTAGCTTGTCCTCTGTGAAGGCAGGGGAGCATATTTTAAAGAGGCAGGGAGTGACCTTTCTAACTTAAAAAAACCCCACTAAATCTACCCCAGTGAGCTTCTTAACCATTCCTAGTAGCAGGTAAGGATCTAGAAGAAATATCAATGGAAAGAATGTGGAAGAGAATGAATGAAGTGTCAGGCAAGCTACCTGGAAGGAAGACGGTACCAATAGGAATCATATACGCTAGGTGTGTTTTCTGTTTATATGATGACATCAGTGGGTATGTGGCATTTGACAGAGTACAAGAGTAGCTCACATATAAATTCCAGGTCAGGAACAGGTGGGAGAAACAAACCAGGGGCCATAATTGAACTCTGCTTACTGTGGTGGCCAAGCATTGAATCCTGGTTGGTTTGTTTTTTAAAAAGCCATGGTTTGTTGGCTTGCATAGCCTAGCTCGTTGGCGAGCAACTGGCCAATATCCTGGTTCAGACATGTTTTCCCAGCAACAGCGATGGGGATTTTTTACAAAACATTTTGAATGGGAAATCATTCTTTTTTGTAAAAATAAAATAAAAAATCCTGCGCAAATTACAGTGTTTTCAGTCTTCATCAGAAAATTCCCAATTCCCTGCAGAGGGATCGGATTTAGCACGTTTGGTTTCCTTTTATTTAGTAAACAAAGCTGTGAACTTACCAAGCTTGCCTACTGCTGCATTTCCAGCTGGCGCATCCGTTCATTGTTGCTAATGAATTTTAAGAAATATAAAATTCCCACAGGGATTTTTCCCCTCTCTGCTTCACTGGCTAGATGCCCTGCTTATTGTAACGTGCAAACGTGGCTGTGTGGTTGTTTCAGTTGTGCATGCTCAGAATTCCATTAGGGCATTAGCCGGTTTTTAGACAGATGTTCTGGGAAGCAGTCCCAGGCACAGGGCAGCGAGGGAGAAGGGATGGAGCTGTTGGAGGATGCAGGAAACCTTTGAGCAGCTACAAGTGGTGGAACTAGGTGAACAAAGGTCACCGGCAGCAATGTATCAGGAGATTGGGGGGGGGGGGCAAGGCTATGGAGGAGGTTGAAGGACCTTGCTCTGAATGTGGAAACAGACTGGAAGAAGTAGAGTGATAAAATTTGCCGAATCATCTTTATTGATTTTCCAGATTGTACCTAATCAGCCACAAATTAAAACAAATTTAATACAGTTCCCCCCCCCAAAAAAATGGTTTCCTGCCCTCTATTCTTGATGTTTCCAGTTACCTCCTGTTGCTGCTTTATTTTCAAATACATGTTCCATTAAACTACTTTATCCCTAACCACCGGCTATCCACTTGCCAATTCCTGCACGTACAATATTTCAACATTTGCAATCTCTACAAGGGAGGTTACTCCACAAAGTGTCAAATCCACAATAGATCAGTAATTATCATTTCTAAAACAAAATCCTTTCCTGGGTAGAGATTTCAATGAGTGGGGTTGCATGATCAAAGTGGTGACAGAGGCACATTATTACAGTGTCAGAGTGCTTGACAGATGTGAGGGGACCTGGGTGAGAGAGTGGAAGACCAAAGAGGAGGAGGCTGTAGATTGGTGGTTCGAAATCCTTCAACGGGGTGAGCTCCTGTTGCTCGGTCCCTGCTCCTACGAACATAGCAGTTCGAAAGCACGTACAATATTTCAACATTTGCAATCTCTACAAGGGAGGTTACTCCACAAAGTACCTGCACGTACAATATTTCAACATTTGCAATCTCTACAAGGGAGGTTACTCCACAAAGTGTCAAATCCACAATAGATCAGTAATTATCATTTCTAAAACAAAATCCTTTCCTGGGTAGAGATTTCAATGAGTGGGGTTGCATGATCAGAGTGGTGACAGAGGCACATTATTACAGTGTCAGAGTGCTTGACAGATGTGAGGGGACCCAGGTGAGACAGTGGAAGACCAAAGAGGAGGAGGCTGTAGATTGGTGGTTCGAATTCCTTCAATGGGGTGAGCTCCTGTTGCTCGGTCCCTGCTCCTGCCAACCTAGCAGTTCAAAAGCACGTCAAAGTGCAAGTAGATAAATAGGTACTGCTCTGGCGGGAAGGTAAACGGCATTTCCGTGCGCTGCTCTGGTTCGCCAGAAGCGGCTTAGTCATGCTGGCCACACGACCCGGAAGCTGTACGCTGGCTCCCTCGGCCAATAAAGCGAGATGAGCGCCGCAACCCCAGAGTCGTCCGCGACTGGGCCTAATGGTCAGGGATCCCTTTACCTTTACCTTTAGACTTGAGTTCCTGCCTAAGGGACAGGTGGGAAGGGCCACATTTTTTGCAAAGCAACACAATGTAGCTGTGGATTCTGTATGAGGAACAAAGGAGGAGGAGAAACACCAAGGTTACGCGCCTGTTCAACAGGGTAGATGGCAACATTGTCGACAAACAAAGAAAGTGTGCAGGGTGAAGCATGAACAAAGAAAGGAGGCTTGGGAGGAAAGATGAGAAGTACAGTCTTGAGAAGATTGAGACTGAGACAACAATGAAGCGTCCAAGCAGAAATATTGGAGAGACAGCTGAAGACTTGAAGTTGGGGCGAGGGAAATGCTTTAGGGGGAGCTGTGCCGAATACCTGGTGTATCAAAATCTCCAGCGCACTGCCTTGAACTAGGAGAAAAGAATCCTAACGACAGCAAGCATAGATTAAAGCCATTCATGCCTGGATGTGGGTCTGTTCTGGACTGGCGTCTGAGCCACAAACACGAGTTTGAACTAGCGAGAATCTATCCTTTGATCATGTGGCTTCTGACATCTTTTCAAAACTCTTCCGCAAGACTAGCCTGCCATTTCTGTGCTGTGACTAATTGTACCGTGCTGAATTTCCCAGTGTAATAGTTATACTTTTGAACTCTGGCAGGAGATGTTGTTTGGCTTGGAGGATTGTGCAAGTCATCTTAATGGGGAGAGATGTGGTGAGGTTTTTTTTTTGGTTGGGTTCATCTGGACTGCATTCTGCAGATTACCTCTTAATTCCCAGGGAAGTGCTTTGGCTAGCAGGCTCTAACTTTGTCAGAATCACTTACGGCTTTCATTCTCCATGTGAGGCAGACCTCCTGCAAAGGCACAAAGGGTTTCCAGGGGAAGGCAAGCTCCTTTTATAATTCCTTCCTACCAATATGAAGGAAGAGATTGCACCCCATGCCTTTTTTTGCTCATTGCCAATAAGCGAAGGAGCCCTTATGTAATGAAAGTTACTTTTTACATCCTTGCGAGACTTTTGTCACCTCTAAGCAGACACTTCCTGTCTCAGTTCTTATTACTATGTATTTTTTTAAAACAATAATGCCCAAACAGCACATGAGAGTAGCCAGGAAATCAAAGCAACACTTTCTTTGCAGCAAAGGAAGAATTGGAAGTAGACTTTGAGTGCACCCCCAATTCTTCCTCCTTTTCACTGCAGTTTGAACTTCCCCATGCCTGATATCATATATGACATCAAGCACTGCAAAAGTGGGTGTGGTTTCTGCGAAGCAACATGGCGGACCACCCTGTGGTTCAGATGGTCCCCACCACAAATGTGGAGGTTAATCTTAAAGGGCCAAAGGAGCGTGGAGGTAGGAGGTGCTGAAGCCTCTCCCCATGACACCCCCCCCAATGCGTACACACTTGGGTTCATCTTACCTCATCCACAGAATGTCAGAAGACAAGTGCTTCCCATTGAAGCCTCCTTAAGAAGGGTAGGCCTTCACGTAATACAATCCTTGTAATAAATAATAAAAAGAACCATCACTGTTGCGATATTCCTGTTTTTCTTTGCAGTTTCTGTCGTGACAGGCAGCTTTTGTTTCCTCAGAGTTGGAGGAGACAGCAAAATATCATTTTTCTCCCCGTTACAAAAGAGAATGAGAGTTGTATTTCCAGAAATCCCTGCTGTTTCTTGGAAAGGGAAAAAGAAAAGGAAAAAGGAGCAACTGCTGCCACTTGAGCCAGTGGATCATTTTTTTAATGGTTTATTTGTTAATTCAGATCCCAAACATTATGTCTACATATTTGGGGATATACATAACACACAGAGAGACACAGTCTCTCACCCTCCATTCAGAACACTGCAGCAGATGTCAGGAGTTGGCACAAGTTGAGAGACGGGGTGGGAAACATGCACAAAACACTTTTGTGACAGCATAGCTAAGGCCTCAGCAGGGTCACATTTTTTAAACACGAGTCAGCCCCACCCAGGTAAAATGCAGGAAGGTGTGGATAGTAAACTGAGATTGAAAAAGAGGGCCAGTGGGGCAAGCTGGAGCACCAAAGCCTCCCAGACATATTTGGAGAGGAACACAGATGCAAAAAAAAAATGATCTTTTAAAATATTTCTAACATTGTGTTTATTTTGTGGGGGGGGGCGAGATAAAACTCTAAAAGAAAAACATTTTGGGGGCGCACTGAGGCAATACCTCCAACAAAGTATTTTTCTCTTTTGGAATGAGTGAAATGCTTTGAAAGACAATATGTTATTCATTCAGGGTGTGTAGCATGAAGAATTTTATATGCCAAGTTTTTTTTTTTAAAAAAATGTATATAATGGTGTATTTAATGCATTACACTGTATACATTTTCAATCCCCGCCCCATGTTCCCCCCACCCCACCCCACCCCACCCCACTGAATGGCTTTAGAGATCTTGCATCTCTAATGCATATACAAATAAATTTACACAAACACAAAACGATTCTGGCTTATTCCACAATGGTGTTATGTAACCAAATCAATCATTGTCAATTCAGCCAAGTGAGATGACCACATGGAGATTCAGGTGGCAAGTGGATGACTCACCTGTAAATGTTCTCCTCCCCTGAGTTTCTAATTACAAGGGGAAAGAGGACTTTCTTATCTCAGTTTGTTTTGCAAATAATATATATTTTTGTATGCAGCCTTTACCATGTCATGCTATACTTGTTTACACTAGTAAACTCAGTTTATATTGCACAAGCATGGACACACACTGCTGTTAGAAGACACCTCCCTCCCCCATGATCCAGGGATCTGGTGAGAGAGTGGACACCTCACAGCTCATGTCTGTGTTGTGCTGGAATGCTTGTCTCGATGGCAAAGGAAATGCCATGCTCTGCAGTTTGACTGCTTAGTTTTGGAATAGTGCCCCTTCTGCTTCCCAGATGGGTGGGGTATAAATAATAAATTATCATTATTATCATCATCATAATATTCATCATTATCATAACCTGAGTTTCATTTCATGCAAAAAAAAATGTGATATTCCTGCTCCTGAGTATGTATTTTTTAATAAAAGGTTGAGGGGAACCTGCTAGTGCAAATCTGGAAAAACCATCCTTAGTATAGCCATATTGCTGATAGCGTGGATTATGTCAATCTTGTTAAAGTAGCCAGTTGCATACTCTTATTCCTGGGTTAAGCAGAGCAGAGCTGAGAAAGAGCATGGTAGTTCTGTGGCATTATCCAGCATTGGGTGGTGGCTGTTGTTGTGTAGGGAAATACAGTGAGAAGGGATGAGTACTTGCTTGGGGAAAAACAGGAGACCCTTCGGGTGGGTTTATTAGTTGCTGGCATATGGAAATGTTCGTTGTCAAAGGTTGAAGCAGCTGAACAACATCACTGAGGTTATTGTGGTGTATGTATAAACAACTGCAACAAATGCCCTTGGAATACGCTGCTTTCATCTTAACAATTTAATATTGATTTTGTCTCGGCGTGGGCCTGTGAAACCTTTTGTTGCTGCGAATCTTACCATTTCTTCTGATACACACACCCTGTTTGAAATGCCCTGCCTGGTCTTGTCTGAATGTAGCATTGCTGGCTACTGAGAGCTCTCACTGACAGAACTCTACAGCTCCATGAAATGTGAGTTCTTTGCATAGTTCATGGTTGGTGGGGGGGGGGGGCAGGACTCCCTTGTGTGACAGTAACTGGGAATTGCTGGCCGTGACGTGGAGTTGCCATATGTCCTCTTTTTCCAGGACACACCCTCTTTTTCATGGGTTTGTGAAATGAGAGTCATCGTAGCGATCCGTAGTTAAAAGCAGAAAGTCTGAAAACACATCCTCTTTTTTGCTCTTCCAAATATGGCAACTCTAGCAGTGTGAACAGCTCAAAAGTTGCAAACTTGCACAATGCAGTATATGGGACCTGGGAGATACAGTGTGACTACTTTAGGGAAAGAATGTAGATCTGGAATGCTTTACAAAGATGAGTATTTTCTCATTCATCTCTTTGTCGGTTGTGCTTTATTATTCAGTGCCTGCATCCTGTTTAGTGATAGATAACCTCTCTCTCTCTCTCTCTCTCTCTCTCTCTCTCTCTCTGTGTGTGTGTGTGTGTGTGTAGCTGCCTTATACTGCTCCATCTGTTCCAGTAGAATAATAGAATTTTAGAGTTGGATGGGACTCAAGGAATGCAGGAAACTCAACTGAAGCATCCATAGCAGATGCCATCCAACCTCTGCTTAAAAGCCTCCAAGGAAGGTGTTTTGTACTCTGCTTAGCAATGCTTCATCAAGGCAGACGTCTTCCCAGTTGCCTGGGATGCTTTGAAATGAGGATGCCAATGACTGAGTCTCTGAATGCAGTAAAATGGTTCTTTGCTGCGCTTTGGTCTCTGCCGGTTAGGAAGTTGTCAACACAGCACCACAAGTGTTGGTGCTGACCTGGTAGCTAGAGACCTGGTCTCTCTCTCTCTCTCTCTCTCTCTCTCTCTTCTTAAACACACCCACCCACCTCTGAGCATTGTGCAGAAGCAGGCAGCTAAGAGTATCCCCACTTTCAGATGCTGCAGAGCTGCATGGCTTTGACAGTGCCACCCCTCCTCTATGCATACTGTCGGAAAGGTGAAGTCCCAGGAGGGGTTTACTTGGCAAGCTTGGTTCTGCTGTGCTTATGTGGAAGGTGGCATTAAGTCCTTATGAGATACTGTTTATTCTGCTGTGTTTAAACTTGGTCTGAAACATCAGGGCTGCGGGTAAGCTTTATTTGGCAACTCTCATCTTCTGGTTAAATGAGCTGCTGCTATGGTTTCGCTGTACATAGGCTTGTTTTGTTTTGTTTTTATGAAAAAAAAACACAGGCCAAAAGGTGACTCAGGATTATTTATAAAGTGGGAGAGGAGGAAGGCAGGTAAAGAGTCCCTTTTTAATTATAAGTATTTCCTGTGCAGCTATGAGCTATAAAACAAGTTCCTGCTTCATCTGTTTCAGGCTTTGACTTGTGAATATTGTTTTTCAGTATCCAAGTAAAGTAGAGATGGTTTCCATTTTGTCTCTTTCCTTGTACGGTGCCTTCAAGATGGCGGGAGATGTTTTTAAATATGTCTTTAGGGATGTAAACTTTATGATGTGCTCTGTTCAGTGTCAGTGTCTTCTCCCATTATTTGTGGTCTTCCTGCAGCTCTTAACTACTGAATGCAAGAGAGTTCCTACAAAGTTACGCCATGCTTTAAGCATTTAAAACTCTAGAAAGAAATGTGTATCTAACGTAACGTTTTGTGGAGTTTTCCTAAATCTCCTTTAAGCCTCCCTTGCGATAAGTGGAAGAGTACCATTTATAAATGTACATTTGAACTAATATAGTCACCTTATTTTTGTCCTGGCCTTGGGAAATGCAGAAAATCGTGTTAATACAAATATGTAAGTGCAAAAGCACTCTTTTCACCTGTGAATCTGAGTAACTGGCATTCAAAGGTATACTTACAGTGGAGCTACATTCAATGCAAAAGATGGGCTGTAATCCCCCAAATATTCCTGCAAAAGTCTGTCAATTGTTCAGAGGAATACTTGGGGAGCCTGTGGCCTTTTAGTTGTTGCTGGACTCCAACTCACATCAGCCACAGCCAGTGCAGTCAATGCTCAGGGATGATGGGTGTTGCAGTCTAGCACCATCTAGGGAGCCATGGATTCCACACCCATGAACTAATCTCATGCTAGTTTAAACTGTATCCCGATAGCAGCATTTCCATAGAAAAGAGCAAAATAACTGTTTTCTCCCCGTCTTCCACATAGGTTGCACAATGACGTCTCTGGATGAAACAATCAATAGCTACCTGGACATTTGGCTTGGACCCCGAGGTAGGTGGTTTATTTGGGAGAGGGTGGGCTGTCTAGTTCCCGATTACTTGCCAAAGGTTTTTAGGTCCCTGAACACAGTGACATTTAAAAAACTCTCAACTAAGATGTAGTAGTCACTGGAATGAGGACTGAAATCCCTGCATGGTTGGGGGGCTTTTTTTGTTGTTGTTTTGCTTTGCTTTGCTTTGGCTTGCAATGGATACAAGTGGGTACATACTTTTATCGTTGTTGGAATTAAATACAAGGGATGTTCTGATTTATGCCACTTTAGGTAGCTATATCTTTTGGAGAGGTGGCGTATAATTACATTAATAAATAAACTCCCCAGCAGCAGCGTCAGTGAGCGAATAGCATATTTCTGCGCTCTGAATTCTTCTGTGTGCAAAATAGCTCCTTTTAAGACTCCGCCTCTGTGGTTCTGTTCCCATGGAAAGCACAGTCACAATCAAAATGAAATAGTTGCCCTTTTTGTGTGTTTGCTTACACATACTGCATTTGAGGCACCCTTGCTGATCTCACCCTCTGCATCAGCTGAGTTGGCACAAAAATTGAGCCCGCATGTTCCGATGTCCCTGCGGGGCGAGAATTCTGTAGTGACATTCAGTCCCGACATTAGGGTGGAAATTACATGAAGGGGGCAGCCCGTTTATGTTAGCACCTGTTCGAAAACTCCTGTCAGTTAATAGACTCATAAACATAACAAGACAGTTTTGCAGCTATCGGGAAATACAAAATTGCTCTTGCGTTTGGCCTATGTTAAACAATTGGAAGTGGAAGCAATATATCCAAACTGAACAAACTGAAATGCCATTGATACCTGTGGGAAAGATTAAAGCTCATGTTGTAGCTTAAATGACAGAACACACAATCCTGCATGGAGAAAGGCCCAAGTTCAGTGTTCGAATTTAGCCAGGCGCCAGGAATGTTTTGCACCTGACTTTTGACCGCTTGCGACCAAGTGAAGATGCCCTGAGCACCAGGAAGGCACCTGAGATCTTCACCATCTGGAGGTGCATGCTTGGGGATCATTGGATCTTGGCTGTAGATTATCTGCATAGTTGGAATGAATTTCAGGAACCAAAAATGCTTTTTCTTGTGCAGCCAGAGCAGGAGCAGTGAACAACATCATAGTTAATTGTTGCAGCTTGTCTTCACTTACCCCACTCCACTGCCCTGCTCACAGTTGTGAAGAATATCCCTACATTATGAATGGTCTGTGTCACTATTAAGAAAAAGAGGCTAGAATAGGCCAATATATATGTGGGCTGTCCCTGAATCAAGTGACTTTTCTTCTTTAAGTTCCCAAAGCTCTAAACCTAGGTCAGGGTTGTCATCTGAGCTAGCCAGGTCTTTAACTGAGAATCAATCCCAGTCATTTTCATCCTTTGAAAAATAAGACCTTAGAGCAGGGTTTCCCGAACCTGGGTATCCACCTGTTTTGGACTACAATTCCCATCACCCCTAGCTAGAAAAGGCCAGTGGTCAAAGATGATGGGAATTGTAGTCCAAAAAAACAACAACACATGGAGACCCACATTTGGGAAACCCTGCTTTAGAGCCATCTTGCTCAAAAATGGCAACTAGACATTCTGTTTTGATGACTGTAATCTTGGTTTAAGGAGCCGTTTGGCACCTGGCTTATATATGAGTTTCTAACACTGCCCAAGTTTGCTTCCTGGTGTTTCCACTTATAATATCTGTGGAGGTTTCTGCTTATGACCTGTGCATGTTGCTGCCCATTAGAACAGATAGCATTATCCTAGCTGGACCAAAGTTCTGCTGGTTTAAGACTGGGCTCTCCAGATGTGACTGGGCTTCCGCTCTCATCAGCTCTGACCATTGGCCATGCCGGCTGGGGCTGATGGGAGTGCTATAACATCTGGAGGGCACCAGGTTCCCCATCCCTGGTATAAAGCAGCATCATATCATCAATTTGCTTAACTCTACTATGACACACTCATGGGAATGAAAGATGCTCCAGTTTTCTTGACTCATCCCCAGGTTTCCAAAACATGAAAGCCCCCCCCCCAAGAAAGTGCAACTCCTCGGAAGATATTTTTCAGATTTGACAGCAATGCTTAATTGTGCGAACATGGGATCTCTGATCTCTTTACAATATAATATAATATAATATAATATAATATAATATAATATAATATAATATAATATAATATAATAATATAATATAATATAATATAATATAATATAATATAATAATATTTAAGCACTATTTAAAATATTTACATTCTCCTTATTTTGCCACAAAGCCTGGTAGTTCAGATGGGTGGGAATCAATAAAACCGAGAAAGTGGCAACTTGCAAGGTGAGGCGAGCATCTTGGCTCTCACAAAATCCATCTAATTTCAGATAATGGGAGTAATGGAGGTGTCAGGAAGGAGAGAAATGAAAAGTAGCTTGGAATAGAAAAGCACCAGGTATTGAGATTTGAGAGAGAAGTAGGAAAGGCTAGTGTGTCAGTGCTCCTTCAGGGAGCAGCGCTTCTGTAAAGGGAGCATAATTAGTTGTTTAGCAACAGAGCAATTAAATAAAACCTCGCCATGGGTGTGGGGTTAGTGTGCAATTCAGAGCAACAGGCTTTCCTAACTGTATCTCGCAGCTATTATTCCTTTGGCTTCTCTTAGGAAAGCCTTGCTAAAGGGTGAACCAAATCTCCGCACACACCAGAAACCACTAGCGCAGATTGTCCTCCCAACTTCCTTTGGTCAGAAATGTTGGCACTGAATTTAGTCAGATGCTCTGGAACAACTGCTTCCACAACATGCATAAATGTGCACCCTGCCTTTCCTAACAATGAATATTCCGCCAGTCTTAAATCTCAGAAGTCTTTGAAATTGCCTTAATCCAGATAACAATATTGCCTTTGTATTCGGTTTCAGATCCCAGAGTAAAAGGATGGTTTCTCCTGACCAATTACACACCTACCTTCATCTTCACCGTCTTATACTTATTAATCGTATGGTTAGGACCAAAGTACATGCGGAACAGGCAGCCATTCACCTTCAGGGGTATTCTAGTGGTCTATAACCTCGGGCTTACGCTTCTGTCCCTCTATATGTTTTATGAGGTAAGAAATGAAGAGGCTGTGTATTTTTCTCGCATTGCTCGTATCACGCTTTCATAAAAAATATTGGGTTCAGGAGGCCTCTCCAAATAATACAGTTTCAGAAGACTTCTAAAAGCAACTGGGAAAGGCTCCCACCAAATCTCTGTTTTTTGCAAGGAGTTCCACAGGGCAAAGGCTGCCACATCGGTCCCTGGTAAAAAGGCAGAAAGGATGTGAGGGGAGAGAGTCTTTGTGCTGACCACCTCCCTCGCAAGGATCCTTCAGAAGGGACTTGCTGCCAGGAACATTATGCGCAGGTGTATTTTGATGCATTGAATAGAATGAAAGTTTATGAGTCATGGTGGAGGGGAGAGCATATGTGTACAAATTCAACAGAGCTTTGTTTGTTTTGTTGCTATTCTATACGGTTTATGTTGTATTCGTGATGTTCCATTATGTTATTTTTATCTTTTGTTTGTAAGCTGCTTTGGGATTTATTTGAATAGAAAATAGCATAGAAGTAGAACCAATCGATCAATCAATCAATCAATCAATCAATCAATCAAAAAGGCCAGTCAAAACCTCAGGGTTGTGTGGGACCACCAGCAAATGCCCCATCAGTGATCAAGGTGGATATATTTGTCTGGAAGCTTGGGCTTCACAATCCTTGTAATATATTTCCTTCTCTGCCCCCCCCCCCCAACTTCGGTAAACTTTGACCAATTGTGACTCCTAGAAAGTTAACCATTATAGTCGCACAGTTCATACATTTACAGGCCACCAACGCCTTTCTGGCAGCAGAGGAACATAGCCTTCTAAGCTCATACTGCAAAAGCTTTGCATGTTTGACCGCAGCACTTACCTCAAGTGGAGTGTGGCAAAGAAAGTGGCTTATACATTCCTGAAATAAGTGATAAAGCAGGGCCGTTCCACTCATGGCTGAATGCACAAAGCCCTCATGCCGCATTTTATGGGAGATGTCTGGTTAAGTGATGGAGACCATCACCTGCTTCTATGCCACGGCAAGCAGCTCAGAAGCCCAGAAAACTGCATGAAATGAGTTGCTAGCAAACGCATCCTTTGAATAATAGTTGCGTAGAACAATATGATATTGGAAATACATGTTGTTGTTGTTGTTTTTTGGGGGGAATTATTGACATTTTCACAAGACCATAAAAAGAACAAACTAATCTACATGAAATACAAAAAAGAAAGAAACTAAAGGAAGAAGGAACAGGAAAAAAGAAACTACTCATTGCTTATATCGTAACTTTCATCCCCTACAGAGGAAGGTGTGCCCTCCCAGCTCTCACCTGGCCCCATCCCTCTCTTCCCACAGCCACTTGTCCCTGTGGTATCTCTCCTTACCCACCTCTCACACGGGGTCCTCAAACTGTCTTCCCCCTTATCTGTATACAGTTCTTCTTGTTGTTGTCATTCAGTCATCTTAGTCGTGTTCGACTCTCCATGACACCATGAACCAGAGCATGCCTTGGAAACTCTCACTTTCTTCTCAAAGCTTCTCCTTTTTTCATGTCCATGGAGTTTTCTTGGCAAAATACTGGAGTGGTTTGCCAGTTCCTTCTCCAGGTGGATCACATTTAGTCTAAACTCTCGGCTGTGGCATGTCCGTCTTGGGTGGCCCTGCATGGCACAGCTCATAGCTTTTCGGAGTTATTCAAGCCCCTTCGCCACGACAAAGCAGTGATCCGTGAAGGGGATACAGTTCTTACCAAAGTACAATAAGAGAGAATAATAATAATGAGAATAACAATAAACCACCAAGGGAGATAAAAGTAAAGAGAGGAAAAAGAAGAAAGAAATAGATAAAAGGACCTCCAGCTACCTATCTGTCAGTTGTGTATACAATATTTCTTGTAGCTGAATCTAGGTTATTCAGTTATTCCTTGCTAGCTTTTGTTTTTCCAGCCTTCCATCCGGTGCTCTCCAGTTGCTTTCTGGGGGCGTGGCGTGTTCTTGGTTTGCACAGAGTGGCATTTTCTTACATGGGGAGACAAGGTTCGTTTTCCCATTCTGTAAAGGTCTGGAGGCTCTGTAGCCTAGTTATTCTGGCTTTGGTTGGTACCCGAGTAGGACGTTCATGCGAAGTACTCTAAAAGATCCAGGCTAAAATGGGAACAGGAGCAAATGCGCTAGAACAGGAGTTCAGAATCTTCTGCAAAAGTGGCGTGACAGTCTTAAGCAGTTCGTCCCCGCTCCTCTCCCTGCAGAAAAACCTCACAACAAACAGCACTTCTCTCGGGGAACTTTATATTGCTTGGGAAATGTCTAATTATTGCAGATATGATAGGATCAGTTTATTTGTTCAGAGATCATTAGTCTGCATTTACTTTTCCATTTGAACATACTCGCTGTGTCAAAGTAGGTGCTCAAGTGAGATAGCGGCATTTGTGGTATGTGTTCCGGAGCAAATATTTTGGCACCAGGTTTACCCACCATGAACCCATCTACGCAATCCTTTCTCCTTTAGAACCTCACAGGAATGCATTCCCCCCCCTTCTGATTTTTTATTTGAAGGGAAATCTCTGGCCGAACAAACAACTTCAGATACTGTGTTTGGATTTCAGGGTCATGTTGCCTTAACAGAAACGGTACATTTTAAAATGTACTTTTGGTGTATTTTTTGAAATAAAAATAAAAATCTGTTACCTGCGCCTCCCTCTGTGGCATTCACCCACCTGGTATTTTATTTTTTTAAGTCCCTTATGTCATTGCTAATCACATTGTTAACCTAATGTGAGGTTAGACCCTTAATTCAGTAGCCAAAGCTCAACAGAATATAGTAGACTAGTTAATAATGCCAGTCATATGCAAGACTGGAAAAGGTGGGGAAATCTGACTTCTGTGAACAGATAATAATGTAGGATGCCATGGTAGTAAGGGGCTTTCTAAATGGTGGGCACAAATCTGCATTAAGTATAGAAGAGTTTTCTTTTCTTTCGTTTGACAAGCAAAGACTAAGCACACATACACCCAACTGCTGCTGCTGTAGAGCTTGTGGGAAATCCTATAGGGAACAATTAATGGTCAAGTCCTCATTCCCATGTGTGCTCAAGCCTCTTTGTCATTTCAGACATAAGATGAGATAACTACAGAGACTGAATGCAGTGGCAACAGGAATGGACAGCAGGTTGCTACGGGGATCTTGCAAACTATAAGTGGAGAACGTCTTGTTTGTGGTATTCCAAAAGCCAGAGTTTCTCAAGAAAGTTTGAATGGAAATTCTGCAGATAATGATTATGTTATCGTTGGGTAGTACTCCCACCCCCACCCCCCAACACAAAGTTAGAGTATTGTCTTTGTTGTTGTTTAGTCTTTTAGTTGTGTCCAACTCTTTGTGACCCCATGGACCAGAGCACGGCAGGCACTCCTGTCTTCCACTGCCTCCTGC
Organism: Lacerta agilis; assembly: GCF_009819535.1. Taxonomy (NCBI): domain Eukaryota; kingdom Metazoa; phylum Chordata; class Lepidosauria; order Squamata; family Lacertidae; genus Lacerta; species Lacerta agilis. The sequence continues at coordinate 29,901,301 of NC_046314.1, read as the reverse complement.
AGTTTGGTCAGACTCATGTTGGTAGCTTCGAGAACACTGTTCAACCATCTCATCCTCTGTCATCCCCTTCTCCTTGTGCCCTCCATCATTCCCAACATCAGGGTCTTTTCCAGGGAGTCTTCTCTTCTCATGAGGTGGCCAAAGTATTGGTGCCTCAGCTTCAGGATCTGTCCTTCCAGTGAGCACTCAGGGCTGATTTCCTTAATAATGGGTAGGTTTGATCTTTTTGCAGTCCGTGGGACTCTCAAGAGTCTCCTCCAGCAGAACTGTTTATGGAAACCAGTTGACATTCACTATATATGCACCCTAAATGTTGAAGTTAGTCCTTTGATTTTAAAATGCTGTGTGTGGGGGTTTTTTTTGGGGGGGGGTCAAGGAAGATATATTACATGAAGTTCTAGATAAACATTTTCCAGAAGACATTATCTGAATTATAAAGCCTGGCCTCTTGCCTTGAGTTGAGTTTTGTTTTGTTTTGCTTGCTGGCCCAGCCAAGTCAATACTCATGAGATTTGACGAGCATTTTTGTCAAATCTAAAATTATATTTTCATGTTTTCTTGTAAGGAAGCTTTTTGTGGTCATGTCAAGAAGACTTGAAATAGAAGTCTGATGGAAAGTGTAAAAGAAGACTGTTTCAGTATCAGACTCTACTCTCATCCTGCTTTTATAGAAGCTCCTCTTAAAGATTATCAATCCCCCCCACAAGAGTTGCAGGCTATTTCAGCATTGTGATGTGTGCATATCCCACTTTTACCTCTGGTTTTGCAGGCTGTTGGATAGCAGACATTTCCAAAACCCGACTGAGTAGTGCATGATAGGGGATCTCAATCCCAAAGGCTGCTCTTTAGGCCCCTCTCTCCAGCCCTTGGGAGGCAACAACCACCAGCAGCCCTACTCTGTGCCCTCCTTCAGTGAACTCTTAGAATCATAGAGTTGTAAGGGACCATGAGGGTCATAATCTTAATCTCAGGGCCATGGGTTCGAGCCCCATGTTGGACAAAACATTCCTGCATTGCAAGAGGCTGGACAAGATGACCCTCGCTGCAACACAGGAATCTCAACTAAAGTATCCATGATATATGGCCTTCCAGTCTCTGCTTCAAAACCTCCAAGGAAGGCGAGTCCACCACCTTCCGAGAGAATCCGTTCTGCTGTCGAAGAGCTCTTACTGATGTTTAGTTGGAATCTCCTTTCTCGTAACTTGAAGCTCCTACCCTCTGGAGCAGGAGAAAACAGGCCTGCTCCATCTTCCATGTGGCAGCCCTTTAGATATATGAAGTTGGCTATCATATCTCCTCTCAGTCTCCTCTTTACCAAACTAAACATACCAAATTCCCTCATAGCACTTGACTTCCAGACCCTTGACCACCCTCCTCTGCTCACAATCCGGCTTGTCAACATCCTGCTTAAATTGCGGCACACAGAATTGGACACAGTATTCCAGGCGTGGTCTGACCAAGCCAGAATACGAAAATCCCCCTCTCACTCCACTCTTTTAAAAAACTGTTGTTTGCCTCCAGCATCTAATGAAACTGCTTTTGAGGGACTTTTACCATAAGGTCTTGTGAATATGACTTTGATTTTTTTTTAAAGTTTGTTTGTTTGTTTAAATAAAGTATTGTAAAAATGTGCAATGTTGCCAATGGGCTTCTTTCTTTTTCTTTCTTCATTTAGCTGGTGACAGGAGTATGGGAAGGCGGGTACAATTTCTTCTGTCAGGATACGCACAGTGGAGGTGAAGCTGATATGAAGGTAACATTATAAGCTGACTCTACTGTTTTGCTTTGCTTCTTGCATTTGGAGCGAAGGTCAGTACAGTTCTTACATATTTGAGAAGGACGTGTACTCTTCTCTGTTATTTTGCCAAAGGAAAGGCTTTGCTATAATTTGCATGGTTTGATAGTGCCTTGAAAGGAAAGTTAGTGCATCGTCACTAAATCCATCTGGTCCATCCAGTGTTTCCCAAACTTGGGTCTCCAGTTGGTTTTGGACTACAACCCCCATCATCCCTGATCTGCTAGCTAGGGATGATGGGAGTTGTAGTCGAAACACAGCTTGAGGCCCAAGTTTGAGAAACCCTGATCTAGACATATCTGAACATAAAGGATATTTGAAATGCATGCACCCATTGTTGATAACTCAAGGCTTGTAAGAAGTGCAGCCCGCTCTGTTCTGTGTATTGCTACTTACATATATTTTCAGTGGATCTCTCTGAAATTCCTAGCTTGAAACTCACTAGTTTTATGGGAAGCCTGCCTCTGTAGGGTGTGTGGGAAATAAATGCAACTGTAATTTGGCTTACTGGCACTGAAGAAAGATACTTTCCTGGAATAATTTCCTGGAATTTCCTGTGCTTTAGTTGGTTGAATTCATCATTTGGCAGTGCCACGGGTGATTTGGTACACATAAAAACTGGTGCAAACCCCTTCCGTCATTAACAAGGAGATGGAGACGGCAGTGCTTGCACCAAGTTACTGCATTGGTTTTAGGAGCCATGCAGATAAATATTCAGGAGGCAATTGAACATGTTCTCCTTCTGTCAGCTGCTTTCATTTCTAGCATTAAAGGATGCTAGACAAGACATAGAAATCTCTGTCCCAACTTAGCTAGCCATGAATCTCTGGCTTAACTCCACCTTGCGCATAGAGCCAAGTGAAGGGTGGTTAAATGCTTTGGGTTAGTCACTATCTATATGCCTAGCCCTACCCCAAAAAGTTGTTGTGAGGCTAAAATGGGGGGCACCACTTCTAATATTGGATAGCTTTAGCATTACTCAAGAATCAAAAGTTTTGTGTCTCTTTTGTAGGAAATATATACATTTCTGGGCATTCCGCAGTTTTCCATTTTGGGCTCTTAATGCTGGAGGTATAGAAACTTTTGCAAATGAAGTGATAATTTAAAGAAAGAGAAAATAGCTTGTCACCAGCTTGAATTGCAAAACTTGTAAGATATTGGTTATACCTAATAAAGGTACTGCCCTCGTGTAGGTTTTTGGCTTTCTAGCCACACCCACTATAGAACAACACAGCTATTGGCCATCACTTCCCCTCCCCTTGCCCCACTTTGCCACAGGGTGAAGGAGATGCTAGACTAGTAAAATCAGCCAAATGGCATTGTCATGGGTGGTGGTGAGAGGAAGGGCAACCATTAAAACACAACCCACCCCCTTGTATGAGATTTGAGTCGTTCTTCATCCAATCCTTGGCTCTTAATGACCCGGTTCCTCCCGAAAGAGATCTTTTTCCTGTAACCAGTGTTCCCAGCAGCAGGCTGTCACTCCTAGCATTGTAGTGTGCCCAAGCAGCAGGCTGGGTTTATTGTTCTCCAGCCGACCACGAGAACTTCTGGGACTTGGTTTGCGTTTTGCAGAACTTAGGAGATGGTTGCTAGAAACATAAGCTTGTGGTTAATGCAGTGTGGCATAGAAGCCACTATGCCCATAGAAATTCTAATCTGCCTAGCACAATTGTCCTCAAAGAAGCTCAGAGTAGAGCCCATATGTGAGGAAATGTTGCTTCTAGCACTGTACCCTATGGAATATCACTATGAACCTTTTCCACCTTTTTTTCTACAATATAATGTAATTATAATAATTTATTATAAATAAATTCTGGTTGGCTTCCAACAAAAAATTAAAAATACATTAAAACATCAGTCCTTAAAACTTCCCTAAACAGGGCTGCCTTCAGATTTAGTCTAAATGTCAGATAGTTGTTTATTTCTTTGACATCTGATGGGAGGGCATTCCACAGGGCGGGCGCCACTACCAAAAAGGCCCTCTGCTTGGTTCCCTGTAAGTTGGCTTCTTGCAGAGAGGGAACCGGCAGAAGGCCCTTGGCGCTAGACTTCAGTGTCCAGGTTGAACAATGGGGGTGGAGACACTCCTTCAGGTATACTGGGCTGAGGCCGTTTAGGGCTTTAAAGGTCAGCACCAACACTTTGAGTTGTGCTCGGAAATGTACTGTGAGCCAATGTATGTCTTTCAAGACCAGTGTTATGTGGTCTCGGCGGCTGCTCCCAGTCACCAGTCTAGCTGCTGCCTTCTGGATTAGTTGTAGTTTCCGGGTCACCTTCAAAGGTAGTCCCACATAGAGCGGGTTGCAGTAGTCCAAGCAGGAGATAACCAAAGCATGCACCACTCTGGCAAGACAGTCCACGGGCAGGTAGGGTCTCAGCCTGTGTACCGGATGGAGCTGGTAGACAGCTGCCCTGGACACAGAATTGACCTGCACTTCCATGGACAGCTGTGAGTCGGAAATGACTCCCAGGCTGCGCACCTGGTCCTTCACCAGGAAGTCTTCCACACCAGCCTGCCCCCCTGTCCCCCAAGAACAGTACTTCTGTCTTGTCAGGATTCAACCTCAATATATGAAGCATCATCCATTGGTTCCCTCTGGTGTCTTATAAATACATACAATTTTGCCCAGACCTTTCTGGACCAATAAGGTTAGACCTTGTCATTACTGAATTTTTGTTATTATACGACTGTCTATGTTTGTATCTCTGTTTTTAGGATACAGTTTTATTGTTTTTATGTTGCATTATTGGACACCACTTAGATGTTTTTAAATACTGAACAATTTAGAAGTGCTCTTAAAAATAAAAAGCAAATAATAAAGCTCATGTGGTGTAGGATAGGCTGAGAAGTGGTAGCTTTCACAAGATAAGTCAGTGAAGCCCAGATGGCTCAGTTGGTTAGAACATGGTGCTGATAACACCAAGGTAGCAGGTTTGATCCCCATATGGGGCAGCTGCATATTCCTGCATTGCAGAGGGTTGGAGTAGATGATCCTCAGGGTCCCTTCCAACTCTATGATTCTATTCCAAAGTTCATAGCTAATTGGGAATCCTGGAAGAGCTTCTCCACACTCTTTCTTTCCTAGGGTGTTAGATGGTGAAGACTTAGTCTGAACCCTATTAGAACATTTCTGTATCCTGCCTGGATATCCCAGACAGATTTCTTTACCTGTCAGTCTCCAGCAAGCAAAATGTTCTTATAAAAGCAAATCTGAAATTGGCCTGCAGTCAAAAGAACTGGAAAACCATGAAACTATTTTTAACTTGTCTCTCCCTCGGAACATAATGCCTGAAAATTACATCTCCCATTATAGCCATTGAACAAATAAGAATCATAATTGCCTAATTCCCTCGTTTTCAGTTCCTTTGTGTCTTATAGTACTGAATACTTCTAAGGAAACACTTTCTGACATTTGCATGTGACAATTTGAATGGAGGAACAGTAATAACTAGTGACAAAGAATGAAGTAAAGTGGTACCTCGGGTTAAGAACTTAATTTGTTCTGGAGGTCCGTTCTTAACCTGAAACTGTTCTTAACCTGAAGCACCACTTTAGCTAATGGGGCCTCCCGTTGCCGCCGCACCACCAGAGCACAATTTCTGTTCTTATCCTGAAGCGTTATTTCTGGGTTAGCGGAGTATGTAACTTGAAGTGTCTGTAACCTGAGGTACCACTGTATCTCATATCCTTTGAAGAGGACACTGTGAGACAGATGTAGTGTACAACTCATTATATAAAATGATAAAATTAGATCACAGACAGCAGCAGTGTTTTAAAACCTGGGGAAAAAATTAAAGTGACCCTATTACAAGTGTCTTCATTTCAAAAGCAGCGAGTAACTTCTTTAATTAAGGTTACAACAAGACGATTCCACTTCTGAGTTGTTTTGTGACATTCCGGGAAAATCAGCTGTCTTCTCCTGTTTTCCATGTTAGTTTGCTTTAGCTGATGCAAATCGAGAAGCTTATGCTTTTACAAGTTACCTTTTTTTAAAAAAAGGATGAGAGATATTTCAGATGCGTAGATTTCTTTAGGACGCTGTTATGGGTGACACCAACTTGACTCAACTAAATTTTGGACCGCTAATTTAGTTAGTGGTGCCAAAACCCAGTAGGCCAAGGGTGGGGAACTGCAGGACCGGGGGAAGGGGGGGAAATGTGGCCCTTTAAGTTTCTTTGGGACTTTTTGGACTGGCACAGCCCCAGAAGTCCACATGCCTTTTGGGTTCTCATGCCTAGACCTTTTGAAAGATCACCGAAAGGTCAATCCATGTAGTCATGCCAATGAGTTTCCTTTCTAACTTTCAGAATCTCCCTATTATGGAATTTGGGGCCAGTTCAGATGTCACAATCTCGGCCTGATAAACCATGTTTTGTTCAATTGGGAATGAGCTGTCCCCTGTACACATTCTCTCACCTGCTTGGGTGATTGTCTTCAGAACAGATGTCTGGGTTTCTTATACCATAGTTGTCTGTGTCATCCAAACCAGAAAGGGTGATTGGCTCTTACCAAAGAACCAGAAATAGAAGTCAAAATTTTTCCAAAATCAGCTCTTCTCCATACAACAGTGTGGATATCTGTCTGCTCACCTTTCTGAACTCCAGTTTGGTTTTCAAATTCTCAGCGTCAGGCATGAGGTTGAATAGTTCCGTGCCTTGTAACATCATCTTGCCACAGGTTTTGGCATGTTTGTGGAACAAGAATTCTTGGTGATTTCACATTACGGTTGCTTGCTTGCAGCAATGTTTCTCTCCTTCCACATCAGTCCAAATCTTCTGTGCCTCATTCTCCCCAGCCTGGAGGAAAGCAATTTCCTTTTAGGGAATACAGTAGCACAATCCTCTGTTTGTTGCTCAGATTGTTCTTCGGAGATCACAGTAGCAGTGTAGAGATTAAAACCTCTCCCCTGAGTGTCTTGGTGCACCTGAGGTACACTTTAATAGGCTTCTAAATCACTGCCTCTTTTGCTTTAGTCACTGTTTTGGTTTTATGGCTACAATCCAGAGCATGCCCGGGGACTTGGGCCCTTCCAGAAAGCACTTTATTTTGAACAGCACACATGTATTGCCAGCTGTTTTCGAAGCTTCCCTGTCTTGGGTACAACGTAGGAAGCTGCCTTTGACCTAGCAAAACCAACAACTCTCAGGTCAAGACCAAAGCCCTGCTGAGAACATGGAGCAAGTTACCCTGTTCTGGTAACTAATGCACAAAGAAGCTTCCGAGAAGGGTGTCAGAAAGCCACACATCCCATTCACTAACCCGTATACATCTGCTGTGTACTCTGGCCCAGCACATCATTGGATGTGGGCACTCAAACCCTGGTCAGGACGTACTATACATCTTTGTGGACGAGGCCTTCCCTCAGATGTGACTGGCACATGAGTCAGCGTCTAAGAGGCCATGTTCAGTATCTAGAGATAAGAATGGAGAGGCCTCCTCTGCCACTCGGTCAGCATTGCCTCATGCAACTCCCACCTTCCTCATCTGCCTCTAACAGCATGGTGGCCTACTTGTTGCACCAGGTCAGAAAGAAGTGAGCTGGGCTGGAGCTGCCAATAAGTATTTGTGCCTTCAAGTATCTTTTAAGTTTGTTTTTTAAAGTGGTCCTAGCGATAGCTCAGGCTGTTGAGCATGAGGCTCTTAATATCAGGGTCATGGGTTTGAGTGCCAAGTTGGGCAAAAGATCCATGCATTGCAGGGGGTTGGATTAGGACCCCCCCCATGTTCCCCTCTGACTCTACAATTCTGTGATCTATACTTTATCTGCCTAGTTCCAAGTCTGTAGACTTTACTGCTATTTTCTTATGACTACTTTATGTGAACTGCTTAGAGGTGTTTTTAAAAATAAATAAATAAGTGGCTTATACAGTTAGTTAGATAGATAGATAGATAGATAGATAGATAGATAGATAGATAGATAGATCATGACTGTCACACTGTGTGGGTGAGCACCCAATAACCCAATTTTCAGTTGCCCCTGATGGCTGTTGAAGACCATCAACTAAACTTGCCTAAACCATTCTGCTGGCTCGCTTCCTGAGATCATCATTTCTGAACGATGGTGCTGTTATTGGCAAAGCATATCATGTAACACTAAGCCATCATTTGCTCATGGCTTGTTGAACAAACCATGGTTAAAAGAACCTCAGAGACCAGACAAGCCATGGTTTATTTCTGCAAAGCTTTGTTTCCCACCTTTAAATAGTAGTTTTAAATAGTAGTTTGCTGCTGCAAAATAACCATGGTTAGTATGCTAGGCTGGATTCAAATGAATGACACAGCATTCTGTTTGAACTAGGCCTATATTGCACTGATTATTGATCACCAGGATTGGTGGGGCGGGGCAGGGCAGGGAGAGATTATTTGCTGGGTTGGTAGAATTTGCCATGAGCTGTCTTATTCCATTTGCCTCTGTGGAACAAATGCCTGACCTCTTTCCCCCTCCTTTCAGATCATACGTGTCCTTTGGTGGTACTACTTCTCAAAGCTCATCGAGTTCATGGATACTTTCTTCTTTGTATTACGGAAAAATAACCACCAGATCACCGTTCTTCACGTCTATCACCATGCAACAATGCTTAACATCTGGTGGTTTGTTATGAACTGGGTGCCTTGTGGCCACTGTAAGTATTCTTTTAATTCATGACGAGAGACCTGTGCATGTGTGCATTTCCTGAAGGACTCGTTCTGTTTGAAGAGGGTGTGTTGTGTTAATGCACAACTTCACTTCTTGGGAAAACAGTTTCCTTGGTTGGAAATGGGTAGGGTTGTGCTGGTTTGGCAGCAGCTTGTAACAACAACCTCCTCCTCAAAGCTGTGTCAGTTCTGTGTATCTCCTGTTCTTTCAGCTCAAAAAATAAATAAAAAATCCTTCCAGTGGCACCTTAGAGACCAACTAAGTTTGTTCTTGGTATGAGCTTTTGTGTGCTTCAGATTCTTTCAGCTGTTATCCAACTGCTATTAGGGTTTTCTTAGCAAGCCATCAACTTTGCATAACAAAATTTCTAATATCTTGAAGCCAAAGCTTTCATCCATCAAGCTCCTGGTCTCTGACTTGGCCTTTTAATTTGTTCTCTGGTCAAATATTACTTGCAAGCTTGCTCTGTGGTTGGCTGGCAAGCTGGATTTGTTGAAGTACAGTGGGAAACTGGCACTCCAAAAGTCTTCAAAGAACAGTGCATGGGAGCTGCCGTGGTTCCAAGTGATCATAACCAACCTCAGTAGAACTGTTTTACCTGCTGCCAGCCTGCTCTCTCTTTTTAAAATACAATATTTATTAACTTTCCATTTTGTAACATTTAAATACATCCTTATTTTTCCACAGTAAATCTTTTGCTCTTACGAGCTATTCGACTTCCCTCCCACCCACCTCATGGTTACTATATTTCCTTTCTATGTCATAGCATTTGTATTTTTTCCTACTTATCTTTCATCATTTCAATTGTCACATTTTTAAATAAATATAAGAAGGCATGAATCATAATCATTACAAGCCTTTTAGATCAATCCTGCTAGTGTTGTTAATTGTTTGCAATTGCCCTCCAAATATTGTACAAATTTACCCCTTTTGGAAAGCTTGATCACGCTGGTTTCTAATTTTCCCAGTCAGATTTGCCAATTCTGCACATTCCATCATCTTCATCTGCCACTCTTCAATCGATAGTAATTCCTGTTGTTTCCATTTATGGGCTAAAAGAGTCCTTGCTGCTGTAGTTGCATACATAAACAGTTTTTGATCTCTCTTTGGGATTACGTATCCCTCTGGATACGTAAACTTCAGGTTGTGAACGTGGCAAACCCGGAAGTGTATACAGTCATACCTCATGTTACAGCTGCTGTGGGTTACGTTTTTTCAGGTTGTGCTCCGCGCCGAACCCGGAAGTACTGGAACAGGTTACTTCCGGGTTTCAGCGCATGCACAGACATGGCACTGTGGGATACGAACGCTGTGGGTTGCGGATGTGCCTCCATCATGGATTACATCTGTAACCCGGGCGTCCACTGTACTTCCGGGTTTCGCCACGCATGCATGCACAGAAGCGGCACCTCCGGATACAGACTTTTCAGGTTGCAGACGGACCCCCCAGAACGAATTAAGTTCATATCCGGAGGGTCCACTGTATACCCAATAGGAACGCTTCTGGTTTTTATTAACAAACGTACTCTCAGCCTGTTGTCTCTTTTTATTGTGATTAATCTTTGCATTTTTTAAAAAATGTGCCAGTTAAATTGTAAGCCACGTTTGAGCATTTCTTTTAAAGGAAAGGCAGGAGAAAACAAATTTGAATGAACGACAACACTTGCAAACTGTACGGAGAGTATGCAGAGCTGGCAATCCAGTGTTTGTAGCTGCTGCACCAGCCCATTGAAAGAAAGGGATGAGGAAGCAGTTACTGCTTCCTGCACTTCAATGTCCTTGGTGGGCCAGTAAATGTGTGCAAAGCCTCCATTCTTTGGATGATGCACATCGGGGTGTGAATTCACATTGGGGTACTCATTCAGCTGCAAAGCATAGGGTGCAGCAGTCTCCGCATATACAACCGGGTGCAGATACGGCTTCCTGTTTCCATCTCTGCCTTACTATGTGGGTGGAGTGAATGTCCCTAACCTGAAGACTGAAAGCGTGTTGTCGCATGCAACTGGATTCAGGATCAGAGCCTATGAAGGAGCTGGCAATCTTGTTACCATTCATGTTGTTGTTTCGTCATCTTAGTAGTGATTGACTCTCTGTGACCCCATGAACCAGAGCATGCCTTGGAAACTCTCGCTTTCTTCTCAAAGCTTCTCCTTTTTTCATGTCCATGGAGTTTTCTTGGCAAAATACTGGAGTGGTTTGCCAGTTCCTTCTCCAGGTGGATCACATTTAGTCTAAACTCTTGGCTATGACCTGTTCGTCTTGGGTGGCCCTGCATGGCATAGCTCATAGCTTTTCGGAGTTATTTAAGCCCCTTCGCCATGAAAAGGCAGTGATCCATGAAGGGGATTACCATTCATAGCCCCCCTCTTAAAAACACAGTCCAAGCCAGTCTTAGGAGGGGAGAGACATTGCTCTTAGGGCAGTTAAACCCAGTTTGCATGGCAAATCTGAATTTGGACATCTGTGATTGTCTAAAAAAATGCAGTTTTTGAAATGTTCAGCAGGTCAGAGGAACTGAAGTAAGGGGGGGCGGGAAATAAATGAAAAATGAATTGTAATGAAGCGAAAATGTAATAGATAAAAGTATGCTATATATTGCAGAAGGAAAGGGCAGGAATGGAAACACCAGGGAGGAAGGATGGAAAGTCAACATATTAATAATAATAAATAAATAATTTTTATTAGAATTTGAAGTTAAATTGTTAAAAAAAATCTTTGAAATTCAATCGAAAAGTAACGGAAAGTTCAGTGGGTCAGTAGTGGTTTAAACTTGCATAGAACAACAGTTTAAGCATGTTTGCTATAATGCATATTGTTCCAAAAAGTATTCAACTAGCATCTCTTTCTATTATTTCCAGCCTATTTTGGTGCCACCCTTAACAGCTTTATCCATGTCCTCATGTATTCCTATTATGGGTTATCGGCCGTTCCATCCATGCGTCCATATCTCTGGTGGAAGAAGTATATCACGCAGGGGCAGCTGGTGAGTAAATGGTGCTTCTGTACATTCTTTTTTCCTCATACGCGTATGGTGGCTGTTTATTTTTAACTCAAGCTAGCAGATATTGTGTGGGAAGGATCAAATGCTCTTCGGCGAGGAACCATTCGCTGTAGATTGTTGGGTGACCTGTGTGTTACTCTAATGGGGGACATTTATTTAGTTATACAATGCCCCCTTCAGACTGGAGGTCAGAATCTTTTTAAGATGACAAAGCTGCATATAACAGAAGTAAAAGGTAAAGGTAAAGGGACCCCTGACCATTAGGTCCAGTCGTGTCCGACTCTGGGGTTGCAGCACTCATCTCACTCTATAGGCCGAGGGAGCCGGTGTACAGCTTCCGGGTCATGTGGCCAGCATGACTAAGCCGCTTCTGGTGAACCAGAGCAGCGCATGGAAATGCCGTTTACCTTCCCGCCGGAGCGGTACCTATTTATCTACTTGCACTTTGACGTGCTTTCAAACTGCTAGGTGGGCAGGAGCTGGGACCGAGCAACGGGAGCTCACTCCTTCGCGGTGATTCGAACCGCCGACCTTCTGATCAGCAAGCCCTAGGCTCTGTGGTTTAACCCACAGCACCACCCATGTCCCAAGATAAAGATAACAGAAGTAGAGACCCGCTTATGCCCTAGCTACTGCTGACAAACTTCTCACTTGTACACCAAGTCACTTTTAAGTCAAGCTTTACTATGCTTTCCTAACTATGGAGGAAAGGGAGCAATACTCAGCTCTTTTCACTGTCTAACTCAACCCTACAAGAAATAGCTGATTGTGAACAGCCACATGATATATTTTTAAGCAGTGACCGTACAGTAGAGATTGCAGTAGCTTCCTTTGTTTTTAACGTGAGCTGCCTTAGGAAGGTGATAGATTTTGAGATACATAAGTAAACTTGTAGTCTTTCCTCCCCCTTTTGTAATATCGCCATGCTCTCTACTTGCGAATGCTTGAGCTTAGTTCAGGGGTAGGCAACCTAAGGCCCATGGGCCAGATGTGGCCCAATCGTCTTCTCAGTCTGGCCCACGGACAGTCTGGGAATCAGTGTTCTTTTTATATGAGTAGAATATGTCCTTTTATTTAAAATGCATCTCTGGGTTATTTGTGGGGCATAGGAATTCGTTCATTCCCCCCCCCCCCCAAAAAAAATAGTTCGGCCTACCACATGATCTGAGGGACGGTGGACCGGCCCACGGCTGAAAAAGGTTGCTGACCCCTGGCTTAGTTGAATGGCACAGCTAAGGGGCCAAACTTGTACAGGGTGTGCGGTACCCACCCATCTCCAACTTTGAGAGCAACAGGGTATTCCAAGGGGCACAATCACCAATCTCTTACAGCCAAGTACAAAAGGCAATTTAAAATCTTCACATTCATACCCAGCTATACTGCTACATAGGGAATGGTTTCAATGTACTACTTTGTCTCTTTTCTTGTTCATCCTTTCATTTTCTTTTTTCTTTTTACCTTTAACAGACTCAATTTGTCCTGACAATCTTCCAGACAAGCTGTGGGGTGGTATATCCTTGTCCATTTCCCCTGGGATGGCTGTACTTCCAGATAGGCTACATGATCTCCCTAATCATCCTTTTCACAAATTTCTATATTCAGGTAAATTAAGATTTATTCCTTTTTTTCTTTTTTTGCAAATGGCAATAAAGAAAATAACAACTAGAAAGTTTGTGTATCAGAATGCACTTCCAAAAATTAGTGGACAGTTGGATCCTAGCAGAAGACGTACCTCGTTAACTTCCCAGAACCACCACCAATAGTCAATTTTATAATTACTTTGGTGCAGTAATGCAGCAACAAGAAGCACTCCCTGCCAACCGTAGGCAACAAATAGAGATGGGAACTTGCACTCTCTCTTATACACTTGCTGCTGTGTGAGAGGATTGGCCTTCTCTGCCGCCACTAGAATCTTATGTAATAGATACAAGGGACAGTCAATTCCTATTGACTTGACTCACTCCCCCGCCCACCGCCCCCTGTTGGTCTAAAAAGCATTTCAAATGAATGAAATGGACTTTTCTGATGTGGAAATGTGCTTGGCCTAGTGGCTGCAGCTACTTTGCAGTACAGGTGAAACCCAAAAAATTAGAATATCGTGGAAAAGTCCATTTATGTAAGCAATTGTTTTTATTAGCTTCTGGAGTTTAATATATGAGATAGACTCATGACATGCAAATGTCGAGCCTTTATTTATTATAATTGTGATGATTATGGCGTAAAGCTGATGAAAACCCCAAAGTTGAAATTGTTAATTTGGGGTTCTCATCAGCTGTACACCATAATAATCACAATTATAACAAATAAAGGCTTGACATATCTCGCTTTGCATGTCATGAGTCTATCTCACATATTAGTTTCACATTTTAAGTTGAATTACTAAAAGAAACGAACCTTTCCACGATATTCTAATTTTTCGAGTTTCACCTGTATTTACACAGTGGTCCCTGTTCAGAGAAAGCCATTTGCATTTAAATCCCATTGGTGTTAGTTGCAGCTAACTTTTCCCAATGATTTCAATGGAACATGGGCACAACTGACTTAAACAGGACTGGGACCAGTTGCTGTGGTATCAGATCAGGTATAACTTAAAGCAATTCGTTTAATGAAGGAAACCACTTTTTCCTGAACTATTTTGGAAAAGAAACAACTTGAAGACATATTCGATGGTCTTCTGTTCTAATAGGAAAAGAGTAGCTATAAGTAGTGGATAGAGATACTATATATTTGTTTTGTTTGGCTGTAATGCTATACAAGTCTTCCCCAAACTGATGTTCTCCATATGTTGCTGGACTGCAACTGCCTTCATCCCTGACATTGGCCCTATGAAATGAAACCATAGTTTAGCGTTGAAGAAATGAGCTCATGTGCTCCCCAAACATGGGGAGCTAGGAAACTTTCACCTCGGTTTTAGATTAACCACAGCTTTCTGTGTCGTCTGAACTCAGCAGACCGGTTAATCTTAACTATGGTAGGTTGAAACCAAGCCAACTTCAAATTATAGGTTAAGAAACTGGCTTGTTTCAACAAACTGTAGTTAACATTAACCATAGTTTAGGGGCACATAGGCAAGAGCCTCGGTTTCATTCTTGCCTTTCCTTTGGTCCCTCTTCCTCACACTAGTTTGCAAGCAAACTGTAGTTTCCTGTTCCATTTTATATGGGGAGTTGTGGTTTGTACAAACCATACTTTGCTCCCATACCAAGATATGAAACAGGGATGTTATGCTTTGTCTTAGAATCTGAATAGGGTGTATGGGTCTTACGTCCATATGAAGGGGCAAGATGCCTGCTAAATAACAAAATGAAATCGGCTAGTTTGCTGCATTGTTTCTGTGTGGGGTAAAAGCTCACTACTGACCTATGTGATTTTTTTTAAGACTTACAACAAAAAGGCAGCGTCCAGAAGGAAAGAGTATCAGAATGGTTCCATGGCTGCTGTGAACGGGTATACAAATAGCTTTTCTTCCCTTGAGAACAATGTGAAGCAAAGAAAACAAAGGAAGGATTGAAGACCAAACTGAGAAGCCATTTTTGATATTCCGGGCAACAACAACAACAAAAATCATCTGATTGTAAGCACAATATGTATTGTGCACTGATATAATTCTTGACAGCTACTGTAGCTATTCCTGCCTAGAATAGTGTTGATTTATGTAGGACTTAACAAGTGCAAAACATCCTAGAAACTATCCATAGGCTCAAGTTGATGGTGTTGATCATACTGGGTGGTCACAGACACGAGTGTAAACTGTGGAAGGGAGTATTATTGTAGTATGTGTGCATATATCTATATATAAAAACATAGATATATTCGTCACTGCAGTTGCCTTACTAGTCAATATGATAGGTGCTGAATTATGATTCACAATTTCAAGACTGTAATCCAAACTCATATTTTTTAACTGTAGATAATGCATGTGATTGTGATTTGTACAACAAAGGTTTTTTGTGTGTGTGTTAAGGTGTTTTTCCTCCCCCCAGTAGTTTAAAACACACATGCCTTAAATTTGAAGTAAAGCAGGGCCCAAAACTTAATACTGGTTTGAAAATGTATGGAAATGTTTTGACTCTGGGAGCAACTTCTCATGGGGCTGACACTCAGTTACCAAATAGACATGCTATATAGTGTCTGTTGTGAACGGTGCACATGTGTCTAAAGAATGGCTTCCCCCCTTCAAAACGCTTGTTGGGTGGCAGCTGGGATAAGACAGCTTGCACATGCTCATGTGCACTCTTGATCAATGATGCAGCGTGTGTGTGCCCCTGTATTTGAGGGTCCCAAGAACAAAATGGACTATTGAGAAGCCATCCTAGATGAGTTGGGCTCCTTTTGTGGGTCGTCTGCTCTGTGTTGCACTGAAGTTGGAGTAATTCTTCTACACGTGAAATGAAAGATTCACTGGAAAAGCCGGACTCTTCATTTCAGTCATGACTTGTGCAGGAGAAAGACGTTTGATTGTGTTTACTGTCTTTTTAGTTCCATTATCATGAGTCTGCAGCAGTTTGCTGGTTCAGTTTGATTTTGTCAACTAGGTTTTAATTTGCATAAGTGACGGGGAAGTTAATTGGCACTTAAGCAGCATCCGTACCTGAATGCTGACTCTCTCCCCTTCTTTCAGCATTAGAGAATGCAATGGGGGGTGGGGGGCAAGACATCTTACTCCCTTTTAAAAATCAACATTCCGAAGTTGTAGCCTGTCCCTTTTAAAATTGCCAAAGAAGTGTGAGATAAACCACCTGCGGCATTTCCCCCCCCCCTATCCTTCTGACCAGGAACTGTGTAGAAGGCACATCTGGTTCATTCCCCCCCCCCCCATTCATTAAAAGTTTTAAAGATGTAAAAGTGAATCTCCAGGTTGCGTCCTGGCCAGCCAACCATTGACATACCTGCGATTTAACCGCAAAGCAGTTTTCTGGCCGTTGCACAAGTTGTGACGTGTCCACGTTCTCCATTGTTTGACAAAACTCAGCTTGCAATACGTAGCTTGGTGTTTTTCTTGTTGTTTCTTTTTCTTTGAGTCGGATTCCAACAGCCACAGGTGGAATCCCACTGGCGCAACAGGGTTCCCTTCGCTTCCCTTTTTCTCAGAAAACTGACCCGGAGTTCAGAGGATCCTTGAGAATGATGAGTATGGGGCGTGGCTTGTGGCAAGGGGAGGGCTGCAGCTGAGGGGAAACGGGGAGCTCCCTCAGAGCAAGCGGAGATACCCTTCCCTCATACGGAGTCAGCCTTCGGATCCAAACCATTGACTTTAAAAATGTGCCTATAGCATAGGGGTGTGTGGGTGTGGGTGTGTTGCAAAGTGTGCAAATTGGGCCGTGCCAGACTTTTATTGTTGTCATGCGAAAAAACCCTTGGAAATAGGTTGGTGATGAATGTCTGTTTCTTATTGTGTGTTGTGTATTTCACCTGTACTTCCTAGGCCTGTTAAAAGTTTATTAAGAAACTTGTATAAAGTGTGTTGGAAACTCCCCCCCCCTTACACTTGCAATGTTGTAAAGAAGGCACCATTAATGGCTATGCTATGTAATTTGGTGGAGTTTTATCCTACTAACTTGTTGGTCATTGAAATTCATTCTTCTCAAACCATACTATTGCTTCCATCCCCCAAGTTTATATACTAATTATAATTTGATATTTATACAATATCAGTTTTACCATGTTTTTGCACAGCTGATATTGGGGAACTAGTGAGTTTTCCCTAATGGGCTCACATATTAATTTTTATTTTTTGCTTGTTTTTTAAAATGAGAGGCAGAACCAGTTTATGTTTGTCTGCTTTGTGTTCTCAAAGCTTGTGTGTATGTATGTGTCCTTGGTTTCTAGGTACTGATTTGCAAAGTCTTTACATATTTCATACAGCAGCTTCATCATTCAAAATATGCTGTCTAAACATGTGTGCTAAAAATAAAAAAAACTAGCTTGTCTGAAATATCGACATTGTCAACATTTTGTGTTTTTAATCATTAAATTGTTATTGAGTACCCGTGCCTGCGTTTCAATACAGTGGCATCTTAGTGGATTTGAGAAGCTTTGCTGTGGAAGTGAAATTTTCATTATTAACAGTTCTGTTATGTGCAAATGTAGCCATCAACTGACCACTAAACCATGGCTTAGCATTATGTGGGTGAGCCTGCATGAGCCTATAAACACCAGGCTCATGCAGTCCCTTCTGCCACATGGCTTGGATAAGTAAATTTCCTAAGTTTAGTTTTGCATAAATATTAAGGTTAAAAAAAAAAAGGTAAAGGACCCCTGGATGGTTAAGTCCAGTCAAAGGCAACTGTGCGGTTGCTGCGCTCATCTTGCTTTCAGGCCGAGCGAGCCGGCGTTTGTCCACAGACAGCTTTCCGGGTCATGTGGCCAGCATGACTAAACCGTTTCTGGTGCAACAAGACACCGTGACGGAAGCAAGAGCACATGGAAATGGCGTTTACCTTCCTGCCACAGGGGTACCTGTTTATCTACTTGCACTGGCATGCTTTCAAACTTGCTAGGTTGGCAGGAGCTGGGACCGAGCAACGGGAGCTCACCCTGTCGTGGGGATTTGAACCGCCGACCTTCTGATCGGCAAGCCCTAGGCTCTGTGGTTTAGACCACAGCGCCACCCATGTCCCACTAAGTATTATGTACAAAGCAATGCTTAGTTAAACAAGCCAGCTTCATAATGTTTGGGTTTGAAGTTGCCTTGTTTAGAAACCAGCCGCTGCTTTTTATAAACCAGGATGCCTAGTTTGTACATAACACTAAGGGATTGTCCACATTTGATCATGATTTAGCTGTTGACCCACCCCCCACCTCCCACTTTCGAATTATACCAAAGTAGTCCACACCTGCATGAGGAGGAACTTAGGTCTTTCTCGTTCATACCAGTAGGTGTCCCATTTTGTATTTGTCTCTGCCTTCTAATTTGTTGATCCTGTTACGCCAGTTCAGTAGTGACTATGCATGCCTGCAGATAGCTGTGCGTGCATCATTAAAAATAATAATCCCCAGACAAGAAGAGTGCTAGACCACACAAGCAGGAAGTTGTAGATGTGCACGTGCAGCTTTCTGGTTTT
This sequence comes from Lacerta agilis, assembly GCF_009819535.1. NCBI lineage: Eukaryota > Metazoa > Chordata > Lepidosauria > Squamata > Lacertidae > Lacerta > Lacerta agilis. The sequence goes on along the minus strand of NC_046314.1, from coordinate 29,882,800 downwards.
GTGCAAATATGAAAGTTCAAAATTGAGGGGAAAATTCCTGCATTCAGGAGCATGCAAGAAAAGAAACGAAAGCATTGGGGAAGTAGTGGGCATGGAAAGTGGAGTAGCAGAAAGTGACAGTTAATCCACCCACCCCAAAACAGACGCATCAAACAAATAACCTGCGACATCAAGAGGACCAGTTTAGAGCCTTAATTCTCCCCAGTTTACTGGATTATCTCTGTATCGGGTAAATGCAAATTTACAGGGGGAAAGCACTGAGACGGGTGTTGTTTGAGGGTAAGGCAAGCATCCCCAAACTCAGCCCTCCAGCTGCTTTGGGACTACAACTCCCATCATCCCTAGCTAACAGGACCAGTGGTCAGGGATGATGGGAATTGTCACAAAACAGCTGGAGGGCCGAGTTTGGGGGTGCCTGGCATAAGGTCATGTGGACTATCTAAATTAAATGGGAATGCAAATAGCTGCAAACACACAGTAACCTCTGGCGTAGACAAGCTCTAAGTAGAGATCCTCTTAAAATAAAACTAAAGTCTGCAAAAGGCCACAACAGAGAGAAGAACTGCATGAGTCCAAAGCTTCACTCAGGCTACTTTAGCGCAGCAAACTAGACCATGGCTTGCATCTTTTACAGGAGACCTAGAATATAAATCACATATTTTTTCCCTTACACAGTAGCAGGTGCTGTTAGGCATTTATCCACAAATTCTAATTCATTTAGCACATGATAGAGTTTCAGTTGCACCTATTTTACAACTTTTGATGTGCAAAACGGAGCAAAATCAGTTTGATTTCTCCTTAATACATCCTGTTGCAGATGGGGCAATAAGAGTTTAAGTGCGTATTTCAAAAAAGGTTGTTGAGCTTTTTTTTTTTTGCAAGCTCTATTTTAAGGAAGTTCAGAGTTTGGACATTTCAGCACCCCCCCCCCAAAAAAAAATATCCCAAGGAGACTTTAAAATAAAAAATAAAGTATTGTTGTTTATAACATTTACCACCTTTCTAGGAAATGGGGAAGTTTAAGGGTGTTTTGGGAGGTAGAGAATTCTCCACACCATCCCTGAACTATAATTCCCAGAATTCTTTGGGAGAAGAAGCCATGGTAGTTTGAACTGACACAAACTAGACATAACGTGCTGTGTTGTGATTAATATGTGCAGTATGGCTTCGTGGCATTCAATAAAAAATTATGTCTGCATTTAAAAAAAAAGATCAACTTCTCAAAATTATCAGAGGTACACAATTCAGATCACTCTGAGGTCCACTTAACGTTCTGCAACATTCACTGTGGAGGTTTTGTTACTTTTTTGACCCAGAGTTTTTCTTTGCTGGCTGGTATATTAAATTCCTTTTCTCATAACACACCCTCAATTTTTCCCGCCGCAGGTCTGTTCAAACTTCTCCTTTCTTAAAAAATAATAATGATATAAACATACACACACAAAATCCCAGATTCCATCAGCCCCCTGAGGCACCCAACCCTGTAGCCACTGTGGTACCAGGTTGTATATCTATATAATTGTTTCCCTTTCCTCCTTTCTTCATTAGCTTTCATCACTTAACCCTCACAGAGGGTCTGCAAATTGTCCGAGAGAAAGGTGCCTTATCGTATGCTTCACACTCCTGTTCTAAATTCTTCTTGAGAGATGTGGGCTAGTCTTGTGAACATGGAAGTTTAACGTAGGCATCCCAGGCCACAATCCAGTCAGCTACTTGAGGCTTGGCCAAGGATCGCACACCCTCAATGGGACGTCTGTTCCTCCTGGTATCTCGACATCAACATTCCTCTCTTCTTCCCTCCCCTTCCTGCATCTATCACAACCTACTACTGTACAGTGGAACCTCTACTTACTTACAACCATAATCCGTTCCGGAGGTCCGGTCATAACTAGAAACGTACATAAGTAGAGGCGCACTTTTCCATAGAAAGTAATGGAAAAGTGAATTGATCCATTCTAGATGGTGAAAAGCACTCCCTAAAACAGCAATTTAACACGGATTTTACTGTCTAACGAGACCATAGATCCATAAAATGAAGGCAATAATCAATGTACTATACTATAAAATAAATAAATAAGACAGTATTGTAGATTTTAAAAATTAACATTTTTTTTTCCTACGTGCACTGAGGGTGGGTGGGCTTACCTGGCTACAAGCTGGGGGTTGGGCAAGGGTCAGTAAAGAGCTGATTCACTTTGGCCAGGGTCACTTTTTTTTTCTTCCTCAGGTTAGTTCCTCGGTGGGGTTTGGGGCTGCAGTGTGCCCTGCTGTGCCTCTTGCAGGCGGCACCTCTTCCACAGCTTCGGGGGTGGGATGGGGGCCCTCTCCCCAGCAGCAGAGGCCTCAGCACTGCTCCGCAGCCAGTGGGGTGAGCTCCAGCAAACCGGAGGCCTCTCCTTTGCAGCAGAGGCTCCAGCGCTGCCCTGCAGCCAGCCTAGCAAGCTCCGAGCTGCTGGCAAGGCCTCAGTTCATATCTAGAGGAAAGTTCATAAGTCGAAGCACCTACTGAAGGTCGTAACTGGCATTGTACGTAAGTAGAACCGTACGTAAGTCGAGGTTCCACTGTACTGAAACTCTTCTGAGGGTGTGGGAGCTGGAAATCCTCCTGAAGTTTAAACACAGTTCAAAATGCTTTGGGGATGGGTATCAAAAGCCCAGCCAAGTGTGCAGAAGCAGACAGTTCTCTCAGTTTGACACCCAGTGTTTGCCAGATTTTATAATATTATGGAAGTTATATCCGCATTGCTCCTCTTTCTCCCCCAGATCAGAATATAAAGATTATTATTCGTAATATTGATCTTTATTTCATTATGTCAACCCTGAGCTGCCATCACCCACTTACACTAGTACCTAAAATCAGGAGCAAATTGGATGCTACACCATTCATTCGCACAATTAGCATTGAATTTCTAGAGTGGCATTCAACCAAGTACAGTGGTGTCCCACTAGACGAATGCCTTGCTAGACAAAAAACTCGCTAGACGAATGGCATTTGCTAGTGGAAGGCTGCCTCGCAAGACGAAAAAGTCAATGGGGCTGCCTCGCAAGACGGGGGGAAAAAAATTTTGGCGCGAAAACCTCCGCGCTGCATTGCCGCTTTGCTAGACGAAAAATTCGCTCTACGAAGACACTCGTAGAACAAATTATTTTCGTCTAGCGGGGCACCACTGTATTCCTGCTTTGCAGGGGGTTTGACTAGATGACTGTTGAGTCCCTTCCAACTCTACGATTCTATGATTCTAGACCTACTAAAAGTAATGGCCCTAACTTGGTCATTATCACTCATTACAACAGGACTACAGTGGTACCTTGGTTCTCAAACGCCTTGGTACTCAAACAACTTGGAACCCAAACCCAGCAAACCCAGAAGTGTTCCAGCTTGTGAACTTTTTTCAGAAGCTGAACGTGCTCCGTTTTGAGTGTTACGCTTCCAATTTGAGTGTTACACTGAGGTCTGTCTGTTTTTGCTGTTTATTTTGAGTTTTTGTTTTTGTGACTGTGTGGAACCCAGTTCTGCTATTGATTGATTGATTGATTGATTGATTGATTGTGTGATTGCAGTACATTGTTTATTGCTTTAATCTTATGGATCAATGGTCTCGTTAGATAGTAAAATTCGCGTTCAATTGCTGTTTTAGGGGTTGTTTTTAAAGGTCTGGAATGGATTAATCCATTTTGCATTACTGTACTTTCTATGGGAAAACACACCTTGGTTTTGGAACGCTTTGGTTTTGGAATGGACTTTCAGAACGGATTAAGTTTGAGAACTAAGGTACCACTGTACTCCAGTTTAGTTGACTATCAGCCATTGTTGTTAGAGTGAAATTGCAGGTGGGAGGACCAGATCCAGATCCTGACAGGGATAGGGAGGGTGGTGGGCCGTCAGCCCTTTGCCCTCTGCTCTGGTCCTGAACTTGTCCATCCCACACCTGCTATTTGCATGAAGAATAAATATTCCATTGCCTTCCTGACACAGAAGGTAGGGGAAGTGGGTGCTGCGTCTGCAATTGACACCAGTTCGTGCCAATTTATAAATATGTGAATAATGTGACAACTAGTTTGACTGTCATCTACTTACTGAAACTCAATTGTTGAGAAATATAAATAAAAATACCAACATATGAGTTAGCTTCCATTGCATCCACTGAATTTTGTGTTGAACTTTTTAAGTCAGTAGACTCCTTTCTAACACTCCAAAAAGGCAGTGGTGTTTTGGGGTGGAGCGGGGGGGACAGACCCTCAATATCCTTGGATCCATTTTCAAACAACTGGAAGTTCTTTATCAGGGTCTGAGAGCAGGGACCAAATTTTGGTTTTATCTCCAGACTTGGTTGCTTTTCCAAATACATACAGTATCCTGTTCTCTTTGTTGCTCTGATAATGAACCTTGCAAGACATTCTCTGACAAGTCAGTGCAATAAGACATCATCACCTAGTCTGTGCTTCGCTCATCTTTTGCTGAAGCCTCTGCTGGTCAACTGTTCTATATAATGAATGCAGTCATTCTGTACTGTACACTGAAAGCCTATTTGTGGACTGGGGGGCGTGAATCCAGCACGGCCAGCAAGATGCATAGGACAAGACATAAAGCTCTAAATGGAGGGATGGTATCAGAACAAAGGAGGAGGTTTGCCCCCACCACCAACACCACTGTGAATCTTAGGAAGCTCATCCCAGAAGTTCTAAAATTTGTCTGGCAGAGGAGAGGGAAAGGGTTTTCTGCAAACAGAGCTGTCATCAATTATTTGCAAGGTAACAATTTTGATATGCCCTTGTAGGAGTTCTCCGTGGTGCTGACAGCGAGAATATAATGTCCTGTGACAAGACAATGAAGAACACATTTCCTTGCTACCTCGTCAGACCACTTTGCGTACAGTAGCAACTCTTAGGGAAAACTGGGGGTGAGGGGAGTAATTCAAGTTGCCACTACTAGATTATAAGGCGTTCACATTTTGATAATGAGTTTTACAAACTGGACCCTGCACAATGAACTGTGAGGGAAATTAAAGGGGGCAGAAGTCCTCCTCCTTTTCTCCTGCACTGAATTGTCCATGGCAGCCGGGTGGTTCCTAGTGTTGACTGATGGGCAGTCCTGACCTTATGCAATTCTGTCTGTCGTCCATTAAATGTGAGGCAGCATAAATTGGGTTCCCATTCAGTCATTGAGCAGACACAGTCTTGCTTTACTTCGGCAAGTCTCATGTTCCTTCAGACCACAGTTCTCACACTTCCATGGCCGATATGCCAAACATCATAGACCATAACAAGCATAGGGAGAAGTGAGGGGTTGTTCCCATCTCACTGGTTCTCTACAATCCTCTCCCCACTTTATAAACTGATAGTGGACATACCACATCATCTATTTTTAAAACTGTAATTATAATTACTGTACTCATAACTTGTCCTTTCTCCAAGAAGCCCAGAATACCGTATTATATTTCAAACATGGAATTTTCCAGTCTTGCCCTTCAAAAAAAAGTCTATAAGATGGGCAAGACTGATATAAATCAGCTGGCCCAAAGTCAGTAAGCAAGATTCATAGCTGAAGAGATCTTCCCAATCTACCACACTCTTAAGCTCTGAGTTCCAGAGTCTACCAACCAACTTACTCTATACTTACCTATTAGCTGGATTCTGGCCCTTTGTCCATTGTGTGGTTGAATTTAAGATCTTAGTAGAGAATTAAATCTTGTTTTAAATTAGTGGGAATGTAGCTCATTGTATTTGATAGATTATTAGTGTGTTAACATTATGCTAATGCCCTTGGAAATGAGCTGCTTCTTATAGAGGACCAATGTAACTTTCCAGATAGGGTACCAGTCTAAGCTTCATGCAAATATTTGAAAGGACAGGTCTGAAGGGCACCTATTTCTGCACAGAGACAGCATCCTTCAAAGGCAGCAGCTCTGACACTTTGCATTAACCCAATGTGCCTAAAATGGAAAGGAGGTGATCATACGTCCTGCTCCTGTGACTCATCTGAACTCGCCTGACACAGCTTCATTTTCTACAGCTAAACAGGCCTGTGTCAGGTCAGTACAAAGAGCAGTGTTCCCTTGCGGTCCTTCGGAGGAAAGTGTGATGAAAACAACAAGTTCCTCACACTTTGTGGCAAAGATAAAGAGGTATTGCGTGGACAGGCGGAGTCCCCCAAACCCTAGGCAACCCCCGAGCGGAATGATGACACAAGACAACGTGCTATGGGATTAAAATTGGCCACAACTTTATTAAGATTCAGATGTAGGGAGACCTTGGCTCAGGCATTCAGTGTTTATCCTTCCTAGCCCCCAACAGGGGATCTGGGAAACTGCAGGGTTATCCAGAATGTGTGGGGATTGGCCTAGCTCTGGAGAACATATGTTCAAGCAGATAGCCCGCCCCCCGTTTGCCACCACTGGTGGGGGAGAGCAATGACAACCTCTCGGCATATAGACAATGCCTCCCCCCAATACCCCTTTAATGGGGAACCTGTTATCGCTACCTCACTGGGGGCGTGGAGTCACCACCCCATGCCCCCCCCATTTAGGAAGATGACTAAAGGATTCTGCCCAAGGCCTGCAACTGCCAAAGTTGTGACGAATTGCTACGGGAAAGGCGAAGCCTGCCCATGCAGGGAAATTCCTTTCCAGTCCTTCAACAGCGGCCTTGACATAGCAGCACCTGCGTGCCTGCGTGCCTGTGGAAAAAACAAGGTTAACCTGCAAAGTAAGCATTAATTGAGGGAGTGGAGGGTGGGAGAAGCTCTGGAGCCGACTGCTGCTTCTCAGGTAAGCTACACCCTCTATTGTGTGGACTGGGTAATCCCTCCCCTTACCTGGCCAATCCCTTGGCAACGCCTCCCCCAGGTGGGATTGGACAGTTAACTGGGTAGGCGGAGACCCCAGGTATCCCTTCTGGGGGAGGGCACAGCCAGCCATACTACCAGGTGTCACCCCGGAATTCAGGGGGCTGCGTGTGACCACGCAAACGTCGCCCCCCCATTTGATGTGGGGAGCGGTCATTGTGTTGTGTGACTGGGCGGCAACCACCCCAGCCCCCAGGGATCACCAGTAAGTAATAATGACACATGCCCACGTGTTATGGATTAAAATTTGGCCACAACTTTATTAAACTTTCAAATGTTGAAGACCTTGGCTTAGGCATTGGGCGTGTATCCCTCCCAGCCCCCCAACCAGGGGAACTGGGGCTCTTCAGGGTAAATGGGATGTGGGGGTGCACTGCAAGGTGTATGTTTACGCAGGTAGCCCACCCCATATCCTCGCACGCAGGGTAGTTCACTGACAACCTTTCAATGTATGGCCAGTGACACCCATATTACAACCCCTTTAAGAGGGGACCCTGGAATCACGGCAGCGGGGGGGGGGGTGAGTCGCCACTTCACGCCCCCCCCCCCATTTCAGGGAAGAAAAGACGAAAGGATTCTGCTCAAGGCCTTAAACTGCCAAAGTTGTGATGAATTGCTACGGGGATGACAAAACCTGCCAATGCAGGAAAATTTCTTCCCTGCTCTTCAACAGCAACCAGTCAAAAGACCGTAGCAATGCCCGCTAAACAGGAAGAAAAGGGTTAATCTGTAAACAAGAAACAAGAAACAAAGGGAGGGTTGGGTGAGCAAAGCTCCTGAGCCACTGCCTGGTTGCTGCTGGCTCCACCACCTATTTATATGACTGGCCCCACCTCCCAGCAGTGTAACCTGACTACCGAGGCTGGTTGTGAGCCTCCACAGAATAACATGGAGAGGCAGGCCAGCCCATACAAACTGGAAAGTTCCCCGGGGTCCAAAGCACCGTGCGCGATCCCGCAAAGTTCACCCACGGTGTGGTGTAGTGGTTAAGAGCAGTAGACTCGTAATCTGGGGAACCGGGTTCGCGTCTCCGCTCCTCCACATGCAGCTGCTGGGTGACCTTGGGCTAGTCATACTTCTCTGACGTCTCTCAGTCCCACTCACCTCACAGAGTGTTTGTTGTGGGGGAGGAAGGGAAAGGAGAATGTTAGCCGCTTTGAGACTCCTTCGGGTAGTGAAAAGCGGGATATCAAATCCAAACTCTTCTTCTTCTTCTTAAAGTGTGAGTGCTCATTATGGGAGAGGGAGAAAAAGTTCTCTCTTGTCCACTTTCTCCCCGCAGTGCATAATTTTATACAAAAGTACTTAATCAGTTGGGCCTGGTTCAGGAGTAGGGCTACTGAGTAGCCCAAGGTCACCTAGCAGCTGCATGTGGAGGAGCGGAGACGCGAACCCGGTTCACCAGATTATGAGTCTACTGCTCTTAACCTCTACACCACACTGTGGGTGAACTAAATCGGGGCCTGGTTCAGGAGTAGGGCTACTGGTGGCAGATCTGGCCCAGTCTCAAAGAGGGAATACAAGCCTTTAAAATAGTGCTCGACTTACACCCCCCCTTTTTGCTTGTGCTGACTTGGTAAGTCACATAACTGAATCAAAAGGAGTTTGGAAAACTTGAAAGTCTCCCTCTCATTCCTCCACCACCACCACACCTAAGACTTTCTCCAGCCTTGGGTCAGCTGCCTTTGGCTGAGCTGGTGTAGAGAATTTAGATCAGCATACCTCCAGCTAAGCCAGGATGAAGGTCTTCACCAGCATGCCACCTATTCTAAACTCTGCCCATCCCAGTGGATATCAGGTTAGGATTTCTCCTGAAGAAGATCACTCTCATCAGTGTCTAAAAAAGGGGTCATAACAGGGGCAGAAATGTAGTCCGGGGCAAAAGCCTGAAAGCCAAGCTGTTCAAGATGGAGGATTCGTGGAGGAAAATTCGTAACAGAACATTAAAAACCTGTATGCCTCTGTATTCATAGCCCAAATACACCATGGTGTTTTTTAAAAAATCAATATAAACACAAATAACATAAGCTATTGCAATCAGCATGCCAGCAGGAGTAGCTTCAGTGGGGCAACAGGGATCCATTGCAGCGATGGTATTCCATCAATGTGATTAATTCATGAGCGAGGAACTTTCTAAAAGCTGATAAAGGAAGTCAATCTGGCGGGGGGGGGGGGGAGATTAAAAGCCCGTGCCAATAACTGTGCATCTGAAGATAAGAGAGTTAAAAATGCAAAGTGTATGTTACAGGTAATTCCGTGTTCCCAAGGAAATCAAGGAAATTGATCCCTCATCGATTGTAAATGGGCAGAAAGTGTCAGCTGTTGTCGGGTTCCAAAAGGGCCGCTTAATGTAGTTCCTAATGCCTGCTGCGCTTTGCTTTATCTCCTGATTAGTTCAGGTACTTTGATAATGTGAACAGGCCACAGTCCTCCATGTCCTTCAGCCTTATGGCAAAGTTAATTTGCTTTATTTCAAACTGTCATATATTTCCCAATGCGATTTTTCTTCACAGCTGGCTGAGCTCTAAAACTAATTGAGTAGCCACTTCAGCTGTGCAGGGACACGTTCTCGGCTCTTGTGCTGGGAAACCTGATGCATCCTGCAGAACATACAAACACCAACATCCTTCTAAAAGGATTCGCACTACCAGAAATATTTATGAAATAGTTATCAGGCTTTAAAACAAAACAAGCAAACAAAAACTTTTGTCAGTTATAGGTGGGTAGCCGTGCTGGTCTGCCATAGTCAAAACAAAATAAAAATTTCTTTCCAGTAGCACCTTAGAGACCAACTAAGTTTGTTCTTGGTATGAGCTTTCGTGTGCATGCACACTTATTCAGATACACTGAAACAGAAGTCACCAGATCCTTAAATATAGTGAGGGAGTGGGGAGGGGTATTACTCAGAGGGTGGTGGGAATGGGTGATCAGCTGATAGGTGTGGAAAACCTTTTGTCGTCCGCCATCGATTTCTTCCTGTTTGCTTCAATAAGCGGCTGCAATGGGTTTTTTTCTTTCTTGCCAGCAGACATCGTCTTAAACCACATATTCCAACTCTTTGTCAGGTTTATTTATATAACCAGTTCTGTGTCAATTCAGCGGAATCAGACTCAGAATAGCATTTATTGTTGCAGCCCATAAACACACCTTTGACCCTGGTGATTTCTCAGCATTTTTGAGCTTGAGCGAACGTGGAAATATCTTAATACAACATGTAAATACCTAACCATGCGTTACAGATTTACAATGGCCATTCGTCACTTGGTTCTTCGTTTTGCTGTGTTGTAAATTGTTTTGATTACTCAAAAAAAAGTCTGTTAAAAATACAACATGTAAATGAGAGTGTTTTTGTTAATTCAAAATGTATCTTCAAGTCCACACACACAATTAACAAAACACCTTTTGTTATATATGTTGTGCTGAAAGATTTCCATGTTCACTCGAGTTCAAAAATGCTGGGAAATATTTTTTTAAAAAAATGCTGGGAAATTTCTACTGCTATGGGTGTGTCATTAACAGCCCTTAACAGACTCCACGGGCAACCAATACCATTCACAAAGAATAATTGAGTTGTCAGGGACCTAGAGAGTCATCTAGTCTGTCTCCCTGCTTAGTGCAAGATAGCCAAGAGTGAAGCATTTCTTTTTACTCCTCCTGTTCATCTCCTACACAGAGGTTTGGTTAGCTCTGCAATTCTGAGAAGAATATAAATCTTATACAGTAAATAGGTCAATATTTCGTGTTTGCGAAAGAGCTGAGAAAGAGCGCCTTTTGAGTTTATGGAACAGGAAGGCTTCCAGGTTTGGGCTTCAGAGGTTATTGAGAATACATGACACAACGCAATAATTATCAGTTCTTCCATCTAAAATTAAATTGATATAAGCCCCTTCAGATGTCCAAAGAAGCGATCCTCGTGAGAGTGGTTTCAAGATTCAAAATTACATTTTAACAATCAATAATTATAATCCTATTCTACAATATTAATGAGTTCCCACTCACCCACGCTCGATGCTTATAAATGTGATTACATATGATTGCATTTTAAAGCTCCCTCATATCGAGTTTCATCCTCTTTAACAGGTTGCTTAATATAATCTACTCCCCCCCCTTAGACTTCGTTATATATAACTATTGCAAATAAATAAAGAACAAAATAAAAAACGAATGTTTACAGGTGCTTTGCTTACATTATCTCAGCAATCCTTACAACAGGGGGACTGTGTTTTACCCCTCACAAAGCTACAATTCCCAGCATGCTTAGCAGACTATGGTTCCCAGGATTCTCACCAGCCAATGCTGGTTCAATGTAAACACTACTTTGCTTTGCCTTATGGAGGCTACTTGAACCTAGTCAGCATTGTTGCATCAGAAATACCACCCCCTGTCTTTCATTAAACATAATTTATTTCATAAGCAGATGAGGACTTTACTCAGCCTTGGTTTATGGTTTGCTTTCAATGCAGTTTGTTTAACCTGGCTTTAAATCCACTGTACATAGCCAGTGAATAATTTTGCCCTTTGGTTCTAGTTGGCTTTGGGGAAGCGTGATGTCCTCCTGCAGACACCAGGCATTCAAAACTACAGAGAGGCTTGTTCCATCCCCCTGCTGTTACATTTTTGACAATCTCCAGGCGATCTCTTTTAATAACCACATGCCTTTGCCGTCCTGATTTGGTGCAAAGATGTTAAACTTTAAAAAGCATTCCCGGCTGATGCTAGATGAAACGTAAGGATGCGGTCTCTCACTCAGGGGGTAAACCTGTCTCTGAACTCTTCCATTTCAGTCGGCAGGTTGGAGTTTTACACAGCTGAGTGCTCCTCCATGCACAAGCATCCCCTCCGCACAGAAAACCACTTATCCAGAAAATTCCAGCTTCTTCTCCTGAGATACCAGTTTTGTTTGTATTGGTAGTAAGCCCAGACTATGAGGAACAGCTCCAGAGGCCAACCTCAATCCAGGAGGCCTCTGAAACCAGCAAACAACCATGACGGGATAGTAGCAAGGAAACCTCTGCACTGGCAGCTGAAGCTTCAGCTGCCCACCATTTGAACTGAAATCATTTCCTATCTCAAAGATGGGGAGTAACAGCCAGCTCTGCCAATCAGATGGCAGCAGGGGCGGGGTGTGTTTTACAAGGCCAATGAAGGCACCAGCGCTGTGTCAGGAGCAAGCCAACATCCCCTGAGTCCATCCCTTCATCACTCCCACGTTCTTATTGGTCCTAGATTCAGATAGGTAGCCATGTTGGTCTGACGCAGTCAAAAAAAAATTTAAAAAATTGTCCAGTAGCACCTTAGAGACCAACTAAGTTTGTTCTGAGTATAAGCTTTCGTGTGCATGCACACTGCTTCGAAAGCTTATACCCAGAACAAACTTAGTTGGTCTCTAAGGTGCTACTGCACAATTTTTTAATCTTATTGGTTCTGTGATCCTAAAGGTAGTATCTGATTGGCCAAGCTCGCAATCACTCTTGTGGTGGGGTCTGGAATTGTTTAAATGAAAATGGCAGGCCCAAGGAGGTTGGCAGCCACAGCGCTTCAGTGTGGGAACTGTACTGGCAGGAAGTCTTGTTGCAGCAGCCAAGAACAAGGGAGACGAGGGCTGCCATCAACAATGGCCACCAACAGCAAAATAATAATAATAATAATAATAATAATAATAATAATAATAGTGATGTGGTGAGATGGAAAAGAGTGGGGTGGCCAATAGTGGAGGTGGCAGGACCAGCACTTGTTTGTGGAAGTAATGTGGACTAGTATTCCATCATTTGAACATTTAGTGGCAGTATGAAGTTGTACAGAGTGGGGTTTACCCTCACAATCAGGGCTAGACCCAAGACATTTTGCTGTCCAAGGTAAAGGATAAGATGGTGCCTTCCCCCATTCCATGTACGGACACTAATCACCTGAAAATAAATAAGTAAATTGCAAACTGTGGAGAACTGAGGAAATACATCCCTCAGGCAGAAGGTTCCCTAGAGGTCTTGAAAAATGAGAAGCTGAAATGGACGTATTCCTATTCCCAGGACTCATCGATACAAAAGGAGCAGGTGCAGCTACACTTCTCTGGAGTAGCATTTATTCCCAACCCCCCCCCCCATTCCATCTGAAAGCCTTTTAGGCTTCCTGGGAGCTCTATCCTGTGGCTGTAACATAACTGTGACCTTTGCCCTTAGCTCCGATACAATCAAGGAGATTGGGTTGCTGCAGAAAACAGCTTATTCCAGGGGTCTGCAACCTTTAAGACAAAAAGAGCCACTTGGACCCGTTTCCGAGGAGAAAAAAAAACCTGGGAGCCGCAAAACCATTGCAGCCCACAAAAATATAAACACTCAGAAGCTCATAGCACAATTTAGACAGGTAATGAAGAGCAGGTAATGAAGGCAAAATGGCAAAATATCACAAAACGCTCCCCCCCCCCCCAGCCAAACAACAAGCACTGTATTAAAGGAACCGTCCGAACGCCTGATGCTGCAGGGACAAATCTAGAAGGGGAAATCCAACCCCCCAGAATACTTCCGCCCCATGAACAGCACAAATGCAACCCTAAAAGTTTAGCAAACTTATGCAAAAGCACACAGCATGCACACTGCCCCAATCACTATTGGCCAGCAGAGGGGCTGGGCAAGGCAGCTGAGAGGGGCTGAAGCAGGGGGCGGATCACGTCCCCCCTACAGGCACGGGAAAACATTCCTTCAGAATGGCAAAAACCCTTCTTTCAGTCCATGGGACTCCCGCTTCTAGGGGGGGCAGGGGGCTTCTAGTGGGGGCAGCTGCCCCCTCCTGCCCCCCCGCCGGTACGCCCATTCTCGGGCCCCTTTCGCCACGCTGCTTAAGGGAAGTCTCCTGCGCGCCCCCGAAACAGAGCCCAGGACCGGTCGTCCCCTGAGCTTTTTCCCGCGCCCATCTCATCCCGTTGGGCCACCCTTAGCTGAACAGCCGGGCTTCCTTTTCCTTCCCAGACTGCCACGTGTCCTGGAGCCGGGCCCTTCCACTTTTTTAAAAGAGGGCTTCCCCCTCGCCCGCCGCCCGCCGGCCCTGGCCCAGCCCGCAGCTGCCTCCTTACCTCGTCGAGTCATCACACCTCATCGAATCACAGCAGCCAGCAGCTCCACCAGCAGCAGCCAAACACAAGCGCCAGGACAGGCGCCAAGGAGGGAAGCTGCTGCGGTCTGCTGCTGCGCCTGCGCTGGCACGAAACGAGGCACACATGAGCAGCACAGCCGCCGGCAAGGTAGAGAAGTGGGTGGGCGCAGGCGGGCCAGCAGCGTGGCTCGGCGCTAAACGCACCGGCCCTGCCCAGAGCCGCAGCAAAGGTGCAAAAGAGCCGCATGCGGCTCCGGAGCCGCGGGTTGCAGACCCCCGGCTTATTCCTTTAGCTCTTAACAGGGCTTAGCAGAGTTTCTCCGACTTTTAATTTTTATTTTTTTAAATTGATCAGAATAATAACAAACATTGGCACAGACCAAAATGCTAACAGTGAGAGCATGTTGGAAGTGAAAATTGTGTGGTGAATGAGCTAGGGGTCAGGTGCCTGAAATGTCACCACACCCCTCTAAACTACACATCTTCAAAGAGGCAGGAGATGATCTACCACAGCCTACAGAGATTGCACTCCTATTCTGGTTCTCTCCACTGCAAGAGAGAGAGATAAAGAAGAAGAAGAAGAAGAAGAAGAAGAAGAAGAAGAAGAAGAAGAAGAAGAAGAAGAAGAAGAAGAAGAAGGTAGGATTGTGTGAGCTCCAGAAAGGAAACAAAAGAAACACAGGAGAACGATAATTTGAAAACGACTTCATATGTAACTTTGCGAGGGGTGAACCACAGTACTTTGAATTCTTGGAGGGAAAGAATGTGCTCCGAATGTGCTTTGAAGGCATTGTGTGTATGCACACCTAGTGTGGAAACTCCCCAGGACAGCTTCACTTGAGGCATCAGCAGGGCAGTAATAGCATTCAGCACTAGTACACCAGGTCACTGGCTTAAGGGTACGAAGTGCCCAAGGCAGATGCTCTGCTTACTTGCTTGCTTAAATCTCTTTGAAGTTCCTCTGAGTTCTGGACATAGTTATGCATTACAAGATCGCCAGGCCTGTAGGTTGCTTCTCCTGGATTCCAAAGAGTTTCTGCTTAGAATCATTGACTTGAGCTCATTTAGTTCAACCTGCTGCCCATGCAAGAAATCTGCTGCAGGAAACCGGAGACAGGGCCACCATCCAGTCTCTGCTTAAATACCTCGAACGTCAATTTCCAAAGCAGGCTGATTCCCCTTTTGAAAAGCTCGTACCACCTGGAAATCAAAATCCTTTCCCCTATCATTCCTACCCTGTTGAATAAGAGATAACGGATTGGTTGGGTCATCTATCTCAGAGGTTGGGGACATCAGGTCCAGGCCTCATCAGCTCAGGACTCTCCCAGAGTCCCACCTCTTATAGACCAAGCTCCATGCCCTCTAAGAGGACTTTTGCCTAGCTGAAATGTCTCCTTGAACAGAGAGGTGTGTTGGTGGGGGTGGGGGTGGAACAGGCATAGGCTAACTACAACTCCCATCATCCCTAGCTAACAGGACCAGTGGTCAGGGATGATAGGAGTTGTAGTCTCAAAACTCTGGAGGGCCAAGTTGGCCTATGTCTGGTGTAGAAGCATATGACTTTTGTGAGGAACGTCTACTGTACAGAGGTAGGCATTCATAGCCATTAGCCCACCTGCTTTTGCCTCTGGCCCCGTCCATCACTAGGCTGCCCAGAACATTGCCCATGAGGAAATGCATCCCTCAGACAGAAGGTTCCCTACTCCATATCTATTATTAATCGTTTATCACCTACCTCTCACAGGGCAAGCCAATCCCAAAGTCCAGCATTAAAACCAGTTAAAACCAGTTACAGTCATGGGAATAGGGTGGGTCCCTGAAAACACACATCTCAGGCGTCAAAGTCCTCAAACATTTTAAGATGTCTATTGTTGCCTCTTAATCACCTCATCTCCAGAATTGATCTGTCTAACCCCTTAAGCCGTAAATCATAGGACTCGATCTTCAGATCCCCTCACCATCTTTGTCGTCCAAAGGTGAGTGAGAACATCAGAAGATCCCTGATGTGATCCAAGGCTGAGAACCCATCTAATCCAGCACCCTGTTCTCACAGTGACCCATCAGATGGGAAGGCTGCCAGTGGAACCTGAGCAAGACATCATTCTCCTCACCTGTGATGCCCCGAAACTGGTATTCAGGGGCAAGATGCTTCTGACCGTGGAGGTTGGTCACTAGTGCACTGGCCAGGCAGATATGTGGCTGTCACTGGTACTAAAGCCAGCTCAGGGCTTTTACCGTGGCTGCCGTTGGTTTCTGTGGAGTAGCATCAAGATGCGACAGATGCCCGTTATCTGAACTTTCCTGAAGCAACTGAAGACTTTTCTGTTGTCATTCCGACAGGCTTTCCCAGCTGGGTAAATGGGACTTTACCACGAGTTTCTACTTGTTAGGTTTTTAGTCTTGTCTTAAGTATATTTTCTGTATTTGTGTTTTTAACTGTTTGTAATACTCTTATATGTAAATTGCTTTGGAATGATCGCATAGAATATCATTAATAAATCAATGGGTAATAATAACAACAATCATATTGAACTTGGTG
The DNA here is from genome assembly GCF_009819535.1 of Lacerta agilis. Classification (NCBI taxonomy): domain Eukaryota; kingdom Metazoa; phylum Chordata; class Lepidosauria; order Squamata; family Lacertidae; genus Lacerta; species Lacerta agilis. Next base: position 29,866,331 of record NC_046314.1, on the reverse strand, counting down.
GGGCAGGACTGTAGCCTTTGTCACAATTTTCTTTTGGGACATTGAGACCAGGCTGTGAAACATCCCAACATGTGAAACATTTCCTCCCACCCAGAGGGAATGAGTAAAGAACTGTATTTTCTGTTGTTTAAATTATTACGGTATATTTCTAGCACAGAGCAGAACAACAAGTGTCCTTTTATAGTGTACTTTCTCTTGACTACAATGTGAAAATTTAACTAGAACGAAACAGGTGTGCTTTGGCTCCATAAATTTCAGGACGAGGACAAATAGTTGCATTGGGGGGGGGGGCTTTGCTTTAGTTCTGCTACAGACGTCTCCAGAAGGCCACACTCTTGTCTCAAAGCTATACTTTCCATTATCGTTGCTGCTTGCAAAACTTTGGATGGAACGAGTTTTTCTAGCAAAAGAATACAGATTTTTATCTTTAATGGTGCTTGAGCAGCCTATCATTTGGCTTCAGGAAACAGCTTCCTGGTTCTAAACACTTGCAAGCCGAGTGGCTGCCAGACAGACAGCTTCAAAGGCTGGCAGTAGAGACTGCTGCTGCTAAGTCTAGGGAAAGGCTTTTGAAATGCTGAGAGCTGCAGAGGATGTCAGCATGGAACAGGAAGTCTTGGGTTCTCAAAGTGGTGAAATGGTCAGCTGGGACATCAATGACATCAAGCTCCCCAAGGTAGGTATACAGAATTCCAAGAGTATTGTAGAAATTGCAGCTACTCTAAAAACCATCATATTCTGTCATTATTATATATTATTGATTTGCTTACTTGATCATTCATTTGCATAATTCCATCAGTGTATGCACAACAGATAATACCTCTTTGCTGCCATTGTACTTTATAATTCCCTTGCAGTTGAAAACTCTTGAAATTCAAGTCAGAAGTTCAGCAGTATTAGCTCAGCCTGGATAGCTCAGTTGATTATAGCATGGTGCTGATAATGCCAAGGTTGCAAGTTCAATCCCCATGTGGGACAGCTGCATATTCAGGGGGTTGGACTAGATGATAAAAATATTACTTACTGTTTTTATTTCTTTGCTATATTATATATTTCTTTAAGTCATTTGTATACCACTAAATTATTTGTAACTCCAAGTGGCATACATTTTTAAAAATCCACAGACAACGGGATGATGAAACAATTTTTTTTATCATAAAACCGGAGAAAAGTTTTTTTTTAAAGAGTATATCCATCTTAAAAAAGAAATTCAAGGTGACAAACGAGGTGAAACAACAATGTTTAAAAGTCATGGGTGGTCATCAACTAAGTTTTACTCAGAGTAGACCCATTGAAATGGATAGCCCTAGCTTAGTTGTGTCCATTAGTTTTCATGGGTCTACTCTGAGTGAGTAAAATGTAGTTGCATGCCACCCAGTATACCACACACTTTTACTTATTGCAACAGTAATAATATTAAAAAACCCATTTTACTATAACAGAACATCAATAATGATGATTTCTGGAAACAGTCAAAAGGCAAACTGTGCTTTAAAAAAAGGGGGGGGCTAGAAAAGGAAAAGTTCATCAAAAGTTTTTGAAGATTCAAATTTTTGCCTGTTACCTAAAATGAAAGACCACAGGTCCTAATGGATTTTGGTGGGCAGGTTGTTCTGCTATAGGGTGGGTCCAACCGCCTCTGGTCCATGGGGTCACGAAGAGTCGGACACGACTGAACGACTGAACAACAACAAAACTGCCTTTCACTGAGTTGAATTCATTTGGTCAAAATGGGTTTGGCGGTAGCTTGAATGAGATTCCCACCAAAGGTTTGTCATTCAGCACATATATCGGGTTACCTTCTTTGACCGCATCCCACCAGGGACTTCTGGGCATTGTGCAAGCCTCATGGAGGCACATGAAAACGTACCACCCATAACTGCTCATAACTGATGTTATACATGTAACCTTCAGCACAAATCATGCACAATATGCAAATATCCACAAGCAAACAACAAGCATTGTTGCTCTCCATATCTGCCTGGGTTCTCCTGCTCTACAGTACTTTGAAGATAGAGCATGACTGCTCTCCTCAGGAATATGATCAGCTGTAGCACATTCCTATTGGAGGAAAACCATCAGTTTTGTCCCAGGAGACATCGCTGATGTTCTAGAATTAGGCTTTTGCTTCATTGGCACAAATTGTTGAGTGTTATGCAAATGTGCACATCCAAACAGCAAGCATTGCTATTGAAGCACATTCTTTCCCTCAAAGAATTCTGGGCACTGTAGTTTACCCCTCACAGAGTTACAATTCCCAGCAACCCTCAACAAACTACAGTACCCAAAATTCTTTGATGGAAAGAATTATGCTTTAAAGGTAGAGTGTATACACAGTCCTTATCTGCCTCAGTTATCCTCCTCCATGCTGTTCTAATTAAAATGATATGTACCTTCAGCCCTGAAAGTTTATAAAGTTTTGTTGACATTAGGCAGAGACCCCCCTATGTTATTTTAGACATTTTTGAGACTTTTTTCTAATTTCATCAAGTCTACCCAGACATATAATTTAGTGACCTACCTTCATTTGAAAAGTTTAACTTACTGTGCCTGTCTTTGCATGATAATTATTTTATGTGCAATTATTTTCTTTATAGTTTTGTGGGTTTCAGTGTTTCGTCTACAGTATTATTATGCACATCTCTTCAAGAGCGGTTTCATTGAGCAGTTTAGAAATATTTCCAAATTAATTGCAGTGGTACCTTGGTTCTCAAACTTAATCCGTTCCAGAAGTCCGCTCCAAAACCAAAGCGTTCCAAAAACAAGGCGCGCTTTCCCATAGAAAGTAATGCAAAACAGATTAATCCGTTCCAGACTTTTAAAAACAACCCCTAAAACAGCAATTTAGCATGAATTTGACTATCTAAAGAGACCATTGATCCATAAAATGAAAGCAATAATCGAACTGTACTATAAAATAAAGAAGACAGTATTGTAGATGATAAAAATTAAAAATAAATATTTTTCATACCTGCACTGATGATCGCCATTGTTTGGATGGGGGACTTTTATCCATTTCCGCAGTCACACAATCTATCAATCAGCAGCTGAACTGGGTTCCACATAGTCACAAAAACAAATTAACCAAAAAACCTTCAAAAACAAAAGTGCCAAACTTAATCTGTTCTGGAAGTCCGTTTGACTTCCAAAATGATTGAAAACCAAGACACGGCTTCTGATTGGTGCAGGCACCCCGGTAACAATAGCCAACAGCCACATCGGATGTTTGGCTTCCGAAAAATGCTCGAAACCGGAACACTTTGTTGTTGTTGTTCAGTCGTTCAGTCGTGTCCGACTCTTCGTGACCCCATGGACCAGAGCACGCCAGGCACGCCTATCCTTCACTGCCTCCCGCAGTTTGGCCAAACTCATGTTAGTAGCTTCGAGAACACTGTCCAACCATCTCATCCTCTGTCGTCCCCTTCTCCTTGTGCCCTCCATCTTTCCCAACATCAGGGTCTTTTCCAGGGAGTCTTCTCTTCTCATGAGGTGGCCAAAGTACTGGAGCCTCAACTACAGGAGCTGTCCTTCCAGTGAGCACTCAGGGCTGATTTCTTTAAGGGTGGAACACTTACTTCCAGGTTTTTTGTTTTTTGGAACCAAGGCGTTTGAGAACCAAGGTACCACTGTAAATAAATAAGGGTCATGCACAGCCATGTGGAATCTACCATGAAACGTAGAAGAATATTCAGCCAGGTTAATATATTTGCTGGGGCGGAGGGTAGCATATAATTGTTTCTGCAATAAACATAAAGTAGAATTAATAAATGCAAACAAATAAGGCAGCTCTGTATTTCAGACTTGATTCATTGTCTTAGAATTGAGGTGGTGTGTGTGGCAGGGAATTGTTTCCTAGGTTTGAAACATCACATTCTTTGGGTTCCTAACAGGACGTGAAACAAACAGATTGGTTTCAGGAATGGCCAGATTCCTATGTAAAATGCATCTATAGCTCTGATGACAAAAATGCTCAGAGGCACCTAAGTAGCTGGGCAATGAGGAACACCAACAATCACAACTCGCGCATCTTAAAAAAGTCCTGCCTTGGAGTCGTGGTCTGCAGCAATGATTGCTCAACTTTGGATGGGGGAAAGATGTATCTGAGGCCAGCTATATGTGACAAGGCCAGGCAAAAACAGCAGAGTAAGTATGCCTCTATGAAAAGAGCTTATATTGGACTTCTTGAAGTTAAATTTGGGTTTTCATTTGGAATTGTGCTGCCACAAAAAACATCTACTGGGTAATCCTGGTTCAGAACATGACTTGCATTAGACAGCACATCTCTAGCCACATGTTGGAAGTATCACATCGTGAAGTGCATATAATTGTAGGGATGGACGGATATGTCCATTTTTGTTTCTCTGTTTCTCTTTCGTCCAGTGCACATTTCCCCTAATAAACACATTTTGCAAGTGATTTTCTTTCATGAATGGATGCATTTTTTAAAGTACACTTTCCCCTTATATAATATATGTGCATTTAAAAAAAAATACACTGAGTTTACTTTAAAGTAAGTGAGCCTAGTTTTCAAGATGATTACATTGGATGTGAGCCCCATGTAATTCAGTAAAAGAGATCTGCAGGTGTGTACAGAATAGAATTTGTACCTGGAAGGTAAGGATAAGGTCAAAGATTAGGACAGTCATGGAAGAAAGATTGTGACAGTTATAGAAGATAAATTAATTTCTGGAAGTGTTAATTATTTGATGAAGTTTTAGGGAGAAAATATTCATGCAATCTTCTAAATGAAAACTTTCCCAAAAGAATGCAATTTATTTGGGGTGGAAAGTGAATTAGTTCCATTAATGATAATATTATATCTATATCTAATGATAAGGATCATATATTGGTCCTTTACTGAGGAATACCAAAAATATTCAGGCTAAGTGAACATGTATATATATTTTGATGGTGTAATAACAAACATAAGAGCTTATAGGTAAAGGTAAAGGGACCCCTGACCATTAGGTCCAGTCATGTCCGACTCTGGGGTTGCAGTGCTCATCTTGCATTACTGGCCGAGGGAGCCGGCGTACAGCTTCTGAACCAGAGCAGCACACGGAAACGCCGTTTACCTTCCTGCTGGTGCGGTACCTATTTATCTACTTGCACTTTTGACGTGCTTTCGAACTGCTAGGTGGGCAGGAGCTGGGACCGAGCAACGGGAACTCACCCCATCACAGGGATTTGAACCGCCAACCTTCTGATCAGCAAGCCCTAGGCTCTGTGGTTTAACCCACAGCACCACACGCCACCAGAGCTTATAGTCTAAGGTAATAAGCACACTCAGAGAATCTCAATAAAATCAAATGGGACTTTATTTCAAGTAGAGGTAAGTAATGTTGATCAAGATATTATACTACAATTCAAAGCTGAGAATCCTACAGCACAATCTAATTTCTACACAGAAATATGTTCCTTTGAGTTCAATGGGACTTACTTCCAGGTAAGGGGACATAGGTTCACAGCCTTAGACAGGTTTGGGTTTTGTGTTTCACCTTTCATTTGTGCCTACAGCACATTTCACTTTCCAAAGATATTTACCTGGACACAAGTCCCACTGCTTTTATTGGAAGTCACATTTCCTACAAGCAGAGACACCGGCTGTCAATACCCCAACATGAAAAGAGTATATTGTATCCTACACAATGAACATCTAACATGACATAATCTTAAAACTAAGTTCATTTAAAATAAAATATTTAATGGTGCACTTGTTTCAGGAAAATCATGTCCCAACTGCTATGGGCCCTTGAAGCTTATCCCCTGCCGAGGTCATGGTGGATACCCTGTAACAAACTTCTGGAGACATGAAGGACCATTCATATTTTTTCAGGTTGGTAACAGTATCTGATTTATTCAAGGCAAGCCTACTGTTATAGCTGAACTGTTCTTGGAAGATAAGCAAACCAGGAAATCTTTCACACTGAGCTAAAGAAAGTATTTAAATTGTTAGTGAGGTATGATGACACCTCAGGTAAGGGGATGTGCAAAAGTTATCCAGCTGACCATGCTTATACATAAAAACAAGCCTTTTCCCAGCTGGAACTCTCCGGAACTCAGTTCCAGCATCTCTTAGGTGAGCGCCATTGCCATTCTAAGAAAACAAGGGAGGTATTCAGGATGAGTTCCGGCACCTCTAGAAAAATAACACTACATAAAAACAACCATTTTAAACCATACCAACTGCCAAGGAACTAAGAAAGAAAAAAATGAAAATGGTAGGCACATAGAACATTCTCAGCTAAATCCAGGAAAACATCTGAACCAGATGGTCAAGTCCATAGCACATGTCACAATTCCATTACTTACACATTTACTCAGAAGCAAGTCCCACTGGGTTCAATAGTGTTTACTTTTAAATAAATAAAATAACAACAACCATTATTAGTATTAGTATTATTTTGTATCCCACTCTGGGAAGCTACCAACAGAATATAAGAAAACATCAAAGATTAAAAGCTTTCCAATACAATTGTACCTTGGAAGTTGAACAGAATATGTTCTGGAGTCCATTGGACTTCCAAAGTGCAGGTTCTGATTGGCTGCAGAAAGCTCCTGCAGCCAATTGGAAGCCGCGGAAGCCTAGTCGGATGTTTGGCTTCCAAAAATAGTTTGTAAACTGAAACAGTCACTTCTGGGTTTTTGGCATCCAGGAGCCAAAACGTTCAAGAATTAAGCTGTTCCAAAACCAAGGTATGACTTACAGGACTGCCTTCAGATATCTATGGAAGGTCATATAATTGTTTATGTCCTTGACACCTGACAGGAGGGTGTTCCATAGCATGGACAGTCTATGAAGCCAGATTTCCCCTGAGGAACAACCTATTCTATGCATGGATCTATTAAGATGGTTTTTGCTGTTTCAGCAAATTCGGCCATCCACTTCCATTTAACTTGAGACTTTAATCTAAAATGTAATGTGTTGCCTGAAGAAAGACTATGCTACACATCCAATGAGACAAGCAAGCCATTTTGGATTTTACACCTTTTGTCTAGCGAGCATTGTGTTGAAAACTATGTTGTAGTTTTATGCCCCTATTTCCTTCTTCACTTGCTGTTATAAAGTCAAAGGGGGCTCACGATCATCCAAGGCCGGAAACAAAATCGGAAGCCGAAGCAAGACGATCGATACAAAAAGCGCATGCCCCAAGTTCTCCGAGACTTAAACGGAGCAGAGATGCTGAGGTAAACGCTTTTTTTAAAAAAATAGCAACCATTCAGTCATATGGAAAATAGTATTTTGGGGATACCATGGGGTAGAGTGGGGGCTCTCTACCCCTGGTGACACTTCATAGCCCTTTCCTGGGTTCTGTTTCTTGATCACACTGGAAAGTTGTTGAAGATACGGATTTACCTGTATGTTGGGATACTGGGTTTTATTCCGTAATAATAAAAGCCAGTATCCTGCATATATCTGTATTTTCAACTTGTCTTCAGGTTTCATTATTACCGTATTTTTCCATGCATAAGACGACCTTTTTCCTAATTTTTTTGTGATAAATTAAGGGTCATCCTATAGGTAAAGGTAAAGGGACCCCTGACCATCAGGTCCAGCCGTGTCCGACTCTGGGGTTGCGGCACTCATCTTGCATTACTGGCCGAGGGAGCCAGTGTACAGCTTCCGGGTCATGTGGCCAGCATGACAAAGCCGCTTCTGGTGAACCAGAGCAGTGTACGGAAACGCCATTTACCTTCCCGCTGGACCGGTACCTATTTATCTACCTGCACTTTTGACGTGCTTTTGAACTGCTAGGTGGGCAGGAGCTGGGACCGAGCAACGGGAGCTCACCCCGTCGCAGGGATTCAAACCGCCGACCTTCTGATCAGCAAGCCCTAGGCTCTGTGGTTTAACCCACAGCGCCATTATTACCGTATTTTTCCGTGTATAAGACAACTTTTTTTCTGATTTTTTTGTGATAAATTGAGGGTCGTCCTATACACAGGTTAATATGCTAAGTAAGCGAGGGCTGGTGCTGTGGCGGTAGCAGGGAAATATCGGAGAGGAGGCTGCTTACCTGCTCTTCCCAGCTTAGGAAGAGTAGTTGGTGAGTGCCAGTATGCGGTGTATTACAGTACCAGTTCCGTCAGCCAGAGCGGGGGATTGTCAAAAAGCTGCCCAACAGCTAAGCGAACTTACAAAAGAAGCTCAACAACTGTTGAGGACTCCCAAAAATGGAGGTTGTCTGATACATGGGATCATGTTTTACACGGAAATGTATGGTACTTCACTTTTGGGGGTCGTATATGAATACAGACAGGGCGAGAATCGTGAACCATCGTGTGTATGGTGCTTGGCAGACTAGAGGACGACAGTTCCCTGCCCCAAGGGGCTTACACTCTAAATTCAGACACTGGAGAAACAATGGAGGAAGAGAAGGGATTGGGTAAACAGAGAAGCAATACAGTAGGGGCTGGGGAAGCTGTGGCCCTCCAGATTTTGGTGGTCACCTCCACAACAACTTTTAACAGGAATGGAGAATCTTGGGAACTGTGGTTTGTTACAGGTGCTGGGAATTTTATGTCTAGGAGGCAGCACCCTTAAACTGCAGCCACGACTGTTTCGGTGGTTAAACCACAGAGCCTAGGGCTTGCTGTTCAGAAGGTCGGCGGTTCGAATCCCCATGATGGGGTGAGCTCCTGTTGCTCGGTCCCAGCTCCTGCCCACCTAGCAGTTCGAAAGCACGTCGAAGTGCAAGTAGATAAATAGGTACCACTCCAGCGGGAAGGTAAACGGCGTTTCCGTGCGCTGTTCTGGTTGGCCAGAAGCAGCTTAGTCATGCTGGCCACATAACCCAGAAGCTGTACGCTGGCTTCCTTGGCCAGTAATGAGAGATGAGCACTGCAACCCCAGAGTCGGACACGACTGGACCTAATGATCAGGGGTTCCTTTACCTTTACCTTAAGAGTGCTTTAAAGATATGGCACGACCCTACCACTTCCATCATCCCTGACCATTGATGGTGCTGATTGGGGGATCTAGACTCCAACAACTTACAGAGGGCACCAGCTCGGGGAAGGCTGACCTACTGTAACTAAGCATCTAACTAAGCCTACTTAGGCGTAGCTATAGGCTGGGTATGAGAATTCGGTTTTGTGAAAATGGTGCGTCATCTCCAACCTACCAAAGTCTTTCCTTAGACCTGTGACAGACAGTCAGGAGGAGAAGGGAGGAAAATGTTTCTGCATAGCAAATGCCTTGACAAACAGATATCCGTATCAATATAGATAGGTTGCCTGCAGGTTTTAAGTTATTTTACCTAACTTCAGTCAGCCCCATTGATCTATATTTATGTTAATTTCAATGGGATTTTACTGCACTTTAATGCACCTGCAGCAAGTTGAGTGATTGCTGTGACATCTACCGGTAAATGATGTCCACAGTGACTTCCGATGTGGAGCAACTTAGGAAAGGGAGTGGGGGAAATCACCCCTAAATTATGCACAAGGAAGGAGACTACCCTAATATGTTTCATGACCTAAAAAAAGAACAGGCTAAAATTAGATGGATTTTCAACATTTTCCTTGGAGTGTCACATTACTTTTTAACTTAGAAAGGGATGGGCTCTAAAGAATTTGCCACTAGCAAAATATCTCCCCAAACAGCAGAAGCATGTTTTGCTATGTCTTATTTCTGCAAGTAGTAGTTTACTACTAATTATCAAAATACACTGATATTGAATAATAACAATAACAATGATAATGATAATAAAAAATAGCGGCAAGTCTCTTAACAGTGGCCCAATGTGTGTGTGTATTTTGGGGTGGAGGATTAAACTCCCCCCAGTTATAACCCTACAGCTGTGGTGTTCAAAGCAAATTCATTGTTCTGTGCCCAAGAGAGGTACGGTATTTAGCAAATGACTGGTGTTTGTTCAAACCATATAGGCAACTACTTTGCCTTTGCAGATTGCCTTGAAATGTAGAGAACTGAAGATGTGAAATATGTGAAAAATGTGAAAAATGAGAAATTGAGAAAGACTGAAATTGATAGGCTTGGCCACCCCCAATCCAGACACAGGTTTCTAGCTGCAGTGAGACGATTGTCTCTTTTCATACATTTAGGTCAAACCACGTGCAGGCAAAATAACTTTGATTCATGCAGTTGTAAAATACATGTTCTGATGAGGGGGTGTGATCCTTTTTAGATTAGAGAGCTATTTGGCTCCCTGGGTTTCTCTGGGTTACATTGCGTAGCTGCAGGAGCGGAAGGAACAGACCAGGAAACTCTGGGTCACTTGTGACAATACACTGGCAGCCAGCTTTTGCAAAAGCAGCTGTTCATGCAAGTGATTTACCCACAGGAGTAGGGTTTCTTCTGCAAACTGGGAAATCACAACATGGCAATTTTCCAGCTCATGGAAGAAGAAGAGCTGTTGGTTGTATGAACAGCACTGTAGAATTTGTGGTGATGCTGCATCCTATTTACTGTATAATTCCCTCTATTAGCAATGTTTTGGGGGGTGAGTGCTGATTTGGCATCACCCACACATGAGGAGGGAGCATCAGCTGTCTTAGGAGAACCCCAAGGTTTGCAGAAACCCCAAAAATCTTCAGAAAAAATATCCAGAAAGGTCTGAGCATTCTCAGTCACTAGCCAGACAATGCAATGTGGTTGGGGGAGGGAGGAGAGGGGATGGAACGGAGTATTAGTCTTGGCCGGCAGCCAAGACTAAGTGACTGGAGCACTTTGCCAATTTGGTTGGTGCTCCTACCTGTCTATATTATTTGTGCCTGCAGCAGTGAAGCTGAACTTGTGTGATGGTTCAGAATATCCAGTTGTTCAAGGAAGTAAATTGTTTTCAGTCTAGTTTCTGTGAGGGAAGGGAGAGTTGTCAGTTTGAATGGGATAAAAAACCTCTCACACAGAGAATGAACAAGGACCACTGTAGGGAAGATAACAAAGGAAGGGCCCAGAGGAAAGGAAACCGAATGAAAGGAACTTGGGGGGGGGGGTTGAAGAAAAGATAAATGAGAATGAAGCTTAAGGAAGGGGATCGAAGGCAAGGAAGAACTAATAACACAGAGAGGTGACGCTGGATAAACATAACTGTGTTAAAAGTGAGAAGGAGCTGCATGGTTTGGTTGGAGAGATAACAGAGTGCTAGAAGAACTGGTCAACTGTCCCAGCTACTACTGTAAGTGACAGTTGAGCAAAGTAGGCAGTAGAGACATGAAATTAAATAAAAGAGGGACCAAGTAGAAGTGGAGCAAAACTCTCATAGATGAAGACAGGGGTGAGGAACTAGTGGCCCTCCAAATGTTGTTGAATTACATCACCCCTGACTGTTAGCCATATTAACTGGGGTTGATGGCACTTTTGTCTAACAACATCTGGAGAGCTACTGCCTACTTTGCTCAGGTTCCCCATCCTTGGCCTAAGAGATAGGAGGAGTTGTGCACTGTTTGCAAGATTGAGAACCATAAGGTTTGCAGGAGAGAAAACCATAAGGACATAGGGACAGGACTGGCCCTCCCCTGAGGCTCGGTGAGGCAGTTGTTTAGAGTGGCAGGTTAAGGACAGCTGTGAAGGGTCACAGATCCAGGCCTCTGAGGAGCACACAGCTTGCTAACTCCTGCATTTCTCACCTTCCTCCTCTGCCACCACCTCCCCAGTTCCATTTGCTCCTCTCTGGACTCCTTTTTTCTCCCCACCACCTTCAGTGCACCAGGGCTTCCTTGGGCTGCCTCCAGTTGCCACCAAGTGGAGGTGGAAGAATGCGGGTAGAGAAGGAAGTACGGTAGCAGGGGGTGCCATTTGCCTCAAGCAGTAGAACATCCTGGGATGGCCCTGCATAGGCATCTCAGGCTAACAGAAATCTGCTACTTTGTGACCTGGAAACCTTAAGGGGGCAAAAGGGGGAAAGCAAAGGAGAAACAAGGTGGATGAATTTCACATACAGAGTTGAACAACCCAGCTAAAGTCCTTTAGCTGCAGCCTTCTAGTTCAACAGTATCAATCCAAGAAATTAAGAGGGCTTTTTGTTTGGTTGCATGATATTATGATGCGTTTCTCTCTCTCAAGTCCCTGACAGGTGAGAAGCCAAACCAGGACACTTTGCCATTAATAGTCTCCAAACAGGAAGACCTTATGTTACAAAGTACCTTCTTGGGACAAGGGCAGGTGATGAACGATTGCTTGTCTCTTGCCAAAGGGTACAGTTCAAGAAAATCCTCTTATCTAATAGAGCACACTCCGGACGTAGACTGCAGCAAATACCTGGACAGGTGCAAACAGATCAGAAGCAGAGAATACAGCTGCAGAGGCCCAACTGAACCCTCAGTATTTGCATATTCTGAATACAGAGAACAACAAACCTGGAATAAGACCGTGGGCCTGGGAAGAAACCCATTGGCAGAGAAATACTGCAGCGGCTCTCCGACAGCCCTGACGGGTCTACACTGCGAAACCCTGGCTTCCATAAGTGCGGTTGATGCAGGCATCCAGCATGCCCCAACCAAGTGGGACCCTATGGCTAAAGTTGGCTACCAGTCCTTCAGATCTAACGTAGGTACATTTGGAGGAGAAGGCATGTATGAAGGAAAGCCACACCTGCATTATAACAGCAGCCATGCTCCTTCCTCCTGCTGCCCGGTCTCTCCGGAGGAGCCCTGCCTCATTGCAGATGCTGCCCATCACTATTACCAGAATTCCTTGCCCCTGAAAGGAAACGAGTGGCACTTTGAAGAAGAAAGGAAATACACAAATCTGGACCACTGCAACAATGAGATGTTTTTTAACTTCTTCCCTTTGCGATGACACTGCTCACCTCCTCTGTACCTCTTGGCAGCGCCATGGGATTGTCTGCTATCCTGAACTTCATGTGGTTACTTATGCTTTGTTGTTGTTTAGTCATGTCCGACTCTTCGTGACCCCATGGACCAGAGCACGCCAGGCACTCCTGTCTTCCACTGCCTCCCGCAGTTTGGTCAAACTCATGCTTATAGCTGAGGCAAATAAAGTTGCTGATGTTGTAGTGCTGTTCCCCTCACTTTATAGAAAAGATGGCGGATTGGATTTGTCACATCAGAGAACAGGTTCCCTTTCCTATAAAGAGGAAACCTTTTCTCCAAAGGTTGTACAGCAGTGCATAGGCACATTCATGTTATAAGATGCATAACACACTCGTAGAGAGTTGCTCTTCTGAATGCATTGGCTCTTCAGGTCCTTTTCAGTGGTTCATGTACTGGAGGGAAGGACCAGTACATTCCTCTCTTGGGTGCAATGTTTTGCATGGTTTCAGCACATTGGGTCAGCTACTGAAAATGCCAACTGCAGCTCGTAAACAGAGCCGTGTAAACCAGTACAATTGACCTTATTTTGACCTGAGCGGTGATCTTAAAAGCGCTGACCTGGCAACACACTTTACTAAAATAGATATTCTTGCTTCTCAATAATATGCACAGAAAGCACAACTATGCTGCGCGAACAAGCACAAGATGACCTTAAATCAGTTTGAATATATGGAGTGAATGCCTAGACGTGTCTACTGAGAAGTAAGTCCCATACTTCAGTCCAAAGAGATTTATGGCCAGGACAGTGAGTATAGGATTGCAGCCCCTGATTTTAAGAGGACACAGATCCCACTGTATGAGAGATCTATTCTTTTATTTTTGCCACCAGATGTTTCTCCTTCCCCGTCATCAGAAACTGGCTTTTCTAGCTGAAATTTCCTTCCAGTTTCAGCTTGATTATGCCCTAGCCCAGGGGTAGGCAACCTAAGGCCCGTGGGCCAGATACAGCCCAATCGCCTTCTCAATGCAGCCCGCGGACGGTCTGAGAATTGGCATCCTTTTACATGAGTAGAATGTGCCCTTTTATTTAAAATGCATCTCTGGGTTATTTGTGGGGCCTGCCTGGTGTTTTTACATGACTAGAATGTGTGCTTTTATTTGAAATGCATCTCTGGGTTATTTGTGGGGCATAGGAATTCGTTCATTTTTTTCCCTTCAAAATATAGTCCGGCCCACCACATGGTCTGAGGGATGGTGGACCGGCCCACGACTGAAAAAAGGTTGCTGACCCCTGCCCTAGCCCCTTTGTTAGAACAAGACTACATTGAGGGCATTGCCCATACCACTGATGCATCCATTAAATGCACATTTAATGCACTCGACTTTCCCCAAATAATACTGAGAACTGTTGTTCCTTCAAGATGCCGGGAGTTGTAGCTCTGTGAGGGATTGCTTCTGAGGGTTTGGAAATGCTGCCTATGTCAAATCCTGAAGACATTCAGACTTCCCCAGTTTCCAGAACCGTACCTGTTTTCAAATAAACTGAGGTGTGCTCGCGCTATAAAGTTTTATTAATACGAGTCTGGGATGAGAGAGTGTTTCAGACCTTGCAGCAGTAAACTGCTTTATAGTACCTTCACAGGGTGCTATTATTTGGCTGTTCTCAATTGGGCTCAGTCAACTACAATTTGTCTTTTGTTTGTCGGTCTCTGCCTCCTTCAATCCCCTTTGCCTCCCTCCCAAAGTACCTTGTTACTATGGGAACCATGTTGTCAGCAGCAAGAGTGGCATTTAGTGACATTGGCAGGAGCTGGCTAAGTTGGATTTATGGGGTGTTTCAAAATTTACACGGCAATTTGCGAGCCTGTAATTGGTTTCACAACCACAACAGGTGCCTCACAGTGTGACAGTGGCTTTTCTAGCTATAGGTCAACAGAGGGGAAATGTAGGTTAGTCCGTCGACTTATGCCTCAGCTCCAGATAACCTCACGTTTTGTGAATTTTACTCTGTTCTATGAACTCTACAAATATGTCCCTTGCCAACACCACCACTCATGAAAACGTTTGCAACTGTATGGGTCCAAAAACGTTAAAACCTCTTGCGCTACCAGAACATGAATATTGGATACCACTCACAATAATTAAATTGAATAAACAAATTAAAAACACCTTTTTATAACATTTTTTATTGGTTTTTAAACAAATGCAAGAACCATCAAACACTTATCCAGCAGTACATCTAATACTCTTTGTTAAACACATTGACGCTACTGATGAGAAAACTAATGCAGTTGTACCTTGGAAGTTGGATGGAATCCGTTCCAGGAGTCCGTTCAACTTCTGAAATATTCGAAAACCAAAGTGCGGCTTCTGTTTGGCTGCAGGAAGTTCCTGCAGGCAAATCAGAAGCCATGGAAGCCCCGTCAGACATTCGGCTTCCAAAAATAGTTAACAAACTGGAACAGGGTTTGCAGCGTCCAGGAGCCAAAACATTTGAGAACTAAGCTGTTCAAAAACCAAGGTATTAAGGATTTGTTGGGGGAGGGATAGGACCCCACCCCACCCCAGCAAATGATATTTCAATTAATGAATACTGAACATAGTTCAACAGCTACCAAGGACACATCTTTGATGAGCTTCATCTACACTGAGACACAGCACAAGAGGAAACATCAGTGGGGTGTAGACTATGACCTGGAAGACCAGGGTTCAAATCCTTGCTCGGCCATGAAACTAACTGGAATATCCTTTGGCCAGTCAGTCTCTCTCTTGGTCTAACCCACTTCATAGGGCTGTTGTGTGGCATAAAGAAGCAGGAGAACACTGCGCGACCTTGAGCTCCAAAAGCTGGGATATAAATGAGAGTGAGATATGAGATGCCTAAATGTTATCACAGATGGTTTGTAACAGGGATAAGGAAAACTATTCAGTCTCCCACTTAACTCCACAACGAGAAAGCACACACTGAAAATCAGCATGCAACACAATGAGCATAGTTTTGAAAAAGGACAACTGCCCTTTAGAGTTCTTTGCCGCCACATAGTTGGATCAAATTAATAAAAGACAGTCGTAATATGAGTTGATACTCACAAAGCTGATCAGGTCACTCAATACACTTTTCTGAAAACTGAAAAAGACTGAAAGGAAGTGGTGTGAAAAAGAAGCTTTGCAGAACTCAGTGCATAGTGAAATTTAATAGGTCCAACATGGTGATATTTCTGCCCTTTCTTACAGTCCAGGGTAGCCAATGGGATGCCTTCTAAATGTTGTTGGACTACAACTCCCATCAGTCCATGGTCAGGGATGATGGGAGGTGGCAGTCCAAAATATTATGAGAGCACCATCTTGGCTACCCTTGTTATAGTCTATCGCACAGACAATCCCAGAGGGTAACAGGTTCCGGCCCCTTTGAAGAAGACCCATGTGGCTTGTCATGTCATATCGCTGCATGAACAAGTTATAGCTGCTGCCATTTTTCTTGTGCATGGCTAGGAAAGGTCCAAGAGTCTCTCTCTGTATTTTAAGAAGTATGGTTATATTTCCCTGGTCTTATTACTCCAGTTTATCTACCTCATTCATCTCTTTTCAAAGACATGGATGTTTGTGAGTTAACTGAAGAATAGGAGATACAGCAACAGATTCAAATAAAAGGAATGCAGAGTAACAGTAAAAGTCAGTCCAGCAGGGATGCCAACTTGAATAACATATCGGGGGGGGGGCAGGTAAGCCCTGCCCTGCAAAATTGACCACATGATGCGGTGCACACACACCATTTAAATGGCAATGCCCATTAATTTGGGGTGCCTGGCCCCCTCCAATATTTTACAAGGGGAGGCGAAGACCCCTCCGCCCCTAGGAGTTGACTCCTATGAGTCCAGGGTAGTGCTGCTGATTTATTTGGGATATAACCTTTTGAGCTGACGAGCTCAAGACTATCAGTGACAACTAATCTTGATGGCGGTGCTCTCTTTCCCACTGTCAGAAGAAAGGACTGCTTCACACAGTCCACGGTTAAACTTCGAAATTCTCTCCCACAAGATGGCCACCAACTTGGAGGGCTTTGAAAGAGGAGTCCACAAATTCATGGAGGATAAGGCTGTCCATCTCCACCAGCCTCGAGGGCTACGTTCCACCTCAACTGTTGGTGGTAGCAGGACTCTGAATGTCGGTTCATGAGTGGAATGCTGTGGCATTCAGTTCCTTCTCGCCGTCTTAAAACAAGTCGCCAAAAAAAAACCAGCTTCCCACTTCTGCTGGCTGCTGTGCTGAAATCATGCTTGAAGAAGAGACATTCAAGGAACTGGTGTTGAAATATGATGGAGCAAAACTAATGACTGAGGGGCGTGCCTCAAAGAATAGATGCTTGCTCCTGCTGTATTATTAGAGGCCAAGTTGCTATAAAGCCCATTTGCATGGCCAGGTACAATCCCCCCAAACCCCATGCAGCCCCTGAGCGGAATAATGACACAAGACAACGTGCTATGGGATTAAAATTGGCCACAACTTTACTAAGATTCAGGTGCAGGAAGACCTTGGCTCAGGCATTGGGCGTTTATCCTTCCCAGCCCCCCAGCTGGGGGTCTGGGTAACTTCCTGCTACCACCAACAGGGTTATCCAGCATGTGTGGGGATTGGGCTAAGTCTGGAGAACATGTGTTCAAGCAGATAGCCCGCCCCCCGGTTCGCCGCCGCTGGAGGGGGAGGGCAATGACAACCTCTCAGCATATGGACAATGCCTCCCCCAAGCCCCTTTAATGAGAACCCTGTTATCGTCACCCCACTGGGGGCGTGGAGTCACCGCCCCACCCACCCCCCCATTTAGGAAGATGACTAAAGGATTCTGCCCAAGGCCTGCAACCGCCAAAGTTGTGACGAATTGCTATGGGAAAGGCGAAACCTGCCAATGCAGGGAAATTCCTTTCCGGCCCTTCAACAGCGGCCTTGACATAGCAGCGCCTGCATGCCTGTGTGCCTGTGGAAAAGAGGTTAACCTGCAAAGTAAGGGTTAATTGAGAGAGTGGAGGGTGGGAGAAGCTCTGGAGGCGACTGCTGCTTCTCAGGTAAGCTACACCCTCTATTGTGTACTGTGTGGTCCCTACTCCCACCTGGCCAATCCCCCTGGCAACACCTCCCCAGACGGGATTGGCGGCTGACTGGGGTAGGCAGAGACCACAGGTATCTTGCCTGGGAAGGTGGTGCCAGTCCGAACTGCCAGGTGCTGCTCTGGGATCTAAGGGGACTGCGCGTGACCACGCACCCCATTTGATGTGGGGCACTTTTGTTTCTTTATTTTATTTAAGGATTTAGAAACCACTTACCAATGAATGTTTCTGAAGTGGTGCTCAACAGGAATATATATATATATATATGCCCAACGTTATCTATTAAAAATAAAGATACATAACAATCTAAAAACATGATTTAGAAACATCAAATTATAAAACTCTACCTAGTATACACTCTTCAGGGAAAGCTCTCTTTTTAAAAACAAACAAAATATAGGTGCTCAACAACTTCCTACAAGCTAAAATATTAGGTGCTTGTTTGATTGGATGCCAATTCCATAAAGCTGGAGTCACCTTACACTAAGGGTGTAAAGCAGCAAAACTGGGCCTTGAAACAAATGGGGAGACAAAGCAGTTGCTTTAGAATGGACCGAATATCACTGCAGGGACCCAGGTGGCGCTGTGGGTTAAACCACAGAGTCTAGGGCTTGCTGATCAGAAGGTCGGCGGTTCGAATCCCTGCCACGGGGTGAGCTCCCGTTGCTCGGTCCCAGCTAATGCCCACCTAGCAGTTCGAAAGCACGTCAAAGTGCAAGTAGATAAATAGGGACCGCTCCAGCAGGAAGGTAAAAGGCGTTTTTCCGTGCGCTGCTCTGTTTCGCCAGAAGCGGCTTTGTCATGCTGGCCACATGACCTGGAAACTGTCTGCGGACAAACGCCGGCTCCCTCGGCCTATAGAGCGAGATGAGCGCCGCAACCCCAGAGTCGGACACGACTGGACCTGATGGTCAGGGGCCCCTTTACCTTTAATATCACCGCACCGGGTTAGACCTGTCCATAGTTGAGTGAGCCAATTCTGAACCAAAGTTCTGGATTGTTTTTAAGCCCAGGCCCACCTAGAGCTCATTAAATTAATCTAATCTAGAGGCCACCAAGACACAAATGACAATAGTTAGCAGGAGGTTTCTTTGTCCAAAGAGTGGGGTTCAATTAACCATTTCCCACATGGCAGTGCTTAAACATTTCCTGTCAGGCAGTTATCACATTCCCACAACTGCTATGGGACGTGTGAAATTTGAGCTGGTGGTAATACTCAGGTCACCAAAAGGCCAAAGGCTACAGACAACAACCGTGCTACAAGAAAATGGAAGTGTAGCATGCAGCTATCTGGTTCCATTTGACAGAATGCATAGACAGGACAGAGAGGTTGCGTGGGTGTTTTTGTGTAGGACAACTCGTATAAGGGCCACTTGAAGATTCTCAGCTGGATGGTCAGGGCGACAGGGAAAATAGTTAAGGATTTTTTAGGACAAGATGTTCCTTCAGCTTTTCACACTGATGACCTGTAGTGGCCAAAGGTATGAGCTGTGAGCAAAGAAGTGCCTGGCTGCTGGCACAAATTCACCGGGAGGCCTTGGGTGAGCCACAATATCTTAGCCTCAGGACTCCTTTCGCAACATGGAGATAAGTCATATTGGCCCACTTTATATGGTTGTTGCAGGATTGCTGCCATAACAAATGTGCAGCCCTTGAAACACTGGAAGAACACTATTTAGTGGTAATTACTATTCTTAGGGTGCCTCCAGACAGTGGTGGCCGGCGGGGCTGTGCGGGTGGGGCTGTGCTGCCCTCCAATCTACCCAATGCCACACGTCTCTCTGTTTCCTGAGAGAGACGGGGGAGGGGAAAGGGTGCTGGGGCTTGATGCAGTGTGGGCCCAGTGGTAGAGCCAATCCAATGCTCCTGCCACTGCGCCCACACCACAATGAGCTCCCCCTGCTCTGCCCCTCTCGGTCAGTAACATCAACACACAACATTAGAAAGAAGGGAGAGCATCGCAGCTCAACTGCTGCTAGTGCCTCCAGGCTGTCACTATTCTGCAGGAGGGATTCAAGGGCATATAAAAATAATTTAAATTTGCTCTGTCACTCTGGTACAATTTAAACTGCTCTGTCACCCTACTACAATAAAATAGAAGTAAAAACACCCTGCACAGTACTGTCTGGGGCAGAGCTTTTTTTTTTAAGGAGATCTGCCAAAGTTGTTGAGCTTTCTTTAGGAGATACCCCCCAAAGCTGTTGAGCTTCTTTTACGAAATCAACAAAAGTTGCTGTTGAAATTTTTGGGAGCAACGGACAGTGGCTCTGCAGCCCTGAAGTGCCAGTACCGCCAATCAACTCCCGTGCTGCCCTGCAGCTCCAATGCCGCCCAGCGGTCCCCCAGAATGCCCTGTGGCACCCAGTGCAGCCCCCCCGCCGCCGCCTGCCCCAGTCTTGCTATGCTACTGATCCTGCAAGCAATTCAGGGTGAATGCTTGTTGTCACATGAACAGCCTGCAGACAAATGAGAAGGAATGCCCGGTAAACACTGGGCATATTCTAACCTCTGCAGAATCAGGTAAGCAAATCAGGATGAATGTTCGATAAACAGGCTGTTTGGAGGAGCCATTAGATTAACCATAATTGCCGGTCATAGCTGGTACCCCTGGAGCACAGGCAGATTTTGAGCAGTGCAAGCGGTGCGGCCTCGCAAGGTGAGCAGCTGAGGAGGGTGCCTTCTCAAAGTGCTTATCCAGCTTCGAGAAGGAGGCAGGAGGGTTCTGGCAGGGTCCTAGCATCCTCCTTCTCCTTGCCAAAGCCAGGCAAGTGCTTACCAGGCTTTGGGAAGGAGGTAGGAGGGCTCTAAGACTCTGCCAGAGCCTCACACCACCTCACACACCACAGCCAGTGTGGTGTAGTGGTTAAGAGCGGTAGACTCGTTATCTGGTGAACCGGGTTCGATTCCCCACTCCTCCACATGCAGCTGCTGGGTGACCTTGGACTAGTCACACTTCTCTGAAGTCTCTCAGCCCCACTCACCTCACAGAGTGTTTGTTGTGGGGGAGGAAGGGAAAGGAGAATGTTAGCCACTTTGAGACTCCTTCGGGTAGTGAAAATCGGGATATCAAATCCAAACTCTTCTTCTTCTTCCCAAAGCCCTGTGTAAGCCAGCGCTGAGATGACTGCGGGGAGGGTGTCAAATGTTGGTCTTGCACAGGGCAGCATATTACCAAGGTCTGCCCCTCCCTGTAGGTCAAGTTGTCCTCTCTTATAGGGAGGGGTCCCACTCCTTCTTGGCTGAATGTACATACCCATTATTCTACTCCCCACTGCAAAAGGAAAAGCTCATCATCTAAGGCACCCTTGTGCAGAAACCATAGCTTAAAAATGCTTCACAATATATCTATCAAAAGGTTTCATTTATATGTCTGGATTGTGTTGTCATAACCAGTCACACCTTTCCCCAAACCAGCATATTTATTACTCACATTCATTGCACGCTATAAGGGGATTATTCTTCGTTGTGAAACGCAACCTTACACAATGTACTCTTTCCCTGAGGACAACCCATCGTAAACAGAAATTAGTGAGGACATAAAATCATTTGTATTTACAGCCGGTAACTTTCTGTTCTTGAACAACTTACCAAACACTGGCTGCCATATGTACTACATAGCCAAATGCTTTCCTGGCACTCGAAAGAAAAAGTGGCTGACGGGATAGTCAAGCAAAGACGACTAAGGCTGGCTGTTCCACCTCCACCTTGCATATCGATCCCATGTTTGGAATTCACAATGGAAGAAATGCTATGTCAATTCCTTGACTAATCCCTCGTGACATTAAGCCAGCATTATGATCTCTTACGCCATTGCTAAGAATGCCAGGTGGATGGATGTCAACTCCACAGCCCACAGGTTCTGACAAATAGATGTTGAGAATTCAGCTCCATTAATCTTTATTATCATCCTACCTTCCCTGTATTACCGGTACCGGGCTATTGATTTTTTCAAAATGTTTCCAATTAAGATTGTGTTCTTCATATCCCAGATGTGATGTCAGACCATAATAGCAAGATTAACAGAAGAACTTGACACATGCAACACATTGAACTGCTAGCTTTTGTACGGAAAGTAATTAATACAATTAGTAATAGCATGATTAGAAGCATTAGGCCAGTCAGCAAATTAAAGGAGTTTGCATAATTAACTGCTTGACTTAACTCTAAATTGACAGTATTTTCATTAATGATGTCAGGTTTCTCATGTAAGAAGTTACTCAGATACATTTTTGTCTACCAGATTATATAAAGCTCAGAATCTGTATACTGTATTTTTCGCTCCATAAGACACACTTTTTTCCTCCTAAAAATTAAGGGGAAATATCTGTGCGTCTTATGGAGCGAATGGTGGTCCCTGGAGCCAAATTGCCCAGGGGCCAAAAGCAGATAGTGCTTTTTATTTTACAAAGAGAAAGGGGGGTGTTGAAAGGACCCCGCTCAGCAGCTGATCGGCAAGAGATCGGGAGAGAGATAAGAGTCCCGGCTCCCTTTCAGCCCTGCCCTCCTTTGTTGAATGTGCTGCAGAGGGAGGTTGTTTGTTTCCCCAGCGACATGTGACTGGCTGATTAGATTATCTGTCTGGAAACTGTAGAAATGGCTCCCTTTCCTTCAGAAGCTACAGAAATGTGAGTTGAACCCCATAAAAATGGGGCTTTTCCTCTTTGCTTTTCCCCCTTTGCAAAAAAGCTGCACAACTTTTAGCTGATCCTCAAAAACACACACACACACACAACAACCAGGGCTTCTCCCTTTGCAAAAAAAGCTGCAAAACTTTTAGCTGATCCTCAAAAAAACAGGGCTTTTAGAGGAGGAAAACCAGAAAAATATTTGGATCTGGATTGTAACATTCATTGCATAAGAAAGCCCTTGTCACCATTACTGAATATACTTTCTCAGTTGACAGCTGTACCTAAACTGGATGTGTCATGAGTAATCTAAAGTTCAATAAATTAACTCTGCTTATTCATCATTTGCATTCCAAAGAATACCACCCATAAAGGAGTCGCCACTAAATGTTGCCAAACAAATGCTTATCAAATAATTTATTACCTTCCTTATTAAGAAATATTGGGCACAATCCTGCCAAAGGTCAGCATTTTTAGGTTCAATTAATTTTAGTGAGAGATTTAAGTACACGCTGGTGACTGAATATGCACCATACCTTTAAAGCATGTTTGAAGCACATTCTTCCCCTCAAAGAATTCTGGGTACTGTAGTTTACTCCTCGCAGAGTTATGGCTTCCAGTAACCCTTCACAAACTACGGTGTCCAGAATTCTTTGAAGGGAGAGGAATGTGCATCAAATGTACACAAAAAGGTCAAAAACTGTCCCATTAGAACCAATGGGATCTATGAGTGTCGTCCAGAGAGACATTGGGGACAAATGTTCTTGGCAGAACTGCATTTCAGCAGCAAATGGATGTCAATTCCTAACTCGGAATAAGTTAAAGTGTCAGTTTTTCTCAACTTCAAGATCCCAATCAGAGAAACATAAAAAATCTGCCCCGAGGAGGAAATTTTTACACCCAAGAAGCATGTTAATCATATGCATTTACATTTACTATCTAGTTGGTGATCTTTCACTCATAAAAGCTCTTTTAATTAGCACCCCTTCAAAACAAAGAGGAAAAACCAGATTGAGATCGTCCCTGTCTTGTTACATACCCAGACATGCATTCATCTTCTGTCGTCATATTTTCTTTAGCTTTTCAGGTTCAACTAGATTTGTCTTTAGAAGGCAATCCTACACACAAGAGGAAAGTAGTTTGGTTATTTTATTAATGTGTTTTCCATTTAGACTTAACAGAAAACAAGGATAGCAACTCTATTTTCATTATCTGTTACTGTTGACGAAATCAGGGTTGGAGGCAGAGAGGTTTTAACCTTTTATTCTTCACCTTTCTGCATGTTCAGATGTAAATGGGCATTGCATGGGAGATGCAGGAACAATATCCTAACTTTTAATGCATGTTTAAACATTTAGGCCCTTACAGGAACATCAGCTGCACCTTAAACTTACCGGTAGTTTCCTATTTGAATTCTTCCCATAGTTAACTCTGGAAGAAAGGCTGAAAGCTGAACTTAGTCAGGACTGAGCAGGACATTTCCTCACTTCAGCTGAAGTTGACAGTTCCTGAGGAAGCCAGCATCATGGAGAGCCAGGGACAAACTTTGCAGAATTTTTATTTTTGTTTCCCAAAGGCCCTTTGCATCTATGCTCAAGAATATTCTTCGGGTCACTAATACGGTAGTGCTTTGGTGATGCAAACTGATCCATCAGAGTTCTGGGCAGAGGTTTAGATCTGGGCAGATGAGATGATACAGTAGGGAATTAAATCCTCTGAGATCCATATACAGCACAAAAAGAGATGCTTTGCAATATTAAGAAACCTTCAGAGGCTATGTTCTTTTTCTGGCACAATTCAAAGTGTTGGTGCTGACTTTTAAAGCCCTAAACGGCCTCGGCCCAGTATACCTGAAGAAGTGTCTCCACCCCCATCGTTCAGCCTGGACACTGAGGTCCGGCTCTGAAGGCCTTCGGGCAGTTCCCTCACTGTGAGAAGTGAAATTACATGGACACAGGCAGAGGGCCTTCTTGGTGGTGGAGCCCCCCCTATGGAACACCCTCCCATCAGATGTCAAGGAAATAAACAACTATGTGACTTTTAGAAGACATCGGAAGACAGCCCCGTTTAGAGAAGTTTTTAATGTCTGATATTTTATCGCTTTATTATTATTATTCTGTTGGGAGCTGCACAGAGTGGCTGGGGAAACCCAGCCAGATGGACAGGGTATGTAAAATATAATATAATATAATATAATATAATATAATATAATATAATATAATATAATATAATATAATATAATATAATATAATATAATATAATATAATATAATACAATACAATACAATACAATACAATACAATACAATACAATACAATACAATACAATAATTAGGCCTTTGCAGTCAGAACTTACTAATAGTTTCATGTGAAGCTCTGGTGTGTTGCCTTTCAATGTTCCAGAAAGTGATCAAGGATTTTAGGCTGCCCTGGGTCTAAAATGCTACAACAAGTCTTTTACAAGAATGCATTTCAAGACAAAGACTGACAGATCTTTGGTGGCTTCAAGAAGAAGTTTCTGTAGATTTAGTAAGGCACTAAAATGCATATCGGTGCCTGCATTTCTACTATGAAAAGACAGACCTATCAGGATTGAGCTAGCTTTTCTGTTTGGTTTCGCCTGGGCACTACCAGTTTTCTCTAAGATCTTAGTTATCCGATTGTCCATCTGAGGACAAATACAGGCCACCCATCATAAAACAAACTGTGAACACCAACTTGGGGAGTGTACTTAGATGACTGGGTGAATACAGTCACTCAGTGTGTGTGTGTTTGTGTGTGCGCGCACGTGCATGGTATTATTAATTTAATCTTAGTTATGAAAATGATATACTGCCTTTCCAGCCAACAGAATTATTAGTGAGCACCAATACTTAAAGGTATATTGTTATATCATCACAGCCACCAAACTGCAATGGCTATGATTCTTTGGAGGAAGTAGCAACAGTTAAACTGGTATAGAACCAATGTATCTCTGTAGCTTTAGGGAAACAATAGCCCCTTTCATCTCCTTCCACACGCCTCAAACTTGCAGAAGGTAAACAAGGCTGTGCCCACTGGTTCTCCTCCCTGTCCTCTGGGTGGTGTCCAATTGCTCTGTCACAACTTGTGTGTGCAGTGCGGATAGGGGAAGAAATTCAGTTCAGCTTACATTTAAAGCTGAATACGTCAAATCCACAATTTCTGAAGCAATAGGAGAACTGAAACACATCCAACCTTTGAAATGCGCACAAATCTGAATTTTGCGATACAATTCTCCAACCAACCAATGTACAGTGGTACCTTGGTTCTCAAACGCCTTGGTACTCAAACAACTTGGAACCCAAACACTGCAAACCCGGAAGTAAGTGTTCCGGTTTGCAAACTTTTTTCGGAAACCAAACGTACTCGGTTTTGACTGTTATGCTTCCGATTTGAGTGCCACACTTCCATTTTGAGTGTTACGCAGAGGTCTGTCTGTTTTTGCTATTTATTTTGCATTTTTGTTTTTGCGGCTCTTTTTGTGTGTGACTGTGTGGAACCCAGTTCAGCTCCTGATGGATTGATTGTGTGACCGCAGTACATTGTTTCTTGCTTTCATTTTATGGATCAATGGTCTCGTTAGATAGCAAAATTCATGTTACGTTGCTGTTTTAGGGGTTGTTTCTAAAAGTCTGGAACGGATTAATCCATTTTGCATTACTTTCTATGGGAAAGAGTGCCTTGGTTTTGGAACGCTTTGGTTTTGGAATGGAATTCCGGAACGGATTAAGTTTGAGAACCAAGGTACCACAGTATACACAAATACATTTATTAGGGGGAAGCTATGCATAAAAATGAACTTATTGGTGAAAGATAACATGCACAAAAGCATAGTATTAGGAGAAATGGCTTGCAATATATATATATGTCCATCAAAACTGCATATTAAAATGTGCTCATTAGGACAAATTTGCTGTAAAAAGCTGGAGGATTTAAAAAGAAACAAATTGCTGCAGAAATGTGAATAACTGAATTTAAAGTTGGAAAAATGAGAACAGCCATTGGCAGATCCTTCCATCCCTAGTGTGTGGTATAAAGACTTCTGTCAATCTTCTGCTGAGCTCATGGAGGTGAGGGGATAAGGTCAACTGATACAATCTCATGTAATCTTAGTAATGAATGGAGAGGAGGTGTTGAAAGGGAAGATAGCCATGACTAGATTGATGAGGAATAGCTACGTGGCAAATCCAGACGCTACTGGACAAAGGACAATTCGATGGCAGGTCATGTTCCTTCCAGTACCATGCCTTTTAATGAGAAGCTGGGTGAAAAGCATCAAGTGATATATGCATCAAACCTCCTTGAATATTGAGTACAAAAGAGGAGCACATCTGGAAACTGACAGAGTACCCATAAATCGCTTGCTGTTATTACACATAGATAGTGACAATGGTTCCATAGTCCTTATCCACTCTTCCTGATTAAAAAAAAAAAAGATTGTGGTTTTATTTCCACCCTCCCCCATTTATATTTGCTCCATGATAATAATTTGCAAAAAAATTCCCAAAGAATGAGGCAGGATCGCTTCTGATGAATGGGAATCTCAGTCTCAACCAAGATTAAAAGAAAATGTGGGACCAGGGCCAAGAAACAAGAAACTAGCATGTATATATGTGTGTGTGTGTGTGTGTGTGTGTGTGTGTGTGTGTATAGTCAGTCTGGTTGCACCCAGGATAATACATTGCATGCGGTTTCAAGAAGTGCTTGTAGATACGATCAGAAAGGAAGAGGAGGCAAGCAGATTCACATTCAAGTTGATGTTGTGATATATACAAGTGTGGTAACTGGCGGGATGGACATATCTTTCACATGAAGTTCATTGTATATTCTTTCCTCCTTTGTGATTAATTAGCACCAATAACCTGGTATCTCGCCTCAAGGCTCTTGAACAACTCAGTGGCTTAATGACTGGCAAAAATGAAGAGGAAGAGGAAGAGGAAGAAGTTTGTCCTCTTCTGTGTATTTCTGCTGAGGAAAGCAGCGCCTGCTGAATTTTTACCTCTGATGCAGCTGTTAAAGGCAGGTTGTTCTACCAGGAAAAAAACGTGGCAATCTTGGTCTTATTTTCAGGATTTGCTCTTCATGACACTGAGCGCTAGACAAAACAACACCCTGAGTCTATTTCAGTAGCGCCCAAGTAAGAATGCTTCACAGTGAGTTTAGAGCAGAAACCAGTGCTGTCAATTAATTTGCCTAACAGCTGTGTCTTCGTATTTTCCAGAAGTAAGGACAAAGGACAAGATTCTCTGTTTATTCCCCACCACTCATGATTTTAGGTACCTTTCCATAAAGTCCCTTCTTAAGCCAAATGACTCAGTGTGACTACGTGTGACTATTCAGAAGTCAGTTCAATAAGGATCACATCCAGGTATGTGTGGATAGGATTGGCACCTTCATTACTTTTTCAACATGTCCCCCTCCCCATGGCAGAAGCACAACAACTTGGCGTATTTGCAGTATAGCTGCTTCATAAATGCTTGACTCTGATTCTGACCCGTCAAGACTGTTGTTGTTTCCTTTGCCCCCTTGATAGATTTAAAATATCACGCCCGTCCAACAATCAAAACCCTCAAAACAATAATTTTCTGCTAATTTCACACACACACAATCATGATTTGCAGAGCTATCCAAAATCCTTTTTGTGCTGGGATTTTGAAAAACGTTTCCCACTATTTGCTTGTGTCTTTTACACCTATGAAAATGGCATTGACCTTCCTTTCTTCTGGGTGGGGGGGGGGCGAGTTATGCTTTCTGCAGCCTAAGAAAAGACCCACAGGGAAAATACAGGACAATGACTGGGTGGTGGTGGTGTATGGATGCTGTTTGATGTGACTGAACCAAGGAGGCAATTCCACAATAAATATCGATGTGGGCCACGAGAGACAAAATAACTCTTTCCTTTTCAGTGAGCCAATAAACAAGATATCCAAATCATCAACTGCCACCTAGTGGCAAGGAAGAAGTATTTCAATTTATAACTCAGGTTAAAAGAGACTCAACCTTCAAGACAAAACAGCTCCTCTATGACACCCAAACACATCTTTCACCGTTTCTGTTAGGGTAGGTGCCCATATTTTGCTTGCTGGTCTTACAGTCTCTCTGTTCATATGCATGGCCTCTATTCTCAGCTCTTCTGTTTATTCCCTTTTCACTCCTTAATCATCCTACACCTCATTTCTTTCCATCACCTTTATCTGCTGACTCGTACTCAAACTTCTTTGAATGACGAAGCCTCTCTCTGATTTTGCCACGTGCTTGTTAACTATTCTTCCTCCTCATTCTGTCTGTTAATAAACTATCTTTTACCTCTTTAAATTTCCATTTCCTTGTGCCATTTCTCCTTTGGGGTACTCTCTCTATTGTGGCTATATATGGGACTCTTTTCCTTAACATTTCCATCAGGCCTCCCCTCTGCCCTCTTTTAGGAAACTATTTAAATCTTCCTTATCTTGCGTTTTCCTTTTGAGGACACTATTTTAAGCTTCTTGGTTTTTTTTGTTTGTTTGTTTGTTTTTGAAATATATTTTTATTTTCAAGAATCAACAAAGCTTAACACACATTTGCCACATACAATTTTTACAGTATTACAAAAACTCCGCCGAGTTTTGACTTCCCTCCATCTCCACTTTAGTTTTCTTGATTTACATCATTCATCCGCTTTCCCTTATATCTCACATTCCATTTTCTCTATTATAATAACTCCATCTTTAGTTATATATTTTTTTCCTAGGTTGCAAGTGTTCTATCACCCCTTATTTTAAGCTTCTTGTTTTATTTCCCTAATACATGGGCTTCGTTTTAAAAAATAGATCCTCTGTTGCAGGAGCAGCCAACAGAGTGTGGTGCCTTCCTGATGTCTGGAATTACAATTCCTACTAGCCCCAGGCAGCATAGGCAATGGTCAGGGATGATGGGAATTGTAGTCTACAGCTTCTGGAAAACATCCTGTTGGCTTCCCCCCCCCCCCCGGGTAACTCTTTTTAAGTTTCCTTTTAACGTCGCCCATGAAGTGTTAAGAAGGGCTTGCAAAAACCGCCTCCCTAAATGGGGCACTTTGCCAAATATTTGGGGATTGGGAGTGAGATGAAAATCTTGTTTTTCCTCATGAAATTCTCTCTTTTTTGCTCAATGTAACGTTGAATAAAACTATTTTCAGTTCATACTGCTGGATGAAGCAAGCACACAGCTAATGGCGGATGGCTCAAGGTCAACTGGTGAACTTCATGGCTGATTGAGGATTCGAACCCTGGTCTCCCAGTCCAACACTCTAACCATTACGCAACACTGGCTACACCATTATCAGTGTAGTATCACTGCTGCTTTGGGGGCAGCACTTGTCATATTTTGTGTTGTTCTACAATCCACTTGTCATGGCAGGGATACAGTGGCTGGTCTTGGAAGGTGTTCCTTTTCACATACGGACCTTTTATTCCTTGAATGTTGGGAGGTAGATTCTTCATCAGTAAAAACACATCTTAAGGTTGCAATCTTCACAAAGCCAAAACTTTGTGAAAAAGCTTTGATTTTTCTGGTCTATGGCATAGGGAGGATCTACACACAGGGTAAAAACCCTCTATAAATAAGTCAGAAATTAGATTGTTATAACAAAATTAATTTTAAAAAAAAACCCTATGGGAAAATGTGTACAATTTTTTTGTTTTCTGGCGCCATCTGGTGTTGCATGTTTATAACGCATGCAAATTGTTGTTTCTTTACTAATGTAGCCGAGTCCATGGTTGTAAATGAAACTTCTTAGTTCTCTTCATAGACCCTTCATTCATTTTCTTACCCTTTAGCTCTTCCATCATTCAGTAATGATACCTTGTCTGTGACTGGATATAGCAAAATCCTTTTTGGCAGGCTTTATCTGCCTCAAGTCTAAAACAAGGATCAGGAACTGGCAGCCTCCTAGTCAGGTGGTCGACTGGTCCCATCAAAGTAAAAGGAGGATGTGGAAGGGCAAACCCTGGAGTAATGAGATGGCTACCGTAGGTCCATCCAGACAATGGAGGTGTGAAGCACGGACTTCCTGTTCCCTTGTCACCATGGCCTGCTATCAAAACTAATTGATGAACAGTGCCCTAGAATTTTCAAGTAAGCCTAGTATGTTCCACATTATGTGCAGCTTACCAGGACCCCTTTTTAATTACAGCTTGAAGTTGTTGTTCTTTTTTTGCAACCTAGCAAATATACATCCATAAAAATAAATCACAATTTTCCAAGGCAATTTCCCATGATAAAAAGCTTAATCAGGGCATAGTTAACAGCCCTGTGGCTGCATTCTCAACGCAACAATAAATTCTACAGCACAGCATTTATTGGTTTATTTCCTCCAGATAAGGTATTGCACAATGTGTTATTTTATCATCAAAGAGAACCAGACTTATCCCAAGGGCAACGTGCTAGAAAACACTATTAAGTGATAAATGCACATTCTATCCTAATATGATCCATTTTCAAAGACTGGTCTACTTGCTTGCTTTTTCAAGTTTTTCAGCTTATGCAATGGAAACAGATGAGTGCCACTACCATTATTATTGAATGCTAAGAAAGCCTACTTTTAAATGCCATGTTTACTTTTAGGGTGGAATCCAATGTATGAACAGACAGGACTTCCTTCTCCATCCCTTCTTACAAAATCTGCTCTAGAAAATGCCCCAACCTGCCAGTTTTGGGGACATGTAGAGAGCGGCGGGGGGAGGAAAAGGGGGGAGCCCCATTGCATGAGCAGAAGTCTGTTCCACTCATGCACAGACCCCGTTCCCCCCAATTCAAACCCTCCACTTTAAATGAATACATTTGTACAACTCAAGTGCTTCAAATTTCTTCTTTAGAACAGGTGTGTTTTTACAGCCCCTTTTCACTTTGTAGAATTGATCTGATTTCACTTTGATTGCCAGTTGGACCAGGATTAGTGTAGCAACGTTTAAACTTTCTTGTTCTGGTGAGGAACCTGGCACAGAATTCTGCACCAGCTGGAATTTCCAGTCTTCAGAGGCAGTCCTATGTACAACATATTGCAGTAATCTAACCTAGAGGTTAAAGGTAAAGGGACCCCTGACCATTAGGTCCAGTTGTGGACGACTCTGGGGTTGTGGCGCTCATCTCACTTTATTGGCCGAGGGAGCCGGCGTACAGCTTCCAGGTCATGTGGCCAACATGACAAAGCCGCTTCTGGCTAACCAGAGCAGCGTACGGAAACGCCGTTTACCTTCCCACCGGAGTGGTACCTATTTATCTACTTGCACTTTGATGTGCTTTCGAACTGCTAGATGGCAGGAGCAGGGAACGAGCAACAAGAGCTCACCCTGTCGTGGGGATTCGAACTTCCGATCCAGAGTATAAATGACAGACGTTAGGCTATCCGTGTCCAGACAGGCGCGTAGCAAACCACCAACTGATGAAAGGCACTCCATGTCACTGAGGCCACCTGAGCCTCCAGTGACAGCAAAGGATGCAGAAGTACCCACAAGCTGCGCACCCGCTCCTTCAGAGAAAGTCAGTGCCTCAGCTTTATATGGACTGAGCTTGAGTTGGTTGGCTCTCATCCAATCAATGATTGAGGCAAGACAACGGTCCATCACATCCACTGCCTCACCTGCAGATGTAAAGAAGTAGAACTTTGCTGACAACGTACTCCAAACCTCTAGATAACGTCACTCAGTGATTTTATGTAGGTGTTAAATAGCAGAGGTGGTAAAATCGAACCCTGAGGAACCCCACACTGACGGCTTCACGGGGCCAAAGGGCATCACCTTCTGGAAATGTCCATCCAAGTAGGAGCAGAACCACCTCAAAGTGGTGCCAGCACCCGAAACTTGCAGTCGCTCCAGAAGGGTACCATAGTTGATAATATTGAAAGCCGCTGAGAAATCAAGGAGAATTAACAGGGATACATTTCTCTTTGTCATGAAAACGGTTCTAAATTAACAACCAAGAGAGCAAAACATGGTTAAAAAAATACAGTGACATTTTTTAACAATCTGAGAAAATACTTCTGTCTGCTTGGTTTGAATGTGAGGATGGGTTAAAAAAATACTGGCCCTGAGCACTTCTCCTTGAACGGAGATTGCAGATGTGTGAAATATAAGTTATGTCAATTTACTCGAGAGTTCAAAAGTGAACCGGCAATTTATGTTTAAAGTAAACAACCTGTATTTGCAGCCATATAATTGGACCTTACAACTCTAGCAATTGAATTCAAAATACTGCTAGACTGCAGATCTAATCAGAAGTCTTCCACAAAAGCGTGGCAAAGCACTTCTGAAAACAGCAGCAGCACTTCATATGCTATTTGTAACAGCACCAGCCACTGTATGGGGAGGAAATCTACCACACCTAGATAGTTCTTTAGATCCCAGCCACTAGGCTGGGCGCTCAGATAGGTTAGTGGAACCTCCATGCAACGGAGCTCTTTTGTCCTACAGCCCCTTCCTTGGACTTCCAAAAAGCTTGTCCTCTGGAATGATATGTGATGAGACACAGGGACGCTGCAGCAGGTCACTTTGGAAAGACATCTGTGGACCCAAGCCATTGTCTCCAAGTTTAGGCTGTGATTTCCCCAAAAGGTTAGTAAAGAATGCATTTAATTTTACTGTATAAAATATTTTGAGATTCTGCCTCGTAGCTATGAATCACAGCCCTGTGCTTTGTCCTATAAACTAGCAATTTGTTTCATTTTCAAAAGCCTGTCTGGTGTACTGACATAGTATAGACTACAGAGACTTGAGTTCAAATCCTGACTCAACAATGAAGATCACTGGGTGGCCTTCAATAAAACACCCTTCTTGTCTAACTTACTTCATAGGGATGCTGTGTGGATAAAATGACAGCAAAAACAAGCATATTGTTCTGAAGTTCCTGGGAGAAACCTATGATAAATTAATATAAATCGGCATTTTAAAGGGATGTGCTCGATTGTAAATAAATAAATGTCACACACACTGGGAGAAGAAAAACATTTAGAAATTTTAGTTTTATGTTTGTAAGTACATATTTATGATAAGCGTCATACAGCAGTTGCATTCAACTCCCAAAGTACATACGCAGGAGAAGCAGAACACAGTACCTGAACATCTGTAGGAGTCCCCAAAAGCCAAAAAAATCAGTTTAGTATGACAAAACACCCAAGGGGTGTGCAGTGTTCTTAGCAGTTAGGTGAAGGGTTAAACAAAGAAAAGACAAACATACGTGAGTACAGCCCTATTCTCATTTGCATAACATATTTCAAACAATGCACTTTCAAGTTCAGTGCTCCAAGCTGCTTTCTTGAAATCCTTTCCTGGGTCAAGAAGAAGAGAGAGGCAGCCAGTTCCCCAATGTGACTTCTCGCTCATCTTCTACCCCTTGCAATGCAGTAACTACTAGTTGTTGAAACAATGTGATGCCAAAACAGATGGCAACAACTGAAGCTCAACTTCCAACTTTGCTTCCCTTGCTTAATTTTTTTTTGTAAGGCTTCAGCTTACAACAAAGTCAATGTCTCTTCTTGAAAGGCAACCCAAATACATGTATTTAAAAGTAAACATTTATTTTACATTTGTGTCGGCCACACACAGATGTAGGACAATTTCTTCACATTTTGAGCCTTCCCCCAATGCACGCACACCATGTCTTATGTACAGCAGTAGGTTTATAACGATTCCTGAACTTAAGGTGCATAGGCAGATGAAGCCTTACGCTGGAAAGAGAACAGCTTATAAATTTGCTCATAAAATGACATGGCAAAAATGCCTTTTATGTTATCAAAGTCTTTTCACAACATAAACAAGTTTAAAATAACGTGTAAACTTGACTTCAGAACCAATAAAATAACCCTGCCACCCTAAATCAAATTATTTCCAGTATATATCTTTCAAAAAGATCCCCCATTTTTAAAATAAAATTCATATATATATATATGTATATATATACACACATTTATAACTTAAGTGTTGTTTGCTGTAATTTTTCATGCAAGAGTAAGAGATGTGACCTTCTTAGAGAGGTCTTTCTGAAAATGCAGTAAAGCTCTTCACTCGTGCAAAGAACAAAGGGGTGTACATCTTGTCGATGTCAAAAGAAGAGACTGCTGTTTCACCAGTAGACCTATAAAAGATATTACAGAAACGCATTAGACCGGTGCTGCAATATTGCAGAAAATGGTACTGAAGACAAAATTCAGCTTCCCCAAAATCTTAAGATTTCATTTCATTTTATTAGTTTCTGTAACTTGTGGCTGCAGCTTATGGTTGCAAAAATAGATCTGAAAGCCATGTGGGCCAACACCTTGTAAATGCCGGGGGGGGGGGAATGGAGTAAGAATTCCAGTAATCTCACGAGGTGCTGAGTAATGCCACCTCATAAAGCAAATAATTGTTTGAACCATTAAAATTTACACAAAACAAAACCAAACCCTGCAAGTGTTAAGTATTGAAATGATCTAATCTTGATTTGTAAAAGCCTGGGGAAGCAAACATATATTCAGCTGAGATCTGAATACTGTATATAGTGAGGAGAACAAATTTATCTTCAAGGGAATGGCATCTCCAAAACCAGGTGCCACTACCAAAATGACCCTGTTGTGCATTCCTGAACCACAGATTAATGCAGGGCAACACAAGCAAAGCATCTTCCCCATCTGTCTTAAGGACTGAGTTGACTGTACCAAGCCTCTTCTATTTACAAATTCTTGTAGTGGAGGAAATCCAATTGTTTTTCTTTCGCTAATGCATCCATCAGTGGAATGGGCGTAAAGGCAATTTTAAGCAATTCCTCCCCCTGTCCCACAGACTGCTCCAGGATCATCCCTAGGGGCCTCCATCATGGCAAAGCCCCCACCATCACCACTCTTCCCCACTGGTAGAGGCTGCTGGAGGGGCACTGCATCCTCACCTCCTCCAGGCACCAAACATGAGGAGTGGGACGGAAGGACTGACTACTCTCTGTTATTAATCCCAACCAAACAGAAGAAGAAGAAGAAGAAGAGGAGGAGGAGTTTGGATTTGATATCCTGCTTTTCACTACCCGAAGGAGTCTCAAAGCAGCTAACATTCTCCTTTCCCTTCCTCCCCCACAACAAACACTCTGTGAGGTGAGTGGGGCTGAGAGACTTCAAAGAAGTGTGACTAGCCCAAGGTCACCCAGCAGCTGCATGTGGAGGAGCGGGGACGCGAACCCGGTTCCCCAGATTACGGAGTCTACCGCTCTTAACCACTACACCATACTGGCTCTTTACAGTATTCTTTCCTCTCCCTTTTTTATCCAAAAACTTACTTGTAAGTAATGTGACAAGAGTGATGAATCCAAACAAGCTTGTTGAATCTCTGGCGGCCACTGGAACACAGCTGTAGCCCTACATGAAAGCTGTGGTCAGTTTCTTGCACAGGGACACGACAGAAATATCTGTACTTGTGGTAGTCAATTGGTTTCTACATGGAAATAGAAACAATATAGTGCTGTCAAGAATATGTAGCAGTAAAGATAGTTGCCAAAGCTGAAAATCAGAGTTAAGGCTGCTGATTAAATGACACTGCCTGTAAATTTTCATTTGTGAGAATACGTAGGTTCTATATATGATAAGCTATCATTATCAAAAAACAATCACAACATGATGGTCAGAACTGAGAAACTGTAAGCAACAGAAGGCTTTCTGGGTGAAAAATCATCACCTAAGCAGTTTGAGTTTATTTTACAGAAAAATGGATGCTCTTTATATTTAAACGGCTTATAAAGATCAAAATATCTAAAAAGCAGACTTACAGTAGAAAGCTCCTATTAAAAACATAGCAGTGGAGGCCTGCAAAAAAATTACTGTACTGGAGGAAGACAAACAGAGGAAACAAGGTCCTTCTCGGCACCTCTGCTGCCTTCAGCTTACCTCCCGTAAAGTCTTACCTGCACCTGAATTTCTTGACTTCAACTAATCCGTGTCCACTTTCTCTCTCTCCCTGCCCACTAAAATTCTGATGTTCTACTATTTCTTGCCCTTAAGCCCACATTCCTCCCCCTAAACCTGCAACTAACAATCATTAATTATTTGGTTCAGAGCAGCAGCAACAACAGAGATCACAAATGAGGCATAATCCAAAGGCATGAGCAGAAACCATGTATTTGCCCAACCCCCTTCATTTATCTCCCTCAAAAGAGATTACAAATTGTTTTTAACTCTGTCTACATTTAAATAGCATTTTAAGTAATTGGTAATTAGGTGATACCAGAAGGCAGCCTAGCATAGCAATTACAAAACAAAAAACTAAATTTATGGGTTTTAAAAAGGAAATTGAGGGCCGTTGTGGAAGTACTTTGGAGGTGTATGTATCTTCTATTTATTTTGAAAAGTTGTTTGTCTATCTGTTTTCTATGCATCTTGATACCTCTTAAGATAATTGTAACCGAATTTCACATAATGGTTCTTGAGATTAAGCAGGTTTTTGTCTATGTTTGGATAAAGTTTGACAACATTTTGAATCAAAATCACCGACTGATTCTATCAAAAGTGCACTGATTTTTGTGTGTGTCTTGGAATTTCCAAGCAACGCTGGAAACAAGGCTGACAGCTTCTTTTCTATTAAGAAATTGTGTTCAAGAAAGCAATACAAAGCATTTACTGCTTTCTTGCTATCTTAACCAATGTCTCAGTCCTCTAGCATTTTGTTTCATATGTACCTCTTCCTTCTTCTTTGTCATTACAGCAAATACTTTGGTTTGATTGTCCGTATCCTGGGAAAGGCGATAATGGCCAAGCAGGATTGCATCCGTTCTAAGGTTTAGAAGGAAAAGACTCCATTAAAATATACTTCTCAAAGAGCTGACAATACTTCACAGATACTGCTTTCCTCTCTTTAAGTGAAAACTTGGAGCTGCAACTCTCAAGCCACTTAATTTGTATTTTAGTTTGTTCCTAAATGTTAATGGTACAGTATTTTAGTGCTCACACCTTACTTTAAATCCTGATATCCCGCTTAATTAAAAGACGAGGCGCTAATCCTTTCAATGCATGACAAATAAAATTCTGTGACACATAAACTTAACACACCTTGTGTTTTTAGTTCGTAAACGAGGAACAATAGACTGAGGTTCTTCCGGAGTTGTTAGCATCATTACTTGGCCATCTGGGAAAAATCTCATGTACCTACAAAATTAAGCAACATTAACCCGGGAAGGATGATTTTCCTTCTGTAAAATCGCGTAAATTTGAAAACAAAACAAAGAAATACAACTTAAACCAAGTTCCCATATATGTTTGCATTTTTC
Source organism: Lacerta agilis (assembly GCF_009819535.1). Lineage (NCBI taxonomy): Eukaryota > Metazoa > Chordata > Lepidosauria > Squamata > Lacertidae > Lacerta > Lacerta agilis. The sequence goes on along the minus strand of NC_046314.1, from coordinate 29,828,616 downwards.
CTGCTTGAAAACAGGTGATTACGCTGCAAGGGGCTTCTACCTGCATACAAATGTTTGTGCAGGACCACCAGAACTTGTCTGACCTATTTCAAAGAGTTTCTTATGTAATGACAGACTGCTCCCAAATGTTCCATGTTTGGGGATGTGGGAGTCTCGAGACCAGAAACAGGCTCACCACACAGTATTTTGGATCTTGGTGAGGGAATGCGACAGAACAGCATAGGTCGCCATAATTTCACAATCACAGAGATTCAATGGTGCTACTGGAGCTATACCAGCAGCACAAGCAGAGATACCTGTGTTAAGATTTAGCACTGGGGTGTCATATCCAAGAGCAATTAATGCTCTGTATGCTCACAGTTTGAGAAACATGGAAGGGTTCACAATGTGAAATACTGAGTCAAAGTGATTTTCAGTGGTTCCCAAATATGTTTTAGAAATTAAGACCTTAATCCTTACGAAATTATACATGAGCATTATTTGTCAAGTTAGGGTCTTATCTGCTGCAGTCATCACTAATAAGAATAACCAAGCTGAACTGCACGAAGAAGTAGTTGTACCTGTAATAGTCCACTTGGTGCCATGCCCTATAGAAGCCATCAAGAGACTGTTCTCCTTGACGTATGTATGTTGTCTTGCTGATGTATACGCCTATGGAATAGGAAGTAAAAAAAGAGATATAGTCATCAATAAATTTATGAACAATGACCCACTGAGTTCTTAGATGATTCATGCTTATAAAGTGATAATTTTTTTAAACTTTCAATTATATTATTCCATCTAACAACCTCTTTGAAATCCATTGGATCTCTAATATAGGAGTCACATAGTGATCCTCATCTTTCTCTTATTAATTTACATGCTGCAGTCCTATCAATTGCAACACAGTTGTAGTTAATCTAGTGACATGAGGTCAATGCATCAAGCATGGGATATAGTCCCACCAAATCAACCACTTCAGTTTTACCAGTCATTTAACCCCTGGGCAAACTAACAGTCAAACACTTCACATATCAGTAACTGACCAGTTAACATATTACATTGAGATATATTTAAATAAGAGAGAGAAAATGCTGCTGCAATTGTCTTAAGTGCTGCTTTTCTTGGTTAACGATTGCCTTACCATCAAATCGAACTCTAGGTCTTTCCAAAAACATTTCCCTCCATGAGGTATAAGGAACCAATTTGTTACAGGTCCTGCCCCAAACCTTCAAACAAGCCTGACGCCAAATTTCAGGGTCCCTAGTAAAAGAAAAGCACAGACATAAGAAAACACAAGGAAATTGAAAATACAGGGAAGAATGTATTTGGCTGTGATGAGAAGAGACTATTTATGAATGGCATTTATGCTAGAGTTTAAATTTGTAGACCTGTATTTTCCCCACAGTAACAAAACCAAGAAGCAGTAAGATTCATGAGTACTGGGGACCATGCAGCACAGACCAGAATGGGAGCTAGATGGGAGACAGAATGGGACAGTCCCAGATGCACCTTAAGTCTTAAGACCCGCAAAGCAGGAGAGCCAACTATACTTGAACACCCCAGAAGAAGTAACAAGAATGCCAGCAGCCAAGTTCATGCTGGAGAGAGAAATATGCTAAAGTTGCTTAAGGCCATAAGAGGCTTAAAAGAGGCCATAAACTCTGTTTATGATTAAAATATCTTATTTGTTGTTCTAATAAAGTTAAAATGTTTCTGCAATTTTCCATTTCTCTGTATACTGTCCTGGAATTCATTTATGTGAGACAGGTGACACTACAAAATAAACACATGCTTTAAAAATACTTGATCCGTTGGCCAATCAATTTACCAAATAATTTTAACCAGTCAAATACCCAACCCCAATTTAATCCAGACTACCAAACTATGAAGGTAAACGGTGTTTCCATGCGCTGCTCTGGTTCACCAGAAGTGGCTTAGTCATGCTGGCCACATGACCTGGAAGCTGTCTGTGGACAAACGCCAGCTCCCTCGGCCAGTAAAGCGAGATGAGCGCCGCAACCCCAGAGTCGTCCACAACTGGACTTAACGGTCAGGGGTCCCTTTACCTTTACCTTACCAAACTATGACAAGTTTCTTAAATGATAGTTGTGTTTGTACCTGGCACAAATGTAGAAACCTCTGCAGACCAATGATAACTGTTCCAAAGACCTCAGGTCCAGATCACTGGAAACCACCCATCGAAAAATATACATCATCAGCTCCATTGGCAACACTTTGGAAAAAATAGATAAATAGTAATTATATATAATTACTCCAAGCTATTTTAGATAGCTACTTCCAAAATAAGAATTATTCACTGTTTATTTAGAATTGTACTATTTTAATAAAGATATAATAACTATATTTAGCTACATTAAGCATAGTGTGTTAATTCCAAACAGCTGTTTCTCCAGAGACTGCTTATATCACTAAGGAAGTTAAAGTAATTATTCTGCATGTCAATAAAATGTTTACATGAAGCATGCAGCCCTCTATCACCTGTAACAAAGAATTTCAGCATCTATAAAGTCAACTCTCTTCTGTGTCGGATGCATCACATGCTATCGCCAGCATACAAGGAGAAAGAATAAGTAACTATCAAGAATACAACCAAGCAAGACTAGTGTTATTTAAAGGGATATGATTCTCAAAACCAGCAAGAAGAAGATGGCAGTGTAAGTTCTTACAGCAACTACTAACAAGCAGCAGATCATGGCCTTTACAAATAGGCCTCCATTCACTTGGGTCAGGAAGCCTATGAAATTAAATGCAAAAACAAAAGGTAGGATTAAAAAATAACTGTAAACAAAAAAAATTATCCCTGCACGTCCCTATTTTTATTACACATTTCCTATACTAAATACAGTGGTGCCTCGCAAGACGAAATTAATTCGTTCCGCGAGTGCTGTCGTATAGCGAAAATTTCGTCTTGCGAAGCATGGTTGGAGGAAGCGCGACTTTACGGGGGAAAAAACAAAAAAAAATGCAAAAAGTTTTCGTTTTGCGAGTCGTGGCCATAGGGAAATTCGTCTTGCGAGTCACCCTTTCATTAGCGAATGCCTTTCGTCTAGCGAGTTTTTCGTTTAGCGAGGCATTCGTCTTGCGAGGTACCACTGTATGTATTTCTAACATGGAAATTATAGTGTTAAGCCTATAGCATTCCAAATTATAATAACAATGAAGGACAGTCCAGAGACAGGTTTACCACTTCAGTGTGATAACTAGGCCAGGCTCAAATGAAAACCCATGTCTACCTTTTTACTGTGCACACTATTTCAATATGAAAACTCCCCTTACCTGAGATATGAGTCTGATTCATATCAAGCTCAGGCTGACACAGTTTGATGGATGATTCCTGAAGAGTAAATTGCTGTTGAAAGTAGGATAGAAGGTCAGCCACCTTGCTATCATTCTCATTATCTTCAATGCTAGAAGAAAGCATAAAGAGATTAGATTATCATACAACAGCCCCTTAACCATGTTCATGCTGTACCTATTAATTTCAATTAATTTACTTCCATGCGTGTGTATATCTAGAATTGCAGCCTTGTTCCTGAAGGTAATGTTCTTTCCTATTTACATCATTTCTAGAAACAACCTTTATTGGTTTCTGTCACCAATATTCATACTTGTCAATTTAAATGAGGGTTTTTCACCAATACTATTTTATATTTTTATTAGTAAATTTCCAGACAGGCTCTTAGTTCTGGAAATTATTATGATACAGCTCAAACCTACACATATCTACTTAGATATAAGTACAACTGAGCCCAGTGGAACATGCTTCCAAGAAGATAAAGCTAAGGGTTGACTCTTAAGATTGCAAACTTATTTGGGATTAAGCTGCATCAAACTCTGAAATTTATATTTGAGTAAACAAACACAGGGTTGCACTGTGCAAACTTAAACAGGATTTCTCGCACATGAAATAAAAAATATGCATTCCTTGTACAGACTATGCTTACTAATGAAATGTGTGGAAAGTCACAATCGTGGACATTATAAAACTGAAGCATGTAATATTTATCAGTACAACTCTTGGAAAAATCAGAAAAAATGCTTCCAGAAGAGCAACTGAGATCAGAAAATGAGGAGAGGATTACTCTGCCATTTCTTTGCTCAAGATTGCTCCCTTTTGAGAAGCTTTCTTTCCCTCAATTGACAGATGCACTTAAACATGGAAGAGAGAAAACCAGTATTAATGAAGACTAAAAACACACACCAGATTTTCAGTTAATTTATATGTATTGGCATTAAAAAAGAAAAGAAAAAAAGACTACGACCCTGTTCATGTATTACAATAAACAATGGAATTTTTGTGATGGGCACAAGCCATAAGGAGCCTCAGGCTCATGCTGATAAACCTTGGTTTATCACAATGTGCAAATGTGGGCGATGGCTGTTGTATTTGTATGAAAAATATATGTGTAAGTTTAATAACAATATGATATGCACATTTTTTCAGAGGCTGGTTCCAGTGACTTTAACAGAGTTTACTCACAAGTTAATCTATTAAGTCCTACTGAGCTAAGTGTAACATGTGTCTTAGGATCATAGGATCGTATTTGCTTCAGAGTATGATCTAGATATAGTACAACACTCAAAATATTTTCAGGCAATATGAGTTGGATATTTAATTACTGTACAGCAACTTTTGTTTAAAGATACATTATATGACACCTTTGGAGATCCTTTAGCATGAAGGATTAAAATGATCCAATCGTGTCCAAAACACAGCACTGCAAAATTATATTTATTTCAATGGCACTTGGTAGCAGCAACTGTGCGTAGACTTGCAACTTTACATAGTGATTTTACACGTTTATGCAGACATATAAATGTCTTACTGAGTTTGATAAGAAATCCTCTCTAATTTAACCTTCTGCAGTTATTTGTATTTCTACCTACTGATTTCAGAACACTTAGGCACATCTCACTGCATAGGACTAGGGTTTAAGTGTTGAGAATTGCATCTATTCAGCATATTCCCTCATCAGCATCTTAAGCTTTCAAAATAATAAATATATTATACTTACTAGCTTTTCCCAATACTGTCACCATCTGGAGATCGGGTGTAGGTGATCTTAAACTCAATATCTGGGACCAGTTGCATAGCCAGACGATAGAACTTAATAGCTAAAAATAAAAGTAATGTATACTTAAATGAACTGCACTTACTTTACTGAGCATCTGCATGAAAAACGTGCTTGTTAGCATATTTCTCAGAAGGTTGTATCTAACAATGCTGAAAAACTGCTCCAAGGGGTTGCCCGCCCCCAGAGCACTTATAACATACCAAGAGGCAATAGGAGAGGTTGACCAACATAAATATTTATTTCTGTAAAATAAATGCATCAATCCAAGTTCATTATCATGAATGGTTACCATGAAATAAGCAGTGTGTAAACACATCTTGAGGATAGTCTATTCCCACGCACTAAATAAATCCATACAGTCGTACCTTGGTGTTCGAAGAGAACACATTCTGGAAGTCCATTCGACTTCTGAAACGTTCGAAAACCAAGACATGGCTTCTGATTGGCTGCAGGAGCGTCCTGCAGCCAATCAGAAGCCGCGGCGGATGTTCGGCTTCTGAGGCAAAGTTTGCAAACTGGAAAACCTACTTCCAGGTTTGTGGTGTTTGAGTTCCAAGTTGTTCATGAACTAAGCTCTTTGAAAACCTAGGTACGACTGTATACACTTCTTACACCACCAAGGATCTTAAAGCTTAACCCCCGAATCATTAAAACTGTCTAAGGACCTATAAAAGTAGTCACAATCAACCAAAGACTAAAATGTCAACGTGCCACCTTCTTTCAGTCAGGAATAGGCGATGTGGCCTTATTTTTTCTGGTCCAGTCAAGATCTGGAATAAAGTGAAATGGGAGACCAGAGTGGAGAAACAATTCCCCTGGCAACTGTATCTCCTTGGGAAGGCTACCTCACACTATTAATTAATGCACTAGTGCATGTTCAGCTATAATTTTTAACTGACATCAATGGGAAAGACCCAAAGAACCATGTAACTAGTCCTACAGGTCTAGGAGGGATTTGGACTTGTATCTCTTATACAACAGTCCCCAAACAGCAGGACAAGCCACTCGAGACGTTTGGAGAGTTTGTAACACAGCAGTAGCAGCTTTGCAAAAACAACTAAAGTATTTGGAAAACAAGCAAAATAAGTGAAACATGGTTTATGCAGAGAAACGCATTACAAGATGGGCAGATAAATTGACCTTCCCCCTTAAAAGTTGCAGGTATGCAATATGTCCATGGCCAATGTATAGCATCTATTCATAAGCGGTGCTTTGATGAAGATTCTAGGGTACAGAAGCAGGCCTGGGTGTCATCAGCATATAGACACTGAACGCGTCTTTCACCACAAGGCCTATTTTTGCCCATATAATAGTTTCTTGAAACCAGTTCAATGCAAGTTGGTTACTATCTCCTTTGTGACTATCCTCAAAGCAGCACTTGGGAGCCACCAGTAAGAACAGGGACAGGGAACCTATGGCGCTCCAGAAGCTAGTGAACTACAACTCCCATCATTCCAGGCCACTGATCATTCTAGCTGCGGCTGATGGGAGCCAGGTGTTCATCATCTGGAGAACACAGGTTAGTCTTTATAAATTTCATCTAGGCCTCATATATATCTTGTGACATCTTGTTGGGCTGACCAGTTGGCACTGACCCATTAAGACATCCTTTGCAATGGTAGTTATTGAGTTGTTGAATGACTCCCAAGTGACGTGTGCCAGTCTCCATCATTATTAACCTGCAGAAGGAACTTGAAAACGTTCCAGTTTACAAGTACAGGTAGGTAGCCGTGTTGGTCTGCCATAGTCAAAACAAAATAAAATAAAAAATTCCTTCCAGTAGCACCTTAGAGATATCTGAAGAAGTGTGCATGCACACGAAAGCTCATACCAAGAACTAACTTGGTTGGTCTCTAAGGTGCTACTGGAAGGAATTTTTTATTTTATTTTGTTTTGCCAGTTTACAAGGCTTTTGCTGTATGAAGAATACTGTTCCTGGAAAGACTAAGATCACTGAATGGAAGAATGTTTTAACTGCTTTTAGAATATTTTTCACTGCAACCAATTTTTGGAATGTTTTGATCTGTTTTACAGTGCATTCATTTGTTTTTAAATGGTGTATTTCTTTGCAGCCTAGGGCTCTGTGGAAAAACTAGGGCATAAATTCAATAATAATCTGCACTATACATTTAAAGCAGCATCACTCCACATTAAACAGTCATGGAAAGAGGGACTGATTGCTAAATTACTCTGGAAACTAGCTCTTTGAAGGGAATAGGGGTTTCCTAGCAACTCTTAGTACCCTTAACTACAGTTCCCAAGATTCTTTGGGGAACATTATGGTGCTGGAGGAGACTCTTGAGAGTCCCATGGACTGCAAGAAGATCAAACCCATTCTTAAGGAAAACAGCCCCGAGTGCTCACTGGAAGGACAGATCCTGAAGCTGAGGCTCCAATACTTTGGCCACCTCATGTGAAGAGCAGACTCCCTGGAAAAGATCCTGATGTTGGGAAAGATTGAGGGCACAAGGAGAAGGGGACGACAGAGGACGAGATGGTTGGACAGTGTTCTTGAAGCTATCAACATGAGTCTGACCAAACTGCGGGGGGCAGTGGAAAACTGGAGTGCCTGGTGTGCTCTGGTCCATGGGGTCACGAAGAGTCGGACACGAATAAACAACAAAACAACAAATGACTGCTTAGAATGATGTAATATGACTTTAAATCTATAGTGCAGATGGGGCCTTACTGACTGTAAAAGGTAAGTACAGTGGATGTTTCAATATGTTAGTGAAAATTATGTACTCTTATTCTTACTTCTTAACCTTCTGTTTGAATGAGGGGAATGGATCAAATGCAGTTAGATTATGATTATGCTTTATTGGTTAAAGCATGGTGCTGATAAGGCAAAGATTGCAGGTTTGATCCCTGTATGAGAAAGCTGCATATTCATGCATTGAAGGGGGCTACACTAGGTTCTATGATATCCAATCCCATTGATTTCAAGGTAATTTATTTCTTGATCAATCAGTTAGGATCCCAGTCTTGGAATGGTACCGGTAGCTCCTCCATTAGCATCTTTCTCGTATTATTCTTATTGAGTAATACAGCATCTTAAGGTCTAGCTTCATTTATTGTAACTTTTATAAAATTTATTACTTTTTTAACCATGTCATTTAGTAAATGCTAGGACTGATATTGTAGTCATTTATTTATTTTAAATGGTAACAGCAGCAGTGATTTTTATAATGGGGCAGTTCACAAATGACCTTTTCTAGTTTAGCCATGTCCAAGTCCATTTTGAATCTACCCCAAACCCCACCCTAAAAACCCGGGCTCAATTTAGGAGGGGGTTCAATACAATGTGAACTGCTCTGAGACCTGTGGGTATAGGGCAGTATGTAAACTTAATGAATTATAATAACCCTTCCACACCCTTTCCAAAATCTAAACAGGGAAAGAAAAATATAAGCAGTTAAATCTACACACTCCTCCAACGCTACTGGGAATCATGAGAAAACATACTTCACCAATGCTTCCCAGTTCAGTCCATATTGCATCATCATTTTCCATAATCCCTTATGACAACCAAGGAATGATCAGGATTCTGCTATCAGGTGTGGCTTCCCTGCCACGGTCCTTGATAGCCTAAGTTTGGGAAGAAGGGTTTGAGGGCCTGCAGCCCGCCTATTATTCTCCCACTACCAGCAACAGGTGTAAAATCTGGTTTGTTTTATACTTAGGTCCCTGGAATTCGTCAGATGACCTCTAAGATAATTCATTTGAAATGGGCATATTAGGAATCAAGTTAGGGCAAAATAGTAGTCTGCCTACTACATATATATCCCACCTCTTATCTAAGGAACTTGGGTTGCAAGGTTCTCCTCCTCTCCATTTTAGTCTCACAACATTCCTATGAGGTGGGTTAGGATGAGAGACTGTGACTGGCCCAAGGTCACCTGGTAAACGTCATGTACGAGTGGAGGTTTTGAATCCAGGTCTCTCAACACTCTTAACCACGCTGGCTTATAAAGGCCTATTGGCATGCAATGTCCCATACATGAAAGTTGTTATAACATGAAAGAGGCTGTATGATATATGAAAGAGGATATAGTGTGCAAGTCATGACTCATGGAGTTTCCTACAAAGGGGCGCTATGGATATCACCAGAGTTGCAGGAATTAAAGAGATTATTTTTGTGAGCATCTCTTAAATATTATGCTTCCCTTCCAGTAACCTTCTGTGTTGAGACTGTACTGTAAGGACTGGCACTCTACCATATGTTTATGGTATAGGTCCATCTCATCAATCTCTCTTTTACAGACTAGTACATATTGTTCCAGTGCATCTTCTAGTAATAAATGCACTTTTTCCAATCATCATTCTGTCCCATTTTGCAGAAATACCAAGTTATTCACACACAAGAATTTTATAAAGTTTTTTATTTGAAAGACAAGAAGGGTTAACATCACAGAACCAACAAGACTCAGTTGAACTAACCTAGAAGTCTGGAGTGTAGAAACCAAAATAGATGAGGCTGAAATAGGTGAAGTTGCAAAGTCCTATGCGGCAAATGCAGCGCAGCCTAATACAGTCTTAGCACTTCACCAAAACTGGATAAAATTCTATTATATGGGGCAAGTTGCTTTATTTTTAAAATGTGGTATATGGCTAAAACTCTACTGTTCTAGCAATATTACATATTAGTGCAGCATCCCAACTGCACCAAGACAATATTCTATTGTACTGTATTTTAAAGGGTATACAAACAGTGCAACTCTATGTATATTTACTCTGGACACAGTAGAACTTTAAGAGTTTTACTCACACATAAGTGGGCATAGGGTTGAAGCCTAATGTTCTTCTTTGACAGGAATATCAATGTTAGGATTATTAGAAGCCATTCTTGAGTATGAACATTTTTATACAAAAGCATAACTTGCTACAGCAATTCACACAAGCAGCATGTTTCAAATCAAAGCAACTATTTTAAGGTTGTTTTTTAAAAATAGGATTTAATAAGCATGGAAACTGGGACAGGAGCTAGTTTGTGTTTTTCAATATCAAAGCCTCAGAAAACCAGAGACAAGAACTACCCTCAACAAATAGAACAGTATGCTACTTTGTTCAGGTTAAATTTAGCAAGATCCTAAAAGACCACTGACTGCTGCCTATTCTATATGTCAAGCCTACTTCTCAAATTAGAATGCTGGTAAAAATCTGTTTCACACTGAACAATAAAAGTGAAGAGAGGGATCCTTAAGAAAAATCTTATTCAAGTCAAATTAGACATCACTTTGACTTTTTTCCAGCAAAAGAAAAAAATGGGATTATCTGCCAAATATCTTACTTGTACAACAGCTTTAAATTTCACTATGACAAAAGCTGCGTGACAGTATGTTTAGAAGGTACCTAGTCACATTGTGATCAGTAAAGCCATTTAGAGACAGGCCAATATTTATGTGATTTTTTTAGCACAGTATCCCTTCTGCACAGGAAATCAGCTTTCCCACAGGTGTATATATTACGTTGTGCCAATTGGATATCAAGACACTCAAGGGTGAATTTGCATGTAGAAGAGCTTGCTTAGCTATGAAAGTTCACCAGTGTCAATAGCAACTATCTGTCACCGACAGATGCTGGGTTTCTAAATATAACCAAGTTCAGTACAGTGGTACCTCTTGTTACGAACTTAATTCGTTCTGGAGGTCCGTTCTTAACCTGAAACTGTTCTTAACTTTAGCTAATGGGGCATCCCGTTTGCACGCGATTTCTGTTCTCATCCTGAGGTAAAGCTCTTAACCTGAGGTACTACTTCCAGGTTAGCGGAGCCTGTAACCCGAAGTGTTTGTAACCCAAGGTACCACTGTACTTTATATCATGGTGGCATGTTAGCACACCATAGGTGAGACATGCTTGGATTTTGAATCTTTCTCAAGTAAAGGAACTAGGCTCCTGACAATTAATAATTTTCTGCCAAGGAGTACTTGTCAATTCACATGTGCAGTTCTAACAGAAAAATGTAGCAACAAGTTCTATATATTCCAATACATACTTCAAAATGAAATCGTCAGTTAAGTTTAAGAGTTCTTAAAAAGAAAAAGGGCTTTAGAATCATTTATTAATCCTCACAACATCCCTGTGAGGTAGGGTACTGAGACATCTCTTCCCTCACCCTAAGGCTACCTAATTAAATTAATGACTGAGCAGGGCATTTAACATGGTTCACCTAAGTCAAAATCAATATTCTAGCCAAGGCACCAGAGGCCCCTGGTCATCTGAACTGTAGTTAGTGGTCCTTCACTTTTGCAACAGGATTCTTAATCAGCAGATGAGAAAACAGAACTGCCTAGCTCTCAGCTGTGTTCACAATTCTTTCCTCCCAACAATTACTGTACAAATAGTAGTTTTCACCCACAGCAGCCTATGAATTCAGTTCATATGCAACAGTTAAGAAATTTACTGTATAAAAATTAAAACACAAATATTAGATTACCTTCATAAAGAGCCCCATTTTGTTCTTGTTCCACTGCTTTCAGGAACAGTTCTCTTGCCTGTACAGAAATTAGTGAATTGTTTAAGAGTCCCTTGCCAGCAAGCCAAATAAAATTACTCAATTATAATATATGGCAAGTTTTATCAGCATTAAATATAAACTTAAGACACACAAAAGCGAAGTTTTTCTTATCCAACTAAATTTAAATAAATGGATTGTGTTTGTGATATGTTATTTTCTTAACTTTAAACTTTCGTCACCTCGCAATACCATTCTACTTCTATTATTTGTTTTGCAGTTTTACAATTAAATTGTCCATCTAGTTCTGAAACTGGCAGTAATTCTACCCATCTGAAAATATCTCAGTACAATGACCACAAGGGGATGTGCCATTGTGGATCTTTACAGCAGTTTTTCCAAGAGTAAGATAAAATTATGATTCGATACTAAAAAAAAAAAAGTAACTCCTTGTAGATTCTACACATAGAGCAAAAATCTGTGACATATTAAGCAAGAAAGCACCTGCGGGATGATTTCCAAAAGTAACGTCTAAGGCAGTTGTGAGAGAAAGCACAGTTATCAGAGCACATTACAGCTGCAATATTTCTGTCAAGTCTTGCAATTAAGAACAGAACACACATATCAGTGAAATAGCAAGTTTTTCCAACATATTGTTATTTTTGATAAATAAAATTTGCTCCAAAATTTCCTAGAGCACTGAAGACACAGCAAAAAAGAAATGGGAAAGGCAGATAGTTATTGTCATTCCACTTTCCTTCAGAAGAAAAATTGTCCAGCTTACTAGAAAAAAGTGATTGAGGTGAATCAAGTTCTTCAGCATTTTCAGTTTTGACATGCATCTTCCTTCTGTTATGCATTCTTCCTATTTACACATGCAAGTTAAATTAGTAGGATTTTGTCATTTTTATCTTGCTAATTTATCTATCCTAATCAAAATTTGTCCCCATCATCTTACTAATTTATCTACGCTAAACATGGCTGGTCCCTTTCCTTCATTGAACTTGGATCCAGACAAGCATTTTAGGAACTCAGAGCAACATCTTCCAAATAAATATTTTAAAGCATCTTTCTGTATTTCCCAGCTTTAAGGGTAATACCTCCATATTCTGTTAATTCAGAAGATGAAACGGAATGAGAAAGTAGGGAGAGATGGCACAGCGGTAAGAACAGAAGTAGAAAAAGTAGCCCATGCTTTTTAAGTGCTTAGCCCGTAGAGATTGCATTCCATTAGCTCACTGAAGATAAGAAGCTCAAGTTCTTTACCTTTTCCTCTTTTGCTAGTTCCAGCTTTCCTTTGGTATCTACAGCCTTTACTGAAGGCCCTCTTGCCGACGTTCTGCAGGATCGAACTTCCAAACCCGTAGAGCTCACCCCTGGGGTAAGTTCAAACATCCACCGTGCTCTGAACATCTGGAGCTCTGCCTAGAAATCCAGAAACTAAATCCAATATTTGTGTAGACGTGTCTACAAGTGCAAGATATTTAGATAATTTCTTCCATGTAATGAAGCAAATGATTCTTGGTATTTTACTTTTTTAAAAAATCTGAAGCTATTATTTATTCCAGTCAGTAACTGACATTTTGCTGCTGAATTTTAGTGTAGTCATAGCTACTAATTCTAGAGTCTATATGTGAGAAAGAATCACTTTGCTGCGGGCATTTCCAGGACAAATTTGCAAGTTTGGAAACAAGCAAAATAGGTTCTGGTACATCTTGTCAAACCCAGTGCAACTGAAACATCACAAAAACATAGAATGCCAATAAATGGGTTCTGACAATCGTCTATACAAACCATTTACTATAGTTAAGTCATCTCAGCAAGTGCTTTCTGAACAAGATTGCAAGGTCCTAATCACCAATGAATTTCAACTATTTTGCAAGCCAGTTTCTGAGTAAATATGGTGAAGAACTATTTTGGGGTAATTTCATTTGGTGAAAGTAATTGCGCTGGATCATTTAACTTGCTGAAAAATGAAGTGAATTCCTCAATCATTATTGCTCCTAAATTATAAGCTGTCCCATTTCCTATTTATTGTGAGAAAACGAAGAGTTGCAACATTCTTCAAATTCTTCGGATAAGTATGTGGCAGGTGTCACAATAAGATGCTAAGATGTCTCAGTCTACACAAAAAGATAATACCCTAAAGGAAAAGGAAAAGTCTATTTGCAGAAAGAGCTTACTATAGCTCATTCTTCAAAGAGTGACCAATATACACTACGTCAATATTTTAAAGCTTGGAAGTTAGAAAGAAGCCAAGAATTATAGCATTTTGTATGAATTAATGCGCTCCCTCAGATTGTGAAGTATTTCTTATCCACAGATGGAACTTGCTTCTACTGCCTCTGGAATTACCTATCTTTTAGCACAAGAAAATCCTTACAACTTTTCAGTCCAAAGAAACAAACGAGGCACGTTATCAAATTGCCTATCTGTTGAAAGCATTCATATACATTGGCTCTAAAGTGCTGATTGGGACAAGTGTACCAATGAAAGGGGGGGAAATACACGGACCAAAGAACTAAATTATGCAGGTGAGTCCATGCCCTAAAATACAATAGCAGACATACCTGAAGATTTGCTTCCCCAGACCTTTCATTGTCATCTGCTCTTACCATGTCAGAGTGACAATCTTCTTCACCTTCTGCCTGAGAGAATAAATCACATGAAATTAGTATGTAAAGTCACATTTTTAATAAAATTAGTATTGTCCCATAGTTTGTTCTTATCCTACAAAACACCTAATCTAAAATCATACAGAATTTTTAAGCAGATGTTATAGATGAGCTACTATTCATACTCAAAGTATACCCTCTGAAATTATTAAATATTATTAATCTAATAATATTAGTACTTGCATGCAGGGTTCTATGTCATTAAATAAATTGGAGTTCTTGTTATTAAATGCACCAAGAAAAACAAACACCAAGAACTCCGGCCAATGTAAGTTTCAATAGTGGGAGTAATCCCTACTCGCAAATCAATAGTAAATTATAACATTATTATTATACAACATTTAAACATATGGTTCAATACCTAATAATAAACTAGAATTTAAACGTTAATCTAGCCACCGATACAAAATGTATTTTCATGTAATGTTTGATACTTCCAGCTGATGAAGGTGGATACATCGAAACAGGGCCCTGTCCTGGTTTCTGATCCATAACTGACTTCTGCTCAATGATTGAAACTAAGATCTTCACATCAAACCTGACTATGGACTAACAGGAACATGTCTCTATTCAAAGACTCTCATTTCCAATACTGTAATGGATTATTGTGTTGTACATATCCCTGTGAGTTTGAGTTTGTAATCTCTGTCTGAATATATGTATTTGAATGGATCAGTTTTTGTTATAATTTACTACTGATTTGCGAGTAGGGATTACTCCCACTATTTAAACTTATATTGGCCAGAGTTCTTGGTGTGTTTTTTTCTGCGTTCTATGTCATTGCAACTCTGGGGTTTGTTAATCACTGCTTCATACTAATGAGATGAATATTAATTGGATACAGTTTACTAATGGGATAGTTTACTAACTTTAGATCATGCTTGATAGCTGACCTGTCTTCTGAAAGATAACCCCTGCAGCTATTTTTAAAATGAGATCTCTTCATGCAACAGATCGATAAAAAGAAAAGCATAAAACAGGAGACATAAAACATTTACCTTGCAGAAGACAACAAAAAACGTTTAAAAAACATTTAAATATGTGTTTCCTAAAATAAGCTATATTTTGGAAGAAAAGGTAAGTGGACAAATACTATTATTTACTATTAAAACTAAGACATGTTTAACTAAGCTCTGAAACAGTAACTTTTCAAGTGTAAATTTAACTACCGGTATGTGGCATTCTAGTTAAAAGAATTTTATATTCACCTCATTTGTATAAAGCAGTGATGAACAAACACTGGAGTCACAGTAACTTGACGTACAATCCTGCATGCAAATACAAAACCTTATCAGACCATGCATGAATACTGTATTTTATTTGTTCCAGTCTTACATTCCATTTGCTCCAGATGAAAACATAGGACCGTTTAAAACAGCAAAATAAATAATATAAAATATAAACCAAAATGAAGCCATTCATCCATTTAAAAAACAGCAATACTAAGCTTCAATCCCAAACAAGGCCTGGGCAAATAAACATAAAAATAGATTGAGTATATGGAATTAGTGTAGCGGCTGCAGCAAAGTGCTGAAGGTGGAAAAATAAAAATAAAAACCTCCCACTACCTCTCATGAAAGACTCCTACTTCCTTTCACAGAGCTTTTTAGCCACACTCACAAGAAAGCACAGAATCCAGATAGTGGGAAGAGGAGTCATTTTAGGCTACTTGCTATTTAATTTTTCATACTAGTTCTTGACAGGAATATTACTTGGATTGAGTTTTCCTTCACTGTCGGATCCTAAAACTCAGAAAAATCTTAATTGCAACCTGTTCAAAAGCAGGTTCATATGCAACTTACTGGCAAAACTGATGTGCAACACCACACCCAGCTCAGGAAATGGCTCATTCTTGTTATTTGGATATAAATGCATGACACCCAAGTTCAGAGTGCTCAATACATATATACAGACCTATTAACACATTATCAGGTGTTTAAAAAAATCATAGATATCTTCCCACCCAATGAACAGATTCAAAGTTTGGGACCAAAGTGCTTTCAAAGTGACTCAAATAGCGGATTAAACATTCTAAAAATATCTTAATACTAATGTTTCCACTATTGTTTCATATACAATCTTCCTCAAGTTCTGTGGGCTTCACTGGATGGATGGCATCAGTAGCTCTTGTATATTTATTATATTTACAGTATTATTATTATTATTATTATTATGCCCCTCCTCTTGCCATAGGCTACTCAAGACTGGAAGCTGCTGTTGGCAGCGATTAAGTCTTCTCCACAGCCCTGGATGTTCAAGGCTGCTCCCTGTATGTATGTATTATACAGTAACTCTCTATACGCATATGCATATATATGCATATACATATATATACTGTACATATATATGCGCATGTGCACGGGCGCGCACACACACAAAAACAACAACAGCTGTCATATGTTTAATTTTGCATCTCGGTGCTGGTATAATCTGCCCCGGACTTCAAACATGATGGGTCACTGGGGAGAACTAAGAATTTTCCCGATGACAACAGGGATGCCCTAAGGAAAAGCTGGATCAAGTCAGAATCCCGGGATCAAATCAGAATCCGGGATGGTTTTTGTAAATCCGGAACGGCCCCTGACACCTGGGAGGGTGTACACCTGGGACGAAAAGGAGGGCAGGGAGGAGGGAGGCGCGTTCTGCCCCGCCCCCGTCACGCGCCGCCAACGCCCCCCTCCCTTACCATGCTGAGGCCGAGGCAGTTTCTACCCCAGGCCGTCCGTCCGCCCGCCCGTCCAACGGTCGTTCTCGCGCGGCTGCGGGCGCTGTGGCTGTTTCAAGGCGTGAGCGGCCTCTTCGGCTGGTTCTTCGCGAGCCTCGCTGGCGACCGGCAGCCGCGGGCCCCGTCTTTTGTCCCTTTATTAAATAATTCCTGGTTTTTAAGTTTTCTTCACCCCCTCCTCTCACGAGCGGTTAAACAAGCCGGGAAGGGAATTTAGTAGAGTTCTCGGTCGGAGAAGCGGACCACGCAGCGGGAGTCACTGCGAGCGCGGCGTACGGCAGCCATTTTCTCAAGGAGAGTGAGCGAGAGCGGGTCGCAGGCAGGCAAGCGCGCGAGCGAGTGTCGCCAACTGAGCCGCGGAGCAGACGAGGAGCGCGGTGCCAGATGGGACGCCGCTGTGCGCACGCGCGCAAACCCGGAAGGAAGGGCTCCTTTTCCCTCCTCCCACTCGGGACGCAGAACCAGAGCGGGTGGGTGTGGCGAAGAGGAGGGACGTACTGTACCCAGAAGGCAATGCGCTAACGGTTTTTTGTTTTTTTTTTGGTCTTCCGTTACTCTGTACTGCCTGCCGGGAAGTGTAGGCGGCGCAGTGTATGCCGGGAGCTGCGAAAGCGCTCTTTAAGCATTCAGCTGGGCGGTGATTGGCTGGGATGAGGCTTTCAGAAACGTCTCTCCGTGGTGTGCGATGGGGATTGTAGTTCCCGGTAGTTGAGAGCCGTTAAGCACACGGGGGTGTGGGGGTGTATTGTGTCAAGTTGTAAACCAAACCAACGATCTGGACTTTGTGTGGTTTCAGGCCTTTGGCTTTCCCCTTAAACTGAGTAACGTGCGTGACCTAAGCATGGTTTCCCACAAGCAAACCCCAGGGGCCTCGATAGCACTTCTTTTCCTGGTAAGTGGCGAAAGGAAGGCAGCCTAAGCGACAAGTGTTTGCCAATCTCCAATTGCATTCCCACCACCCGAGCTACTCCCGTTTTCTATAGAGGTACAACCAGTGCTCCCCCCCAAAAAAAATGTTTAGGGGTACTCTCATTTTCCTACTCATGTTGAAATACTGCCCCTCAATGAGGCCAAACTTAGATTCACCAAATGTTTAAGGCGCCGTGCCGGATTTACGTATAAGCTAAACAAGCTATAGCTTAGGGCCCCATTCTCTTGGGGGCCCCCAAAAAAATTAAAGGAAAAAATTGGGTGTACATTTCCAAAATATAAGAGAAAAAACAAATGAAATAAAACCTACATACAGCAAAAGTGTTTTGTGTTGTGTATGGACCTATTAGGTCCATAAATTACCATACAGCATATATTCAACACAAAAAAACAGAGACAATTTGTTGTTGACAAAGGACAGCAGGACATATCAAGGGCCCCGTTACCTTCAGTAGCTTAGGGCCTCATCAAACCTAAATTCAGCCCTGTTTAGGGTTATGCATCCCCCCAGAAAAAAGCACTGGGTGCAACTAAGGGGAAAGCGGGCTGGCTGCATGAGGACAGATTTGGGTACGGTATGTGGGGAGACAGACAGACCCAAATATATATTCCCACTTTTTAGCTTTTGGACTACATTCACAGAGAGACTGATAAGCTGAACTTCTCCCTCTCTTTACAAAAGAGTTTTGCATCCATCTTTCGGTTTCTGTCTCAAGTTCTTTCCCATCGCTTGGTGCTGTTTACTTCCTGCAATCATAATAAGCAATGCTGTTAGGATTAGATCATCCGGCCCATCATGTAGGTGGCCGTTTCCTTGGCCTTTTAACATTGTAGGTAGGGTCTTCCGCAGCGAAATTTATATCTTCCCAATCCTTGTGGCATATGGCCACAATTCCTGTACAGGCAAGGAAACGCTAAGGTTTTGTTTAAAAAGAAGGAAAAAACTCTCTTAGGCTGCAGTGCTAAATATAATTATGTCTGGATGGATGCAGTGGGGTTTAGTTCCAAGTAAGCATAGAATTGCACTGTCCAGCCTTCATGCTTTGCTGATACTAGGTCTAAAGTACTCTGCCTAACAAGACAGGACTGAACTGAATACCTGCTCATCCCTTGTTGTCCATCTTCCTCATTTTTATTACTTCTCCTGTGTTGAATTTCAGGTTGTTCTTCAGGGCATGGGCCTATCATCTTTCCTTGCTCTATGAAGAAGTAATACACATCGATGGCACCAGTGTTGTGCATGGCGATATATGAACAAACACTGTTTATGCTGCGCTTAGGTTCTGCAATGATATGTATCAAAGCTCAAGCCTTTCTGTGCATTGCTGACCAATCCTACCACTGTTCCCTCAAAGCCTGCTGTGTTGGCTGATACATTGACATGTTCAACATTCCCGGTTGTTGCAGCATGTTTGAAAACCAGTCGAGGGGCCAAGCTTTGCTCATCTTAGGCTTGCATGCATTGAACTTGCTGCTTCTCCAGGAAATAGGACAAAAGTTGTGCTTGCCTAACTAAATGCCATACGGGGGAGCTGCTGAGCTGCTTTTACCAGGGAAAGCTCTTGGTTGTCCCTGCTCAGTGGCTGCGTTTTCCTTTTGTGTGTGTACAGTATGTTTTTCTCTTGGTGGGCGGAAAGCTTCCCCTTGCCCATCTGAGTGCGATGAGTCTGCCTCTGCTCTGGTTTCCTTCTGATGGAAGAATCTACGGCTTCCACTAGCAGGGTTTGTACTGGCTATACAACTGTAGTTTTTAATCTTTCAGAAGCCTTATTTCCAGCAATTGCAGGACTTGCTTCTCCTGAAAGGGTGCATGTGAAGCTAACAGACTTCCTTTGGAGCACTGATGTAAATTTTGTGTGTCAGTCCCACAGACATGACAGCTTTGGGGGCTTCAGAAAATCAGGTTAATCCTCGGGTTTTTGTTTATTGTCCAGATTCCTGAGATCTTAGCCATCCCTCCATGTCTGACTAAGGAGTAAAATAAGAGTAGAAACTTTTTTGTTGTTTACATTTTGAATTGTTAAAAGATGACTTTTGCTACTATTTTTTTGACATCTCAAGAAGAGGCCTAAAACTTGTCTGCTTACGAGAATATTCTGATTCGGCCTATTATCTACTGTGGGAAAGGATGTAGAGACATTGATACAGTAGTTTTTGGTTTTGTTTGTTCATACTGTAGCCTTTTAATGTGATTTGTTGGCAGTATTTTAATATAATGCTTATTTTGTGATAACGGTGGATAAAAAATAATAACTGATCTAAAAACAACTATATAATGTAATCACTAATTTTCTCTTAAAGAACAGATTAAATAATAAAATCTGTTTGTTTGTTTTTTTTAAAAAAAACTTTTTTCTTAAAAATAATCTGAACAATACAGGTCACCAGCAAAGTCATATATTGGGCAGTATCATCTGTAAGATGTTCTAAGTTTAGTAAAAACCAAATAAAATATACCAAGCTGACTTTTTATTTACAGTACATAAATCATAAATCAAATTTAGTTGTAAATTTACATAGCTTAATAGATATTCACTATTAATTAGGTAATGTAGGGATAGCATTTTTTCTTGCATATTTAAAGCATGATCTCTGAGAGGTCTAGAGGGTGGGTTATACAAGAGGAGGCCTTTTTGGTTTGTAATGAGTTATCATGGCCCATATACTGCTCACATTCAGCTGTTGCTGTGAATACTGAGATTTTTGTTTTATTCATTGCATTTGTACGCTCCCTTTCTGCCAAGGCACCTAAGGTAGTTTGCAATTTACTGTACAATTGGGAGGAGAAGCAAGAGAAGGAGACTGTCTGGTTGGAGCAGGCTGCTAATGTTGCCTTTGCCTGCCTCCCTCACATGCTACTTCCTCCTTGCTGAGCAGATGGTGTCTGTTGGCTCTTTGGGGACAGGGAAGGGGCATAAATGTGCCAATGTCATCCATTCATTCTCCACTACGAAACCCTCATTGTACTCACTATGGAAAACTGACTCGGTAACCTCAAATAACATTATTTTAAAGAATATCTCTGAAACATCTTCTTTGCCTATCTATCTGTTTGTCTGTCTGTCTGTCTGTCTTGTAATTAGGAGTACCAGTACTGTGTTTTGCATTATGGTTACTTTCATTTATGTACTTAGTTTTCAGGTAGGAGTTACTTGAAAAACAAACAGGAGGTATCCTCCTGCATTTCTCTTGATTTCCCCCCGTGCAAATTAATCATATTGTCTGTGATGGGATTGAGCTCTTTGTTTTGTTTTTCATTTGCATGGCTCTTAGCTGTGGGAATTGCCAGAAAAGTTCAGCTTTCTCATGGTTATCTACTATATATGTTGGAAAGTTGATTGTTTACCAGATCGCTATGCATTTGAACACCTTTACTTATTGTAACCAAGGTTTGCATAATGGTTCCTAAGATGAAGGAGCAGGCTTTCATCTGTGTTTGGATAATATTGGACATGCATGTTGGTGGATTGAACTTTTCAAAACTGCTGATTTGAACCTCTGGTTTCAAAACTGCTGGATACAAGACTGCTAGTATACTATATAGCAAGGGATGCGGGTGGCACTGGGGTCTAAACCACTGAGACTCTTGGGCTTGCTGATTGGATGGTCAGCGGTTCAAATCTGCTTGATGGTGGTGAGCTCCCATTGCTCTGTCCCAGCTTCTGCCAGCCTAGCAGTTTGAAAGCATACCAGTGCAAGTAGATAAATAGGTACCACTGTGATAGAAAGGTAAATTGTGCTTCCATGTGCTCCAGCTTCCATCACGGTGTCCTGTTCCTCCAGAAGCAGTTTAGTCATGTTGGCCACATGACCTGGAAAGCTGTCTGTGGACAAATGCTGGCTCTTTCGGCCTGAAAGCGAGATGAGCACCGCACCCCATAGTTGCCTTTGACTGGGCTTAACCGCCCAGGGGTCCTTTGCCTTTTACCTTAAGTAGCCATTTTCCCTTTCAGATTTGCAAACCAGTTAACTGCAGAATGGTTTGGCTGAGATCCTATTGAAACCTGCAGAAATTTTACATTCGTTTTGAGCACTTAGACTCAGAAGCCTCATTTGAACAATAGGTCTTATTTTCATGAAAATCAATAAACCTAGGACCAGGGATTGAGTCCTATGTGTTTTCATGTTATACACCAAACAAGAAACATTCGTTTTGTATCCTCACCACTGACTTTGCTTTTGCTTGCTACCTTGATGCTCAGCTCTTGCTACAGGGTGGGGTTAGAATTAAAATACTAAAATGTCTCCATTACAGCTTTCAAAATGAGTGCTTTTAGACATTAAAACGATTAATTTCCATTTGCCAAGATGCTATTTGACATTTCTGAAGCAGCGTCCATTACATTAAAATGACAAAAGCTTTCTTGGAAAATTAAGAATAATTAAGACCAGGGGATAACTATGTACCTTACCTAGAGTCCTATGTGTGTGCAAAGTGATATATATGTAGTGTGGCCCTCTATTATAGACTGGCGAATCCATGTGTGTGGCAGAACTCCAGGTGTGCATTGCTGGACCAAAAGAATTCCCGCCTGGGTAGCATAGGGAGGATATGAATTACTTTTGTCCTCTGTACTGTATATAGAATCAGTTGGTCACTTATCACGCAGCAGACACTTTAAACCCCTTTCCTACCTCCTTCCCGCTGATGGTTCCAACTGTGCAGAGAGTCAGTCTGTAGCCTCTGGCCGTGAATTTGGCATATCACACAATTATGCACAAACATCACATAACGAATGGCCACGCTCCACAGTTTCATCAACTAAAGCAGAATTAAAAAGCAGTGAGTGATAGCTTTATTAAGAACCATTTTGAACACACTTTCATAACAAAAGCACCTTTCCAAAGAAAAAATACAATGCAGGGTGTGTGTTTTTAAGAGCTTCCTCCTTAAAGATGAAGGGCAGGGAACAAAAATACTGAGCTTAAAAAATATATTAAAAGATTTATTTGCTTGTGATCTTTGACCCGTGATGAAGGTTTGTCTTCAATAAAATATATTCATTGTGGCAACTAAATAAATAGGTTGAAAATTTATTAACATCTTATGAAACGTTTGAGAAGAAAATCTACTGTGCTCTGAGTCAGCGACCCATTGCTAATCTTTTAATAATGAAGCCTGACATAGGGTTCCTTGTGGCTACAGGAAACAAACACTGTGGTGCATAAATTTTCCAAGTGCTCCCCCCCTCCGCACTGTTTTTTTTTTTTTAAGAAAAAAAAACTATGGAGGTATCATTTGAATATGATAAGATGATATTTAGCCTTCCTGTAAGTAAGCTGACCTAATCATAAGGAAAATGATTGACAGATGGTAGACAAGAGGGAATAATGAGTCTCTTTTTCATCTCTCTTCTGAACCTGAGACAGGGGCAGCTGGTCTTGTTGATAATCCTAGTATATTAAGCCTTCTGGAATCAGATTAATCATTGGTCTATGTTATGCTGGGATAACATTGTCCATTTATGTCTTGCCTCTGTCTGGTCTATCCATCTAAATATGATTTAAAGTGCATGATTTCATCAGAATTGACAGGACTGTGTCTTTGTCATGAACAAACTTTCTCTTGAATTTATTCTTCCAGTTCATATTTTTGTCAGTTTCCGGTGCTAGTATAAATTGCATTAAGTAGTTCACGTGGGCCATCTTATCGGTAGAGCACATGCACCCTCATTTGACCAGGAAAAACACAGATGATGATTATGAGCCACATTGCAGGGAAATGAGAATATTCAGACATTTTGGGCTTGGAAAATGGTTAGCATTCCCCTGTATTTTTACAGACGCAAAGCCAATCCTTGAAAATATGAGCCCGGACAACATTCACACTGTTCCAGATGCTTTGTGTTTGTGCTGCCACCGGAAAAACTTCACTCTGAGAGGAAATGCAGCTGTGGAAAACGGCATCCTAGGGACTGAAATGAGTTTGCATTCTGGAGGACCTCCATCATGAATAGATATACAACTATTAAACAGCTGGGAGATGGGACTTACGGTTCTGTTCTCCTGGGAAGAAGTATTGAATCAGGGGAGCTGATCGCCATTAAGAGGTAAGAGGCTCATGTATGTGTTGTACAACTTCAACATTAACTCTTTGCAAGACACCATGCAGCTTAAACAGTAGGTGACTACAAGTTGACAACTTCTCTGAAGATTGTGGAATCCAACTTTGCTGGCTTTGAAACTGGGCTGTTGTGCCCAACCACTCAGCTGTCATAGTGAATCTGATCCATTGGATGGGGGAGTCCGAAGCAGTGTGATGTGGTACAAATATCAGCATGTGTGATAGGCCACAACAAGGGATCTGTGTTTGTTGCTCTTCAGCAGACCTGTAGGACTTGGTATTGAGTTAAACTGCAGCTTCTTGAGAATCTCAGCTTTCTAGCCTTTTGTGGCTAGGTCATGCCTATTGAAATCTCTGAAGTTACTGGAATTTTGCGGTGGGGTTACTCTGCCCTTAATAGCTTCTCATCTCAACGCAAGTTAGAGAAACTGGAAATAAATTATGGGAAAAGATAAATTTACAGAATATTTTGTGCAAAATATGTTCAATTATCCACATTCAGCTTTTCATTGCAGTATTTGGTTGCCTGGGTGCAAGTTTATTTAGCACAGAATATAGAAAGCCATGGCTGTAACCAACCAGTATGTTGAAATCACATCTGTCCAGCTGACCAGATGGCTTGTGATGGGATTTTAACTCCCATGTCAATCTGGATGTGTTTGTGCATGTATTGTTTATGTACAGCTTGCAGTATTTCACAATGTACTTGTTCAGAACCACAATAACAAATGAATAGCCTGGAGAAAAATAGCAGCAATGCATTTGTATTGGGAGAGTCAGCATCCAATTAATCCACAATTCATACATTGCAGATTAATGCACTGTGCATGCAGGAAGCTTTGTCTTCACACTGAGCTACTTTCAGTGTTTTGCCACATACTTTTTGCCCAAATGTTATTTAATTTCCTGATCCTCAGCTTTAGTTGGATCACAAGTACTTTTTTAAAAATGTCCTGGCTCTATGCATGTTTTGATGGGCAGAGATGACTAGAACTGCAGGCGTGTTCCAAATATAACGTTAGCCACAATCCAGCTATTTTTTGGTTTGTTTTAGGGTAGAAGATTATCAACAACTGCACATCAGCTAGTAGAAGGCATCATATAGTTAGAATATATTTAATAGCTGTAGTTTAGGTTGAGGTTTGCTTTGAAATATTTTTTGAATTGCTGCCAGAATGCCTTGTTTCAGCACAAATCAGCAATTTCTCTGGCATTTTTCTACTAGAGAGAGAGAGAGGTTCTGATTTCCCCCCCTTCATTGAGAAAAAGAGAATATTCCGTATGTTTTTCTTGTGCTAGAGGGAGAGAAGGAGCCACTGACCCAGTTATATTTATGGATTTGGGAGTATGTGGCACTTACATCACCATAAGGATTGCCTGATCATCATTTCACAGGGTTGTTTGAATAAGATGCTGTTCTTTCAAGTCTCATTTTGATTGAGCAGCAGTGGGAAACCTGTGACCCTCAAGATGCTGATGAATTACCACCATCCCTTACCATTGGTCATGCTGGAGTCCAACCACATTGAGGGGCGCACAGTTTCCCAGACTCTGTGCTAAAGGGCATTTGGCTTATTTTCCAGCTAAAAGTGAAAATTTGTGGATAGGGAGAACATTGTGCTTGTATTAAATGAATTTACCCAATAGCTTGCATTTGGTTGTGGGCAATGCTAAGGAGATGGTTCAGTATATTTGTAACAAAACAAAAAAATTCCTTCCAGTAGCACCTTAGAGACCAACTAAGTTTGTTATTGGTGTGAGCTTTCATGTGCATGCAAACTTTTTCAGATACCTGAGGTATCTGAAGAAGTGTGCATGCACATGAAAGCTCATACCAGTAACAAACTTAGTTGGTCTCTAAGGTGCTACTGGAAGGTATTTTTTTTATTTTGTTTCGACTATGGCAGACCAACACGGCTACCTACCTATAACTAGTATATTTGTATACATGTTATAGAACTGAAGTATCATATCAGAAAACACAAACACTTTAGACAAAATCTCCAAATCTCCAGAATGTGGAATGGACATGATCATCAGATCAAACCCTTTACCCTGAAGATAAAACAGCCAAGACCTCAAGATATCCCATTATGCTGAAAACCTCAATATAAATTGTGGTATAAAACAATGCTTATTTAGAAAACAACAACAACAACAATAAACTTTAAGAAGTAGGGTTGTGTGTTTTTTTAAAAAAAAATAATGCAGCAAGCTGACCTAAATCACATGCAAAGAAGAATACCATGTTCTCATTTTGCGTAATTCTACTTCTGCAAGTCATGAGTGGCAAGGAGCTATGCCTCAATGATCTTACCAGAGGTTTGCATGCTGACTTTTAAACCTCTTTAATGCCAAAATGAGCAAAAAGAAAGATTAATTAATTTTTTTTAAAAAAATGTGCTGGCCTGGCATATGGGTGGAGTGCCAAAGAGCTACCATTTAGACCTGTGCACAGTGGGATTTCCCCCCTCCCACCTCCACCACCACATGTGCTTTAAAAATCCTCTTAGTATTGTAAATGTGTTTCCATGTGACAGTGGCAGCGTTGAAGAAGCACAAGCCCAAAGACTCTGTTGGGCATGCAGAACTAGGGTGGTTGTTGGATCCCAGCCATAAAAGAAGCACAGCTCTGTTGTAAGCTTCCATTTATTCCTTCATGGACCTAGAACATGAGTAGTATCAGATTGTGATACTGACTTCCTTACTTTGTGCTTCACAGGATGAAGAGGAAATTCTACTCCTGGGAAGAATGTATGAATCTTCGAGAAGTTAAGGTGCGTTAATTTGAAATTTGTACTGGATTCCTTCAGCTTCGGGTAGAGCTGTGGTTGAAAGTCCATGGTCAGATGCTGTCTTGGGCAGCATTGCACATTCCTCCGGGGAACTGGAGTGCCTCTCGGCTGAAGAACAGATTGTGCAAATGTGCCCACTATCAGCATTCATCTTTACAAGGCCAGAGGAACATTTGTCATATCTGACTCTTAAGAGTCTGAGCACTTTTTAACAGCCAGGCGCTTAAATTTAGCAGTATCTCAATTTATGTTTCTGGGACAAGTGTTCATTGTCACTTATCTTAAAGCCCTGTTTCAACAGTGTCTGTAATTGTCTTATCTTGCATTCCCAGTCCTTGAAGAAACTCAACCATGCCAATGTGGTGAAACTGAAAGAAGTTATCAGAGAAAATGATAATCTGTACTTTGTGTTTGAATACATGAAGGAGAACCTTTATCAGTTAATGAAAGAAAGGTATGTTGATTCCCGCCCCCCAAAACCCCCCACCATCCAGTATAACTAACCAAAACCATGAACTACTATTCACCAAGCACTATAACTGCAACCGTAATTCATGGTAGCAAAATCACATCAAGTACATTATAAGCATGATATTTAGGTTTTTGAACTGAGATTGCTTAGCTCCCACTCTCTTGTCTTAGAGGTCCTTGACTGGCAACTGCTGATAAGTAGGCCATGATCCAGTGACAATGCCCGGAACGACCAAGGATGGGGACAGGAAACGCTGCCTGAATAATCCTGGCACCACATGTATAGCATATAATTTTGTTCTGGTATTCCTAGACTTGAGTGGTTTTATTGTGAGAATCTTTTATAAGCTGCTTCTAAGAGCCTCTTGACGCTATGAAGTAGAATTTTGAGCAGAGCAGTCCAAAAGGGGGGAGGGACAGGAGGACGAATCAAAGGCAGACAGGGTGCCAGATCTGATTAAGGCTGAAGGCAATGGTGGGTCATTTTTCCTTTTCTGGTTGCCCATCAGCATTGCAATTTACAACAACAAAAAAAATCTCTTCCCATTGCTATCAATGGGAGAGAAAATAAATATGCTAGTTCCAGGTGTGGTGTACTTTTCTCCTCAAACCGGGAGTGTGTTAGAGGAATGGGAGGCCAATAGATCCTGTGGAGCCCACCCATATCCACTCCTGGCATGCTCCTTTTTGTCTTCTCTGCCATTGCAGCAGTGGTGGTGGAGGAGTAACCACAGATCTTTCCATGGGTGCAATGAGGATGCCTCCTTGGGCAGAACATCTCTGCCTGCAGATCTCATGCTCTGTGCACTATCCTGTGGCACCCAGAATGTCCTCCTCCAGTAAGGGATATATAAAAAGCATGCTTATTATTGCTTGTATGACTGTATCCATTCTAGCCTTCAACTATATCTGCAGTGGATAAAGAAGTACAGCTAAGAAATCCCGTGTGTGAACATAAATCCCCCTTCTCTACTTTCACCTTACAGGAACAAATTATTTCCCGAATCTACTGTCAGGAATATTATGTACCAGATTCTTCAAGGGCTTGCATTCATACATAAACACGGTAAGACCTGACTAAAGGCCAAATTGGATGAGTATCTGTGACTGTATTGATGGCATGGTAGGAAGTGATATTAACAAATACTTAAGAAATATTTGAGCAGGCACTAAAGGTTTTTTGTTTGTGTTCAGGAAGGTAAACATGACTTGTTGAGAGTGGTATGAGTGAGGCTGAAAACACACTCTTCTCCAGTGTGTTCCAAAAAGGCTAATGTTCCTTAAACAAAATATATTTATTGTAGAATTATAGCATTTATTGCAATTCCTGATTAAGGCTGCAGCTGGAAACAGCCTTACTGTTGGGGTGTAGCCCCCACTGAAGCCCTTTGGGTAAACGTGCAACAAGACTGAGCTGCACAAAATGTATCTGTAAAGCCTGGTTATTTGAATGAACAGTTCTATTGTTAAACTGACCTCCTACGCCTGTTAGAGGATTATGGGTTGATCATGGGATGTCATCCCAGGCAGGAGCTGCAGGGTTCAAGGAAAGCTGCCAAGATTGTTTTGCTGGAAAAGAAGATAGAAAGTTGTGTGGCCAGATGCCGTCTCTGAAGCCAACGCAGACCACAGTAGTTCTGTGCAGTTCTGGCAATAATAATACTGACCTTGTATTGCATCTTGTTGTTAAGTTGCTTTGAGACCTTTGTTTGTATAAAGTGATAAACAAATGCAATTAATAATAGTACTGTTAGTAATAATAGAGTTGCACGGTTTACTGATATGTTTGAAATGTCTTGAACATTTGCACAATAGTAATGCTAAGTGTGATTATCGTCGTTTTCTTCATGTGAGTGTGAGAGAGAAATTATTAGCTTTCACACTTTTTTTTTTTTAAGAAAGAGAAGATATTTTACCTGCTCAGATCTTCACCTCAAAATATAAAGCAGTATTAGAGGAGAACATTTTGTGGTTCAAAATAGCTCAGTTTACTCTCTTGGCACCTTCTCTTCATAAAGTGTTATAATGGCAGCAATGAAAGGAGATGGGGTCAGATATTATGTAACTGGAGTGAGGGCTTGTTATTTCCTGAATAAACTCATTCCTTGTAACTTCCAAAGCACTGCAGTTTCTGAAACATGAAACAGTTTCATAAAGTGAAAAAAAAGTGAATGATTGGAAAGAACGGCTTTGTATATTTAATTGCTGCTGTGTTAACTAGATTGTAAAGACTTGATCAAAAACACCCACCCACCCCACTCACACAGGAAACCAAAGATCGCCACAGCCAACCACAAATGAACATTTACACCCTACGCCAACCCCAACCCCTCTCACCGCCAAAGGAGCACAAGTGAACAAGAGAGAACCTACACAAACAACGCTGACACCAAACCCTACATATATTAAGTAAAATAGAAACATCGTGGCCCCACCCCACCCCACCCATCTCCCCATCCCACCCACCTCTCCCCCCTTTTCTTCCTAATGTCTCAACAACCAAAACTGATTTGTAAAAATGTTACATGGAAAAAATATGAGATAGACATTGCACACACCTTTGTAAACCAAGAAAATCTTTAATAAAAATACTTTTAATAAAAACTAGATTGTAAAGCAATTCAAGTGTGCCTTGATAGCTCTTTTGGACTGTGCCACTTGGTTTGACCATTTCCTGTGGCATGGAAGAGTTTTTAATGTTTTATTAATGAATTTCTAGTAGGAGGCCTTTGGGCAGGGACCTGACCCCAGATTCTGTTCACTGTGCCAGGAATCAGCCCTGGAAGATTAAGAAATAAAAAAATAAAGAACCTCATACACTGAGTCACCTTTGCCAGCTGCCACATTTTGGGGTTAGGAAACAGACCATCCAAACACGCCTTAGCGGTAGCACCCCTGTCTCAAAATTAACCACTGATTATTAGGGTTTCCAAATCTTTATTTCCTCCACCCCAGCTCTAACATTCTATGCTTTAACTGCTTTTGCTCTGTGGACATGAGCAAATTATAGCATTTGAGTGATTCCCCAACTATAAGTCAGAGTGGACCCACTGAAATCAATTAATTTTAAGTCTCTCAATTTCAATGGGTTTGCTCTATGTATGACTAACATTGACTATCACCCTTTAACTCCATGCCATAAAAAGCTTCCATCTACTGCTTTGCAGCAGTTTTCTTCCACTATTTAAAGAGGAGTGGGAAAGCCAGATACTTTTTTCCGACAAGCCTGCTGGTAACTAATCACACAAACATGCACAATGAAATGAAAATGTGGGCGGCAGAACAGACTGACTAATGTTTGTTTTCACAACTACAGGGTTTTTCCATAGGGACTTGAAACCTGAAAACCTCCTTTGCATGGGACCGGAACTTGTGAAAATAGCAGACTTTGGCCTTGCACGGGAAATCAGATCCAGACCTCCCTACACAGATTACGTATCCACAAGATGGTAAACACTTGAGCTTATATGCCTTGAGCTGTGTTCACGTTACTCATGCTCAGAGTAGATCAAATGAAATTAATGAACATTACTCATTTGGGTCCATTAATGTCAGTGGGTCTACACTGAGTAGGCTATGGCTGTTTGTGTGGATTTAAAGATTATTTCTATTCCCACTATGATTGTGATTTTGGGAATAATTACGGTAAGAGCCGTCTGACGCTAACATCTTTTCAGTGCCAGGTTAAGACTTTCCTCTTTAGCCATTGCATTCCATGGAATTTGAGTTCAATGCTTTATGTTACTGCCAATGTGGATTACTGATAAATTCACCCACACTCCTGGAAGCTGGTATTTCATGTTTTAAGTTACTGGTTTTATTGCTCACATTTTGATGGCGGTGGTTTCTAACAATTTTGGATACTTTAAAACTTGATTGTAAGTTTTCATGTTGGTGACACACTTTTTAGATGTGCATCAATTCTCAACAGTAATTCAGTTATACTAGCAAGACAGAGGTTAAACTAACCCCTTTCCAGCCCTGGGAGGAGCATGGGGTAAGGTAAAAGGTAGGTAAAGGACCCCTGGACAGTTCAATCAAAGGCGACTATGGGGTGCTGCACTCATCTTGCTTTTCAGGCTGAGGGAGCTGGCGTTTGTCCACTGACAGCTTTCCAGGTTATGTGGTCAGCATGACTAAACCACTTCTGGCACAATGGAACACCGTGTCGGAAGCCAGAGCGCACAGAAATGCCGTTTACTTTCCCGCCACAGCAATACCTATTTATCTACTTGCACTGGTATGTTTTCAAACTGCTAGGTTCGCAGGAGATGAGACAGAGCAGCGGGAGCTCACCCCATTGCACAGATTCGAACCGCCAACCTTCCGATCGGCAAGCCCAAGAGGCTATGGGGTTTTAGTCCACAGCACCACCCTTATGCGACACACCTACACATTGCGGCCAGCACACTAGTGTGTCACAACACACAGTTTGGAAAGCTTTGGCCTAGAGAATGTCCTGCGTTAGGTGATTTACAAATAAAATAAATAACAATTGCTCAGCACCTCACCACTTTGATTATAGTTTAGAACTTCAAAGGGTAATAATCCCTGCAAGACAGAGGATATATTGGGGAAGATCTAAGCCCTTGACAGGACAAGCAACCCTTAAATAAAATTGCTTCAGCTTCTTACCTTGAGCAATGCTCAGGGAGGGAGGTTGGGTTGGGAAGCATTTTAGAGGGCTCTTGTTTCTTGCTGGCAGAGAGAAAGGGACCTTTTGCAATTGCTGTCCAGTGCAAATTTACTAGTCTGGTGTAAGGTTCTGCTTGGCATATTTTGTAAATGAACCCCGCTGTGTTTCCCCCTCGCTTTTGGCTTTCAGGTACAGAGCTCCTGAAGTGCTTTTGAGATCCACTAACTATAGTTCTCCCATTGATATCTGGGCTGTCGGTTGTATCATGGCAGAGGTTTACACACTCCGGCCGCTCTTCCCAGGAGCTAGTGAAATTGATACTATGTTCAAGATTTGCCAAGTGCTGGGGACGCCAAAAAAGGTAACTGTGAGCCTGTCTTCAGTGTGCATGAAGGAATATAACTCTGAATATGTTCTGTTCTCTCCTCCCCGCTACTACTCTACTTCTTTTCTGCTATTGACACTGGATAGCTGATTGCTAAGATGTCTCCAGCTTTATACAGTCTCGATAGAGAAAATAGCAACTTGTACTAAAAAGGAGACCTTGTATGGGATGGTGGGGAGCAAAGGGAAGAAAAATGTGCTGCCTTGGAATTAATTCCAGTGGAATTCAGCATGCGTGAGAGGAAGCTGTGACCGCTCAGACTTTAGGAGAGCGTTCTGCATATGCTTAGAGTCATTCTTTATTGTTACGTTGCTGTCCATAAGAATTCTATGCCAGGAACCGGCTGACATTATTACTGTGCCTTGGTGCTGCGAAAGAGAACACACATTGCTTAAATGGTGTACAAGCATATAGTGCATATTGATATGAGAAAGAAAGATACAATAAAGGTACAATGAATACAGTAGAATAACAGAAACAAAATGCCTGACAGCGTTCTACCTGTTGAGTGGCCTGGTCAAAACATGGTGGTGATCAACTAACCTAGGACTGCCTTACTCTACCCTGTCATTGCCTTCACATCATCCTTCAGCTTTCTAGTCATGAGTTAGGACTCCCTGGTCTTAGCATGTGCTCTTGATTCTCTGGGATCACTTCAGCCTCTTACCTGCCCCTTGAAATGTGTGAGCTGATCCGCTTGCTTCAATTATCCCAGGATCAGTTCGTTATTCAGCCAGACCTTTATGCAATCCTGGAAACGTTGCTTATGAAGGCATGAGGGTGGCATCTTGGGCAAGGCTGCACCAGCTACACGGGTATTCATTTCCTGACCAGGCATGCTTCCGTCCTTTTCAGAATGACTGGCCCGAAGGCTACCAGCTCGCCGGCACCATGAATTTCCGCTGGCCTCAGTGCGTCCCAAACAACCTGAAGACCCTCATCCCTAACGCAAGCAGCGAGTCAATACAGCTCATGAGAGACATGTTGCAGTGGGACCCCAAAAAGCGGCCAACGGCAAGCCAGGTTTGCTCTTCTTTCGTGGATATGTCTTTACAACTCTCTGCCTTGCTGACAGCTCACTCTCTCAGAGGAACAAAGAAACTTTCAAAGGTTACAAGAAGGAGTGGGTTCAAAACATGTGTTGCAAGCTGTTGGTTCTGACAACTATTTCCCACCACCAGTCCCAACTCAGTAGAATATTTTTTCTGATTCAGGGAAGTCTCAAGTCTCTTCACCCACTGCTGACACAGCTCTGCTTTTTTCCATTTCTTACTGCAGTTTCTAACTCTATACCTCGCTTTGTTTCTTCTATGCATTCCCATCCTTGCTATTCAGAAAAGGAGCAGATGGAATTGGATTTGTGTTCACATCAGCACCTCTTAAAAACTTCAGCAGGGCGGACAGCTTTATCTGATCCTTTATTCGTTTTCAGTGGAAATAAAGCAGTGAGAACAAAACTCACACTTTGAGACTAAAGGCTGCCTGGCCCTAATTGATGAACATGCACTACTAATTGGTTTAATCAAAGGGCCCTAATAAAGTGAGATAAGTTTTCTGTTATGTTTATGATTTCTTACCTGCCCTTCACCATAAGGTCCCAGGGCAGGTTATAGCAATTTAAAAAACTGTGTTAAAAATAAATTGCAGTCACTGGAATAGCATGTATCCTGAAAATATATATCTCAGGTGTCAAATGCCATGGTAAAAAGGTAGCCCAACAGATGAGTTATGCCAGAGAGAAGTCTCTGGGCATACAGCCTGTGTGGGGAGGATTGTGCACAACACCATAAAAAAAATTAATTAAAATTTTGCACCCAGACATTCCAGAGTTTGCCTATCATTTGTAAATTGTGCAGATTAAACACATTATGCAAACTGCAAAATTGTTTGTGGCATGGATGAGTTGCTTTTCATTTTTGCATAATTCTGGTTTTGTCATGGAGGGGGAGGAGGGTTGCAGAACATGGAAGACCCACCCGTTTGGCTTCTAAGATTTCAACAGGCATATATTTTTAGCACTAAGAAAACTACTTTTATTTAAAAAAACACGAAAGCAGCAACTACTAGAAAGTTGAATTTTGCATGTGCTGTCTTATTTTGGGTCTTCCCTGCCCTTGGGTGGTATTGTGGCATGCACAGAGCCCTAGATATTGGGACTGAGGAACTGTTTCTGCTTGCTTGACTCCCCTGGTTTAAAAAAATTCTCTCCCTTGACTTTTAGGCTCTTCGATATCCTTACTTCCAGGTTGGCCAATTACTGGGCACCTCACGCTCTGCTCAGGAGCTGGGAAAGCAACAGAGAGACCTTCCTGATAAAGCACAAGTCCACATGAAACCCATTCCACCAGCACAGCCACCTCCTAAAGCACAAGTTCGCCTTTCCTTCAGACCATTCCAGCAGAACCAGCCCCCCCACTCCCTGATATACCCCTACAAAACAGACACCACCGTGAGTGACCATTTAAGAGAAGACAAACCTAGCCAGGTGGCTTTGCCAGAAATTCACAATAAGATTCCTCAGCAGGTAAGGCACAGTCTTGGATAAGATGTCTGCCTTTCTAAAATGTAGACATTATCTCACTCTTGTATTTTAAATAGGTTTGGCTGTATGATTTTAAGTGCAAATGCAAAAACAAATGTCTACCTTTCTTTCCTTTTTTGTTTCTGGATGCTAGGAGCTTGTTCCTGTTGAGCTGATCTTTCCACAGTTGCTCTCAACACAAAGACTACATGATGTTGCAAGAATGCAGCAGCCTCTCGCATCTATTCTGTGTTAGTCTTGGGAACTCTTGACTTGGTCTCCAGTGAACTGGAAATCAAGAGTTCCTTAGTTTAGAGCAGGCATGTGGGGTAGACCTTGGCTCCACTGATACATGGGGAATGGTTATTGAAAGATACCTACTAGGAAAGAGTCAAACTTCTACTCATTTCAACATCTGGGTACTGATGGTTATACACGACCTTCTTGGGGAGGAAGTATGGTACAACCATCAAGTGAAGTTGGAGGTCTCCCCATTTGGATGATGCATGCAGACCCAGTTTCTCAAGATACATGCTACACCTTGCTCTGAGCAGGCAGTTGTGTCTCTCCTGCCCATGGTGAAGCAGCAAGAGCATGCCTTCCCTGTCTGTTTCCAAGCCTACTTTGGTGTTCATTGAGGGCCATGACATTTGGAAAGGGCACCACACCATTCAGGCCCCTGTATATTGGAGTTTGTGCCCATACAAAAGTGTGGCTATCCATGGCTGTCCAAAGAATTGAGTCAAAACAAAAAATTAATAATAATAATCCTTCCAGTAGCACCTTAGAGACCAACTAAGTTTGTTCTTGGTATGAACTTTCGTGTGCATGCACACTTCTTCAGATATTGAAGAACTGAGTGTATAGGTAAACAGGGAGGGAAGACCCAGCGTCACTTACCCACCATGTATGAGACAGCGTCTTCTGAACTAAGCCATTCATATAATGGAAGCATTGGTATGACTGTATTTACTTCCTTCTCAAACCCAACATGAACCTCTTGGGCCCCATCCTTCCCTGCCTCCTTTCTGTAAGCTGCTTCTTCATAAGCACTTTTCTATTTTTCCTCTTGATTCTCTCCCCTCACCCTCTGCTTTAGTCCTATTAACATTTGTTTGTAATTCAAGTTGCTTAGCTGCCGTGTATGTGTGCTTTAAGCAACAACCATCTCTTAAATTTAAATTCATTTGGAGTAATTTTGCTTGACCACGTGTTGGAGTAAGTACAAACAAATTGTGAAATTCCATCTCCTTTGAGCTTTCACTACAGTCTGTTTCTGTGCTTTTGCAGCTATTCAGGTCCCCTTAGATGAGTTTGGCTTCTCTGCTATTTGTTTCCGTATTAATAAACATTAATGTTGCCATTTTGAATTAGAATCTATTTAAAAAAATACCATTACTTACACATGGAGCTCTGAGTGGGTGGCTTGAATCTTTTATCCTGTACAAAAAACAACAACAACCCCTCAACAATTTCTACTAGGGAAGCAACACTGTGATCAGAATAAATTATGTAAGTTTAGCTCATGTGCATTATTTATTTATACTATAAATTATTTTTGTATACAATCGTACCTTGGATCCTGAACGCCTTGGTACTCAGACGTTTTGGCTGCCGAATGCCGCAAACCCAGAAGTGAGTGTTCTGGTTTGTGAACGTTCTTTGGAACCCGAACGTCCGACGGGGCTTCTGTGGCTTTCGATTGGCTGCAGGAGCTTCCTGAAGCCCATCAGAAGCCTCGCTTTGATTTCCGAATGTTTTGGAAGTGGAACGGACTTCCGGAACGGATCTTCCGGAACGGACTTCCAAGTTACGACTGTAATGGGGATTTATTTATTTGGCAGAAACCGGGGTAGAAGAGAAAATGAAAGTGAGTGGTGGCCAGTGGGACCTGATTTTGGTAGTAAAATAGCATCCCTGTTGCCCATTCTCTGCCCATTGGAAGCACTTCCAATATTTATTTTGCTTATATCGCAGTTCTGATCTTCACATGCTTTTCTTCTGTTTTCTTATTTTCCTCCCGCAATGTCAGAAAGCAGACATTGGGACAGAGAAGACAAATGGGGAACTCAAACCAAAGAACCGTCGTAGATGGGGAAACATTCCTGGGACACTAAAAGACTCTGAGGATTGCGAAGATCTGGAAGATGGAGGTGTTAACTCTTCACTTGCCAGAAAAGACAAAGGACAGAGTGATGAAGCTCTTTGTAGGCAAGTTACTGGCCTTATTTTCCTTTATTTGTTCATAAAAAGTATTTCTATACTGCTGTATCATACATACTGCTGTATCCTGCAGTATAAACTTGGCTGGTTGATTTTGGTTTCAGATTTGAAAGTATCTTGGATCTCAAGCCGTCAGCCTGCTTAGGAACTGGGAACAGCGCACCTTCCTACCTCCGGCAGGACACACCAACGTTGCAAGTTTCTGCAGCCAAACAACATTACTTGAAACATTCTAGGTATTTACCTGGTTAGTAAAAAATAAATATTTACTATGACGCTTCGTAAAATACGATAATTCACTTTTGATGTGAGTGAGTAACCTCTAGTCCCAGATGTCCTGTTGATTATTAGTTGCAATCCTAACCCCATTTACAGGGACTTAGTGGGATTTTCTTCCCAGTAGGCATATTTTGTTTTCATTAAGCCATTTCCCTTAAATTTGCTGCAAAATGCATTTTTGCAAACTTTATATTTAGCAACAAAACTATTTTATTACTGACTGTTGATTAGGTGTTGATCAAACTGTCTTCACTTTTACGATTGCTTGTAAAATAATGTTACACTTGTATACCATCCTTCCTGCAAGTTGCTCAGAGTGCATTTTATTTGTGTTTTAGCTTCAAACAGTCCTGTGAAGTAAGCTGAACTGTGGCTCAAGGTCATACATTGAGTTTCATTGCCTAGCATAGGTTTGTCCCCGAGTTTCCCATATCCAAACCCATCACATATTGCAGCTGGTTCTTTTCTAGTCTCTCACTAGAACATGCCCAACTTACATTCTATGTGGACAGCAACCACAATCTAGTGCCCTTCACGTTTAGGCATGTTTAACCTAATTGTGTGGAATATCTATGAAATTAACATACAAAAGCAAGGTAGAATACAACCCCTTGGACACTTGTTATCAATGGGCGACTGAGGAGAGGAACAGGAAGGTCTTTTGTACTTCCTGGAGGTGTATATGTTTCTGGGTCAGTTTGCACACAACACTACTTGGACATTGTGGACTACAACTTCCATTAGCAAGAGGATGGCTAATGGTCATGGATGATGGGAGTTGTAGTCCAGCAACATTTGGAGGGCACCCTGTTGGCAGCCTACATGACTCAGAGTAGTTAGATATTTGTGGCATCCAGTTGCCTAACGTGGCATTGTGATACAGAAAAGCCTTTTGCAGCTCTGCTTCATCACTCCTTTAGGGCCCCTTTCCTCCCTTTACAATTACAGACTTTCCCAGATTAACCGTCCTAAACATCATGACAGTCCCATAGGGGGTATCTTCCTGTACCCCTGTTGCTAATCTGGCACTGACATTTGCAGGTACCCGGTAATTATGTTAGTAGATGGGAATTACCGCATTACAGAAACAGGGAAGGAGAGTGAGATATGTATATAAATAAATGTATTCCTGCTGCATTTTTACAGCGTTTTATTTCTTACTCTAGGAATAAGCACAAGAAATAATTTAGTCTCCAGTTCAAGCAAAGATTTCATGCCGTCCAATCCATGGCCCAGTTCTAATTTACCTGGAAAGACATCGGTGGTGGCAGGAGGGATCACCAGGCTGAACTCCAGTAAGGAAAAGAAAAATTGTCTTCTTTTTTAGTTCTACCTACTTTGACCTGTTTGCTGACTGCACTTTGTGATAGTGATCCAGTGTTTGATGTATTGACATCCCTGGCTGCTGAATATTTACTGCATAAGGCAGACAAAACAGGGTAAAGTGGCTGTGATACTAAGTTTATTCACAGCTTTGATCCATGCACATTTACTTGGAAGTAAGTCCTGCTGAGCTGAATGACATTTCTTCCCTAATACTTCTGCACAGATTAAAGTAAATTCCTGCTGGTTTTACACTGAAGATCATGATGTCATATACATAAAGTATCAGATTTTTTCCAAAGATAAAAGTCTCTGAAGGATTGATTCAGACACTCAGGGCTCATGGGGAAAACTGCTCTTTAGTGCTCAGTGAGAGCAAATGGCATTCCAGGTTTTCTCTGGATTGACACTTGCTCCGATTTAGCACTAAGCAGTGGGTTTTCCCTGGAGTGGGGCAAGATGGAAACTGCTGGAACCTGTGCCTAGAAAGTGCGGGTCAAGCAGAAAGCCTCTTGGACTCTATGCACAGGAAAAGTGGAAGTGCGGCGCAGTGCTGGCGCAGTTTCAACACTTTCTGGTGACAGTACCATCTTATCGCAGAAAAGGAAGATATCACATGGGATGGGACTTTAAGACAATAACTGGATTAAGCATTGGCTGGATTATTAACTGGAATATATGGAAAATAACTGGATTAATTTTTAAAGGAAAAAAAAAGATTATGGTGCATTGTGAAATTTTGTACTGGTCTACTGCATTGACCTCAATTATGTCCTCCGCTCTCTTTCAGGCAACACAGGAGCGAGTGGGCTAAGGGGTGCTTACATCCCTTCATTTCTGAAGAAAGAAGTTGGCTCTGCTGGCCAGAGGGTTCAGTTAGCGCCGATTATTGATGCATCTTCTTCAGACCCATCTCGTAAGCTCTTTTTGCTTCTGGGGACCACAGCAAGAATGCTACTGCACTGCACTTCATCTGTCACTACCTGCAGTCTGCAGCTGCCTGTGCTTCAGCCTTTATCTTGTTCGTATGACCATGGCTACATGCACACCCGGCATTGAAAGCACACACACACACACACATCCCAAAAATGCTGGGAAGGCTCCTGGGAATTGTAGCTCTGTGACGGGTAAACTACAGTTCCCAATGCTTCTTTGGGGTCATGCTTTAAATGTATGGTGTGCATACAAAGCCCAAGAGGGGCAATTGTTGAACCAGCTTTCCCACTGTTTAAGAAGTAACGCCAGAAAAATAGGCATGCTTTCTGGGATGCTTCCCATGTTTTGTTTTGCAGTACCAAGTCAGATACATGGAGTTGTACTCACACACTGGGACTTCCCCTTCCCCTTCTCTTCCTGCTCCCCGCTCCCCCCCCCAAAAAAAAAATCTGCTCCAGAAAGTCTTCCAACACTCTGGAGTCAATTTTGAGAATATACAGGAAGCTGCAGGGGAGATCAGAGGAAGGGGAAGTTCCATGGCAACTGAGGGACAGGGCCTGTAGTTGCTAATATTACAAATCTAATCTTTTTTCAGTAGTTGAAAATGGCTGATACAAAAGAGCCACTGTTTGTCCGGATACCAGCAGACTGACTTTTCTCTAGGACTACAGACCCTGTTTGTTCTGCTGTTGTATACCTCTTACACAAGAATTCAGTGTCCTAAGGATTTTGACTTCAATATTGTTGTTGTTGTTGTTGTTGTTGTTGTTGTTGTTGTTGTTGTTTCTCCCAGCAATCATATTTCTAGACCTTGTGATGGCAACAACTAGAACTCCCATCATCCCTGATAATTGACCATGCTGGTTAGGGCAGATGGGAGCTGAAGTCCAGTAAAATCTAGAGGGCACCATGTTGGCTACTTCTAGCACAGACAGTACTTAGTTGAACTTTAGGATTCAACAAGATAAGCAGGGAATTGAGAGCATCTCAAAGCTTTGTGTTCCTACCCACAACTAGTGGTAGCAGAAAATAAGCCACTTCAGTAAAAAACAAAAACTCCTTTCTTTGGCCCTTGACAGAACCTAGAAGAGTAGCTCAAAAACACCCGAACTTATTCAAGTGAGGCAACTCTTTGTCCTGTTTTATTTTTCATATGTGAAGTGAGAGAGCAGGTCTTACAATATCTCAGTTGACTTCTTCGGAAGCATTCAACCAAGAAAGTTTAAAAGCATCTGCATAGAAAGTTGTGGATTGGATTCTGCGTCAGAACTGGTGACAATAGTTTGGATCCGTTAATGGAAGGATCAGCTGGAGCCTTCTGCAATCACAATTTTTTTCTGATTCCCTGCATCCCTCAGCAGACCACCTCTCACTCTACTCTGGGCGGCCTCCTAACCTTTCAGAGCAAGGGAGCACAGGAGCTGTGAACCACCCCTCTGATTTGAAATTCTCTTAGGATCTTTTGGTCAAAGTCACCAGATTCTGTATCTGAATTTAACCCCTGGTCCATTCTCTCCTTTCACACTTCTTCTCTTTTTCCTTTGTAGAATACACTTCGCTGAAGTCTGTCAGACCTCATATAGGGAGGCCGTCATTTAACATACCTATGAAAAGCACACCAGGGCTGCTGCCCCACCCACCTCCAGTTCAACCAGTCCATGGACGAATTGACTGGTCTTCAAAATATGGCGCTCACCATTGAACTCTTGAGCTGCAGTATGCGTTTCACAAACAGTGACCAATGATAAGACTGTCTCCAGCAATATTTTATACGCTGGCAATTCTATCGATCGTTTTTTTGTATGACCAAGACATTTCAAGACTGTCGAAGAGGGTTTATTTTTAGTTGTATGTATTTGAAAGCAAATCTTGGACCTTTTTTCTATCATTTTTATTATGTGATTGGGGCAATTATTTTCATAGAACCAATACACATTTGTATATCAGGTTTAGTATTGTGGGTCCCCTGCTTTATTTGGCATTTTTATATGATGAACTTGTAACTTTTTTAAAGAAAACTATTTTTCCTTTTTTGGCCATTTTTTTATATAAGTGAATAAATGTAGCAGATTGAAGCAGTATTTAATATAAATAAGGTGCAGGTAGACATAAGGGCATTTACCAAATACTTTATAAAGTTAAATTTTCAACCTGGTATGTTGGAAAAATAACCTGTTAAGCTTAGTATCCAGAGCCACA
The DNA here is from genome assembly GCF_009819535.1 of Lacerta agilis. Lineage (NCBI taxonomy): Eukaryota > Metazoa > Chordata > Lepidosauria > Squamata > Lacertidae > Lacerta > Lacerta agilis. Next base: position 29,786,922 of record NC_046314.1, on the reverse strand, counting down.
TTTCAGCTTCATAATTCAGCAACCACAGTTATGTTACTGGTCTCGTCTTTGCTGTAGCAAAACATAAAAACAAGTGGGGCATGAACTTCTTGTTCTTGATGTGACTGAGAATTGTTAGGGCTAGTTGATCAGCAAGATAGAACAGTGAAGCTTTTCCTTAAGGCTGCAGATAAGAGTTTTGTATGTTCTGAACAAACTTGAAAAAACAAATCCTTGCATATAAAACATGAATTTGGCAGGGGAAAAGATCCAGCCTATTTTTTCAATGTTCATGCTGGTTTATTTGTTCCCTACATACAGCTCGTATTGGTTTGGTCCAGGATAAGCTTCTCTCTGCTATGTAAACTGGAAAAGGGAAAGACGTGTGACAGCAGGAAATTGACTTGACCACATGCTTCTTCATTCTAGCCTCTTTCCACAATGCAAACTAAACCATCTACAGATGGAGCCATCCTGCAGTGGGGAGCAATATGGGTTGCAAGAGTAGCAAGGCCCTTGGATAATATTTAAAGCAATATTAAGTATGACAAAGCTGGTTCGTAGAGTAATATAAATGGAGTATTAAGATAAACACCAGCAGCAAAGTTAAAAAAAAATTTTTTATATATTCCACACAGCCTACATTTCATTTTTATGACTTACCTTGTTGCAAATGCAGCTTGGCAACTTCTGCTACAGGGTTGACAAAATTTATCCTTTATATAATTCGAGGTTTACATTAAGAAATGAGTTGACGTGCATATTTATATACTGTAATTTTAGGATCGAGTTCCAGCTTTTCTAGAATGGCCAGATTTAAGCAGATGTCAGTAAGCCAGAATTTTAAAGATTGAAGCTATACAGCAGAACATGGTATAGAAAATGGCAGATTCAAACCTATGCATTGCTTTTAAATGAAAACAAAGACTTTAAAAAGTTTTAAGGAGACTGCCCTGCCTGACAAGTGTTCAGCTGAAATGATGTATCATTTTTTAAATTGAGGAGGAATGGGGATTAAGATCTCAGCTCACAGAAAAGGCTCAAGACGGTCTCTTTCTCAGGGAGAAATAATTACCCAAAGCCAGTAGATGGGTGTTTCTGTTTGGTTGTGCCCAGTGCTTTTTTTCAGCTGAATGTAGCACCTCTCAGATGGGTACCATGGTCATTCAAAGAGAATGAGGGAAGTGTTCATAGTGAGTTCCGGCACCTCTTTTTCTAGAAAAATACCACTGGTTATGCCTTCTAGTGTTCAGTGCCTTTCCTCTTCTACCTTTACACATACTGAAACTAGTAAAAGACACAAGTATCTAGCCAACATTCAACTATTAATGGCACCATTGAGACTATTAAATAATAAAATAATAATTAATCAGGATAGCACTCAAGGGCCGGATCATCTCTCACCAGCTTTGAACATGTACCACAGTCATGTTCTCCATTCAGCACGCAGCTGACATTATTATATTATTGTTATTGTTATTGTTGTTGTTGTTGTTGTTGTTGTTGTTGTTGTTATTATTATTATTATTATTATTATTATTATTATTATTATTATTATTATTATTTATACCCCGCCTATTTGGCTGGGTTTCTCCAGACACTCTGGGCGGCTCTGAACACAATTTTAAAAACACGATCAAACATTTAAAAAGCTTCCCTAAACAGATGTTTTCTAAAAGTCGGATAGTTGTTTATTTCCTTGACATCTGACGGGAGGGCGTTCACACAGGGCAGGCGCCACTACTGAGAAGGCCCTCTGCCTGGTTCCCTGTAACCTCACTTCTCGCAGTGAGGGAACCGCCAGAAGGCCCTCAGAGGGGGCCCTCAATATCCGGGCTGAATGATGGGGGTGGAGATGGAGACATTCCTTCAGTATAAGCTGTCCTCAAGCAGTTGGGATGAATCCACAGTAAGTAGGCTGTCAGGAACAGATCTGAAACACTCATCCCAGTGACTTCGGCTGAGAAGAAGAAAGTCCTTAGTCCCACCCCTAAGACTTCCTTGGAGTCATAGCTGTCAAGTTTCAGATTTGAAAATAAGGGATCAGCAGCCTCACCTATCCCGGGGACAGTCACATGGCAGTGGTGGGCGGAGCCAGAAGCAAAAGTGGGCGGAGCCAGAAGCAAAAGTGGGCGGCACTGGTGTGAACGCACACAGCAGGCTTACTGTATTTTGGAAACGCTGCCCGTGGGCTACGACGCCTGTAAGCGCGGGAAATGGCTCCCGCTTGCTTTGAGGCTGCAGGGAGGCTAGGTCTTCCCAGTCCCTGGCCAGTAGGGGGAGGGAGAGGAGCTGCTTCCTTTGAAAAAACGGGAAATTAAAGGGATATAAAAAAATAAGGGATAGCAGCGGGAAACTGCTTGAAATAAGGGAGATTCCCGGGGGAAACGGGATACTTGACAGCACTGCTTGGAGTTTTTTAAAGCAGAGATTGGATGGCTGCCTGTCATGGGTGTTTTAGTTGAGATCCCCTGCATTTCCAAGGTGTGTCTGTGGCTGGGGTGGGGTTGCACTAGATAACCCTCATTATAGATAACCCTTCCAACTCTAGTAACACATTTATTTGGAAAACTACAGGTAGATCTACGCATATTTATGCTGTGTTGTGTTTAGGATTTGCAGCATCATAAAAAACACACACCCTGTTTTGAATTGAATGGGGAAAATAGGGTGCAGTATACATTTTTAAACTCACATTGCGATGTGAAAAGAATGGCAAACTGCCACATGCAGCGCCTTACTTGGATGTGTCTGGAGTCTTGGAAGCTTGACTACCCTACGTTCTCCTACAAATGGACCTTGAGCTTGTTTGGAGGTTCTAGCAGGGGAGCGCAGCTATCGTATACCCTTGACCGAAGAACGGTACACTCCTTCTATCTGGGAAGGTCGTCCTCTTCCACCGAGCGCGCAGCTTCGGGAGGGACGCACATGGAGCGGTGAGGGAGGAAGGGGACACCCGCCTAGCCAGCCAGATCAGCCGAATCAACCCTGGCGATCAATGGGGTGACAGATGTCGCAGCCAGATCGCCCTCACATCCAGAGTAAAAGGAGTCCTAATGTCTATATATACCTCTCGGGAGGATGTTCTAGTCAAGTCATAGTGACTCTAATCAGTGTGTCTCGCTATGCAAAAGTGAAATTCTTACTCGGACGCTGAACATAAAGAGAACCTTAAAGAGCGTTCTGTAAAATCGGGTTGGTTTTATTTATTATTACGATTATTTGGGGCCCTCAGCCTCCTTCCCAGGTCGCACTGAGCGACATGCAAATTAAACATCTTGCTACTGGCTGGGCCCTCACGGCTTGTCCACGCCCTCTTGCCTGCCGTGCACAAAAACGGCGAGGGAGGCGTTGCCTGCTCCTGGACTGCGGGCGCCTTTCAGCATTTGCAGGCTACCACCGAAGGTAGGTCTCCTTGTTCGCAGTTGCAGCAGCAGCCATGCACGTGTGCAGGCGTGCATCGTGTGAAGAGCTGCAAGCGGGGTTGGCACGGGACGAGAGGCGCAAAAAAAGTTGCCCGGTGAATGATGATCGTGATGGAGAGTGGTTAGCAGCAGTAGCGCTGCCAGGCCTGTTGCGCACCCATCCATCGGGTTGCCTCTGAAAGGCACCGTTAACGGAGGAAGGGGAGCTAAGCTGCAGAGTTTGCCCTGCGCTGCTTTTGCTTTGCGGATTTGCTTTGCTAGATTGCGGGTTTGGAACGTGGAGAGCCATTCCGGGCAGGGCGGGTCCCGGGTGGGAGTGGGACGTTCGAAATTTGAAGTTCGAAGCCTTTGATGTCTCCAGGCGCCTTCAGGGCGCGCGATCCAAGGGCTCCGCTGGAAGTGGGTTGCTAACATGCGTTGGTTATTGAAACTTCGCGATCCAGCGCTTAAGCAGCCCCAAGTCAGGGTGGCATCGTGCTTTCAGCTGCCCATGAGTGGGAGAGGCTCTGTAGAACATCCAGAGGGTTTCTCACCTGTATGCGGCGCCTGCGAGGGGGTAGCCAATGTGCCGCCCTCCAGGTGTCGCTGGACTACAGTGAAAGGTTTATTAGACTAAAAACCCATATTTGTGTTACATTTGTAAAATAAATGAACACATGTGCAGCCTGTTTTGAGGGGCGCATTCACGGTGCCCTGCAAACCAAGCCCAGAGTGGGGATGGCAGGGCCCATGCCTGTTGCATCATGCCCAAGCTGCCCTCCAGCTAGAGGGCGCGTGAGAAGGGTGCAACAGGGTAGGGCGCAAAGCTGGGCTCTCAGGGTGCCGTGAGGAATGTGCCCCTCCCCCCCCCAAAAAAAACTGTGCCCAGAGCAAGATCTGGGCACAAGATTCCTGCATTTGCAAGGGGTTGGACTAGATGACCCTCGTGGTCCCTTCCAATTGTACAATTTGATGATTCGATTATTCCTGTAGGGATGACACAATTCCCTCTAGTTCAACAGATTTCCCCAACCCTCCATACTTGAATCAATAAGTTTCAGCATGTTAGCTCGCTTCCACCCATCTCCCCTCAGGACTTCAGCTGCCTCCCAGGGTTTTCTACATGGTGGAAATGAGCTGTGTTTCCTACAGATAACCCATCTGCTCTGGATAATATCTCCCATGGATGCTGAAAAGCATGGGAGATGAAATGGAGCTTTGAGGCACCCCAAAGACCAAGGGGTAGATCAAAAGTCCCCTGGAACAGGAGAGAGCCCTTTTAGAAAAAACTAAGAGTTGTTTGAGGACAAAGCAAAAGAGACAAATTATCTATGATTTTATTATGTATGTAAAAAAATGCTACACACCATCTAACGCTTCTTCCAGCATTTGAATGGATCAAGTAGATTCAATGAAGTGGAGTGCTAGCAGCATATCTGTATCTTTATCTTTTCTTTCTGATGCTAGATCCCCATCTGTGACATTCTATTGGTGCCCTGTGTTCTGTTTGCTGGTGGTTCTAGCATTCTGACACTTATCTGTTCCTTAACGTTTCACTCGGAGTGTAAGTTGACTTGACTTTATTGTTTTGCATGTCTTCTGTATCTACTACCCCCAAAAAATATTTTTTAAAAAATATTCCCCCAGCACTCCTTTTCAGAACTGCCCCCTCCCCTGAACAAAGGACTGGCACCACCATAACACCAGCCCTGCAAGTCCCATCTCAGGGACAGCCCATAATAATGCCGTGGTCAGTAGTATTGAAAGCCGCTGAGAAGTCCAGGAGAACGAAAAGGGAGAACTCTGCCTCCCAAATTGCACTTCCCAATGTCAGTCATCTGCTAGAATGACTTAACACCAAATGAATTCGGTTCAATTAGAAACAAACAAACACTGCTTATCAGTTTGTTTCTCCTTGTCCTTTCTGACAACCATGATGCCAAACTAATGATATTCAGGGAGCAGTAAGTATTACCAAATGTGGGAGCTTAGTTAACCTTCAAATACTTGTTTCTATTGTTGGCTTTCGAAACCATGTTTGTTTGTTTTTTAAACCCACTTGAGATTCGAAGAACAATCTGTTCCAGGACCTTTGCTTTTATGCATCTACCTGGTGGGTGAGTTCAGTTTGTTCAGTCTGACCCTTCTTAAAAAACCCAGAATTTGAACTGAAAATGGGGAGATAAGAGTACAATCAGTGGTATTGATTTTATGTCCCATATTTGTTGGCATGATGTCTAAGGCATGCTGTCAAAGATATATAGGAAAGGGTGATATTTTTTCACTAGTACTTTTTCCAAAACTGGTATAATATGGGTATAGTGGGTTTGTTTAATTTTGTTTCATCACTTGATACTTTGTTAGCAATCATCTTCATTTCAGTGTTTCATTTCTCCCTCCTTGTCGCCCTTTCTTCCAACCTTTCTGTGAAAGTTTCTCTCTTCAATTAACACTTATTTTTTTCCTAATCATCTGTGTCACTGATCATTTATTCCTAACGGTCAGATGAAAGTGGCAAGACTTTAGCTCTATGTCTGTGCACAAGCGCAGGGTTTTTCTACACAAAAATGGTCAGTGTGGGAGAATCCTTATTTGTAGCTTGGTGGGAGGGGGGAAATTTAACCCTTTGCCTGATCAGATGCCCCATGTCATCAGGTGGCATAGGAGACAAGCCTTCAATCAAAGCAAATGTGAGTTTTTTTCCCTTCCCTATTCACATTTCTGGTGTGTGGCATTCAGACAGGGACCCTAGTGTCAAATGGTTAAAGCCCATGGTCCCGGTCCAGATTTGGTGGGTCTGCACTGGCAATTTGTGTAAGTAATAAACTGCACTTAAGAGCACACACCTAGTTAATGTATCATCTAGTATGGCCCTAAGTAACAACCAGCATTCCAGGTGGTATGATCCTGAAACCCCATAGGAGCAGCCTTGGTGGATCCTACTCAATGCCCATCTAGCCCAGCATCCACTTTCTGACAGTGGCCAATCGGAAGCCTCCAGGAATCCCACAAGGCAATAATCACGTTCTGTTCTTGCCCTTTGGCAACAGATGTTTGGAGAAATACTGGCACACAACATGGCAGTTCTTTACCTTTCAGGGCTAATAACTGTTAATAGACCTATTCCTATTATTTGTTTCTTACAAGGCAGCGTATGTGGTTGTCCCGCCACATTATATCCTCACAACAACCCTTGAAGGTGGAGAGGGAGTGACCTACCCAAGGTAGTGGGAGATTTAACTCTAGGTCTCTCTGATCCTAGTCCAACCCTCACTAGACTAGCTCTAATCCCCTATAAAGCTGTGTAGGCAAGACTTTCTTTTGTCTGACTTGAATCTGCAAGAATTAATTCCACCTACTTCATGTCATGATGTATAACTTTTGCATGAAGAACTCCCATCTTATTCTGAAGCAGGCCAGTTGTCTAAGTAAGAGGATCCTGTAGAGATCATGCTTTGATTTTCTAGTACAAGGTGTGCTTTTTGTGCATGAGGAAAGGGTTGATACATATTGTCCATCTCTGGTTCACTCTGCCCTTTGCTGCCCACCTGCCTGCCTCTGTCTCCAGTTCCCTCCTCCTCATTTGTCATCATACTGTAGTTTGCAGTGCCACCTGAACTGCAGCATGACAACATCCTTACAGTATTATTATATGTCCTTTCTCTTTGTTGTTTGGATTGATACATCTTTTCCTTCTCACACCTCTCTATTGGACCTCAGAATAAGGTATTCCTTTTGAATTATCCTCTGAGAGAAGAAAGGAGCAAACATGGCTGCCTTCTCCTCCTCTAGATTAGTTAGACTAGAAACCTTTTCTGTCCAAGGCATTTATTTCCTACAATAAACAACTTTAATCTTTTCTTACCTACAATCATCTGTGTCTGTGCGATTGCAGCAGTCAGCTGTATTCTTTAACTCAAATGCAGCAGCAGTAGTAATAGTGCTACTACTACTACTATTATTACTACTAGTAGTAGTAGTAATAATAATAATACTCTGCATCATAAGGAGCTTCAATGGATAATTGGTCCAGCTACCCCACTACAAATAGCTGTCGTTTCGTTTTCCTGTTCTAATGGTGCTGTAATGTGAAGGACTTGCTCTTATTCCAGGTTTTCTCAATTCACCACCTTCATGTTAGAAGTTGGATCTGAAATAATTTCTCCAGTGCTCAGTATGAGCCCAAAAAATTGAATACAGTGATACCTCAGTTTATGAACTTAATCCGTTCTGGAAGTTCGTTCTTAAACCGAAACCGTTCTTAAACTGAGGCGCGCTTTCCCTAATGAGGCCTCCCGCCGCCAGTGCCCTTGCACCGTTCGGCTTCCATTCTTAGACTGAGGTAAAGTTCGCTAACTGGGACACTACTTCCGGTTTTGCGGAGTTCATAAACCGAATTGTTCGTAGACAGGACTGTTCTTAAACCGAGTTACCACTGTAGATTGAAAATGCAGTTGGCAGTTGGCTAGCCTTCACCCACATTCTTGGATCGTCAATGAGCAGCTGAAATCTGGGTGGCTATTTTCTTTCTGTCTTTTTATTTATGTCTCTTAGCCTAATAAGTAGCTGTTCTCTGCAATGATGCAGCTGTCTTCCACAGTTTTTTAGCCGTTGCTTTCCCCTCCTTATTAAGGGACGCAGCAACACTGAGAACTGTGAGCTATTGTTTACGTGCCAACACATAATTTCCCCAGGATCCTTTCTGCTGAAGACTAGAGAAAGTAACAGACTGGGTGCTTTTCCTACTTCCAAAAATGTAACTAATTTGACCTGAGTGGATTGCTAATTGTGCACTCTTCTTGCCTTGTGGGTTGCAGAATAGAATAGCTTTCTTTTTGAGTTCTTCTAGTAACCTGTTTAGGCCTGATAGCTGTTTCCTTTCCTTTCCTTTATTTCTTTTTAAATAAAGTTTCGTTAAAGTTTTTCACAATACAATAGAAGATAAGCTAATCTACACGAAGAATAATAAAAAGGGACAAAATAAGAGAAACAAAAAGAGATAGAAGAAACTTGTACAAGATCTTTTCATGCAAGTGTATCTTAACTTTTGTCCCCTACTAGTGCGGGGAGGTAACCTGGCCATTGGACTGACATACTTAATATTTGTTCCAATTGGGACCATTGGAAAGGATTTTTCTTAAGGAGGGTGGTGGGTTGCCCTGCCCACCTTCTGCCTTGCCAGTGCAAGTCCAGAGAAGCTCTGAATTTGGTAGTCCATCCGCCCTTAGGGTTAAAATGCCTCTGCATCCACTTTTCCTTTTGCACAAGGGGAAAAAACAACAACAACACTGTTTGGGCAGTTTTTATTAACATGCCAGGGAAATGAGTGAAAAGTACTCTGCATGTTAGCAATGTATCAATAAGCAAGCCATAAGAAAAAAAATTTCTCCTGCATTTGCCGAACGATGGCCTTTTGTACTATATCTCGATGTGCCAAGAGACCTTATGACCTCTCTGTATTGCTTAACAAACAATGATTAGTTTCAGATCTGTATTTGGTGAAATGTTTTTGCTCAAGCAAGTTTGCTGTGCACCAAGAATGATGCCTTTGTGTTTCTTTTCTTGTTTTCTTCAGGCAATCAAGAAGCTGAAATCATGTCTGGAAAGCCTAAACTGTACTACTTTGATGGAAGAGGCAAGATGGAGTCAATACGATGGCTCTTAGCAGCAGCTGGGGTGGAGGTCTGTGTTTCCTTGTCTACCAGCTTCTGTACAAAGATGTTATCATGGTTATGGGATATGCCTTGTACAATGTGGGATGCAGTTAACGGGGCACGTTACATACTGTAGCCAAAAGAGATGAGAATCAGTAGGGTATTCCTGTTTCTTACAGCATGAACAGATTTTGTTTCTTGATGTGTTGAAACTTTGAAGCAACTTTTTTTTCTGCCATATCTTGATGGAATATATGATAAAGCCACCAAGCAAGATAAAGTTGTCCTGGGGTTAGATAAGCCACCCTTTGGCCTTGGGAAGGTCCCCCCTTCCATTTCTTTTTGGATATCCCATTCATACCATGGGAATATTTTTTGCCCCTTCCTTTCACCAGCACAGCATACAGAATTGTTGAGAATGAATGCATATACAACCTGCTACACTTAAATTATTTTCATTATTTACTTATTTTGCAACTGCACATTCTGAAGCCACACATTTATAATAATAATAATTTATTATTTATACCCTGCCCATCTGGCTGGGTTTCCCCAGCCACTCTGGGTGGCTTCCAACAAAAGATTAAAAACACATTGAAATATCAGTCATTAAAAACTTCCCTAAACAGGGCTGCCTTCAGATGTCTTTTAAAAGTCAGATAGTTGTTTATTTCCTTGCCATCTGGTGAGAGGACGTTGCCACTACCAAGAAGGCCCTCTGCCTGGTTCCCTGTAACCTCACTTCTCACAGGGAAGGAACCGCCAGAAAGCCCTCGGAGCTGGACCTCAGTGTCTGGGCGGAACGATGGGGGTGGAGATGCTCCTTCAGGTCTACTGGGCCAAGGCCATTTAGGGCTTTAAAGGTCAGCACCAACACTTTGAATTGTGCTTGGAAACGTACTGGGAGCCAATGTAGGTCTTTCAAGACCGGTGTTATGTGGTCTCGGCGGCTGCTCCCAGGGGAGAGGAATTTAGAAGCAGTATGTCAGTCGCTGAGAGCCAATATAGAAAAATGTTCTACTGTTATGTACAAATTCTTGGCAAGTCATGAGAACTAGAAACATGACTTTAAAAATCTGTAGCGGTATCCAACAAAGTTCTTCCTTTAGTCCCAGGACTTCTCACTGCAGAATGGGGCTTCCTCTCCATCGCCTTTTCCCAGTTGCCCCCTAAATCTGTTATGGGAGTTCCTCTAACCCTCTGGAGCAGATTTGGGGCGGAATGTGGGGTGAGAGGAGAGAAAGGGGAAGTTTCGCTGTGCAAGTGGAAATCTTTGCATTAGCAGAAGCACTTAGTTGGATTCTGCCTCAGATTCTTCAGAATTCTATTGAAAGCTTATGAACCACCCAGAAGAGACAGGGAGGATTTGATGTTTTATGAAAAACTTTAATTCTGGTTTTTATGTTTTATTACAAGCTGCTTTGATGGCCCTGTTAGGGCAGAAAGACAGGAGATATATATATATTTAAAAATCAAGTAAGTAGTACTTTCTTAGATGTGCCAACATAATATGAAGAAAAGTTGCTTTTTGTCTTAGAGTGCTTTTTTACTCAACTTTTACCCAGCACAAATCACTAATCCAAAACAGTTTATCAGAAATACTCAATTGCAGTACAAGGGGAAAGTAATTAAAAATATGATTTCAAGGCACTTGGGCAACTAGACATGTGGTTTTTCTGTGTATCTGCTTGTGGTTTTTTGCGTGTGTTTGGGGTTTCTTTTAGTCCTCGTGCTATTGCGTTGTGTGATTCAGTTGAAATGCACTCGGGATCACAGTGATGTAGGAGGAAAGGAAAATCTTATCGGAAGTGAAGAAAGCAGCCGTTCCTTTCTTGCATTTCACCGGTTTCAGAAACCTGATTCAGTGCTGGAAATGCCCACATCTTGATAAGAAACGGTTTGGTTATGAAAGGCTCATTGCTTAGTTGTGACTTTTCAGAAGCAACAAACTCAAGGAGGATGCTTGCCCTTGGATGACGTTCAATGTTGAGTGTGCTTCTCAGGCACTGCAGCAATTCATTACACTTCTCTCCCCCCCCCCCCCAAATCTTGTAGTTCGAAGAGGAATTTCTGGAGACCAGAGAGCAATACGAGAAGCTGCTTCAAGGTAATTCGGTGATTTTGAAAATATTTGGCCAGGCAAGTCAAGCAAAGTACTGTACTTTTCCATGTATAAGACTAGGGTGTTGTTGTTTTTACTTTTATGTGGAAAACTGTGGGTCGTCATACACGGCGCAATCTCCCCCCTATTTTCTTAAATTGGAGTCCCTAAAAATAGGGGGCATCTTATACGTGGAAAAATACAGTATCTTCTTGGGTAGGAGCAAAGGGAAGGCAAAGACTTTTGAGTGCCAGAGAAGAATTGTACTCTTGCATTTCAAGTAAGCAACATAGTCTAGTAGCAGAAGGGAGAGATGTTGATTTTAATTGATATCCCCATCCCCCGGCACCACCTCCTTTGCTATTTATGAAAGTTCAGTATTGGAAGTTATGAATTCATAACACACGTAGCCACAGAGGACACTGCCCCCATTTTCTTAATTTGGGACCCCCCAAAATAGGTGTTGTGTTATACACGGGTGGGTGGGTGGATGCTAGACACGGGAAAATACGGTAGTTCTCTTGAAACCTGGTCACTGTTTCCATGACTTGAAAACAATGTTGCTAGCTGACTGCAAGCTTGCAAGATAGTTTTTGTTGTTGTTGTTCGGGCAGCCCATGTAGAATAATAGTCTCCACATTGCTGTAGCCAACCATTTCCTCATTTGGTCTCTGCATTCCTTCTGAGCACCAATACAATGCTGTGGGGTTGTACTGACTTTCATTTCTAGAAGGAACATTTTGACCTTTTCCTGTTGTTTTTTTAATCCTCTCAAAAGATGGATCCCTCCTCTTTCAGCAAGTGCCCATGGTGGAAATGGATGGGATGAAGATGGTTCAGACGCGAGCTATCCTCAGCTACATCGCGGCAAAGCACAACCTCTACGGGAAGGACCTAAAGGAGAGAGCACTGTACAGTACCAAAAACATTTAGCTAGCTTTAAGTTATATTTTGGGTCCTGTATTTCACTCTTGTTTCTGGCTTCTGAGACCTACTCCATCCTGGGGCCATTCAGATAGGGTGGACTACAAATCCCATCAGCCCCTGCTCGGAGTTGCCTGTGAAGAGGGATTGACAGTTAAACCAACTCTGAGAATTGTAGCTCTGCGAGGGCAATAGACAGAGGGCCTTCTTGGTGGTGGTGCCTGCCCTGTGGAATGCCCTCCCATCAGATGTCAAGGAAGTAAACAACTATCTGACTTTGATGTTTTATTCTGTTTTTAATCTGTTGGGAACTGCCCAGAGTGGCTGGCGAAACCCAGCCAATGGGCAGGGTATTATTATTAATAATAATAAATATCTCTTAACAACTCTCTGGGCCCCTAACAAACTACAGCTTCCAGAATTCTTTGAGGGGAAGCCATGACTGTTTAAAGTGGCATTGCAGGGTTTTAAATGTATGGTAGAAATGTGGCCTGAGTCAAAGGGCTTGTCCACCACAATTCCACTTAACTTGCCACTTTCCCCCAGGGAAACCCACTCTTTAGTGCTGAATCGGAGCAAACATCAGTCAGATTCTCCATGGAAAAGAGCGACTGAAAAGCAGATTTTTCTAGGGAAAGTGGAGGGGCAAACTTTTATCTGTGCTTTCTAAGCATGGGACAAGTGGAAAAGTAGTTGGTGATGGATGATTCTTTAGCTAGCCTTCATGAAAAGCAAATGATGGGATGGGGGAAAAATCATAGCATTTCCATGTGGACTAGGACTGGGCACTTTCTGCCTCAGTTGCCTGCAGACCCAATGGTCCTCTCATTCTGACCATTTGCAAAGTGATGCCTTCCAGATATTTTGGGGGAACAACTCCCATCTTCGCTGGCCCTTGGCTGTCTTAGTTGAGAGTTGGAGCCCAGCACATCTGGAGGGTTGCAACTACATGGAGGAAATCCTCCATCACCAAGCAGCTGGAACTGCAACGTCTTGTCTGCCTCGACACAGGGTAGTTGGCGGCCTCTTTTCTGCACAGCAGGAAAGAGCTGAAATTCTGTTTTGTGTGTGCATGTCGTAAACAAGATGGGCACCTTAACAGATCCGTGAATATGTCTCTTTAGAATTGACATGTATGCAGAAGGAACAACGGACCTAATGGTCTTGATAATGGTGTACCCTTTCTTAACACCTGAGGACAAGGAGAAGCAACTGGCTACAGTCATCAAAAAAGCAACACAAAGATATTTCCCTGTTTATGAAAAGGTGCGTTTCAGTAACCTGCTGTTATAATACAGGCTTGTGATCTGGGCTGCTTCACAAATTTAATGTGTAAAATGTAACACGGGGAGAACAAATGTGTGGTGTTTTTTTTTTTTTTTTAAAGGACACATATAGTGATGAGAAAGATGCTTATGTGTGCTTGGGAAGCTGTTCTTAGGCATTGGGCTAACATTGGTGTATTGCAGGTGCTGAAGGGCCATGGAGAAGATTTCCTTGTTGGCAACCAGTTCAGCTGGGCAGATGTCCAGCTGCTTGAAGCTATTCTGATGGTGGAGGAAAAATCCTCCAGTGTTCTGGCCGACTTCCCTCACTTGCAGGTACGGCAAACAAACACGGTGTTAGAAACTCAGATCTATAAGCAGTGGTGTACGGAGCCACTTTCCCGCCCAGAGCGGCACCCCCGGGGGGCGGGGGGCGGTCCATAGCGCATGTGTGTCGTGACGTCACGACGCATCCGTGCTACGGAACACAGTCTGTCCGGGCTGCCAGGCACAAGCAGCCGTTGCATGGCAACTTGCAAGACTGCTGGGCGCGAGCAGAGAGTTGCCATGCGAGCAGCCACCGCACGGAAGTGGTGGCGGGTGGCGGCTTGGGAGTCGCGGGGGGGTGGCACCGAGTGTCACCCCCCCTCCACGCTGGAACCGGGGGGCGTGCTGCTCTCAACGCCCCCACCTTCCTACGCCACACTCTATAAGCTTGGCACCAAATGGCTCCTTAAACCAAGGTTGCAGTTGCCAAAATGGAATGTCTGGTTGCCATTTTGGGGCTCTAAATTCTTATTTTTCAAACGATGGACTGACTGTGATTGGTTCTCAGTTAAGCATCTGGCTAGCTCAGATGACAACCCTGACCTCGGTGAAGAGCTTTGAGAACTTAAAGAAGAAAAGTCACTTGATTCAGGGACAGCCCACATATATATTGGCCTAATCCGACCTCTTTTTCTTAATGGTGACACAGGCCATTCATAATGTAGGGATACTCTTCACAACTGTGAGCAGGGGAGTGGGGTAAGTTCACTGCTTCTGCTCAGAAAAAGTGTTTTGGTTCCTGAGATTCATTCCGATTGTGCAGATAAAATATAACTGATAGAATTCTACATGAAGGGATATTAGTGTGTGAAAACAACCGAGATCCAATGATCCCCAAGATGGTGGAGATGTCAGGCACCATCCTGGCACTTGGTTGCAAGTGGTTGAAAACCAGGTGCAAAATGTGCCTGGCTCCTGGCTAATTTCAAACAGTGAATATGAGTTATGTTGTTTCTTCCTTTTTTAAAAGAATTCCTTTCCCATCTGTTCCAGACCTGAAAGCAGATGAGTTTCTGTTGAAACCCCTTCTAGAAAACTAAGTTAGACCTTAGGGTAATGTGATGATGATGATGCATACTAGTTTTGTGTGATGAGTGGCTTAATGTTGCCTCCCATTACAGAATTCTGAATTGGCAAAAATGCTTATATGCCCATGCTACCTGAAGCCACTCTCCTTAATTCTAACCTGAGTGAACATGGGAAGCCTGTGCGTGTTAAAAATTCATTTAAAAAAAATAAAAATGGCTGTTGACACAGCTGTAGCAAAGAGAGCTGTGGCACTCTAGATCAGTGTTTCCCAAACTTGGGTTTCCAGCTGTTTTTGGACTACAACTCCCATCATCCTTAGCTGGCAGGACCAGTGGTGAGGGATGATGGGAACTGTAGTCCCAAAACAGACAGAGACCCAAGTTTGGGAAACCCTACTCTAGATCATGGGTTGGGGGACATGTGGCCTTGCAGATGATTCCACCTCCCATCAACCTCAGCCAGCACAAGGATGATGGGAGTTGTAGTCCAGCAACATCTGCAGCTCTAAAGGTTTTTAGCCTATGCTCTAGAGCAGGCATCCCCAACCTTCGGCCCTCCAGATGTTTTGGACTACAATTCCCATCATCCCTGAGCACTGGTCCTGTTAGCTAGGCATCATGGGAGTTGTAGGCCAAAACATCTGGAGGGCCGCAGGTTGGGGGTGCCTGCTCTAGAGATTGATTGGCTTGCTGGGCCATCAGTTTTAATAGACTCTACCAAATGGATTGAAGGTGATGGGTACAGCATGCAAGTTAGTTATTTTAGTGCCATAGTTCAGGTTCTTTGATTCTGAGTCTGCTTGCTCTTGTTCTTTTCTTCTTCTTCCTTTCCACTTGTTTGCAGGCATTTAAAGAAAGAATCAGCAACATCCCCACAATTAAGAATTTTTTGGAGCCGGGAAGCCAGAGGAAACCTGTGCCTGATGAGAGATACGTGGAGACTGTGAGAAGGGTCCTCCAGATGTATCACAAAATGTCTGCAAGTCCTTAGGCAGTATTTCTGCTGAGCTCCAGAGAATCACCAGTACTAATACCTAATAACAATGGCTGTCATAAAACTCATGGCATTGTATTAAGAGACTAGACTGCTGTATGACACTTGATAGCTGCTAAACAGGCTTCTCAATGGGGATGTGCATTCATTCTATCCACACAAAAAAACAATACGCCCACATCTAAAACGCATTTAAATTGCACAATTTCAGCTGTATGCTGGCAAGGTGGGGATGCTCTTGTGAGATCTGGCAGGAAGTTGGATTGTCCAGCAGGATCTTGCGAGAGCAGTCCTACCAGTCCCAGAGATGGCACAGCGAAATTTGAGGTGCCAAGGTCCACCACTGGTCATGGCTACCTGCAAAGAACCCTGGGAACTGTAGTTTGTTGAGAGTTCTGAGAGCTGGTTGGAGACCCCTATTCTCCCCACAGATCTACAACTTCCAGAACTCCTTGGGGAGAGGGATTGGTTGTTACAAAGCACTCTAGGACAGACTAAATACCCTGCTGGATATTTGAGCCAGGCAGGATTTCAAATTCAGAGACATTTTTAAAAGGCATTCCCCCCCCCCTTGTCTCGAAAATGGGCGCCTTTGATCTGTTTGAATCTTGTCAGATCTGGTGCCTTTGTGGAGTAGTACTATAGCCTGTAAATTCAAAGCCATTTGGCTGCCCTACTCCAGGCTGAAAGGTGGAAGAAGACTGTCTGGTCTCCATTGAAAATTCATGGAAGATTGGTTATCAGACTTGAGGGATCTTTCTCAAGTATCCCTGGAATCTAGCAAAAAGTTAAAAGTTAGATGGCAAAAGACAGGGTGTGTCTCCTTCTGAGCTGAAACCCAACAAACAAATGAACGGATTTTGAATTAACTAAATATGAAAAGCTTCAAAAAATGAATTATATAAACACCTTTTCCATTCAGAAAGCAAAACGAAACCAAAATTTCTCATGCACATCCCTACTTCTTGTGTACTTGCTAGTAGTAGCATATGTAGCAAAGGGAGAGTGCCATATACAAGGCCTTCTTTATTAGCAGATATATTGATTAATTTTCCTACTCTTTTTGGAATGGAGCTTTCTTTATTAAATATATTTTGTGTATCCTGTTTCACCGGGTGAAGCAATATTTTTATTCGGCTGGACGGATAAAAGAAACACTATTAGAAGGGAAGCTCAGACAACCCTTTTCTGCCTACCAGTGTTTTCTGCCAATGGAAGGGGTTTGCTGCAGAGCTGGACAAAATGTTTCAGTCTTTCTGCCTTTCATTGCAGGTATTTCTGAGCTCAGACGGCCAAGGTTATGCAAAACGCATGAATACATTCCAAGTGACACTTATTTGCAAATTCCTGTGAAATCAAAATACACTTAAGTTGCTAGGCCTTCAATATATTTTATCTATCTCCTACAACTTTTGCGTTCTGTTATTATACTAAGCTGACATTTGATTTGACATATTCAATTTATGTAGTGTTTTTTCTTCCTACTGCTGCTACAATCTGGAAAACTCTTTCTAATAAACTACCTTGATTCCTGAGTAAAGAAGCCTTTGCTTTTCCTTATTGTGTAAATATTGTGTGGAAGCTGTGCTTCTGGATCAGTGCCGGATTTATGTATAAGCTAAACAAGCTATAGCTTAGGGCCCCACTCTCTTGGGGCCCCCAAAATAATTTAAAGGGAGAAAAAACTGGATGTACATTTCCAAAATATAAGATAAAAAATAAAACCTACATACAGCAACAGTGTTTTGTGTTGTGTAGGCTCCCATGATGTAAATAATGGGCCCTGCCTGCTAGCCTGCTCCCTAAAATATCACTGGTTTGCTCATTTCTATATACAGTGGTACCTTGGTTCTCAAACTTAATCCGTTCCAGATTTCAGTTCAACAATTACTTTGAAAAAAATACATATTTTGTTATGTGCAAATGGCTTTAGATACCTATTAGGCCCATAAATTACCATATAGCATATATTCAACACAAAAGCAGCGACAATTTGTTGTTGACAAAGGTCAGCTGGACCCATTACCTTCAGTAGCTTAGGGCCTCATCAAACCTAAATCCGGCCCTCTTCTGGATCCTTTATTGATATTGCAATCTTATATGTGTCTACCCACACATATGGCTGTGGTTGCTGTTGCTGCTTTCTCACTTAATATATTTATAAAAACATAGAATTGTAGAGTTGGAAGGGACCCTGAGGTCCAACCCCCTGCAGTACAGGAATATGCAGCTGTCCCATATGGGGATCGAACCGGCAACCATATGATTCCCTAGCCCCAGCTTGACGTAGCTGAGAAAAGCTGCAGGCCACAGAAGGCAGTCTGGGATAGCTTTTTCAGAACCTTCTTCCAGATAACATATCAGTGGCTATTTTTAGACCAAAGCTGAACCTCAGTTGGATAATGACTAATATTAGGGCTATTACCTTACTGGCTAAGGTTACAGTTAGTGGACGATAGGAGACTACCAAAATGCTATGTTTCAAAGGCTATGGCTACAGCTGATAGTATAGTCTGCTAACTCAAATTCCTGGTCAGTTCACAATGCACAAATTACTAAATAAGTATGTGTTTTCTGAAGACGCCCCTTTTTTTTTTGCTAATATGGCTGTTTTTCGGAAGCTACATTTCTCATAAGTTTTCCTAGGTGGGAGCTACCTGCCAGGTAGAGGAAATGAATCAAATTCAACTGCTTGCTGCCAGTGCCACCTGCTGGCTACTGCCTTGTTTTCTAATCTTGCCAGTTAAAAGCATCAGCAGAACGATTTTGTTGCTCACATTTCCCCAAAAGTGATTCTGGATGATGATGATGATGATGATTTATTAAATTTGTATGCCA
The DNA here is from genome assembly GCF_009819535.1 of Lacerta agilis. NCBI lineage: Eukaryota > Metazoa > Chordata > Lepidosauria > Squamata > Lacertidae > Lacerta > Lacerta agilis. The sequence continues at coordinate 29,768,408 of NC_046314.1, read as the reverse complement.
TCCTTCATCCGAAGATCTCAGGGCAGTTCACAGCATAACAATGCAAAAGGAAAACAAAATTATGGGGCATTATAGGCAATTAAAAGCTGGCACTGCTCAGAATGGTGGGCTAGGAAAGGGAAGCAAGGGAGAGAGTCTAGGTCAGGGGGTCAGCAAACTTTTTCAGCAGGGGGCCGGTCCACTGTCCCTCAGACCTTGTGGGGGGCCAGACTGTATTTTTTTGGGGGGAGGGGATGAACGAATTTGTATGCCCCACAAATAAGCCAAAGATGCATTTTAAATAAAAGAACACATTCTAGTCATGTAAAAACACCAGGCAGGCCCCACAAATAACCCAGAGAGGCATTTTAAATAAAAGGACACATTCTACTCATGTAAAAACACACTGATTCCTGGACCATCCATGGGCCGGATTCAGAAGGCAATTGGGCCGGATCCTGCCCCCGGGTCTTAGTTTGCCTACCTATGGTCTAGGTCAGGGGTGGCCAACTTCCAAGAGACTGCGATCTACTCACAGAGTTTAAAACTGGCAGTGATCTACCCCCTTTGGGGGGGGTTCAGGTTGAGGTTGTTGAGCTTTTTTTTAGGAAGGAAAGCCCTGTTTGGGGGGCTTCAGGGCAAAGATGTAGAGCTTTTTTTTAGGGGAGCCAGTGATCTACCACAGACATCAAGTGATCTACCAGTACATCATGATCTACCTGTTGGACATGCCTGGTCTAGGTGTCAACAGTGGGGCCTGTCAGGACCTCTTCCTCTGGCCAAAGATGTTGATGAACCAATTGACGATAACATCCTGGCACAAGCTCTCATGGGCCACATCCAACTTTGACAGACAAGCTTATGCCACACTATTTATTAACAGGGTTGTTGATCTTTTGAAGAGTTGTTCAAATGGATTCGCCGAAAAGGATTAACATGGCTAACTCTCTGGAATTTATCACACACTAACTTATATTAAAATCCACACAGATCTGAAAGTTCCGGGTGTTTTCACACATGACATTAAAAATCACCTTTGACCCCCTGTGCGCACGTTAGAATATCATTAATCCGGGGCAGAAAACAGACACTTTGGAACCGAGACGTGGCGAAGTAGTCGGTACTAGTGCAGGAAGGAACTGCAAATCCTTGTTGAGCTTGCGAACTTGGCTTTAGGTTTACTCAAACAGAGGCTGGAACCTTACCTTTATTGTTTGAGTGGGAAAGTCACCTATGTGGGAGGAGTTCCAGGATTTAATTGCTTTTAGGCAAAGCTTTTTGTGCCGCAGCAGGAAGAACCGCCTGACGCTCACACCAAAGGCTCAGAGGTTAGTTCCCGATGCACATCCATGTCTTTAATAACTAAGTTAAGGCTATACAAAGAAAGCAGGGACAGCAATCATAAAAAAAATTGTTGGCGTGGTTGCATTTAATCTATGTGTTCTGAAGAACGGCTTAACGTGCAAAAAGGAAATGCCTGTGTGTATGAGTTTGCATGCCACTTGCCTCGAGAGCAAACATTCAGCAAATGAAGCATTTGTGGTCATTTCCTCCATGCTTAGAGAAGGTTCGCCTTCCACCTGCTGCATTTCTCCTTGTCATGTCAGGCAACTGTCAGAGGCACATGAACGCCGGCAGCTAACTCAGAGTTCGGGTGGAGTTAAGACATACAATACTGCTCTTTTGGATTCCTGTAATAGAACCTTGATTTTAAGCCAATTATAAGGCTTTGTAGCTTCAACGATTGTTGAATTTACAGCGGCATATTGATTTGGCACCCGAGGTGAAAGCAAACATGTCCCGTTGGAGAGATCACAACTGAATGAACTGGTAGAACAAGCTTCTAAGGAGGGTTAATCTATGTGTTCTGAAGAACGGTTTAACATGCAAAAAGGAACGTACCACATTTGTGTCTCCTGATCTTTCAAAACCAATGTAAAACAAGCTTGTTTCATTCATAAGGTATTTGGCCACAGAGTGGTGTTTTTCTAGGATGTGTGGTTTTACTGTCGTCATGCTCTCATTGGAGAGTTGGCAACCAGCTGGATGCTGAAAGCTTTTGTAATGTCATGGAGTTTTTCAGCTTAATTGTTGGTTCTGTGTGACTTCATATCACTCATAATAAGCCGCCCTGTGTGTGAAAAGGCAAGTGTCTTTCAATAAAGACATGAATAATAAATAAAACCTATCAAAGAAAACAAAGATCTGCATTTAGTTCCCAGACTTGAGATGAATATTGTAAAATGAACCTCCTGCAGAATAAAGGTAAAGGACCCCTGGATGGTTAAGTCCAGTCAAAGGCGACTATGGGGCTGCGGTGCTCATCTCACTTTCAGGCCGAGGGAGCCAGCGTTGGTCCACAGACAGCTTTCCAGGTCATGTGGCCAGCATGACTAAACCACTTCTGGCGCAACGGAACACCATGATGGAAACCAGAGCGCATGGAAACGCCATTTACCTTGCCGCCACAGTGGTACCTATTTATCTACATGCACTGTTGTGCTTTCAAACTGCTAGGCTTGCAGGAGCTGGGACAAAGCAATGGGAGCTCACCCCATTGCAGGGACCACAGCGCCGGCACTGGAGTCCAAGGCATCTCTCCCCCCGCCCTCCAACTGCCTTCAGTCAGCCTGCCCAAGATGGATCTCTGTCTTTGTTTTCCATACTTCTCCCCAGTACACCTTGCCAAAACACCCCCACACCCAGTTACCAGGCCAACCTTCCAAATCCCCTCTGTTCACATCTCAGGGCAGGGGGGGGAGGACAGTTCTCTTGCCTTGCCAGTGGTTTTCAATGGTCCTATATTGTTTATTAATGGCCCTCACGTGGCCAGGTCATTTTTGCATTGGCCAGCCCAGGAATTCCTCTGCAGCTGGTATATTCCTCTCATATCCCAACTACAGTGGTAACTCAGGTTACAGACACTTCAGGTTACAGACTCTGCTAACCCAGAAGTAGTACCTCAGGTTAAGAACTTTGCTTCAGGATGAGAACAGAAATCGTGCAGCAACGCGGCAGCGGGAGGCCCCATTAGCTAAAGTGGTACCCCGGATTAAGAACAGTTTCAGGTTAAAAACGGACCTCCAGAACGAATTAAGTTCTTAACCCAAGGTACCACTGTAATCAAAATCCTACCGTTTGTTAATTCCTAGAGTTTTTTTGGGTGGGTCCCCCACCCCTCCACCCCAAACCTATACTGTTTACATTGATTTCAGCCTCCCCATAAACACTTCCGTCTTTCCCCTCTTTCCTTCCAGAATACCCAGCACCTGAATACCATGGCTGGGAAACCCAAGCTTTATTATTTCAATGGAAGAGGGAGAATGGAATCCATTCGCTGGCTGTTAGCTGCTGCAGGTGTCGAGGTCTGTGCCTTTGTTTTCTTCCAGAAGGAAATCTGCAAATGAGTTGCTTGTTTGAAGTCATGCCAGGATGACCACTGGAACCATTGCCCTAATTAGAGCATCGTTAGGACCATATCAGCAGACAGGAGACAGGGTTTCTGATCTAGATGGTTTGGCAGGGCAGCTACAGGCACATAACCCATTACTGTATTTCACAACGATACGAGTAAGATGCTTGGCTGTCACCCAAAATCATGGACGCATTTCCTTTCGAAGCAATATTTTTTATTTTAAAAACCAAGGAAAGCATAACCAAGGCAGCCACAAGGCTTCCCTTTTCCTTTCCTTTCTTTTTTTTGCTGGAAGATATCACATACCCCACAAGCCACACTCCTGTCTGTAATGTTGAAATTCTCAATAAAGCTGCCAGGCTATAGGGCCACTTGGAAATCAGGAAAGAACTGTATGGTGGGATGCTGCCTCTGACTTACTCCCACAATTTTCCAGGTTAAACAGGCTGCAAACACTTTTTTTTTTTTTTTGCTGGAAACAATAACATGGAAATGAGCTCTCAACATGATAGACAAGTGTGTGTTCTTGTTTGAAATTAACAGAACCACTTAACAGAACAACAGTTGGCATGCCGGGGACTAGGAAAAGATTGATCTAGCTTCTGCATGAATCAAAGTCCTATATCAACCAATTAAGTTTATTCACTCAATATCCCTGATCCATAATAATCCATTAATGCTCTGTATAGTCTCGTAACACAGCCATCGCTGGTTCACATGTTGCTTAGCCTTTGGACCTCTATTTAAAAGTTTCATTCTTTCTATTCTCATGTTATATAAATTGTCCACTTAGGTGGTCACTAATGCAGTAGGCTATGACCCGTAAAGGCATATGTTGTAATAAATTTATCGGTTAACGCGCTACAGCACTCTTGGTTGAATATTTAACGAAATAAATGAAATGTTAGTCCTCTCGCTTTTTCAGTTTGAAGAGGAATTTTTGGAAACGAGAGAGCAATATGAAAAGTTATTAAAAGGTAAGGCTACAGATTTAATAGCTTCATCCAGATCCAGAGCAATGTGTGCGCGCCAATAAATTCTAATGCAAGTGTGTTTGGGCAGGGGGGGTTGCGCACAAGAACTCAGCTACGTTGATTGTGCTTCACCATCTCTGCTCTCGCTATGGAATGTGGGCAGAGGTTCAACCGATGAAGCTCCCCTCCCCCCCCATTAAATGCTTCCTTTCCCATTGTAGGTTGTGTCGTGGGTTCTGGTCGCAAGAAGTCCAGCAACACGTCTTAGTGAAAACAGCTCTTTATTATAGGGATTAGACAAGACTGGGGATAGGGGGTAGGGAAAGCTCTATTTATAGACACATTGGGACAGAGGGAAAAGATACATTTTAGCGGGAACCAATAATATTCAAACTTTCCGGCGGGACCCAATCAGGCTGTGGATTGTGATTGTGCACTTCAAATTAACCAATAACAATGCTTCACCCTGCTGCCAGATATCTTATTTAATACACAACACTCCCCCGCACCCAGTTGATACTATACACGTAATCTTTCAAGTGTTGCGGAGGTCTTCGAGTCCTACCGGATCGCCTAACCCCCGGTGTGTCACTCCTTGGACTATCCATGGTCAGACATCTCTCCCCAATAACCTCAGGTACCTCAGCTGGAGCTGTGTCACTAGCTGACTCTCTAGGCTGACTAGTTGTCCCCGGGTTAGGTTCATCAGTGGTGATCTCGGTTTCCTGACTTTCTGAGCCCACAGCTTCCTGACTCTCGGAGCCCTCCACCCCCTGTGGCCCGGGGCCATCCTGGCCAGACTGCTGCGCTTCACTGGACGCCGGCAGAGTTGTGCGCGGCTCCTCCCCACTCGGGCTTACCCTGCTTGGAACCCGGCGCCTTAGCTGGTCAATGTGGCGGCGCATTACTCTGCCATCCTCTAATGTCACAAAATACGACACTGGCCCACTGGGTCGGGTGACCACCCCCGGCACCCATGCTGGTCCCCTTGCATAGTTCCGGACCCAAACCAAATCCTCTGTTGTCAGGTATCGGGTTCTGTCACCCTCGGCAGCCGGTGGTTCTCTTGTATCGCGGCCCGGCACCTTGTCAGGGTGGACATAGTCAAGGATTGTGGCTAACCTCCTTCCCATTAATAATTCAGCTGGGGACTTGCCTGTGGATGCACACGGCGTTGTGTGCTGCAGGAACAACATCCTTGCAATGCGAGCCGACCAATCCCCTTCCAAGAGGCGTGCTATTGCACCCTTGGCCGTGCGCACCATCCGTTCGGCTTGGCCGTTCGAGGATGGATGAAAAGGAGCCGAAGTTACCCCTCTAATGAAGTTATCGGCCAGGAATGCCCTGAACTCTTGGGACACGAAAGCCGCCCCGTTGTCTGATACTATGGTCTCGGGTAACCCATGCGTTGCAAACAAAATGCGAAGGGCCCTGATTACAGCAGCTGAGGACATGTTTGGAACAATTGAGACCTCCAGCCATTTCGAGTAGGCGTCTACTACAATTAAGAACACCTTTCCCTGATACGGCCCTGCAAAATCAACATGGAGCCGGCTCCACGGTTTCTTAGCCCGCTCCCACCAATGCACTGGTGCCCTGGGCATTTCTGGGTGCACCTCCTGGCACGCTCGACAGGTGCGCACCCATTGTTCTATGTCCTTGTCCATACCTGGCCACCACACATAGCACCTGGCTAAAGATTTCATCCGAACCATGCCCGGATGACCCATGTGTAATGTGTCCAACACCTCATTCTGTAGAGACCTTGGAATAACCACCCTATCGCCCCACAATATGCAACCCTTATGGAGGGACAGCTCATTTTGTCTTGCCATGAAAGGTCTAAATTTCTCTTCCTGAGTCCCACTTGGCCATCCCCTCCCCACCCACACAAGGACACGGGCGAGGACGGGGTCCCTTTTAGTTCTCGCGGCGATGTCGACGGCAGTCACGGGTGGTCCGGGAAGTGTCTCCATCATCATGACGTGCTCGGCCGGAGCTGGGTCGTCGTCGGCTGCTCCAGGTAGTGGTAGACGACTCAGCGCGTCCGCATGGCACAACAGCTTACCCTTCACATGACACAGTTCGTATTGAAATCCATTCAAAAAGATGGACCATCGGAGCATGCGTGGGGACAAGATTTGAGGCGTTTGTTTATGCGGGCTGAACAAACCCAGCAAAGGCTTGTGGTCCGTTTGAATTGTGAAAGGGCGGCCGTACACGTAGTCATGGAACTTCTTGATTCCTGTGACTATAGCCAGTGCCTCCTTATCAATCTGGGCATAGTTCCGCTCTGTGGGGCTCAAGGTTCTGGAATAGAATGAGATTGGACGCTCCGACCCATCCGCCTCCCTGTGACTCAAGACAGCCCCCACGCCATATTGTGAGGCATCACACGCCAGCACCAATGGTTTAGCAGCATCATAGTGGGCAAGTGTACTTTCCTTTGACAGCACGCCCCGCAGCGTTTCAAAAGCTCTCTGTTGCGGTTGCCCCCAACGCCATGCACACTTCTTTTGGAGTAGCCGATGCAGTGGTTCGGCTATCGATGCCTTGTGTGGCACAAAGGCGTGATAGAAATTGACGAGGCCCAAGAAGGACTGCAGCTCAGCCTTGTTACTAGGTGTCGGTGCTGCGGCGATAGCCTTAACCTTGTCTTCCATGGGGTGGATGCCAGCAGCATCAATTCTGTACCCTAAGAAGTTCACAGCTGCTACCCCAAAACTACATTTCTCTTTTTTTAGTTTCAACCCCGCATCCCGGAATTTGCATAGGACTGTCTGGATGCGTCCCAGTAGTTCTTGAGCATCCTTGCCCGCGATTAACACATCATCAAAATACGGCAGGACACCTGGCAGGCCCCGTAACAGGCGCTCCATAAGACTTTGAAAGATGCCAGGTGCCACGCAGACTCCAAACTGCAGCCTATTCACCTTAAAGGCGCCCTTGTGCGTCACAATTGTCTGGATTTCTGCGGACGCTGGAGTCACTGGAAGCTGCTGGTATGCCTGTGCCAAGTCAATCTTTGCAAACACCTTGCCCCCAGCCAGCTTCGCTAATAGTTGGGACACTACTGGAATTGGATAAGAGTTGCCCCTGATGGCCTTATTAATCGTACATTTGTAATCCGCACAAATTCGTATTTCCCCATTAGCCTTCAGGGGTGTGACAATGGGTGTTTCCCATTTAGCAGAGTCCACTGGTGAAAGCACCCCTTGCTGTATTAGCTTCTCCAATTCAGTCTCTATTTTAGGCTGTAGCGCAAATGGAACCCGCCTGGGTTTGAGGCGGATTGGCGCAACCCCCGGGTCCAGTTCTAAGTCAATTGGAGGCCCTTTATAACATCCTAACTCTCCATTAAATAGCTCCCCAAATTCCGTGTACAGGGTGTTAAATGTCTCGGAAGCTATCTGGACCGTGTTGAGCCCTGAGATTCCCAACCCTAAGGCCGGGAACCAGTCCGTACCCAGCAGGCTAGTGCGCTTCCCTTTTGCGATCACAAGCTTTAATACGGCCTCCCTCTCGCGGAACTGTACGTTCACTGCGCACATCCCCAAAATGTCTATGCGGCCGGCGGAATAGGATTGTAGAGTAGCCGGGAAGGGCTCCAATCTCGGAAGCTTACCTCTAGGAAATAACGATCTGGCCGTGTCCTCCGAGACGATGGAGAACCCGGATCCGGAGTCCACCTCCATGTTACACGGCTTCCCTTCGATTAGGACCCGCACAGCTGGTTTCCCTTGGGCTGGAAATGGCACAGTTCTGCCCTCGATTTGCGTGAGGTAGTTGCAATCGTCGAGTTGGTGCGTCGCTGTGGATGTCCTCTGACCTCTTGATTTCGCGGACCCCGACGTGCCACTCGACTTGCAGACCCTGGCTATGTGCCCCGTTTTCCCACAAGCATGACATGTAGCTTCTCGGAACCGGCACTTTCTTCTCTCATGTGATCCGCCGCAGCCAGGGCAGACCCCCTGCCGACCTTTATTTGCTGTGCTCTCCTGTCGCACCATCTCTATTCCCCGCACAGGGCTTTGGTTGGGGCTGACATCCTGGTTGTCCACGGTGTGGGTTGACTCTCCAGCTCTCTTTTCGGCTCGCTGGCCCGGGTTTTGCTCCTCTCTCTCAGCGTTTTCTGTCGCAATGGCCTCACGGAGCGCTGTCGAGAGATCCATGTCTTGTTTTGCTGCAATCCGCCTGCGGCCCTTGCTGCTGCGAAGGCCGCACACAAACCGATCCAGCAGGGCCTCCTCCAAGTTGGTGAACTTGCAGTGTCTCGCCAGCTTTCTTAATTCGGTGAGAAAAACCGCTACCGTCTCTCCAGGTCGTTGTTGCCTCTTATGGAATTCGATGCGCCATGTCATCTTCGACGCTGTCGGATTGAGGTGATTCGAGAGGTGTTCCGTAATGCTCGCGAACGACGCCTCCCGCAGTGTTGTGGGGGCCAGAATTGCCCGAGCCAACTCAAAGGTCTCTGCCCCGCAGCAACTCAGGAACAGCGCCTTTTTCCTTTCCTCGTCAGTGACCCCTTTTGCAGCCACGCTGAATTCAAAGCGCTCGAGGTAAGCATCCCAGGCCTCAGTTGCTCCGGGATGAAATGGTTCCATGAACCGTGACGCAGCCATCTTAGTGGACTGATCTGTCCTGTCAGTCACAGGGAGTCTTGTCGCCAGAATCAGGTCGCTAGGGTCAGCAGCCCTCAGCCGGCCTAATTCAATCCCATCCTCGTCGCCAGTATGTTGTGTCGTGGGTTCTGGTCGCAAGAAGTCCAGCAACACGTCTTAGTGAAAACAGCTCTTTATTATAGGGATTAGACAAGACTGGGGATAGGGGGTAGGGAAAGCTCTATTTATAGACACATTGGGACAGAGGGAAAAGATACATTTTAGCGGGAACCAATAATATTCAAACTTTCCGGCGGGACCCAATCAGGCTGTGGATTGTGATTGTGCACTTCAAATTAACCAATAACAATGCTTCACCCTGCTGCCAGATATCTTATTTAATACACAACAGTAGGAAGTTCACCATGCAAAGTGGTACAGGAACTTGCCAGGGCTGACATGATGATTCTCTTTCAACAGATGGATTTCTGCTCTTTCAACAAGTCCCCATGGTTGAAATTGACGGAATGAAGCTAGTGCAGACTCGAGCCATCCTCTACTACATTGCTGCCAAACACAACCTCTATGGGAAAAACCTGAAGGAGAGAGCACAGTATGCTATTTGGAAGCCATAGTACACTAATATGCAATGTTTCTTTTTCTGGCCTAAGCGTCTTGCTTTTTTCATATAACAAAACAAAACACTAGACTTGAGGAGAAATGAAGGCAGGAACTGGTGACTGAATAGTGCAACAGCAATAACGTAGAAGGGGGGAGAGAGACCCTCTGAGCTCAGCTTCAGGTAGAAAAAAGGTCTTGGAACAGCAGTGAAGAAGCATATGCGTATGTTTTGCACATACACTTCTTCCATATTTATAGCAATGATGTAAGAAAAATTGGGATTGGATTTCACAGCCCAACTCCTGTCAAGGTTCACTGTTGGTCAGAGAAAAAAAAACTGAGATGGAAGCTAGTAACAGGAAGCAAGGCTGGCTGTTCTTTACTGCATATCTGTTGCAAATGAGTCGAAACACACACACACACACACACACACACACACACACACACATGTAAGGAGGTCAGGAACGCAGAGCACAATGTGCAGACGCTTTTAAAGCTTCAGAAATTGTAACAGAAAGACCCCCCCCCCAAATTGTAATACAGATGCCATAAAAATGGGTTCTACACTCTACAATTCTATGATTCTATGTAAATCAGATCCTGCTCAGAGTTCATGCTTCTCTGACATATTTACAAGTCAGGCATCTTGACTGGCAGACAATACCCGATAACAGCCCTCCCTGGCCTGTCTGAGACACCCTTTTGAAATGGTGAATACCTTGACTCCAGAATCCATTGACGAGGACCAGTTTCAGTCATGCACAGATCTGCCTTTTTGACAGGTCTGCTTAGATAGTTTCTTGTTAAACCAGTTGCGCAGGCAGGAGGCTCAGGAAGATTTTCCTGCTATGTGAATGGAGGGGTCTCTGAGGTCGACTAGAGGCTAAACATGGTCTCAGTCTTGCTCAGTGTATTTGTTTGCTTTCACGTTTTATTCAAATAGAGTGTGTCCCCTTTTGTTGAGAAAATGCCCTGACTGAAAGTAGCCTTTTAGCAATACCCTCTGCAGAGTGATTGACAGATGAAGGGTTAACCTTATAGGGTTAACTGTGGTACCTCTGAAACTCCTGCAGTGGCTGCTGCTGTTGTGCAAAGGGACTAAGACTTTGGGAGAATCATAGAATTGTAGGGTTTGGACCCTGAGGATCATCTAGTACAGCTTTAATATGCAGCTGTCCCATATGGGGATCAAACCTGCAACCTTGGCATTATCAGCACCATGCTCTACCCAACTGATCTGTCCAGGGTGTGTTTTAGCATTTTTTTAAATAGTATTTTTGAACTTTCATGTTTTATGTGTTTTATACACATGCATTCCTCCGTGTGCTGCTCTGGTTTGCCAGAAGTGGCTTAGTCATGCTGGCCACATGACCTGGAAGCTGTACACCGGCTCCCTTGGCCAGTAAAGCGAGATGAGCGCCACAACCCCAGAGTTGTCTGCAAGTAGATAAATAGGTACCACTCCGGCGGAAAGAATATGCACAGAATATGCACAACTTGCAGACGTAACATATAGAATAAGAAAACAAGAAGGGCAGATGTTTAGAGAAGATTGGGAAATGTTTATTGAATATATGGGAAATACAGTGGTACCTCGGGTTACAGACGCTTCAGGTTACAGACTCCGCTAACCCAGAAATAGTACCTCCGGTTAAGAACTTTGCTTCAGGATGAGAACAGAAATCGTGCAGCGGCAGCGTGGCAGCAGCAGGAGGCCCCATTAGCTAAAGTTGTACCTCAGGTTAAGAACAGTTTCAGGTTAAGAACAGACCTCCAGAACGAATTAAGTTCTTAACCCAAGGTACCACTGTAACTGTGCACAGCTGAAAACGCTGGCAGCATTAAGATAAATTAAACAGTGTAAATAAGTGTTGGTGGATGTAATAATAGACTACTGAATGGTATCGTTTTTGTGAAATATGCAGGGGTTTATGATATGCAAAATGAACCATGGAAAGAGAAGAAGGGAAGTCATTGATATCTTAAGGATCAAAAAAGGAGTACTTTAAATTGTAAAACAGAAATATATATATATATATATATATATGCGCGAAACTAAGCAAAAGGACAGCAATCAGAGAGAGAAACCTAGGTACAGATTCAGGAAACAGCTACCAGGAAGTGTCTTAGCGAAAACTGCTGAAGGGTCAGAGAGAGTTAGGTGTTGAATGCAAGCTTGCTTAAATCAAGTTCTTTGTTTTATATTACCCCTGTGTGATTGTTAATATTACAAACACCACTTGAAGCAAGGCATAGAAGGCGTGGGAGGGAAGGCAGAACAAACAGAGATAGGGAAGGATTGGGTTTACAATGCAGTTTTATAAGCAAGTTGCGCCCATTACCTATTGACAATACTGTAAAGGTGTTCCTAAATGGGAGGTGTGTGTATGTGGTAGGAGCAGATTCCCCCCCCCCGAATTCAAGTCTATGCATGTTTCCTTGGAAGTAAATTCTTCTATGGCCTATGAGGCTTGTTCCAGATACATAGGAATGCCACCTCAGTACACCTGCTAGCCTGTAAACCCTACACTGAGTGTGTAGATCCCTGTGTTGATCCTTGACCATTCGGGTGGTGGCCTTGGGACTAGCGAGTTCAGCATGCATCCAAGTATGCGTTGCACAGACGCTCAGCTCCACCTGCTCCCCTCTCCGCCACCATTTCCTTTTGCATCCCATCAAGTGCTGGAGCCGAAACCAGACACAGGGAAGCTAAGCCTCAGCAACGCTTAATGATCAGGGCAGCCTGTTGTGTTATGTGTATCAAAACACTTGGAAGATCCATGATCTATGCTGATGTTGTTGTTGTTTTGAAATAGCCAAATGCACATCCGTTTCGGTTTGGGAATCCTAAATCCCTCTATAGAATTATCAGGCCATCCCTCCTGTGCTCCGTGGACCCTCTTCTTCATTTCAGACCATAAATATTGACCTGATCGAGGGAGTTGTATGAGGGAGTCTTTCTTCCCCCTTTGCTGCAAGTTTGTTCATTAATACTTTTATTACAAATATTTATGTAGCGATTGACATGCAAGCATTAGAACGTGGTGTGCAATAGCAATATATAATATTGTAGTACAAATACAATGGCACTGAAACTGAAATACAATCCGTATTCCAAATGAATTCACTTATAACAACAAGGTGGTGATGATATCAGGAACCAAAAAAAGTAGCAATATTAGCATTAATAAACCCGGAGCCAGCAACAAACGGAAGAAGTTACAACTGTATGTCAATGTTACTGACTGGATGTTGAAAGCACCTTTTTCTTTATGTGGCATGTTAAGTCTAAGAACATGGCTATATAAAATGACACATTGTGAATATCTTAGGTATAAAGGGAGCTTTATTGTCCTAGAACTGTAACATCAATACACAGGTGACTGCAGAATAACAAGAAAACCATTGCATATGTTCCTAAGATTCTCCATAATGCAGAGGTGATTATTTATCTTTAAGTGATCCTATTCAGTGTAAGTAGTTTATTTAGGATGACATTGCCTCTCCCCCCTCTCCCCCCAGAATTGATATGTACGTGGAAGGAACAACCGATCTGATGGGAATGATCAGGGTTCACCACAAATCACCTCCTGGAGAAAAAGAGAAGAATCTTAGTTTAATCATTGAACGAGCCACAAAAAGATACTTCCCAGTTTATGAGAAGGTACTGTATGTAACATGCTGGCACCACGTTCTGCTATGACACATTTTGTTCAGAATGAAAGGCCATGGGTTTTGGTGCTAGTTAGCAGGGGCGTACCCAGGATCAAAACTAGGGGGGGGGGGCATGCCATGGTCATTCAGGTTCAAAAACAAAAACAGCTTCAAAAAACAGAACCCCCCCCCCAAACAGAAAACCCCAAATGGCTGAAAAACTCGGTTTCCCAGGATCCTCAGTCCTCGCAAAGGAACTACGCACCATGCAAGGGAACTCAGTTTGCCAAGCTCCCTTGCAACGATGAATCCCGGCAATGATGAATTCTCCCCCTGACACTGCCCAAGTCTCAGCCTGCATCCCCATTTGACCAAGCAGGGTGCAGGCTAGGATCCGGTCTCTGATAGGTACACCAGCTCTTTGTCGGCATGAGGGAGGGTGAAACAGCCGGCGCAACACACACACAAACACAAAGAGTGGCCAACTGCCTCAGCAAGAGTGGAAGAGCTCAATTGTTATTGAGATTTTGGGAGGGGGAGAAAGACCAGTCTTGAGCTTTTTTTTTTCCTTTTAGGCTGCCGATAACCATTAAAAAAATTTTTTTTTTTGCTTCTGGGGGGGCAGCTGCCCCCCCGGGTATGCCCATGCTAGTTAGGGTTTGGCAGGACCATGTGCATTACCTTAAGCTTCGGTAAAAAGTGGGGTGTTAATGCATAAAACCTAAAAGGCTTGGGAAGAACAGAATGGTCTTTGCCTGGTGCCTTAATGACAAACGCATGGGCACCAGATGACCCTTTGTGTGAAGGACATTCTAGAAATGAGTGCCACCTTGAAAAGGGCCTCTTGCCTTGTAGCTACGTCCTCGCTTCGTACTGCCATGTACACGCATGCAATGAACTTTTCTTCCGTAGGTTTTAAAAGAGAACGGGCAACCTTTCCTTCTTGGCAACCAGTTGACCTGGGCTGATGTCCAACTGATTGAGACCCTATTAATGGCAGAAGAGAAGGAGTCCACCATTCTCTCACAGTTTCCTTTGTTGCAGGTAAAAGAAGTAGCTGAATTAACAATGACCGTGTACTCAGTAATATAAACCTTCAGTTGAAATGAACAGGCATTTGACTGATTGTGTCCTCGACATTTTCCAAACTCATGTATAGCCAGTTAGATGCTGATACTCCTGAGAACAAGGAAGTATGTTAAGCAACACAACACCATTCTAATGAAAGCTAGAGTTTCCATAGGATTGCCATATTTCAAACAGCGAAAATCCAGACAAAAATGTTTGTGGGGGCCAAAGTTGTTGAGCTTTTTATGGCAAAAATCGCAAAAAATAATAAAAGTAAATAAATGCTGTTTGGGGGCTATTTTTAAGGAAGATAGCAAAAAAAATAAAAAAAAAATGGCACTGCCTGCATGAGCTGCCATATGCCCAGATTTTCCAGACATTTTTTGCTGATTTCTGCCTGGACACTGCTAGAGACAGCAGTATCCTGGATATGTCTGGAAAATTCCGGACGTATGGCAGCCCTAGTTTCTATCTTAGATTACGTTGAAGGCCCAAGTCCCTGCAGCAAAGTATCCTAAACCTTTATCTCTTGCTTTCCATTTGAGCTATCCATTTTATGCACATTTCCACCAATATACACATTTTTGTATACATTTTTTCATTGCAGAGACTGCATTGCAAAATTCAGAGAAGTGCCTATTTCCAAGGGGTAGCTGTGTTTTGGTTAGCATTTTGGTTTGGAAAGTATGAATTGTTGGTTTTACTGTTGTGGTTTTCCCCAAGAGACTTCAGGAATTGACAGTCGTTGATTGGGGCTACATTCAGCAAACTCTCACACTTCTCAGGATTCAGGCCTGACACTTACACTGGCTTCAAATTTGTTCAGCACTGTAATTTTTAAGATTGCAGACCTAACTTCCTTGCTCTGAATGATTTGCAACATTTGCAATTTTAGGCTTTTAAAGCAAGAATGTGTGATGTCCCTACGATTAAGAAGTTCCTTCAGCCTGGAAGCCCAAGGAAGCCTCCGCCCGATGAAAAATTTGTAACAACAGCAAACAGGGTTTTCAACAGGAAATGAAAACTGGGCATGTGTTGCACTGCGTTAACTCCTTTCTGGGAAGCAGCTGTCTTTAGCAATGCTTTGCAAATGCTTCTTCTCGCTAGTGGGCTGCTTTTAAATAATAATCAAGTTGGCTTCTGGCTAACTAACAAAGTTTTGTGATAAATGCTAATCCAAAACTCTTCAGTGGGCTGCATTTTGTGGGAGGGGGGTAGGGGTGGGAGATTCCAAACCTAGATTGGTGCAACGTATTAAGATAGATAGCATTTGACAATAAAACAAAAAATTATGTTATAATAAATAATTCTGTGTTTTTCTCCAGTTTAAACACTTAGGCTGGGATCACAAACATGATGTATAAAATGGCACCCTTGAATATTTCCCCTGGTGCTCACGAAGCCTATGAAACTCAGGTCCTCTTTGCCATGAGATAGTTATCTTTCCCCTTCTTGAACAAGTACACATAGCAGAAGTGGGAAATTGGAAGAGTGGTCTCTTTTGCATTTCTTCTTTCAGCTGTATGTGCTTTTCAAATTTTAGGTTGGCACCTTGGGGAAAAAAATGACTGGCTGTCCATTCTTGCTCTTTCTCCTTATTCCTGTGGCACCCCACATTCTGCTCCCCGCCATCCACTTCCTTTCCCATTCCACTCTCTTGGTCACTCCAGTTTCTGTTCAGCTGCTGTCGTGCCAACCCAAACCCTGAAAAGAACATAGAGCTGAAAGAGGAAGTGGGAAAGACCACCTCTCCCCCAACTTCCTCCTTCATCTCTATGTACTTTTCCAGTGGGAGTAGCCAGAGGGCAGAAAGTGAGGCACCGCAGGAATCAGGAGAGATAGCAAGCATGGCTTGCCAGAAAGACTACATATGCACACGCATAGCTAAAGCTGATCCTCTTGAAAATGCAGACTAAAAATGGCTGTTCAGATGACTGCATTAACCAGAGTTGTCAGCTGTTTGATACCTCTCCAGGACCTGATGGTAGGTAAAGGTAAAGAACCATAGCTGTCAACTTTCCCCCTTTTTAAAGGGAAATTCCCTTATTCCGAATAGGATTCCTCGCAAGAAAATGGAAAAGTTGACAGCTATGTAAAGAACCCCTGGATGGTTAAGTCCAGTCAAAGGCGACTATGGGGTTGTGGCGCTCATCTCGCTTTCAGGCTGAGGGAGCCAGCATTTTTCCACGGACAGCCTTCCAGGTCATGTGGCCAGCATGACTAAACCACTTCTGGCACAACGGAACACCGTGACGGAAACCAGAGTACATGGAAACGCCGTTTACCTTCCTGCCGCAGAGGTGCCTATTTGTCTACTTACACTGGTGTGCTTTGAACTGCTAGGTTGGCAGGAGCTAGAGCAGAGCAATGGGAGCTCACTCTTTGGCAAGGATTCGAACCACCAACCTTTGGATCGGCATGCCCAAGAGGCTCAGAGGCTCAGACCACAGCGCCACCCACGTTCTACATTCCTACAGGGCCACCTCAGACCTGGAGCTGGTCCTTCTGTTCTCTCATCAGGAATTCAAGCAAATGGAAAATTAAGGTTGCCTCATGCATGATGTGACAGGAAGTGTATGGCACCATTTTTTACACCTGACAGGAAGCCACTGACCCTGTCAGTCTGAGATGCATAGAGCAGCTGCGGTAGGGAGTTGCATTAAGTCCTGGCTCACCAGAGGTGGAAATACATATTTTGCTGTGGGTTTAATTCTGTTTGGTGGCTGTGGTGGTGCAGTACCTTTGGAATCATAGCAGATTCATACCTTAATGGACCCATTAAAACCCGTTTTGCTCAGTGAGGTCATGTGGACTCCAATCCCAAGCACCGTTTGCTCAGAATGAAGCAAGCCCCAATGCTTTTTATGGCTTTTCTCCCAGGTAAGTGTGAAGCCTTTGATCATCATGTGAGGAATGCAGATATCATGTAAATCCATGAAAAATGTGCAGCTCTGTACCCAGGAGTCTCTCAAATACAAAGCATAATGGACCCTTTCTCACCTGTTTTGAATGCGTGATACGGTACATTTTGATCTACCTTTAAAAAACAGTGAATACAGCAGTTTCAGATAGAACATCATTTATTCGTGCATGCCCACATAACTTTAGTAATGTTAACCAAGCCCAAGTTTCTGTTTTTTGTTTTGTTTTTTAACTGAATGGTAAGACAAGAGGAAGAGACTCCCCCAAAGTAGGTGGAGTTTCCTGGGCTGCAGGACTTTTGAAAGCACAATTTATCTGCGTGTGGAGAAAGAGATCAGCTAAGTTCGGCTTTGCGAAAGGTTAGTACTGGGGGTTGGAAATAAGCAACTTTTTCGGCCTTAACAGGTGCAATCCTATACAGGTCTACTCAGAGGTAAGCCCCATTGAGTTCAGTTGAACTTGCTCCCAGGTTAAGAGGGGATAGGATTGCCATCTAAGAGGCTTTAAATGAGCTGCTGTGTGGATATTGGGTTAAATATTCACCCCGGAAAGATGCGTGAAGCAATGCAAGAATATTTTACTTTGCCTTTGACATGAGGAAGGAGGGGATAAATAATTGTATTTTAATTGATGAAAGCAAAGAAAGTGGGAATTTTAATAGAACAAATACATTTCTGGGGGGGTGGGTGGGGATGGAGAGCCAGTGGGAAATGAACTACCATCATATTAAGGGGCAAAACAAAGCCTGTAATCTCTGAGCATACTGCCCTGGCACTTATTATTTCTGTAATGGGATTCCCTAAGCACACTTTCCTGGAAGTAGGTACCAGCAAGACTTACTTCCAAGACAACATTTTGTTTTTTAAAAAATGGGAGGGTGGGAGCTGAGTTTAAATATTATTTACTATGCACATTTTTTTTCTTTTAATCTATTGCAAAACATCCCTCAAGTTTAGGATTGGTTTAGGCATACAACAGCACATGTTGATTTGATGGCCATATACATTGCAACCCCCCCCCCCAAGAATATGTCGCTTTTCTGCACACTTTTAGGTGCAGAGAGGCCTGTACAGAGGAGAGCTGAAGGCAGCTGGGTACACTTGCCCTGGGTATTTTTTTTGGGGGGGGGCTAATGTTGGGGGGGGCACCAGGGGCCAGCTGCTTTTCTGTTTGAGTTCATAACTTTATTCTAACAAGTCTCCCATCCTGAGTCTCACACAAGCTCTGCATGGGCCTGGGTGCAGATAATATAAGAGTGGAACATGTGCAGTTAAGATGATAGCCTATTCAACAGTATAGGTGATTCCTGATAGGCTGTTTGCCCAGAAGAGTGCCTCTTTAGCAGGGTTGTTTTTGCATGAAAATGTGGGGGGGGGGGAAATACTTTGCTGCTGGTATCTGCCTCAACTATACACACCAAATAACTTGTACACTGTAGGCTGCAGAATCTGTGTGTGGTCCGGCTGAAACAGTGATGACATCACTTTCCTGTTTCTACATTGAGAAATGGCCACCATTGAACCACACCAATGCAAAACGGCCCATCTTCTCATTTCTTTGGAAGAGTTACTCAAACCCCACCTTTGTTAGTCACACTAAAGATTGCCCCGTTCCTCTTTATTCCTGTTTCTCACCTACCAGAGAACCTCCATTGGGCATGGGAGAGAGTCAGACTTGGATGGAGATGCTTGGGTGTTGCATTTCCAGAGGTGGGGAACCAGCTTGTCCACGTTTCCCCTTGTCCCTCCTGCTGCTCCTTGCTCCTCCCATGGGGAAAACTGCTCTTTAGAGCTCAATCTAAGCAAATGGCACTTTGGGTTTTCTGTAGACTGCCATTTCCCCCAATTTAGAGCCAAAGAGCAGGTTTTCCCTGGGAAAGGAGGAGAAAACCCCTCCAACCCATCTTTTCTAGGCACAGGAGAAGCAGAAGCGTGGATGAGCCGTGTGTGTTTCTCCCTCCTGATAGGCCTTGTGCGAACCTGGAACCTGCATGGCTCCTGACAGAGCATCACTTGAATATCTGTTACCTTCTCCCACCTTCCATCTGAAGGCTCCTCAACAGATACAGGCATGCAGAGCCACACTATTAGGCAATTGTTCTTTATTCCCTTTGCCTTGCTGATAAAGGGTTCTGGAGAACAAGAAATTTTGCACAATATTTTGTGACATTTTGGTTGGCCTAATAAAGGTATTGTACTAATACCGTTTTTGGAATTTAAAACACTTTCCTGCTGTAGGCGAATGACCCCTGATAATAACTTGATTTGTCCCTCAAGGCAATACCCTTTCCCCCATTCAGTTGTCTCCAGCTGGAAAATTTAATTGTCCTCCCACTACCCATCCTGGTCCAATTGCAAACATCTGAATCTCATGATCTGCCATGAAGGCATCAGCATGTGAAAACAGCTAAAGGGGGGTATTTATTTCAAGTGAAATAATTAGATGACCTTATTAATTAGAATGAAACAAATACTTTACATATATACATATGCAATTTTTGCAGCCAGCATACTGGATCTGGATCTTAACAAGTCCTAAGTTTCTAGAAAGCTCTTTGCTCCCCCCCCTTGCAATTACATTCAACATCTCTGATGTGCTGTGGATTTCATTCCAGTCTTAAAATATATGCTACCAAGGCTGATAAAGAGCTTTTGAGCTATGCATTGTTTACAACCTTATAGCAGCATCTAATCCATCCATTTTTTGAGGACAACTGAAATTTGAGTATTTGCTTTAAATCATGTTTTCACCCACCTTTGAGCACCAATACCCATAATTTGGCTTGGGTTGAGTTACTTCATAGTAACTACAACACCGCTTCTCTCCCCACCCCCACCCCCCACCCCTTGGTGTCAGGTATTGCCACGAAAAGCAGGATGACCTGGCTCAGTCAGACATAATGATCTTGAGCTGAGAAACTATCCTAGTTTCATATTGTGTTTTGCAAACAAAAATTAAAGCACAGTTTCCCAGTTCAGACCTCATGGGAAATGTGGTTTAACTAGCCAGGATATAAGCACTGAAGCTGGACATGTGAAGAGAGGAGTGAATGCGCATTGCACATGCACATTGCTCATTATCGAGCCAGTAAACAATGGCTTGTTGAACCATTCTTCAATGATTCGGGTTTAGGAGGATGGAGACTCCAGCAGGGGCACATTTAGATTGAGGGATTGCTGCATTGTTTTCCTGATTATAACGCTAGTGCTGCCATCCTAAATTCTAAGGTTCCCTTTTCACTGCATTACCTGTTGCGTTGTTTAACTGTGGCTTTTTGATTGATATATCGCCATGTGTGCTAAATTTTAAATGGTGGAGTGAAACTGTACTCTTGAATGCTGCCCCAAATTTCATCATGTGAAATTCTGGGTTGTTCCCCCCCCCCCCAGAAGTAATTAACATGGAAATGAGCAATGATCATCAGCTAGATTATGATAGTTTTCAAGAAGTGGCTTTTACACCCGATGGAAGATCACATAAAACATGGATATTATCAGGTAAGGAAATGTTGGGACAATGGAAGAAAGAGCTGCTTGAATGGAGCCCAAGTTGCATCCTAACGTACCTATTATGTTGTGGTGAGTATTGTGGGTAGCTATGCACTCAGTAAAAAGGGAAGCGGGTGGCGCTGTGGGTTAAACCACAGAGCCTAGGGCTTGCCGATCAAACGGTCGGTGGTTTGAATCCCCGCGACGGGGTGAGCTCCCGTTGCTCGGTCCCAGTTCCTGCTAACCTAGCAGTTCGAAAGCACAAAGTGCAAGTAGGTACTGCTCTGGCGGGAAGGTAAATGGATTTTCCGTGCGCTGCTCTGATTTTCCAGAAGTGGCTTAGTCATGCTGGCCACATGACCCAGAAGCTGTACACCGGCTCCCTCGGCCAGTAAAGTGAGATGAGCGTCGCAACCCCGGAGTCGTCCGCGACTGGACCTAATGGTCAGGGGTCCCTTTACCTTTATGCACTCAGTAAGCCACACCTTTGAGGAACTGGAGGCCTGTGCATGCCTATTGTAATCCCATCCACCCTGCTAAAGAAGAAGAGATAACTCATGTGCATTGACTAAGCAGAGGGGGAAGGCTGGGTGGCAATAATTGGAGGCACGCACATCGTGCTTACGTTCTGAAGGGCATGAGAAAACTAGAAACTGTGTAGACACTGACTTTCGCCTCCAGGCCGGCATCCAGGAATTGTACCATTCCATATGCCTGGAAATCAGCATGAGCCTAAGCATGTTTTAACTCAGGCATGAGTTCAACTCTGTTCGCTGAAGTTTGTTCGCTCCTTAAGTGTGCTTGGGACTGCAGTCTTCGGAAATCAGACCGTCCTTATAAATCCTTTTTCCTGTTGTAACCACAATTATACGCAGCCTTTCATAATACATATCCTGTTCATTTTGCTCCACCTACCCTGTAATCAAGCTGTTCCGCAAAGTCGTACCTGTATGGCTGCCTACACAATTGCTTATTTATATTTAATTAAACTTTTTCTTCTCCCCATTAAATGGCACTCATCAGGAAACCACCAGCTTAGAAATATGTCTGGGAAACCAAAACTGACGTACTTTGAAGGCAGAGGAAGAATGGAATCCATCAGGTGGCTCTTAGCAGCAGCTGGAGTGGAGGTTGGTTGCTTCTGTTTGGAAAAACTCCCCTCGCACCAGATTGCTCATGAAATTTGCACAGTTGTGTGCTCAGAACTTTGAACGGGAGATTTCCCAATTCACAGCTCACACTCTTGGCTATTTCTGTATCTACAGAAGAGCCACGCAGTAACTTTATGCAATAAAAAGAACTGGCATGACATAGGAATGAAAATAACTTGATCTGTTTTCCTGTCTTTTTTCTAGTTTGAAGAAACGTTTTTGAGAACAAGAGAACAGTATTTGAAGTTAATCAAAGGTAAACTCACGGTGCAAACCTATATAGGGGAACCCCACTAAATTCAGTGGGGCTTAAGCCCAGATAAGTGAGCAGGTTTTTTCTACCCATGTATATTTCTGAAACCACAAAATAATAATAATAATAATAATAATAATAATAATAATAATAATAATAATAATAATAATAATAATATATTATTTATACCCCGCCCATCTGGCCGGGTCTGCCTTCAGGTATTTTCTAAATGACAGGTAGTTGTTTATTTCTCTGACCCTTGGTGGGAGGGCGTTCCATAGGGCGGGCGCCACTACCGAGAAGGCCCTCTGTCTGGTTGCCTGTAGCTTTGCTTCTCGGGTGAGGGAACCACCAGAAGGCCCTCGGTGCTGGATCTCAGTGTCCGGGCTGAATGATGGGGGTGGAGACGCTCCTTCAGGTATACAGGACCGAGGCCGTTTAGGGCTTTAAAGGTCAACACCAACACTTTGAATTGTGCTCGGAAACATACTGTTTACCAGAGACAAAAGTGGAATACCTACATGCAATAAACAGCAAAAGAAGCAAAATCTCTTTTGCACCAGCCAAGGGTGTTTTCACACATAACGCACAAATCATGCTGTTTCCCCTTCTCCCTCTGCATTTCCCACATATAAAATGTAAATGTAAAATCTATATTGATACAAATATATTTTAAAATATTTCTATCCTGCCTTTCTGCTTCACACAATAAAACAAAAGATGCCCAAATGTATGTCATGAGTGTGTCGTGTAGATGGCAAATACATCATGCATTATTGGAGATGTGGATGGGGAAAAACATAATTCATATTTCCCCCCAAAATGTGTAACATTCCTCAGTGCAAAAGACCTTTCTAATTGTATTACATGTTATATAATCTAGGCTACAATATGCAATTTCTTCCTTGAAGGCAATTATAGATGGGCTTGAGTACCTGGGTTACAGGACAAACTATCCTTGGAATAATTAGGTTTTTTTATTATTTCCCTTTATTTTGTTTGGTGTATTCTTTGGGGGTGGTAGATTATAAAATGGCCCCAGGGTCTGACATTAAAATGACCTGAGCATGTGGAAATCTGTCCAGATTTAAAGGTGTGGTTGATTCTCAGAACCCATGGGAGGCTGGAGGTTTGAGTCATAGGTAAAACAGGGCCTGGGATATAAAGTTCACTACTCAGCAATGTTTTCTTGGGCTTGCCAATCAGAAGGTTGGCGATTCGAATCCCCGCAATGGGGTGAGCTCCCGCTGCTCTGTCCAAGCTCCTGCCAACCTAGCAGTTTGAAAGCACACCAGTGCGAGTAGATAAATAGGTACCGCTGTGACAGGAAGATAAACAGCGTTTCCGTGCGCTCTGGTCTCTGTCACAGTGTTCCGTTGCACCAGAAGCAGTTTAGTCCTGCTGGCCACATGACCTGGAAAGCTGTCTGTTTTACAAACGCCGGCTCTCTTGGCCTGAAAGCGATATGAATGCCGCAACCCCATAGTTACCTTTGACTGGACTTAACCGTCCAGGAGTCCTTTATCTTTTTTTGCCTAAGCCTTTTGATTATTTTAAGCATTGTTACCCTACTTTTTAGACAAAAAGCTCCCCAGAGTGGCTTGCAGATAATAAAAAATAAACAAAAAACAAGACAGTTCCTGCTCTCAGGCTAACAGTCTAAAAGACATGACTCAAAAGGAAAAGGTGTTGGACAGAGCAGAGGAAAATAAGCAAAAACAAACACCATCGTGTTACTTATAGTAGCCAGCTGGGTGGGAGGGAAAAACACATCAGGGAAAGGAGGAGCCAAAATGGGTTGGTTTCTCTGCAGAACTAACGTCGTGGTCCTTGCACAGCACTTTGTGTCTATGCCGAGCTGATTTTTCCCATCCGTGCAAACCATGTAAATAATTTGTTGTGGTTGTGAGCTTGGGAAAGATAGGAGAGCTTATTCAATGTGTCAAATGTTGGGCTCATTGGTCATAATAGCAGGAAGAAGCTAGCTTTTCTTCTATGACACCGGAAGAGCCCATAGCTGTCAACTTTTCCCTTTTTTTTTTAAGGGAAATTCCCTTATTCCGAATAGGATTCCTCGCAAGAAAAGGGAAAAGTTGACAGCTATGGCAAGAGCCTCCAGTCTATTTGGAAGGTGCCCACGCATTCAGAGAATGAGATGTGTTGCGCAAAATGATAGTAGATTGACTACTTGATCAGTATTTCGCTTGGCTGTTTGCTTTCTGGCAGAAAGTGAGGCCACATGCTAGCTTTGAAAGTGCTTCACTGTGGCAGAATCTTGCCACATTTCTTTAATCTCACAGAATAAGCATTTTGGAGCAATCAATGACTTTGTTTTGGCTTTTCCCCCCTTTGCTTTCCTAAAGATGGATACTTGCTGTTTGATCAAGTCCCTCTGGTCGAGATGGATGGGCTGAAGCTGGTCCAGACCAAGGCCATCCTCAACTACATCGCGGGGAAATATAACCTCCATGGGAAGGACCTGAAAGAAAGAGCATAGTACTTATCATGATTCACTATACTGTACTTGATAGCTGCAATAAAAGACTCCAGTGGTATTAACAGTATTTGCCCATGCTCACAAATTTGCATTGCCTAGGAAAGAGAAAAAAGCTGTGAGAGGCCAGGGAAAAGATATTCTAGAAGATTTGGGCTTCTGGTTTGGTGTCTAACTTGTTCTAATGCCCAACCATATGTGTGTGCATGTGTTTGCCCTGCATGTTACATATTATGGGTGATATCCAGTGTTATCTGGATATCACCCAGTGTGGGTGTGGTGGTTAAGAGTGGTAGACTTGTAACCGGGTTCGCGTCTCCTCTCCTCCACATGCAGCTGCTGGGTGACCTTGAGCTAGTCACACTTCTCTGAAGTCTCTCAGCCCCACTCACCTCACAGGGTGTTTGTTGTGGGGGAGGAAGGGAAAGGAGAATGTTAGCCGCTTTGAGACTCCTTTGGGTAGTGATAAAGCGAGATATCAAATCCAAACTCTTCTCTTCTTCTTCTTCTTCTTCTACCCAAACATCCTACAATTATGTGGTCTCACTTTGGCATGTCAACGAGTAGTATTTAGAGCTCCAGCTGCCTTTTGGATAACAGAGGGAGAACCCTGGAGACTGATGGTGCCTTTGTAAATAATGGCATTCTTTACATATCTACAGGTGGGACACACTGGAAGCGAAGAGTCTTTCCATCAGCCGGTAGCAAGTCCCTAAGCAGCTATTTGTGCAGTTCTCCTCCTCCTAAAGTAGCACTCGCAGGCTCAGCTAATTCTGCTTAGAAACTCCCAGTTCTCTCTTCCTAAGGTGGTTCTGAAATAATACATGAGGATAGATCGACAGGCCACATGAGCTAGACCCACCTCCCATTTTTATGTTCCTATTTTCCCCAATAAGTTCAATTTAACAGATGAATTTTCTTTACCCATGCCTGCCTTGTCCTCACAGCATTGACATGTATGTGGAAGGAACCATGGACCTGATGGGGATGATTCTGATGTATCCTTTTTCTCCACCTGAGCAAAAGGAGCAGCAGCTTGCTTCCATCCTTGAGAAGGCCACTACCAGGTACTTTCCAGTCTACGAAAAGGTATGGCACCAAAGATTCCTGTTTGTGGCTACATCAGGGATGGGGAACCCAAAGATGAGCTACCTGGGATCAACCTGTGCCAACCCGGTGTCCTCCAGAAGTTTTGGACTACAATTCCCACCAGCCTCTGCCATCATCACCAATGGTCAAAGATGTTGGGAGCTGTAGCCAAACAATATCTGAAAGGTTCCTCATTGGAGAATGATGACTTGGACTAATGGCACAGGTCATATTTTTCGTAGCTCTTTGAAGATATCAGACAGGTTTTACTACGTCCTGAGACTTCTTTGAATATAGAGTGAGGCTTCATCTGTGCTATACAATTAAGGCAGCATTGCGCAACTTTAAACAGTCATGCCTTCTCCCAAAGATTCCTGGGGGCCAGGTGCACCAACTCTAGGGGGCCAATGAGTTTTGGGCCCCCTCAATATTTTTTGGAAAGGGGCCAATGTTGAGGTGGCCCAGCATGCATCATAGCTTCAGCAGCCAGCTCCTCTGGAGCACTTGGCCTCCTCCAGACGTTGTGATGTCATGCGACAACATGCATTGCATGCACGATGTCACACACACACACACACACACACACACACACAATGTGTGCTGGGCCGGGCCCCCTCAGTGTTAGTTTATTAAAGGTGCTCAGAGTGGTTATCATCTTATGTGGCTTATATGACATTTAAATTTAAGTCCCCAAAATGTCTCACACTGTCCCAACATTTATCAGCAGAGTTAAAAGTACATTTTAAGGTAAAAAAAATACATTTTACCCAAATTTAAAAGCACATTCTTTATTGTTGTTTTCTAGGCCCTGAAACAGAATGGACAAGAGTTTCTCGTTGGCAATTGCCTCAGCTGGGCAGATGTACAGCTGCTTGAGGCAATCTTAATGGTAGAGGAGAAGAAAGCTGAGGTTCTTGAATCCTTCCCTCAATTGCAGGTAAACTGTTGGTAGAGTGCATCGTGCAGATTTTGTGCTCTCGTTATATTTCAGAATGTGTTAGTTCAGACCTCTGGATTGAGGTGCATAGAGTTCAGTTAAGATTAAGCTATAATGATTCTCTTTCTGGGCAATTGATTCTAGAAAGCTGTCTTATAGGAAGTCAGACGTTTGACACATCCAGCTCAGTATTATCTACACTGAATGGCCATTTCTCCATGTACTCCAGAAGATGCACTCTAGGGAAATTCCCACATAGCTCCAGCAATGCCCAGAGGCTTCTACCTATGCAGCTGATTCCAGCATCTGTTTTCCATATAATAGGAGTGAACCTGCTTGCCACATTTAGATGTTAGCGCCACAGAGTGGGATCCATTCAGGGGGAAGCAGCAATCAGACTATGTGGATAAGAGATTAGCTTTTTATGTGCAGGACAACAAGTCTCTCTTTCAGATGTTTGGTTAACGTATATGGGCATAATTCCTTACTAAATAACTCTTCAAGTTGTATTTTCAAATATCTTTTAAAAGGATGTTAGTCTATACACTACGAGCTATTCTGTTGTGAGATTTTATATATATATATATATATATATATATATATATATATATATATATATATATATGACACAGGTGGCGCTGTGGGTTAAACCACAGAGCCTAGGGCTTGCCAATCAGAAGGTTGGCGGTTCGAATCCCCGTGACGGAGTGAACTCCCATTGCTCGGTCCCTGCTCCTGCCAACCTAGCAGTTCGAAAGCACATCAAAGTGCAAGTAGATAAATAGGTACCGTTCCGGCGGGAAGGTAAACGGCGTTTCCGTGTGCTGTCTGGTTTGCCAGAAGCGGCTTAGTCATGCTGGCCACATGACCCCGAAGCTGTAGGATGAGATGGTTGGACAGTGTTCTCGAGGTGACTGGCATGAGTTTGGCCAAACTGCGGGAGGCCGTGGAGGATGGGGGTGCCTGGTGTGCTCTGGTCCATGGGGTCACGAGGAGTCGGACACGACTGAACGACTGAACAACACACACACACACACACACACACACACACACACACACATACATATACATACACACACTTCTTCATTTTGTTTTGTTTTTTAATTCTTACCCTAGGCTTTCAAAGCAAAAGTGAGCAATCTTCCCACCATAAAGAGGTTCCTGCAGCCTGGAAGCCAAAGGAAACCACCCCCTGACGATGCATATGTCGCAACTGTGCTGAAGGTTCTCACAAGTGACTAAGAAGTATGGCATCAGATTTTAAGGCCGCTTGCCAGAGTCACTATGAATGCTGAAAACCAAGGGGTCTTTATATGAAATGATTGTTACCTGTCATGAAAAGCAAAAAAAGTGGCAATGTGGAATGTTGAGCAGATGCTGTTTCCGTGCATGGGGGCATATTGATTTAAAGTGTGTAAAGTGCTTGCATTAAAATATTCAACAAGAGTGTATTTTCTTTCATACTGCAAAATGACAAGGCTATTTATGCATTATTTCATTCACATATTTATAACCTCCCATCTAATGCATTCTTATTAACTGGAGTGACTTACACTAATGATATTTTTTTTATTAAAGAAAACCACAATACATAATCAAACACACACATGTAATGGATTGTAAAACAACACTGTTCACATGGCTCCTCCAAAGCTAAAGGAACAGGCAATATGGTTAGCTAAAAAATGCTTATTTTTGTAACATCTGCTATAAGGACACTATATGTTTTTATCCAAGTTGGACAAATTTAAGGTGGGTTGTCTCATCAAGAGAGGGAACTTCAATGAAGTTAAGTACCCTCAAGTGGATAGTAATATGGCTGGTCCCGGTCAGGGGTGGTCTTCAACATTCCTAAAAGCAGTACTCTGCGGAAATGGTTTATTAGATGCATGGCAGCTCTAGAATTAAGCCTAAGAGATCACTCTTTCTAATCCTTGAGCCACAATATTTCGGAATAGATCGTATAGTTCTTTCAAATCTGCCTGATAAAATAACAATTTGATAATCCACATACATGAATCAGACCATGCTACAGCCATCGTTGATTTCAACGCTACGAGAGGGGATTCCGAGATCCTTCTTTTGGTGCCTCCCAATAACTCTTAATACATACAGAAATTAGGAACGGATTAAAAACAGAATTGATAGCCTATTTTGAACTGAACCAGTTTAGGCCATAATCTGGGATGCTATGAAAGCAGTATTGAGGAGACATTGCCTAAAGTCCGTCATTTTGAAGAAGCAGAAACCAGCATTTCAAACTGAGATGGTAAAAGACATGCCGGCCTTAGCAGACACGAGGGCTGAACTGAAAACTTCATGCCAATTTATTGCGTAAGCACGGTGAACTTCTAAGCACTAGATCCTGAGTATAGAAGCATCTCCGTGCAAAAAGTAACAGTGTATATTATGAGCTTGGAAACAAATGCTCTAAAATGATAGAGCTTTTTAAGGTCCAGAAGGAACAAAACCATATAGGCCATGTTGCTTAGGAGCCAATTCCTAGGGGCCGAGGTCCCTTTGCCCTCCCATAAAATATTTGAGGGGACTGGGCCTCCACAAAGCTGATGGGCATTGCAATGGGTGTGCAAATTCTGATCAATTACCTGCCCCCCACCATATTTTATTCAAGTTGGCATGGCACCAAGTTGGCATGACAGGTGACAGTTCCCTTTTCACTACTAACGACATTAATCTCACTTTTAGAGATGTTTTATAGGTTTCTACTATTCTACTATCTCTCCGTTACAAGTGAGTATAGCCCCTTTTTTGTTTTTGAGAAAGCTGTAGCCCACACGTCCATAAAGATATATAGAATAGTGGATAATGGAGGAGGAAGTACAGCAAGTCTTCAGAATTTTTGAAATGGGTTAGATGGATAAAACCCAGTACAGTGGTACCTCTAGTTACGAACTTAATTCGTTCTGGAGATTCGTTCTTAACCCGAAACTGTTCTTAACTAGAGGTGTGCTTTCGCTAATGGGGCCTCTTGCTGCTGCTGTGCCACCGGCACACGATTTCCATTCTCATCTTGGGGCAAAGTTCTCAACTCAAGGTAACTCTTCCAGGTTAGCAGAGTTTGTAACCTGAAGCGTTTGTAACCTGAGGCGTTTGGAACTTGAGATACTGCTGTATTAGACAGGAATAATCTACTCTGGTCTAATATCATGCAGAAACATTTCTGGCTTCTTGCTAATAATAATAATAATAATAATAATAATAATAATAATCACCCATTCCCACCACCCTTCTGAGTAATACCCCTCCCCACCCTCTCACTATATATAAGGGTCTGGTGACTTCTGTTTCAGTGTATCAGAAGAAGTGTGCATGCACACGAAAGCTCAGACCAAGAACAAACTTAGTTGGTCTCTAAGGTGCTACTGGAAGGAATAATAATAAATTTATTTATACCCCACCCATCTGGCTGGGTTTCCCAAGACACTCTGGGCAGCTCCCAACAGAATATTAAAA
Source organism: Lacerta agilis (assembly GCF_009819535.1). Classification (NCBI taxonomy): domain Eukaryota; kingdom Metazoa; phylum Chordata; class Lepidosauria; order Squamata; family Lacertidae; genus Lacerta; species Lacerta agilis. The sequence goes on along the minus strand of NC_046314.1, from coordinate 29,738,288 downwards.
ACACAATAAAACATCAAACATTAAAAGCTTCCCTAAACAGGGTTGCCTTCAGATGTCTTCTAAAAGTCAGATAGTTGTTTATTTCCTTGACGTCTGATGGGAGGGCATTCCACAGGGCGGGCACCACCACCGAGAAGGCCCTCTGCCTGGTTCCCTGTAACCTCACTTCTCGCAGTGAGGGAACTGGCAGAAGGCCCTCGGAGCTGGACCTCGGTGTTTTACTCTATAGCCCTATATGTAAAAAGAAGTTCACGCTATGCAAAACTTGCTTATTCTACCAGACTCTTATCAGGCTATGATATCTCATTTTCCCTTTGCTCTAGTACCAGTGTTTGGTTTCATGGATATTGTGGTATGGAAAAAAGCCTTTCAATAAGAACTTACTCTTCAAAGAGAAGCAGCTGACACAGGTGTCCAGACTCCTTGACCAAAAGCAAGTTCTCATTGTTTTGCACACCAGTGGAAATTAATCGCAGCCATCTAAATACCCCAAACCCTTCAAAAGTTGGGTGCCACCAGCAGGGAAGTCCTTTGTAGCTACCTTTGTCCATATTTCCTAGCCAGCAGCTGCAGCCAGAGATTGTGGTGGCCTCCAGCCCAGTGATACAAGAGGTGGGACATTAACGTTTGCCCTCAATGCAGCTGCACAGATTTACACTACACTGAGTTGCATCACGTTATGTACCTGTGAGAGAACCTTTCCCATTGTGGATTAACTTTGTGCAACTGATCTGACCCTAGGTGAAAAGTCTCACAAAAGGCAGAGCTGGAAGGTGGAGCTTTTGAGCTTTTATAAACTTGATGCACATAAGTTCAGCCTTTGCGCTGTCTCATAAGAAGTTTCACTCTCCCAGTAGGACTTCCAGCAGGTTAGTATTCAAAGGTAGGCAATTCCTTTGAAGAGTCATAGTTCAAGAGTGGTGCAGGGACAATTCCCAAAGACCTCACCTCTGTCCAAAGACTTTCTTTTTTTTAACCAGCAGAGGACTAAAGGTGGTGGTAGGATTTTCTGGAGACCTGTAATCTTGTGAAAGAAGCTTTACTGTCTGGATAGACCAAAGACAGGAGCTGGACAGCGGCAGAGCTCTAAAAATGAAATGGAGGTGGGTTGAGGGTCTTGGTGGCACCTCAAAGGAGTGTTGTGTAGAGATGGAAGAGAAATTTGATTCTTTTTTTTTTAAAAAAATATTTATACTTTTCAAATATTCATTAATTTTACTATCATTTTAACATTTCAAAGTCTTTTCTTCTTTTCCCCTCTTTCTGCAGTTCCTTTAAATTTATTTTTTAATATCTTCTGCATATCCAAATTCATTTAATTTGCTCATTTAATTATCTACTTTAAATATATACTCTTATGAAACCGCAGGTTATTACAATAATCCTGCCAATGTTTATATCTGTTTGCAATTTATCTGCAAATATTCAATAAACCATTTCCATTCTTTTATAAAAAAGTTTGTTATCTTGATTTCTTCTTCTTGATTTCAAGAAATGGAGAGAAATTTGATTCAGTTTGCATTTTAACATGCCAAATTTGCATTTTCTGAAATAATATGCCACCTGAAACATAGCTCTCGTTTGAGATTTGCAAATACCTGACAAATACCTCCAGACAAATAGTGCATAAAAACACACAAAGTGTGTATATAAATGCATTTATTAGTGAAAACAATAGATCCATTACATTTTGGGGAGCAAGGTCCCTGTCCTGTGCCAGCATCCTGCGAACTCAGCTCTCCAAGAGGGAAGGCTGACTTGGGCTTATTCCCTTGCAAAGTTCTGGTGTGAATTGCCACCTACATAGTTAAAGGATGAGTTTCATGGGTCCACTCTGCAGCACCTGTTGTTATTCAAATGGTGCCGTGAAGTGGATACAAAGGCAAGGGCTAAACAGGATTCAAAACCTCAAGAAGAGGGGCAAGGAAAGCAAACCAAAGTTTATTTGCAGAGAGCAGGCAAATACATTGCTTTTTGTTAAATTGGCAATTTACAGATGGTGGAGACTGGGGCAAATTGGTTGAGAGAAGGGAGTGTCTCTGTGAGGAAATCTGAAATAGTTTTAGGGTGGAGGTGGGCTCCAGATGTGACCCATATAAACTCCCTGATAGCTAGCCATGCTGGAGAGCCAGGTTTCCAGACCTGTTTTAGGAGATACAGGACACAGGTGACGCTGTGGGTTAAACCACAGAGCCTAGGGCTTGCCGATCAGAAGGTCGGCAGTTCGAATCCCTGCAATGGGGTGAGCTCCCATTGTTCGATCCCAGCTCCTGCCCACCTAGCAATTCGAAAGCACGTCAAAGTGCAAGTAGATAAATAGGTACCACTCCGGCGGGAAGGTAAATGGCGTTTCCGTGCGCTGTTCTGGTTTGCCAGAAGCAGCTTAGTCATGCTGGCCACATGATCCAGAAGCTGTCTGCGGACAAACGCCGGCTCCCTCAGCCCATAGAGCAAGATGAGTGCCATAACCCCAGAGTCGTCCACGAGTGGACCTAACAGTCAGGGGTACCTTTACCTTTACCTTTAGGAGATACAAGGCAGATAGTGACAATGGCAACAGTGCAGGAATGAGGGGAGGAATTTACTATTTTGTGCCTCTATGAACAAGAACCATGGCCATCTAATGAGTGTTAAACATTCATTATTTTTAAAAACTCATTTTCAGTTTTATCTGTACTATGATATGCCATATCTGCTTGTGCATCATGATTATGAAACTGATTTTTTTTTAAACAGACAAGAAGCCATTAATCTGAACTCCTGCTACAAGCAATCACCAAGAAGCATTTTGAAAGGTTGTCCTTCTCTGGCGTAGTTATTTCTCTATTAAACATCATCTTTCTCTCTGTTATCACAACAGAAAAGTAAGCGCTTAGAAACATGGCTGGGAAACCGAAGCTTTACTACATCAATGGAAGAGGCCGGATGGAAACCGTAAGGTGGCTGTTGGCTGCAGCTGGGGTCGAGGTTTGTCTTCAGAATTTATCTAAAACCCACCATTTATTTAAGGCTGTAAATATACCACATATGTGAAGCACATCCCTCTCTGCCCCCACAAGGAAAAGAACTCCCCCCCACACACACAAAAAGAATCTGGGGAACTGTAGTTTGTTCAGGGGTGTTATGTATATACATAAATGAGGGTGCTGGGAATTGTAGCTTGGATAAACCAGAGCTCCCAGGATTCCTTGGGAGAAATCATGTGCTTTCAAAGTGCTTTGAAGGTATCCAGTGTTTGCAGACTAGGAATCCATTTCAGGCAGTTGGGTCCAGTCCTACCATATGGCAGAGTGAGGCACCTGCCTCAGGTGACTGATTTTAGTTATCCTGGAAGGGTAGCAAATTGTCGTATTACATTGTTTTCATTCACTATTATTGCACCTTTATTGTCAGGGACAGGGATTTTCTGCGTCATGTGCCGAAATAAATTGACTTGTGCAGGGGAACCATTTGCTGTTCTGTCTCAAACAGAGAAAAGTCTTGGGCTGGCCTTGCTTTCACACCAAGACATCAATTTTTGTGACTTTCCCTGCTTCAGGGCATGAACTGCTTTCAGACTCACACCACTTTTAATATCATATCCCCACTTCAACCATCAATGACACCAGCAGTGGAATTAATATTGTCCCAGCCCTTATAATCCCCTCCCACGCTTTGTGGCACTTTCCTGTCTTGTATTGCTTTCCCAAAAAATTGACAACAGAAGAGGAGTTTACTTAGGGGGTTTCCGTGAAATTTCCTCCAGTGCTTGAAAAACTCTGGGCCATTTATGGCAGCTGAAATTATTTCATGAGACCCTTGAAATCTTCTGCCTCTTTTACTTTCTAGTTTGAAGAACAATATATTGAGTCAAACGAACATCTGGAAAAGTTAAGGAAGGGTGAGTATGCCATCTGAATATTTTATATTTCTGTTTTGGAGGGCTGTGAATCTATTTACATAGGTTCTGACCCAATTATGTCATACTTGGAGTAGACCTACTGAAATCAATAGACACCGCTAATGGAACTCCCTTGATTCCAGGGGCTCTGCTCTGAGAATGACTTAGTCAGATTCAACACATAGGAGATGAAGTTACCGGTATTTTTATTGACTCATGCCGGGGGAAAAACCTTCAACACCTCTCAGGATATTTTAGAGGATAATCACACAAACACCAAAATTACACGGAAGTTAAAAGAGCAAGTTTATAGTCTATATGGATTCCCTGTACAATATGAAGAATAGACAGTCTACTCTGAAGAGTCACTGCAATTCTACATGTGCATCCTCACAAGTGGGCCACATTGAGTTCAGTGGGACTATCTTCCAGTCTTAATCATAGATGTTTTCAAAGTGGACTTGTTTCTCCAGTTCTTCATTGTGCCCTTAATCTCAGTTACTTGTGCACGATTTTCGGCAAGAATATGTGTGAATTCGCAGTTGTTATCTGGTTGTATTGCCTTTAACTCTGTCCTTTGAAAGAGAGGAGAGTTTCCTGGCGATAGACAGCAACCTTAAACACATGATACTCAACACTGCATTTTGCAGGGCAGTTTGCTTGTTTTTAGCTAGAGAGCAGATTTAGCATAAACACACAAAGCTAGATTTCCCTTGTGTGTTTGCTGTACTGTACAGGTTTGGCACATTTCTGCAAAAAGCATTCTTCACTATACAAAAAAAGCAGAGGCAAATTTTATGATCAGAAAGGAACAACGGAGAAGTAAATACTCAGATTCAAAGCATGTCAGATGTTCCTGAGAATTCACATTTCATTGTAATTAACTGGGATAATAAACCGACACTTTTCATCTTCCTTTGAAAAGATGGAGACCTGCTCTTTCTGCAAGTGCCCATGGTGGAAATTGATGGGATGAAGATGGTGCAGACGCGAGCTATTCTCAACTACATTGCAACCAAATACAATCTCTACGGGAAGGATGTGAAGCAGAGAGCATTGTACTGTAACATTTCTATAAGTTTTGCTATTAATACATGATCCAAGAAGAAATCTCTAGTCTGTGATATAATCTGCTGACAAGCTATGAGTCAGCACATTTCAACTCCCTGTGACTGCCAAATAAAACAAAAAGGCTCCAAGATTGAGCAATGTGAGCCAATATCACCTCTCAGTCTCCCTCCCGAGTTCATGTGGACTGGTTCATTTGAAATCAAGGTGGTTTCTCCAAAGTTCATGCCTAGACATTCATTTAATCTCAATAGATTGGACCACTGGAGTCCAATACACCTTTCCCATCCCCCCCTTTTCACATATATAATTCTGATTTTTAATATGATTTGCCTAGGAGAAAAGGGGTAACTGAAGAATGTCTCTATGACTGATCAGCAAATCATACAGTTTTTTTGTTCATGGTGCATATTTATGCCCATGAAAATAGGGGCATGTCTTGCCAATGTGTTTCTTCTATCAGACAAATGATATTACCCAGAAAGCACTTTTATTATGATGTGTGTGTGAGAGAGAGAGAGACTGAGAGACACTGAGAGAGAAAAAGGCTCTTTCAAAGGAAGAAATATACTTTCTTCAAAATATAAAATCATTGTCCCTGTTTTTCTACTGAGATGACACAATTCTCACCTCTCCCTCTTGTGTTGGTTCTGTTTGTCTTACAGTTGTATTATTATTATTATTATTATTATTATTATTATTATTATTATTTCCATTGGTCCAGTGCCCATGTGTGCTGTTTTCTGAAAAGAGTATTGTTTAAAGGGCTTTCCTCAGAGAACAAGGCAAAAGAGGCTTTGGCATGGAAAGCCCCATACAAATAGGAATTAGTTGCCACAAGACTCTAGATCTGTGCGGCTAATTTTCACAATCCCACTCTGTCCTACATTTGTGGTTTTACTCCTGCTTCCATTAGCCCCGGCCAGCATGGCCAAAGATCAGGGGTGATGGAAGTAGGAGCCAAAGAAACATCCGGAGGTAAACAGCTTCTCTATCCCTGCTACAGAAGGGCAACAGGTCTAGCACAAAGGGATATCCGTATGATTTTATTATTGAGTTATTTGAGTTGTTTCTTAAAGCCCACCCTTCAGCCAAAAAACACTTCTGGAGCAGCTTAAAAATCACTTTGAAAACACCCCCCCACCCCCAACCTGAGAGCCAGTGTGGTGTAGTGGTTAAGAGTGATAGACTCGTAATCTGGTGAACCGGGTTCGCGTCTCCGCTCCTCCACATGCAGCTGCTGGGTGACCTTGGGCTAGTCACACTTCTCTGAAGTCTCTCAGCCCCACTCACCTTACAGAGTGTTTGTTGTGGGGGAGGAAGGGAAAGGAGAATGTTAGCCGCTTTGAGACTCCTTCGGGTAGTGATAAAGTGGGATATCAAATCCAAACTCTCAAGCTTCTCAACTGAAAAGAAATGACATGAAAGGAACATGAATCAGGTGTGAGGAGGAAATAAGCAAATTGAGGTTCATGTTCCTCGCTGCCGTCTTTTTATGTGGGTGGGGTGCTCTGAGTTGTTGAAGTGGCTGCACAAATTTAATTGTTTTCTTTTCTTTCTTTTTTTTAAAAAATATTATTACTGATGTTGTTGTTGTTATCTGAGAGGAAGAAACACTTTCCCCCTATTGATGCACGAGCTTTATTGGCGCCTGCAATTTTTAAATGTACCACACCAAGTCCCATGGTCCCTGGCAATCCAGTCATGGCAACGTTCTCTTTCCCTCAGGATTGATATGTATTGCGAAGGTACTATGGATCTTTATGAACTGATGCTGATGCTTCCCATCAAGCCAGCTGACACGAGGGAGAAGGAGTTTGCAAACATTGTCGAAAAAGCCACCACCAGATACTTCCCAGTCTTCGAAAAGGTACGAGGCAAAGAAGGAACAGAACTTACAATCCCTTTTGAGAGAACAGACTCACCTAGGCTCAACTGTAGTTGGCAGCTGGTAATGTTGACAGGACTGTCTGGCCCGTCAGAAATAGTTTTCTTAATTCTCAAATGAAGTGGGTTTTTTTTTTTTTTTTTTTTGGCACTCCTTACATCAGTACTGATCTAAATCCTCTTCATGTCATGATGCAATATTATCTGGGTGCGTGGTTTTCAAAAGTTGCCCAAATATATATTCTCCATTTTGTGTATGTACCTGAAGTACCGGTACTCTTAAAACATTTCCTGCTCTGTAGGTCCTCAAAGATCACAGGCAAAATTTCCTGGTTGGAAATCAGCTCAGCAAAGCAGATATCCAACTGCTTGAAGCCATTTTAATGGCAGAAGAGCTGAAGGCTGATATTCTCTCCAAATTCCCTCTTTTAAAGGTAAGCAACACAATTTCACAACTTATTATAAAAGACAGAGGATGAACAGGTGTTGTTGTTTGTTTGTTTGTTTGTTTGTTTATACCCCACCCATCTGGCTGGGTATCCCCAGCCACTCTAGGTGGCTCCCAACAGAATATTAAAAACACGATAAAACATCAAACATTAAAAACTTCCCTAAATAGATACAGGTTTCCTGGCTCTTGCAAGTTCTCATTAGCTGTGAAACCCTCCAGATCTTGCTGCACTGGAGCTCCCATCCACCCCTATCACTGTCCATGCTGGATAGGGCTGATGGGAAATGTAGGTCGTCCATAACAGAAAGGTCATAGGTTCCCCACCTCTGTGATAGAGCACACTATTCATACAAGAGTAGCAGAATAGCAAGGGGGTTGGAAGCAGTGACACACCATAGGGAACAGTATGTCTGCTAATTGCAATTGCCATTCAAGTCAAGCCACCCCAAAGCGTGACTCCATATTCTGTTTTCCAAGGTATACTTGGTACGGCACTCTAATTCTCTGGGGACCTTTGCTGGTATACATCAGATAGATCGTGCAGGTTCCCAGGCTTTAAAAATGTCTGTATGCATATAGTGTGTGTGTGTGTGTGTGTGTGTGTGTGTGTGTTTTGGTGATTGAGCATGTTGCATCACATGGCAACAGGCACTCATCCTAAACTAGGACTTAGTAGTTTGATAGGAAGAGCAGCTCTGGAGCTCATAAGTGTGGTGCCATTAATTCAACCAAACTAGTAGATCTATACTTGCACCCCTTTCTGGATATCTTCAGCCTCCATATAAAGGAAAGTGGCAGGCCACACAGATGAGAGCTCAGTGTGCTTACTGTTATGTACTGAAAGCTGAGCTCTAGTATGGAGCTATCGTCTCTGAACTGTGACTTGGGTTTCAATCACACAAATAAGGCCCATATTCATGGATAAGCCATTTGTGAATTGACTGTGGACTCTTAAAAGCAACCCACAAGCCTACAAATAGTGTTCAGATAGTAGCTTTCATCCTTAAAGCAGCATTCTTGAAATAACTGTGTTTTGTAGATAATAAAGTTTCTCATAAATAGTTTCACTATTGATTATCAAGTTGTACTACCATTATGGTGTGAAATGATTCTTCAGGAATGCCACCATTTTTGCTATAAGATTCCTCCTTTTCTAAATGTTTTGCTGCTTCTTTTTTCAGGCATTTAAAGTAAGAATCAGCAGCATCCCTACAGTTAAGAAATTTCTGCAGCCTGGGAGTCCAAGAAAACCACCAATGGAAGATAAGGATGTGCCAGGGATCATGAAGATTTTCTACGGAGTTGCCGCAGGCAAAGTGATAAACTGAAATGAAGCAAAATAATTTCACCTCATGGAAGGTGGCTACAACTACACCGGGCACAGATTGGGGTGTAAATTCTCGAAGCTACAGTGAGAACAACAAGAGTAAAAGATGGTAATATTGTGTGGCGCTACACTGAAATGTAATAAAACATTCTACAGCTTTTATACTTTGGTGCAATGTTTTTCTTGAGTAGCCAATAACATGTCTGCCTAGCCACCACGAGTTCCTATTGGTGCTTTGCATAAACGAAGCCAATTTTGACAATTCGGCAGCTAAACACTAACCCAAATGGGTACACAACAAGCAGGAATTAACGAGGTGACCGCTACCCAAAAACTTAGGCTGCCACCCTTTCCTCGCATTTAATATGGTAGAGCTTCCTTCTCCCATACATTGGATTGTGCAGTTGTGGGAAAGCTTTGCCTGATCAAACTTCTATTGAAGCCACAAGAACAATGATTTTTTGGGGGGGGACAGGGAGAGATTTGACAACCAAGAGGCAAAAGAGGAGACACTGGAGGAGGCAAGTGGCAGGGATTGCGAATGGACATAAGGGGCTCCACTGCCATGGGGAGCACCCACCATTTCTGGACACTTCTCTCTCCTCAGCAACACAGGAGGAGCCACTGGGAAGGGCAAGCAGACCTGCCATTTCCCCTTCTTGCCCTAAAAAATAAATCTGAAATCCCCCAGTGGAAGGGAATGTCCTTCAGAGCATATAAAGCCCTATGCAGCTCAGGACCAGGTGACTTGAGAAACTGCCTTATTCCTTACACACCCAATAGACCACTGCAGTCCATGGGACAGTTTCTCCTGCAAAGATCTCATAAGCTGCCTCTACAATAACTCGGAGCAGGGTTTTGAGTGTGGCTGCCTCTGTCCTGTGAAATAGCATTCCTGTCAAAACCCGACAAGTGTTCTCTATCTGCGCATTTCTTTTTACTGACAGGATTTCCCATCTGGATAAATGGGCCTCTTTTTTTACCATGAGCATTTGCTTATTTATTTTTTATTTTAGTCCCAAATGCACTTGAGGTACTATATATGTGTGCATTTAACTATTTATAATAATCTTATGTGTAAATTGCCTTGAGATGGTTGTTTAGAAGATTGTGGGGGAATCAATTATTATAATCATAACAACAATAAAAATTGGATAGTACTCCATGATAAGGGTTATAGGACGACAGCCGTGGGGGAAAACTATTTTTACACACTTCTCTATAAATTCATGGTTTTGATAGGTTTCTGGTGGCCTTACGTAGTGCTTCCCCCCAAAAAAATGTTTAGGGGTGCTCTCATTTTCCTACTCATCTTGACATACTGTCCCTCAATGTGGCCAAACTTAGATTCACAAAATGTTTAGGGGTATGCATACCCCTGCATCCCCCCAGAAAAAAGCACCGGCCTTATATGACCCAGGGAGCCATTCATAGCAGCCAGCAGATCCGAGTTCTCTCTGTGTGTGTAACTGCCCAGATTAATGTCCAAAAGCAAAAAAAAAAAAAAAAGGAGTGGAGAACAGCTTAAATGTTAAACCAACAGCTAAGATCTGCTGAGTTGTACTCATAGTATCTCCAAGGTCAGAAAAGTTGATAATTAGTTTGTGCAATGGGTTTTGCAACTTTTTTTTTTTAAAAAAAGAACAGTTTGATAAAAAAAATTAATGATAATAACTAACTAATGTACACAAGCTAAATAGGGTCTGGCAGAGCACCCATTCATTTTATTTTTTGCTTGCACAGCAGACAGAACATTCAGAAGATACAGTTTCTCTTTCAGCTCCATGGGAAGGGAAAGTTTTATTTGCTGAATTTCTGCCTTTCATGCAGCTGTTAAAGGCACAAAGTGTCTTTCAGGGGAAACTGTGTAAGCCATATTAGCAAAGCAAAAGAGGAAGAGCAACAGTGATACTGACACTACACCACTACCCTCCTTCTCCTCTCTGTTCTAGCTCCCAGCTTCATCCCTTCCCTTAAACATCTTTTTGGTCAAACACAATCATTCATCACCAGCATTGCTGACAGACCAGGACCCCCCCCCCCCCGCAAGGCTGTACTGTAATCTTGTGCCTTTAACAGTGCCTTGATCTGCAGAAATTAGGAGGCGATCCTTCTGGCAGTATGCAGATAAATATTACAGGAGTTTAGATGAGCCTCCCTGCGATGTAAGGGACATAGATAGAGGGCCGGATTTAGGTTTGATGAGGTCCTAAGCTACTGAAGGTAATGGGGCCCTTTATATGTCCAGCTGTCAACAACAAATTGCAGCTGTTTTTTGCATTGAATATATGCTATATGGTAATTTATGGACCTCATAGGTATCAAAGCCATTTGCACATAGCAAAATATGTATTTTATCAAAGTAATTGTTGAAAAGTCCATGCGGAATGTAGGCACCCTATATATAGAAATGACCAAACCAGTGATATTTTAGGGAGCAGGCTAGCAGGCTATTATTTGCATCATAGGAGCCTACACAACACAAAACTCTGTTGCTGTATGTAGGTTTTATTTTATTTGTTTTTTATCTTATATTTTGGAAATGTACATCCGTTTCCCCCCCCCTTTAATTTTTTTGGGGGCCCCCAAGAGAGTGGGGCCCTAAGCTCTAGCTTGTTGAGCTTGTACGTAAATCCGGCACTGCATAGATTTATGCAAGGGCATAGCATGGGTTGCCAGTGGGGGGGGGGACACCTGGCTTGCCAGTAATACATATGAAAAGGATCTAGGGATCTGATTTGTAAAAATGTTACATGGAAAAAATACGATGTTGCTGGTCTAGATGTTGCTAGACTGCAGTTTCAGCCAACTTCAGCCAGTATGTAAGCTGGCTACAGGCAGATCAAATTTTTAGATGATGACATCACATTAATTATCAGTTAAAAAGAGAGGAAGAGTCTGTTACTTTGTCTCCTGAGCACCTCTTTGTATGTTTTATGTGGAGTGACTGCCATCTTCTGGATCCAACATGACAGGTTGAAAGAAAAACAGACTTCACTTGTATGCAATACTTCTGCTATTTTAGTCCAAACTGGCATTTCCCTCTCTCTCCACAGTTTAATTTTCACAAAAGCATGCTGCTCATATTCACACTGTAAGTCAAAATGAATCCAAGATCCCATTTAGCAATGGCCAATTTCTGCTTTTGGCAACATAGTGACTCAATGCTTGCTTGTGACATACATATGACAACGATGTATTCATTCTTTATGCTTGTTTACCTCAGGGATCAAATTGTTTAGTTTATTGGTCCTGTTTCTATGATTCTGTAATTTTTGTATATTGCTTCCCCCTCTTTATTTGTTTTTTATTACTTTGATCCCTGCTCTGGGATTGAGAACATTCAGCAAAGTGATCAATAAAGCTTTTACACCATATTCCATGGTCTTGCTCCTTATCCTGGCCAATGCTTTCATTTTGAAAACATTGGTTAGATTGGAAACTTGGCAAAATAATGGCAGCAGTCCATAAGCAGTAACCTTGAGATAACAGTCTGAGGTGTAGGAAGGTCAGGTGGCACCCGGTGCGGAAAATTTCTTGTCATCCCCCCATTGATACCCCCCCGCCCCACAAAAATTGTTTTACATTATTTCATATTTTCTTATAATAACAAGTAATAATAAACTTTTATTTATATCCCGCCCTCCCCATCCAAAGTCAGGCTCAGGGTGGCTAACATCAGATACATAACATTGGTATAGAATCCAACAATAATTAAATTACCTCCTAAAAACATCTCAAAATCAAACTAAAGTCTAATTAGATGGCTTTCCACAGGGTCAGGGTTGGGAACAGTAAGTGCTCCACTGAACTGAAATTTCTCAGCCTTCGCGACATAGGAAAACAGCCAAGCAAACAGTTATTTTGGTGGAGGAGGGTCAAGATATTAACTGATATGCATGAAATTTCATATATAGCTATATAATCCCTAGTATAGAAAGGTAAGACCTTTGGAGCAGGCATTTTAAAAAAAAAGTTTTTTTTATGAACCGCCCTAGTAGGGCAGTAATTGTTCCTTGATAATTTGTCACCCCCTCCATTATGGAACATGGGGTGGTCCGCCCCCTACACCCCTCCTTGCTACGCCCCTGAACAGTTGACGCCAAGCTAAAATATCCTAGCCACAGCATGACAGAAATGATAGACCCTCCCTATTTTCTAGGGACGTCCCTGAGTTAGAGAAGCTGTCCTGGTTTCTGATTTGATCCTGGAACGTCCTGCTTTTCCTTAGGATGTCCCTGTTTTCATTGGAGAAATGTTGGAGGGTATGGAGCTATCCGACCCCTGAACCATCCAAAGGCAATCCTGTATAGGGAAGGTTTTTTTCTTTAAATGCTTAATGTTTTATTATGTTTTTATATATGTCGGGTTGCTATATTTTGAAGAGCAAAAAAAAAATGACTTCTTTGCTGATTTCTACTTTAAACTATGGATCTCTATGACTACTCTCATTATAAAAATGAGGATGTGTTCTGGAAAAAAGGGGATATATGGCAACCCCATATAAAAGGGACACGGGTGGTGCTGTGGGTTAAACCACAGAGCCTAGGGCTTGCCGATCAGAAGGTCAGCAGTTTGAATCCCTGCGACAGGGTGAGCTCCCGTTGCTCGGTCCCTGCTCCTGCCCACCTAGCAGTTCGAAAGCACGTCAAAAGTGCAAGTAGATAAATAGGTACCGCTGCAGCAGGAAGGTAAACGGCGTTTCCGTGCGCTGCTCTGGTTTCGCCAGAAGCAGCTTAGTCATGCTGGCTACATGACCCGGAAGCTGTACGCCGGCTCCCTCGGCCAGTAAAGCAAGATGAGCGCCGCAATCCTGGGCGACTGGACCTAATGGTCAGGGATCCCTTTACCTTTACCCTATAAAAATGCTCTTTTTTTCTTATTAACTATCCTCTAAAAAAGCAACCAGTGGATGCTTGTTGTAACACACTGGGTGATGTTCAATGCCCTTCTTCCATTAGCACAACATTTTGCTCTTTGTTACAGCACTGTCAGGCTAGAAATGTCCAGAGTGAAGAATTAACTCTTTATAGTCAGAAGTGCAGTTACAAGTTAGGGCATGTTTATCAATCCTACGTCTCTCAGCTATTCCTAGGGGTACACCCATTGAGGCAGTGGCTGCAACAGAGAAGCTCCACACCCGACCTCAGCTTTTTTATCTCCCTCACCCAAGCTGCATGCAAGCAGCTGGAGACTGCCCCTGGGTGTCACTTGCTTCTGCTCCTCCCTCTTCAATCCTCTCCTGGTTCTGAGAGAGAGTGCAGCAGGAGAGGTGGTGGCAGGAAAACTGCTCGTACAATGCCTTCTAGCAGAGCCATAGCTATGGGAGGGCTAGCCAGGTTTTTTTGCCCTGGGTGAAACCTCCAGAGTGGCAACACTGAGGCTCCCAGCATGTGTGTGTGTGTGTGTGTGTGTGTGTGTGTGTGTGTGTACACAAATGCATGTAAGGGGGTGCCAACTGGGTCTTTTACCTGGGTGAAATAACGCCTAGTTTTGCCCCTCTTTTCTAGGTGTGGGGCAAGCTGAAACGTGAAAGAACTCCTAGATGCTCTGCCACTGAGTTGTGACCCTTTCAAAGTACAGTGGACGCTGCGGGTTGCAAACGTGATCCGTGCGGGAGGCGCGTTCACAACCCGCAGTGTTCGCAACCCGCAGCGCCACATCTGCGTACGCGTGGGTCGCTATTCGGTGTTTCTGCTCATGCATGAGTGCCGAAACCTGGAAGTAACCCATTCCAGTACTTCTGGGTTTGGCACAGTGTGCAACCCGAAAACGTGCAACCTGAAGCATCTGTAACCTGAGGTATGACTGTATGCCAACAGTAACCAGAGAGAAAGAGAGAGAGAGAGAGAGAGAGAGAGTGAGAGAGAGACCTTTTGGCAGAGGCATTGCTAAGAACTTAAAGGGTTCAGGGTACAGATTCATGGCACAATTTGAATGCAATTTGTATATACTAATTCATATGTATCCATTCCTCTGAGGAATTAAGCTGGTGTGTTGCTGGATTTTCACTGGCACTGGGTTTTGCAATGTGTCCAATTGCCTTGATAGTAAAGATTTTCTTTTCCTTTTCTTTTTTTAAAGATTTAAACATAGAAGGGGCAGAAGACCTGGGGCCAGCTGAAAAAGGTTTGGGGCATGAGCCCTCTGGGCCACCCCTTAACAACAATCTTGTATATGTATACTCTTCAACATTTATTTGATGGAAATAGGGATGTTCTATTGCATAACAACAGCAACAAGAAGAACAAGAATATTTATACCCCGCCCATTTGATTGGGTTGCCCTAGCCACTCTGGGCAGCTTCCAATGTATATAAAAGCATAATAAAAACATTAAACATTTTAAAAAAACCTTCCCTATACAGGGCTGCCTTCAGATATCTTCTAAAGCTTGTATAGTTACAGTGGAACCTTGGCTGTTGAACATAATCCGTTCTGGAACACCTTTTGAATTATGAAATGTTTGACAACTGAGGTGCAATGGGCAGTCAGAAAATTCAGTTGAAAAAAATCAAGAATTTCAGAGATGCGTTTGAAAACGGAAGCAATTACTTCCGGGTTTTCGGCAATTGAAAATCAAAATGTTCGGATTCCGAGACGCTCAAAAACTGAAGTACCACTGTAGTTATCTCCTTGGCTCGGGGGTCGTATAACTCCATACCCTCCGATAAAACTAGGTACCGGTACGTTCCTACCACACCCTCCAACATTTCTACGATGAAAATAGGGACGTCTTAAGGAAAAGCAGGACATGCCAGGATCAAATCAGAAACCAGGATGGCTTCTGTAAATCCAGGATTGTCCCTGGAATATAGGGACACTTGGAGGGTCTGCGCAAGGGAAGGAAATTATGGACATTGGATGACATCCAGCAGTTTCAAGATTATGCTTCATCGAACTTTATACAAAGTTTGAAACTGTCAGAAGTATGGCGAAAAGGAGCACTGTGTCTAAATGGACAAGGAAGTTCAAAACAGCAACTGCTGTGCAGTGGGGTGGGGGTGCGGTGGGGTGGAGCCTGAAGAAGAATGGAGTTGATGGTCTTAATAATGGGGTTTGCTGGCATTTAGTATAAAGCAGCCCAGGAAAAAATCTGTATGCTGCCGGATTCACAAGAAGTAAATTAAATGAAAGTTCTCTGCAAATTCCCTGAAGCAAAGAAAAGCCTTCTCTGGATGGGGACAGTTAAGAGAACTGTTTACATGGTTATAGGGTAGAGAACAAAGTCCTATCCCACAGGGAACAGAATGCCATGAGGCTGCCAATCAGTGACAAGTCCTGGTATCAAAATGTCTCTATTTGGTTGTCTTCTCATACGTGGGAGCACAATCCTTAACTTAGCCGCTGCATGCTAAAGTAGCATTTATTATTATTATTATTATTATTATTATTATTATTATTATTATTATTATTATTAAATTTATATCCCACTCATTTGCCACTCTGGGCAGTTTACAAGATATATAAAAACACAGCAAAGCATCAAACATTAAAAACAAAATATCCTATACAGTGGTACCTCTGGTTATGTACTTAATTCGTTCCGGAGGTCCTTTCTTAACCTGAAACTGTTCTTAACCTGAAGCACCACTTTAGCTAATGGGGCCTCCCGCTGCCGCTGCGCCGCCAGAGCACGATTTTCGTTCTTATCCTGAAGCAAAGTTCTTAACCCGAGGTACTTTTTCTGGGTTAGTGGAGTCTGTAACCTGAAGCGTATGTAACCTGAGGTACCACTGTACAAGTAACAAACCAAACCAAACAATAAATAAACAGAAACCAATAACAATGACCAACAACAACAACAATAATAACAATACCCAAATTAAAATAACCACCAGCCCCAACTAAACCTTTAACCAACAGCAACCTGACAAAAACAAAACAAAAACGGGCCTCTTGCAGCAGGGAGTGGTCTTCCTTGCAGTACTCATGGCAGCAGCAAAGTCCAGATTGCTTCCATCACAGGGTTTGAGCTTGATTTCCACACCTCACATCCTTGTCCCACTGTTTTTGGCCCCTGTTTTCAGCAAAAATCCTTCTCTCACACACAAACACTTTGAAGCATCGTTCCATACCCTCCAACATTTCTCCAGTGCAAATAGGGATGTCCAACTCCATAATGATAATTTTACTATTTATACCCCACACATCTTACTGGATTGCCCCAATGCCCCAGCCACTCTGGGCAACTTCCAATAGAGTTGTCATAAAGGTCCCTTTTTTATATGTGGCATATGGTATTTTTATATGGTATATGCTGGTAAATATTTTTACCATGTCACCCTGCTCTAACCACCTTTACTTGAAATGGTGTTGTGTTTATTTAAATTGAACTCTTTTTTTTAAAGTGACAATAGCAACTGAGCCTAAAAAGGAACATCTCTTCCATCTTGAAGTTGCATTTTAGTCATCTTACTGCACCAACCACCACCCAAATCTGAATAAGAAGCAGGGAAGTTTCTTTTGTGCCAGGGTTTCAGCATGTGACTTTTAAAGCTTCTCTTTTGCAACTGAAAACACTTTGGTGCCTGACACAAAACAAAACAAAACAAAACAAAACAACAGCCTAGTTAATGAAGCCAGTTTTAAAAAAGGACAAAGCGATTTACAAATCTTATCATTTGCACTAGATGGCACTATTTGCCATGCACCTAAATTTAACCCCAATTTTGGAGGAAACAAGATGATTGCTACCTTGCTGCTGCTGCCTTTTCTAAAGGTCATAGAAAAGTCTGGACAATTTGCCCGTATCTATGCAATGTGAATAAGAATGCATCTATGGTAAGAGGCCAATTAGCATCAGAGCTTGCTTGCTTTGGTATTAGACTTGAAGAGAGAGATAGAAAATTCAGGCATATTTTGCATGTTCCTCTCCCCCCCCCCTTTTTTTGGTGTGGGTTAAAATGTGCTCATCTAGTGCATCCAGATTCACAGTTTGCATGTGAAGAGAGCTTCAGCCTATATTTATACCTTGTATAGGACTGCTGTCTCTCAGCGCCTCCAGACTGTCAGGACTTCGTGGGAGTGATTCAACCGCATCACAGAACATTAGGTTTTGTGCAAAGTGGATCAAAGGACTGTGTGACTGCTGATCGACAAATCCACTTACAAAACGCACACACCAGACTTTTTGCAGCTAGGAGAGTGACACGGAAGATGTGTACCACAAGAAAATCAGAAGCTTCCACCGTGGGGAAAAAATGTACCACTGAGTGCGCATCTCTCCCTCCTCAGCCTCTCTCTGTACGGCACAGTTTGCGGATGCATCGTCTTGTCAAAAAACACAATACACGTAAAAGTTGGCTGGTTTAATTATTTTTGTTTTGTTAGGATGACAAGAGCTCAGGCACATGTGTTTCCTGGTTGAGGTGAGGTTCACATTGTCAGGATATGGAACGTTAGCATGACAAATGTAATGACTGTGTAGGAGGAAGTTCATTCCAGTAAAGGGTTATTGTACTCTCACTCCTGTTTGATAGACTTGGCCCATTTCACGGATCGACCACAGCAAATTTGGCGATATAGGAACCCTAACGCAGGAAGTAGAAAGTTTGAGAAAGCAAAGCAGAGCAAAAAGGAAGAAGAAACTGTGATTAGATTTGCCTTGGAAGACACCCAGCAACCAACTCTTACCACTGAGTGCAATCATAGACTTGTACAGTTGGAAGGGACCACGAGGCTCATCCAGTCCAGCCCCCTGCAATGCAGGTATCTTTCACCCAGCGCAGAACTCAAACCCATGATAGTGAGATTAAGAGTCTCATGCTCTACTGACTGAACAATCCTGTGTATCTTCTTGACTTAGAAACAAGTCCTGCTGAGACTTATTCCCAGCAGAGGTCAGTGCCAGAATTCCTCTTAGCGCAACTGGATTTTCCCCTCTGCTCCCGGTTCACATGCCCTCCCCAAATCTGCTCTAGATGGCCAAACCCTATGCCAAAGGATAAATGGACATAAATCTGATAGCAGGAATCACAAGACAGAGAAACCAGTAGGAGAACACTTCATTCTCCCAGGACATTCTATACAAGATCTCAAAGTAGCTGTCTTACTACAAAGGAATTTCAGAAATAGACTGGAAAGAAAAGTTGCTGAATTGCAACTAATTACCAAACTTGAAACCATGGAGAGACCTGCTATGAATAAAGACATTGGATTCTTATCTCATTATACATGACAAAACTATCTTTAGCCATCTCACCCCTTGCTTTTTCCTGTAAGACCAATTGCAGTCGTTAACAGTCGTCGACAGGTTTTCCACACCTATCAGCCAATCACCCATTCCCACCACCCTTCTGAGTCATACCCCTCTCTCACTATATATAAGGGTCTGGTGACTTCTGTTTCAGTGTACCTGAAGAAGTGTGCATGCACACGAAAGCTCATACCAAGAACAAACTTAGTTGGTCTCTAAGGTGCTACTGGAAGGAATTTTTTTTAATTTTTTTGTTTTGTTTTGACTATGGCAGACCAACATGGCTACCTACCTGTAACTAGATGGCGAGGAAAACCTCCCAAATAAATAGCAAGGTGGTGCCAGAGAGGAGGAAAGGGGAAGTGATTCCATGAGGCAAGTAGAAAAGCTTTGCATTGATGGAATGATCTCCTTCAACTACGTCCAATGCAACTCAATGATTGCAGTCATGGTAGCTGAATTACAACCTGCCTATAATTGCTCTATAGTCTATACCACTTCAAGCTGCAGGTGCTGTTGGTGCCTGGACACACAGAGAAAGACCTTGCTGGGCTTCTTGCAGAATGCCAGGCAGGAGCGTTCTCTCCCACAAGTGACCCTTGGGATGATTCATCGCTCTTCTTTCCTGACGCGCTTCTGCGACACATATCCGAAGACATGTGGATGCAATACAAAAGCAGAGTCCAAGCAGAAGCTAGGCATTGGAGGTGCGGATTTCTAAGCTTCTTTATTATGTACAAAACAGAACAAAGGAAATCATGGCTCCTCTCTCCTTCTCCATCTCCGAGAGAGGAGAAAAGCAAAAGTACAACATAACGGAACAGTGAAACTGAACTCCTGTTCTCATGACTCCAACAGTATGGAATGTCTACACAGACATGTGATGAAAACAATCCTGCTACGGGAGGAATGAAATCCCAACAGGTGCGATTTTACCTGACTGGATGCTCTTCCAAAGGGAAAACAAAAACAAAAAAACACAAAAAACACAGCGCATCTAGAAATCTAGTGTCATCCCATTTTCTATGCACTGGGATTTGGGGTAGGAGGAAATGTGTGTAGGATTCAAGCCTTGGAATCCTCACCAACAGTCTGAAGTGATATCATAAAGCACCACCAAGGACATACCCTGCAACATTTCTCCAATGAAAATAGGGACGTCCCATTCCATAATGATAATTTCTCTATTTACACCCCACACATCTTACTGGGTTTCCCCAGCCACTCTGAGCAGCTTCTAACATATATAAAAACATAATAAAACGTGAAACTTAAAAAAACAAAACAAAACACCCTTCCCTTTACAGGATTGCCTTCAGACGACTCGGTGGGTCGGATAACTCCATACTCTCCAACATTTCTCCAATGAAATATGGGGACATCCTAAGGAGAAGTGGGGCATTCTGGGATCAAATCAGAAACTGGGACGGCTTCTCTAAATCAGGGGTGTCCCTGGAAAATAGGGACACTGGGGGGGGGGGGGGTCTGCAAGGACACCATGCCAGAAATAGTAATTATGAAAAAGGCTGAAAATCTGTTTGGTTTACTTTGAGGTACTTCTATTCATGGGCGTGTTACTCTTTAGAGAGATGATGTCGGAAAGTATGGGAGAATTTATATATATATACCCTGGGAGTGGAAGTTTATCCTTTCCTTTCCTGTTTTGTGTATCTGTGTGTTTACAAGCTAGGGGAGTAAGCTGCAGTTAAGGAACCGAGCCAGAACACACACAGGTTTTGTGCTCATCCTCGGAACAAGCACCCTAAAATTTTGGTAAACGTTTTACCCTACCTTCCCAGACATTTTCATGTGTGTGTGTCCCCCCCCCCCCCGTGACAGATATAGCCACGTTATGGCCATGTTTTCCACCATCATATTCTCCAGGCCCTCCGCTGATATCAATTACACTGAAGTGAATTCAGGCATTGCAATGTGGAGGTTTTGAGCTGCTATAAGTGGCGCAGATGTTTGCAATCCATGTGGAAATTCTGGCCCTGACCCAGCTTGAAGGAAGAACAACATATGGCCTATATATATATGAGTCCCCAGCTGCATCAGAAGATGTGCTATCCTGCCAATTCCATGGTACTTGAATAAACATTGCAATGCAGTTCTTGACAGCACCTGTATCAATTGCACGACCAGAAGCTGCTACCACCTGTCTCAGTTAGGGTATCCGTTACTGCATGGGTCTTTTCCATCGAAGCTGACACCAGGCAGGTGCTCATAAAAATAATAGAGCTATTTTCTGTCTTTTTCCTCATTTGCTTGGTAACTTATGAACGTTCACCAGCGATTGAACCTCACTTTGGCATCTGTATGCCTGGTGCACAACAATACAGATCTTGCTACCTGTGAGAAGGCTGTAGGTTGATTGCCTACAAGGAGGCCAAACTCAAATTACCTTGTTGTTGCAACATCGAAAGAAAAAGTTCATTTACTGCATAACTCAAACTTTCTGAAATTCCCCATCTTTGCCTAATGTTTTCCATCAGGTATGTCTTTTCTGTCTGTAGATGTCTCAGAGGTAGAAAACATCGTTCCAGCAAACCCTTTTAACCTATTGCGCTAGGATTAAAAGCATGCAAAATGTTCCTTTAAAAATATAAAACGGAATCAGAAATAGACACAGAGTTCTTTCAAAAGCACCCATGGCATACAGCAGGGGTCAGCAACCTTTTTCAGCCATGGGCTGGTCCACCATCCCTCAGATCATGTGCTGGGCCGGACTATATTTTGGGAAAAAAATAATGAACGAATTCCTATGCCCCACAAATAACCCAAAGATGCATTTTAAATAAAAGCACACATTCTACTCATGTAAAAACAGCAG
Organism: Lacerta agilis; assembly: GCF_009819535.1. Taxonomy (NCBI): domain Eukaryota; kingdom Metazoa; phylum Chordata; class Lepidosauria; order Squamata; family Lacertidae; genus Lacerta; species Lacerta agilis. Next base: position 29,716,645 of record NC_046314.1, on the reverse strand, counting down.
GCAGGCCCCACAAATAACTCAGAGATGCATTTTAAATAAAAGCACACATTCTACTCATGTAAAAACACGCTGATTCCCAGACAGTCTGTGGGCCAGATTGAGAAGGCGATTGGGCCGCATTTGGCCCATGGGCCTTAGGTTGCCTACCCCTGGCATACAGTATAGATTATCTGTCATTGTAAGGCAAGGTGGCAAGGTATTATTAAATCATTTTGGACAGCTACTTTTCAAAAGGTGTTCCTCTTCTCCCTGCCATTGTTTCATTGTGGCATTGTGGCGTGACGTCAGATCAGCACACCCTGAATCAATGTTCCTCTTCCCCCAGTGCAAGACAGCAGACGTACAATCCCACCAGGGATCATTCTACTGCAGTGGTGGCTACCAGCTGGAATATGCATGGCTCTGATGTTGTGCTCACATTGTGATTCTTACAAAGGCAGACATTTTCAAACTTCCATAGGTTAAGAAAAGGATCTGCAGGCTCACATGCTAATTTTATACTTCCTATTATTTTTTACAGATGGTTCTCTGAATAAAGCATTAACATGCATTTTTGCAACTACCAGTGTAACAATATTAATAATAATAAATAAATTGTGATGATGATGATGATGACGATACTCCGCCCATCTGGCTGGGTTGCTAGATGGGATCTAAATTATGTGTTGCTTGGGTGTCCCATAATCGAAGAAATGGTACAATAAGCAGTAAATATTCACATTTATTCCTGCACAAATGGGGAAGAACTTGTTAAAAACCACCTGATTTTTAATTGGTACTGTCACGGAGACAAGCCTGGATCGGGAGAGGAGCGTGGGAGGAGGATCAGTGAGGGAAAGTAGCAAAACAGACAGGCAGGGGGAGGGGGCGAGGTATCGAGAACCGGGCCCATTAATCTCAACAGATACGTCCGACGATGATGACAGCAATCTCTTAGAGGTATCGCCAGAAGAAAGGGGGAGTGCTGATGTCAGTAATAAACAGGGGGAGGGGAGCAAAAGCGGGAAGAAGAGATTCACGCGTCACTTCCGGAGCACCAAGGGGTTATTGTGTTGGAAAAGGCGCGTAACGGAAGATAGCAGTTAGGATGTTTGTTTTAATGGAGTGTAGACGTGAATTATAGCTCTGTAATTAGTAAGGACAATAAAATGCTTTCAAAAGCGAGAAACGAGCCGGCTGTTATCCCACCGCAACACCAAAGGCAAGGTTGCCGTGACAACACATCCTAACTCCACTGCGTTGCTGTGGGACTGTTGGAAAGGAGACATGGAAGGGGTCGAAGAGAAGCTGAAAGCTGCGAGGGCCAGCTGGGAGATTCAAGCCAAGGAAGCAATTTTGAAAGTTCGGCAGGAAGGAGAAGCCAGAGCTGATGATTTGGAAGAGATAAATAAGCGTTCTGAGCTTCGAGTTGCCAAACTGGAGGAAGATTTACGAGATCTTCAAATTAGGCTTGATGAGGCTCGCAAGACCGGTGGAGGAGGAGCCACAGCAGTGGTGACTCAGAGGCAACAGCTGGCATCAGTGAGTAAGTTTGATGGGGACCCCAGGGGATATTTGGGGTTCAGGACTGAGGTTGATTATGCCCTGAGGGTGAGAGGGAGAGACTTTGAGACTGATGCTGAGAAGGTAGCCTTTATTATTTCACACATGACGGGGTCAGCGAGAGAATGGGTACGCCCACTTTTGGCAAGTAACAACCCAGCGCTTGGGAATCTCCAGGATTTCTTGGATGCCATGGCGGCTCATTACACAAGTGACATTGATCAAGAGATAACAAAGCAGGAACTCATGAGTCTCAGACAAGGGAAAGGGACAATGAGAGATTATGTGGCTAAATTTACCCTTCTCTGTCATAGACTGGGATGGGAGATTTTAGCCCCACAAACTGAAGCGTTCTTTCAGCAGGGGCTGAACCCGGAAATTTTGGATGAAATAAGCAGGGGACCGAAACCCAAGGATACGGATGCTTATATCAAACTGGCTCTGCAAGTGGGGGTTCGGCAGGAACTAAGGGAATGGGAAGGGCGAAATGTACCGGGCAGTAAGACATTCCATGCTTACAGGAGGCCTTCCCAGGGTGTTCAGCCGGTTCAGGGAAACAGGCAGCATCTGCCCCCCGAAGAGCCAATGGAAATCGGTCGTTGGGACACAAGAGAAAGCCTCAAAGAGAAACCTCGCAGGGAGCTGCTAAGCAAGGGGGAGAAGGAGACGCGCAAATGCTTTGTGTGTGACAGGACGGGACACCTAGCCCGTAATTGTTCGCAGAAGCGAGTGTGGCAAGGGATGGCAGCGGCTGCGGGGCAGGAGGCGAGTGGGGAAGCACAGGAGCAGGGAGACGCCAAACGCCTGGTTGGAAAAAAGAGAAGAGCAGACCGACCAGGCGGCACGCAAGTAAACCCCCCACAACAGCCGAGTGCAGTGACTCCAAGGGAGCCCAGGCCGGGAATTGTGCTGATGGTACGGCTGGAATTGCCAAACGGGTACCCCCTAGAGGTAGAAGCTCTACTAGATTCGGGCAGCTCAGCCTCTTTCATGTCCGAAAGCTTCGCCAAGGCCCACCAGATCCATTTACTGCCTTTGGATTTTCCCCTGGTGGTGACCACAATTGATGGGAGAGAGCTGCTGGGGGGCCAAGTGAGACATCAGACACCGCCCATGAGGATGAGCGTCTCGAGGCATCAGGAAGTGATTGCTTTCAATGTCACACACCTGTCCGGAGCGCCAATCATATTGGGCATGAGCTGGTTAGATCTTCACGATCCGGTCGTTGCCTGGCACCAGAGGTCGCTCACCTTCGGATCTTCGCATTGCACGGAGAATTGCCTGATGGAGGTGGAAACGTCGGAGACGGAGGGGAGGATCGCCACGGTACGGTTGGAAGACTCCAGGGGAATTCCACCACAGTATGAAGATTTCAAGGAAGTGTTCAGTGAAAAGGAAGCCAACAGACTGCCCCCCCATAGGCCGTATGATTGTCAAATTGAGTTGCTGCCGGGGGCAAAGTTGCCTGCAGGAAAGTTGTATTCTATGTCGGAGCAGGAGTTGCAGGAGCTGAAGGAATTCCTCACACTGAACTTGGAAAGGGGATTTATTCGAGAATCCAAAGCGGTGGGAGGAAGTCCGATTTTTTTCGTGGACAAGAAAAATACGGCACAAAAACGCCTTATTTGCGACTACAGGATCTTGAACTCGCGAACGAAACCGACCGCCTTTCCGATGCCCAGGATCGACGACTTGTTGGCGGCAGTGCGTAAGGGGAAGATTTTCACGAAGTTGGACTTACGAGGAGCTTACAACCTCATAAGGATCAGAGAAGGAGATGAGTGGAAAACAGCTATGTTTACCCCGTTTGGCACCTACGAATATACAGTGATGCCTTTTGGCCTCCAGGCGGGCTCACACACCTTTCAAGCCTTTATGCACCATGTGCTGGGTCCCTTGCTGTACCGGAGCTGTGTATGTTTCTTGGACGATATCTTGGTTTATTCGGAAAATGAGAAGCAGCATGAGCAGCATGTGAGACAGGTGTTGCAGAAGTTGAAACAGCATCAACTGTATGCGAAGCTGGAGAAATGCCAATTTCATGTGCGGCAAGTGGACTTTCTGGGGTACAGGGTGTCGGACAAAGGTCTGGCAATGGACGGGGAGAAGGTAAAGGCAGTGTTGGATTGGAAAACACCCAAGACCAGAAAAGATGTACAACGCTTCATTGGGTTCAGCAATTTCTACCGCAAGTTCATCAGGAATTTTGCGCAGCTCACTAGCCCAATAACCGACACGTTGAGTACTAAGAAGAAGTTTCAGTGGACTCCAGAGGCGCAGGAGGCGTTTGAGCAGTTACGCAAGGTATTCGCCTCAGAGGAACAGCTGCTGCACCTCGACGCGGAGCGGCCCATACGCATGGAAACTGATGCGTCGGACAGGGCGGTAGGAGCGGTACTGCTGCAACAGGATGCAGCAGGCGACTGGAGACCTTGTGCGTTTTTCTCAAGAAAACTCAGCAAATCGGAACGCAACTACACCATCTGGGATAAGGAGCTGTTGGCCATTGTAGCGGCGCTCAAAAAATGGAGGCATTTCCTTATCGGAGCCCGCCATCAGATCCAGATCTACACGGATCACAAGAATCTGGAGTACTGGAGAACAGCCAGAGTGCTCAACCAGAGACAGCTCAGATGGGCGGAATTTTTTGCCGACTTTGATTTCAGGATCCATTATGTCCCGGGGGACAAGAATGCGAGGGCGGACGCCTTGTCTCGCAAGCCGCAGTACCTAGAGGACGAGGGAGTGCCGGAGGAGAGACATGTGATGCCACCCAGCCGATGGCAGTGCGCTGGAGCCAGGGATCAAGAGTCTCTCATACGACGTCTAACTAGGGAAGATGCGTTTGCGCAGCAGAAATTCAAAGACCTTCAACAAGGTACAGGGGTGGAAGACGGCTTCGTAGCCAAGGATGAACTGTTGTTCTACAAGGGAGCATTATATGTTCCGGGCGATCACTTGAGGGCTAAGGTTCTCAAGCAACTGCACGATAGCCCTTCGGCAGGGCACCCGGGACAGCAAAAGACCTTGCAGTTGGTCACCAGGGATTTCTGGTGGCCAGGGGTGCAGGAGGACGTCAAAGGCTACGTGCAAGCTTGTGATTTGTGTCAACGGGTCAAAAGTGACAATAGACCCCCTGCCGGACTGTTGCATCCCATGCCCACCCCGGGGAGGCCATGGGAGATGGTGTCCATTGACTTCCTGACAGATCTGCCGGCGTCGAAGGGCAAGACGGCAGTGTTAATCGTAGTGGACATGCTCACCAAGATGTGCCATTTTGTGGCTTGTCCCAGGGCGGTGTCGGCAGAGGAGACAGCCAGGTTGTTTGTAGACAACGTTTTCAAGCTGCATGGAGTACCATCGAGGGTCGTGAGCGACAGAGGCCGCCAATTTACGTCGCGGTTCTGGCGCAAGCTCATGGAGCTCTTGGGTGTGGAACTCAACTTGTCGACGGCCAGGCACCCGCAAACGAATGGACAGGCAGAGAGGGCCAATGCTATACTGCAGCAGTACCTACGTTGCTACGTTAGCCGACGACAGACGGACTGGCCAAAGTTCCTAGCTTTAGCGGAATTTGCCTATAATAACTCAGTTAATGTTTCCACAGGGATGACACCCTTTCTTGCGAACTATGGAGGACATCCGAAGTCGTTCCCGAGGGGAGAGGATCGGGGCCCGAGTGTGCCAGCGGCAGAAAATTTTGCGGAGGAGATGCTCCAACTGCACGAGCAACTCAAGAGCACGCTGGACAGGGCCAAAGAAGCCTATAAGAGGGCTTCGGATCAGCATCGGAGGGAGGGGGAGGCCATCAGGGTGGGGGACAGGGTGTGGTTGTCCTCCAGGGGGCTGCCCACCAGAAGCAGGTGCAGGAAGTTAGAGCACAGACGTTTGGGACCCTTCCAGGTAGTGGGCCAGGTCAATCCCGTAGCCTTCAAGCTGAGGTTGCCTGAGGACATGAGAATTCACCCCGTGTTTCACAGAGCGCTGTTAACACCATACAGGGAAGGGCACCCTTATCAAGGGGAAGGGGGGGTGACAACAGGGCCTTCAGTGGAGGAAGTGGGGGCAGGCAATGAGGCCACTGAGATCCTCGATTCCCGGTGGAGGGAGGGGCAGGTGGAATACTTGGTAGCCTGGGAAGGGGAGGACCCCGAGAACAACACATGGATGCGCCATGATAATATTCAGGAGGAGTACCTCAAGGCTGAATTCCATGCGTTATACCCACAAAAGCCAGCCCCACCGGGGTATGAATGTTGGCAGGGACATCAGGAGGAGGGCATGGGGGACCAAGGGTCCAGAGGAGGGGAGGAGGCAGAGGAACCCCATCCAGACTGGTCAGAGGAGGAGGTGGACGAGGTAGTGTCATTCGCACCCTTTACGACGGAACAGTGGAAGACGGTGTTTGAGTCGGATGAAAATGAGGACACAGACTTCCTGGGGTTTGTCACTCCACCGCGCACGGAACAGTGGCAGCATGGGAACGGGGAAGTGGAGAATGTTAGCACGATCATACACCATCCGCTTGAGTCCAGCGACTCCGGGGAGGAAGGGGGCTTGGAGGAGGGAGTGGATGTCACGGAGACAAGCCTGGATCGGGAGAGGAGCGTGGGAGGAGGATCAGTGAGGGAAAGTAGCAAAACAGACAGGCAGGGGGAGGGGGCGAGGTATCGAGAACCGGGCCCATTAATCTCAACAGATACGTCCGACGATGATGACAGCAATCTCTTAGAGGTATCGCCAGAAGAAAGGGGGAGTGCTGATGTCAGTAATAAACAGGGGGAGGGGAGCAAAAGCGGGAAGAAGAGATTCACGCGTCACTTCCGGAGCACCAAGGGGTTATTGTGTTGGAAAAGGCGCGTAACGGAAGATAGCAGTTAGGATGTTTGTTTTAATGGAGTGTAGACGTGAATTATAGCTCTGTAATTAGTAAGGACAATAAAATGCTTTCAAAAGCGAGAAACGAGCCGGCTGTTATCCCACCGCAACACCAAAGGCAAGGTTGCCGTGACAGGTACGTAAGATATCCCATTAAAAATATTCATATGTCTAAAGTAAATGTTAGCCATGCGCTCAAATCTCTGATCTTATATTTGTGGCCCAGAGCTAGCATCTTGAAATCACTTGATTACAATAAACAGAATACATTGTTAGGGATCCAAAAATATAATACTGTTGCCAAGGTTACCATGCAACTGAAAATGTGTTTCCACCAAGAAGCTGAAATCATTTTGGTAGCCTAGTAATATTAACAGGATCTGAGTTGATCTCTGCAACTGGTGATCGTATTAAGAATGTGAAGGTTGTTGCCCAATTTTTGTGAAATCTCTTTTACCTGTAACCAAATATATTTTTGTAAAATGTCAAAATGCCCAGGCCGGCTGTCCTTATCATTGCATTGCATAACTGTATTTTTTGTCAAGTACACTTCACTTATACAATAGACATTCTGTCATTGCTTAACGTGGGCGATGTGAAAATAGCCCTTCGTAGGTCGCAATTATTTCCTGTTCCTTTATTATAGGAAGGGGGCATATGTGGAAGGTTCCAGTAGGCAATATTTTTAGTTCCCTCTCTGTTTGATTGTGAAGGCATCTTGTTTTAGTCTCTGTTATTTCCCATAGGTACGTTCCATGACATCTGTGGGGTTTGATGTTATATTTCTGCAAGCAGGTTTGCCGTGATCGCTTCATGGTGCATGGTAATGGTTTCGTGTGGGAGACGAGATGCTTAAACAAACGCTGTTGCCAACAGCTATCTTCTGCTGCTGCGGTGTGCATCCTACTGTGCCGACAGCTGGGAAATGTTATGTGATGGACTGGTTGGACGCAGAGGAATGGTTGAAGGCACCAGCTGGGGAACCCCCAAAGGAAGAAGGCTCAGAGCCCAGGGGGTGGGGTGGGGTGGGTGGGATGACAATGAATGGTCAGAGGGAGAAGACTGAGAGGGGCGGGGTATCTGAAGCTGAAGAGGTAGCAGGGTTTAGTGAGCAGGGAGAGTATGTGCTAGAGAGAAGTCCAGAATAAGAAACGGAAGCAGGAGAGAAGGGATGCCCAGAGGCTGATGAAGAAACACAGGGGGTCTCCCAATTCTGTTATGACAAGCTGCCACCCCCTCTCCCAGAGAAATGAAGGGGGAGAAGCACAGGCAGGCAGGCATGCTGGCGCAGTCTCAGATTGCTTGGGGGGAAACCCTGGAAAGGAGGAGACTTAGGCAGTTGCGGGAAGGTGGGGAACTTTAGTCTCTGCAACTGCCTCACCGGAGCAAGACCTACCAAAGAGAGTTGCTGTGTCCATTAGACCTGGTTATCTGAGCAGATCCTGGTTTGTTTGTTTTTCCTAATAAAGAGTTGCCTTTGCCTACTCTGTGAAGTTTACAGAGAGCTCGCTTCTGACATGTTAATAGGGGAGAGCGGATCAGCCAGAACCGCAGGCATGCAGGACTTGCCAAAGGGCCAAATGCATGGGAATCGTGATGCTGTATAAGGAGTTCCCTGCCGAGGAAATCCAGGGGAAATCCACACCAGGCAAAGAGGAATACAGAATGAGGAACTCAGGGGGGGGGGGGGGGAACCCAGGCTGAGAAACCAGGGAGAAATCCCCAGAACCAAATGAGGAAAACTTTGCTGATGTGTGGAGAACTGGAACTTCCTTTCACGGGTGATTAATGCAGGGAAATAGTTTCCGCAAGCACCCGCCACTTGCCTCACCTCTTAGGCTTCTTAGGCCGCTGGTGTTCTGCAAACAGCCTCATGGGTCTCCCCCCCCCCCGCCTCGCATGTGGTGGACTTGCAAGAAAGCGAGGGTGTTTTGGGAAATGGTACAGGACAAGACCAAAAAAAATGTTTAAAATGAGTATATCGAAAAGGCCCGAAGTATTTCTGTTAGGGATTATAGGGGCAGAATTTATTTATTCATTTAAAGTTAAAAGTTGTTTATGTATGTAACAGCAGCAGCTAGGATTCTGTATGCGCAGAAATGGGAGGAATAAGAAGTTCCAATCAAAGAAGAATGCACAGGTAAAATAATGGACTACTAGTTAAGTATTTTTATTTGTTTACCTGATCTGGGGGGGGGGGGGGAACAGCACGCCCATGGTTGAAACTTAACAAAATATAATTGGGGGGGGGGGGAAGGCTGCTGATATTCACACACTCATATGCGGGTTCCCAGCTCCTGCTCCTAATGCAGCACACCAATCCCACATCCCAAATCAGCTGAGTTGTGCCGGACGAAGCTTCTTCTGTCCCATTCTCCTCTTCTGATCTTAGGCTGTATAAGGAGATTATGTTGAGCTGCATAATCATCTCCGAGCTAGATGGCATTTGGCTCTGGGCCCATTGTGAGCTGGAGGCTGCCCTTCTTATCTCACACATTACAAGCCGGCATATATCTGCCTAGTAGTCCTTTCCAGTGAAAATTAGACTTGCTCTCAACTGCCGGGCAGCCAGAACTGTATGCCAATCTAAGGGAGTCACTGGCCACATCTTCTCTTTCATTGAGATGTTGGTGTTTTTTAATAATGTTTAATTAGGGTTGCCATATTTCAAAAACTGAAAATCTGGATAGAAAAGTTTTTCAGCTTTTTTGCAAAATCAGACGTTTTAGAGCTGTTTCTTAAGATTTTTACCCAGGCACTGTTTGCGGCTGCAGCATCTCCATGAAATTTCTGATGTATGGCAGGTATAGTATGTTTTATATATGTTGGAAGCTGCCCAGAGTGGCTGGGGCAACCCAACCAGAAGGGTGGGGTATTAATATTACTATTATTGAATAGGACTCCTTATTTGCATCAGAGAAATGTTGGAGGGTATAAAATGCGCACATGGGTCTTTGCCCTGGGTGAAATCAAGCCTAGTTTTGGCCCTGCTTTGTGTGGTGAACCACTATACCTACGGGTATAGGGCGGTATACAAATTTAATTTGGGGGACGCTGTGGTCTAAACCACTGAGCCTCTTGGGCTTGCCGAACAATAGGTCAGCGGTTCGAATACTGTACCAGCTGCTTCCAACCTAGCAGTTCAAAAGCACACCAGCACAAGTAGACAAATAGGTACCGCTGTAGAAGGAAGGTAAACGGCGTTTCCGTGCACTCTGGTACCCGTCATGTATCCCGTCGCACCAGAAGCGGTTTAGTCGTGCCATCCACATGGACCCGGAAAGCCGTCTGTGGACAAACACTGGCTCTCTTGGCCTGAAGCGAGATGAGCGCTCCACCCCATAGTTGACTTAATCCGGGGGTCCTTTACCTTTACCTACCTACACATTTAATAAATTGAATGTTAATTACATTAATCCCGTGGGGTTTGCCGCCTTGCGCCTTTCTGCTGCCAAGAAACCCGGACACCAGGTGGGGGAGGGGGTGTTAGCTGTCCGTATTTATTTGTGTGTGTGAGAGAGAGAGAACGGAAACGTCGCCTGCAGAGGAGGAGAAGCCCACTCTGCCTTGGCAACGGGCTGCGGCGGCGCTACATCGCTGACAGGCAATCCGGAGCGCCTCCCCTCGCCGACGAGCGCGCCGGAGGACGAGGAGAAGCGGCTCGCGGGGAGTGTCCCGCCCGCCTCTCCTCCCTCTTTCGGCCGCCTCCTCTTCCCTTTTCTCCCTGGCGGAGCTGGGTGGGCTCCTCTTTCCGAGGAGCCTGGCTGGGCACGGCTGCTGAGTGCTCCGCTGACTGCTGCGGTGCCGTGGAGGAGCGCCGAGCGCGCCAGGAGCCGGTGAGGGCGCGCGGGGCGCACAGCGCAGCGAGGTTGGGCGCGGGGACGGGGGAGGCACACCCGGAGCCACCGCTTTCCGGGCTGGGAATCAAGCGCTGCGTTGGATGGATGGAAGGAAGGAAGGAAGGAAGGAAGGAAGGAAGGAAGGAAGGAAGGGGCCCGGCCTGCGGCGGAGTTGTGCTGGAAGGCGGGATGAGGGGATCGCGCGTCGGGGTGCCACCGGCCAGCAGGGTGGCTCTTGCCTCGAGCGGGGTTTGGGCATCTCCCAGCGTCTCTCCCTTTCCTCTCGGGCCTGTTTTTGTTTCTATCCTTTCCCCCCTTGCTCTTTCCTTCTCTGGGATCGTAGGAACTAACTCCTAGGGGCCGAGGGCCCTTTGCCCGCCCCCCAATAAAATTTGGGTCCCCAAATGGTGTGGGTGGTGCGCCCCGTCATGTGATCGATGGCGCGATGTTTCCTTCCATATTTTATTCACGTTGGCACCCCGGGGATTATTTGGTTGCACCGCGCCCCGCCCGTGAATCCCAAGTGCGGCCGCCTTTACTCGCGAGTAAGCCCCACTGCGTTCCTCCGAAACGAAACGCGCGCTGTGCGGTGGGGGTTGCTGAGCCGGGGTGGCGAAAGGCACCTGCTGCCGCGTCTCCCTCCTTCCTTCCTCCGTGACCTCGGCTTGAACTGTGATTTGGCTTGCTAAAGGGATTAAAAAGAGATGGCGATGCCTTCTCACGTGCCTTTCCGGCAACCCACCCGCTCCTAGATTTAAGCCAAGTTCCTGCGTTGCAGGGGGTTGGGCTAGATGACCCATGGGAACCTTCCAACTCTACAATTCTATGATTCTGTGATATGGGACTGATGGTCCATGCCTGTTGTGGATCTTGGGGAGTGCAGACTTAAGTCTTTTGATCTTTTGCCTCTGATACTCCTTCCTTACCACCCACCATCCTGTTGAGGGCGGATTGGCCTTTTCGCGGTTAAAATCTGGTTTTGGTTCTGCCTGGTTTTCTCCCCTCATGTGCAGCATAGGGTGCCCTCTTGCTGGTATCGATTCTCATTTTTGTTATCCTTCTCTCTGCGACATAAGGAGGTCATATATCAGTTGGATTGGGTTTTTGCCGGCACCAGATTGTATGGGCTGGTGGTGTCCAGCTGCTTTGACCCTGCTGGTGTTCTTTGTGGAGATATTTCAGGCCTGGCAAAAATAAATAAATAAACGGCATGCATCTCAAACTGCGTTCAGATCATTTGCAATCAAGCTGTGGTTGTTTGCCGCCCAATGCGCCTCTTTCTGTGTGCATTCAGTCGAATAGCACTCTCTTAAGTGGCAGCCATGTGGCTCCTGTGTTAACCCCGTGTAATGCATAGCTGTCAAGTCTCCCTTTTTTGTGGGAAACTCCCTTATTCCAAGCCATTTCCCGCTGCTATCCCTTATTGTTGATATCCCTTAAATTTCCCTTATTTCCGGGAAGGAGAGTTGGAGTCTGGGGACTCCTTGGGTCCCTGCCTTTCTCAGCCCTGCCTGCCTGCCTGCCTACCTCACAGGACTGTTGTGGGGATTAAATGAGGACTAGGACCAGGGAGCTCCTTGGAGAAAAAGGTGAAATGTAAATACCTAATAACAAACAGACAGACCGAGAGACATATAAAGAAGAAGATAAAATAGACAAATGTTTCTCGGCAACAGGTGCTCAAATTAAGCATTGCTGCCCCTAACTGGAGGCAGAGCAGAGCCAACCTGGCCAGAAGCCACCAGTGGTCCTCTCCTCCTGCATGAATTTGCCTAATCCTTTTCTAAAGCCATCCAAGCTGGTGGCCATCGCTGCTCCCTGTGGCAGGGAGTTCCAGAGGTTAACCGTGTGCTGCGTGAATAAGTGCTTTCTTTTCTCTGCCCTGATTTCTCTTTCCTGGTGTAAATTAATTTGTAGCCTGGGGGGATTACCGCGGCGTGGACTGTCCCTGAGAACCGTAGACTGTCCCCGGGACAGGTGAGGGTGCTGATCCCTTATTTTCAAATCTGAAACTTGACAGCTATGGTGTAATGATGCCACCAAACTGTGGGGAGGACCTACCTTGGAAAAGGGGTGGATTGTGTGGGTGTTCATAAATGTCTTTGCTTGGAAATTATGTAAACTGGACAAGTTCTATAAAGATAAAACATGGCTGAAATCCGCAAACCTGTTAAAAAACAAATATATGTAAAACCATCATTGTGAAAAAACAAATGGGAAATCAATGGGAAAAAACTGAAACCAATTTAGGTAGCTAATTCCATGTGTTCCTGAACCTACTTCCCGAATAGTGAAGTGTTCATCATCAGGTGCCTAAAGCAATATCGTGAGGGGCAGTAGGTAAGGGTAACACGAAAGGAATGGAGCTACAAAGCTTGGGGAAGAAGAACCAGTTCTTGTATTTAGGAAGGGCACATGGTGCAGTCCTCTCAGAATGAGTACATGGTGCAGTCCTCCTCTCGTAAAGATGTTCCATCTGTATTCTGATGACAGACCTGCTGTCTGTCGGAATGAGAATTCTTGAGACATTGGGGAAAAAATAAATACAGCTTAAGCATTAACACAAATAAAAGTATTTGTTGAGAGTGGGGGAGGATAAATAAATGAATAGCAGTTTGAAAGTGGACACCTTGTGTCTGGGGCATGGGACTTCCAGCTCACATCAGCGCCAGCCAGCATGCCTAGTGGTCAGAGATTCAAAGTCTTAGTCCAACCGCATCTGAAAGGCCACATGTGGTAAATCCGTGATTCCTGATACATTTTTGTTTCTACTTTAAAGCAGCTGCAGGGGTGTGTGCACGCAAGTTTGATTTGGACAGAGGTAGCTGGCGAGGCGGCAGCGTTTGGTTTCCGTCATCTACATCTTTCCCCGCCCAGAGCTGGTTGGAACGCCAGCACTGTTCTAACTCAGCTGCAAGACTCCCGCATACTGTGATTGGGCCTGCTGCACATGACATTTTTAATGCATACGGAAAGATCTAGGTCAGGCATCCCCAACCTGCGGCCCTCCAGATGTTTTGGCCTACAACTCCCATGGTGCCTAGCTAAGAGGACCAGTGGTCAGGGATGATGGGAATTGTAGTCCAAAACATCTGGAGGGCTGAAGGTTGGGGATGCCTGATCTAGGTATAAGTTGCTGTACATTTTGTGCCCCCCCTTCTTCCTCCCCATTCTCAGTTTTGGAATTCGCATGTTTTGCACGTGAAATTAAGCTGCGCACAGTAGATGGTTTCTTGAGCTTGCCGGTCGAATTGAGAGAGGGTGTGTTTCTATCAGTGGTTCTATCCTCTATTCAAAGTGGTGGTCAGGTTTTGGATGAGAGCAGTGTATGGCTGTCATTACACCAAGGCTATAGCAAAAATTTCAGAAGCCTCTGAAACTACTGTGTAGGCTTGTATGCATGACACAGTTCCTATTCCTTTTGCTCACCGTACAGAGCAAATTGCCACTAATTACAGCATTACTTCAAATTATGGCTATGTTTTAGAAGCTCCCATGCGTTTAAAAGCGTTTCTGAAAATTATTTTTAGAAAGACAGGAGCTGGCAGAGTTAATTCTGCCTCTGTATAACCTGCATTCTCCCCTTTAGTCATGAGGGTTAAAATCGCCTTAGCTTTCAAAACAAGGTTTGATTCGGCAGCTAAGACTTCACAGAAGTTTTCAAATACAAGAAGAGGTTGTCCCGTCCCGTCCCCCCAAGGAAGGGGTGTCATGAGTTGGTAATGTGGCTGGGATCCTTCCTAATGGTTGCTATTTATTTGGGTCATGGTATTGCCTTGCGGTGCCAACAAGGGCTCTTGTGTTCCAGGATCTTCATTAATATATTGGCAAAGAGATGGAAAAATCCATTTCCCAGACAGCTTACTGTCTTGTGCCAGGCCATACTAGAGGGACAAGGCAAACAAGAGAATGGTCGAGCAAATGCAATCAAATCCTGCACAATTAGAATTGCTTCACTTGCCTGCTTCAAGCATTGGGTCTTCTTTCCTCTTGTGTCCTCAACAGGAGGACCCAAACTCTTGTTGGGTGTGTCGACTTTCAGTTTTCTTCATGTATATGGATCCTGTTCATGTTATATGGATCTCGTGTGCTTCAGTAAGATTTCAGTATTTTTGCTATGTTCCGCTTTCCTCCTGGAAGGAGGAGAAATCTCACTGGCTGTGTAACCACTTTTCTTTTAAAATGTACAGCTGTATCTTAGTCTGACTGTTGGGCGGCTGCTAGAATTTAGCTGTGGGCACAAACCAACCTCTCCTCATCCTGAAGCACAGCGGTGGGCAGAAGGTAGCCCTCGGGGTAGATCTTGGGGCGATTCACAGTACAGGGAGGAATCTTGACTTCCAGCTGTTTAACAAGAGCAGCAACAAAATGGCACATATACATGTGATTTCACCTCCTGAAATTATATTGCTGAAAGCTTGGGGTAGCAGGACTGGCTTTTTGTGTAGAAGGACCGTAGGCTCTATTTGTTTGGGTACAAGAGACTCTCAGTTTATGTTCCAGGGATAGCGCATAAAGCTAAAATCCCATGTAGTCAAAACGCATTGGGTGCAATGGCCAGTGGGATTTCCAAAGCCTTTTTTCCTGGGCACCCGGCCCCTTTCTGTTTTTCTTTTTAATTTGCCAAGCGTGTAGAATGCTGAATGCGCACGAGTTAAATACGTGTAAGTTGTGGCTCTACTACTGTACTCAAAAGCAATGCCTGGGCTCAGAATTTTCATTATTTCTAAGCATTTTCCATTTGCACCAGGCTCTAGTTGTTCCACAGGGAGAGTTTATTTTATTTTACTTATTTTCATTTTATTTGTTCGTTAAGATTTATGTACAGTGGTACCTCTGGTTATGGATTTAATTCGTTTTGGGGTTCCGTGCACACCAAGAAAAATCCGTACGTAGAGGCGCTGCTTCTGCGCATGCGTGAGCGGCAAAACCCAAAAAGTATACACTTCCAGGTTAGCCGCGACCGTAACCCTAAGATTCTGTAACCTGGAGGTTACGCGACACGAGGTACCACTGTACAGTACTGCCTTTCATCATAATATCTTGGGGAGGTTCACGGAATAATAATACAGGATAAAAAGCAGTAAATCGTTAAAACAAAGCAGCAAAACAATAGCCACTCGCTTCCCACAGACGTGTTTAAAAGTCTGTAGAATATCAATCGGCCAAAGGCCTGGTTGAAGAGGAGCGTTTTTGTCTGGCACCTAATATATATATATATATATATATATATATATATATATATAATGAAGGTGCCAGGCGAACTTCCCTTGGGAGAGCATTCCACAAACAGGGAGCCATTGCAGAAAAGGCCCGTTCTCGTGTTGCCACCCTCTGGACCTCATGTGAAGGAGGAGTCACACGAAAAAGGGCCTCAGATGATGAACTCAGAGCCCCAGGATGGTTTAGATGGGGAGAGGCGGACAAGACAAAGTAAGCCCTGCAAACCTGCCCATTCCTGCCATAAATGATAACTGTTCACATTGGGGGAGCTTCTCTATATTAGCTCTGCTCTGCTCTGCTAGTAGTACCCCATATTCCTGCCCATACATTCATATATTTTGTATTAGACTGTCGTTGTACTTGGAGTTGACCTTTAGCATTTTTTTTAATTGCCCAAGTTAGTTTTACGCATCCCACTCCCATGTTGTTAAGAGAGTGCTTTTCTGCTCCCCAATTGTTGTACAGTGAGAATAAGCGCGAGTGCAAAAAATCACCTCTGCCACATGTAAAAATAAATAAATAAGCATTTCCTATTTTCGTGTTTCCTTTTTTGTGTCGCTCCCTGCCCCTTTACCCTTTTTCACATGCTCCCACCTTCTTCCTCAGAAACAAATGTTGGTGGTAAACCCCCCCCCCCACCTGCTGCAGTAAAAAAAAATGCTGTTAATACATTTCACACCAGCTTGTCTCTTTTTACATACACCTTCCGTGTCACAGCAGGAAAAAGACAAAACCCCTCATGAACTTGTTAACCTCATACTCTCCTTCCCTGCGTTACTATGAAATTCCATTTTGTGTCTCGTTTTGTGACGGGCTACACTTGTGTCTGAAGTATAAAAACAGGTCAGGTCAACATAAAATTTCTCTCATGTGTTTTACCCTGTGATTCCTGTTCACCTTAAGTAAATCGAGGTTTGTAAATGTGGCCTAACCTTAAGAACTGCATCCTCCAAGATTGAAAAGAATTTTTTAGAAAGCCTCATTCTTTGGGCTCTATTTTCACTTTTGTGCATGCATAACATGCACACGAAGACAGGAGTGCCTGGCGTGCTCTGGTCCATGAAGAGTCGGACACGACTAAACAACAACAACAACATGCACACAGTTTCAGAATTGCCCAATTGTTTTGCTCGCTCGCACTGTCATTCAGATAATGACAGGTGTGGCTGTCGATGTTAATTGTTGACCATGTGAAACCAAAGGATCATGGGCACAAACCGCACCATAGGCAATTGTGGGCAAGTCCTGCCAATCCTGGTAGTATTCACTGTATTTTTCATAGAAGCATATGATTTGTAGAGTTGGAAGGCACTCCAAGAGTCATCTAGTCCAACCCCCTGTAATGCAGGAATCTCAACTAAAGCATCCATGACAGATGGCCATCTAGCCTCTGCTTAAAAACCTCCCAGGAAGGAGAGTCCACAACCTCCTGAGGGAGACCGTTCCACTGATGATCAGCTCTTACTTTTGGAAAGTTTCCCCTGATGTTTGGTTGGAATCTCCTTTATTGTAACCGGAAGGCCTACCCTCCAGAGCAGGAGAAAACAGGCTTACTCCCTCTTTTGTATGACAGCCCTTGAGATATTTGAAGATGGCTATCATCTCTCCTCTCAGTCTCCCCTTTACCAGGCTGAACATAGAAAATTCCCTCAACTGTTCCTCATAAGGCTTGGTTTCCAGACCCTTGATCCTCTTGGTCGCCCTCCTCTGCACATGTTCCACTGTTCCAGCTTGTCAACACCCTTCTTAAACTCTGGTGCCCAGAATTGGACACAGCACTCCAAGTGTGGCCTGACCAAGGCAGAATTGAGTTACTTCCCTTGATCTGGGCTCTAGACCTCTGTTGATGCAGCCTAGAATGGCCTTAGCTACATTTGCTGCTGCATCACACTGCATTATGTGGTTTACATAATAAGTGTGCTTTAAATATTTGTGCTGAATCTGACTTGCAGCGATCGTACTCGTTTGCAGTTGCTGAGCTGGTACGAAGTCTCCTAGCATCTTATGTAGGAGAGGACCTCTGCTGTGTGAACTCCGCCCTTGAAGGCTTCTCACACACAGGCAGGGACCATTTGGTCTTTTTAGCTTTGCCAATGCCTCATTATGACATCATGGCACAGCTGGTCACTGAAACCCTGAATATTAAAAACAAAATGATGGAGGGTTTGGTTTTGACTTCCATGGAACAAATTTATCCTCCAAGCTTGTGGTCAGTTGTGTGCGAAAAAAATCCATGTTGTAATTTTTACTGAGACTTTCGCCCCTTTTCCTCCTTCTTTCCCATCTGCCTTTTCTCCAAATTTGCATGCTTGCAAAACCGTATGTTCTGTTACCCAAATGTTATGCAAAGTGGTTGCTAAAAATAAATATTGAGAACCAGGCTACACAGCACATAAACGCGGTTTTCCCTGCATCTTAATATCGTGCTTGTTTGTTTTTTTAAGGTGCGGATGAACAACTAGCCTGAGAAGAGCACCTCTATTTACTATCAATCACAAGCTGCATTCACATCTAAATATTCAGCTGCCATTGTTGATGCAAATGATGAATAGTTGAATGCAAGTGATTCTTTTGGAAACTCTGGATGAAAAAAACACCACCGGAAAACAAATTCTTCAATTACATGCATACTGATAATCAGTTTCCTTTTTCACATCTTTTCGTTTCCCTTGCTTTGGTTTCTCTCTTGCGAGCATTTGCATGCTTGCTGTCTTGCTGATCAAAGTTGGCAGTGCCTCTTTTATAACGTGACCCTATTTCTTCCATGATTTCCACCCTCTCTGATGAACTTAGGGCCATTATATTAATCATACTTGGTATACTGTTGGATATTGCACCACTCGTATTAATAAGAGTCTAGGTTCAAGTAAATTATGACCATTGGCCAAATTTGCTGGCGCTGATGGGGCTTGTAGTTCAGCGACATCTGGAGGGTCAAAGGTTCCCCACACCTGTTCTACGGCAAATGTAGAAAGCATTTCAAAATGCCTGGGTTACAATTAACTACTGCATAATGTAAGACTAGGAGGACAAATCCATGTGTGAATAAAGCTTGAAAGACAAGTTATAAATATGGGATGGGCTGTTTTACTTTGTTATAAAATTAAATAGCATTGGGGATCCACCTTTCTCTCAGCTTCTGTGAATCAAAGCAAGTTGGCCTCCGGGTCCAACACAAATGGTGACTTGGAAATAAATTGAGTTTGCTTCTGCACATATTTTTTTATAGCATACTTAAGATTCTAGTCTTTGAACTCGAGGTAGGGCAGCTTTTCTGTGAGCTTGTGCAGTGCCACAGTACAGCTGTTGCACCCTTGAACTTTAGATATTACTGTGCTAGCATAGTACAGTGGAACCCCGGGTTACGCACGGCGATCCGTTCCGGGTCACCGGGCGTAACGTGTGCGTGCGTATCCCGAACGCACGAAAAAACCCACAAAAAACCCGGAAGTAGCGCGATTTGAGCGCTTCTGTGCATCCGGGGGGTCGCGCGTGCTCCGGAAACACTTCCAGGTTGCGGGCGTTCTTAATGTCCGCAACCTGGGGTGTTCGTAACCCGGGGTTCCACTATAATAATCATTGTGGAACTGAGACGCAGTTTTGATTGTAAGAGGGCAACATCAGCTAATGCCATAGGGGGGGGGGAGAGATTGAGTCACAAGACTATTTTTACCTTGTGGTGGCTGCTTAGAAATGCATCTGGTGGCAGGAATGCTTTTCCGGTGTCAATATCGCGATAGGCACTTTAAACTTTGCATTCTATACGTTTCCAACTATGTGGACAATGATCTCCGTATAACAACGTGAAGCTGCCCCAAAAGTCGGGACTCACATTTTCTTTTTAACACATTTCCCTCCTTTTGCTATGCACCTCTTTAGACCGCCTAGCTAGCATCTGTAGCACATTGATGCTACACTTAAGCAAACTGAGCTCAGATGACTGATGCAATCTCTAAGCATTCCAATGGAAAAGCATTGAGCGTGCCATAAGCTGATAAATAGAAGTGAATTCTAGTGAAGTCTCCCCTTCTATAGCTTTAGGGCTGTATTGGCTGTGTTGTTTTTCCTCTGGAAGCAGGTCGCTTTAGAAATGCTTTAACGATTGGAAATTGCATCAGTTTGAAGTTAATGGTGATGGGTCCATAGCAACACTTACAGGGTCGTAGTAATTATTTCCCTGTATTTATTAATGCAGCGAGTGTTCTAACTAGGTTGTACTCTGCTTACGAGCTAGTATGGAAACTATGATCGTCTCCAGAAAAGTTCATGGCTACAATTTGGAGGGGACAGGGTACGCTGGAACTGTGGCTGCTTAAAATCTGAACAGAGTACTGTATAGTAAAAATTGCAAAGGTTACAGAGTTCATTCAGTTATGGGATGGCAAGAAAAAAAAGGTCTTTATGACAATGACATGATTGATAAACTTTAAGAGGAATATATATGGATTAGATATTCACTGTAAAATTAATTCAAAATGGTATTGAGCTATTATTATGCTTAATGGTTAGGTTTATAATCTTAAATAAACAATATTGCACTTTATTGTATTTAGGTTATCATTGAGGTATATTTGATGGTATGTGGTGCTATTGATTTTAATATATGTGAACCCGAAAACAAGGTGTGTGTGTGTGTGTGTGTGTGTGTGTGTGCTAGGCTTTGCTCTGGTTTTGCTTTGAAGTTAACTTTAGTCATAAGAGGTAATCTTTAGAAAACCGCAATATTTTCCTTGAGAATTTTCTCAGAGAGTTAACCTGCTTCGCTCAAAGTTACCTTTTGTTCTAAGCGTGGTGGCTCATGTTATGGAACCGTACACTTTTAGGCATATTCATTAGTTGGCATCCGTCACTCTCTTGAGACAATGGGGAAATGCGCCATCACGGTTAAAGTCAAAACAGTTGGAGAGTTACAGCGTCTTCTGTACCTGTAGAGACCAGTACAGGAGAGACATGTTTTATTGCAGCTGGGGCAGATGAAGGCATCCGGTTTCTCTGTTACAGATGCACCACGACATTTCTTCTCTCTGTGCTCCTCCCAGCAGTCATTTCTCCTCTGGTGACTGCTGGTACAACCTGACTGTCTCCAGGCACTGCGGTCATCTGCAAGGGATTCCCACATGGTGGGGTTGATGTTGCCAGCCTCCATGTCACGTTTGCAGACATCTTTATAGTGCTTTTTAAATATGGTATATTTTTGTATCATGCTATAAAATGTCTACCTCACTTTTCACACACACCCCAAAAAGACTACAATAATTTTATACACTGTCTCTGTTCATGGAGACTTTTAGGTCATTGGATATTCATGGTACAAGAGTGATCATTAAACATGAGAGAATTGAGAGTCATTCTAGCTACTGCTCCTTTTGCTTTGAAGCATCTGTAACTGTGGTAATTTGTGTGTGTGTGTGTGGGGGGGGAGTCTTCTCACTAATGGACTGGTAAGTACGGACTAATTGTTTTGCCACCGCTTCCATTTTGCCAGCAGTCAAAAATGTAGTCCAGCATGTCAGATTAATCAAAAGCTTTTAAAGAGGGTGGGCAGTGAGGAGAGGGAACCACTTCTCTAATGAATGCTCTGGGTTGTTGCTTGGTTGCTGTTCATTTCTGCGGTTTCTGAGCTTACACTTCACTGAAGCCAACCTCTTCTGACAGGCTCTGTTTTCTAAAACTGTGATCGCGTGGTCCGTGTGGCTGAGTGCTAAGGCCATTTCTAAGGTTCCCTCTATCAAGCATCGTTGATAATGTGAATATACTAAGTGTGCACATCAGGGTTATCTGGGGATTGTCCCGTCCTTCCTGGCGAAGTGCAAGGTCACCCACACTCACACCCAGACAAGTCAGCTTAGGGCCTCCACAAAGCCTTGTGGCACTCTGTTGTTTCTGTAATTGTGAGCACTGTGTAGCTACGTTTCTCCTATATTTCTACGTTTCTCTGGCTCCAGGTGCTTTCCAAAGAGATAAGGCTACCCAAAATGTTGCTGGGGAGCACTGCAAGAGCTCTCAATTTGTTCATTGTTCAAACACGGCAGCAAATGACATTCTAACATGTTAAAAGCTTAGTTGTGTTTGTGTGTGTGGTGTTTTTTTCCCCCTCTCTGTGCTGCTCTGCTTTAATAAAAACACAAAACCCAGATCTCTTCGGAACTTCGCAGGCAGAGTTCTAGAGAGTCTTATATTTTAAGAGCCAGTGTGGTGTAGTGGTTAAGAGCGGTAGACTCGTAATCTGGTGAACCGGGTTCGCGTCTCCGCTCCACCACATGCAGCTGCTGGGTGACCTTGGGCTAGTCACACTTCTCTGAAGTCTCTCAGCCCCACTCACCTCACAGAGTGTTTGTTGTGGGGGAGGAAGGGAAAGGAGAATGTTAGCCGCTTTGAGACTCCGGGTAGTGAAAAGCGGGATATCAAATCCAAACTCTTCTTCTCTTCTTCTTCTTATTGGAGGCCTGTAAGGTCTAACTCTGAGAACACAAACAACCACTGGAAATGTTATAAAAATGGGCAATAAAAATACACACCACTTGCTGCCTCTCGTTTATTTTAAGGTGAGAAAGAGCAAGAGAGGAGTTTGCAGGATACTAGCAAGATAATCCACGGGTGGGCGGGGCTCATGTGCCTGTAAATTTAATCTGCTTTGGCTAAAAGAGAAAAATAGTTACAGTCCTTTTTTTAGATTTCCCATTATAGTGAAAAGGAAGCACATTTTATCCATTTTATACAGAGCAGCTTGGAACCCAGATTACAGATGGAAGTGAAGAAAGCTCAGAACAACTCAGAAACAGATTAGGATTTATTTCTTTTTTTAATGCACAGATACAAGCCAAATCTTGTAGCTTGAATATCCCAGCAGTACTAATCGTAGTATGCTGAGAGATAGATTGCGGTGGGATTCATCCTTGCTTCAGCATATCGAAACCATGTTTTAATTAGTTCAGAATTCCTCGATTGCTAAAGCTCCCTTTGTGCTTTCTGAAGAGTACCTGCGGTTATAGTTCTGCAGCTTTTAATGTCTCGTTGAGTGCTTTCCAGTTAACATCGGTGCAGACCAGCAATATATTTGCAAGAATATTTCTCCTTAGAAGCCTTATAGGAGTATGATGTCTTGGTCCTAAGTAACGAAGTCATTATGTGGAATGGAAAGGATGTTGAATATGGTAGGCAGACTTCCTTCTCGACAGATCTGCTTTATTTTTCACTAAAACCCCAAAATCTATTGTTCAGAGCCAAGTGCAAAAGACATCCAATTAGAATTAAAGAACAGGGTGCCTTGAGGCACATTCAGAACCAAGGAATTTGTTTTCAGATCAAGAACTGAATTGAGCCTACAGGGCCTTTGCACAAAAGTCCTCTTCTGGTTAGCTTTCTTCTTTGCAGCAGCCCAATTTAGGCGGAAAAATGAATTTTGCTGTTGCTAAACAGTTGGGCGTCAAATCCTTGGTCTACCACAAATCACCCAGAGCTCTGTACATGCAGAGCCCAGTGTTCCTGTTGCTCACTCCTGGATTAAACAGCGGTGAGAATTTCTGCTTTGGGAAGAGCAGAGGCACTATCCCCCAACCCTTGAAAATGACTAAACGAGGTTGGTGAAAAATGAAATATTTTCATCTTTTGGGGGGGATGGGGGGGAAGAACGTTTGAGCATCAGAGAACATACATAGACTGTTACAGGGTGGTTCCATTGAGCCAGGCTAGCAGCGAAACTGACAAATCTGCAACGTTTTATCCATTGGAAAAGCTTCATTTTATCAAGTGGCTTACAAATTCTACAAACAAACAAGCAAACACACTGGAAAGCAAGGACCCATACCAAGCTCGGAAAACTGGATACAAGACTTCCTGCAATTGGCAGGCAGCAAAAAATTCTGCTTCCTAAACATATAAAGACAACTTCTAGGAGACCTGGAGAGCATTTTTTGGAACTCTTTGCTGAGTAATATCCACAACCAAAAGTTTAATAGCCAAAAGTTTAGTATGGATTAATAGCCAACTTGACAAGGGTTTAATTCTCCCCCCCCCCCCGCCCTCCTGGGCTGGCATGCCACAGGAAGCTGTGGTCAAGAACTGAATCCTGATTTGTTAAGCTACGAATCATTCTATGAGGACGATATTGGTTGCCACTTTGATAATATTGAATGGTAGCTTCAGTTGCATAGACTCTATGTGTTTATTCCAGTTAACAGAAAATCTAGGATTTATGTCCACTGCAACAGCCATGCAGCTCCAATATTTTAGTGAAGCTGGAACTAAGCACAGGGTTGAACACCATACTGTATCAATAACACCTACATAATTCACCTGTTAAAGGAGTTGCCCTTAGCTTCATTTCCCAGCATTTTGGAGCCTGAGTGAACTGGAAATCCCTTAATACAACATGTTAAAGCAAATGGTTTTTTTGTTAATTGAATGCTATTTTAATCCAACATATGCTATCAGCTACAGCTGGGCTCACCAACCTGGGCACCGCTTCTCCCATCACAGCTTCCAGTGGTGCCCCTGGGCAGGTGCTCTGAGCTTTCATTAAAACACACACACACACACACACACACACACACACACACACACACTCAAATTCTCTAGCCCTTCTATAGAGAAAGTTATGGGGCAAAATGTCCCTTGTAAGAATTATCTGTCAAATGAGAGTTCATTCACACATGCAAGTCATCTCTCGGGATGCTGCAGGGATCTAGTCATGAAAATGCGTTCTGTCAATCCACCCATAGTTCTTCGTGTTCATGAGTAGATGACTGCAGGGTCGCGAGAAAGATGACTCGCAAGTGTGAATAAAGCTTCTCATCTTGAACACTGTAGGCAGACCTTGCAGCAGCTGCGTTTGGCTCAAGATAGTAAATGTATTCAGCGGTTAAGTCATCCAAATATGAGATGAGGAGGGTAGCACATCCCTGGGGTGAATCAGTGCTGAGGACCAGAGAGGGGACTGGTCATCTTGCAGCATCCCGGGCATGTTGTCATTAGGTTGTGAAGCTGCCTTGAGCTTAAAAGGATGGGTCATGATTTAAATTAGCTGGTGACTCAAGTAATAATGTGGGCTTAAATGTTCCCATCCCCTTTCATCTTGCTCAGCATGTTAGCATGTGTAGACGTTTAAGCTTGGCATTATTGCTGTAGTAAATAGACTTTCAAACTGTTGTGGCCTATGATGCATTGTGAGCAAGATGATCCAGTAGCACTTCTGCTCCTGGGAACGAAACATTTTAAAATAAGGACGTGAGAAAATGGCAAGACTCCTGCGACCCCTGCCTCCTTGCTGTAAAGGTAAAGGTACCCCTGACAGTTAGGTCCAGTCACGGACGACTCGGGTTGCGGCGCTCATCTTGCTCTATAGGCCGAGGGAGCCAGCATTTGTCCAGCTTCCGGGCCATGTGGCCAGCATGACTAAGCGAACCAGAACAGCGCACGGAAATGCCATTTACCTTCCCGCCGGAGCGGTACCTATTTATCTACTTGCACTTGGACGTGCTTTCGAACTGCTAGGTTGGCAGGAGCAGGGACCAAACAACGGGAGCTCACCCTGTCACGGGGATTTGAACCGCCGACCTTCCAATCGGCAAGCCCTAGGCTCTGTGGTTTAAACCACAGCGCCACCACCCGCGCCCCCTCCTCCTTGCTGTAGTATGAACCATTTTCCACGTCTCTTCCCCTCTTTAAGGACAACCATGCTGGGGGCTTCTTTTAGCATATTTTAAGACGTGCATTTTTACATGTTACCTTTTAAAGAAATGGATTGATTTTTTCAAAGGGATGGATCTTCCTTGGGGACGCTTGAGGAGCAGAGCGTTGGGGGATGGGGGGACGATGAGAAGAAAATCACATTTTTTTGGAGTTCAGTACATGGTGCAGAACCTTTTGCTCCTTGAGGGCTGTATTTGCTCAGGAAGAAGTGGTTGTGGGCTCCAAACTGAGGGTGGATGTGCATGGATGTAGCCTGGATCTATGCTGGGAGGGCAGGACCCCCATCTGTAGTTATCCTCTGCTTGGTTATGTCTAGCAGATTCGGAATGAATGAAATGTCTCAACAACAGTTGTTTTAAATTATTTTCTTTTGATCCCAAGTGCTCGGGTGGGGGGGGGGGGAATCTGTCAACATCTTCAGCCATTTGAAAACCAGAAAGTTAAATTAAAAAGAATTATGAAATATGAAAGCTAGGAGCTAAATGGCACCTTAAACCTAGCTTATGTGCGCAACAACATAATGTCTAGGCACACTTTTTAAATAACAAGAATACAAAGGTGAAAATGAATGAACTGCAGCTAAAATGTTTATGTTCATTTTTCACATGCTCTAGTCCTTCCCCTGCCCATCCTCCTAATATTCTTAAGAGGGTCTCTTCTCCAGTTTTCGGAGAGTAGCTAGAAGTGGGGAGGCAGAAAAAGGTCCTCCTTTCTTTCCACTCTGCAGTTTTAATCTGAAATCTTAGGCGCAGTTCTGCGCCCAGAGATCAGAAACTGCTCGCTCTAAGGAAATCCCCGGTCGCAAAATGCGCCTGGAACAATGGGAGTTTCGAACACTGCTCAGCTGGCGTACCAGATGGAGCTGGTAGACAGCTGCCCTGGACACAGAACTGACCTGCACCTCCATGGACAGCTGTGAGTCCCAAATGACTTCCTGGCTGTGCACCTAGTCCTTTGGGGGCACAGTTACTCCATTCAGGGCCAGGGAATCCCCCAACCCCACCAGGCCCCTGTCGCCCCACCCCAAAAAGGACTTCTGTCTTGTTGGGATTCAACCTCAATCCGTTAGGCACCATATGTGTTTTTCTCCACCCCCATGCTGCTTTCATCTCCTCGTCCGCCGATTTTTCTGCAGTTCCTCAGAGCATGTTCCTTTGGTCCTGGGTTTCGTAACATCTGAATTGTACCATGAGTGTCAGCTTGGCCGCAAGAAGCACGGTTAGCAGCCCACTTACCAGACTGCTGTTTTGTGCTGTCATTCTCGCAACAGGTGGAAATTGTGGGTGCAGTCTGTGACATGAAAATTACAGTGCAGGCCATGGCATCTTGGCTGTGGGCTTGTTGGCAGCTGAGCCAGCAGTGCCATTTTAGCTCTGCAGAGGTGGGAGTGGGTACTAACAGGGTGACCCAGATTGGATACTGTCTCCCATCGGTCCATGCCACCAGTTAAAATGACAAAAGGGTCCGATCTAGACATACAGACAGTATATGTTTTAGGGATTCTTATGGGTTTCATTGAGTCTGCGCAAACCAACCTGATTCACCTTTCCTGAACGGATATGCGGATCAAAACACCATGATCCTTCAGTTTTTGCAGTTCTGCACATTTACTGTTCTTGGCTTAATAAACGTGCCCAAATGCATATTAAAAGTGCCCTTTTAGGGTAAAAATATCTACAGATGTGTGCATCTTGAAATAAATTTCATATTTCGGTGAAAAAAGACATTTGAAAATAATGCACCTTTTAAAAACAAAACAAAACAAAGTGAATAGAAACAGAACGGAGCAAACTTTGTGGATCTGCCACAAACCAGAAATAGACTTATCTGTTCGTCCCTAATGTGTTTTGGCTAACCTAACTACCCACTCTTTACTTCTGGTTTAGTAAGAGTGCTTCTCTTTCTTTGCTGAGTTCTTTGGTTATCAGTTAATGGAGCTAGAATGAAGTTTTATCAAGCCTTCAGATTGGCACAATCAGGCTTAGAGTTCTTGCCTCCTTCATAGCAAAGTGGCTTTTCTATGTTATTGTGCCATTTTACTGTCTCAGTGGTGTGCTGCCAGTGGACCAGGCTAGCCCCCTAAATGTTCCCAATAATTTAGGAGCCCGGTGCCTCCTTCCCAAAGCCTGGGAAGCTTCTGCTTGGCTTAGAGAGGGAAGAACGATGCTCATGCGCACAACATCAGGACGTCGCGATATCACAGGTGCGATGTTGCCCCCCTCGCAAGCTTTTGAACTGTGGAAAGGCAGCATACTAATAAAATTATGTATGTATGTATGTATGAACTGATGCTTTAGAAACCCTATGGGAGAGTCCCTTAAAAGAACGCTGGGTTTGGATGCCATAAGCTAGGGCTGCCATATTTCAAAAGGTAAAAACCAGGATACAGTTGTACCATGGTTTTCGAACAGAATGCGTTCCGGGAGTCCGTTCAACTCTCGAAACCGTTTGAAAACCAAGGCGCTGGAAGTTCGGCTTCCAAAAACCAGAACAGTCACTTTTGAGTTTCGATCGCTTGGGTCCCGATTTGTTTGGGAGCCAAGGCGTTTGAGCTCCAAGGTACGACTGTACCCCAAAAGTTGTTCAGCTTTTTATAGAAAGACACCAAAACTGTGAAGCTTTTTTTTTTTAAAGGAAAACCCAAAAGTTGGTGAGCTTTTTGACAAAAGGGCCAGAACGGCTGATTGTTCGGTTGACTTGTCTCAGATCCAGGACAAAGCGCCGCCTTTCAGAATTTCCCCTCAAACGTCAATTCCGCCTTTGAAATGTATGGCAGCCCTACCATAAGCTAATCTAACATGGGTACTTAGGACAGTGTATACTTTTAAAAATTGTATAGAAGAGGAATGAGATAAAGAGCCCAGTTGGTAGTGCACAAGCCTCTTAATTTCAGGGTCATGGGTTCAAGCCCTACGTTGGGCAAAATATTCCTGCATTGCAGGAAATTGGACTAGATGACCCTCATGGTCCCTTCCAATTCTTTGATTCTATGAATTATTTCAGGAGGCGTAGCTTGTATCTTTTGCCACCCTTTTTGAGGACTGGCTTCCAGCCACATATTTGGCTGGTGGCTGCAGGTACCTGAGCTGCTCATACCATCTGTTCCCCTGTCAGCTTCACGCAGCGGATGAGCTGGATCAGTCTCTCCTGCCTCTAGGCAGGCTGGTGGCAGTAGCAGCGTTGCAGCGTCCTAACTTATTTTACGCCAAATCAGTGAGAAAGCTATAAGCAACGAAAACGTGTCCTATTTTTCCACTTGGCTTAGATTGCCTGCCTCATCCTTTTCCTCCTTTCGGGTCCCCCTGCACGATGCAGATTTTGAAGCTTGCACCAAAAAGTCTCTCTTGCCACCAATTTAAAGTGTTAAGAGCATGCTCCTTCCGACATGGAGAATAATGAAGTTTTGTGTAAGTCAGCCCTCGATTGAAGCACTGCAGAACACCAACTGCACGAATAATAACGCTGAGTGAATCATTAGTTGAAATTGCTTCCCACTTAGCTATTCAGCTGCTGAATAGGCTTGGAGAGTTAGATGCAGGCCCTCTGAAAAGGTGGCGGAGGAAAACTGCTTAATACCAGACTGGGTGCGGGGGAGAGGATTTGGAGAGGATTCTTACCTTTGGTGAGCAGGGATTACTTTCAAGCAACAAGGCAGGGGAGCTTTGCAACAACAACAAAAAAGGGTGTTTCTTTTTTTCTGGACTGCGGGTAACTAATGTGCTGCACAAACTTGTGTAGGTTGGTTGTGCAGGCAAAGTTGCAGCCTTTTTCGGAAACTCCAGGAGTCATAGAATCACTGAATGGTCTGTTTAAAGGCTCCCTTTCATCTTCAAGTGGCTTTTTGTCATCCGTTATATATACTGTATATATAGAGGGGGGGGGGAATTGTTTAGTTTTCCATTTCTATGCTGTTTTGTCCATATAGAAGATACTATTAAATGTTGGACCATAAAGAAGGCTGATTGCTGAAGAATTTATGCTTTTGAATTATGGTGCTGGAGGAGACGCTTGAGAGTCCCATGGACTGCAAAAAGATGAAACTTATCAATCCTTAAAGAAATCAGCCCTGAGTGCTCACTGGAAGGACAGATCCGGAAGTTGAGGCTCCAGTACTTTGGCCACCTCATGAGAAGAGAAGACTCCCTGGAAAAGACCCTGATGTTGGGAAAGATGGAGGGCACAAGGAGAAGGGGACGACAGAGGATGAGATGGTTGGACAGTGTTCTCGAAGCGACTGGCATGAGTTTGGCCAAACTGCAGGAGGCAGTGGAGGATAGGGGTGCCTGGCGTGCTCTGGTCCATGGGGTCATGAAGAGTCGGACATGACTGAACAACTGAACAACAACAATTAAATGTTCAGGGCCTCAGCTATACAGTTGCAAATAAAATGTTTAAAGTGTGTTTTAAGTGCAATATACAATGTGACACTAGATGGCGAGCCTTATGGAAAATTTAATGTATTTTTTTAAAAAAAACGCTTAAAAAAAAGCATTTTCAGAACGGTTTTTATATGTGTGTAGATTCCACCCAGGTGTTTCCTATACATTTACATTGATATATTTTTGTGATGTAATGCAGTGCTATTTTTGTAGGGGGGAAAGGACCGGAACTCGCCATGAACGCCTCCCTTGTTGTCTTCTAATGGCAATGGTGCCGGGACTGAGTGCTGGCAAATTCCAGCTGAAAAAAAAACCCTGCATTTAAATGAGTTGATTAATAAGTATATTTATAGGCTGCCTTAGCTGGGTTTTTCTTTTTCTTTTAGCTAGGCTACTAGTACAGGGGTCCCTACAGACCAGGGGTTCTTGACCCGACGTACCAAGACGCCCCCTAGGATGGGTTTCAGGGGGTGAACCAGGTGCCAAAAAATGTGATTCCCCCACCATTCAGTTTCCTTCCTGTTGCTTTGAAATGTATATTTGTGAAGGGAAAAAATACTGGGAATGAGGTCCAAAGATTTCAGCAGATTCTCAGAGGGGTTTGTGACCCCCCAAAATATTAAGAACCACTGTTTTAGAGCCATAGGGTATCCCACCCCATTACCTGTGTGGGGCAGGAGCAGCAGATTCAGCTGCATCAGTGCTATTGGGCAGTTTCCAGGGACATCAGACAGGAATTGATATATTTCACAGAGTAGTTCTTTGTCCTTCATCCAGCACCTTTTGGCCAGTGTGGTGTAGTGGTTAAGTGCGGTAGTCTCGTAATCTGGGGAACCGGGTTCGTATCTCCACTCCTCCACATGCAGCTGCTGGGTGACCTTGGGCTAGTCACACTTCTTTGAAGTCTCTCAGCCCCACTCATCCCACAGAGTGTTTGTTGTGGGGGAGGAAGGGAAAGGAGAATGTTAGCCGCTTTGAGACTCCTTCTGGTAGTGAAAAGCGGGATATCAAATCCAAACTCTTCTTCTTCTTCTTCTTCTTCTTCTTCTTCTTCTTCTTCTTCTTCTTCTCAGAGAGTCTTGATGTACTGCCTCCATCTTACTCTAGGGGGTCTGCAAGCATGCAAGTTTTTGAGATTTAGGGTGGATCTACACACAGTGGGAAAACGCTATAGATAAGTCACAAATTAGATGATTATAACGAAAGAAAAAATCCCTATGGAAAATCGTGTATAAAAATTTCCTGCTCTCTGGGGCCATCTGGTGTGGCATATTGATAGTGCATTCAAATTGTTGTTTCATTCCTAATGTAGCTGAGTCCTTAATTTATGACTCAACAGAGAGAAGTGACAGCCAAATCCAGCCACATTTGAAGCGGGTAAAGCAAACTCTTTAGAAATAAAATCTTGCTGTCCACTCCAAAATGAATGGTCTTTTGGTGCCACTGAAACTTGCGTGATCAAATCCAACCTCTCAGTATTCAGTCACCAGGCAACCTGCAAAGTCGCCATCCAGTGAACACAATCCTTTCAATTCTGTCAGGCACCATGCACATTTAAAAATAAATAAAAAGTCCTTCTTGGGTTAACTAGGAGGTCAGAAGGAATGGGATCAAGCTACTTATGTGGGTGTGATGTTTGTGTTTTTTTACAGTGTGCTTTTACAGTCAAACCTCGGTTCCTGAATGGCTCTGTTTTGGAACATTTCAGCTCCTGAACGCCAAAAAAATGGAAGAAAATGCTCCGGTTTCCGAACGTTTTTCGGAAGCCGAACATCCGACGCGGCTGCCTCTTGAGTGCAGGAAGCTCTTGCAGCCAATCGGAAGCCACGCCTCGGTTGCCAAAATTTTGGAAGACGAACGGGCTTCCAGTACGGATTACGTTTGACAACCGAAGTTTGACTGTATATGTAATGAAAGCTGAGGATCATAGTAATATGGTGTGGATTATACATCACAAACTACCGAGGTCATTCTTGCGTCATTTTTGTTTTTAATTCCTTTTTGCGTTTAGCTTGTTTTTAACGTTTTATGATTTTATTGTTTGTTTTGTGTTTTTTTTAATGTTGTTGTAAACCTACCATAATAGATACCTTTTTGATACAGCGGTGCACAATTTCATTTTATTTTTAATAAATAAAATCCCAGCCAGTCTAAAATACATATCCTTGGAGAGCTTGGAAGAATGGTAGCTTTTTAGCAAGATGTCCAGCTAGTATCCAGTTACGCTGAGCTACTTTTTCTTTTTTCTTTTTAAAAAAGAAGCAGAAAACAAAATTTAACCAACCAGTAGTAGCAGGCAGATGCTGTAACTCAGGACATCTGTAGAAAACCGATGGAAATGTCATATTATGCAAGCATGTGTTTTTGTTGCTGCTCTGTGACAGTCCGCAGGGTGGGTGGGTGGGAACAAAAGGCATGTTCCAGTGATATAAGCAGCAATCATCACATTCGCTCGACAATGAATTTAAAAGAAGGCACATGCATATATCAGCACCGAATCTGTCACTTGTGGGTTGTTGTATTTTTTTTTAAAAAAGAAAACCTCTTTTACGTTTCAGATGATGAATATCGATTTGTAGCTTGCTCACCTTTGAGAAGACTGAGCAAAGGAGTTCAGTTTCCGTTTCAGGATGTGTGTGTGTGTGTGTGTGTGTGTGTGTGTTTTCACACCGAGGTGCGAAAGGGTGACTTGCATTACAACTTGCCGTGTTTCTAATTCATGCGGCTAAAAGTGAAGTGAGCTTCTTCCCCCCCCCCCTTCCCACCCCCGCACTCCCTGAACTGCACTGGCTTTCTTCTGCTTTTTTTGCCCATAAAAGGAGAAAAGCGGCACCACGTGACTTGCAGAGTGCGTGGAAGAAAGGGGGGGGGGAAGTCACAAGATAAAAAAAACCCTGTCTTATTTCAGTAGGCATTGATGCTGGTGTTTAGGAGTTGTTGCTCTCGGTGTTTGTGCTAGTCTCCGAGGGTATGTTGCTTCTCGGAAGTGTTTCTCCAGCTTTGTTAGCCTTCCTCACACTGCTTTTCTGATTCCACCAAAAGCGATGGGTTTTGCCCCGACTGTTTTGATGCGATGTTTTATTTTGGTACTGTAGCAGAGGGGCTCCACTGGATTTCAGTATTAACCAACAGTCCCCCGAGTAACCTTCAGTTCTGGGAAAGGCATCTTGATGAGGATGCATAATGAAATAATTTAATCATTTTGTGTTTCTGGAATTATGTAAGACCACTGGTGGTCGGGAGTGGGGGTGGGGAGTTGGACCTTTTATTTAGCTTGCTTGCATGTGTATTTTAAGTCACACGGGCAAACTGGCCCGATTTGCTAGATGATTTGCAAGCAGGTTTTGTTACTTGTCCTGAGCAAGAGATCAGCTGCGTCCCTTACAATTCCGGGCAAATATCTGCTGCTGCATGGAAAAATTAGACTGTAGGAAGCTGTTCTGTGCTGGATCAGACCATTGGTCCATCTAGCTGCCATTGGTTTTAGACAGACACCTCTGGGTTTTAAACCGCCCTCTCTGTGGAGATGGTGAGGGTTGAACCTGAGGCCACGCAGAATCTCTAACACTGAGCTATGGCCTAGGACAGTGTTTTTCAACCTTTTTTGGGCAAAGGCACACTTGTTTCATGAAAAAAATCACGAGGCACACCACCATTAGAAAATGTTAAAAAAGTTAACTCTGTGCCTATATTGACTATATATAAAGTAATTCTCTTGAATTTTTCATTTTTTCCCACGGCACACCAGGCAACATCTCGCGGCACACTAGTGTGCCACGGAACAGTGGTTGAAAAACACTGGCCTAGGAGCAGTGTTAGAAACTGAGATATGAAAGCTAGGAGGTAAAGGGCACCTTAAACCGAGGTTATGGGCGCAACAATGGAATGTCTTGGTGAGCTTTTTTATGACAAGAATAACAAGATTGCAAAGCTGAAAATGAATAAACTGCAGCTAAAATATTATGTTCATTTTTCACAGGGTCTAGTCCTTCCCCTGCCCACCCCCCTAAGAGGGTCTCTTCTCCAGTTTTCGGGGAGTAGCTGGAAGTGGGGAGCCAGAAAAAAGTCCCCCTTTCCTTTCACTCTACGTTTTAATCTGAAATCTTAGGCACAGTTCTGTGCCCAGAGCTCAGAAACTGCTCACGGTAATTATGAAATTCCCTGTCACAAAATGCACCTAGAACAATGGGAGTTTCAAATGCTGCCTAGGAAGTGTTCAGATTTAGGGAGTAGTTTTGGGTGCAGGGGGACGAGGCAAAGCCAAACCTTTTCTTTTTTTTACTTGGGAAAGGTTCCTCCCGGAATTAAGATTGGGATGACTGCTGAGATTGTTTTGGACCATTAGTGAATTACGGTGATAGCTGAGTCGGTAGAGCATGAGACTCTTTAATCTCAGGGTTGTGGGTTGGAGCCCCACGCTGGGCAAAAGATTCCTGCATTGCAGGGGGTCAAGCTAGGATTACCCTCGTGGTTCCTTCCAATGCCACAATTCTGTGATTCTATACTATTGGCAGAAATTCAGGAAGATAATTCCAGCTGAGATCTTCACTTCATGACATTTCACTTCATTTTTGAAAAATTTCATGACTCCCAAGGAGGTGTCAATCACTTTTTCAGGTCTTTTACTCTGAAACATTGCTAGGGATCTTCAGCCTATAATGCAGTGGTGGACGGCTTGGCGAGGTTGATGAGGTGCAAACACATTGGCAGAAACGCCAGATTGGCTCCGCTGATGCATTAAGAGCGGCAGACTCGTAATCTGGGGAACCGGGTTCGCGTCTCCGCTCCTCCACATGCAGCTGCTGGGTGACCTTGGGCTAGTCACACTTCTCTGAAGTCTCTCAGCCCCACTCACCTCACAGAGTGTTTGTTGTGGGGGAGGAAGGGAAAGGAGAATGTTAGCCGCTTTGAGACTCCTTCGGGTAGTGAAAAAGCGGGGTATCAAATCCAAACTCCTCCTCCTCCTCCTCCTCTCCCTCCTAGTAAGCAGCAACTATGCAACAGGACGGAGGTCAGGTGAGCGGTGGCAGCCTACCATGCCATCTGCTGCTGTGTGTATGTATTTATTTATTATTTGTATAATTTATTCATTGTCAGCTGGGTAGCTCAGTTGCTTAGAGAGTGGTGCTGATAATGCCAAGGTTGCAGGTTCGATCCCCTTATGGGGCAGCTGCATATTCCTGCGTTGCAGGGGGTGGACTAGATGGTCATCAGGGTCCCTTCCAACTCTACCATTCTATGATCTAGGTCTGTAGATGATCTCCCTTCATCCTTCACCGTTAAGTTCAGGTTGCCCAAAACGAGAGGATAGAATGAGATTGCAGAGTTGTCGGGCAGTATCATTTCTGATTGGAGTTTGTTAATAGTAATAATTTAGAAATCCTGCATGTAGAAAACCAGGATATCAAGGAAAATAGGTTAGGGCAGCTCTCTTCCCCTGATGTTCTGGTTTCCTGCAAGTAGGGGCTTCGCACACAACACCTGACTCCTCCAAAGAAGCTTGGGAACTGTGGTTTGCTCCCCACAGAGCTGCGATTCCCAGCACCCTTAACAAAGTACAGTATTCTTTGGGGGAAAGCCCTGTGCTTTAAATCTATGGTATGCAGTCTACGAAAAGTACCTACTCACCTGCAGTCTGAAGAAGCACGGCTCATGAGTTCTACAGGGTTATCTTGCGTAACATTTTGCAAATCACCCAAGTCCCAACACTGTCATTGCTAGACCACGTGGGCCTCCAGTGTCAGCTAAAGGTTCCCGGATGCTTCTCCTCTGTGCAGCCAGTGTTGCAATTTCCACATGAGACGCACGTGAGCAGTGGTCAGTTTGTTTGGAAGACCCATTTGCATGACGATTATGTTCTGCCTTCTACCGTTCAGCACGTCATCATAACAATTAAAGGACAGAATAGCGGAGGACTGGATCTTTTTTCAAAGAGAAAAGTCACCGGAGAGCCTTTTATCTTACTAGTCCGTGGTCGATGTTGTTTTTAACCATGCTGTTCCACAGTTCTTCCCACTCCCCTGACTTTAATTTTTAATGCAAGCTGGAAGACTGATCATATGGCCTTCATTATTTCTTCCTCAGCAGGGAACTTCCAAAGCAAGCAGCTGTGTATTGCCTTAAGTTAAATTGACTGTAAAGTGTGATTGCTCAAACTTGGCGTGTGTGATAAGCTTCTCTCCCAGAACATACAGTCAGGCA
Source organism: Lacerta agilis (assembly GCF_009819535.1). Taxonomy (NCBI): domain Eukaryota; kingdom Metazoa; phylum Chordata; class Lepidosauria; order Squamata; family Lacertidae; genus Lacerta; species Lacerta agilis. The sequence continues at coordinate 29,680,893 of NC_046314.1, read as the reverse complement.
GTTGAGTTATAGGTACTGAACTAGCTTCCTTAAAAAAAAGGGGGGAAAAGATGCTTTATCTATGGCTAAAACAATTTTGTTAGATGGCTCCTAAACTGTAACATATATAATTCTCTTTGCTTTACTGGAATATATTGACTAGGAACCAAAAGCTATGCATCTAAGTTTGAGTGGGGCTGTGCATTTCTCTGCAACAAGCTTCTCACCCTCTCTCTTACTACACTGCCGAACACTTTTGAAATCCTAGGGAATTTCAAAAGCAATTTGTAATGTGGCATGGGGACCTGCTATTCATTGAAAAAAAGTTTTCAAAATCCTCTGGGCATGACTAAAGTATGTGTTTGGATACCAGCACTCAATAATGTCTGCTGTGTCTCCAGCACCCAATAGTTCACCCGTACTTGAAAAAGAAATTTTGTTCATTGCGGAAAGCTTTCTTCTCCTTGCTTCATTCTTTTGTAGATGGGGATACTAAAGAACCAGGGTTTATGAATGTTACTAAGGTTAGGACATTCTTTCCAGTAGCACCTTAGAGACCAACTGAGTTTGTTCTTGGTATGAGCTTTCGTGTGCATGCACACTTCTTCAGATACATGAAGAAGGTATCTGAAGAAGTGTGCATGCACACGAAAGCTCATACCAAGAACAAACTCAGTTGGTCTCTAAGGTGCTACTGGAAAGAATTTCCTATTTTGTTTCGACTATGGCAGACCAACACGGCTACCCACCTGTAACTGGAACTAAGGTTAGGATTTTGTGGAGGTCATATGGAAAATTGAATCCACATAGACGCTAGAGTGAAGTCAGATGGCATCTTGGTCTTGCAGTCTATGTGGCGCTTGGACTTCAGGATTATGTCATTTTATACATAAGAGAAGAAACAGCGCTCAAAATTTGCCAGGCGCATTTTGCACCTGGCTATTGGCCGCTTGCGCCCAAGTGAAGATGTCCGGGCGCCAGAACAGCGCCTGATGTTTCCACCGCCTGGAGGTGCATGCCTGGGGGTCCTTGGATCTTCACACTGTAGCAACGCATCCTGTAGAATTCTATCCACTATATTTTATCTGCACAATCAGAATGAATTTCATGAACCCCAAAGTCGTATTGAAAAATATGACTTCTGAGCCACCTGGCCCCAAAATGGCAACTTGGCATTTAGTTTTGGCGGCTGTAACCCTGCTTTAAGGAACTGTTTGGTGCCTGGCTTTGTATATGTGAGTTTCTAACGCTGAGAAGAGATATTTAAGAAAGTGGTGGCTCTCTGTTTGACTCCATACAGTTACGAGGACGCTAAACAAAACTCTTAAAACGTAGTCGGAGGCTGTATGGACAGAATCTTCCAAAAGCAAGAGCGGCAGGGAGAGACACTATTCCTCCATGAGATGGAAAACAAAGGTCTGTCTTCTTGACCTGGAAGTAGTAATACATATTCAGTAGGCTGTATGTAAACGATGAAAACATGAGTCCAAGACTATCTAGGTGGCTTCAGTGAATGATCATTGGGAGCTTCCATGTGGGAGTTTATTGTGGACTCCATGCTGTTCGGGCCTGCAGCTTTTTCGCAGCTTCTCCACGATGTTGTCCTCCTCAAAATGCCATCCCAGATGATCTCCCCACCCCACCCCAGTTTAATATGGCTTTACCACTTCCACTTTAAAAAAATACATACATCAAGTTTTTCCTGCTGCAGTGGAAAATCTTGTGTGCCCATGGTGTACGTGCTTCATGCCATGGCTGACCCCAAAGGTCAGATAACTTTCCTCACGAGAAAGCGGCCCTGTGAGGAGGAACCTTTTACTTCATGTTCTTGAACAGGTTCGGTTTTCAGAGGCTGTGGACTTCAATGTGGCTGTGTTCAATTTGGGTTTTAAGCCAGGCTGTTTTGCAAAAGAGACTGCATTCAAAAATATCCCGTTTCTGAACCTATTGGGCATGCTTTGGTTCATCCATGGCTCTTATAGGTGTGGCATTGATGGAGGGGGGGCTATCATCTCTCAAGAATGTAACCAAGCAGGACAAAGGAGGAACCTGGCTGTTTCAATTCAGCTACAGTATGTGAATACAAAAGGTGACAATCCATTTGTGGTCGCAGCTGAAGCACTGGTAACCCCGCTGAGGGAGAAGTGGTGCTGCCCGATGCAGTGGCTTCACCTTGTGTAGTGGCTGGGCCCGGCCCTCCTGAGGTTCCCTGATTAGGATACAAATAAATCATTTGAGGAGCAGAGAGGGGGCAACCATTTCTCCTCAGCTGAGGAAAAAAGGGTGGGCTTTCTGTAACTTGAACCAAAGGATTGCAAACCGCCTTGCAACCTTCTCTTCAAAGTCTGGTTTAAAGCTAACTACGAAGAGCATTAAACTTAATGCAGGTGCAAATGTGCACCATGGTTCATGATGAAAAGAGACACAGCAGACAGTTTGCATGAGAGGGACCGCCCCCCCCCACGGGGCGTTGTGGGCATGGAAAACTAGAAACATCAAACAAAGTTTCTTTATTTGTACATGACAGGTTATTTGAGCTGCATTCCACTTACAGTGCAATTATTTAATAACAATGTTCTGGATTTAAAATTGGCAGGTTTCGCTCTTCACTTAGATCTCTAGGAGACATTGGAGGATTCCTGAAGAGGTAAGATCACATCTATCTATCTATCTATCTCTATCATCTATCTATCTATCTCTATCATCTATCTATCATCTACCTATCATCTATCTATCTATATCATCATCTATCTATTCTTGTTGGTTGCTTACTTCAGTACCTAGAAAGCTTTTGACCTCCACCGCTCGTTTTAACTGGAATAGTTAGTCATCACTATTTTGGAATCCCTGCTCTGGGAACTTTGAAAGTGCACAAAGACACAAAAACTTTGATTTCCTCTTCCCCTCCTCGGCCCAGTTCTCTATTTCTCATGCTTTGCTTCCAGCTACTTTCACAGATTCCGTTCCGACTCGCTTCGTAGGGAATGCTGATGGGCAGGATCAAATTGGGGTAGTAGTCACAAAGAAATTCACCCTTCCTCTTTCTGGCAGGAGGGGGAAACCGCTTCATTTTTGAGAAGTGGGAGGAAGAAAATAACGTACAGTGAAGTCATCCTTAAAATTGGCATTGTAGTCAGCGGTTTACGAAGGGCACCACTTGCCACATGCCTTGGGAAGACGTTGCCACAGCAGAGGCTGATGACTTTCAGTAACCTGAGGGGATGTAGAATCCTTTGATAAATGCAAAATAGCATACCATGTATGTGGTAAATCGTGCGCACAATTGGAACTATCCTTCCATTGGACGGCTTGCAAAATCGGAGTGGGGAAAGGAATCTGGCCGGATCCGTATCTCCACCCCCCCCCATGGGCCAGTGCTGCCCGCTTGTCAATCATCTGTTGTTGCAATGAGGTCAGGTTTTCTTTTACCTGCTTTGTTTGCAGTCAAACTGTATAGACCAAAAAGTGTGTGCAGCGCCTCGTGAGCGCTGGCGATTGACCAACTGTCCACGCTGGGGAAGTCCTAGGGACAGTGCTTTCCCACCTCTGTCAGCTGATAGCTGGCAGTTCTGGAAGTTCTGCTCAAGGGGCATCTGCTCAGCAAAAGCCCCTTTCATCCAAGCCCTGCCCTTACCTGCCCCACACCTGACATCCTAGATGATGCCAGGTATAAGGCAGGTGGGTGTGGCTTGGGGCAAATAGGCAGATCTGGTGAACCTAATTGCACCTGTGTGCTGGAGATTCCTCATCCTTGTTGTAGGAAGATCAGCCTGAGTCTTTTAAATAGTGTTTTATATAAAGTAATTGTTTTATTGATGATTATTTGTTGATTATTTCATATGATTTGGGCTGCAATTTTGATGTTAAGTAATTGTTATTTATTGCTTGTAAGCCACTTTGGGGTTCATTTGAATGAAAAGCGGCTAGGGCTGGGCGATATCTGGCTTTCCGCATCGTGATATATCAGTAGCTAAATACCTCAATATGCTGATATATCACAATGTCTGAAATGTATCTTGGCCACTTCCTCTGCCGTAGAGGAGGAAGAAGCAGCAAAGATACATCAACCAGCCCTACAGTGAGAAGCCCTGATACCTCTCCAGTTCACGTGCGAACCTGAGGGGCAATTTTTTTTTTTTCACTGTTCAGCCTCCTGCCCCTCCACTGAGCGAGACCCCATACTGCTCTGGCTCATGTGAGCTGCAGGGGTGGGGGGCTCCCTCAAAGGCACAGGCAGGCAGGCAGGCAGAGCCTGAAAGGTGCTCACACAGAACCTTCTCAGACTCTGTTTGCAGGCAGTTTGACCTGGCACAATGTATTTGCCCAGGGACACGGATGGCTCTGTGGGTTAAACCACTGAGACTAGGGCTTGTCAATCAGAAGGTCGGCGGTTCGAATTCCCGCAAAGGGGTGAGCTCCCATTGCTCGGTCCCTGCTCCTGCCCACCTAGCAGTTCGAAAACACGTCAAAGTGCATGTAGATAAATAGGTACTGCTCTGGCGGGAAGGTAAATGGCGTTTCCGTGTGCTGCTCTGGTTCTCCAGAAGTGGCTTAGTCATGCTGGCCACATGACCCGGAAGCTGTACGCCGGCTCCCTCGGCTAGTAAAGAGAGATGAGCACCACAACCCCAGAGTTGTCCGCAACTGGACCTAATGGTCAGGGGTAGAGATGTGAAGGTCCGGGGGAAAACTGGAAAAATTTGGAAAAAACCCTGTTTCCCTCCCCTGAAGCCTTTTTTGTTTTTTTCTGAAAAATTGAAAAAATTGTATTAATGTATTGCCCACTCAAGTGGTCCGAAACAGTATCGTGATCTGAATGCCATTTAAGCAATTTATCAACATATCTCCCAGCTCTGAAAGCTGCATAGCGATACCATCAGTCAAATCAAATCAAATTATAAGTCTGAGGTTAGTGTGCCGTTAACATTCTGCAAGGGAAAGCGGGGAACATAGAGGGCCTTCTCTGTGGTGGCACCCAGAATGTGGAAAACTTTCCTGAAAGAGGTTTGGTTGGCGCCCTCTCTCTTCAGTTTTAGGAGAGGCGGCGAAGACTTTGTTTATTCCACTGTGCCATTAGGTTAAAATCCTGTACTTGCTTAGCTGGAGGTGGGCTCAATCACTTCAGTGGCGCTTCTTTTTTGAGTATGCATGCATAGGATCGCAACCTCCTGCTTTGACCATGTATTTTGAAGCTGACATGGTTATTTTATGCCTCACTCAAACTGTGAGTCAACAGTGTGATGCAGCAGCTAAAAAAGCCAATGCAATTCTGGGCTGCATCAATAGGAGTATAGCATCTAGATCAAGGAAAGTAATAGTACCACTGTATTCTGCTCTGGTCAGACCTCACCTGGAATACTGTGTCCAGTTCTGGGCACCACAGTTCAAGAAGGATACTGACAAGCTGGAACGTGTCCAGAGGAGGGCAACCAAAATGGTCAAAGGCCTGGAAACGATGCCTTATGAGGAACGGCTTAGGGAGCTGGGTATGTTTAGCCTGGAGAAGAGAAGGTTAAGGGGTGATATGATAGCCATGTTCAAATATATAAAAGGATGTCATATAGAGGAGGGTGAAAGGTTGTTTTCTGCTGCTCCAGAGAAGCGGACACGGGGCAATGGATTCAAACTACAAGAAAGAAGATTCCACCTAAATATTAGGAAGAACTTCCTGACAGTAAGAGCTGTCCGACAGTGGAATTTGCTGCCAAGGAGTGTGGTGGAGTCTCCTTCTTTGGAGGTCTTTAAGCGGAGGCTTGACAGCCATCTGTCAGGAATGCTTTGATGGTGTTTCCTGCTTGGCAGGGGGTTGGACTGGATGGCCCTTGTGGTCTCTTCCAACTCTATGATTCTATGATTCTATGCTCTCTTAATGACATAGAGCTGGAGCCTTCATTGATGCATTGAATTTCCCCCCTCGTTTATTTTTGTTGGTTTTTTTTGTGTGTGTTTTAAATATGGGAACTGCCTCGGGGGCTGAAAAAAGAGTCTGAAATGTCCCTAAATGAACTAAATAAATAATATAACCGCAACATTCACCGTACCACCCTAACTGCAGCACTGAGTTTATTCTGCTCCCAAGGGAAGGCTGAGTAGTGTCTGAATCTGCTCGTCTGTGAGGTATCTGACATGCAGAATTATAGGCTGAATGGTTTGGCCCAGGCCTTCGGAAAAGTTGTGGAAATGGCTTTTTATGGTTGCTTTTCACACCCACTTACACGCAGACGAGGAGCAGCCTTAAAAAATGCTGGTCACTCAGAGTTATGTGCACAATATATTTTACTCCATATAAGAATTTTGGTGTCTCTGAGGTCACTCAAACAGAAGGCAGGTTAAATGGCAAATTTAAACCCTCTTTTCAAGCCCAGACCTTAAAGTGCTCAGAATCATGTAGCAACCGTGTGTTCTGATTTTTAGAGCAAAATGAAACAGGCATCTGCAGATGGATGCCATTAGAGGATGGCTAAGACAAGTTGAAATGAAGTGTCACCTTTAAAAGTATCACTGTACTTTGGTTTTTGATTAAATGGGACATGCCTACTGTTCGTAGGCTGTAATTGCTGCTTTAAATGTGCAGCTCTAATTTAATTGACGGGAGTCCCAAAGATGGATATGTACTTGGTTAGATAGGGATAATACTAAAACCTACATAATGTCAGGGGCATAGTGACTGCGGGTCACTAAACATTGTTACCTGCGAGTAAGTTGCATTGAATCCGGTGCTCTTTACATAGTCAATGTACCTGTAGTTGGTTTTGTTTGTTTGCTTGTTTCAAGTGAGATATTGTGATATGAGATTTAGGTTTTGTATTCTGGGCCTTGGCCTCTCTCTAAGCCAACATTGTATTTGGGCTGGGTGATATCAACATCGCAGTATATCACCAGCTAAACATCGTGATATACCAATATATCACAATGTCTGAAATAAGGATGGAGCTCTGAGAGGCATTGACTGGCTTCACGCTTTTCCCCACGTTGTGAGTTTTTTGCATAGCACACAGGCACATCGTGATTCACGATATATGGCCAGGTCAAAAACTACGAAGCCTATATCACGATATGGACTTCAAACTGGTTTGGGACAATATATTGATATATCACCCTGCCCTAGGTAAAGGGACCCCTAACAGTTAAGTCCAGTTGCGAATGACTCTGGGTTTGCGGCGCTCACCTTGCTTTTCGCCGAGGGAACCAGCGTTTGTCCGCTTCCGCGGACAGTTTTTCCAGGTCATGTGGCTAGCATGACTAAGCTGCTTCTGGCGAAGCCAGAGCAGTACACGGAAACGCCGTTTACCTTCCCGCCAGAGCGGTACCTATTTATCTACTTGCACTGTGTGCTTTCGAACTGCTAGGTTGGCAGGAGCTGGGACTGAATAATGGGAGCTCACCCTGTCGCGGGGCCTCGAACCGCCAACCTTCTGATCGGCAAGTCCAAGCAGCACAGTGGTTTAAACCACTGCGCCACCCGCGTCCCATCGCCCTGCCCTACTTGGTGTTAAATGTGAGAATGTTCTTCTGTGCCTTTCTCTCTCTCTACCCATATATGTTATACTTCCATACATTCGATGAATGTTGACATTGCAGCCCCTTTTCATTAACTGTTAGCAGTTAGGATTTTAAGAACAAAGAAGAAAGTCTAAACTGTGACGCTAAAGGAGAAGTTGCTTGAGCAGGGTTTGTGTACATGTAAACCCCAAGTATCACATGAGATGATTACTGACTCCCCGATTCCATTGTTGCAGATTACTGAACCAGATTCAAGACAAACACATTTCCAGGTAAGAAATTACTCGGTGTATCAAATGCTTTCTTACGTAGCATACCGATTAATATTTTTAGGTCTGTTTTGTAAATCTAGCATTGTTTTGTTTCATTTATATATAAATACACTTGTCCACAGGCTAAAGTTCTGTAGGGACCTAATCACACAAGGAGCACTACATAATTATCCCTTCAACCAAAGGGAATGCCAAAAACCATGGTACCCTTTCAGTTCGTTGGAGCCTTGGGTGCTCCCCAGAACCACCAAAAATTCATTTTTAAGTTAGGAGGAGAATGTACATCTACATAACACATAGCCTATTCAGTGTTTTTATAGGGCCATTTTGAGCAGGTTATCTTGGCCGGGGGAAAGTTGTAGCTGGTAAAGCAGCAAAAAGCTAGTAGAAAAACACTTTCAGCCCCTGAGGCCTCTTGGCCTTCTGGAGATGGGTGTTGCATCCAGGAATATCCTCGGAATAGGAAACTGGTGTGAAGACGCATCCAGAACAGGCGATGGATGTATATCCTAGACTAGACCTAGCAACACAGGGCCTTTATCTTGCCAGAATTAAGTCTCAGTTTATTGGCCCTCATTCATCTGGGTACTGGTCCAGAACTTACAGGGCCACATCTGATTCAGATATAATGGAGAAATAGACATACTTGTAACAATAGTAACTGGACATTTGACTCCAATGAGATAACAGTATTATCATGCTGTACCATCCATAAAAAATAGGTGGTCCCATTTATCCTTATTATCAAAAGTTATCCCTTTATTTTCAGAGCATCAGTCTTCTCGGATATTAGGGGTGCCTCTCATTTCCATATTGAATAATGGCTGCCTTTATCTTGGACAGCGCAGCTTCAAATGGACCCTTATTTGTTGACATTTTGATTTAGCAACGCTCATTGTTTGAGTACCACTGCAGTGATGCACATTGGAGACCCTCGGGCAAAGGGTTCCATCTGCAGGGAAGGATTTTGATTGTAGAGTGGTGGAGAGCTATGCTATATGGTACATTAAAAGAAGCAGATGAGCCAGAGACCGGTCTGTTTTTCCTGTGTAGCAGGAACAAATCTGGATGCTTACTATTGCAGGACATGTTGCCAGAAATGGACTTGGAGCCACACCCAGGCAAAGTTAAAAAACAGGATGCCGTTTCGTAGTGTGCGAACGGCATCTGGAAATATCATAGACCTGATGCTTCTTTCAGGGGGGGGGGGGATGGAGAACAGTTTTGCTTATAAGTAGATAAATGTCCACTGTGGTATTTTTATAAAGGCTCTCTTAATACTGAGTAGTGGACTCTCTTGAATACTGCAGTTATAAAATGTCATTCAGCTAGTGGAAAAAAATGACTTTTCCTTATGTATAACAGTAACAGTATAACAGTAAACAATTTTAGGGTGGTTTTTTTGGGGGGGCTGTATACTGTTCCATTTGCACTGGAGACATCTCTGGGTTTTTAGTTTGTGAGCATTTTAGATGAGCTCTGAAAGCAGAAATTTAAATGATCCCCATTTCCTGTAACTATTAGTAGAAGCAGTTGCTGTCATCATCACAGTTGTTAAAAACCCGAACTGTCACAGTACAATAAAATAACTCTGTATTCTAAAGCCCTTGGTCCCCCCCCCCCTCAGAAAGCTGTAGCCGCCAGACCCCTACTTAAATGGTTTTCCACCCACCCAAGAACCCCAGCACTGGGATTTCCAAAGCATGTGTGACACAGCTAACGAAATTAATGGGGGGGGGGAGCAGAAGAGCGAAAACGATGCTACTCTTTTCTCAAGAAATTTAATGCCAGAGAACAGCAATAGCAAATTATCTGCTGGAACTAATAGGCAGCAGTGAAAAGATTAAGAAAGCCAGAGAGAACTTTGTTCGCTATAATTCAAAAATCGAATAAAGCCCGGAAAACATGGAAGCAAAAAGTACTTCAGAGGGTTTTAAGCAGAACTACGGATTAATGCTGGCAATAAAGATCAGCACTCGGATCTTAATTTATTTTAAGCTGCCAGTTTCTTCTGTAAATCTAAAATGATCTCAGGAATTCATAATTTTGAGGTGCCTGAACTTTTATAGTCAGCTCCAGCTGTTCATGACATTAGCACTGTGTTTTTTTTGCCAGTTGGTGTGAAATGCAACAGATAAGAGGGGGCTATTCATCTACTGCAGCCTTAAAAGCTTGAATTTGTGTCCTGAAAACAAATGCCGCACAGATTTAATAAGCTTGTGACTTGTGTGGAGGAACTGGGCATGAGGCAAACATTCTCCCCTTTGGTCGCCAACTATTTGCTGCTTACTGGTTCTTGGGTCGTGTCACCCGGGGGCAGCATCTTGTGATGCAATCCTGAGCAAAGCATCAAAAGGGCTCCCACATTATTGGCAAGGGCAGTCATTGACAGCATCCCTGCATACATAATGTAAACATGGGAGCTGTGCACTTAATACCTTGATATCTCCTTGATTCACAGCGACAGATTATTGATTCATTTTGCTGTGTTGTAAAAAGAACCCCAGCACTAACATTTTATCAATTTTTAAAATATTGAATAAAACATGAGAACTAGAAATGCATGTGGACTTGTCATCATTTTATCTATCATCTACCTATTATCTATCTATCTATCTATCTATTTATCTATCTATCTATCTATCTATATCAGTCTGTGGCTGAGTCCAGCTGATCCTTGTACAAAACACAGCCTGCTATAGATCGCTACCTACAGTGAGAAGTATTGGCTATCCTGAATGCCTACTTACAGTTTTCGAAAATGCAAGTACTGTATCTGCAATGCGCTTTTTGCCCCGCTTCCGTTTTGCTCTTCGGAAGGCAAATATTGCCACTTAGTGGATGACTCCTCTAACTGCAGTATCTTCAAAAGATAAATGGAAGGCCTGTTGTTGATTGGCATGTTTGGCCTTGGTTGCCAAAGTTCTTAAATTAAATGGAGACTTTGCCCAACATGTCCATATTGAATTTCTATGTGGTTATAAAGAAACTCATAGAACCATAGAGTTGGAAACGACCCCCAAGAGCCATCTAGTAAAAGGTAGGTAAAGGACCCCTGAATGGTTAAGTCCAATCAAAAGCAAGTATGGGGTTGCAGCGCTCATCTCGCTTTCAGGCCAAGGGAGCTGGCGCTTTCTGGGTCATGTGGCCAGCATGACTAAGCCGCTTCTGGCGCAATGATACACCATGACGTAAACCAGAGCGCACGGAAACGCTGTTTACCTTCCCGCCACAGTGGTACCTATTTATCTACTTGCACTGGTATTAAGGTTACCAGATTTTTTTCAATGAATCTGGGGACACTTTTCAACTTCAATGGATTTTGTATGGGGACTGATTAGTAAATCTGGGGACTGTCCCTGGGAAACGGGGTAACCTTAGCTGGTATGCTTTCAAACTGCTAGGTTGGCAGGAGCTGGGACAGAGCAATGGGAGCTCACTCTGTCACTGGGATTCGAACCGCCAGCCTTCTGATTGGCAAGTGCAAGAGGCTTTAGACCACAGCACCACCCATGTCCCTCATCTAGTCTAACGCCCTGCCATGCAGGAATCTCAACTAAATCTCATGCATGTCTTGACAGCATGTCCAACATTAGAACAATAGTATAAAAGCTATAAATGTGTAACAGGGAAGGAAACAGGATTCCTTATCAAATATAGAAAAATCAAGATTAAGGAGCCTATTTATTAATGTATTATTAGATTAAGAAATGTTTCAAAGAATAATCATGTAAACTTGATTCAGTCATAGCAATATAACAACAACAAAAAACCCAAACCTACATACCAGTACTTTCACCCAACAGCCCTAAGAATAAACCTAGAGGGGGAAAATACTCCTGTAATAAAAGGAATGGGGACCAATTGGGGGGGGGGAGCAATGACAACGAACACCACTTGTAAAATCACTTTCCTGTGAGTATTTCAGATGCACTGCTCCCATCTCTAGGCATCTGAGAGTGTAGACTATGCACAAAACCAAATTCCAGGAGGCAAATCTGAGGTTCTCATTGCCTTTGCTATAGGGGACTCCTGATGCCAATATGTGGCTGTTTGCAGAGGAGCCTGCTGGTGTGGGAAGATAGCAAGTGCACAGCAAGAGGCCAAGATGTGACTTCATATGCAGCATTCAAAACTCCCATTATTCTAGGCTCATTTTGTGACATGGAATTTCATTGGCGTGAGCCGTTTCTGAGCTCTGGGTGCAGTACTGCGCCTGAGATTTCAGATTAAAACTGCTGAGTGGAAGAAAAGGGGGACCTTTTTCTGCCTCCCCCACTTCCAGCTGCTCTCCAAATACTGGAAAAGAGACCCTCTTAAGAATATTAGGCGGGTGGACAGGGGAAGGACTAGAGTATGTGGAAAATGAACATGATATTTTAGCTGCAGTTCATTCATTTTCAGCTTTGTATTTTTGTCATTAAAAAGTACATCTAGACATTCCGTTGTCGCACCCACAACTAAGGTTTAAGGTGCCATTTAGCTCCTAGCTTTCATATCTCAGTTTCTAACACTGTTCATATGAGATGCATGAATATATAGGTTAGCGTTTGTTTTTGTTGTTTTGCTGTTTACGCACCCTTGGATAGCTGGGCATTATTATTACAGAGGTGACATGGCAACATCCTTTTTGCAGCCGGGGTTATGTCTCTTTGCCTTGCCAGTGCAACTGGTGGCCTTCCACTTCCAAAATGCTTCAGCGGTGGGTGGTAAACTAAATAGAGGACTTGGGCTGTGCTGCTACCAATCAGCGCTGCACAGAATAAGTGGGTGTGAATAGACAGCAGGGAACAACTTTCTCTCAACAACAGGTTTAGCACGAGACTCTTAATCTCAGGGTTGTGGGTTTGAGCCCCATGTTGAGTGAGAGATTCCTGCATCGCAGTGGTACGAACTAGGTAGCCCATGTGGTCCTTTCCAACTCTACAAATCTGTGATTCTATGATTCCTTTCGTTCTGTAGGCTAGTTTTCTAAAATGGATGTGCCAGTTAGCCCACAGCCTCTCTCTCTCTTTTAGCTTAATGTTTTGCCTGATGGATATTACTATATTTTTCCATGTATAAGACACCCCCATGTACGACACGACCCCTATTTTTTTTGAACCCCAGATAAAGAAATCAATATTTTAAACATCAAACAGAACAACTTTGAGCCCCTGTGCATTCACCATCTGTGTATAAGATGGCTCCCAATTTTAGACTACCACACGGGAAAATACGGTACATGAGACTTGTTCCAATCTTGTATTTTCATTAGTGATCTGGTTCAAATTCCAACCTTAGCCGATTTGAATTTTTCTATGAAGCTGCCCGTGCTACACATCGCTGATGTGCAAGTTACTCAGAAATCATTTCCATTTTTTATTTCTAAGCATGACATGTAAAAATAATTTCTTGCTGAAATTCAGAATGCTCAGCGAAAAGCACTGTGCGCGCTCGCATGCATGCACATTTTTGTAAGCATGTGTGAGAGAGACATTTCTCTTTTAGTTGTAGCGTCAAACAGCAGAGGGCACTGCGGGATTAATAAAACCCATTCTGAGCTCCTGTTGCTCCCCCCACCCCACCCCACCCCTTGCTTCATGTGAAGCCATGTTGAATGAGCAAATGTCTCTAGACTGGTCTGCGAGTTTTAAATGTCTCCTTTACAGGAAATCCACTGTGTAGCACTGCAGGGTTGTCCAAACAACTGCACAATGTCCACTTCTGTGCATATGTTTAACTTTGCTCACATCGCTGAACAATGTCTGTTTTCTTTGCATAATAGATCACTTTAGTCACGTGCACCTAGTATTATGAAAGGAGCAAATGATATTTGCCATAAAGGGTGTCTCTGTGTGTGATTAATCATCCCTGTGGATTTGTCATGGCTTAAAACTAGCAGCTTTTGGACAAACTGGATCTTGAATGTATAAGTGGGACTTTGTATAAACTTAATTGTCTTAACAAGATGTTACTGTATAGGTTTTAGTGCTGGGTCGAGATTAGTTTCTACTTGCTTACTGTTAAATGCACCACTTTTTTAATTTTAAAAAGCCCACTATTTACATTTTATAGTTTTTTAAAACTTGAAATGTGTGCTTGCTTGTATTTGAGAGCATTTTTTGGTTTTTTTATCAGCCGCTGGCCTTTTTTTTATTGCAGACGAACCATTACGTTCGCTTTTCTGGGCAATAGGCCCCTGTTCTAAGGGACAATAAGAATTTTTTGCCCTGTAAATTGATTGAGGAGAGCTGGCTGATCTTAAGCCTTTCTGTAGTTAAACCCGATTGATGTCTTGCCCAAGTATTTCCACTGTTTCAGCCGGGACATAATGCAGAGGTGATACTTTTTGCTCATTAATATGTGCCCAGCTGTTATGTAATCTGTCCACCTATTAAAAATAAATAAATGTGTGGTTTGGAGGGCCCGTGGAGAGGACATTTAAACAGAGCGAACAAAAATGTCAGGGTTATTCAGGATGTCATAGGAGCCCACGGATCTCTGCAGGATCTCAAATGCATACATGGAGCTTCCTTGGTCACTTCCACACAGAACAGAGCTGTTGCAGTCCTCACAGCAATTGGAACAATCTATATACATGTGGAAGCTGGGAAGGGAAGTCTTGGAAGATCTGTCCTTTAAAATTAGTCTGTGGGCCAAAGTAGACGAGACATGAAATACGTAATCAGGAGCCCTCTTCATTTTCGCTTACAAATGAACAAGATGCAGGTGGGGAAACCACAAGCAGGGCTCAAGCACAGGAGCACTGCCCCCCCCCCACTTAGAATTGTAGAGTTGGAAGGCACCCAGAGGACCATCTCTAGTCCAATGCAGGGATATGCAGCTGTCCCATATGGGGATCGAACCTGCAACCTTGGCATTATCAGCACCCTGCTCAAACCAGCTGAGCCATATAGGTGGGGCTAAAGAGATAGAATTCAAGGTATATGACTCTTGAATACCAATTGTTGGGGGACAATGGGGGAAGGCTGTTGCTTTTGTGCCCCGGCAAAAGGCCTTAAACTGGACTGGACATAGTTGCAAACAGGATGCTGGACCAGACAGACTCTTTGGTGTTATGTTGTGATGGGTGCAGTTCATCTGCTCTAATATTAATTGTGGTTAAGGCTAACCAGGATTTTCCTTGATCCGAAACCATGGCTGAAGGACAATGTCCCTTATGAAAACCTGGTTATGCTTGATGGTGGCTAAACAGCAAGGAAGGGAGAACTTGTTCCCAGTGGGCAGGGGTTGCAGTAAGAGAGCCCACGTTCACAAGGCAGGATCCCAGTTTGCAAACTCGCCAAGTACAGCAGCACAACTGCAAAAGGTCACACAGTGGAGCACTGAAAGATATATGCAGAGTATATATGCATGTACAGCTGTACCTTGGTTTTCGAACAGCTTAGTTCTCAAAGGTTTTGGTTCCCAAACGCCGCAAACTCAGAAGTGACTGTTCTGGTTTGTGAACTATTTTTGGAAGCCGCACATCCAATGGGGTTTCCGGGGCGCCCAACTGGCTGCAAGATGTGCTTTGGTTTCCGAACGTTTTGGAAGTTGAACGGACTTCCGGAACGGATTCTGTTTGACTTCCAAGGTACGGCTGTATATTGTGATGGGGAAAATATGGAAAAGGGGTTCTATCAAAACCCGGCTGAACAACCAACCCAACCACTCTCCAAAATCTCTTTGATAAGAAAGGGAGCTCTGAATCCCTGAGTCATAAAGCTATATTGCTGCGTTAAATGCCGAAGAAAATAAGTTGGGCATGACTCCCAGATTTAGAGGATGGGGGCGAGGGATGTATGTTCCCTGTGGAAGCTTTCGCCGGAGGGAGAAGAGTGGGAAATGCACAAGGATCTGTCTCATACATTTAGCAGAAACACCGTTCCCTACGGCTCCACCTTCTGGGGAGGCTGCCTTGAACTGTTAGCAGCTTTCTGAGAAAACATCAAACCTGGCATAGACATTGACACATTTCTTCAAAAATGTAAGAATAAATGCTTTTTGTGGGGGGGGGTTACTGAGAAATGTAGGGAACTGGAAGTGTGAGGCACCCCCATTTCCTCTTCCTGTACTTCTTAAGAACTCAAGAGCAACTTGGGGCCCTTTTGCACATTACACCTAGGTAAACCCAGGGTTTGCTATCAAGCACGCACTTGACAGAGAACTACAGCTTTTCCTCGTGGTACAAGTTTCGTTTGAAACATGGGCCATTCAGCTCTGATGCATTTGTCTTGGTCGGTGTAGAGAACCCCTGCAGGTATATGAATCTATGAAAGGGTTCCCCAAACTTGGGTCTCCAGTTGTTTTTGAACTACAATTCCCATCATCCCTGACCACTGGCCCTGCTCACTTGGGATGATGGGAGTTGTAGTTCAAAAAGAGCCGGAGACCCAAGCTTGGGAAACGCTGATTTATGGGATCAGCTGGCTTGCCTTTTCTAATTTTATGCCTTGAGAGTAACTAGGGTGGTTTGGAACTAAAATACACTTCGAGATTGTAATCTGATTTCATTTTTATGATGAGGTAAGTTTTTTTTATAAAAAAACTGAAGTCGGAAGCATGTAATCCCTCATTACATTATAATATGACAGTAATTGTCCTTCAGAATTATTTAGCATGAATGTTGTGTTCTGTGTACTCACCCTTATGCATGACAAGGTTGGTGATAGTGGAATACTATTGATGGTGTTGAAAGTATGTATATTTTTTACTGAACGAGGTGTAGTTGTGTTTTTAAGGTTAATTTTTTAATCCTGATTGATTTTAACCAAGTTGCAACGTATTGCAAACTTCGATTTGAGAAGCAGATGTGATCCTGTTGCCTATCCAATCCTTTACTTTCATATAAACTGGTTATGCTTTCCTAAAGTGATGGTGGTCTTGCATGTTTTAATACATTGTATGCAAAATGTCACTAACTGAAAGGGTTTGACATACCTGCTGTTAGAGAGGGAATCCAGCAAGGTTTTCATGTGCTGGTTTTAAGCCGTGAAAACACATTGAAAGTGGTAAATTGGTTTTTAAGAAGACTCAGTAAGGCGCTGGACCAACCGCTAAATTCACCCACAGGTTTGGTCAAGCCCCGTATCATTCACTACCCTTTCAGCAATGAGCAGAGCTGCTACAAATACAGGAAAATGGTGCTTCTATCTGTATACGTAATACCTTGTTTTATTGCACTTTGCAGATATTGCTCCTTACAAGGATGTGGGTGCAGCTGCTTCCATGGGAAGGAAGCCCCCCCCATCCCCACCACTGCCCCTCTTCTGGCCATGGGAGTGGGGCTGGCTAGGGATGGACATGGGCCTAGCCGGGGGGTGGGGGTGGAGGCAGCTGCCCACCCCCCAAAAAACAAGAAAAATCAATACAAATCGGAGGTTTGCCCTCCTAACAAAAGCCTGACCCCCCCCCCAACAAAAATCCTGGCTATGCCCATGCTCCTACCAGTTTTTTTCCCCTCCTTCCCCTGCACAGCCACTACAGTATAGTGTAAATTTAACTTTTATGCACACTGGGAAACCAACAAAATTTGTGTGACTTGCTTTATTTCGGTGATGTGGAACCAAACCTGCAAAATCTCCGAGGTATGTCTGTATTACAATGGCATTTGTTTATAATGTGCTCCATTGAATTCTTCTTGGCCATTATTTCATTACTGAAATCTGATTATTTAGGAGGCCGTATAACAAATTCTTACATGTAAATTAATTCTCAGTTAAAGCAGCTGGGCAGATAAGAATCATCATCTCATCATTTTATTATTTATACCCTGCCCATCTGGATACTCACACAGAAATACTTTTACAAGATCGACTGCCCAGTATTTAATGTAAGCCATTTATGACATACCAGTAGCTTGAAAGGGGCAAAAAACAAACAAAAACAACAACAACAACAAGCCAATCAACTCTCATTGGTTGTAAATAAGCTATTGCTTATTTGCACTCCCAAGTAATCAAAAGTGAATATAGAAATAAGGTCAACTGTTTTGTGTCGTCGAATAGAAAGGTAAGGTTAAGAAAGAAACAAAACTCTTCTTGGATATATTTTGTATGGACAAATTGGAACAGTTTTACAGTTCTGCTTTTCTTGAATGAAATGCAACACAGTAACGCTGAAACAAAAAACAAAAAAGGAGGGAAATATGTCATAATGTTGTACGTACATTTTTCATTCACGCCTCTGGTCAATCACACTTTCCAGGTTTTCGCACTGCACTAAAAACCTGCAAAAGCTTTCTGACCAGAGACAATGCAAGTCTGCCTCTATTGCCCCACTTCAAACTCACGGAAATACTATCTCAGCAACGAAGGTTGATTTTGGCATCTCTCTGTTTGGCCACTGGTTGCTGTGTGAACTGCTCCCGATGAGTCTTCCCCTCTGGCGCTTATTTTCAACGTTGCATTAGAAAACAGACTGGGTTTTCATTGTTTCGATTTGAAATAAGAATAGCAGAGCATGTCAAACCCTTACTTTTTCAACATTCTAATTTTGCATATATAACTCTTTTATGATTTTGTTGCATTCACTAGGTTTGCTGGGATGGGTAATCTTCTTAAAGTCCTTACCAGGGAAATTGAAAACTACCCACATTTTTTCCTGGATTTTGAAAGTAAGTTCAAGATTGGAACATCCTTTCCCCCTGACTTAGGAACTGGTTGAGAAGGAATGTTTAAGCCTGATTTGCTTTGACAGATAAACATGTTCAAGCAGTGCAAATGATCTGACTCGATGCTTTCAAGATCTGTTCTCTGAGCCACTTTCCTGTTCCTTTTTTTTCTATTTTTCAGGAACCAAATGGGAAATCTTTTAAAAGTTCTCACTTGCACAGACTTTGATCAAGGGCCAAATTTTTTCCTTGACTTTGAAAGTGAGCAAAACTCCTTGCCTGGCTTGCATTCTTTTCTCCTTTTATATATAAAATCCTAATCAATTGCATGTATTGATCTACCATACAACTAGTACAGTGTGTATGGCACTTACCCTTTCCCTGCTTCATTCTGAAAATCAGATGCTCGGTTCAACGAAAACACCAACAATATTTTTTCCCAAACGTTAACATCGCTCTGCTAAAAGAACTGCCATGCATTCTGTCAAACAGCCTCTGTCAAACAGCCTTCATTTTAGAAGGTATTCTTAATTTTATTGACAAAGAACAGGGCCCCTTGAGAGAGGTTTTAGTGAATGTTAGCATGGCACTGTTCAGACGTAAATTTCTTCCTTGAGTTATACTTATGGAGAGCGCAAGAGTGAGCGTCAAGGTTGCATGCTTTGTACAAGTTGGTCATTATAAGTTGTTTGTTCTGTATTCAAATAAACTTGCAAGCAATTCCGCCCCCCCCCTGCCTTCTCCACTTTATTAAAATGTGTAGGAGCATTGCACTGTGAAACTCTTAAAATTCTGCTGGGCAGAAAAGTGTCTCAGTATGGCATATGGGAGTAAACACCTCTTTCTTCCTATACAGTGGTACCTTGGTTCTCAAACTTAATCCGTTCCAGAAAACCAAGACACACTTTCCCATAGAAAGTAATGCAAAACGGATTAATCCGTTCCAGACTTTTCAAAACAACCCCTAAAACAGCAATTGAACATGAATTTTACTATCTAACGAGACCATTGATCCATAAAATGAAAGCAGTAAACAATGTACTGCAGTCACTCGATCAATCAATCAATCAGTAGCTGAACTGGGTTTCACAAAAACAAAACAAAAAGCGCCGCAAAAACAAAAATGCAAAATAAATAGCAAAAACAGACGGACCTCAGTGTATCACTCAGTACGGAAGTGTGGCACTCAAATCGGAAGCGTAACACTCAAAACAGCACGTTTGGCTTCCAAAAAAGTTCACAGACTTCCGGGTTTGCAGTTTTTGGATTCCAAACTGTTTGGGTACCAAGGCATTTGAGAACCAAGGTACCACTGTAGTTTCCAAAGGGCACGAGCAAATTTAAAGTTTTCTGATACGTACCCATTGACCCTTCAACACTTTCTGAAGGACTTAAAACGTTTTGAATAATTCATAGTGAATACAACACTTTTCTTGCCTTTGTTCCGTGTGGAATTGCCTTTGTTCACTGTTGAATTAATGTGATTACCTCCATTAATTGCAGAAACAAAATATAGCAATTGAAGTGGACGCTCGATTGCGTTCCCCTTAGCTTTGGATCTATCATCTGGTGAAATGTAATCTACTTCACACATTAATTTTCAAACCACATCTTACAGCTAATATAATCCTTCTGCTTACAGGCTAAATGCATGTCGTTTGAGCGTTTCTTTGAAAAGTGATCAGAAAATGCATTAAAACTCCCTTCATCCACTCAAGATACATTTCTGCTCTGCTTGCTGCATAATAGCACTTTAAACACGGACAAGACAGGTGTATGCTGTTGTTCAGCACAGCTTTTTGTGTTTCATAACTAATACGCCATGGGGAAAACTTTCCAAAAGCCACTGTGTCAATTTCAACCCAGCCCCCCTACTTCCGTTTATAAGTCTTTCTTAATATCTGTATTTTCTCAAAGCTACCTGATAATTACCTGCACTAGACTCCAGGTATTTACCTGCACTAGACTCCAGGTATTTAAGCTCAACATTCAGGGCCTTTCTGTGTCAGCCAGGTTTGTTGCTGAATGTCTTGACTTCCATTGCAAAAAGAAAGAAAGAAAGAAAGAGGGGTAGCTGTCATGAAATTGAAGAGGTAGAATTGTAGAATTGTAAAATTGGAAGGGACCCCGAGGACCGTCTGGTCCAACCCCTTGCAATGCAGGAAAATGCAGCTGACCCATATGGGGATCGAACCTGCAACCAGAACCGCAGGCGAGGCAAGTGCCCTAGTAAGCAAAAACTGCATTTTCCTGAAGCTCATGGACAACATGCATCAAGAGGGAGTCATTATGGAAATAGGCATTTCGTGATGCCGCTCAATCTGTGCCACATTCTGGAATGGTTTTTTGTTTAAAAGGTGCGTGAGAAAATCTGGTTGCATCTCTCAAGAGCACAACCCTTTCCCTGCACATTATCGAAGCATTTCTCAAACCGACAAACTGGTCCTGCCCCGCAGCATAATTTTTGTGACTAGCGCGCCCCAGTAAGTTTCAATGCTTTCAAGTGGGCCCTGGAGGTAGAAGGCTTGAGAAGTTCTGGTGAAGAGCGTTTCACAAGGGACCGTACCCGCTGAGACACCCGCTCTTGGCAGCATGACTGTGAAATGTTGCATGTTAGCATTTTCATTATGTTGAGGGTACCATTCAAGTTGATAAGAAAATGGCAGGGTCCACAAAGGTGGCTGGGAGGTGAGGCAAAAGCATAACCTCAGAATGAGTTAATAGAATGCTTCTGGTTGAAGGACTCCCCTCCCCCCCACCCCCCCCACCATTGCTCCAAAGAGTCAGCTGGGAAAGATGGGGAGGAACTGGAGAGTTGCGTAGTGAGCAAGAAGTTTTGCATCCCTGGAAACAAGTTGTAGAACGGCTTCCAAGTGTGCAAGGCCTCGTATGGTGGAATCCTCTGAAAGCAGGAGCCCATTACAGAATGTGCATGGGAATAATAGAATTGTAGAGTTGCAAGGGAACAACACGAGGTTCATCTCACCCAACCCAACCCCCCCCCCCCCGCAATGCAGGAATCTCAACACATCCAGTTCGAAACCATTCCACATCCTGCTTAGCTTTGCAGATGTGCTCGCAGTTTTTATTGCTGCACCACTGGAATGAAGGGGGGTTTGTTTGAAAGCACCCTTCACATCAGAAACTCCTCCTCCAGGGGGGGAAAAAACTACATAGGCAATATTGAATGTATATCCTTGAGAGTTCAGACATTAGTCGTTCTGGGATTACTGTGCCGTAAAGTTGAACGTTGCATTACTTCGATAGTGTTAAAGGCCCGTCAAACTTGATGCGTCAGAAGACCAATCAAATCCACCAATCAAAGGAAGCGGAGCAGCACAGTCCCTCCCACAAGGTGTTTCTCTCTCTAATGGCCGGCCCACTTGTTGTCAGGAGCAGTGGCCAGGTTTTCCTCCTGCAGCTGCAATTCCCTTAAGTGCCGCACTCAACTTTCCCTGCAGGAATGAGCGGCAGCTATATGATTTTATATGTCCCCTTCTGCATAAGTCAGCTGCGGCTTCTGTTTCTTGGCCACCTTCTCCGCCCAAACAGATGCCTCACCTTGTAGCTTGACCATTTATCTCATCGTGACAAATATCCGGGAGGATTTTACACACGTCACATCACGTGTGAATGTGCATCGAGAGCAGAGGCTGTGCGTCTGAGCACTGGCTGCATATTTAATAGACAGAATTAAGAAACCACGTCATTCTGCCAGCCAAATCCTGATATCCAGGGTTGCTAAAATGACAAGAGTTCAAAACCTTAGCTCAGTTTGGGTGCTGCAGGCCTGAGTTTCCCTGCCCACCCCACCCCACCCCACCTCTCGCAGGAAGGCTTTTCTTTGCACCTGCAGTGAATTTCACCACAATGCATCTTATTAAAACTAAGGATCTCTCTAGGCTTTTTTTTTAAGGCCTTGTACCTGCCTAAATTAATAACCAGTGAGCTGAATTTTGAACACTTCGGGCCATTTACAGCAGGCATTTTTCTCATAAAATGTGCCCTGTTAGATTTTACGGCTGCACTAGAAGCCTTTTATTTGATGTGTATGAAGCAAGAGGAAAATCGTATGCAAGAGAAGCCCTTCTAGTCTACAGTGTTAACAGGCCCTCTAATTCCTGATTTGGAGAACCCAGAGTGTAACAGAATGATGGGTGTTGTCAGGGAATTGCATGCTCAAAAATGCTTTCTGTGGTCACTGCTTTCAGAGGACAACAATGCTGATCTACTGATCTCCTGTTTAAAAGGGAAGGGGGTACCCAGACTGAGCATAGTGTGCACACACCCTAAAAACACCTGATACACACACACACACACACACACACACACACACAGGAAAGGTGGCTGTCTTTTGTGCAGCTGGTGGAACCAGCCAACATACTGAAATACCCCCAAACTTTGGTTTCCCTGCATAATAGGTGATAATATTCCACCCCTCCTCTCCTCATACAACATGCAGTTTCAAAGAAGAGTCAAACTTTTGTCCAGTCCTGTATAGCTTCAACAGAACGTTGTCCACAGATCTCCTCAGTTATTTGTTCTACTTACTTTTGATAATATGGTAGGCCTTCCCGTAGAGACTAAAAAAGCCAATGCAGCATTACACAACAGCACGCTCGGGACTTTGACCTCTTCCTATACCTCTCTGGACCATGCATCTCTTGCTCAAAATAAATATATCTTGGAACAATTTAATAATAATAATAATAAATTTTATATTATTATTTATACCCCGCCCATCTGGCTGGGTTTTCCCAGCTACTCTGGGTGGCTTACAGCACATTAAAAAAATGTAAAACATTAGACATTAAAAAATTCCAGATACAGGGTTGCCTTCAGATGTCTTCTAAAAGTCAGATAGCTGTTTATTTCCTTGACAGCTGATGGGAGGGCTTTCCACAGGGTGGGCGCCACTGCCTAGAGGGCCCCTCTGCCTGGTTCCCTGTAACCTCACCTCTCGCAGTGAGGGAACCACTAGAAGGCCCTCAGAGCTGGACCTCAATGTCCAAGCTGAAAGATGGGGGTGGAGATGTTCCTTCAGGTGTAGGCTACTGGGCCGACACCATTTAGGGCTTTAAAGGTCAGCACCAACACTTTGAATTGTGCCCGGAAACGTACTAGGAGCCAGTGTAGGTCTTTCAGGACCGGTGTTGTATGGTCCTGGTGGCCACTCCGAGTCACCTGTCTAGCTGCCACATTCTGGATTAGTTGTAGTTTCTGAGTCACCTTCAAAGGCAGCTCCACGTAGAACGCATTGCAGTAGTTCAGTGGCTTGTAGGATAACCATGACAGCATCAGGGATTGGCATTGCCAGATACCTGCTGAGACATCTATTCCAGTAGGCCCCATGTTCTGCTGACAATCCCTGGAGCTTCCTGGCCCTTCAGGTCTTATCATAGAATTGTAGAGTTGGAAGGGACCCTGTGGGTCATCTAGTCCAACCCCCTGCAATGCAGGAACATGCAGCTGTCCCTTATGGGAATCGAACCTGCAACCCTGGCATTATCAGCACCACGCTCTAACCAGCTCAGCTATCCAGCAGGACTTCCTGCTTTACTTTTTCTACCAGTTCACCTTCCCCCCTTGAAGTGAGCGATCGGTAAGAGGAGTCAGGAGGAGCAACCTCTGCATACCTTTTTGTCTTCTTCTTCTGGGGAGAGATGGATTAGACCAGGCATAGGCAAACTCGGCCCTTCAGATGTTTTGGAACTACAAATCCCATCATCCCTAGCTAACAGGACCAGTGGTCAGGGATGATGGGAATTGTAGTCCCAAAACATCTGGAGGGCCGAGTTTGCCTATGCCTGGATTAGGCCCAGTGTGAAAGGCAAACAGATAGGAAATTGGGGGGGGGGAGAGCTGGGCCCATGCAGGGAGAGGGAGCCCCTCTTATCCAAACCCAAGTGAACGATGCTCCAACGAACTTCCAGAATGTGTCAGCATCATGACAATGAGTGTCATTTCAGAGGCTTTGACAATGAGTGTCATTTCAGAGGCTTTGAAACACACTGTCATTTCTTCCATCACTGGCTTGGGTAAGATAGGCTGCAGCAGGTTGGAGATAGCTGGACCAGACCGACTTAAGTGATTTCAATATTATTTGCTGAGAGGCTAGCACACGACCCCCTGAATCCATGAATATTTGTGGAGTCATTTGAACGGATCTGGGTCCAATATCTCCCCGGAGAAAGGCTTAGCAGCGATAAAGTGCGGAATGTGTGTGCTTTTGTTAAGTTGTAAACAGGGTTTTGAAGAGGACCCAAGCAAAAGTGGCTGTAATGTTTAACTGAAATGATGAGTCCCATCGGCAGGTAATAGACAGAAGGGGGTTGAGTGCCTCTAGCAATGGTCCATCTTCCGCGATAACTTTTCCTGGTGATTAACATATAAGTCTAAGACAGGCTCCGTCCACCTTGGCCCTCCAGATGTTTTTGGCCTACAACTCCCATGATCCCTAGCTAGCAGGACCAGTGGACAGGGATGATGGGAATTGTAGTCTCAAAACATATGGAGGGCTGAGGTTGAGGAAGCCTGGTCTAAGAGTAGGCCAAGGGGGAAAGAAACACAGAATAATGGTGTGTTTTAAAACTGGAAAAGAGGGGAAAGAGTCGTGATCATTCATGGGTCTTAATATAGCAGGTAAGGATGAAAACAGCTTTTCTGCCAAGCTGTGCTTCTGCATAGAGGACTAACTCTTTTATGGATTGCTGTCCTCATTTTTTTCTTACTCAGAAATTCCAATTGGGAAGGATTGCAGCAAGATTTTTTTTCCCCCGTGGGGTGGGGGTGGGGTTGTTGTTAAATGTATCCAACTCATCGAGTCCATGATATCTTTTGACATGGAATTTGCTGAAATCAATATATATATAGTTGGTTTTGTGAGTTGATGTTTTGTTTTAATGTAAATACATTTTGCATGAGGCGTTTTTGATGGGGGTGGGGTGGGTTGCAGCATTTTTAATCCTAGTTACATTGGAGCAAAATACTAAGGCATAGATAGGGAAATCAATGAAGCCCTGCCTGAATTGTCTGCAACATAATAAAATATGGATCAAAGGGCTATTGTACTGCAAACCACAGGAGTGCATATGTTAGCTCTATTTGCAGCCGACATTTCTTAAAATAATATTTGCTTTTTATCTCACCTAGATGCTCAGCCTACAGATGGAGAGAGGGAAATATGGAACCAAGTCAATGCTGTCTTACAGGATTCGGAGAGCATGCTTTCGGACCTGCAGTCCTACAAAGGAGCTGGACAGGAAATAAGAGATGTGCGTTAAACCATACTATGGGGCACACACACACAAACACACAAACACACACACACACACGAGGAAGGAAAAATTAAACACTGGTCTGCAATATTTCTTTGCATACCCAAGCAAATACATACAATATTTCTTTCTTTTTTTAAAAAAATTAGTCATAGTTATGTGAAAATAAAACTAAAAATGACAAGAATTTTCCTGTCCACTGAACAAATCTCTTGTGGAGACAAACGGTTATCGATGCAATCAGGCTACTGAACGAAGTCAAGAACCTCATTGAAACTTGCAGCAGCGCTCCTTAGGATTCCAAATTAAAAACAGATTTTCTAGATGTGCCTGTGCATCCATATATCTGCACACAGAACACACGATTATGTGTATCTCCGCATGCATGTGGTGTGGATTATGTTTACCCCTGCATGAGGGCAAGACAAGATTGCAAAGAGCTTTTTGCGAAGGCTGTTATTTATTAATGACTCCGAAGATGAATGATGGAGTCTGAGTCCTACATGTTGGCTGAAAGGTTTCCAGTGCTAAATGGTGCGACGTCAAAGATGGACTTGAAAGCGGCTCGGCTTTTGGTCTGTGTGTGGCGTTTACAAAACCACTTGAACGGTTTTGTTCTTAATTTATACGACGCCATCCGTGCATGAAGTGTTGCGGAGTAACATGTGCAGAAAATATACCTCTAAGTTAGGTTCCTGCCCCAGCGAGCTTGCAAGCTTCTTGGGGGGCACTAGAGGCAATCGAGGGGAGGGGAAGGAAGGAGAAACGGCGCTGAATCGGATGAAATAGTTGGAATATCTTACAGGAACATAGGAAGCTGTTGGGTGATTGATCCATCTTGACTACACTAACTAGCAATGGCTCTCGAGAATTTCAGGCCGGGGACATTCCCAGCCCTACCTGGTAATGTCAGGAATCAAGCATGCAACACTGATGCTCTTCCACAGAACTATGTCCCTCCCTCTCACTTAGTTGTTGACATTTGTCTGTCTCGAGAGAATAAGAGTGCACCTCTGGGGGTGAAGTGAAGCCCCGAAGGGACCTCCCTGGAGCACAAGCCTGGACAGTGTGTACAGAGGTCCTGAGCTGCCCAGATTGACAAGACCCCCCTCTTGGCCTGATGTGGTCCAAAGGAAAGCAAAGAGCAATACATTTGTCACCAGCTTGGCTGCAGGAGTTGCCGGAAGGAGGCGTACAAGGTGCCATCCAACTGCCTTAGGGACTCTGCTCTAGATTTGTGTAGGGTTCACTCCTTAGCTTTTTCTTCTCGCAAAGATACCTTGCGATACAGCAGTTCTGAGTTTTCCTTCAGCTAGATGGGCTACCTCTTGAAGTTGACAAGCCCCATCTGGCCCTAACTTTCCGTTCTTGTTATACAAACATCATTTTGAGATATTTTATATTTAAATATAGAGGCATGCAGCAAGTCCGCTTTTTTTGTACTTTGCCAGCTACCTGATGTTGATCAAGGTATTGTTGTTGTTTTCCAGGCAATACAAAACCCCAATGATATCCAACTTCAGGAGAGAGCCTGGAACTCAGTGTGTCCTTTGGTTGTGAGGTTGAAGCGGTTCTATGAATTTTCTCTCCGGCTAGGTGAGGATCTGCCTATTGCTCCCATAGAATTTGTTCACCTCTGATGTTTTGGGTGCAGCCTTTCCCAACATGCTGCCCCCAGCCAGGATGGCCAGTGGCCAAGGATTATGGGAGTTGTAGTCCCAGCAACGTCTCTGGAGGGAACACATGTCAGGAAACCTGGTTTAGTGTGTTGCTGAACAATCCTCTGCTCTGCTGTTTGGACGGTGGTATTTGGTTCCCTCCGCCCTTTGGTGTATGTCTTGCACTCAGAACGAAGCAATTGTGCGTTCCCCTGCCCTTCATTTAAAGCAATGTTTCCCAAACTTTGGTCTCCAGCTGCTTCTGGACTACAACTCCCATCATCCTTAGCTAGCAGGACCAGCAGTCAGGGATCATGGGTATTGTAGTCCAAAAACAAGTTTGGGAAACCCTGACCTTAGAGGCTTATTTTTAACCTTAAAAACCCCTTTGATATCGTTTGTAATGGGGCTGTATTGCCAGACGTCCGTAAACAAGGGACTGATACAGTCATACCTCATGCTGTGTCTGCTTCAGGTTACCGGTACGTGTTTTCATGTTGCATCCCGCGGCAACCTGGAAGTACTGGAACGGGTTATTTCTGGGTTTCACCGCATGCGCAGAAGCACTAAATTGCGCATTGGTTCCACTGTACCTCTCAATCATCATTTGGTGAATAAAAAGCAATTAAAGATGCCCATTCCACTAATGATATCATACCTTTAAAAAACTAATTTATTCATTACGTCTCCATATTGTAGAGTTGGAAAGGACCCCGAGGGACATCTATCCCAACCCCCTTCAGTGCCCAGCATGGGGCTCGAACCCACGACCCTGAGATTCAGAGTCTCGTGCTCTGCTGACTGAGCTATCCCAGCAATCCAGCTCAATTAAGATGATTGGCTTTCTTCACCCAGAAGTAACTTTTGTTAAGTTTTGCCATGTGTAAAAGATATTTGCACATTCACATGGTTGAGGGAAGGCCAAACAGTAAAGGGTTTTTTTTGCTTTTAACGTTAATGAGTTTTGTACTAGAAGAAAAATATGTTTGCATGTTTGTTTGAAATGCTCTCTTTTTAAAGAAATACGAGACATATATCTGCAATTTCACTTGTTTTTGCTTTCCTCCCTTCTTCATCTTCAGAGAAAGCACTGCAGAGTTTACTGGAATCCTTGACCTCCCCTCCCTATGCACCAACTCAGCACTTAGAGAGAGAGCAAGCCCTAGCAAAACAGTTTGCAGAGATCTTGCATTTTACTCTCCGCTTTGACGAACTCAAGGTTAGGACGAGGGCAGGATGGTCAGCTAACACATAAAATGTTTAATGGGCTTTTTAAAGAACATTGGAAGCTTATATTTTCTTGATTTTTAAATTTTATTTTTCCCTTTTATTTTCATACTAAGATGAGAAACCCTGCGATACAGAACGACTTCAGCTATTATAGGAGGACGTTGAATCGCAACAGAATAAACAATATGCATGTAAGTGAAACGTCGTCGTTGCAGTTGTTAATTCAGTTTTTATACTGTCCTTTATTCAAAGATCCCAGAGCGGTATGCATAATTTACGCAGCATAATAAATAAAATAACCATAATAACAGTCCCCACCCCACCCCACATTTAGCATAGATTATTTAATGGCTGAAAACCTGGTTTCCTTTCGGGGCTGCTGCTTCACTAGAAGACAATCTGGCAATGTGGGAGGCTGGTTTATACTAAATACAGTCCATCTACCTCAGTTTTTCTGCACCACTAGGTGCAGGAGTGGCCCACCAGGGTTTCAACAGGACTCTTTCCCTGTTCTGTCTTGAGATAGAAGGGGTGGGGGTGGGGGCGTATTTTATTTTGCAATGCCATGTGTTTTCCCGTTCACTTACTGTATCTGCAATCAAGGCAGATTTCATTTATTTATTTTTTGCACAAGAACTTGGAAACAGCACATCCCTTGTTTCTGGCAACAGGTGGGGCACATGTGGTTTGCACATAAGGCGAAGCCACAATTGGTTGAGGCAACGTGGTGCCAACATCTGAACCTAGCCCAGCAGACGAAGCATGGTTTGTTTGCTTTCCGGCAGCAAGCCGCAGTCTGAAGCCATGGATTTGTTGTTGACATGAAACCATGGCTTGTTTGAACTATCACTTGGTGTCACGTCTGAACCCAACAGTCTTGCACAACCCATGGTTTGTGTGGCCTCTCCAAGCTACAGAGAGAAGAGGAGCTGGAAAGCAAACCAAAGCTTTTGAGAAAGAGACAGTGCCTTGTTTGCTCGTCGAGGAGACGACTCGTGGCTTGTTTACTAAGCCGGGGCTTAGCACTATGTGCAAACGCACACAGCAACTTCTTTTTATAAAGAATCAGTGTTCCCTTGTGTTTTCATCAGCTCGGCATTGAGAGCGAAGTGAACAACGAGATGGCTAACAGAATGTCCCTGTTTTATGCAGAAGCTACCCCAGTGCTGAAAACACTGAGCAATGCCACAACACATTTTGTTGCAGAAGTGAGTGACGATCTAATATTTCTTTTAAAAAAACAAAAACCTAATAGCATATTACAGAGAAATATCGAATAACTGACCTAATTTTGTTTGTTTGTTATTGTTGTTCTTGGTTTGGTTTAACCTCTGCAGAACAAAACCCTACCAATCGAGAATACGACCGATTGTCTAAGTACGATGGCCAGCGTATGTAAAGTCATGCTGGAAACGCCGTAAGTTAAGAGATGAGCAGTGGAAATATGCCGCTTTGTTTGTTTTAATAGTTCAAAGAAATCTAACGAAAGCTGGTAATAGAATGCTACTTTTATGACCTTTTGGGAAGCTGGAGACAGGCATCCAATTTTTGGGGAGATTATGAAAAAGAATATGCCATGTACTTTTATTCCATTGTCGTTTCTGGTAAATGGTTTTGCGTGACTTTAGAAACATGTTTGAGCAGAGACTATAGTGGAACAAAAGCAATGAGTGTATCTGTACACACTGCAGGTAATGGTGTCTGTTGCATATGTGGTAGAACTAAACCAAAAGCAGCAGCTCTTGGTCCTCATCTTCTCTGTCCCTTGTAATATCTAGGGATAGTCATAGCGTCATGATGCGTCATGGTATATATATATTTAATACAAATCCATCCCGGTTTAGACGAGCTTTTGGAAAAAAGAAGAAGAAAGTCTTTTCCCTGCTTTCTCTGAGGGTGAAACTGCTCTGGCTTTGCCCTTCTGACAAATATTAAAAGTTGGAGAGGGGAAGAAAAAAGAAAAAAAGTTACGACAGGACCAAAAAAAAAGGGGGGGTCAAATATCTTTAAAACAGGTCACTTTCCACATGACTTACCCTTTTGGTCAATTGTGTATTTTTACAAGCTTTGATGTTTGAAGATTGGTCATTCTGTCAGGGAAACCTAATGAACCTTGCACTCATCACCCAGGCTGACATGGTTACACATAGACAATGCAAACATATTCAATCATCATCTTTTTCTTAATTTATTTTTAATTGCGCCTTTTACTGCCTCCTCAGTTGGAATGTGCGGCAGAAGTAATTTTTTGGACAGTCCTTTGATCTTAGGACAGAGGGATGGGGAGATGGGGAGCCTGTGGCCATCTAGAGGTTGCCGGACTCTTAATTCCCATTTGCCGCTTCCAGCATGGCCAATTGTCAGGAATGACCAGAGTAGGGAGCACAAGAAAACTCGGAGGGGCACACACAGATTCCCCCACCTCCGTCTTTGGAGATTCAGCCGTGCTTTGAATCTCTTCTTTAAAAGGTCACCTAAGATGTGGACTTTTTATTGCATCCTCGGGTCATTTGTCATTACCTGTGTTACAACAGAGACATCATTATCAGTTGGGAAATGAAGGGAAGACACTGAGTTCTGCTACCCTGTTCCCAGTCCTAAGAAAGCTGGCCAAGTCTGGAACCTGATGTTGGCACCCCCTGAGGCAGTGGGCCTGTCTCCCTTCCAGGCACCTCTGTGCTGGCAGTGGCTGTTTCTGAGAGGCACAGTGATGGACGAGGTGATGGGAGCCCACCATGCAAGCTGAGATATCTAGCTGCCAGTTGGACCCAGGGTCCAGCAATGGAGGAAGTCTCTGTATAGCCACAGGGTGGGGTGCAAGTATTAGAATGGAAAGGCCAGACTCGTGCCCCCTCCCAACAGCTACCCTATATCCCTGCTGGTGGGACAACTGTGCCAGCATACCATGGGGTCAGGGGCAGTAGACGTGTTGATTTGCCGATGGTCTGCCCTGTCAGCCCTGTTTATTGGCAGTGCTCTTTTAACTTGATTAGATTGTTTCTCAAGGTTCCTTGTGCTGCTTTGAAAGTGAATGTTTTAATTTGAATTGTGACATAGGAGGCAGAATAACAGCATTTCCTCCCCTTTCTCAGAGAATACAGAAGTCGGTTCACCAGCGAAGAAACCCTTATGTTCTGCATGAGAGTGATGGTTGGCGTCATCATTCTCTACGACCACGTTCATCCCGTGGGAGCGTTCTCCAAAGCCTCAAAGATTGATGTAAGAATAATGAATGGCAAGGTGTTGCGATCCCCTGCAAAAGCTTCGTGGGGTGTTTTTTTATGAAGGAAGCACTTCAGTTCATGTTGTCTTCTTCACTGGCGGTTTGAGGCATCAGTCACATGAGCTGTACTTGTAGCCTTAGGAAAATGACTTCTTTTGCACGTTTGCTTTTCAGAATGCAACACTTAACTTGAAATAGAGAGCTGGGCACGTGGTCCCGCGCAAATTTCAGTGTAGCCTGCGACATTGAATAAAAGCGTGATACAGTGTAGCGTTGAAATCCAACACACAAACACGCAAAAAAATTAAAAACATCAGTCTTTCCTCCCAAATGCCTTCTATAGAATATAAATCTTCACTAAGGGCTCAACTAGACTCCGCGCCCCCCCCCCACAATTTGCCCCTGATCCAGATAGGATGCTAGTGTAGGGATAAAAAAGGTAAAGGGACCCCTGACCATGAGGTCCAGTCGTGGATGACTCTGGGGTTGCGACGCTCATCTCGCTCTATAGGCCGAGGGAGCCAACATATGTCCACAGACAGCTTCCGGGTCATGTGGCCAGCATGGCTAAGCCGCTTCTGGCAAACCAGAGCAGCGCACGGAAATGCCGTTTACTTTCCCACCAGAGCTGTACCTATTTATCTGCTTGCACTTGATGTGCTTTTGAACTGCTAGGTGGGCAGGAGCTGGGACCGAACAACGGGAGCTCACCACGTCACGGGGATTCGAATCTCCGACCTTCCAATCGGCAAGCCCTAGGCTCTGTGGTTTAGACCACAGCGCCACCCACATCAGGTAGGGATGTAGGGATAGGAAGGCTATAATCTTTTTTTCTGTTTCAAATTGAGGGTCTCGGGCTTGCGATTTTCACTTACCGGTGGTGGAAACTCCCATTGAAGCAAACTGGGTTTTCCCCCAGTGAAAATTGCAGACACAGGGGGGCTGACCAGGATCAGGACTGCTGTTGAGGGTAAAGGATTAAAGCCCCACCCACAGCTTCCCCAAGGAAGGTCCTGATCCAGATCAGGGAGCCCACACTGGCAACTTAGGTAAACCAAAGAGTGACTACACTTAAAGGCATAGTAGCTAACATAATGTCCAGTTTGGCCAGGTAATGTACAGTTTGGCCAGGTAATGTAACATAATGTACAGTTTGGCCAGGTAGATACTGACAGCCAGCACAGATCCCTCGGAGCAGGTGTTAACTTGCAGGTGTGAACAGGCTACTCCAGTTTGAATCGTAGGGTCATAGAGTTGGAAGGGACCGCAAGGGTCATCTAGCCCAACCCCTTACAATGCAGGAATCGTTTGCCCAATGTGGGGCTTGAACTGACAACTCTGAAATTAAGAGCCTCGTGCTCTGCCAGCGGAACCATCCCATCAGTCGAACTGCTGCATTCTGCGCTATCTTCATCTTCTAAAACAAGCCCTGCAGGCAGAGCATTGCAGTAATTAAATCTCACGATTACCAATGCATGAACAATGGCGATCAACTTGTCCCTTTCCAGGAAATTGCTGAAATGCGCTCCTTGAGAAAGACTCTGCCATCCCGTCAGGCATACTGATAGCAAATTCGTTCTGTGAGCATGAATTTTGTTGTAGCCCAAACAACGCCATTTGCACACATGAGCGAGGTATCAGCAGGCTTGGGGGAAACTTGAAAGTTTGCAGGAAAGGGGGATTTTTTTTTAGAGAAACAAAGGACGTTCCTTCCCTTCCCAAATCTCAATTATGACTGTGCGTGCTTTGTGGCTGTGCACAATATAGGTAAAGGGACCCCTGACCATCAGGTCCAGTCGTGTCCGACTCTGGGGTTGCGGCGCTCATCTCGCTCTTTGGGCCGAGGGAGCCGGCGTTTGTCCGCAGGCAGCTTCCGGGTCATGTGGCCAGGATGACAAAGCCGCTTCTGGCGAACCAGAGCAGCACACAGAAACGCTGTTTACCTTTCTGCTGGAGCGGTCCCTATTTATCTACTTGCACTTTGACGTGCTTTCGAACTGCTAGGTGGGCAGGAGCTGGGACTGAGCAACGGGAGCTCACCCTGTTGCAGGGATTCGAACCGCCAACCTTCTGATCAGCAAGCCCTAGACTCTGTGGTTTAACCCACAGCTGGTAAATCTTGACTCTCAAGTCACCAGGTTCTGAAGGCACCAGGTTAGGGTTCTATGCATATTATGGGTAGGACTTTCCCATCTGTTCTTTCCAGGCAGGGGAGGTGTTGCTGTGACCTAGCACACTTTTTGGAACAAGGAAGGTCCACACGTTCTGACCTGTAGAATAAACACTGTTCTTTCTCTTATGCTTTTTTAGTATTTCATGCATGCATCCAAATAGTAGCTCTTATTCTTCCATGTCTTCACTTCTTCTTCCCAGATGAAAGGCTGCATAAAGGTTTTAAGAGAAGAGCCAGCAGACACAGTTGAAGGCCTTTTGAATGCTCTCAGGTACCCATTATGTTTGCCTATCTTCATTTCAACCATCTGATTGTCCATCGTGTTTGATTTACCACACCGGAAGTGTAACAAAAAAATAAAAGTTGCTGGACTGGACATCGAAGACCATCCATCTCCTGCCTGTTTTCAGAATAAATGAGAGCCCTCTTTGCTATGACAGGCGGAGCGGTAACTGATACAGAGCAGGGTAGGCTGCATACCATTAAATGGATAGACAAGACCTCCGGGTTTTACAGCACTGGAAGCGGTTGTAATCTCCTGGTAGCTAAGGCGGATTTAGGGCAGCGTGGCCGGTTCCCCCGCATCGGGTGCCGAGCCGAGGGGGGCGCCGCAACTATGACGCAGTGCATGCGCGGGACGGAAAGCGAGAGGTGGGTGCCGAATTTTGACCTATCGTAGAGCGCCACTGTAATTTGAAAAGCCAAAGTCCGCCCCTGCAGAAGGTAGCAGTACAGGAAGGGGATGGAGGAAGGGGATGGAGGCAGGGCTGACAGGCAAGGGAGGAGCAGGCAGATGTCTTTCCGGTGCAGCACGCATCAGAGTCCTACCATTTCCTTTTTGTGTGTGTAAGCAGCAGGTCCTATTTCAATTCACAAATTATTTTGATTACTCATTACATGCTGTGCTGTATATAAGACAGGTCTAGCCTCTATGGTGCTTTCCATTTGTTGTTGGACTACAGTTCCCCAAATCCTTGACTCATGGTCATGGTGGCTGCAGATGACAGAAGTTGTAGAACTAACAGCATCTGGAAGAAGTACCACATTGTCTACCCTTGGTATAGATTATTATTATTATTATTATTATTATTATTATTATTATTATTATTATTATTATTATCCCGCCCATCTGGCTGGATTTCCCCAGCCACTCTGGGCGGCTTCCAACAAAAATCAAAATACATTAAAATATCACACATTAAAAGCTTCCCTAAACAGGGCTGCCTTCAGATGTCCTCTAAATGTCTGGTAGTTGTCTATCTCTTTGACATCTGAAGGGAGAGAGTTCCACAGGGTGGGCGCCACTACCGAGAAGGCCTTCTGCCTGGTTCCCTGTAGTTTTGCTTCTTGCAGTGAGGGAACCACCAGAAGGCCCTCAGCACTGGACCTATAGAAACATTGCAGTAGGCAAATCTTAGTGGTGGAGTTTTATTTGCTTGGTGTTTTTTGGGGGGTGGGGTTTGACAAAGTAATACCGGTAAATAAAAATGTGCACCCCACCCCCGAGACCATTCCATTGTAACTATCCAAGCTCCCAAAATTTCAACACCTCTTGCGATGGTTTGACCCCTTTCTGTTTCAACAGTACAAATTCTACAAACACCTTCCATATCTCCTCAAAATCACTTCTCTGGCATATTCCCCGACTTACCTTAATAGCACATGTCAATTTATCATTAATAGCTATATCCCACACCTCTTTATACCATTCTTCCATTTTATAGTATGTATTTTTATGCAGGTATGTTCATACATGGGTCTTTCTGTATTTGTTTATTTACTGCCATTTACCTTATTCATTTAATTTGATGAATGCCGTTTCCCTCACTGTTGCTGTTAATCAATGCACTCCTTTAACTTTGCTTGCCTTTATTTAATGCTGTTGGGCCTTTCATAGCTTCTGGGACACAATCTTGCTAAGACAACCACAGAGAGCATTGATTTGAATAATCTAAAGCACTTTGCGTGTTCAGAGCTGCAATCCTGAACACGGCAGGAGTGTTTTGTTTTTGTTTTTACATGCATAAGCATTGCACTGTAAGGTTGCTGTGTTATCAAGGCGCATGACAGAGCCTGAGATTCACAGGATGGTCTTTTGACTCTTGCCTTTGTAACTTCCAGGTTCACCACGAAACACCTGAACGACGAGTCTACTTCGAAACAAGTTCGAGCTATGCTTCAGTAGCGCCCTCCTTTTGACAAATGGACTTTTGTATTATTTAGAAAAAAAGATGTTTGTTTACATAATTTAATAGTGTGTGGTGTTAATACATCTGCCTACTTTACATAACATAACGGCTGGTTTTATTCCCTTTGATGCACTCCGTGGACTTGTATCGATAACCTGACCGACTGACTCCGTATGGTACAGCGTCCAGTTTATATGCTAGTCTTACCACTTGGCAGTTTAAAGAGGTACCTTAATTTGAATATATAAATGACAAAAAAGGGGTCTATGTGCCTTGCTTTTTATGTGTTGGCTTTTGTCTGTGGATGTATGCAGTAATTCTGTATTGTCGTGTTCAAACCATTCCACACATGGAAACGTGCCAGTGAAGATCTCAGTGTGGAACCTTCTAGAACAGGGCCAAGGAACCTGCGGCTCTGCGAATGCTCCTGGACTCCAGCTCCCAGAATCCTCAGCCACCATGGCCAATGGCCAAGGATTCTGGGAAGCTCTTCTGCTCTCCCTTCAAACTAGATCTTCATAGCAATTGACTGCAGGCACTGTGGAGTGGTCAACACGTTCCAACCATTGACACTTTCCTCTTGCAGAGAAAGACTCCTGACAGAGTTTTTGCTGGGTTTGCACTGAAACCTGTGCATGCACGTTTAATTTTTAATATTTTTTTAAAAGCTGTTTTAAAATTTATGTAGTGTTGCATCTGCAGTGTGCCTTTGGGCAGATAGTTGGAATGTAAATTATCGATATAAA
The DNA here is from genome assembly GCF_009819535.1 of Lacerta agilis. Classification (NCBI taxonomy): domain Eukaryota; kingdom Metazoa; phylum Chordata; class Lepidosauria; order Squamata; family Lacertidae; genus Lacerta; species Lacerta agilis. The sequence goes on along the minus strand of NC_046314.1, from coordinate 29,644,046 downwards.
AAAGATACGGCGCTGTTTCGGTGTACTTATCTCAGCTTATCAAACCAGGATGTCAGCGTGCTCCAGCCTCTTCGCTCCCACCTCTTTGGCATTCCAGAGTGCACGACAATTTTCCTGCGTGGATTTTTAGCTTCCCGTTACATTGAAACCAGGATCAGAACAAGCTAGGATCTTAAACCGACTTCACACACGAAGCAGGAAGGGCCAGTGCGAACATGGAAGCACTCGGGCACAAAGCTTGACCTTTCCTCGGTTTAATATCCTGAGGCGTACCCTGGAATCAGTACCAATGAGAGACAGGCAATGCTGTTGTATATATCTTTGCCTAGTTTTATATGCTCTGTATCATACCGATGGCACTGAGAGTGGCTTTGTTGTGTTTAGGGTTTTCTCTTAGGGATTTGCTCCGCTGCTCAGAGAATCGTGCATGTGATGCGGGGATGCCACTCACTTTTAACAATGCAACACACCAACGTTGCGGTTTGCATTTGTGTCCTCCCCCCCCCCCCGCGAATATGTACAAGTTAAGGGTTTGCTCATCTGGGATATAAACCCCAGTGGAAGAGATCGGCTAGGTGCTATTATTTCGGACACTGTTTCTTGGATTTATCTTGCATGAACTTCACATTATTTCAGGCTCACTTTGAGCTACTTGAATGAGTCCAGCTCAGTAATCTCTTTGTTATCGTTTTGTACGTTTTGAATGCTGCACAGCCGCCCTTACAGTTCAGTTGAGCCATGTGGAAAGTTTCTGAAAATAAATGCAAAATAAATAATAAGCAGCTTTCTGTTTTCTCCGCTACTACATTTGGATTTGGCAGGTAAAGTCCCACTTATATTTATGGCGTAATCGCTGGCCAAGAAAGGGAACTGGATGGTTGCAGAACCACATAGGAAGCTTGCAAGGAACTGGTTCTCCATATATTTTGCAGGAAGTATTGACCACATCCAGTGCTTTTTTTCTGGGGGGACGCAGGGGTACGCATACCCCTAAACATTTTGTGAATCTTTGTACTTTGGTCCATTTACTGTATTTATTTTTCCCGTTTTGAACTATCTTTTCTTGAGTCAAAATGAGAGTACCCCTAAACTTTTTTTTTTAGAAAAAATGTATTGACCATGTCAGTAGAGGTCTTTTTTTTATCATAGCCTGAACTGTTGTGGTTAAATCCTCGGCATAAAGCTCATTGTCAGCAGAAAGCTAACCTGGGGAAAATAATGTTCATTCGAATCCCTTTCCCGGCAAGAACTGTGTCACAGAGATAACATAATACTGTACGAATTTGACTCACAAACATATTATTACACAAACAAGGAAGGCCTCTTTCCTGCCATTGTATGTGTGTGCCTAACAAACACGGGATCACCATTCACACATGCCAACTCTCTGCATGATGGGGGAAACCGACTGGAAGGAAATACTCCCAGATTGCACGTGTGGAAAGCCATACTCTACAAATCCCAAAGTTGTATACAGTTTAGAAAGCAGTTGGAAGTGAGGTCTAGTTGCTAATAATTCCAGATCTTTCATATTACCTAAGGCTCTTTATAATGATAAGAGAACCTAGCTCTTAACTTACTAGGAGACAAAATACAGTTTTTCTTACACTCGGAAATGGGGGGCAGCTTATGTAAGCCAAACTCATTGCACAGCGTTGTCTTTCTTGGGGTTTCCCCATTTGTTGTGTGCTGTCCAAAGTTCCCCAGTATGACACTTCCAAGAAACAAAGATTCTTCACTGTGAGCTGCATTTGTTTTATTTCCCACTGGAGTCCCAACTCAAGGAATACCAAAAACCTTTTGCCAGTTCCTCATTTGACTGCGTCTTCGGAGTGATCTGCAGCAGCTGTGAGGTGGTTAGCTTATAGGATTTCAAAAATAACATCCCTTGCTTGTGTATATGGAATATGGTATTCATATATTTGGACCCTGTTGAGCTTGTTCCGCAATGAGTCTCCATTTTCGTTTGATTGTTTTGTATTTTATTTGTCTGAATTAGACAAGGTTTGTGCATGCTGGGTAGAGTGTGTATGAGTTTAGGGAAATTTTGGCCCAGAATGGTTCAGAAAGTGTTCTGGGATAATAACTTACTTCCTACAAATCCAGAAACTAAATCTTCTGGAGTAGTTACACTGAAGTTGGTTTGACCACATTAAGTTATTTGGGATCTGGCCTTCTTAGGTGCTTGGGGGCAAGAATAGCTTTCTATTTTTATATCTTTGATAGGATTTAGCACTATGCATCTTGAATCTGAAGCTTGTTTTAAATAATAATTACTGTCAGTACTTGATGCTGTGGGGTGCAGGTAATGCTTGAGTACAGAACTCAAAAGTCTTGGCTGTTCTTCAGACCCATTGATCAAACCTCTAATGTTTCGGAACCAATCCTCTTGATTGATTTTATATGTGAGAGTAGCCGAAATAATACAGAGGGTGCATACACAAACAGACAGACAAACAGAAATTGCGGCACATTGCTCCCCTGTAGGGCAAATTCCTGCCTCGTTCAAAGGCAACTGTTGCACCAGTCAGTGAACTCAAAACTCAAGTCACTACATCACTTGCCCCTTGGTCTGTATTTTTAGGCAGACCATCCAACTTTCTATTTTTAAAGTACTGCATGTATGCTTATTAAAGTAAATGTGCATTTGTATTTCTTTTTTAAAAAAAAATGTAGTTGAAAAGTAGTGCATTAAAAAAAAAAAAAAGTTGAAAATGGCTCTGTGGAGGCCAAGGGTGTTTTTGTGTCATCGCTGGTTTCAGCCAATAACATTTATGCACAGCCAGGTTCTGCTGCAAATGTGTAGCCCTGTTCTTTTCATTTTTCTCAGCCCAGGACAAGATGTGGTCAGTGCACATCCTAAGCAGGTTCATTGCTCAAATTACATACAAATGTACATACATGCCCCAAGTAACATATTCCCTATCGGGGGGGGGGGGAATTGACAGTCTGCACAAATCTAGACACATGTGACAGATTTCCTTAATTTTATTCATGGTTGAGGACTCGGATTTTAACTCTACTTGGAATTAATGTTTTAAACAATAGAGTTCTGTTTATAAAAGCCAAAAGAAGAGAGTTATTTGCCTTCTGTGTAATAAAAAAAAAGTTCAAAATGCTATTGTGTGATGGTTGTAATTTTATTTCAGAGGTTTGGGCTGAATCCTATATTGTTTCTTAACAAAGAGTTATCTATTTGGAATGTTACTTTATAATATGTAATCCGAGGGATGGATAAAACACAAATGACGTACAGAGAAAAAAAGAACTAAAATCTAAAGCTTGTTTGTATCAAGTACCCACTTGGTTGTGCCGCTGCAAGTTTATTTTCAAATTTCAGAACTTCAAGAAATGCATTATCGAGGTCTGTTGAATTGGTTCTCGTACAAGATGCTAACTTTAAGCTTTTCCATGATCTGATCACATGTGAATTGCTGCTTTGGGCTGAGTGTAGGGAAACCCCTCCCCCCCACATTTTTTAGAGGTAAACCAATGGTCTGAAATCATCACAAAATTAACAGTATTTCTTCTGGATCAAATTTGAATACAATGACTAAAATCCAGTGGGATTGCTCATTTATCTGTAGCTATGCATGCGTAGGGACGCGGGTGGCGCTGTGGGTTAAACCGCAGAGCCTAGGGCTTGCCGATCAGAAGGTCGGTGGTTCAAATCCCCGCAACGGGATGTGCTCCCATTGCTCGGTCCCTGCTCCTGCCAACCTAGCAGTTCGAAAACACATCAACGTGCATGGAGATAAATAGGTACAGCTCCAGCGGGAAGGTAAACGGCATTTCCGTGCACTGGTCTGGGTTCGCCAGAAGCGACTTAGTCATGCTGGCCACATAACCTGGAAGCTGTACGGCGGCTCACTTGGCCAATAAAGCAAGATGAGAACCGCAACCCCAGAGTCATCCGTGACTGGACCTAATGGTCAGGGGTCCCTTTATACATGCGTAGAGCCCGGTTTGCGATGGTAGTGTTACAAAATGTGCCATATGATCGGCATGTTAGAGGCCATATTGGAATAGGAACCAATATGGCCATTGACCCCACTTTCTTGGGATAATGATTGAATAGATTAAGCCAGTGGTTTTCAACCAGTGTGCCGCGGCACTCTGGGGTACCTTGAAAGATGGTAAGGGGTGCTGCGGGCAACACTGGCCTCTGCCCCTCTTTCCTTCCCTCCCTCCTCTGATGCCCTCTTGCGTCTCTGCCTCCAAAAGGCTTGTGTGGCTGTTTGTTGTAGCAGCTCTGGCTCCAAGGTCCCCAAGCGAATGGTGCCTCTGGAGCTGATCAGTGGGTGCTGGTTGCCAGGAGCTGAGGTGGCCTTGGAGTAAGCAAGCAAGCGGGCGAGGGAGCCCAGCCAACCAGTCCACCAGCCCTTGCTGTTGGGAATGGACAGATATTTCCCAGGCCCTTGAGGGCAATGTGAGAAGGCACCTCTCTTTGGGGCAAGAGGGCAGCTCAGAGACCAGGGGCAGCAGGAGCAGCTGCCCAGAGGACTCCCAAGAAGGGAGAGGAGAGGAGAGGAGGCTGGGGAAACACTCCACAAGGGAGGGTTTCCAAAAAATGGTGAGAGGCTGCCAGCTTTGCAGGCAAGGGGTGACCTAACTGGGCTCCTGAGCCCCACAGGGGGGGCAACAGAAAGAATGCAGTTGGTCAAGGGAGCCTTGGACCCCCAAACCTTTGGATTAGGCCTGCACACACACTGCAAGCTCCAGATCTTTTGTGGGGTCTACCACCTTGTCACTGACACCATTGCAAGTTCATTTGCCTTGTGCCTTCAGGTCGAGACTGCCAACGAGGGCAAAGCAAGTGGAAGCCACTGTTGTGTTTCCTTGCTATTGGCACTATTGGACACTCAGAGCAGGGAAGTGTGAACAGGGAGCAACACCAAGGTAGAGAATCTGTGCTGAAATGTGAGGTTCTCGGCAGTAGGGACATGGGATTCCTGTACACCTAGACCTTGTTTCCATTGTGCGCAATATCAGAAGTGTCTAGGTGTGTGATCCTCACTGTATAGTGCAAGGCTCTCTGCACAGGAAGATAATCTGGGATCGGGGACTCAGGTATACAGCTGCAAATAGAACGTTTTAAGTGTGTCTTAAGTGCATTATACAAATTTGACACTAGATGGCGACAGCGAGCTAGAGGCAAATTCAATATAAAACTTTTTAAAAAGCATTTTCACAGCAGGGTTAATTAAATATAGGTGTAGATTCAACCCTGGTTTCACATGACATGCATTGTGAAAGGATGTGGTAAGATGTTGATGAAGTGGCCTCATTTCCCCATAAATTTTTATCATCTTTCCCACCCCCCGAAAATACACACCCCGTTAGGATTTTTTGCTGCTAACTGCAAATTTTGACCCAGTAAAACTATCTAACTGACACGTGTCAATCTTAACTATCTAACTGACACGTGTCAAAGCACGGACGTTTTCAGCTGTCATGAAATTAGCACAGATCAGTGGTTTTTAATATAGGGGACGGAAGGTTGTTTACCCTGAAAATGGCTTCATTCTCACCAGCCCACATTTGCCTGTGGAAAAATTCTTACAATGTAAGCGTTCTAGATTAGCTACGATCAATATTTTGTCTGGTCTGTGTCAGTTGGTTTGATGCACTTTTATCATGTAGGTTGAGAGTTTGCAATATACTTTTAAAAAAATCTGTTGCTGACGCAGAAGAGCATGAGATCTATTGGATCCTTGTCTCGTGCTATAGTGATTTGTACTCCATAATTTACTGTATGCATAACATGGGTCACTTTTAATCTGTTTTATCCGTTTCCCGTCAAACATCGGGGAGCAGTTGAGTAGATTTCGTATTTGCATCTCCTAGAAGCTTAGAGCTTCTAAATGGCAACTTTTTCAATTCATATATACTTCAAAGTGGATCTTTTTTGGGGGGAGGGGGGAGTATGGGCAGCATGGAGGAAATCTTTCACTGTTGTTTTGCATTTCAACTCAGGCTTAATGTTTATCTGCTGCGGGCGAAGGAGGAACTGGTTGAAGAAAAAAGGAAAATGTCAAAAATGAATAATAAAATGGTGTTTAAACAGAAGCAGATTTACTGTGATATGTTTCCCCCTGATAAGCCCAATAATGTTTCCCAAATGTGTTGGTTGGATTCAGAGCCAAGATGACTGGTCAGGTTTTATGTGCTATTTTTAATTTGACTGCTTAAGAAACTTGACATCATCCTGGAGGAATTCCCTCCTGCATAGCTGTATCTAGTTATTTGTAGGTTAAAATTCATCTCAATATAGATTCATACGAAACATGTGTTGCCGCAGAAGCAGGAGATAGGTGAGTAAAATAACCAGGGGTGGCAAAGAAACCATATTTCTGTTTGGGATAGTTTTCCCTGTGTGTGTCCCTCAGCCCCACCGCTTCCCCAACCAAGAAGGAATATGTTTTCCTTTAAGGTCATCTCTCAGTTTGATATTGTAGACTCTTAAGGTCTCTCTGTTCGGCAAACTTCCTTGCCCTTTATGCAGCAAAATCAGGCTGTGAAATGGGAATACGAGTGACCTAAGAAAGGAAAGCAACGGAACATTTTTTGTGTGAGTTCCAACAAAACTGTCTGGCACGCTGCTGTGATACTGCTTTGACATAATAATTTAGTAGGCCTATATTATGTGCTGTGTAGAAATAATGGGTCTTCTATTCTCCTCTCTTGCTAAAGTCTACATCAGTGCTTTTTAAATTTTGAATGTAGCCATTCTAGAGCCTCCAGATGTTTTTGGACTCCACCCCCTGTCACCATCCCTGACCATTGGCCACGCTGGCTGGGGTTGATGGGACTTTGAATCCAGCAACATCTGGAGGGCAAAAAGATTCCCCATCCCTGTTCTGTAGGACCAGGGAGTAAGCTATTCTCAGAAGTTCAAATAATGACAAAAAATTTTGATGCTGTTCCAGTAAAGAAAGAGACAAGGTAGCGTTGGATTTAGGGTGGCTTAGGTGGTTAACTACAACTCCCATCATCCCTGACCACTGGTCCTGCTAGCTAGGGATGGTGCGATTTCTAGTCCAGCAACAGCGGGGGACTGCCTGGCTAGAACCCTGAACAGGAGCACTCGGAGTGTGTGAATATACTGCAATGTTTTGTTGAAGGCCCCACATGTGATGTCTAATTGATAGATGTGGTACTCAGTGTGTAGCCCCCCCCCTCAGTGTGTAGCCCCACCCCATATGCAGAATCAAAAGGGCTGCATTTCACAGAAGCTCGTTTTCAGAACAGAATTGGTGCGCTCATATTTTGTATCTCTCAGTAGCTAGCTTTAATGTGCTTAATTACTGGCCTTTGTAGCAAATCTGCTTTCACTTAGGAGTTCAGGGATTTTATCATAAAACAAAACAACCCGGCTAACAGCTACAGGGCAAAGAAGGTGACAAATTTTATAGCAAGCTTGACAGTCCAGGAAATATTCCACCTTAATGTCTGGCTGTGCTTGAAAGGCTGCTTAATTCATAAACGCTGACACCATCTGCCGCTACTTTGATGAATGGGGAAACAGGAACAGCAGTTTCAGCAGCGGGAAATGTACCTGATTTGGACGCTTGGAGGTAAATGAAGCAAATTTGCATTCCAGACTGTTCTGACCAAATGGCACCTATGCGTTACGGATTTCACAGCCCCCAATGTTGGATACCACAAAAAGCAATGGACAAATTTCAGACTTGGCAGTGTAATTGGGAGCTTATTCTTACTAGAAACCAGGGCTTTTTTAAAAGCCGGAACTCGCCAGAACTCAGTTCTAGCATCTCTCAGGTGGATGCTATTGCCATTCTAAGAAAACAAGGGAGGTGTTCATGGTGAGTTCTGGCACCTCTTCTTCTAGAAAGATAACACTGCTGAAACCCAAAGATCTACCATCCGGGGCTTGGTGCAAAAAGCACAGGTAGAACTTAAAAAAAGACAGTGCCTCTGAGTACCCTCTGAGCCAGGAAAATTAAATATGCTTGGTTCTCAATACCAGAATGCTGTTTGTGAAGTCACACACTCCACTTCTAGTTAAGCCAAGCTTTCTTCATTTCAATACCTAACTGTAATACCTAATACGCGGGTGGCGCTGTGAGTTAAACCACAGAGCCTAGGGCTTGTCGATCAGAAGGTCGGCAGTTTGAATCCCTGAGACGGGTTGAGCTCCCGTTGCTCGGTCCCTGCTCCTGCCAACCTAGCAGTTTGAAAGCGCGTCAAAGTGCAAGTAGATAAATAGGTACCGCTCCAGCAGGAAGGTAAACGGCATTTCCGTGCGCTCCTCTGGTTCGCCAGAAGTGGCTTAGCCATGCTGGCCACATGACCCGGAAGCTGTACGCCGGCTCCCTCGACCAATAAAGCGAGATGAGCGCCGCAACCCCAGAGTCGTTCGCGACTGGACCTAATGGTCAGGGTTCCCTTTACCTTTTAATACCTAATACCTGATTTCAGTACCCAATTGTTTTTGTTGCCATTGCTGGACAACTGAGGAGTCAGAAGCTCTTGCCAATCTTCTGCAAACCACCCAGAGATTTCTTTCTGCTCACCCCCCACGCCCCACCCCCGGTATATACTGTACAGTACTTGTCCCTGGCTATTTTACAACTCTTAAGCAAAACTGAGCTTCTTTGAGGCTAGCAGTTTCAGCTGTTTGGGATCATCTCCTCTGCCCGCTGGAAAAAAATGTGTGGGCACTCACAGATGCAAATAGAATAAAGGCATTCTGTCAGCTTGCTCACTCTTAGCATAGGAATGGCACAGAGAGCCCAAGAAAGCATGGACCAACACACACATAAAATGTAATCGTCTGGCTCCGGCCCAGCGGCATCAGCTGCTAGCTGGCAAACCAGATATGCTCTTCACCTGTCCTTGCAGCTGTCGACATTTGACTGGGAAATGAGAGCAATGGTTTAAATGACCGGTACTTGTTGCTTGTGGCTTCTCCGGACGACGTTCAGTGCGACCCATTCTCTTTGTCCAAGCCACACGGCGAAAGCTGACATCCTTGTTGGCAGTACTGTAATACAGGAAGAAGAATGAAAATGCTTGGTGTCTTGCCTTAGCAAAGAAGACCTGCTTCACTTGCATAGACCAAGAGGCCTGAAGTCTAGACCTAGAAGTCTAGATGCCTATAAGTTTGAAAAATCACACATAGGTCTGCTTCTTCATAATGATATGTGTTTGGAAACTGCAGCCACCCATGGCAGTGTCCAAATTTCCCTACATAAAGGTTAACTGGATAGCAAGAGAGGACAACCCCAGGCCCTCCACATGTTTTTTGGACTTCAAACCACATCAGCCCCAAGCCTGTATGGCTAATGGTCAGGGATGATGGGAGCTGTAGTATAGCAGTGTTTCTCAACCTTGGGTCTCCAGCTGTTGTTGAACTACAACTCCCATCATCCCTAGCTAGGGATGCCAGTGTGGTGTAGTGGTTAAGAGCGGTAGACTTGTAATCTGGTGAACCGGGTTCACGTCTCCGCTCCTCCACATGCAGCTGCTGGGTGACCTTGGGCAGAAATGGTCAAAGAATCCAGATTGACATAACAGGCAGAAATAATGACAGCTGAAACTCCCCCCACCATAAAACTGGAAGGAAAGTGTTCGTCAGCAGTTAAAAGGCACATAGAGTCTCCTTCCTGATAAGATTCCGGCAACCCTATTTATGAAGAGCTACTGTATTGCCTTATCAGGAGTAACCTTGCTCTCTTTTAATTTCGATGTGTTTTGATTGATGGTCACAGGATTGCTCCTGAGTGAAGCCTCACTGGTTTAATTCTGGCAGATACAAAGGAGATTTCCCATTGCAGCTGAAATTATACTTGGGCGTGTATGTGGTACAGTTACCCAGCTTGGACTCCAGCCATGTTTTAAGTGTTAACACTCCTGCTCTGAAAAGCGCTCGAGGGAATTATTTGTGAGCACCACTCATCTATTGCTGCGTCTAACACAATGAGCTGGGGGGGGAAAGCACCTGCAGGGACTTCAGCTCTTGCATCACGAAAGTCATTGCACTGTTCAGAAGGCAACCCTGTTTAGGGAAGTTTTTTGTTTGGTGTTTTTAATAATCTGTTGGGAGCTGCCCAGAGTGGCTGGGGAAACCCAGACAGATGGGTGGAATATATATATATATATATATATATATATATATATATATATATATATATATAATTATTTTCCATGTTCGTCAGGGTTCTGTTATTCCCAGAACAGGTACAGGGAGAAAGAACACCTGTTTTTTGTTTAAATTTAAATCCATACAATTTATCAACACTTACAATCAATTACATCCCCCCCCCTTGCCCCTTCCCCTCGCTCCCCCACCTCCCCGGACTTCCCTCAGCTCCCTTATCTGATTTGTTTTGTTCATATTGTTTCGGCATGTTAAACAATTGTACATATCATTTCCCCATTGTTCATATTCATGTTCTACTAATTAGAATTGTGTGTGTTTATTCAAAACCTGCCAGTGAATCTAAGTCTCTTTGTTGTCTTTTCACGTAGTTTGTAAAAAGTTCCCATTCTTCCTTAAAGTCCCGATTGTCCTTTTCACCTAGTTTATATGTTAGTCTTGCCAATTCCGCATAGCTCATCAGTTTTTCTCGCCATTGTTCCTTCATTGGTGTTTCTTCCTTCTTCCATCCTTGTGCTAGCAAAACTCTTGCCGCAGTTGTAGCACACATAAATAAGTTCTTTGTTTTCTTGGGCAAATCTTGACCTAAAACCCGTAATAAAAAGACTTGCCAGAAGCAGCTTAGTCATGCTGGCCACATGACCCGGAAGCTGTCAACAAGTTTGTCCCGGAAGTTTATGAACATTTAATTTATATATATATAAGACCTTAGAATTCCTATCACAGTGTTATGCCTTGTTTCCTCAGCTCCCGTTGTGTGACTCGTGTACGCAGCACTTTCTCAACATTCCTAATGTGCCCATCCGAAAAGCTCACCGCTCCCAGAATAATGTGACAAGGGCAAGTGTAGGGGTGAGGTTGTGGTCACATGCTCCTTTGTGGCAGGGAACGAGGCCCGGAAAGTTATCCGGGTTGTAACTTGGCCAGAGCGCTCATAAAATGTTAAAAATAGGATGAGACACAAATTAATAGTAGTGGTTCGTTTTGGCCTATGAAGTTCTATAAAACTTTCCGTTTTCAGCTGCATATGAGGGATGTGATAAAAGCTGATTAGCTCATACTGAGAGACACTTTTTGTGGTACATTATCCAGTTCCTGGCAAGAGTATTGATCTAGATCCCTAAAAATATCCTGCATTATTAATTAATTCAATCACACATGTCTCAGGGCAGAATGCAATAAAATCAGTTAAAAAATCAGTTTAATGCAATGCGGAAAATAACAGCAGGTAAATTTTTAATAACAAAGAAATGTACAAATATTTTAATGTCTCATGCCTGCTTTACTCTTACTCTTTATACTCATGTAAGTACCTGGCTCGTTTGCAATTATCTAAAGCCTTTCTCGAAGCTACTAACATCAGTCTGACCAAACTGCGGGAGGCAGTGAAAGACAAGAGTATTAAATTGTGGGTGGACATAGCAGACAACACAGTGATTTTCAAGCAGCTCTCTTTATTCTCAGGCTGGAACAGATCTGAACTGAAGAGCTGAGCCAGCCTGCTTATATAGTATTCAGTAACATGCAACAGTAACGACTCTCTCTCTCTAGCTACCCAATCCGTGAGCCGCAATCTCAATCCTTCATTTGCATGTGTGGACCTCAGTGAGAACTGCAGCCATGGTAGGCAGAGTGAAACTATATACACAACACTCCTAGTGGCCTACGGTGAGAACTTCAATACATAACAAGGAGTGCCTGGCGTGCTCTGGTCCATGGGGTCACGAAGAGTTGGACATGACTAAATGAATCATTGACTAAACAACAACAACAACAAACCCTTTCCTGCTTGAATTGTGCCAAAGCCTTTTTCCTTAGACACCTGTCCCCTTTCCACCCCTTTTATTTATTTATTTATTAATTTTTTGCCAAGCGCTGAATGTGTACAATTAAGTGCACTTAAGTTGCAAGCTTAAAGGTAAAGGGACCCCTGACCATTAGGTCCAGTCATGTCCGACTCTAGGGTTGCGGTGCTCATCTCGCGTTACTGGCCGAGGCGAGGGACCCAGTGTACACTTCCGGGTCATGTGGCCAGCATGACTAAGCCGCTTCTGGTGAACCAGAGTAGCGCATGGAAATGCCGTTTACCTTCCTGCCGGAGCGGTACCTATTTATCTACTTGCACTTTGACGTGCTTTCGAACTGCTAGGAGGGCAGGAGCTGGGACTGAGCAACGGGAGCTCACCCAGTCGCGGGGATTCGAACCGCCGACCTTCTGATCAGCAAGCCCTAGGCTCTGTGGTTTAGCCCACAGCGCCACCAACCTGCAAGCTTACTGAACTACTAATATTATCTAATATATAATTTGAAGTAAGGCTGCATGAGTAACCCTTCTGCTATGCTTCTGAAAGCATTTAGGTATCCTACTTTGATTTTCTGGAAGTATGGGGTGGCATTCAACTAACCTTATTTCCTAGTGCAAGGAGATTTCCCCCTCTCCTCTCCCTCTGCATGCTCTGCACAGCCCCCAAATCTCTTCCAGAAGGCTGGGGGGAAACCCCAAAACAGATTTGGGGTGGGGAGGGAGGCAAGAAGAGGGGAAGAATGCTCCATTGCACAGAGAAAACCTTGCACTGACAGCACATTCAACTTGGCACCATGTTGAATACAACCCACAGCATGGCCACTGAACTCAAAATGCCTTCAGTGCTATGCTCCTTCCACGGATGGCAGTATAGAATGCAAAAGCTGAATAGTTGCTCCTAAGATTCTCAAGTTGAATATTTTTGTATTTAAAATTTGTTTCTCATTCTTGTAATGATAGGGAGAAACGTGCTAAGAAGAAGGCACGCTTGGCAAACCCTCACCGTGGTCAGCTCCCGCCTGGAAACCTATGTCCCCACTGGATGTGTGGATCCAGAATTGGCCTCCACAGTCATTTACAGACTCACTGTTAAAGACAGTGTTCACGGAAGACAATCGCCAAAGAAGACCCAGATGTGGAGGTTCTCCTCCTATAGGCAGCCTGCATTAGCCTGATACCGCTTGTCTTGGCTTTGGGTGAGAGAACAGCTTGGCCTTTTCGACTCCCTTTTTCCAGCAGGCATGCCGATCTCCCGTCCAGAGTAACATCCGCTTTTTTTATTGATATCTAGCTTGGTGGTGCTGTGTGGCTGCTCTGTGGGGATAAGGCTGCGCCATCTGTCCGCTGCAGTATAACTGGCTGGCACCAACAGCTGAAAGCATCAAACTACACACACACACACACACAGCTGAAGACAAAGGAAAGTGCCTCCAGCAACAACATTCGCAAAGGAGGATGCCCCAGCCCCAGCCTCAGTCAGTCGAAACAGCTTTAATCTGGCTCTCTGGCGATTCATCTGCAATGCAGATCCTATCCATTTTCCTGCTGTGACAGCAGCCGGCTAGATGCTGATTAAGGGGATTCTAGCGGCCTTGGAAAGAGAGAGAGAGAGAGAGAGAGAGAGAGAGAGAGAGAGAGAGAGAGAGAGAGAGAGAGAGAGAGAGAGAGAGAGAGAAGGGTAAACCAAGGAGAAGGAATCCACAGCAAGAGGAAAAGAGTAGGATTAAGGAAGGAAGGCCCCGCAAGAGGCAAAATAATGGCCTCAGTGTGCCTGAAGATAAACCATACAGTGTTTCTATGAAGACATTAGGAAGTTGTGTATTTCTGCTAATCCATCACCTGTCAAGGGGCTGTTTCAACAGGCCTGAGATTAAAGAAAGCAGCATTGTCTATTGTCTTGATTACTGGTCACTCTGGAGCTGTTGCCACTTTGCAGCCTTGAAGTTAATCCCAGTTTAGTAGGGGGAGGTTGTCAAGGAAAACATTCCTTTTAACTGCTGCAATTTTGGAGAGAGAGAGAGAGAGAGAGAGAGAGAGAGAGAGAGAGAGAGAGAGAGAGAGAGGAGATGGAGATGCTCAGCCTCTCGGCTTAATCTCTTCCCCATCAGCAACAGGGCAGCTGGGGGCATGTGCTCCCTACCTGTGTTGTCCTTTTGCACCCAGAGCAATGGGGTCATTTAAAAGATGGACTGTGGAAAAACCTCACACAACTTCCTGAGAGGTTACAGGGAGCGGCTCTGAAGTTCCAGAGACACACATACAGCAAAAGGTGCCATTAAGCGCAGAGACAAGACGGCCTGGAAATGTCAGCCATGTTCAGGCTCTGTGACCCATGGAGTTTTTTCCTCTTCACCTGTATTATTTTAACCCCGGGATTTTTCCTAAGCAGCAACTGACACGCATCATTCCCCCCCCCCCGCCACCCGAGGGACCAATACGGTCAACGCTGTATCCTGTATGCCTCGAACTACCAATTTCATTTCATTTTTGAAAGCTTTCTTACCTGCTGTTTTGCGACGGCGTGGCGAGGCTGTGCCTCTTACTAGCTCACCAATGCAATCTGAAAGCAAACACAGCTTTTCTTATGTTTGTGTTGAGCATTAAATTGTTCAAAAGAAGATGCTCGACCATTTCATGGATGTTTTAGATTGCTAACATCTTACCACCTCTGGCTGCATAAACACCATACGTTTAAAGCACATTCCCTGGCCTGTACAATGAAATAATCCTGGGAACTGTAGTTTACTCTTTAGCGAACTATAATTCACGGTACCCTTAAACTACATTTCCCAGGATCCTTGGGGGAGGGGATACGTTTAAAGCACATTCCCTCGCCTGCACACCGAAATAATCATGGGAACTGTAGTTTACTCCTCACTGAACTATAATTCAGTGTACCCTTAACAAACTACATTTCCCAGGATTCTTGGGGTAGTCGTGGCTTTAAATGTATGGTGCGTACACAGATTTTGTCTTCTTTTTTAAGATTCTGTCACATTAAATTGTAAGGCCAGTAAACAGAATCAGGAAGCGGTGATGCACCTGAAGGCTGGCTATGCAGTTCCGAGGAGATGGGATTCTCTGCTTCTCTAGCTTGTTTGAGCATGACAACACAAGCTTCGAGTAAGTGGTCATTCAGATGCCACTGGACTCCAGCCCCAATCACCCCCAGCAAGCATGGCAAATGACCAAGGATGATGGGAGTTGTAGTCCAACTATGTCTGAAGGCTCACTGTTTAGCCACCCCTGGTTTAGTGGGATCACTGCAGGCACCTTTAAAAAAAACAAACAAACTATACCAAATATCCCTCTTCCTTCAGTTATCAGAAGCTTTTCTGATTACAGAATTCTCTGCCTAGCAACCCATTCTAATTTCAGAGCAAAGCCATGAGGTTTGCCGCCTCCCAGGAAAGATGGATCTTATTCATCCTTTTGTTCTCTAGTTATCAGTTTTCCTTAAAACAGCAGCACTTTTATAAAAGCTGTGATCCACCTCGGCTCTTACATTGGGCAGTGAGACACTCGACGGTGCAATTCACGGATGTATAAGGACCTTTCTCATTTACTGTAGCATTCATTTTACACACACACACACCACCCCAAATAATAATAAATCCATGTTTTTCTGTTTAGAGTGAAATTGTCGGTTGAATATGATTTATAGAAAGCCAGTGTGGGCGAAGAGAGAGATTGCTGGCTTTTGACCTGGGTGTAAATTGCAGCTCAACCACAGACTCCCTTGGTGGTCTTGATCTCTATTGTCTCCTTCTTGGCCAATTCTTGTGGCTGCTTTGTCTCTCACTAAGTTACTAAGTTCTGTCTAAGTGCTGAAGAAGTGTGCATGCACACGAAAGCTCATACCAAGAACAAACTTAGTTGGTCTCTAAGGTGCTACTGGAAAGAATTTTTTATTTTATTTTGTTTTGACTATGGCAGACCAACACGGCTACCCACCTGTAACTTTCCACAAGCAGTTTGTTTGTTTTTTGCACAGGATAATGGAGCAGCCTACTTGCTACCTGCTTCCCAGGAAGAGGCTCTCAGGTCTATTACTCTTTATGCATAGCAGTCGGAAGTCCATCACAACACATTGACAGGGGAGTTGTATATGCAGAGAACAGCTTCACTGGTTGAATTTTAGCCTGTCATGCAACCCTAAGGCTTCCTTGCCAGATATCTGAAAAACAAGTTCACATGTGTATTAGCTCGGCTATGTTGCTCCTGAAGTTCATCTTTCAATTTGTACCTTGCATGTGAAGATTTCTTTTTAAAAAATGTTTTATGCATAAAACAGTTCCACAGACAGTGGAGAATCATTTGATGGGCTCCATTAAAGTTAATTTGCATGAAGTGTTTTTGGGGTTTTAGAAGACATCTGAAGGCAACCCTATAGGGAACTTTTAAATGTTTATGTGTTTTTATATTTTGTTGGAAGCCGACCAGAGTGGCTGGGGCAACCCAGTCAGACAGGTAGGATGCAAATAATAAAATATTTTTGCATACCCTCCAACATTTATCCTATGAAAATAGGGACGTCCCATTCCATAAAGATAATTTTACTATTTATACCCCACACATCTTACCGGGTTGACCCAGCCACTCCGGGCAGCTTCCAAGATATATAATAACATAAAACATAAAAAAAAAATCCCTATACAGAATTGCCTTCGGATGGCTCGGGGGTCGGATAACTCCATAACCTACAACATTTCTCCAAGGAGAATAGGGACATCCTAAGAAAAAGCGGAACATTCCGGGATCAAATCATAAACCAGAGCAGCTTCTCTAAATCAGGGATGTCCCTGGAAAATAGGAACACTTGGATGTTCAGATAAAAACTGGTCTGTCACAATCACAACAGATGATTTGTAAAAAAAACAAACAAACCCAGAGGGTAATTTGAGGGAAAAGCCAGGCTGCTCCTCTTCCCATTTAGCTCCGACAGCCTGATATCATTAGGTCAGGAGGGAAGTGGAGCTCACTCTAGGCACCTTTTTAAGAACAACAAGCTAAGAAAATGTTTTATGACCCAGATTAGCGAAACCTTGCCTGAATTCTAACCTGAGGTGTCAAGAGGAACCCTCTTCATGTCAGCTAAATTGACTGTTTATGGATCTCGGCCAGGAAAGCTTGACGGAAGCAATGTCAGGAATGCTGGAGAGGTCAGCTGTGTGACTAGCGAGCTGACATTTCCTGAAGATGTGAGGCATAATCTGAGAGCTATGTTAACAGTTAAATATTTGTTAGAGGTGGACAGAAAATGATCAGAGAGAGGATCCCCCTCTTTCTTTTTCACCTCCCATTGTTGTTTAGCAGCGAGGCATTATCTTAAATAAAAACACACAGACACACACCCAAACCTCAGCAAAGAACGAGGATGGAATGCCATCGTGCTTCTTTTGCAAATTCATGGTTTTTGTGCAATCTTTGCCAGTGCTTAGGAAGCTGCCTTATACCAAACCACAGGTTAGGTCTATGTAGCTCAGTATTATCTCCCCCCTTTTATTTTTTATTTCAACAAAGTACTAATCATAAATAATTAAGAATAAAAACATGCACCCCACCCCCGAGACCATTCCATTGTAACTACCCAACCTCCCCAAACTTCAACACCTCTTGCGATGGTTTGACCCCTTTCCGTTTTAACAGTACAAATTCCACAAACGCCTTCCGTATCTCCTCAGAATCATTACTCCTCCATATTCCCCGTCTTACCTTAATGGCACATGTTAATTTATCATTAATAGCTATATCCCACACCGCTTATATACCATTCTTCCATTTTATATTCTGCTTGTCCCTTCCACTTCCTAGCTATCATAATTCGTGCAGCTTTCAATAAATTTGTGACCAAGTCCTTTATAGCTTGCGAAACTTCCACCCCATTGTAAATTGATAATAATGCTACCTCTGGACTTTCGGTCAGCTTTAACTCAGTGATTTCTGTTATCTCCTTAAACATTCTTTGCCAGAAAAAAATTGTACATATTTACACCCCCCCACCACCACCACATGTGAACATAATTCCCAGTTTCCTGGCATCCTTTCCAACATAACACCGAATATTCCTTGTTTGTTTGATTTCATCTGACTGGTGTTAAATATCACCTCCAAGCTAATTTATATATATATATATTATTCTTATAGACTCATTATTATCTACAACAGGGGTTGCCAACTTTTAGATTGAAGGCTTCTTTGCAGCCAGGAAGCAGTGGTATGGGGGCATCCACATGCACACACCTTCCTGGGAGCCAGTGTGGTGTAGTGGTTAAGAGCGGTAGACTTGTAATCTGGTGAACCAGGTTCGCTTCCCCGCTCCTCCACATGCAGCTGCTGGGTGACCTTGGGCTAGTCACACTTCTCTGAAGTCTCTCAGCCTCACTCACCTCACAGAGTGTTTGTTGGGGGGGGGGAATGAGATTGTTAGCCACTTTGAGGCTCCTTAGGGTAGTGATAAAGCGGGATATCAAATCAAAACTCTTCCTTCAGGAAAGGCTTCTTCTGTACCACATGATGACATCAGTGGCTTGGAACACCCATTACTCCCAGCCAGTGGCTTCGGTTGGTTCACCAGCTACGGCCAGTCGAGGACAGGAATAGCCTTCCCACAGCAGCCCACACAATAGTAACTTCACACCTGGAGTACTTTAATGCATTGCATGTGGGGCGGGCTATCCTTGATTTGGAAGCTATGACAAGTGCCAACCCCAGCTGCAAGGGGGTGCTCAGTGGGTACCCAGCTTTGCACATATTACATTATGCAACACATTACCTGTAGAAAGATCTGTACTAGAACTCCCAAGTCAGGCACTGGGCAGAGGAGGAATGGTGGAGACCGCTTCCCCAGCCTGACCCTTCCAGAGAAGAAGAAGATAGTTCAGAATTACAACAGGGGTTTGAGGGAGGTGAGTTCAGAGGCAGATGAGGGGGAAACTGGGAAATAATGGGAGAGGAGGAAGGAGAAGCACCAGAGGGGGGGACAGATGATGGACACAGTGTCTTTAGAAAGCATTCCAAACTTCCCCTCTCCCAGAACCTGGCAGGAATTGAAAGTAGGAGAGCAGAGAGCTCAGAGGCAGAGGGCACTTTCCAGCACCTGTAGTGATGACGCATGAAGGGAGAGAGGGAGGGGGTGGAGACTCACTCGGAGCAACGTCATTACTCCAAGAGGCTGCATTTCCAAGCCTCTCTCTGTGAATATTGAATAAATAGCATTGGTAAGAACTTTCCTTGTCTTATCTGCTCCTGGCAACCTACCATGGGGGGGGGGGAGGTGGATCCTCTGCCGCCTGACAGGCTCAAGCTGTTGACATTTAAAGCCTTAAACAATGTCGGACTTGGGGGGCTGGCAGCCACCTCCTGCAGTACAGAGCAAGCCAAGACTTCGGATCTTTCTCAAAAGCCCTGTCCATCATTTCACAACTAGCAGGTAGCCATTTGCTGATAATATGGAGGTGAGCTAAATTTAATAAGCAACTAATTATTTTCAAACATTTCTAAAACATTGCTGATTGTCAAAGAAAGAAAGAAAGAATTTCACTCACAGTACGATCGTATATGTGCTGAGCCAGGGATTAATGGCATTGGGTTCAATGGGACTTACTCCCATGTAAATATGCGTAGGGTAGGATTGTCTTTGTACAGGGGGCTTGTATTGTGGGTTTCTAGATACAGGAGACCCATGACAAATTTCTCCATCCTCCAGGCAAGGGAGAGGCATGGTCACAGTTCAAGCAAGGGCAATTCTCAGTCAGGCAAGACATCTGAGGAGAGCCAAAAGGAGTGTGGCCTGGGGATGTTGTAGTCCCGTTGTCAAGCTAAAGCATGCAAAACTCGGCAGTGTGTGAAGCCAAACAAACAGAAGAGTCTCCAATATAGGCTTGGCAGAGTTGGCATACAAAGTTAAGTCTGTTCCAAGAGTTGGGCAAACAACAACCCACATAGTCAGATCATCCAGCGGTCAGGGAATCCAATGATCATGAAGCCAAGGGTCCAGACGGCGAGCAGGAAGCAACAAGGTAGAACCAGGAACCGCAGGCATTGTTTCCAGCATCGGACTGCTGCTGGGAGTTCTGCTTAAGAAGGCTTAAGCCAGTTGGTTCTCATCAGCGCCCTCTCCTCTGCATCCTTGAAGGCTGACTAGCTGCAGGTGGAGGTCACTTCACCTTCATGCTGCTGTTCTCCTGGTCCATGATGGGGGAGTGTGTATTGGGACTGCAACTCCCATCATCCCTAGCTAACAGGACCAGTGGTCAGGGATGGTGGGAATTGTAGTCCCAAAACAGCTGGAGGGCCAAGTTTGGCCATCACTGGCCTAGAGGGTGCCTCAAGGCCCAGCCTTCTGGTCTGAGGTTCCTCGCCTTCCCCACGTTTTGCATTCAATCCCATGAGAAGAATTGCTTTTGGAGCAATCCCTTGAGGACAGTCTGATCCTGTATTTCCCACCTTGATCACCGAGATCCTCTCACGGGGCACTTCTGGTGGTTCCCACACCCCTGAGGTTCAGCTGGCCTTCACTAGGGACTGAGCTTTTCTTGTGGCAGGCCATGCCCTCTGGAACTATGCTTTTTAAAATTATGCTGAAATGGGGGCAGTGGTGATGTTTCAGCCACTAAATCTGGAGCTCATGGCCCATTTCAAGCGGCAAGCATTGTCAGTGACCGATTTGACAGAAAAGCTGGTACAAAATAAACAGCTGGTAGCACGACTCAAAGAACTTGTCAGGGAAAAGGATAATGAGTTATGCCTTAAGGAACAACAATTAAAGAAAGAAAAAGAAGCAACTGAAAACCAAGATTTCCAAATTAAAGCTGCAAAACAAAGCCAAATTAATATATCCTTAACAACACAATTAGAGGAACTCAAAAAGCAATTATGTATCGGGAGATGAAATCCAAGAAGGAATATCCAAGCAAAAGAGAGCTGCAAGTTGTGGAAAAATATTGGTAAAAAAAAAGAAAGTTGAGGAACTAGAAAAACCGAATGCCCCCCTCCAAATGAAGAGCTACGGAAAAAGATTGGTCATGGTGGGGAGTTACTCCCGCCTCCCAATTCAGTGAGCCTTCCTCACTCTCTCACCCTCTTGACAAGAAACAGCCCGTTTCGAAAAGGATCTAGACAGACGACTGACTGAGAGCCAGTGTGGTGTAGTGGTTAAGAGTGGAAGACTCGTAATCTGGGGAACCAGGTTCGTGTCCCCGCTCCTCCACATGCAGCTGCTGGGTGACCTTGGGCTAGTCACACTTCTCTGAAGTCTCTCAGCCCCACTCACCTCACAGAGTGTTTGTTGTGGGGGAGGAAGGGAAAGGAGAATGTTAGCTGCTTTGAGACTCCTTCGGGTAGTGATAAAGCGGGATATCAAATCCAAACTCCTCCTCTTCTTCTTCTTCTTCTTCTTCTTCTTCTTCTTCTTCTTCTTCTTCTTCTTCTTCTTCTTCTTCTTCTCTCTCCAAGTCATATACATTGCTTCTCTTTCCTGGAAATGCTTCCTCTCTTTAATCTGAATGTTTTTAAGGTTTTCATTTAGTTCCAGGAGGTGGCTGCATCTTTGTTCTTGGTCTTCAACTTTCTTGATAAGGTTCTGAATCAGAAATTTCATAATCTGCAATGAAGCCTCCTTTGAGGACTGACCTGCTGGGAGCTTGCCCCGCTTCTCTCCACCTGGCTTGTGGCAGGGCCTGGGCAGAGAGGGCTCTGATTTTAGTTTTTGTTTTTTAAATTGCTTTTATTTATTTTTATCTATGTCATTTTAAATTGTGATTGATATTAATGCTGTTTTCTTAGTTTTAGATTTTATGATTTATGTGGAAATGGTTTTCCATTTGGTTGTGTACTTTTTGATGTGTTTTATTTATTGCTTATGACTTTTGCTATGTTGGTAATTATGTAAATCTTGTCATGTTGTAAGCCGCCTTGAGGATTGTTTTAACTATGGAAAGGCGGCATACAAATAAAATGATGATGAAGATGGAACTCCCTGCCAGTAGAGGTTCAGCAGGAACCATCCATCCCTGCCTTTTTTTCAGATGTCTCTTAAAAAACGGTACTTTTTTGACAGGCCTTCGCAATATGATCCCCCCACCCCACCCCGCCATTTAGCCAACACGCGTCTATTGCTGTTTTACTGATGTTTTAAAATCAGGTTTTGCAGCTACCTGTTGAGTATTTATTCTGTAAGCCACCTCGATATATGTTATGAGGGTCATAAATATTCAGACAAATAAATAAATTATAGATGAACATTGCATGGCAGACTTTAAATAATCATGGCTGAAGAGGAGTGATGGTGGGCTTGGGAGGGGGAAGAAAAACAACAACAACAACATTTGTCCAAGGAAGGGAGGTTATAAAGATGAGAATAAAAGAACCTCATTGCTAAATGGACCTCTTTTTCCTTTTGCTGTTTGTAGCGTGCCTGTGTTTAGTAATAAGCCTTCAGAAACACGCAGAAGCAAATTCTCAGGTAACAGATGGAGATCGAATAAACAACAGGCAGATGGTGTGTGAGGAAATGAAAAAAAAATGCATCCCTCTCAGAGGCTCCTCCTCAGCCGAATGTTTGGGGTGGGGAAAGAGCAGAGAGGAGGCACATCTTTCTGTGACACATAAGCCAATAAGAAGACAAAATAAAAATGTAGCGTGCCAGGTGGCCATGTAACCCTCTCCCTATTCCCCCAACTTCAGTTCCCCCCTTTTTTGTCATCTTCTGCTTGTCATATACAGATAGGATGGGAGGCAATGTACCTAGAACACCTCAAGCCACAGCACTGCAATGGACATTCAACTAATTCCATGCCGGCCTTGCTCACAGAGCAGGGGCCAGGCAGCTTAGACATACGGATCCTGTGGCCTTCGGGATGTTGCTGGACTCCAATTCCCATCAGGCCCAGGGAGTGTGGTCAACAGCTAAGGATGATGAGAGTAGTCCATGAAGCTCTGGCTGGATGACCAAGAGTAGTAAGATCCTCCAGCTGAGGAAGCCACAGAGGAAGAAGACTCAGACCCAGGGCAGTGGTGGTGGGTCACAGGACACAGATCAGAGGAGGAAGCAAGCCAGGAGGTGGGAGACACAGGAGGCTTCAATGAACACGAAGAGGCAGAAGCAGGGAGCCCTCCAAGAACAGGACTGGGGTGCAATGGGACACATTTCGAGCTCAGGATCTCAGGACAGGGAGGGGCCAGACACTGCGACAACTCACAGCAGCTGCCCGATCCCTCTGCATTGAGCTCCCCTCCCCCTTTGACTCCAATGCCATGCAGAACTTTACACATAGCTGAATGGAAAGCTAGAGAAACCCAAGCGGGGAGCCCCCTCCTTCCTTCCGGAGTTTGCGTCTGCTGGGAAGACATCCGGAAGAGAAGCAGTAGCAAGGAGAGGAGGTGCCCAGAGCCAGTCTTGGCGACGTCTTCACGGGGGCAGCCATACCTGTGCAATCTCTGTTGTATACTAATTTCCTAAATAGAACAGCGAACTTTACTTCGAGTCTCCTTTCTGATCTGTTGAGGAACCTGCTCCCCCTGACAGCCCCCCGACATGAACACTCAAGTTTCAGTGACTTTCCGGGATTTCTGACAGAGGCCTCTCCCAGCCCTACGAGAAGATTAAACCTGATCTAAGGCTATGTGCAGATTACCATCTTAAAACGCAGTGAAGGTGCTTCTCCCTAGTGAGTTTCAAGTTGTATTTGCATGCTTGTGTGCACACCAGAGAGGAGAGGGGCATCTGTTTACCTGGTGTACGTTACCTGTTTTCTTTCCCTGACTAAAGGCTTTATCTAGCCCAGCATTCTCACAGTGGCCTACCAAGTGCTGACGTGAAGTTCACTAGCAGGACATGAGCAGACGAGCATTCACCCCACTTTTGTTCCCCAGCGAGTGGCATGCCACCTCTGATACTCGAAAGCCATAATTCTTCAATACTGGAAATGCACAGTGGTGGGCAAAAGATCTCTATTGTTTTTGCTTATAAAATCAATTCCCTGATTGCTAGGGGTTCTTTGAACAGTTGTCCTCCAAAGTTTGCTCGTCTTTTTGTATGTTGGTGGGTAATGATTAAAAACTAGAAGGGACTCTCTCAAATACATTTATTTAAGCTGTCCTATTCACATCTGGATGCATTCGGTTACCTTAATTCATTAAGTCGTAACCAGCGCTTGCATGAGTACTTGGCAAGTTTTTTTTTATAAAAAAAAACATTAAGCACTGTTTCGTGTTACAAGTTCTAGAGGGGAGAATCATATCCACATTACACTTTTGGAGTGGTTAGAGCCGACAATACACATTTGAATGAAATTGTGCTGCCGAGACTACAAATGAGATTTTGGTTGTCACATTCCGCATTGTTTGAACAAACATCCAAATGAATTCTTGAATCCAGCTGTGACTTATTCTCCCCAGACTAGATCAATTAATTCCATTTACATGGCAGAGAAATATTTTTTTAATTTACAAGTTAATTTAGTCCACATGAGAGCTACACTGTACCCATGCAGAGCAGCTGTATACTATGAAGTCCATGATGCAGTGCAGCTCAAATTGGTCTATGCATGTGTGCAGGTATCCAATATGGATAATGTTAAAAGAAAGAAAGAAAGAAAGCCAAACATAGCAGTACAGATGCTCCAAATCTGACGGAGACCAGGCAGAATCTAAAAATCCCCCATCCCTAATTTGATAAAATTGTTCTGACTCAGCAGAAGCTCCAAATCCTGACTTGGGGAGAATTTGCCAGTGCTGACCCTGGTTTCATGCTGCATAGCAGCTTTTCTTTCAGGAAATGGCACCTGGGCATTGCCAGTTTGGCAGTCAAGTGATGATGTGCATGCGGAAGTTGTGATGCAGAAAAGCCTTGTTGGCAGTGCTGGATTTATGTATAAGCTAAACAAGCTATAGCTTAGGGCCCCACTCACTTGGGGGGCCCCAAAAAATTAAAGGAAAAAAAACCTGGATGTACATTTCCAAAATATAAGATAAAAAACTAATAAAATAAAACCTACATCCAGCAACAGTGTTTTGTGTTGTGTAGGCTCCTGTTAGTTATGTGGAAATGGCTTTAGATCCCTATTAGTTCCATAAATTACCATACAGCATATATTCAACAACAACAAAAAAAAAAAAACAGCGACAATTTGTTGTTGACAAAGGACAGCTGGACATATAAAGTTACCTTCAGTACCTTAGGGTCTCATCAAACCTAAATCCGGCCCTGCTTGCTGGTAATTCATACGACACAGATCTCACGAAGAAGCCAAATAGGAAAAGATGAGAGTGCCTCTGAGAATATGCAAAACGCTTTACTTTCCCACAGTTGCTTTTTGTAGTTGTTATTATTAGCACTTAAACCTCGCCTTTACTCCCGGAGAAGCTAAAGGCAGCTAACAGCAAACACATAGATAAAATCAGCAGCATGTTTATTAAATCAAAGTTTATATGCTGGTTACTAGAACAAAGGCCTCTAAATGGTTTACAATAGACAGTCATTAAAATACCAGTTAAAAACAAAGATTAGAAACAAGTTACATTGGGGGGAAGTAATTTAGTGTTGCCATATCTTGAAGAACAAAAAAGAGGACAGCCTGAGCCCCCCAAAAACCTCTGGACATTTCCTTTATAATGTAAGAATCCTCCCGAGATAGGCATGTTGCCCCCCCCCCCAAAAAAAGAGGACATGTCCTGGTTTCCCCAGACGTATGGCAACCCTAAAACACTAAAGCCACATATCAAGACTGCATGTTATCAAGTAATTATTCAGCAATAAAAGGAATGCAAAATAACAATGAAATATAATACCAATAAATACAGTATGGTAATGAACTACAATAACAAGACAGCAGATGGCAAATAATTGGACTAAAAAATGCCTCAAACTTATTTTTTGTTGCCTGAGGGAAAATAGCACAGGAAATAGTTGGATCTCTGTCAATTCGACAATTGGAGAATCATCACAGAGAAGGTCCCGCTGCAGGTATGGCTATCCCATAAGCCAGGCTCATGGCGGGGGGGGGGGACCATGAAGAGGGCCTTCTCCACCCCCAATGGAGGACTAGGAGGTAGGTCTTACATGTCGGAGTCAATGGCATTCAGGTAGATGACTTGGAGCCCACACGCTTCTCCTTCAGGAGTCATGCCACAGAGCCATCCTCCAGAGAGGAAACTTACCTGGATGCGACGAGGGAAGAGGGAAGATGAGAACAAGACAGTGCAAGTAACCTTTGCAGTGCTACAACATTTATTACTTACTTACTTACTTACTTACTTTTCAAGTTTATACATTTCACTAATTTTACACTCATTTTGACATTTCAAAACTTGACTTCCATCCCCCTCTTTCCGCAGTTCCTTAAATTTTAATTTTAAATTCCTTCTTCTGCATATCCAAATTAACTTAATTTGCTCATTTGTTCATCTTCTTTAAATATATACTCTTATAAAACTGTAACTGTTGTTACAATAATCCTGCCAATGTTTTTACCTGTTTATAATTTATCTGTGAATGTCCAATAGAATCATAGAATCATAGAATCATAGAGTTGGAAGAGACCACAAGGGTCATCCAGTCCAACCCCCTGCCAAGCAGGAAACACCATCAAAGCATTCCTGACAGATGGCTGTCAAGTCTCCGCTTAAAGACCTCCAAAGAAGGAGACTCCACCACACTCCTTGGCAGCAAATTCCACTGTCCAACAGCTCTCACTGTCAGGAAGTTCTTCCTAATGTTTAGGTGGAATCTTCTTTCTTGTAGTTTGAATCCATTGCTCCGTGTCCGCTTCTCTGGAGCAGCAGAAAACAATCTTTCACCCTCCTCTATATGACATCCTTTGATATATTTGAACATGGCTATCATATCACCCCTTAACCTTCTCTTCTCCAGGCTAAACATACCCAGCTCCCTAAGCCGTTCCTCATAAGGCATTGTTTCCAGGCCTTTGACCATTTTGGTTGCCCTCTTCTGGACACGTTCCAGCTTGTCAGTATCCTTCTTGAACTGTGGTGCCCAGAACTGGACACAGTACTCCAGGTGAGGTCTGACCAGAGCAGAATATAGTGGTACTATTACTTCCCTTGATCTCTAGACGCTATACTCCTATTGATGCAGCCCAGAATTGCATTAGCTTTTTAAAAACCATTTCCATTCTATTATTATTATTATTTTTTAAATGTTAACTTGATTTCTTATTCTTCCGGTAAGTTTTGCCATTTCTGCATATTCCATAAGTTTTTGTATGCATTCTTCCTTTACTTGGTACTTCTGCTTCTTTCCATTTGGGGGCAAGTGACATTCTTGCCACAGTACAGTGCTACAATTTTTAGGAGGGGGGGGCACCACCTACCACTGATTAAAAAAGCAGACAAGAAACCATACATGTTCCATTAAAAATATATATATATTAACAGTGAACTTTTCCTATTCTGAAAACTTTTATGTTCCTAATCATACCCTCCAACACTTCTCTGATAAAATATGGATGTCTTATTCAATCATCACCATCATCTTATTTATATCCTGCCCATCTGACTGGGTTGCCCTATCCAATCTGGGTTGCTTCCAACATATAAAAAATCATAACAAAACATTAAAATTCCCTATACAGGGCTACCTTCAGATGTCTTCCACAGGTTGTATAGTTACTTATCTCTTTTGCTCAGGGGTCGCATAACTCCATACCCTCCTACAATGAAAATAGGGGCATCCTAAGGAAAAGTGAGACATTCCAGGATCAAATCAGAAACCAGGATGGCTTCTGTAAATCCAGGACTGTCCCTGGAAAATAGGGATACTCGGAGGCTGACATATTTAAAACTCTCATCTCTCATCTCTCTCTCTCTCTCTCTCTCTCTCTCTCTCTCTCTCTCTCTCTCTCTCTCTCTCTCTGTATGTGTGTCCCTTTGATGCGGTAAACCATTGCTCAAGGTAGGGCTACCTTAAGATGCTCCCATCATAGCATCCTGGCTCTGAGAGCCCCTAATGCTATAGCAGGGGTCAGCAAACTTTTTTGGCAGGGGGCCGGTCCACTGTCCCTCAGACTTTATGGGCGGCCAGACTATATTTTGAAGGGGAAAAAATGAACAAATTCCTATGCCCCACAAATAACCCAGAGATGCATTTTAAATAAAAGGGCACATTCTACTCATGTAAAAACACCAGGCAGGCCCCACAAATAACCCAGAGATGTATTTTAAATAAAAGGGCACATTCTACTCATGTAAAAACACCAGGCAGGCCCCACAAATAACCCAGAGATGCATTTTAAATAAAAGGGCACATTCTACTCATGTAAAAACACGCTGATTCCCGGACAGTCCACGGGCCGGATTGAGAAGGTGGTTGGGCCGGATCCGGCCGCCGGGCCTTAGTTTGCCTACCCATGTGCTATAGCATAGTAGAAATCAACAGGTTATGAGGTTGTGGGTGTCAGCAGCCCTCAGCCCTCTAAGGATTCATGGAAGGCCAGTGGCCCAGCGGCACACAGAATGTCCCAGTTCAATCTTCAGGACTGAAAAGCTGAAACGCTGCTGGCAGTCAGTGTGAGCAACATTGAAGTAGATGGTCTGACTTGGTTCCTAACAGATTTCCAAGGAAGATCAAATGGCTGGCTGGCTGTGCCGTTTTCTTGTCCCCTCTCTGCGGCCATCTCCGGAATGTATATGATCAGCTTATAAATGCTGCTTTTCCTTGGAGCAGAATGCGAGCACGCATTGGTCCTGATTTTAAAACATACAGCAAAACAAACCCTTGGACCACATAGTGCTGGGTAGGTAGTTTGCCTGAAGCCCTCTCTGAAGAATTGGTGCAGGGGTCTGCAACCTTTGAGACGAAAAGAGCCACTTGGACCCGTTTCCAAAGGAAAAAACAACAACTGGGAGCCGCAAAACCATTGCGACATTTAAAACAAATATAACGCTGCATATATTGTTTCTTACCTTAATGCAATAATAATAAATAACGTATAGGAGCCAATGCAAAGTATAATCAGTAAAAACAACAAGAATAAGTTCTTACTTTTTTTGCATTGACTCAGGGGCGTACCCAGGATCAAAACTGGGGGGGGGGGGGGGGCGCAAGCCATGGTCGTTCAGGTTGTGACATTTCAGCACGGAAAGGCGAATGAAACCAAAATTTTAGGGAAATTATATATAATTATAGCAGTGCTTTATTACAATTATTTGCTTGGTTTTTTAAAAATTTTATTCTAGTTACATGTCTTATACCAGGGGTGGCCAACTCCCAAGAAACTGTGATCTACTTTCAGCAGTGATCTACCCCCGTTTTTTGGGGTTCAACTCAAAGTTGTTTTTGGGGGTGGGGTGGGAGAGAGGGCTTCCCCCTCTAAGATAGGTTGACAAGCGAACTAAGAAAGAAAGAAAAAGGGGGGGAATTTGGTTTAGAAAGGGAGAGGGAGGGACACAAAGGGAAAGAGAGAAAGGAAGAGACGGGGTAGAAAACAGATGGGGGTGAGAATGGAAAAGTGGGGTGGAAAAAATATAAATTGGGGGTGGGGTGGGGAGAATATCTATTAAAAATATGTAGTAGTTTAAAAAATAAAAATAAAGGGGGGAAATCTTTTTCTTCTTTTTCCTTTTTTTGAAAACAAAAACAAAAGGGGAAGAGAAAAGAAAAAGGGGGGATAGAGGGAGAAAAGGGTAATAATAAAAATTCAAATAGAGTGGCTGCAGCAGCTGTGGGGGGTATTTGTTTGTTTTTCGTTTGTTTGTTTGTTTTAAAAATGGGATTTCCCCCCTTGGATTAAAAAAGGAGGGGAGGAAGAAAAAGAGAGGGGGTGTGTGGGAGAGCAAGGCAAAAAGCCACAAAGCAAAAAACAGGTTTTGGGGGGAAGGAAAAAAAGAAAAGATATTGGGGGGGGGAATTAGTAATAAAAAATATTTTAAAAATAGTTTTTTTAAAAAAAGAAAAGAAATAAAGTAGGGGGGTCGGGGTCTCCCTTTCCATGGGGGTGGCGCCCCGCCGCCATCCCTTCGGCCACCAAGCGGCCCGATCCCCGGGGACTCCCGCAGCCTGCCAGGCCCAGCGGGAAGCCCCCCAGCAACAGCAGCGGCGGCTGCGCATCGCGCCCGCCGCCCTCCTTTCGGCCGCCATGCGGCCCGATCCCCGGGGGCTCCCGCCGGCAGCCAGGCCCAGCGGGAAGCCCCCCAGCAACAGCAGCGGCGGCTGCGCATCGCGCCCGCCGCCCTCCTTTCGGCCGCCATGCGGCCCGATCCCCGGGGGCTCCCGCCGGCAGCCAGGCCCAGCGGGAAGCCCCCCAGCAACAGCAGCGGCGGCTGCGCATCGCGCCCGCCGCCCTCCTTTCGGCCGCCACGCGGCCCGATCCCCGGGGGCTCCCGCCGGCAGCCAGGCCCAGCGGGAAGCCCCCCAGCAGCAGCAGCAGCGGAGCACATCGCGCCCGCCGCCATCCCTTCGGCCGCCACGCGGCCCGATCCCCGGGGGGGTTCCCGCCGGCAGCCAGGCCCAGCGGGAAGCACCCAACGAAAGTGTCAGCGGCGGCAGGGCCCATCGCCCTCCCGCGCCGACGGCAAACAATTGGCCGCCACGCGGCCCGAACCCGGGGGCTCCCTCAGCGCTCTAGGCACGGCAGGCAGCCCCCTAAGCACAACCATAACGGCCCGATCAGCGGGAGGCCCCCCAAGGCAAGCGGCGGGGGAGGGGAGCAGTGCCCTGTGCCCTCCCGTGCCGCCAGCGACGCTTCAGCCGCCAAGCGGCCTGATCCTGGGGCTCTCCCTGTGCCATCAGGCCCGATCCAGGACTACATACCTGCAATGTGGAGCTCCTGGATCCTGTACGTTCCTGAACCTGCGGGAGAGAAACGAAAAGGGGGGAAATCTGGCGGCTCTGCCGCTTTTACCTGGGCCTTGACCCCGCCCCCGGCCTCTGTCCTTTGTCCCATCCTGGCCGGAGGCAGGTCAAAGCC
The DNA here is from genome assembly GCF_009819535.1 of Lacerta agilis. Classification (NCBI taxonomy): domain Eukaryota; kingdom Metazoa; phylum Chordata; class Lepidosauria; order Squamata; family Lacertidae; genus Lacerta; species Lacerta agilis. The sequence continues at coordinate 29,613,193 of NC_046314.1, read as the reverse complement.
CATCGCCCTCCCGCGTCGCCGCCTCCTGGTTCCATCCCCTCCTTTCTCAGCCTCGCCGGGGAGTCACCATTTTGCGACCGCGGGGAGCCGCAGCAGAGGTCCCGGGGAGCCGCATGCGGCTCCGGAGCCGCGGGTTCCTGACCCCCGAATTGGTGGTTCTTTATCTGTCTCCCTTTTTGCCTGTGAATCTCAAGCAGTCCCTTTCCAAAGTGTAAATATACATTTTAGCCGCACAGGCTCTAGTCCCCTGACGGAAAAACCTTAAGACGCAGTGTCTGCTCCACTGTGTATCACCACTGTGTGAGGAAGGCAGCAAGCAACACCACGAACCCACCAGTATTTTTTTTATTTCAGAAGCAGTGGTTACAGCTAGCTAACTTTTCCCTCCCATTCCTCCATCTGGCCAGGTGGTGGTGGTGTCTGCACTGCTTTCATCGACAAAGGCCATTTTGTTGTTGTTGCTGCGGTAGTAAGATGTGACAATCGATATTCTGCTGATAAGACAGAGCGGGTGGCTGAGCTGCATATATCAGGGATAGCGTTTAGTGCTGTCGGATTGTATTTCCTGCCCAGTTAAAGCTTGGAATTGCTTGTTTTGTTACGCAATCTACACCCACGTACTCGGTATACCTTGAAGGGCAACAGTGAATAGCTGCAGATGCGGAAGCCATGTGTTTATTCAGGGAGGGAGCAGGGTGGAGGAGATAAAAGGAAAGGGATGGGCAAGAAGGGTCACTGTAGAGGTGGAGCTGCGGCTTTAACTTCTCCTTTCCATTTTCTTATGGCGTCCTGTTTCTGCTATGTACAAAACAGGCGCAGGGAAATGGGAAAATGAGCCACATTCACAGGGCCCGCTGCTGGATCTTTGCATTGCTCCTTCCCTCGATGCACATGCACAGATGGGTGCATGAACAGGCTGTATGAGAGAAACCGCTGCCAGCTCCAGATGTGCTTCCCAGATTCCCACCCAGACTCCAACTCTGGAGCACTTGGATCGAGTCCGAAGTGGTGAACCTGCCTCTCGGGGGTGCCAGCTAGAGGGGGTGGAAGGGGCTTTGGCCCCCTCAATATTTGGGGGCAGGGAGCCAAGCCCCCACCGCAATATTGAGGTGCCCCAAAACAGATTGGCCTCCCGCTTGCAAACACACCCTTTGCGTTCCCTATCCCCAGCCGCCAACGCGAAGGGTGATTTACTCTCTGTGCTCGCCAGCTCCTGCCGCTGTCAGGGTGATATAGGGATCTCTGTGGGGGTAGCTTGCTTTGCACACATCCCCAATTTGCACATGACGTCTATATGACATTACACAACCCCTGGCCCCCTCAATGTGGGGGAAAGTCAGCACCCCTGCTGCCTTTACATAAACCGGTAATACTAATTGGTATGTTGATTATTATTTATCAATGCATTAAAAAAACAACACCTTTATTCCTATAGAATCCATTTCTGCTGTTTCCTACCCCTTCACTTAAATGGATTTCCTTTGATATGATCACATAATATATTTCTCCTAGCTGCAAAAGCGATACAAGATATGAAACTGCCTTTTACTGGGTCTAGCCATTGGTTCATTCAGCTCACATTGATTGGCAGTGGCCCTCCAGGGTTTCAGATGGAGGACTTACCTTAAGTTACCAGGGGTTGAACCTGCAGATGTTCTACAGAGTTATGGCCCTTCCCCATATAGCTAAATAATCCCTGATTTGGAATTGATTTAGTATTTCTAAGTTTTATTAGTGAGCACCTTAGGCAGGTGTGGGTGGCAGGAGATTTGTTTCTCTTCAGACTTGTAATGTTGGCGCATGTGCATCGATTATGCTGCATGCACATTGATCATGCTGTATGCATGCACCTGATCCCAATGCCTCTTGGGAATGGTAGTTCCCAGCAACATCTATGAAAGAGAGGCTGCTTAGAAATGCGGCCACCGCACCATGACAAAACAAGCACATCCGGGAGCCAGAGAAGCTTTTAGGTGTGGATGAAGAACAGCCGCCACATAAAACATTTACAAGAAGCAATCTGTACTCTGGAGTCCCTCTGCTCCTATATAGTCATCATGTAGAGAATCCTGTCAAGGCTGGGCCATAGGCGGAGGTCTAAGGTGAATAAAGAGTCATAGCGCCAGTCAATTTATTTACATACAGTGGTACCTGGGTTTACAAACTTAATCCGTTCTGGAAGTCTGTTCTTAAACCAAAACCATTCTTAAACCGAGGCGCACTTTACCTAATGAGGCCTTCCACCGCTGGTGCCCTTCCACTGTTCGGATTCCATTCTTAAACTGAGGTAAAGTTCGCAAACTGGGACACTACTTCCAGTTTTGCAGAGTTCGTAAACCGAACCGTTCGTAAACAGGACTGTTCTTAAACCAAGGTACTACTGTACTTACATCTTACCTCTCCAAACCTTTACAGTCATACCTCTGGTTGCGAACGGATCTGTTCCAGAGCCCCATTCACAACATGAGCAGCATGCAACCTGAAGCGCCATGTCTGCGCATGTGCGCGACGCGATTCGGCGCTTCTGCACATGCGCAAAGCGCGATCTGGCACTGCTGCGCATGTGCAAACGGCCAAACCCAGAAGTAACCTGTTCCGGTACTTCTGGGTTTGGGTTCGTAACCCGTGACGAATGCAACACGCAGCGTTCATATCCAGAGGTATGATTGTATTAGGCATTGCAAATATGGGCCAACATAAAATATCCATATATAAAATTTTAAAATATGTATATACAAAAACAGTTATATAAAATATGTAATAATGAGGATTTTCATTGGAGTTTCTTCCCGCTAAATAGTGTCATTTGGTGAGTACCGGTACCTTTTTTACTTTTTGAAAAAGCACTGAGTGGATCCATTATATTGGCTCTAAGGCAGGGGTCCCCAAACTAAGGCCCGGGGGCCGGATGTGGCCCAGTCACCTTCTAAATGCGGCCCACGGACGGTCCGGGAATCAGCGTGTTTTTACATGAATAGAATGTTTCCTTTTATTTAAAATGCCTCTCTGGCTTATTTGTGGGGCATAGAAATGCGTTCATTCCCCCCCCCCCCCAAAAAAAAATATAGTCTGGACCCCCACAAGGTCTGAGGGACAGTGGACCGGCCCCCTGCTGAAAAAGTTTGCTGAGCCCTGCTCTAGGGGCTACAAAAGGGGTGGGCAGATCAGGTGGGAAAAACAATCCCCTGGTGGCAAGCGCAGGGTCTTTTTCCTCTTTCACAGGAAAGTCAGAGCGAAAAGACAAGCCAAGAGGCAGAACTGGGGATGAAGATGCTAGTCTCCAGGCATAGGGTAGTATATAAATTCAACAAACAAACAATAGTTGGACAGAAGGATGATCAAAGAGTAATCTGCTAGTTAAGGTATTTGCATACCATATATCCCAGGGTGGTTGACTGTAATAATAATAATAATAATAATAATAATAATAATAATAATAATAATAATAATAATAATTTATTTATACCCCGCCCATCTGGCTGAGTTTCCCCAACCACTCTGTGTGGCTCCCAACAGAATTAATGATGATAATAATAAAAAGTGATAAAATATCATATAATTATAATTATAATTATAATTTATTTATACCCCGCCCATCTGGCTGGGTTTCCCCAGCCACTCTGGGCGGCTTCCAACCATAGCTGTCAACTTTTCCCTTTTCTTGCGAGGAATCCTATTCGGAATAAGGGAATTTCCCTTAAAAAAAGGGAAAAGTTGACAGCTATGCTTCCAACAAAATATTAAAATACAATGGTCTGTTAAACATTAAAAGCTTCCCTAAACAGGGCTGCCTTCAGATGTCTTCTAAAAGTCTGGTAGTTGTTTTTCTCTTTGACATCTGGTGGGAGGGCGTTCCACAGGGCGGGTGCCACTACCGAGAAGGCCCTATGCCTGGTTCCCTGTAACTTGGCTTCTCGCAGCGAGGGAACCGCCAGAAGGCCCTCGGAGCTGGACCTCAGTGTCCGGGCAGAACGATGGGGGTGGAGACGCTCCTTCAGGTATACTGTACCAAGGCCGTTTAGGGCTTTAAAGGTCAGCATCAACACTTTGAATTGTGCTTGCCAATGTAGATCTTTCAAGACCGGTGTTATGTCGTCTTGGCTGCTGCTCCCAGTCACCAGTCTAGCTGCTGCATTCTGGATTAGTTGTAGTTTCCGGGTCACCTTCAAAGGTAGTCCCACATGGAGCGCATTGCAGTAATCCAAGCAAAAGATAACTAGAGCATGCACCACTCTGGCAAGACAGTCCGCGGCCAGGTAGGGTCTCAGCCTGCATACCAGATGGAGCTGGTAAACAGCTGCCCTGGACACAGAATTGACCTGCACCTCCATGGACAGCTGTGAATCCAAAATGCCTCCCAGGCTGCGCACCTGGTCCTTCAGGGGCACAGTTACCCCATTCAGGACCAGGGAGTCCTCCACACCTGCCCGCCTCCTCTGAATTGTGCTTGGAAACGTACTGGGAGCCAATGCAGGTCTTTCAGGACCAGTGTAAGCATTTACAGTAAAATAGAATTGCATAAAATCTATCCACGTACATCGCTTTGTGCATGGAGCTTCTTCGCACACAGCAGCTGAATGCACAGACTGCAAGGAAGTGCTCTTGCCATACAAATGCATACACACCATATATTTAAAGCAGATTTCAAAGAATCCCAGAAAGCGTTCTAGGAATTGTACCTCTCTGAACTACAGTTCAGAGCAATGACAAACCTAGACAGCACCTTAAAAAGCAAAGACATCACCTTGCCGACAAAGGTCCGTATAGTTAAAGCTATGGTTTTCCCAGTAGTAATGTATGGAAGTGAGAGCTGGACCATCAAGAAGGCTGATCGTCGAAGAATTGATGCTTTTGAATTATGGTGCTGGAGGAGAGTCTTGAGAGTCCCGTGGACTGCAAGAAGATCAAACCTATCCATTCTCAAAGAAATCGGCCCTGAGTGCTCACTAGAAGGACAGGTCCTGAAGTTGAGGCTCCAGTACTTTGGCCACCTCATGAGAAGAGAAGACTCCCTAGAAAAGACCCTGATGTTGGGAAAGATGGAGGGCACAAGGAGAAAGGGATGACAGAGGATGAGATGGTTGGACAGTGTTCTCGAAGCTACTAACATGAGTTTGGCCAAACTGCGAGAGGCAGTGAAGGATGGGCGTGCCTGGCGTGCTCTGGTCCATGGGGTCACGAAGAGTCGGACACGACTGAACAACTGAACAACAACAACAACAACAACAAACTACAGTTCCCTGGATTCTTAGAGGGCTATGTGTGCTTTAAATGTGTTTTAAATGCAGGGCATGTATACAGTCTGTATGTGTGTGCGCATGGCAGAAAGCGGGCCTTTTTTAACCAACACAGAGATGGAGTCTAATTGTTAACCACATGTATGGAATACAGGAGTAGGCTGCAGAGTTCCTTGCACAGAAAATAAATAAATACAGCAACGATTTCCTTAGGAAAATATGACCCCGACACAGTCTGTGAAGTGAGTGTCAGCACTCCCAATATATTAATCGCCATACACAAACCGAGCTCACTTCTGGAATGAGGTAACTTGTTCACGCACATTGTTCAAGTTGTTCCTCTCTGTTGTGCCAGAATTCTTTGCATGTTTGAGCAAGTGCCGCAATATTTCTCTGTTGGCTTTATTTCCTTTTTAACCCGCCGTTCCTCCTCCCATGCCTGTTAGCTTAGCTTATTGGCAAACAAAGGGAAGATATATAACAACTCAGTGCTAGAATGTTCCGCGATTCTGAGGTAACGAGCTAGACAGCTGAACTGGGCAAAGCGATTTATCCCATCAAAATACGGCTGGTGTATGTAGTTTAGTTTAAACATAAAGCAATAATAATAAAAAAGAAACCTAAACAGTGAGCAAAATAAATGGGGAACTAAATTCCCCCTACTCCTTCTTCATGGTTTTAGGAATCGGTTTATCACTTTCTGTGCCACTGTCTCTAGAGTTGCAATATTTCTTTTCAAGACCGGGGGGAAGGCGAGATATGGTATAGTGCATGTGGAACTGGCTGTAAATCAGGAAGGCAAAGGGGAGAGTTGGAAGACAACATAGGAGCATAGAAAACTACCTAGCCAGATTCACCTGCCAGCAGAGTGCACAGAAACGCCATTTACCTTCCTGCTGTAGCGGTACCTATTTCTTTACTTGCGCTGGTATGCTTTCAAACTACTAGGGAGGCAGAAGCTGGGACAGAGCAACGGGAGCTCACCCCGTCACAGGGATTTGAACCGCCGACCTTCCAATCAGCAAGTCCAAGAGGCTTAGTGGTTTAGACCACAGCACCATGTGTGTGAACGAGACCACTATGTACACATTAGTGGCTTGAAATGCAGAGAGGTTGTTTCCCCCTACTGCATTTCAAGTCAAATTTTAATGTTGCTCTACACACCAGAGGCGGCGGCGGGGGGGGGGGGATGTATTTCCCTGATGCACGTTACCTGATTCGTTTCCCTGAATTTGCAGCTCTACTGAACAGTCAATGGTGCTGTAATTTGCACACGTGTGATGCCCGTCCAAAATGTGCACACCTCAGTTGTTCAGAATTGCCAGTGAGTAACGGGTTAGGGATCACAGAGTTCTTAATTGCTAGAGAACTCTCGGATTGGAGAGGGAGGAAGAAAAGCTTTCTTTTCCTGTTCTCTCTTTCTCTCTCTTCACTTTCAACTATGTAACTGAGCAGACATCTGAGGCTGTTTAAGACCAACTTCAGTATTTTGTAACCAAGAATACATTCCCTGTGTTGTTTCTGTGCATTGGACGCTGCATGAGTGGTTTCTGTAAGTAAAGCATTTAAACTTACTTAAGGTTGTGGTCTATTCACTCTGAAAGGGGTAGGTGTGTGGGGAACACAGCTGGGAACACTTAACACTCAGGTGTCTAAAGTCTAACAACCTATATTTCCTGCACTTTGCAAATACTGTACTGCACATACCGGTATTTCTTTTTTTAAAACTCTGCTGGGGGCTCTTTTGGCTAGAGAGTGAGTCAAATCCCCCATGCTTCTTGAATTCAAATAATCACCCATTTTTTCTTTATGCAGTTTGCCACACACTTGGGACTTTGGGATTAACAAGCTTCCCTCAGTTATTTCCCAACAGAATGAAGGGCACATCCACTGTTGGCAGCACATAAACTGGAATATATCCATATAAGTCACTTTGGAGAAAACTAGTTTCTCAAAATGAAAAGCCCTGATGTTTATCTGGGGTTAATTTTATGTATTTCTATTTCTGTGCTTTCTGCCCATTTCCCTTAATTCCCATTTCCCATTGTATAATTTTGGCTCAAGAGGTGTACATTTGCAAAGATTAGAGGGGAATTGAAATCTGCATTGTCAGGAAATCCTTGGTATGTTGGGTTTTTCTTTTTTCTTTTTGCTAGCCATTGGTCTATTTATAGAAATATGCCCTGCTACTTACTAGGAGGTTGAGATATCAAGAAAGTGATATTAAGAGCGGAAGCCAATTTACTCGACAAAAACATCCATTAACTTTATCACCACTGGATGCTGCAAAGTAATCAATTAGCATGCTTCACTTGGGAATGACTAATTGAATTGTTAAATATACAGTCACAGGAGTCACTTGGGTAGGCTAAATATTAATACCTTTAAAAGGCAGGAAATGTTTTTTAGATAAATTGCAGCTCCTTATGGCTTGAGTCCCAGGGCCCTTTACGTTTGTCCTATAAGCTCACAGATCAAAATCCTTCCTGTTGTCAGGGTGGGGTTTTTTATGTTTTAAAAGACCCTTGTTTGATTTGATTCACTGCCACATCTTTCCACCAGCAGATCTCTGGTGTATGATAGTGAGATTAGTCTCAGGTGAATAGTCATCACAAGTAACTGTCATTCATATATATATATATATATATATATATATATATATATGTGTGTGTGTGTGTGTGTGTGTGTGTGTGTGTGTGTGTGTGTGTATACGGGACCCAGGTGGCGCTGTGGGTTAAACCACAGAACCTAGGGCTAGCCGATCAGAAGGTCGGCGGTTCGAATCCCTGCGACGGGGTGAGCTCCCGTTGCTCGGTCCCAGCTCCTGCCCACCTAGCAGTTCAAAAGCACATCAAAGTGTAAGTAGATAAATAGGGACCGCTCCAGCGGGAAGGTAAACGGCGTTTCCGTGCGCTGCTCTGGTTCGCCAGAAGCGGCTTTGTCATGCTGGCCACATGACCCGGAAGCTGTCTGCGGACAAATGCTGGCTCCCTCGGCCTATAGAGCGAGATGAGTGCCGCAACCCCAGAGTCGGACACGACTGGACCTGATGGTCAGGGGTCCCTTTACCTTTATATATATATATATATATATATATATATATATATATATATACATATATATGTATGTGTGTGTGTGTGTGTGTGAATGAATGAAAGAAATATACAAGTGGCTGAAATCTCCACAGGCTCATCCACACTTCCCTTCACCCCACAAATTATTCTGCTTGACCCATGATTCTTAGGCATGGATCTGACAGGTTTGTTTTTTTTCCTCTTCTCCTTCCACTTTCACTGGGAAAACTTGCTGTTTACTGTTGAATCCGAACAAACATCCATCAGGTTTTCTGAGGATTTGAAGATTTACAGCTACAGCAAAGTGTAAGAGGAATCAAAATGAAAAAACTGAAATTATTTGCTTTTTGCTACTGATATATGTGAAGAACACACACACACACAATATTTCTGCTCTCTCCGTTGCAGCTTAAAGCAGGATGTGTCATGAGGCATAATGAACTCGTCCCCTGCTCCATTTTCTCTGAAGAGGCTCTGGGAATGAATTTGCTCCTGTTGAAAAACTGGCCCAGCCTCATATTTGTCCTCCCCCCCCCCAAGCAAACATGATTTCTTCGGATGCAGTGCAAGGTCCCATTCAGTTGCCCGTCCAATTGGCTTCTGTACAATTTAAGGTTACCAGATGTCCCCGTTACCTGGGGACAGTCCCCGGATTTACAAATCAGTCCCCATAAAATCCATTGAAGTTGAAAAGTGTCCCTGGATTAATTGGGGGGGGGATATGGTAACCTGTACATGGCATGGGAGGGACCACCATCTTGTCCTTTGTCTCAGGAGGCAAAGTGAACTGAGCCAACCATTCAAAGACCTGTGGCAGCCCTAGGGCAACCCCGTAACCAAAGCGATTCTCTCAATTACAGCCAAGACAGTTTGTGAGAATCAAAATGGCAAAGGAGGAGTGCTTCACTTGAGGCTAGAAGGTGTTTTTTTAAAAAAATTGTTACATTTCTCACTTACACACACACACACACACAAATGGCCCAAGCAAGAACAACGCAGCTTAAGTAATTCAGCTAGGAATGACCTAATTAGAACAGTCAAAGATGATGTTGAGGGATTAATAGAAGCTTCATGTTATTCTAGACTTGAAAACTCAGGAGGAGACTGAGTTTAATTCAGTTTTAGTCACTGTAGTATGAAGAGAAATGTACAGGGTGTTGTTTTTTTTAAAGAAGAAGAAGAAGAAGAAGAAGAAGAATCCTGCTCATTTAATAATGAGTGCATTTGCGTTTTTAGTCAAATGAAACCTTCCTGCTTGTCCCGTGAGCCACAGCCACAGAGACAGTATCTTCTCGCTATGTCCCACGAAGAGACTTTAATAACACAAGCATTTCAAACAAGGTCTTAGGTCTGGGCTTAAAATGTGACCCTTCAGGCCTCAGACCTCTCCCCAGGTCACAGCTCTCAGTGGTCCCTGCTCTGCACCCTCCCTGAGTACTTGGCTGGCATGTGTCCCTAAACTGTGATTACACTTCGTGCTTTCCTGGATCGATTGGTGTGTGTGTTGTGTTGTGTTGTGTTGTGTTGTGTTGTGTTGTGTTGTGTTGTGTTGTGTGTGTGTAAACCTCAAACTAGGCCTAGTGTGCAAAGGTAAGAGTCACATGCATCCATTGTTCCACCCACATTTGCCTCTGCCCCATCCACCCTCCAGAAGGCTACCAAAGAGGTACAGTGGTACCTCGCTAGACGAATGCCTCTCTAGACGAAAAACTCGCTAGACGAAAGGCATTTGCTAGCGAAAGGCTGTCTCGCAAGACGAATTTTCCTATGGGCTTGCCTTGCAAGACGAAAAATTTCTGCGATTCCCCCCCCCCCCGTCAAACCGCTCTTCCCCCGTTGGTGCTTCGCAAGACGAAATTTTCGCTAGACAACAGCACTCGCAGAATGAATTAATTTCGTCTTGCGAGGCACCACTGTGTCATGGTCATTGAGTTAAAAACTATTTATTGTCCCTGGTCCAAAAAGAACTCCTTTGTGGCAGTGGGGATGCAGGTCCCTTTCCATTCTGTTCTTCTTCAATCCCCTCCCCTACTCCACCACATGTTGAGCTTTTTTTAGGCAATCAGCCTCCTGGACATTTTACCAATTTTCCACCCAGACACTAAATACCAGACATGTCCTGGAAATTCCAGACGTATGGCAACCCTGCCTTAAATCTTTACTTGCCAAGTTGGCAACAACTGAACAACAAGTATGATAGATATATATGGATGAGTGCAATGCTTTTCTCTCTCTTGAGCCCAAGAGAGGGTTTAGTCCTTTTGCTTTCAAAATGTTAGCAGTGCATAAGTTATTAATCCATCATTTGCCTGTCCTCACAAACATGGATGGCATCTGCGTGAAGGCACCACCACATTCTCAGTCAAAGAATCAACTGACAGAATAACCAACCAACTCCCAACTGCCACCGCCTTTCCCAAATACCATTTATCCTTGGTGAAATGCATTTACAATGCAAGTGCAGTATGAAAACTAACAGAGGTTAGTGGCCTTTCCCAGCAAAACAACAACAACAACAAAACCCCCTGCTTTATATGGGTTGCACATAGCAAGGATTGCTTTACTCTTCCTGTTCCAAGAGTTATCTGAAGAAGACGGGTGTTTGCACTCAAAGGAATAAAACCCCTTCAAAAGATATTTCTGGAGTAGTAGGTTTTGTGCCTACACAACACTTCAGTGTTATCTCATAGGATGATTCATGACTGGGTGGAAGAACACCTTTCTTTAACAAGATTTATAAAGCACTCATTAAGAAAACAACAGCTTCTAAGTGATCTGCATAGGACAAAATACGTTTAAGAAATTACAAATGAAATCAACCTTAAAAATGTGAAAACATACTGTATATACTTGAGTATAAGCCTAGTTTTTCAGCACATTTTTTGTGCTGAAAAAAGCTGCCCTCGGCTTATACTTGAGTGAGGCGGGCGGTGGGGGCGGCGAGAAAGAAGCCCTTTCTCTCGGCTCGTGCTGCCACCTGCTCTCCCCAGTCAACCATTCCTTAAGAAGCGTACAAGAACAGCGGTTCTTTACTCTCCCCAGGCAGCTTGTTCCATTACTGAACTGCTCGCATAAATGCAAACTTGCCAAAGGAGGAAGAGGAAGGAGCAGCCCAAAGGACTGCTTTCGGGCTGCTCGTTCCTCCTCCTCCTTCACAGCGGCAAAGGTGAACCGGCTTATACTCGTGTCAATAAGCTTTCCCAGGTTTTTGTGGGAAAATTAGGTGCCTCGGTTTATATTCGGGTCGGCTTATATTCGGGTATATACGGGTAATAAAAAGTTATCAAAATATAGATAATCTCAGTTACTTCAGGGGGATCATTTTTTCAAGTGGTAGACTGGGGGCTCAACTAGACACACGGCTGATGCTGCTGTTACATATCACCTCTCCTCTCTTCCTCATAAACAAAATATTATTTGGCATGCCCCCTCCCACTGCCAGGCCTCACAGCTTTGGCAGTCAGCAGTGGCAGACCCTCCAAGTGCCCCTATTTTCCAGGGACAGTCCCGGATTTACAGAAGCTGTTCTAGTTTCTGATTTGATCCCAGAGCACCCTGCTTTTCCTCAGGACATCCCTGTTTTCATCGGAGAAATGATGGAGGGTATAGAATAGGACGTCGCCAGGGCATTTTTTTCCAGCCGGAACTCACTGGAACTCAGTTCCGGCACCTCTTTTTCTAGAAAAATAGCACTGGACGTCTCTATTTTCATTGGAGAAATATTGGAGGGTATGCCGTGGAAGATGGGCAATATGTCAAGTGATGACATGCACACCAGGCTTTCTCAGTGCAATGGATGTAGGGCTTTGCCCCAGTGCTCACTTGCCTGTCCCTGCCAGAGCTCTCACTCAAGTAGGCTGTAGCACTTCTGAACAGGAGTTCCTTAGCTTCCATCCCCTTAATTTGGTGGCCATTTTATAACCCCCAAATGCGTTGACTGTTATTGCGAGAGTCTAAAGCAGGGCAGCCCAAAATGCACGGTGAGGGCAGTGTGTGGCCCTTGAGGCCTTTTTTTTTGGTGGCCCTCAGCAACGTTTGACACCTCCCCTACCCCGGTGGCCATTGTACTGCCTTCCCAAAGCCCAGTGGTTGAGGTAACAGGCAGAGGAATGGCAATGCCGTGAACCTCTCCATCGCAGTCTCAGATGGAAAATATATATATAAATAAACCATATATCATAAAGACACCACCGTTTTTGTTCTGCCTCATTTTCCAAAAGGAAACATAGACCCTGGGTAAAGCATGCCTGGAACCCCAGGAATCTCGCACTGCTGTGGATGTAGCAAAATGTTTGGCAAGCTACTGTGCACTTCTGACTTCATAGAATCATAGAATCACAGAGTTGGAAGAGACCACAAGGGCCATCCAGTCCAACCCCCTGCCAAGCAGGAAACACCATCAAAGCATTTCTGACAGATGGCTGTCAAGCCTCCGCTTAAAGACCTCCAAAGAAGGAGACTCCACCACACTCCTTGGCAGCAAATTCCACTGTCGAACAGCTCTTACTGTCAGGAAGTTCTTCCTAATGTTTAGGTGGAATCTTCTTTCTTGTAGTTTGAATCCATTGCTCTGTGTCCGCTTCTCTGGAGCAGCAGAAAACAACTTTTCTCCCTCCTCTATATGACATCCTTTTATATATTTGAACATGGCTATCAATCACATCACCCCTTAACCTTCTCTTCTCCAGGCTAAACATACCCAGCTCCCTAAGCCGTTCCTCATAAGGCATCGTTTCCAGGCCTTTGACCATTTTGGTTGCCCTCCTCTGGACACGTTCCAGCTTGTCAGTATCCTTCTTGAACTGTGGTGCCCAGAACTGGACACAGTATTCCAGGTGAGGTCTGACCAGAGCGGAATACAGTGGTACTATTACTTCCCTTGATCTAGATGCTATACTCCTATTGATGCAGCCCAGAATTGTATTGGCTTTTTTAGCTGCTGCATCACACTGTTGACTCACGTCAAGTTTGTGGTCTACCAAGACTCCTAGATCCTTTTCACATGTACTGCTCTCAAGCCAGGTGTCACCCATCCTGTATTTGTGCCTTTCATTATTATTTTTTTGCCCAAGTGTAGTACTTTACATTTCTCCCTGTTAAAATTCATCTTGTTTGCTTTGGCCCAGTTCTCTAATCTGTTAAGGTCATTTTGAAGTGTGATCTTGTCCTCTGGGGTGTTAGCCAGACTTACCACTACATAGGACTGTGAGGAGCAACTCAAGGCCGATTTTGTGTAGCAACCACAATATGTATACATTTGTTTTTATGTTACTCAAACCTGTTGGGAATTTTACGTTATAAAGTGTCGTTTTTGTTATTATATGTATAGCATTCATTTTCAGTGATCAGCACTGAAATTGTGTAAATCCATGGCTTTTTTCCCCCCAGCCAGAACTTGCTGGAAATCAGGTGGGCACCATTGCCATTCTAAGAGAATGAGGGAGGCACAATGAGTCCCGGCACCTCTTTTTCTGGAAAAAACAGCAGTGTGTAAACCCATCCCACCGCTAAATTTGAGTTTAAATCTGTTAAAATGATAAGATATCATAGTGAGAATTTGCATTGGGCAAAGATGACGAAGACACAGGACTAACGTGGCGAGAAGAATACTGGTAGCAAGATTTAAAATAGTGGGAAGGGGAAGAAGGAAAGACCCCCGTGCGGTATGAGTTCTGTGAGCATTATGGGGGCGGGGGGGGGGAGAGAGAAGGAATTGACTCAATCTCAACCATCCCAAATCCTATCTGCTCATCTGTTCATCCTGAGCCTTCAATTAATTAATTGATTAATTAAAACTGAGCATTTAATCTGCAAATTTACATGCCTCGGCTCCCGTTTGAAAGCATTGTCTGTGGGCACTCATCAAAAGATTCCACCCTCTTCCAATCACCATTGGCTCCCAAACATATTACTTTGTAAACAGGAAATGACAGTGTTGGCTCCATGCCCTCGTATTGTAGCAACACTGCCATATGCCAGTATCATGCTAAATTCAGTAAAGATGCAACAATATAATTATTGGGGACATCTGTCAGCAGCCTAGGCCTACATCTGGCATTAGTATTTACAAAGATCCATGTCACAAGGAGGGTGGGGGGACACAAGAAGCATAGTCATAGTTTTGCTGACTGGGTTTTACAGGCCTTGTGCCAAATACTACCTTTTAACCAGCTCCACCTGGTTATAAATGAGGCTGTGTTGAATCATAAAAGCTAAGTGCTGTTGGGAAAACAAGCAGCTGAGGATCCTCTCCAAGAGTTATGATCCCTAGTGCCAAACTGCAACAATAATTCTTAATTTGATTCAGTAGCCGACAGTAGGGTGGGGTTGCATCTCCTGGCAGGTGGGTCACTGCTGCTAACAGGGAGGAACAAGGTATTGGGAGTGTCAGCGCTGTGCAAACACATTGGCAGAAGCCCTGCATTGGCTCAGTGGGCGCATTTGCACAGCGCTGATGGTCTCCCCTTCCATTCTCCTTCCTGGTATGCAGCAGTGCAGACCTTCCAAGTGTCCCTGTTTTTCAATGAAAAGCTGTCCTGGTTTCTGATTTGATCCTGGAATGTCCTGCTTTTGCTTAGGACACTCCTATTTTCATCAAAGAAATGCTGGAGGGTATGCTAGGATGTCCCTATTTCATCAGAGACATGTTGGAGGGTATGGAGTTATGTGACCCCCCGAGCCAAGGAGATAAGTAACCTTTAGTAAACATCTGAAGGCAGCCCTGTATAGGGAAGTTTTTTTTTATAATGTTTAATGTTTTATTATGTTTTTATATATGTTGGAAGCTGCCCAGAATGGCTGGGGCAACCCAGTCAGATGAGGGGTATAAATGATGATGGTGGTGATGAAATAGGACATCCCTTTTTTCATCAGAGAAATGCTGGAGGGTTTGGCAGTGACCCACCAGCAGGGAGGTCTGGTAAGCACACACCCCATCCCAAATACACTTTCCGTTACTGGATTCAAATGGATTTATTGAGGGCGAGTAGCGGAGGAAGCCTTCTCGCTACCCGGGGTGGCGAACAGAGGCACCCCCTGGGGGCGGGGCGTTGTGACGTCCGCCGCTCGCGCTCAGCAGCCCCATGAGCTGCCGATTGCTCAGCGGCTCACAAGGTCGCCGCGGGAGCAGCGGCAGTGGCCTGGCAGCGGAGTGAGCATGCGCCGGATTTCACACATGTGCACTCCGTCCGGGGCAGAGCAGCAGGGGTGGGCTGCCGATCGCACGCGGCAGCCCCATAGCGGCGCTGGTGGGCGGGCCGCAGGATGGAGTGGCCTCACTCCGCGCTTGCTCGCAGGCCACTGAGCAGGTTTGTGAGCAGGCTGCGGGGCGAGGCTGCCTCGCTCCACGGCTTGCTCGGGGACTGCCGGCAGGGCGGGGCGGGGTCGGCCCAAGTGTCACCCCCCTCCCCTGGTACCTGGGGCAACCCGCCCCCTCCGCCCCGCCCTCGCTACGCCACTGTTGAGGGCCATTGTGCTAACCTGTGGCGAGTCCCCAACATTTTAAAGGAATGTCTCTAAAATCCGAGCCACTTTTGCTGATCAGGTCAAAGGAAATCTTGGCACTTTCTGATGTGTTTGAGGACATGTGGCATTGGACTTATCCGGACTTTTTAATTTGTCCCCAAACAGAAAGGCAAAGGCCTTAATGCTGAACTTCCTGCCTTATTAAAAGTCCAGCTGAGGTCCTTGATGTTGTGTCGGTCCAGATTGTGGACTTTAATACAATACAGTGCCAGTATAAAGGCGTCTTCAAAGGAGCTACTACATGCTACTATTAACTGAAACCTCGTACATGCAGATGAATGCTCAGTAGGCACCATTATGGGTGTTCTACACCATTTCTGCAATATGACCAAAAGAAAACAAAAGAGAATGAGCTATCCGAGTGTAGGACATGGAGGTTTTGAAAAAAGCAACATTCTCAGCAACAAAAGAATTAAGAAATCCCATCTGGCCGAGCAACTTATGCTGAAGCTCATAAGAAAGGGACTCATAATGAGTTCTGAGATTTTCATAAAAGAAAAATCTGTATTGAGACGGAGTGTTCAGCCTGGCTAATCTCTGTTATTAATATTTCAAAGTGCCACACTGTGTACATTTGGTGGGGAATGAAAGTTGTAAAGCACGGCGAGGGTGCTTGGAAGAGTGACTGGGAGCAAAACTTAATTTGCTAGCTGATTGAGACCAGGGCGTTATTTAAAAAATAACCAAAAACAATCATATGCATAATTATAAACACTTTTAATTTTTATGGCAACATACTGACTTCAGACCAGATTCTTCTCATTATTGCCACATTTTTCACTAAAAGCCTGTCATGAGCACGGGGAGTGGGTGGCGCTGTGGTCTAAACCACCGGGTCTCTTGGGCTTGCTGATCGGAAGGTCGGCGGTTCGAATCTGCATGATGGGGTGAGCTCCCGTTGCGCCAGAAGCGGTTTAGTCATGCTGGCCACATGACCTGGAACGCTGTCTGTGGACAAACACCGGCTCCCTCGGCCTGAAGCAAGATGAGCGCTGCAACCCCATAGTTGCCTTTGACTGGACTTAACAGTCCAGGGGTCCTTTACCCCTTTTTTACCTGTCATGAGCACTCTCTCTCTCTCTCTCTCTCTCTCTCTCTCTCTCTCATGCCTAAATCTGCTTTGAATCTCAGACTTTCTCTCATTTATTGTCACAATAAGATACTATAGAACAGGCTTGGAGAACTCCCAGTGCTGGATCTGCAAGTTTTGCTGGAGCATGTAAAATTCTGTAGTGTCGCTGCTCTCTTCTGTAGGTTCTTGCTGCATCCACAGAGTCTTCCTTCTCTTGGTTACAGGCGCAGTGATGATGGGAAGAGAAAACACATGTAAAGGAAGTCTTTCTCCCCTTTCTCCCCTTCCTGGCTCATGTCCCATCCCATGGCCCACAGCTTCTCACCTTCCTCTTCTGGGGCAGGTCTTTCTACAACTGTCCACCATTTGTAAATAAGCAGAAGCATTTCTAAATAAGCTGTTGTCAGGGCTTGGCTCCTGCTTTATTTTCCTGCTGGTCCAGCAGAAATGTAAAAGAGAGTCAGGCCTTGGGATACCCCCCCCCCAAAAAAAAACACATTTCTCTGATGAAAATAGGGAAGTCTATTCCATGCTCTCCAACATTTCTCTGATGAAAACAGGGACGTCCTAAGGAAAAGCGGGACATTCTGGGATCAGATCAGAAACTGGGATGGCTTCTGTAAATCTGAGACTGTTCCTGAAAAATCAGGACACTTGGAGGGTCTGTCCTGGAATGATGCCCCATGGGAGAGAGAGGTGACTCCTTATGTTCCAGCTGAGTTCTGCTTTTTTGAGGAGGTGGGTGTCCATGCCCCTAACCTGCTACCACTTGTCCCCACTCAGGCCTGTCCCCCCCATCATCCTTGAAATTTGGCTATGCTAGCTAGGGATGATGGGAGTTGTAGTCCAACAATGTATGGAGGGACACAGGTTCTCCATCCTTGTTGCAGAGGTTTAAAAGTGAATATAGCTCTGCAAGTTGACTTTTCATATTTACTGCTAAACGATTGCAGTTTCGTCTGCAGCATCCCACAAATGACAGCAAGAAGCAGTTCCAACATTGTTTTGGAAATGTATCATACCTGGGTCCAAAAGGAAGCTCATCACAAGCAGTTTCAGCACCAAGGACAACACAATTTGCCAACTGAAATCACAACTCTTGCAACAGGTTCAAGGAGGGCAGCTGGACTGCCTGACCACACTTGGATGGTTATTGATATGATTTTATCTGCTTCTTTTATTTTTCTGTTTATAACTGTGTATCACATTACAATGAAGAGCATATTAGCAATATGTTTTTAAAAGTATTTTTTATTAAAGATTTTCTTGATTTACAAAGGTAGTGTAATGTCTCTCGTATTTTTTCTATGTAATATTTTTGCAAATCAATTTCGTTTGTTGAGACATTAGGAAGAAAAAGGGGGAAAGAGGTGAGCGGGATGGGGAGATGGGTGGGGTGACGGTGTTTCTATTTTACTGAATATATGTAGGGTTTGGTGTCAGAGTTGTTTGTGCAGGTTCTCTGTTGTTCCTTTGCTGATGAGAGAGGCCGGGGTTGGCATAGGGTGTGATTGTTCATTTGTGGTTGGATGTGGTGGTCTTTTTTCCCGTGTGAGTGGGGTGGGTGAGTGTTTTTGATCAGGTTAGCCATATTGATTTGTATGCTGTCGGTAGATTTTTGTCATTGTCTTGTTGGGCTGTGTGTGTGATGAAGGTGAACCATATCAGGGTGAAGGCGTCTTCTTCTATTTGTCCCCATGTCAGTTTCAGCTTACTGGTTAGTTTTTCTAGTAGGGCTGTTTCCCATACTACTTGGTACCATTGGTCCAAGGGTGAGCTCCTGTTGTTCATTCCCTGCTCCGACCAACCTAGCAGTTTGAAAACACATCAAAGTGCAAGATAAATAGGGACTGCTCCAGCGGGAAGGTAAATGGCATTTCCGTGCGCTGCTATGGTTCGCCAGAAGCGGCTTTGTCATGCTGGCCTCATGACCCGGAAACTGTCTGCGGACAAACGCCGGCTCCCTCAGCCTATAGAGTAAGATGAGCACCACAACCCCAGAGTCGTCCGTGACTGGACCTAACAGTCAGGAGTCCCTTTACCTTTACCTTTGAGAATGTTTCCTAACTTTTTAGTCTGTAGATAATGCTGTCATTTCCTAACATAATGGGCACGGGGACTGGTCACAAGAGATGGAGATGTTAAGCAGAGGCCCATGATGTAGACACCCCTGGATTTTCACACTCATGCACTGTACTGTCAGTCCTCCCACCAAAAAGGGGGGGGGAGAAAATGGGGAGGCTGGAAAAATCATAATTATACCAGATGACTCACATAGGCTTCTGTCGCCGCTCAGCTCCTATTTTAAACAACATCCCATTGATGTTTGTAATAAAATACTTACATATTTCCCCCCTTAATGGTATTAGTAAGCAATGATCCTTTTGTCTGCCCTCCTTAAATAATATAAAGCCAACTGTTGTTCCTCCACGTTGCCTTGCATATAGGTAGAGAGGCCTTTGTTTATTCTTGTCCTGGTAGTTATGACTAATTCTCTGAGTTCACTGCAGCTACATTTACATTGGCAAGTTGAGAGGTTGCTGTTTGCCAAGAGAAAATGCATATTGGTGAGGTGGGTTGGGGGGACATATTCCACATCTACATAGCCAATGAATACATTTGATAAAGTGAACTGGACATTCTTCCACTCCATTTCCAATATTGGGTACGAGCAGCAGCTGTTCCTGCTGCGGAAAATTGAGAACGTCGGGACTCAGGTCCATACAGAATGGAGTAGATATGGATTCCTTCCCCCCAATGTGCTTTGCTGGGCAAAATTTCCAACGGGCAATTCCCATTAGTAGAAACCTTAGCTGTCCAGTCACCATTGGTGTTATGCCAAGGAGCAGCTCTCTGGAGCTCTCCTGGATACATTTCATGAACGAGATTGAGGCTTCTGTATGAGTCAAGTTGCTTCAAAATGTGCTAAGTTCTCCAGAAAATAAGACCACACATTCGGGCAATATGCATTTCCCTGGAACCAACGACACTTTCATGTGTTTGGTGATGTGTTTAGTCTTTGAAGCATGCCAGACAGGCTGCAGGCCTGGTTGTCCTCTTATATACCTACTGGGATTGACAAGGCATCTGACCTTCACCTGAATCTCATAGCTCTCCTGATCTCATAGCTCTTCACCTGAATCTCATAGCCGGGTTGTCCTCTTATATACCCGCTGGGATTGATAAGGCATCTGACCTTCACCTGGATCTCATAGCTCTCCTGTAGCTGCCTCTGATTAGTTATCATTTAACTCTTAGGGGAAATAATTAACATCACAAATCATGTGCATGAAAGTTGCCGAACCAATTAACCAACTAGAAGGATTACCATTAATAGCACCAGATTCCCTATAACTTGATATTCCTGGATAGTTCTGATGAACTGCAAAAGTATTTTTAGTTTACTTTCTGTTCCCACCCTGAAACTTTTCTTTATTAGTGCCACTTTGTTTTGTACAATTCCTTGCATATGAAGGAAAACAACTTTTCTGCTTGTATATGTTGATAATATAATATAATTTTGGTTACTGAGGACAAACAAGATTGAACAAAAACAAGATTGGGTGCAGGCCTGGCGAGGACATAGGCATTCTGACTATGACAAAGGTGACCTGTGTGCTTGCTTGCTTGATTAACAGCTGTTGGGAACTTCAAGGTCCCTGCTCTCCCTTCTGATGGTCTTTGTACTGGACCTGGATCCTCCAATAGAGAGCATTCCATGTCAAGAAGGAGGGCAAGTGGGCACCCTATCAAATGACAGGGCCGGAGCTACATGGAGCAGGCCTTTTCACTGGTGGTGCATATTGTATGCCTCACTCTTCCCAGACCTGCTCCCTTTTGGCCTGTATTTTGGAGCTTTATAATTTAGGAAGACTTTGGAAGAACTGGTTGACAATTCTTATCTGTTGCTGACATATGAGCAGATTTTATTTGCTGCTATTCTAGGCTTCTGGTGCACCAGGGTTTACACCAGCGTAATAGAGTTGGCCAGGATGCCTGAAGGGATACAGTTTATCAGCTTTCTCCATTATCTGCACAGCAGAGGGTGTTCAGTCAACAGTCACATAAAGTCTTGAGTTTGCAATTTTGGGAGAGGGGAGACTGCGGCACTGAGGAGAGAGCAGGCTGGTGAGGCCCCCTAGACTTAGAGGCCCGAGTTGCCCTGCCCTCGCATGAAGTCTTGGGTTTGCAATTTTGGGAGAGGGGAGACTGCCCGCTGGGGAGCGGGAAGGCTGACGAGGCCCCCTAGATTTAGAGGCCCTAGGCTTCAGTCTACTTAGCCTATAAATAAATCTGGCACTGGTCGTTTACCTTCCCGCCAGAGCGGTACCTATTAATCTACTTGCACTTTTTGGTATGCTTTCGAACTGCTAGGTTGGCAGGAGCTGGGACTGAGCAACGGGAGCTCACTCGGTTGTGGGGATTTGAACCGCTGACCTTTTGATCAGCAAGCCCAAGGCTCAGTGGTTTAGGCTCAGCACCACCCGCGTCCCACTTTTCCTTAGGACGTCCCTATTTTGGACGGTATGGTAGGACGTCCCTATTTTCATCAGAGAAATGTTGAACGGTATGGATTTATGTGACCCACGAGCCAAGGAGGTAAGTAACTATACAACCTTTAGAAGACATCCGAAGACAGCCCTGTATAGGGAAGGATTTTTAAAATGTTTAATGTTTTGTTTTTATATATGTTGGAAGCCACCCAGAGTGTCTGGGTTGTTGTTGTTGTTGAATAGAACATTCCTATTTTCATCAGTGAAATGTTGGAAGGTGTGGAAATAAGGCTGCAATTCTATGCATCCTTACCTAGGAGCAAGCCCTATGGAACTCAGTGGGACTAATTTCTTGGTTGACATGTATAGGATCACATTGTAAGTTCCATGGGGCTTACTCTCACCCCAAGAGTCACAGCGGGATAGGTACAGCCCCGAATATGCAATGGAGAAACTCCTCACCCCTCAAAGCAAAGCAAAATAAAACAAAACCCCTTACTGTTATCCAAGCATTGCACAGCAGGGTATTCATGAAGTGTAGTAGTGCCCATTATAAGCCATGTGTAACTATGAGATACATATCTGAATAACCCCTTGACTCTCTTAGCCGAATAAGGTCCTTAGCATAATTGAACTCCTGCATGCATAATGCCTTGCAGATCCGTGCGCTGTCTGAGAATGCTCTTGTGATTCGTCATTAGTGAGCATGTCTGCCTTCTGCCACTAACAGACTTAAGTTCTTTTCATCTGTTACATACCTAATTTAATTATAGATCAGTACTAAGGGAGCCCGATAAGTACTCTGCAGCAGCAACAGGCAAGTCTTTAAGAAGGTGATATAATACGGAATAATTTATTCCAGGATGTGATGAAATGGGCAGAACTCGTTCCAATGGAATGGCTAATTTTACAGGTCGAATGGGCCACAAACATCCATAACGTGAGACACCCAACGATGTGCAGAAGGCGCTCCTGCTGCTGCGCAAAAGTTGGCAACCCAGGGGCGCAGTGAGCCGCTTGGCTGCCAAGGGCGGCAAGCCAAGCGGCACCCCTGGGGGCAGGGCGTCGCTCCGTGCACATGCGTCATGACGTCACGACGCATGCACACGGAGTGACGCCCTGCACGGACATGCACTGGCCCGGGCAGAGCCGCGGAGGCAAGGGGCAGGCCAGTGAGGAGGGGTGTCTCACCAGCCTGTCACCCCTCCTCGCTGGCCCGCCCCTCGCCTCCACCTGGGCCAAGCAAGCCAGCCGCCGTGCCACGCGCCGCACGATCGGCTTTGGAGGTGCCGATTGCGGGGGCGGGACCCCGCCCCGAGTGTTACTGCCCGGGGTGGCCTGCCCCCCACCCCCTTGCTACGCCCCTGTGGCAACCGCTTAATGCAACGGGGGCAACACTGTCAGCAGCAGGACGTACCCTGTTTCTCCTAAAATAAGACATAGCCATAAAATAAGCCATAGCAGGATTTCTATGCATTTGCGAAATATAAGCCGTTCCCCAAAAATAAGCCATACCCCAAAAATAAGCCATAGTGACGTGGTACCTCCCATTAAAACAGCCTGGAGAGGCGTGGCTATGCAGCGTACCGATGCAACGCGGTTAAAATAAGACATCCCCTGAAAATAAGCCATACTGTGTTTTGTTGAGCGAAAAAAAATATAAGACGGTGTCTTATTTTAGGAGAAACACGGTAACTGTACGAGAGTATCTAGACTGGCTCATCGCAGGCAAATGATTCTCTCATTGTCGGTCAAAGCCAAAGCACCAGTAAAACAAGGGAAAGCATATTAAAGGGTGTGGCACGGCTAAACTTGCAGGACACTTCACAGTATTAATTTGTGCCTGCTAAAGAGAAGTATGAGAAACCTGTGTCTTCTGAGCACTTCATAAGACTGACAGAATCTGGATGGAGAAATCTCTTGTTTTTAACTCTGATTTTTGACACATACACACACAAGAGAGAGAGAGATTATTCTTTTTCCCAACCTATCATCGTGCAAATTAATGAGACTGACACGGGAGCAGCCAACATGTGACGAAAGCTTCTGCTAACAAGGCCATCATGCAACGACTGCAGAGGAGCTCCTTTAAAAAGCACAAGGCCCGATCCAGCTAAAGTTGTGGTGGGGCAGAGCAGAGGAGAGCGTTTTAACCGCATGCTTCAGTTTTCTATTGAAATAATGGTACTTGCATGTGCTTTATTTGCATGTGTTTGTTTTTTTGTTTGTGAAAGAAAGAAAGAAAGAAAGAAAGAAAGAAAGAAAGAAAGAAACACAAACCTTTCCATTTACATCCAGTGTTCAAAATGTACTCCAATCATAAGCTCAACTCTTTTCAGGTAACAATTCTATAACTGTCTGTTT
This sequence comes from Lacerta agilis, assembly GCF_009819535.1. Taxonomy (NCBI): domain Eukaryota; kingdom Metazoa; phylum Chordata; class Lepidosauria; order Squamata; family Lacertidae; genus Lacerta; species Lacerta agilis. The sequence continues at coordinate 29,589,429 of NC_046314.1, read as the reverse complement.
CCAAAAAGACATACAAAAAAGACATACGGAAACATGTTAGTCATCATGTTGAATCTCTCTCTCTCTCTCTCTGTGTGTGTGTGTATGAGAGAGAAGACCTTCTGAGATTGAATTGCATCTCAATTATATTTTCTAAAAGACACAGTGATTTTTATTTCAGTGAGACAAATGGTGAGCGGATTCTTCTACTATCTTCATCGTTACTACAACACTGGCGTGACAACCACGGCAACCTCACAGTGGGGTAACTGTAAATGACCAGAGGATATCAGGCTACTCTTCAGATTATGACCTCCACCAATAGGATCTTCCAATTAACATGACCCACCCTTGAGTTTGCATTTTATTTGACTGGCTGGATCAAAATACGGTTTAGTTTCTAGTTAGGTAATTACAAATCCCTAATTACTGACCGATAATCTTTCCCATGTATCGTCTTAACTTTGGCGCCAGTGACAGATGACGGAACCTTATCCCTAAGGGGTATAAGTTGCCCAATCCCTCCATTTAGAGATAAGTTGTCTGTACATCACGGGTGCTGAGGGATACATATATAAAAATAGATATGCCACTTTGCATACAGAGCATACAAGAACTGTATGAACTGATTGCTCTGGTAGCTTTTTCATTAGCATGCGTAACCAAGCTTAGAAACATCGTTCACATTTACGCATGACTATTAGTGGTATTTATACTTTATTAAGGTGATTTCAATTAAAAGAAAAAAAAGTGATACAGAAAAAAAGGAAAAGTGAGAGGGAGAAAAACAACAACAACAAAGTTACGTATAAAAGCAAGAATATGCAAAAGAAAGAAAGAAGTAATATATGATACATATAAATTGGTATAGTGTTATGGTCCTAGCGTTTATATATGTGTTAATAGCCGGCTACATTTTGTATAAACTCATTCCAAATGTGATTGTATTTATCCATACAGAGTCTGTGTATAAATTGCAAGAGATGTCATATCGTCAGTCCACTGACTGAAGGGTATCATACTTTTATTTTTCCAATTCCTCAATATCAATCTCTTGGCCACCATTGTTGTTTAGTCATTTAGTCGTGTCCGACTCTTCGTGACCCCATGGACCAGAGCACGCCAGGCACTCCTGTCTTCCACTGCGTCACGCAGTTTGGTCAAATTCATGCCAGTCACTTTGAGAACACTGTCCAACCATCTCGTCCTCTGTCATCCTCTTCTCCTTGTGCCCTCAATCTTTCCCAGCATGAGGGCGTTTTCCAGGGAGTCTTCTCTTCTTGGCCGCCATCAGGGTACAGAAAATCCATTTCCATTGCCGTGTTGATAATTTTCGTACTGCAGGTATATAGTTCCATAAAATATTCTCCGCTGAAAGATTTAACTTTTTCCACACACTCATAGTTACACAGTCCAGCCCTTTCTCCCCAAACCTGTTAAGTACAGAGCACTGTACGAACATATGTTCCAAAGAGGCATTGTACTTGCCACATCTCCAACACTGAGCTATCTTAGCTAACCCTTTTTTATACAACCGTAAATGATTATTAGTGGTGTCCTGCAGATGTTTTGGAGTACAGCTCACATCTCTCTTGATCACTGGACATCCTGGGCAAGGCTGATGGTTGGTGTGCTAGTCTGAAACATCTGGAGGAAGCCTGAACTAGGTTTATTTCCAGTGCTTTAGTAAGTAATATGGATTTGCTGTTCGCAGGTCCAATACTCCCTTACAAATTTGGAATCTCTAATGCACACTTCAGGCCTGATTTGGGGTGGGGAGTCTTATACAAATCTCCACAAAAGTGAATCTCATTGAATTATAGAATTGTAGAGTTGGAAGGGACCCTGAGGATCATCTGGGCCAACCCATGGCAATGCAGGACTTTGCAACTGTCCCATCCGGGGATCGAACCTGCAACCTTTGTATCAGCACCACGCACTAAACAACTGAGCTACCTGGGACTGTCAATTGACTTCAGTGCAACTCAGTTCCAGGGAAATGGATACAGAATTGTAGCCTGTCTACCTGGAAATCCTATAGAAATCTATGGAACGGGCTTAACAGCAGCTTGCTTTCTAAAGTCCGCTCAGCTTACCGGTAAGTCTGATTCCTTATTGATTTCCAGCAATGAGCTTTCACTCGATTGCACCCACTGAGGCTCCTTGCTGCCTATGGGCTAGCAACATCCAGTTCTCTACACCACAAGTCCCCCACCCTCATCCAATCTGCATATCCAACTGCCTTCTGGGGTGTGTCATCACATCACCATCCCAAACTCAATTAAATCTGAGATTTAATATTTCATTTCCTTAGATATTTTCTTTGCCTGCCATTCAGCATCGCTACTCAATACACCCAAACATCAGGATGCAGAGAAGGCATATTAACCACAGTTTTGCTGCAGGGAAAAGAGTTTACATATGCTGTTTGTAGATTGGTTTCTGTACCTTTTAAGGAATTTATCAGTCCCGAACACATTTTTTTTTGTGTGTGTATGATTAAACTGACTATTGCTCTGATGAAAACAGCATTGTCCTCTGAAGGAAAAGCAGTGTGGTCGGAGGAAACCACGTCTTCAGGAGAGACTACGCTGTGGTCAGTTTACAGTTTACTCCCTGGGCCCAAAGTAAGAGAAACTTCTTTAAAGAATTTTCTTTTCTTCCCCCCTCCCTTCTTTAAAAAAAAAAAAAACAATTTCTGGTGACTGATTGTTTGCTGGACCTGGTGGGGAAATCTGAATGGAGGAAGACATCCTTTCACTTCGTTGGGGAAAACCACAGCTCGTAATTCTTTCATAAGCGTACAATGGCCAACCTTGTATTTTTCAAGCCATCTAAACCTCCAAGTCTGATTAGATTATAACGTGCTTAAGTGCCTTTTATAAGTCAGTACGTTAGAGCATTTTTTTAAATTCTCCCTGGCAGCCTTGCAAAAGCAAATGTGGCTTTGGGAAAACACACGTTCCAGCAGTCCTTTCCTTGCACTTTCTGAATTGCTTGTTCACCAAACACTATAGCTCTTGACCTATCTTTCTCTGTTTGAATGGCCTGTTATGAAAAGCACACACAGAGAGGGGTAGAATCGAAATGATGGATTTCTGTTAAAGATTGATGCAAACTGTAATTGTACATTAAAATGAGTTGAAGAGCAAGAAAGACATATAAACTATAGCCCTATTCACTCGTTCTCCTCCACTGCCCTATATATACGTGATTACCATCATGCAAGGGAAAGGATGAGGGTGTTGGCTGCTCTCACACATCCCCAGCCCCATACTTCCAGCCATCCACTCCCCAGCTCCCCTGAAGAATTTAGAACCATGAAAGGGCTGCATTCAGCCCCCCAGGCCTGAGGTTGCTCACCTGTTCTCCAGGTAGGGATGGGAGAGGAAACTGAATCAGTTTGTATTTAAAGGTCAAGCTCCCTGATGCATGCTTTCTGAAAGAATAATAGAATTGTAGAGTTGGAAGGGACCCTGAGGGTCATCTGGTCCAAACCCCCTACAATGCAGGAATCTCAGCTAAACATCTATGACAGATGGCCATCCATTAACACCTCCAAAGACAGAGAGTCCACAACCTTCTAAGGCAGCTCTGATTGTCAGAAAGTTCTTCCTGGAGTCAGACACACCTTTCTTGTAACTTGAAGCTATTGGTTCAGGTCCTACCTTTCAGAACAAGAGAATACAAGCTTGCACCATTTCCCATGTGACAGCCCTTTAGCAATCATATACTTTCTCCGCCACATCTTTTCCAGGCTGAAATATACCCAACTCCCTCAACTGTTCCTCAGAAGGCTTGGTTTCCAGACTCTTGATCAGCTTGGTTGCCCTCGTCTGCACACGTTCCAACTCCGTCAATATCCTTCTTAAATTGTGGTGCCCAGAACTGGACACAGGATTCCAAGTGTAATTTGACCAAGGCAGAATAAAGTGGCAATATGACTACCCTTGATTGGGACATGGCTGGCGCTGTGGTCTAAACCACTGAGCCATTTGGACTTGCCGATCCAAAGGTCGACGGTTCGAATCCGTGCAATGGGGTGAGCTCCCTTTGCTCTGTCCCAGCTTCTGCCAACCTAGCAGTTTGAAAGCTTGCCAGTGCAAGTAGATAAATAGGTACCACTGAGGCAGGAAGGTAAATGGTGTTTCTGTGTGTTCTGGCACTCATCGTGGTCCTCCGTGCACCAGAAGTGGTTTAGTCATGCTGGTTACATGACCCGGAAAGCTGATCCCTCAGCCTGAAAGCAAGATGAGCATCACAACCCCATAGTTGCCTTTGACTGGACTTAACCATCCATGGTTCATTTACCTTTTTACCTGCCATGGTGCTGTCAGTGGCTCCTGGTTGCCCAGGCAGGCATAAAGACAAGGAACAGTTTCCCATTTTATTTCGAACTTTACACAGAGAGGCTGTAGAACCCAGCCTCTTGGATAATGGCATTGTCCCAAGTGCATCTCCACCCCGCTTCTCTCCCACTTCCTCATTCATCATCCTCATCACCTCCTCTATGGGTGCCGCTAAATGCCCTCTGTCTTGGAGTTCTTTGCTCTCCTACTTCTAAGGCTCACTGGGCTTTGGGAGATAGTCTGGAATGCTTTCTAGTGATAACGTGTCAGCCAGCTGCTGCTCCGGCTCTGCCTGCTCCTCCTCTCCCATTATTTCCCAACTTTTCCCCTCTGAGCTGTGACCTCCCACAACCCCCTGTTGTAAACCTATACTGTCTTCCTCTTCTTCCTCCCTGAAAGGGTCAAGATAGGGAGGCGGTTTCCACCACTCCTCCTTCTCTGCCCAGCTCCTTACATTACCTTTACCTTACTTCTGTTGATCCAACCTAGAATAGCATTCACATTTTTTTTGGCTGTTGCATCACACTGTTGACTCACATTAAGACTGGCAAGATAGATGCCTCCAGAAGCTCACAAGTGGCTTCAGTTCCTTTCCTTAAGATGTTGCTGGACTCCAACTCCCACCATCCTTGCTACTAGCAGTGCTATTTTTCTAGAAAAAGAGGTTCCAGAACTCACCATGAATGCCTCCCTTGTTCTCTAATAATGGCAATGGTGACAACCTGGCTTATGGGAGTTGGAGTTCAATGTCTGGGGACAGAGGGCACAGTTTCTGATATACGCTTCATTCTGAATTCCATAAAGAAATAAAAGCCAATTGTGCAAAGGCAGCACTCTTATTCACAACACAACTGTTAAGGTTTTATATTTCAGTCACGGGAGCAACATCTCTCCCTTTTCCGCCAACCCACCACACACACACCTGTGAGGAATGTGGAGATTTAGGCGCAGAGAAACCTCTAGATCTCCTGGGAACCTGTCCTTGGGTTTTGTTTGGTCTGTAATAATATTTCATGCACAAGAGGAAAGTATCTAATAGGACTGCCAGATGTCTTCTATTTTAAGTAATGACCTTTATCTTAAAGGGTTGTTCCTTCTTCCAGAACATCATAGAAACATATGGATAGCTCTTATTTCAAAACATTACCACTTCATAAAGCTCCACAGAAGGAACACCACGGGAGGAATACGTTGCCCCTCATTTTTGAAAGTTTGATCTGGCTGTCCTAATTTCAAAGGTGCCATAATTTTGGATACTTAGCTAGTTAAATCCAGATGCTGCCTTCTGCTATAACAAAAATATAGTTAGGGTTCCCCCCCCCCAAGTAACAAGTTGAAAGTCGATGGCAGAGATAACCCTGGAGAGAATCCCTGCATGAGGCATCCCACATTATTTCTGTTAACAAGGATAAAATAAATACCATTTGCTGCACTTTAATGGTACCACAGACGACCTCATTAACCTTACCTTGACTTATCATCATCATCATTAAACATATTATTTCCCTCAATTGTACATTAATCCATGTGCCACTATGGTTTTGACAAATGCATTCCAAATATCATTAAATTTGTCCATGCATAATCTTTGTCTGAAGATGATCCCTTCATGGGTTGCAAAAGTTATCATTTGTTCTATCCATTGATCAAAGGGGGGCATACTTTTGTCCTTCCAATGTATCAGTCTTTTTGCAGATGTGAGGGCAAGGAAAATCCATTTAGGTTGACTTATTCTCCAGCCCCATATACTGTGAAGTGACTGAGATGGGAGCTGCACCCCATAGTCGCCTTTGATGTACTTAACTGTCCAGGGGCCGTTTCCCCCTTTTTACCATTATTTCAGTACTGTATATAATTTAAAAGGATGTTATCTTCTGGAATTTTTAGCTCTTTCCCCACAATAATATTTATACACCCTAATGTTTTCTTCCAGTTTTTTAAAATAATAATTTTAATTAGTTTTCAATTAGAGCCCAATAATAACCTCATTGTTACAATGCCAATTTATAATACAACTATTAATACCACACACCCCCATGACAATACCATACACTGTACAAACATACGTTTGAAGGATGCAATGCAGAAAATACTACTTTGACTTGTCTTCAGATCAGATGAAGCTGAGGAAGAAATATGTTTGCCCAACCAGGCCAAGCCACTTGGATCAACACAAAAGCTACGCAGGAGTTGTGCAAGTGGGCTCTTCTGCAGCTGTTGGCTGAGAGAAGGAGGGATGCACAGTCTTGGCTCCCCCCAAAGAACCTTGGGAACTCTAGTTTATTTAACGTGTTCTAACAACTCTCATAGCCCTTAGCCAAATACAGTTCTTGGGATTATTATTGTTTTTTGAGGGGGGGGAGGAATGTTAAAGTGGTATAAGAGTGCTTTAAATTACGGTGTGTATGTGACCTTTGTATTTATTATATTGGACTTAAACATGACAGTCCTGGATAGCTCAGTTGGTTAGAGCATGGTGCTGATAACACCAAGGTTGCAGGTTCGATCCCCGAATGGGACAGCTGCAAAGTCCTGCATTGCAGGGGGTTGGACTACTAGATGGTCCTTAGGGTGCCTTCCAACTCTACAATTCTATAATTCTATATACTAGACAACTATTGACAACTGGGCCAAAGCAAACAAGATGAATTTTAGCAGGGAGAAATGTAAAGTACTACACTTGGGCAAAAAAAATGAAAGGCACAAATACAGGATGGGTGACACCTGGCTTGAGAGCAGTACATGTGAAAAGGATCTAGGAGTCTTGGTAGACCATAAACTTGACATGAGTCAACAGCGTGATGCAGCAGCTAAAAAAAAGCCAATGCAATTCTGGGCTGCATCAATAGGAGTATAGCATCTAGATCAAGGGAAGTAATAGTACCACAGTATTCCACTCTGGTCAGACCTCACCTGGAATACTGTGTCCAGTTCTGGGCACCACAGTTCAAGAAGGATACTGACAAGCTGGAACGTGTCCAGAAGAGGGCAACCAAAATGGTCAAAGGCCTGGAAACGATGCCTTATGAGAAACAGCTTAGGGAGCTGGGTATGTTTAGCCTGGAGAAGAGAAGGTTAAGGGGTGATATGATAGCCATGTTCAAATATATAAAAGGATGTCATATAGAGGAGGGTGAAAGGTTGTTTTCTGCTGCTCCAGAGAAGCGGACACAGGGCAATGGATTCAAACTACAAGAAAGAAGATTCCACCTAAACATTAGGAAGAACTTCCTGACAGTGAGAGCTGTTCAACAGTGGAATTTGCTACCAAGGAGTGTGGTGGAGTCTCCTTCTTTGGAGGTCTTTAAGCAGAGGCTTGGCAGCCATCTGTCAGGAATGCTTTGATGGTGTTTCCTGCTTGGCAGGGGGTTGGACTGGATGGCCCTTGTGGTCTCTTCCAACTCTAGGATTCTGCTAGCAATACACAAGGGAACCCCTGACTCCACTTGTCTGCTAAATGGCTTGTGCTAACAAAAAGAATTATACTTTGGAGTTAAGAAAGGTTTCCAGCATGCGCTTTGCTGTACAAAAAGAGGAAGTTGCAGCGTTCTCGGCACGAGACAAAAACAATGGCATTTGTCAGTTGTGCGCAAGAAGCCATTATTTTCTGCGGAGCGATATTGACACCGGCCTTTGCACTGTGTATAATCAGATTTCCTCAGCTAGGCCTCCCTGTAAACTAGGTGGGTTTTTAAAAAAAACAAAAAATAAAATAAAAACAAAAAATAAAAAACCAAGCTATTCTCGAACAGACCTTGTAAAAATAAATGAAGCAATGAAATTAAGCTGAAAGGTAAGGAAAGGTGCTGAGTGTTAAACAGGCTAAGGGGAGGGGGAATCTGTTAATCATTTTATTAGTGTTTTTGTTTCAGTCAAAGTCTTTGGAAATCCTGGTAATTTTTTGCAGCTGAAAAGCTGCTGATTTTGTGAGAAAGGAACGCTGTTATTCCCAGTCATGGATCTGATTTGTTTTGACTATGGAAGTTCTAGTTCAAAAGCCCTATGAATGAGCTATTGGGGGGTAGTTTTACGTATGTCTAAACCTTTTTTATTCAGACCAACCCCAAAATGAAGTGGAAATCCATATTGTTTTAAATTTTGAGGATATCAATGGCTGAGCTCACAGGCAATGTATGATAGGTGACAGTCCATAATAATTTGTAGTACCTGATACCTTTCGTCTGTTGGGAGACCATCGCTTGGTATGACATGAAACTAAACTCTATGATATAACAAGAAGAGAAATACTCTTCCTGGCTATCCAGCAATGACAAGAGCAATAATCCAGCAATGACAATATGACATTTGGGTCCCTTCCAAGTCTCTGATTCTATTATTGTTATGATTCCATGATATTACTTTATAGATTGAGGGACGCGGGTGGCACTGTGGGCTAAACCACAGAGCCTCTTGAGCTTGCTGATTGGAAGGTCAGTGGTTCAAATCCGTAGGATGGGGTGAGCTACTGTTGCTCTGTCCCAGCTCCTCCCAACCTAGCAGTTCAAAAGCACACCAATGCAAGTAGATAAATAGGTACCACTGCGGCAGGAAGGTAAACAGTGTTTCCATGCGCTCTGGCTTCCATCACGGCATCCCATCGCATCAGTAGCATATAAGTCGTGCTGGCCACATGACCCGGAAAGCTGTCTGTGAACAAACACAGGGCAGGCTCCCTCGGCCTGAAAGCGAGATGGGCGCCACAACCCCATAGTCGCCTTTGACTGGACTTAACCATCCAGGGGTCCTTTACTTTTACCTTTACCTTTTACCTTATAGATGTGTCGTCCTTGAAAAAAGGCAACATCCTGGGCCAGTTCAGCTTCAGATATAATGGCCAAACAATGATATGGCTTTGGGGAGGAGGCTCAGGTTCAACTGCTCCCTTTTCCATCACCTGCTCTAATTCAGTCCCTCACTTCCTGGTATAAGAAAACCATTGTTCGCTGTTGTGTCTAGTTTGGGTAAACTATGGTTTACCTCAAAACGAGAGTTGGAAATCATACCGGGCCATTGTCGCATTCTTCTGCCCCAGTTAGATTTAAGTAGCTGTTGAAAAAGATTCAGGATACTCTTCTTCTGGTATATGAAAAACCAACAACTGTGTAGTAAACTAGAGAGGAGGGAGAAATTACACTAGGAAATATAATGGAAAATAGAATTGCTAAGGTTGGTGAGAACACAGATATGAAATTGGTATAAGAACCAGTAACTATTCCTAGTTATAGGGGAGAACGACCTAAACACTATAGAAATTTATTCATGTATCCAACGACAGTGGCAAGAATGTTATTTTCCCAAAACTGGAAAGAAGAAGAAGTCCTGGAAAAAGAAGAATGGATACAAAGACTTATGGAATATGCAGAAATGGCGAAACTTACCGGAAAAGTAAGAAACCAAGATAAACTTTTTTATATATATAAAAGAATGGAAATGGTTTGTTGAATTTCTGAGGCACGTTTGAAAATGGAAGCATTCACTTCTGGGTTTTCGGTGTTCGGTTTCTGAATCGTTCAGCTTCCAAGACACTCGAAAACAGGTTCCATTGTATAGGGGAGTTTTTTTAATGTTTAATGTTTTATTATGTTTTTATATATGTTGGAAGTCACCCAGAGTGTCTGGAACAACCCAGTCAGATGAGCGGGGTATTTTCATCGGAGAAATGTTGGAGCGTATGTGCTACTGGAAACATTGTCTTAATCTTTCTCAAAGCCGGCTGATAGGACTCAATGAAAGTATGTAGGCATAATGTTCCTCAAGAGAAGACTTTTTTTTATTTTTCATTGCACCAAACAGAAGAAATTTGTCACTTTCAACCTTGGCTTCTCTCTTTAAAAAATGCCCATGTTTGCCAAAGAATGGGGCATGCCATGTCCTTGCTGGTCTATAAGGGCAATAAAGCACCCAGACTCTTAGTTTTTATCAACTGCTAGTATGCCTTTAACAAATCACAATTAAACATTAACAGCCGAGGGAGCAATGTGGAAGGGTCTACAGGACTTTGAAGACATATTTGCCAATTAAGCAAAGTCTGACATGAGAGTAAAGGTGGCAGCGATCCAAGCCAGAGAAATGAAAGTCGACCACTTCAGAAGCATTCATTAGCTCAACAGGCATTCTTTGTGTGGTCTGTTTCTTTACTATTGCCAAATCCACACCCTGTTCAGGAACTCACTAAGGCTCTGGGAAAGTTTGCTCAGATAAGCTTATTATGGAAATAACACTTTGTCACCCTTTACAATTTGCTTCTTGTTAAATTATCTTTTATCTGCTCTCTGGACTATTTGCCACCTCTCTGTAGATGCCATTCTTGGGAAGGGGGGGGGGAGAGAAGAGAATGTGATTGTATTGGATTCTTCCATTCACACTATCAAGTTCTTTTTTTATTTTTAAGGCCTTTAGACGCGCGTTGTTATTGTCTGTCTGCATTAAAGCATTTTCTTAACTAGCGGCAGGACTGCAGAGGGCATATAATGCAGGATACCTTTATTTATTTGAAGCATTTTGATCCCGGTCTTGAGCCAAAAAAAAGGCTGCCATGGAGCCATGCAGAGGTCAATAAAACATTTCCTAGTGTCAGGCACATGGTCTAAACCAGGTGTAGTCAACCTTTTTATACCTCCTGCCCACTAATGCATCTTTCTTGATGGTAAAATTTCCTTACCGCCCACCAGTGCTCAATGGAAGGAGGATTCAGCTTGTGCCATAGAAGCCCCTACCACCCACCTAGAATCCTGAAATGCCCACTAGGGACCAAGTTGACAACCCCTGATCTAAACAGACACAAAATAAAAGGGGAAGAGTTTGAAAAGGAGTTAAGAAAAAAACCTAACTCAGGTTGACTAACTCTTAGTCATGAAGCTCTTATAATAGCCAGCAGAGACGCAGGTGTGCCAACTCTAGGGGGTGGAAGTGCCCTCAGCCCCCTTAATATTCCTTAGCAAGGGGCTCAGCCCCCCAAATATTGAGGGGACGGAGGAGGCCAAACCGCCAAGTCGAGCGCAACGCAGCTTCAACAGCCACGTGCCCTCGTCACTCGCACTCAGGAGCCTGATTTGATGCTGCGCCATCATCCTCCCGGTGACGTGGCTCCTCCTGATGACACGTATCCTGCGTGTGACATCACACATGCGTCACTGGCCCCCCCAATCATTGGCTCAAGGAGGCACCTCTGGGGAGGGGAGAGGAGCCAATGGAATTACCCTACTTTCCTAATTTCCCTCTGCTATAACCTGATGGAAGAGGCGCTCTTAGTCGATGGTTGCAGGGGGAGCCTGTTGGAGCTGCACTTTCAGCAGAGCTGATGTCCCTTCTCTCCTTTGCAAGACTTTCCTCTATGCGAGAGCTGGTGTTGCTCCCAGTCCTTTCTTTAGCACCATCTCTGAGAGCAAAGAACTGACCAGCCATTTGCTAGTAGCACCAAAAACTGTTATAGCCATTGCCTGGGAAAAATCAGAATGAATCTCCTTGGATAGCAGGTGTGGCAAATTGCCATCATGGCATAAAGCACATGCAAGACATAAATGGCTCTTTACATACCCTCCAACATTTCTCTGATGAAAATAGGGATGTCCCATTCTATAATGATAGTGTTACTGTTTATACCCCCACACACACAACTTACTGTTGGACTGCTATACATTACTGGAATTTCAAAGGTGGAATTGACATCTGGGGTGATTTTTTCCGCAAGGTTGTGCTTTGTTCTGGATCTTAGGCAAGTCAATCAAAAATTCTCGGGGTTTTTTTGGCATCTTTGTAAAAAACACATTGGGGTTTGAGGTTTTCTTTTTAAAAAAGCTCAGTTTTGGGGTCTATCTAAAAATAGCATCCTTTTTATTTTTGAAATATATAGCAATCCTATCTTATTGGGTAAGGGCGGCTTCCAACATACATAAAAACATAATTACCCGGTAAACATTAAACATTAAAAATAAAACTTTCCTATACAGTGGTACCCCGTGTTACGTACACGATCCATTCCGGGTCGCGCCACGTAACCCAGGCATACGTAAAACGAACGAACAAAAAGAAAAGAAAAGAAAAGAAAAAACCCGGAAGTTCACGGGTTTTTGCGCTTCTACGCATCCATGCGCACCTGAGCATCACACACGCTCCGTGGAGGACTTCCAGGTCGCGGAGGTGCGTAACTCGAATGTACGCAACACGAGGTATGACTGTACAGAATTGCCTTCAGACAGCTCTAGGGTCTGATACCCTCCAACATTGCTCCAATGAAAATGGAAACATGCTAAGGGAAAGCAGGACATTCTGGGATCAAATCAGAAACCGGGACGGCATGTCTAAATCAGGGATGTCCCTGGAAAACAGGGACACTTGGAGGGTTTTTCTTTAGTATGACTTTATTGTACTGACAAATCATAAACAGCACAGAATATGTTGCTAGGCTGAATGATGAGGCAGCTTCTTCCAATGCTGCAATGACATACACAGAGTTTTTAAGCAAGTATCATCTAGGTCTCAGCCAGGCCCATGCTTACTTTCAAAAATGCACCTTCATGAAATATGCTCTGCGACAAGGACAAGAACTGCCAATGTACCTGTCACGGAGACAAGCCTGGATAGGGAGAGGAGAGGGGGAGGAGGATCAGTGAGGGAAAGTAGCAAAACAGATAGGCAGGGGGAGAGGGCGAGGTATCGAGAACCGGGCCCATTAATCTCAACAGATACGTCCGACGATGATGACAGCAATCTCTTAGAGGTATCGCCAGAAGAAAGGGGGAGTGCTGACGTCAGTAATAAACAGGGGGAGGGGAGCAAAAGCGGGAAGAAGAGATTCACGCGTCACTTCCGGAACACCAGGGGGTTATTGTGCTGGAAAAGGCGCGTAACGGAAGATAGCAGTTAGGATGTTTGTTTTAATGGAATGCAGACGTGAATTATAGCTCTGTAATTAGTAAGGACAATAAAATGCTTTCAAAAGCGAGAAACGAGCCGGCTGTTGTCTCACCGCAACACCAAAGGCAAGGTTGCCGTGACAACACATCCTAACTCTACTGCGTTGCTGTGGGACTGTTGGAAAGGAGACATGGAAGGGGTCGAAGAGAAGCTGAAAGCTGCGAGGGCCAGCTGGGAGATTCAAGCCAAGGAAGCAATTTTGAAAGTTCGGCAGGAAGGAGAAGCCAGAGCTGATGATTTGGAAGAGATAAATAAGCGTTCTGAGCTTCGAGTTGCCAAACTGGAGGAAGATTTACGAGATCTTCAAATTAGGCTTGATGAGGCTCGCAAGACCGGTGGAGGAGGAGCCACAGCAGTGGTGACTCAGAGGCAACAGCTGGCATCAGTGAGTAAGTTTGATGGGGACCCCAGGGAGTATTTGGGGTTCAGGACTGAGGTTGATTATGCCCTGAGGGTGAGAGGGAAAGACTTTGAGACTGATGCTGAGAAGGTAGCCTTTATTATTTCACACATGACGGGGTCAGCGAGAGAATGGGTACGCCCACTTTTGGCAAGTAACAACCCAGCGCTTGGGAATCTCCAGGATTTCTTGGATGCCATGGCGGCTCATTACACAAGTGACATTGATCAAGAGATAACAAAGCAGGAACTCATGAGTCTCAGACAAGGGAAAGGGACAGTGAGAGATTATGTGGCTAAATTTACCCTTCTCTGCCATAAACTGGGATGGGAGATTTTAGCCCCACAAACTGAAGCGCTCCTTCAGCAGGGGCTGAACCCGGAAATTTTGGATGAAATAAGCAGGGGACCGAAACCCAAGGATACGGATGCTTATATCAAACTGGCTCTGCAAGTGGGGGTTCGGCAGGAACTAAGGGAATGGGAAGGGCGAAATGTACCGGGCAGTAAGACATTCCATGCTTACAGGAGGCCTTCCCAGGGTGTTCAGCCGGTCCAGGGAAACAGGCAGCATCTGCCCCCCGAAGAGCCAATGGAAATCGGTAGTTTGGACACAAGAGAAAGCCTCAAAGAGAAACCTCGCAGGGAGCTGCTAAGCAAGGGGGAGAAGGAGACGCGCAAATGCTTTGTGTGTGACAGGACGGGACACCTAGCCCGTAATTGTTCGCAGAAGCGAGTGTGGCAAGGGATGGCAGCGGCTGCGGGGCAAGAGGCGAGTGGGGAAGCACAGGAGCAGGGAGACGCCAAACGCCTGGTTGGAAAAAAGAGAGGGGAAGACCAACCAGGCGGCATGCAAGTAAACCCCCCACAAAGGCAGAGTGCAGTGACTCCAAGGGAGCCCAGGCCGGGCATTGTGCTGATGGTACGGCTGGAATTGCCAAACGGGTGCCCCCTAGAGGTAGAAGCTCTACTAGATTCGGGCAGCTCAGCCTCTTTCATGTCCGAAAGCTTCGCCAAGGCCCACCAGATCCATTTACTGCCTTTGGATTTTCCCCTGGTGGTGACCACAATTGATGGGAGAGAGCTGCTGGGGGGCCAAGTGAGACATCAGACACCGCCCATGAGGATGAGCGTCTCGAGGCATCAGGAAGTGATTGCTTTCAATGTCACACACCTGTCCGGAGCGCCAATCATATTGGGCATGAGTTGGTTAGATCTTCACGATCCGGTCGTTGCCTGGCACCAGAGGTCGCTCACCTTCGGATCTTCGCATTGCACGGAGAATTGCCTGATGGAGGTGGAAACGTCGGAGACGGAGGGGAGGATCGCCACGGTACGGCTGGAAGACTCCAGGGGAATTCCACCACAGTATGAAGATTTCAAGGAAGTGTTCAGTGAAAAGGAAGCCAACAGACTGCCCCCCCATAGGCCGTATGATTGTCAAATTGAGTTGCTGCCGGGGGCAAAGTTGCCTGCAGGGAAGTTGTATTCCATGTCGGAGCAGGAGTTGCAGGAGCTGAAGGAATTCCTCACACTGAACTTGGAAAGGGGATTCATTCGAGAATCCAAGGCGGTGGGAGGAAGTCCGATTTTTTTCGTGGACAAGAAAAATACGGCACAAAAACGCCTTATTTGCGACTACAGGATCTTAAACTCGCGAACGAAACCGACCGCCTTTCCGATGCCCAGGATCGACGACTTGTTGGCGGCAGTGCGAAAGGGGAAGATTTTCACGAAGTTGGACTTACGAGGAGCTTACAACCTCATAAGGATCAGAGAAGGAGATGAGTGGAAAACAGCTATGTTTACCCCGTTTGGCACCTACGAATACACAGTGATGCCTTTTGGCCTCCAGGCGGGCTCACACACCTTTCAAGCCTTTATGCACCATGTGCTGGGTCCCTTGTTGTACCGGAGCTGTGTATGTTTCTTGGACGATATCTTGATTTATTCAGAAAATGAGAAGCAGCATGAGCAGCATGTGAGACAGGTGTTGCAGAAGTTGAAACAGCATCAACTGTATGCGAAGCTGGAGAAATGCCAATTTCATGTGCGGCAAGTGGACTTTCTGGGGTACAGGGTGTCGGACAAAGGTCTGGCAATGGACGGGGAGAAGGTAAAGGCAGTGTTGGATTGGAAAACACCCAAGACCAGAAAAGATGTACAACGCTTCATTGGGTTCAGCAATTTCTACCGCAAGTTCATCAGGAATTTTGCGCAGCTCACTAGCCCAATAACCGACACGTTGAGTACTAAGAAGAAGTTTCAGTGGACTCCAGAGGCGCAGGAGGCGTTTGAGCAGTTACGCAAGGTATTCGCCTCGGAGGAACAGCTGCTGCACCTCGACGCGGAGCGGCCCATACGCATGGAAACTGATGCGTCGGACAGGGCGGTAGGAGCGGTACTGCTGCAACAGGATGCAGCAGGCGACTGGAGACCTTGTGCGTTTTTCTCAAGAAAACTCAGCAAATCGGAACGCAACTACACCATCTGGGATAAGGAGCTGTTGGCCATTTTAGCGGCGCTCAAAAAATGGAGGCATTTCCTTATCGGAGCCCGCCATCAGATCCAGATCTACACGGATCACAAGAATCTGGAGTACTGGAGAACAGCCAGAGTGCTCAACCAGAGACAGCTCAGATGGGCGGAATTTTTTGCCGACTTTCATTTCAGGATCCATTATGTCCCGGGGGACAAGAATGCGAGGGCGGACGCCTTGTCTCGCAAGCCGCAGTACCTAGAGGACGAGGGAGTGCCGGAGGAGAGACATGTGATGCCACCCAGCCGATGGCAGTGCGCTGGAGCCAGGGATCAAGAGTCTCTCATACGACGTCTAACTAGGGAAGATGCGTTTGCGCAGCAGAAATTCAAAGACCTGCAACAAGGTACAGGGGTGGAAGACGGCTTCGTAGCCAAGGATGAACTGTTGTTCTACAAGGGAGCATTATATGTTCCGGGGGATCACTTGAGGGCTAAGGTTCTCAAGCAACTGCACGATAGCCCTTCGGCAGGGCACCCGGGACAGCAAAAGACCTTGCAGTTGGTCACCAGGGATTTCTGGTGGCCAGGGGTGCAGGAGGACGTTAAAGGCTATGTGCAAGCTTGTGATTTGTGTCAACGGGTCAAAAGTGACAATAGACCCCCTGCCGGACTGTTGCATCCCATGCCCACCCCGGGGAGGCCATGGGAGATGGTGTCCATTGACTTCCTGACAGATCTGCCGGCGTCGAAGGGCAAGACGGCAGTGCTAATCGTAGTGGACATGCTCACCAAGATGTGCCATTTTGTAGCTTGTCCCAGGGCAGTGTCGGCAGAGGAGACAGCCAGGTTGTTTGTAGACAACGTTTTCAAGCTGCATGGAGTACCATCGAGGGTCGTGAGCGACAGAGGCCGTCAATTTACGTCGCGGTTCTGGCGCAAGCTCATGGAGCTCTTGGGTGTGGAACTCAACTTGTCGACGGCCAGGCACCCACAAACGAATGGACAGGCAGAGAGGGCCAATGCTATACTGCAGCAGTACCTACGTTGCTACGTTAGCCGACGACAGACGGACTGGCCAAAGTTCCTAGCTTTAGCGGAATTTGCCTATAATAACTCAGTTAATGTTTCCACAGGGATGACACCCTTTCTTGCGAACTATGGAGGACATCCGAAGTCGTTCCCGAGGGGAGAGGACCGGGGCCCGAGTGTGCCAGCGGCAGAAAATTTGGCGGAGGAGATGCTCCAACTGCACGAGCAACTCAAGAACACGCTGGACAGGGCCAAAGAAGCCTATAAGAGGGCTTCGGATCAGCATCGGAGGGAGGGGGAGGCCATCAGGGTGGGGGACAGGGTGTGGTTGTCCTCCAGGGGGCTGCCCACCAGAAGCAGGTGCAGGAAGTTAGAGCACAGACGTTTGGGACCCTTCGAGGTAGTGGGCCAGGTCAATCCCGTAGCCTTCAAGCTGAGGTTGCCTGAGGACATGAGAATTCACCCCGTGTTTCACAGAGCGCTGTTAACACCATACAGGGAAGGGCACCCTTATCAAGGGGAAGGGGGGGTGACAACAGGGCCTTCAGTGGAGGAAGTGGGGGCAGGCAATGAGGCCACTGAGATCCTCGATTCCCGGTGGAGGGAGGGGCAGGTGGAATACTTGGTAGCCTGGGAAGGGGAGGACCCCGAGAACAACACATGGATGCGCCATGATAATATTCAGGAGGAATACCTCAAGGCTGAATTCCATGCGTTATACCCACAAAAGCCAGCCCCACCGGGGTATGAATGTTGGCAGGGACATCAGGAGGAGGGCATGGGGGACCAAGGGTCCAGAGGAGGGGAGGAGGCAGAGGAACCCCATCCAGACTGGTCAGAGGAGGAGGTGGACGAGGTAGTGTCATTCGCACCCTTTACGACGGAACAGTGGAAGACGGTGTTTGAGTCGGATGAAAATGAGGACACAGACTTCCTGGGGTTTGTCACTCCACCGCGCACGGAACAGTGGCAGCATGGGAACGGGGAAGTGGAGAATGTTCACACGATCATACACCATCCGCTTGAGTCCAGCGACTCCGGGGAGGAAGGGGGCTTGGAGGAGGGAGTGGATGTCACGGAGACAAGCCTGGATAGGGAGAGGAGAGGGGGAGGAGGATCAGTGAGGGAAAGTAGCAAAACAGATAGGCAGGGGGAGAGGGCGAGGTATCGAGAACCGGGCCCATTAATCTCAACAGATACGTCCGACGATGATGACACCAATCTCTTAGAGGTATCGCCAGAAGAAAGGGGGAGTGCTGACGTCAGTAATAAACAGGGGGAGGGGAGCAAAAGCGGGAAGAAGAGATTCACGCGTCACTTCCGGAACACCAGGGGGTTATTGTGCTGGAAAAGGCGCGTAACGGAAGATAGCAGTTAGGATGTTTGTTTTAATGGAATGCAGACGTGAATTATAGCTCTGTAATTAGTAAGGACAATAAAATGCTTTCAAAAGCGAGAAACGAGCCGGCTGTTGTCTCACCGCAACACCAAAGGCAAGGTTGCCGTGACAGTACCCATGAAATTATATGTGTGTGTTTGTCCGTCTATCTATCTATCTATCTATCTATCTATCTATCTATCTATCTACACACACACACACACACACAGTGGTACCTTGGTTTGCAACCGCTTTGGATTACAACCGTTTTGGATTACAACCACATCAATCCCAGAAGTGTGTGTCCCTTTTTTTGGATTACAACCCTTTTAAAATTGTTCTTACAACCAATTTTTGGGAGGAGGCCCCATCGGTGAAAGCGCGCCTTGGGATACAACCTGTTTTGGTTTACAACCGGACCTCCGGAACGGATTATGGTTGTAAACCAAGGTACCACTGTATACAGGACTTTTTTTTCAGCAGCAACTCAGGGGAACTGAGTTCTAGCCCTTCTTTTTCCAGAAAAAATTACTGTACAGTATATGTATGTGTGTATGTACCATATTTTCCTTGTATAAGACGAGGTGTATGTGTGTGTGTGTGTGTATAATTGTTAAAAATTGGGGGTCGTCTTATACACAGATAGCGCAGAGGGGGGACGTGCGATTGGTGGCAGCCTAGAGCAGAAGATTGTAATTGGCGATTGGGAGGGTGATTGGTGGCTGTGACAAGGCCTGCTGGCGATTGGCTGCTGCTACGGCAAGTGGATGGGCGATTGGCGGCTGGTTGTGGCAAGCAGGCAGATGATTGGTGGCTTCATTGAGGCGTGTGATTGTCAGTGGCGGTCAGGCAGGTGAGCGATTGTCGGCAACTCCCCTCCCCCATAAAAGCTCAACAACTCTGGGCAACCCCCCCCCCCATTTCCTAAATTTGGAGTCCCACAAAATAGGGGTCATCTTATACACCGGGGGGGGGGGGGTGTTATACACAGAAAAATATGGCATTCTCTCTCTCTCTCTCTCTCTCTCTCTCTCTCTCTCTCTCTCTCTCTCTCTCTCTCCCTCCCTCCCTCCCTCCCCCCCCATTGGTTCTTCTTCACTGGGAATTGTGCAGATGACGCTGAAGAATGCATAGGACTGTAGGAAAGAGGCACGATTATTGGAAAATCATGAAAAATTAGGCATCAAAGAAAAGGGCAAATTGAAAATTGCTGCAGCCGCCATGTGTGCAGAGGTTATTTACATAAAAGTCTCTCTGATTATCTCCTCTGCCGTTCCATTAAAAATAGTTCTTAACTTATAATGGATTATCTGGAGCAACACATGGGATTCCCCCCCCCCTTTGGTATCTCCGATATGCAGGCCTCTTGCTAAGGGGCTCCCGTCGCCCAGTTTGTACAGTACTATGAACTTTTCACCTTCTATGTGCCTGGTGGAGAAGAATATGTTTCTCTGTGTAGATGGAAAAGAAAAATGCTGTATGTGAAATATCCAGACTGGTTGTATTTCATCTTTCCTGAACTCTGAGAAGTTAGTGGTTTGTTGGTTTGTTTGTTTGTTTGAAAAAATACCTCTGACCATTCCAGATTCTCCAACATCCCAATGGACAATTCTTCTAACAACCCTGTTCATTTCAGAACTGGAAGAAAGTATTTGGGTCTCCCTTCAGATAACTCAAGTATTCGAGTCGAGCAGTACCCCGAATCTATTCCGGAAGTCCGTTCAACTTCCAAAACATTCGAAAACCAAAGCACGACTTCTGATTGGCTGCAGGAAGCTCTTGCAACAAATCGGAAGCTGTGGAAGCCCAGTCAGACGTTCGGCTTCCAAAAATAGTTTGCAAACCCAAACAGTCACTTCTGGGTTTGCGGCGTTCGGGAGCCAAAACGTTTGAGAACTAAGCTGTTCGAAAACCAATGTACATTAAAAGCAAAATAATAACATAATAACAATTGCATAATAACATCGCGAAACAGAAATATAATAACATACCAAAAATCACATTTCAATGATATCACCATAGAGCTGTTGAGTTGGAAGGTATCCCAAGGATCATCTAGTCCAACCCCTGCAAATGCTGAAATCTCAAATAAAGCATCCCTGACAGATGACCATCCAATATCAAGATGACTGACAACGTGTATCCGTCCCATGATGTTAGCCCTTCTCAAGTCCAAGACAGCTCTGAGCAATCATCCACAATTTCTTCCGATAATTCAAATTTGGCATGCTTCCTTTGGGGTACTCTCAGCCATTGTAGCATAATCTTTTCAGGACAATAAGGAAAGCACTAATTAAGGTCACTGCACTTCCTTAGAAACCTTGTGGTATCCAGAGGCAGAAGGTTGTGCCACCATTGGGCTAAAAGTCTAGCTATGCCCCTAAATTGTTTGGCCCTTAATCAGTTCCATTGGTGTCCATTGGAAGGGTCCATTGTCTTCAATGAGAAATGAATCAGAACCTTTCGGCTGGGCATAATTACATCGGATTTTTTTTAAAAAATAGACACCCACCTGCCCCTGCCCTGTCTCCAGAGCAGTGCATGCTCTGCTTAACTCCCGTTTGGACTACTGCAATGCGCTCTACGTGGGACTACCTTTGAAGGTGACTTGAAAACTACAACAAATCCAGAATGTGGCAGCTAGACTGGTGACTGGGCGTGGCCGCCAGGACCATATAACACTGGTCTTAAAGGATCTTCACTGGCTCCTAGTATGTTTCCAAGCAGAATTCAATGTGTTGGTGCTGACCTTTAAACCCTAAATGGCTTCAGCCCAGTATACCTGAAGGAGCCTCTCCACCCCCATTGCTCAGCCCGGACACTGAGGTCCTCCTCTGAGGGTCTTCTGCAAGAAGTGAAGTTCCAGGGAACCAGACAGAAGGCCTTCTCGGTAGTGGCACCCTCCCTGTGGAATGCCCTCCCATCCATCAAGGAGATAAACAACCTATACAATCTTTAGAAGACACCTGAAGGCAGTCCTGTCTCGGGAAGTTTTTTAATGTTTGATGTTTTTATATGTGTCGGAAGCCACCCAGAGTGGCTGCGGCAACCCAGCCAGATGGGCAGGATATAATAATGAAATGGTTGTTGTTGTTGTTCTTTTGAGGCTTCAATACACCATGCAAATTGTATACGTAAGCATGCCCATGCTGAGAGTTTTATGGGCATCAGGAAGATTTTGATGCTTGCCTTGCTGAGAACCAGACCCATCCCGAAGAATTACTCGCATGCATCATCTCAGAATATTTCACAAATGAGTCCCCTAAGCTGTGTAACAGCACATCATGAAAAATTAAGGAAAGGCACTGCATTTGCTTTTCAGCTGGCTAGCCGCAAGAATCCTATAAAATGAGCTGAATAAAGGAATGGCGGGGAATACACAAAATAAGGGTACCACAGGCAGTAAGGAGCATGGAGATGGTTTATACAGAAAGGCTGGCTTTTTATTACTATAAAAGCCAAAAATTACATGCACTATAAAGGGGCCATGTACAGTATGTGTTTGCTGTAATTTCATTTAACATCCAGGTAGATGAAGACACCCTTAAGACATTTATGTCTTGTTACCATTTTTAACCTTTAGCTAATTACAGGACAATCCTTTACGAGTCATAATGGTCGACATGAAAGGAACTACTAATAAGATGCCTTTTTCTTCCCATTAAAATTGCCAGATGTAAGTTCTGTTAAATCGTTGTACAGAAGCTTGAAAGAAAAGTCATTTTTTATGGAGAAATGGCCTTGGTCAAATCGTAGGGGTTTGTGTTGCTTTTTTTTTTTAAAAGAAAAGGTTTGTTTTTTAAAATCCTCACTTGCAATAGTTAAAATAAATTTATGGTGGGTGTTAACATATGTTGTTGGTGCTGTAAGGGAAAAAAATACAGCTAGAAGTGTTGTATAAACATAAGTTAAGCTGTTAATTTGCTTCTTGCTGGTTACTGTATGCCCTCTGGGTGTGTTTTTGGTTTTCGTTACTGAAACAGCCCCTCGGACCGAATCCAAATGCACAACTTTATGAAAAAATTATATATCCATCTTAAATATGGCAATTGCTCAAATGGTAAAACTGTGTGCAAGAGAGTCAAATGTACACTGCAAGAAAAACTTGTGTATTCAAAAGGGGGGTGGGTTAACTCAGGGGCTGAAATAGCACTTACAATCACATTTTCTGATTATTATTATTATTAATAATAATAATAATCCCCCCTTCACCCGAAGGACAGATAGACATCATGACCCCTTTGTTAGATTTGTAGTGCTATTTTTCTGCATCTTGTGCTGTTTTTCAAATTATTTTTGTGCCAGTGCAGCTTTCGTATTGATTGGCAGCTGGCTGTATCTGCATTCTATTGATTTCGATTTTGTGAACTGCCCAGAGGACGCGGTTAATTGGGGTGGCACATGGATGCCAGCCATGAAATAAATAAAATAAACGAATAGCTGTTGTGATAGGCCTATCCTCTATGATGTAGTGCCACCAACAATGATTTCAGTAGGATTATGGGTTCCTACAGGATTGCCATATCTCAAAAGGTGAAAAATCCAGACACAAAAGTTGTTGAGTTTTTTTTTTTGCAAAGTTTGTCGAGTTTTTTGGGAGGTGAGGACCAAAGTTGTTGAGCTTCTTTTTAGTTTTGCCCAAAGTTGTCGAGCTGCTTTTGCAAATCTCTCTCTCTCTCTCTCTCTCTCTGCATTTTTTTGGGTTATTTTTAAGGAAATTTGCCAAAATCTAGACTTCGACATAGGTTGCCATATTTTGTCCAAATTTTCCCAGACATATGAGCGATTTCCACATGGACATTGTTTCCAACAGCTGTGTATGTCCGGAAAATTCTGGACATATTGCAACCCTAGTTCCTATCCACTTTAGCAACCCAGAGAACTGCAAAAAAAGAAAAGAAAAAAGAATTGCAGTGGGGTCCCCTCTATGAAAGCAGAAAACGAGAATGTGAACTTCATATGAACTCTGGTGCTCAAGGATGTAATTGTCAGTAAAGTCCAGATGTTTTCGAAAAAAGGAAATGAAGATCTTCTTCTTAAGGATATAGTTGTCAGTAAGGCCTGGATGTTATAGAAACAGGGAATGAAGAAGCTCATGAGCCAGAGCCCACCACCATGGAATGCTGACGTGTAATCCTAATTTGGAGGGCGTATATACTAGCGGAGTGCACTGGGTTTCAGATTAATCCCAAGGCAAAGTGAGGCACCACCTCAGAGGAATTTTTTGGCTTCTCAGAGGTGAAGAGGGTTCTGTACAACGTGCTGTGAGTTAAAGCAGTGGTCCTTGAAGTGCTTTGTGGCACCTCAGCAATCCAGGCATCAGAAAACTTGCTACAGACAAATATCTGCTGGAAAGCATAAGGAAGTTTTTCGGTTTACCATATAGGGTAGCCATATTTCAAGATATAAATACCCAGACATCAAAGTTCTTGTTGAGTCCTCATAAGGGAGAAGAAGAAGAAGAAGAAGAAGAGAAGAAGAAGAAGAAGAAGAGAAGAGTTTGGGTTTTGATATCCCGCTTTATCATACCCGGAAGGAGTCTCAAAGCGGCTAACATTCTCCTTTCCCTCCTCCCCCACAACAAACACTCTGTGAGGTGAGTGGGGCTGAGAGACTTCAAAGAAGTGTGACTAGCCCAAGGTCACCCAGCAGCTGCATGTGGAGGAGCGGGGACACGAACACGGTTCACCAGATTACGAGGCCAACGCTGTTAACCACTACACCACGCTGGCTCTCTTTTGGAGGAAGAACTGTGAGGGGAGAGACTTCATCAGGCAAGGCCTCCTTCCACCTGCCTTGCCCCTCTAGTCTCTGCTTCTCAATTTGTATTGTAATTTATGTACTGTGGCTTGCCGTTTGTTTTATTGATTATAGTTTAGAAATTATTATTGTATATGAAAAATAATAAATTCTTTATATATAAAAAAGAAATTATTTATTGTAACTGTTGAGTGGGTTTCTGTTTAACTTTTATATGTCATTATTATTAATACTATTCTAATGATTCTTGAATGTTACTTTTTAAATGTAGGTTGCCTATTTTAAAGTTATGTTTTTATTATCACATTTTTCTATTTCATTAGATTGTTATAAGATGTACATTTTTTGTTTCTTCAGCTTGTAAACCGCCTTGAGTATTGTAAGATAGAATGACGGTAGACAAATTAAAAATGATGATGATGACGACACCCAGACATTTTGCTGGTTTTTAGAAATCCCCCCCCCTAATTTCGCCCTTTGAATTCCAGACATATGAATCCGTTGAATTCTGGACATATGGCACAATGAGTGCTATGATGCAGAAGAGAAAGGAAACATCAAAGTTGGTAGGTGAGATGGAGAGAGAGCTCAGTTGTGTCTGACAGATCAAGATGATCATCAGTGGGAATCTTAGGGTGCCAGCTCCCTGGGCCCTGGGTGCCTGAGCACCCACAAAATTTCCCATGAAAGGGCAGGACAACCACAAATTTTGGTGCCAGGGGCCATGCACTGCTGCATGGCAACCACAGCCTTGGGTACCCACGGTCATGGGGCCAAGTTGGCACTCCTGGTAGGAATAACTTTTTCAGGAAAATTGATTCCTTTCCATTCCCCTGCCAAAAACCAACTAGGAGCCTAGCAAATAAGCCCTGTACCTATTCACCTGCAATTTGGCAGGTTTCTCACCTAGTTGCATCACTCTGACATTTGCAGTTTTCAGACCAATGACCTGCAAACACTGGAAAGTTTGAATGATTTTGTTTTCCTACCCACCCTACAACTAAGGCAGCTGTCCTTGTGGGAAAAGCCACTGACTATAGTGCTTCTTCTGCCAAGCTGGTGAGATTCATGCTCTCCGAAAGGTTGATCTTGTCTGGAAATTTCATCCAATTCCACCCAGAAATCATGTGTGTGTGTGGCCTTTAAAAACATATCAATTTTTAAAATTGAAAGCCCCATAACTATTTATCTGTAAGTTTGCATGCTTTATCCACACTGGAGAGACTAGAACCCCTGCAGATTTTATCCACTTCTGCCCAAAGGGGAAATTTATAGCTTTTTCAAATTCATTTCTAATAAAGAATGGGTTGTGGGTAGAAATGAACCCCCCAAAGTGGATTAGGGTGGTGGAAAGGATGAGGTCAGAGGAAATGAAATGCAAAAAAGAAACAGGCTGTGATATTATGTAAACACACAAAAAAGTATCAATTGACAAGGTAGTATTGGTGATAACACTAAACATTGGTTTTAAACATCCTGACATTGGTTAGTTAATTATCACACATAGTGTGATAAAAAGCCATAATCCTGATTCAAGCCACAGACTATGGAACTGAATTTCCTGATGATTCGGTGTGGTTTCACTACTTTGAAGTTTCTTTGTTTGAGAACGGGCACTTTAAGGTTAGTTACAGAGTGCTCTGGTTTGTTGAAATGTTCTGCTACTGGTTTCTGGGTGTTGCCATTCTGATGTCAACATTGCTTGTGTCCACTTACTCTTTTGTGCAGCAAATTGCCGGTTTGCCTTACATAGCACGTAGAAGAGCATTGCTGGTAGATGATGGCAAATGTCACATGACACAATGAGCCGGTGACTGAGCCCATGATGTTGTGGAGAAGCAATATTAGGTTCTATCATAAAGATAAGGTAAAGGTAAAGGACCCCTGGATGTTAAGTCCAATCGAAAGGCGACTATGAGGTTGCGGCGCTCATCTCGCTTCAGGCCGAGGGAGCTGGCATTTGTTTACAGACAGCTTACTGGGTCATGTGGCAAGCATGACTATAAACGCTTCTGGTGCAATGGGACACCATGATTGGAAGCCAGAGTGCACCGGAAACCACAATTACCTTCCTGTCAACCCTATTTATCTACTGCACTGGTGTGCTTTCAAACTGCTAGGTTGTCAGGAGCTGGGACAGAGCAATGGGAGCTCACCCCATTGCAGGGATTTGAACCGCTGACCTTCTGATTGGCAAGCCCAAGAGGCTCAGTGGTTTAGACACAGCACCACTCCACATCCCATATAGGTCTATCATAGTGATGCCTGACTAGATATGGGGACAAAGTTGGCATCTGGATTCCTTGCAGGGTCTGGTCCCTTTATTTTGTGTCTTTATGTGGCTAATAATAATAATAATAATAATAATTCTTGTATCCTGCGCATCTGACTGAGTTGCCCAGCCACTTTGGGTGGCTTTCCAACAGAATATAAATCAGACATTAAAAGCTTCCCAAAAAACGCTTCTGCCATGGACCACTTCATCCAGTATCATGTATGAAATGGTGACCCAATTTTTATTTATTTATTTTTTTCTTAAAGGAAACATGAAACATGGGGGAAAAGTCACCCCATCCAAATAAACCACCTTTTGACCTCCCTACCCCTGCTCACCAGGACTGCTTATCTCCCCTTTTTACCTGCATTCCCTCTTAAAACCTACAAATATCTCTCCCACAGTAATGGAATAATGATGGAAGCACTCTGACATCTATAAAGGTTCAGAACACAAACGGCCAAAAAAACAAACAAAAAACCCTGCATTAAGAGTGGGTGGGTGATTTGCAATCGTTTTCCTGTTGTTGACTTCATTTTTTTTTTAATAAAACAATAATAATAATCCCCCAAGTCAAGGAATTCGCGGTTTATATATCCATGCAATCACACCCAGCCCTTTGTCAAAGTGTGATTTAATTAAATATTTCTTCTAAAATGCAAAACCCTCTTTGTTTCCCAGGAATGGTGATTCGATATTTTTTTCAGCTGGTGTGAAAATGCACCTCACAACACCTATAGAATATTTCTTTAAAAAAGAAAAAGAAAAAGGGAAGATGTGAATTAGCTGGCAACCAGTCCCTTCCAGTAACTAGTGGGATCATTTCAAGAATCTAGAAAAATTCCTTCTGGTTTTGTTTTGTTGCATTGCTGTTGTTGTTGTTTAACTGAGCAGGTAAGTTAGAAAATAAGCACTCCTAGGAATGCAAAGCCTGCCTTGTTTCATGTCATTTAAATGCTTTTATCTACAATTTCCCTTGAACAAATCCTGTTCAAATTGTATAAAACCCAAAGATAAATCTTTCCTTTCAGATTCTTGGGGGGGGGGGGGTGTTTGGGGGTTTTTTTTTGGTGTTTTTTTCCCCAGCTGAACTCTTGTGCTGTGAAGAGAGAGACCAGGATTCTTGCCTGTTTCAAGAAAACTTCTTTGAGTAATCCCTAGAGTTTGCCTGCAGGGCTTAGATTTCCTAATGGATGCTTTGATGACAGGAGATAAGAGCCAAAAGGTACCTTTATTCTCTTAGAAATTGCTCCAAATAAACAACCTTGATGATTAAGGCTAATAGAAATACCTGGAAGATTGATAGCTTGAAAGAACTGCTGAGTGAATGAATAACTTCCCCCTTTAGTTTTCAAGAGCTAATATTTGCCCACATTTGCTGTGCTTAAAGAAAGTGCAACTTTTTTTTTTTAAAGTACAGAGTATTATTGGTCAGGAACAAACAAGACACTGGGTCAGCTGTTATTTGAATGCTAAACAAAGTTTGGCTACTTCAGTTACTGGACTTGCCCAGGTATATTTATTGCAATTCAAACAGAGCAGAAGCTGGGCTGTGAAAGTCCATGAACATGATCCCATTGTGAAGTCTGTGTGATGTGAATGGCTGCAGTTCTGTGAGCATTCTATATGGAGGTTTTTAAATTGCACAAAGGAGCTGTAGTTATTTCCTGTAATTCTGCACTTGAACACGTAGAAGCTGAACACCTGCATTCCCCCTTCCCCACCCCCTTTTCGGGATTCTGACAGTGCGTGACAGTCTTCCAACATGCTGCCACCTTCAACAGCAGTTTTTTGACTTTTTGCCTCCACGTCCTGATGAACTCACTGCACCCAAATGCCAAAGACAAACGTTTCAGCTGTACAGCGGCACTGGCAGTTCAACTCCTGGAACCCACGGCTTTTCCACACCATCTGGGATGCTTGGGAATTTGGAATATTTTCTGCGCAACCCTATAAACAAGGGCTGGATTGAGAGCGAACTGCTCCAGTAACACCTCATTACACCCAAACGGTGCACACAGTTGCCAGAGAAGGGGTTTCCAAAACGGAGATATGATCATTCACGGTTCCCTTTACAGCAAAAGTTGGAAGTTTTCCACCAAACAGCTATTTTTATGCAAACAACGTAGCGTTTGAGATTCTAAGAAGGCACCTGGTGGAGATGCGTTGCCCTCACTCACTCGCTCGCTCGCTCTCATTCCTTGAATTCAAAAGTTTAAAAGAAATTAAAAATTTGGCTTGTTTTGCGTGGAACAAAAACTGAGCCATTCTGAATCACTGCCTAAAAAAGAGAACTCAACTAGGGCTGTCATACTCTGGATTTTCCCAGGCATTGCTGGGATTTCAAAGGTGGAATCGACTTCCGAAATGTGGCGCTTTGCCCTGGATCTTAGGCAAGTCAATTGAAAAATTGTGGGCTTTTGGCATTTTTGTAAAACAATTTTGGGGGTTTCTTTAAAAATGCTCGACAACTTTCGGGGCCTCCTGGTGTTTACTTTTTGAAATATGGCAACCCTAACTCAACCAACTATTCATTTTTTGTATGCCTAAGAGAGATCACCACGCTCAAAGATGTTTTAATATTGTGCTGTGTCTGTCTTTTAGCAGGTCTAAAGGAGCTTTGAAGCAGCAGCTCTGATTGGACATACGGGGAGGAGAGTTAGGCAAGCCATGCAGCATGCTGCCCCATTCCAATTCCCTCTCCCAGATCATGAAAAATCTGTCTCAGGCCAACTAAAACTCAGGTGGTGGTGGTGGGGAGATGCAGTGGATGGTATCCTTTGGCCACCTGGCTGTATTACGTTGGACTTTCTCAAGGCAGAGTAAAAGGACATGAGAAAAAAACAGGTTGGCTAAATTTTACTCCCAACTGAGCCAGCCAAGTACAGAAGCGGGCCATGCCTGACTTCAAGCACATTTGAATGAAAAATAATGTATTTATACAATGTTCGGCTGCCAACTAAAAGCGGGCATGTTTTAAACCAATTAATCCAGCACTGATCAAGACAGAAGCTGCAAAGTCATTGACTAAGAATCAGACACTGAACTTGTTGCTCAAGCCTGATACTGGCGACTAGGAGACCAATCAACCCAAGGTTGGAGCCCTGGGCCTGTTCCCAGAGTACTGGGACCCATACAGCCAGGATCCTCATGGGCACTGTCCTCTGGGCCTGAGGAACCAAGTGCATCCCAGCCTTCATCGCTAGTCCAAGAGCACAAGGACACCTGGTGAAGGCCAGGGAGTGCAGAAGAAGGTGCAGGCCTGGGAGGCACTGGCCCTTTAAGGACTGCAGTACTCACAAATGGGGTGGAGCTTAAGAGTGGTGGACTGGAGGCAGAAGCTCAAAAGATCCCAGTCCACTTTTAGCTTTTGATGAACAAGTTGCTCACATGGAGCTCTCCGTGGTGCTGTAACACCTGCCTTGCCCAGTGGGCTCCTTCAGCAGAATAGTACATCCAGCCTACCCTGAGTCTACCAGGTGTTTTAGACTGTTAGCATCCATCTGTCTCGAGACACAATGGAGTGTTGGTCTTATCTGCTTCATCTAGTGTTGTCATATTTCTAAAAGTGAAATTTTGGATACAAAAGTTGTTGAGCTCCCCCCCCCCCAGCTCAAAAAACAAAGAATCTACGCTCTGACATGGGTTGCCATACATCCAGATTTTTCCGGACATTTAATATATTCCCCCAGACACTGCTTAGGATGGCCAATTCTGTTTAGGTCCAGAAAACTCCAGACGTATGTCAACCCTAGCTCAATCTGCCAGAGCCTGTCTTCACATGCAGATGAAGTCCCGAATCACTGAGGTTTTGATGCCCATCAGCTACCATCAGCTATGCTCACCTGGTTTAGCAGCTAGCCAAAGCCAATTCCCAGGATGTGGCCGTTGTTGCATGCTGCCAGCTTCTATGAGTCACAGATGAGAGCTGTGCAGGATGATGACCAAAGTGGACAAATTACCCCAGAAGGAGCATAACGTGTTCCCCACCAGAGGTCCTACCCCTAACACCCCATACAACCCAGTTTCAGGCTACAGATCCCATAATCCCCTACCATTGGCCATGGTGTGTAGATGATGCCATCAGTGGCTGGTAGAAAATGAATGCATACCTTCTGCTTCATTATCAATTACTCTTGACTGCAACAACAACCCCCCCCCATCTACCTTGGGGAGGAGGGGGCTCAGTCCCAATCATTCAATCCTAGGGGACCCCAGCTCCCCTTCTGCTCTCACCTGGAGCTCCATATTCCAGGATTCTCATTTATTCACCTTCCACCACTCTTACCAGGAATAAGCTCAGAGAGGTAACAGTTTAATGATCACATTTCAGCGTCCTCACCAACTGCTGTGTTAAAATGTAGAGGTAATCATGTTGGTGCTCAGGGTTTCACAGCCTGGGAGTCATGAGCTGCTACCAGGATCTTAGAACAAGTGAAGTAATTGCAGGATGTTGCATTTAAAATATTAGCGGTCACAATATAGCTGCTGGCCAGGGTTTTGCTCGTTCCAAGGAAAGACCACCACCACGAAGAAACAGGAAACATCTTTGGATGTTGACTCGAATGCAGGGCCTCACCATATCTCGGCAGAACATCTGTGAAAGTGGAAAAGTTAAAAAGTCTGTCAGTGGGAAAGTTGCAATTATGCACAGGATGTGGTCTGCGGGTTGCCACTATTGCTACGAAAGGTGTTTAATTTTAGTGCATGGAACATGGAGGAGGCTGACAATGGGAGGGTTTGTTTATTGCCCATTAGCAGCTGAGGTGATCAAGATAAAATGCAGCTGGTGGTGCCCATTTTAAAGAATATCTTACATCTCAGCACTCTCCCCTGCTCCAATTAAGGATGGCTTCTGTTTCTAATGCGTATAGTCTTGGGCTTCAGGTGGTGAAATCTGGATCCAAGCGAGAACTCAGCAATGAACAAATAGAAGGATTTCAGGCAAAACACTCTCACACACCCTTATTTCCCATGTCGGTTCTCATGTTACGGCTACCATAACATTAGTTCCCACAGCATATGGAATATACTTAGGTAAAGGTAAAGGGACCCCTGAACATTAGGTCCAGTCGTGTCCGACTCTGGGGTTGCGGCACTCATCTCGCGTTACTGGCTGAGAGAGCCGGCGTACAGCTTCCGGGTTATGTGGCCAGCATGACAAAGCTGCTTCTGGCGAACCAGAGCAGTGCACGGAAACGCCGTTTACCTTCGGTACCTATTTATCTACTTGCACTATGACATGCTTTCGAACTGCTAGGTTGACAGGAGCTGGGACTGAGCAACAGGAGGTCACCCTGTCGCGGGGATTCGAACCGCCGACCTTCTGATCAGCAATCCCTAGGCTCTGTGGTTTAACCCACAGCACCACCCACATCTCTGGAATATACTTACCAGTATAGATCACTCTGTTCACTGAGAATCTTCATGCCAGGGGCAGCTGCCATGTGTTGCTGGAACAGACCGTGCTGGCCAGGAGAAGAGGAGAGGTCCTGGCTTATGGACCATACAAGGTCTGCAGCTGGGTTTCTTCAGTAAGGACTTTCTGACAGCAAGAGCTTTATTAAGTCAGTTAGAGTTAGAGAGCGGGGAGTTGAGAGAGTTGATGAAGAGCAGTTGATCGAGGGAGTTGGTTGGTGGGTGGTTGTTGATTGTGTGGGTTGGTGGTGAGGTCTAGTGGTGGCGTAGGCAGGGTTGTAACCATATTTTGAGTTGTTGAAGTTTTTAAATAAACACTTATTATTTTGTTTAAAATTGCACCCTGTCTGTGAAAGTTATTACCAGGGAGGGATCCTGGTTGGTGGCAGCGAAGCGTGTGGTGGCACAGGGATCAATAGTCCGTCAAACGACCGGGGACCCTGTGTGATCGCCACAAAAGATCTTTTGTCGCGGTCACTCTCTCAGACCTGAGCAGCACCCCGGACGTTTAACGGTCCATTGGTAACTGCCCCAACGACATATGGTATAACCGCTGCCACCAGCCAGTATTCACTCTGGCAATGAATAACTCACTTCAGATTCAGATGTTGGTAAAATAAAACATAAGTTTCTTTATTGTGTGTACAAAGCGTAATGGTTTCAATTGACTTGGTAAAACGTTTAATATAACTGTATGGTTATTCAGATAAGTATATATCAACTCTCTACCTAGTATTCCAATAACTATCCCTAATGCCTCCTGTTATTATTCACTCTGCTCTAGCTCTGATCATAGGCTCTATCTCCCTCTCTCTATCCTTCCCTAACTCAACTCAACTGTCTCACTTCTAACCTCTAACTGCCTTTTCTATCCTCTCTAACTGCCATCCTTCCACACTCTATTTGCCTGGAGAGCTCCGATCACACAGGGTCCCCGGTCGTTTGACGGACTATCGATCCCTGTGCCACCACGCGCTTCGCTGCCACCAACCAGGATCCCCTCCCTGGTAATAACTTTCACAGTCAGGGTGCAATTTTAAACAAAATATAAGTGTTTATTTAAAACTTCAACAACTTAAGAAATTGGTTACAACCCTGCCTACGCTCACCACTATACCTCACCACCAACCCTCACAATCAACCACCACCCACCAACCAACTCCCTCGATCAACAGCTCTCATCAACTCTCTAACTACCCTTGGGAGGTAGTAGACTCTCCTTCCTTGGAGGTTTTAAAACAGAGGTTGTCTGGCCATTTGTCATGGATGCTTTAGTTAGGACCCCTGCATGGCAGGGGTTTGGACTAGATGACCCTCTGCATCCTTTCCAACTCTACAATTCTATGATTCTAATATTCATCTCTCCTTCCCCCTCCCCAGCTGCACCCTAGCCACCCATCAGCTGTTTTGCAGGTTGAAAAGCCTTTGATGTTGTGCTTAATGTGCAATTGCAGTTCCTTTGCTGCCACTCAGTTGTTGGCTGGGACATGGCAATCAGAGCATGCGGCACCTGTTCTGTACCCATTTCACTAATTGCTGGTGCATTTCCAGGTCCCAAAAGAATGGTTTTAAGCTTTAAAGCCCTGGTCATAAAAGTTATCTGCCTACATCAGGTATAAGACTGCCTGGACATTAATATCGGCCTCAGAGGCGCTTTTCACGTGTCCACCTCTTATGTCAGTTCAGCTGGCAAGCAGAAGAGACAGGGCCTTTTGTGTGGTGGCCCCCAGAAAAAGGAATTAATGGTCCTTTCTTTTTTGGGGAAGAGATCACCGCTCAGTGATAGAGCACGTGTGTTGCACACAAATCCCCAGCATTTCCAGATCTGGAAAATACACCTGGGTCTAACACTTGAAACTTAAGCTACAAAGTGTGCCAGTCATTCTCAACTACTCTCAGACCCGAGACTTACCTTTAGCCCGAATATGCATTTGCAAACCTATTTGTTACTTTAAAAACAAACAAGCACATGTGTTGTATGGTGATAATGCTTCTGCTGGGATTTGCCTTAGGTCAGGCTGTCAGCCCGTAACACTTTCGAATCCACCAATTGAAGTGTAACATTACTTATAAGAAACCTAAGACTGTTAGTCTACTCCGAGTGTAACATATTAGATTTTCTTTTTGGTGGTCACTTACAACCAAGTAAGACTGTCTTCTGGGAATATGGTCTTAACAGTGTGTCCGTAGCTGACTGTGGAGGCCAATTCTGGATCTGCACATCCTTCCACGATGGAAACATAGGTTTCTGGGCGCCAGTGGTGGATCATATGACTGCGCTGCCCAGGGCAGGCATGCTCCCAAGGGTGGTGGGGGGTGCTCCCAAGGGGGGCAGGGCACAGAGGGCGCCCTCCCAGGCGCGGGATAGCCGCTCGGGTGCAGGGGGCTGTGTGCGCGCCCTGCAGCCGGGGCAGATTCAGTGTGCCGCCTGCCCGCAACTTCCAAGCCTCCCCCAGCTGTGAAAACGAAGGGGGAAGGGGGGAATGCCATCAGCAAAGTGGCGCAGCTCCCCCTTCCCCTGACGGCTCGGAGTAGGCTTGGGAGTCGTGGACGGGCAGCGCGCCAAATGTCACCCCCCTCAGTGAGGGCACCTGGGGTGGTCTGCCTCCACTGCATCCCCTTCCTCCGCCCCTGTTGGGTGTGAGTTGATCACAATGAGGATTTGCCCATTGTGCCTTCCTCTTAGCTCATTTCTCCCTTTCGTCCTGAGTTTATGCACCTTCAAAGTCCATGATGCCTTTGGTAGACACAAACGAGTAACGTATTAGATATCACCCCAGTAGGCCGTATTGATCCAGATAGATTAGTGGCCTGATCTGGTATTAATCAGCTTCCTTTCCTCAATTGCCCTAAACGTTTTATTCACGGCTCTGGATATGACACCTTAACCACAGCAATATCTCTCCAGATTGTGCCGTCTAGAAATCTTGCCGGCGTATAAAAAAACAATACACATTA
The DNA here is from genome assembly GCF_009819535.1 of Lacerta agilis. Lineage (NCBI taxonomy): Eukaryota > Metazoa > Chordata > Lepidosauria > Squamata > Lacertidae > Lacerta > Lacerta agilis. The sequence continues at coordinate 29,554,487 of NC_046314.1, read as the reverse complement.
AAGTTGCGAAGTCATATCTCCCAAAATGACATTCAGATGCATCAGATCTCTTCTTCAGAGAGTTCTCAGTTACCCTGCTGTGCAATCGAGTTTGTAATGAATCATACCAAATGCTCTGGCAACAGCGTGCAAGTTCAATTAAGGCAAGAAAATTAAAAATAAGCAGTAAAAAAAACACCCAACAGTCTGAGATCTTATCCTTAAGCCACCTTATTATGCAAATAACAACTAAGTGAGAAAAATCCCCGCAGTGCATAAGAATTAACACAATAGATTAATGCCAGAAACACTCTCTCAGACAAGCTTACTTAGTGTAAATAACACTTCCTAAGACATTAAAACATTCCACATGCAGGTGGCAGAGCAGTCTGGGGTTGGGCTGTTGGGTTTTTTAATATATATAAAAGAGTTAAAAAAAATTAACACTTTTCAAAGCTGTCTCAATTGCCTTTAGTTGAAAAATGTGTCAACACCTTTTAAAAAATGTTTAAAATGTGAAAAGACAAAGAGAGATTTTGGCTGTCATTAAAAATGCATTCATTTCTGTTGGGAACTTTCTCTTTAAAGGATAAGATTATCCTGGTAATCTAGGGTTGCCAAACTGCTGGATAAAAAAAGAAATGCTTGCATTGAGTCGCCTGGACCTGGGATAGTAAAAACACTGGAAATAAATTGATCATCATCATCGTCGCTGTCATTGTACGCTATCCATCTGACTGGGTTGCCCCAGCCACTCCAAGTGGTTTCCAACAGATATAAAAAATAAAACATCAAACAATAAAAATTCCCTATATAGGGCTGCCTTAAGATATCTTCTAAAAGTTGTGCTGGGAGGGCGTTCCACAGGGCGGGTGCCACTACCGAAAAGACCCTCTGCCTGGTTCCTGTAACTTCACTTCTCGCAGGGAGGGAACAGCCGATGGAAATACCACCGAAAATGATGACTCTGTGTTGAGCATCCTTCCCAATGTAATATTTAGCTCTACTTATGCATATCATTTCCCTGTTCTTTTTACCTCTCCAAACAATGGCTGTCCGTGAGTGTGAAGTCCAGCGTGTGATGATCTTGTAGCATGCAAAAGTGTGCTTAAGTACTGGTATCTATGGGGAGAGAATGTGATGTGAGACTGCCATTTTCTGCCAGAAGGTTCAAGAGTGCCCACCTCCCCATGTGTGCAAGGGTTGCGGACACGGACTAGCCCGGCCTCCCATCACAGACGTGCATAATACCCACAGAAAGAGACACATGTTTGACTGGCGTGTTAAGGAACATCTGTGTGGCATGCAGTGAAATTTTTAGTAGGGGAGCAATTTGGGCCAGAGGCATGCATGAAGAAGAAGAAGAAGAAGTTTGGATTTGATATCCCACTTTATCACTACCCGAAGGAATCTCAAAGCGGCTAACATTCTCCTTTCCCTTCCTCCCTCACAACAAACACTCTGTGAGGTGAGTGGGGCTGAGAAACTTCAAAGAAGTGTGACTAGCCCAAGGTCACCCAGCAGCTGCATGTGGAGGAGCGGAGACGCGAACCCGGTTCACCAGATTACGAGTCTACCACTCTTAACCACTACACACTGGCTCCCTCCCTAAGCCTGGCAGAAGTTTCCTGGGCTTTGGGAAGGAGGCACCAGGCTTTAATAGTAATTTACCAGGAAAATTTAGAGGACTAGCCTAGCCCCGCTGGTCCACTGACCCACACCCACTGACATATAGAGTTCCTCCACATGAAGTTGTCCCCGATTGGGCCACTTGCATTATTCTATCGCTTAGAAGGAACACCTGAGACCCTTATCCAGTGTCCTATCTAGTGATGCCAGAGCTCCAAACACTGGTGGGTGATGCCTCCTCTGTGGATTCATGCCAGCTTTTCTCCACACACAGTTGTGTTCCCTTGTTACACCCTCCTGCCTTGGAAAACCCTTTCCCACTGGCTTCTCACTTAGCCTTCAAAGGCGTAAAACAAATAAATGCTCTGTGGCTACGTGCCTTCCTCTTTCCCACGAAAGTGGGCAGAGTATTGGTGTGAATGGAGCAAGAATGAATGATAGTCAAGCAGAATCAACCACGATGGTCTTCTGTACACAATTTCCCGATGTCTGTGAACCGTCAGGCCTGCCTGCCTGCTTGCCAGGTCCTCCCAAACTGCTTCCCTGGCCTGTGCAGGAAAAGTGCCTCTAGAAACTGAAGAGGAAAGAGAGGGTAGTAGCATGCTCAATTCAGGGAACCTAGCTGTCTTCTCATGCAGAGTGCAACCCACAAATCCAACATGCCTGAAGAACAGCAGTAAACAAAAGCCTCTCTCAGTGCACAGTCAAGAGACGTGGAGACGTCACCAGCCCTCGCCAACACCTGCTGCTCCATTGGCATGTTTGGAAATTCAGAGCTCGCGCGAAAAACTAGCCGGTGTTTCAGATTGTTTCATACATTTCCATCACCTGGCGGGCACCTTGCTAGTAAGGAATTATTTGCTGCATCACCTGGAGGAACGCAGAAGGCAATGGGGCTTTGTTCCAAAATGCTTTCTCAGTAGCACCCAGGTGCCCAAATCTACCCTAACCTAAACGCAAAGGCAAATAATGAAAAGGAAAGAGGTTGGGTGATTAACAAGACGGGTTGGACTTTTTGCACAATATTGGCACTAGTCTCCCTCTGAAGCAAAAACTGAAAGCTGTGCCAACGCAGCCTGAATTATTAGGCCAATTTGGAGCTGTTGTTTTAAAAAGCCCACCCCAAAGGACTACAATTATTTTAGTCTGCTGACCCACATCTGAACTCTTTTGGCCTTTTAAAGTCTTGGACCAGCCCCAAAAGCAGCACATGGCTAGTTCTTATTATGGAGTACTAATAACTTGCATCATTTTGTTTTTAAATCAAAGTTTCGGTGTTTTTTTATACTTTTTTTAAAGTGTTGGGGGGAAATGTCAACGTCTACCATTTGAGCAGCTTTAAAAAGCAGGCTGGTCCCATTTTTCCTCCTTAAAAAAAAAGTCTGAAGCCGCAATGACTGTCTGCCAAGTTTAGGGCTGGAATCCATTTTTACTGCACTTTTAAGCCACTGAAAAACTAGATTTACAATGGAGGTGCTGACAGACCTTTAACTCTCGCGGCTATTCTAATAGCTCAGCTGTATTTATTTTTCATTATCCTTAAATATAATTGGCAGAGTCTTAACCATAGTTCACGCTGATGAGAACCTTTTTCATTTCAGCATCACTTCTGGAAAACTGTTTCCTTTTGGGATGCCCCACTTTTTTATTGTGTCTTTACTTTCTTGGCGGCATTTCATAACTCCACACTTGTTAGTGTGTCTGCACCACGATATCATTCAAAGGAGAATGCCTGGCGAGGCTTTAAATTGTAAAAGCTGCATCGTTCTCTGGTGAGAAGATCCTCATTTTGGAAAAAGAAAAACAGAAGAAATTAAAACTCCCCTAGCAGGCTTTAATTTGAACTGAGGCTGGCCAGTACAATAAGAAAAGAGTGTTATTGAGCATATGCAGAAGGCTTTCCCTTCATCTCATGAGTAAATAGAGCCACAAAGTTCTAAGATTAGGATTAAAGGATTTCTATATGGAGGATTTGATTCTGAAGCAGGCTTGAGCATTAGCATGTGCCATTTTCCAAACCGGGTCTGTCTACTAACATATTTTCTTTCTGGCAATGACACTCCTGGCTGCTATAAGCATAAACTCACGTCCTGAACAAGCTGGACTTTAGAGTTGGTATCTTCTCTACACTAGTATGGATGTCAGGAGGCATGGTCCTTTTGGAGACTGGACAGCAATGGTTGCTGCTTAACCTCTCTAATACTTGCTCATACCCTGACATTTGCAAGGAAACAGGTATTCACACATCTCTTCCTAGATTCCACTTGTGAAGAATGGCAACCGTGCAGGAGCAATATCCTGCTTCTGTGGAGCAAGATATGCCTGCACCAAGCTTCTCCTATCCCAGAACAACTGCTAGGATGGACCGCCTCTTTCCATATGAACCCACCCCGGACCCTGAGATCATTTTCTGAGGCCCTTCTTTGTGTGTCACCTCCACTAGAGGTCCAGGATGGCAACACATGAAGGGGCCTTTTCTGCAGTGGCTCCCTGTTTGTGGAATGCTCTTCGCAGGGAGGTTTGCCTGGCGTCTTCATTATACACCTTTAGGCGCCAGGCAAAAAAATAAAATAAAATGTTCCTCTTCAACCAGGTCTTTGGCTGATTGAGACCAGGTGCCCTTTTAAAATGTGGTGGGAGGGGATTATTGGGTTGCTCTTGTTTTCATTGTGTGTTTTGTGTTTTTATATTGTGATCTTAAAAAGCAGAGACATCACCTTGCCGACAAAGTCCGTATAGTTAAAGCTATGGTTTTCCCAGAAGTGATGTATGGAAGTGAGAGCTGGACCATAAAAAAGGCTGATCGCTGAAGAATTGATGCTTTTGAATTATGGTGCTGGAGGAGACTCTTGAGAGTCCCATGGACTGCAAGAAGATCAAACCTATCCATTCTCAAAGAAATCAGCCCTGAGTGCTCACTAGAAGGACAGATCCTGAAGTTGAGGCTCCAGTACTTTGGCCACCTCATGAGAAGAAAACTCCCTGGAAAAGACCCTGATGTTGGGAAAGATGGAGGGCACAAGGAGAGGGGACGACAGAGGATGAGATGGGTGGACAGTGTTCTCGAAGCAACTGGCATGAGTTTGGCCAAACTGCGAGGGTGGAGGATAGGGGTGCCTGGCCTGCTCTGGTCCATGGGGTCATAAAGAGTCGGACACTACGATTAAACAACAACAATTGTGATTTTATGTTGTTCCAGCTCAGGCCACATCCACACCATCCTTTTAAAACACTCTTGTACCATGTTAACAGACAGCCACAGCTTCTTCAAAGGATCCTGAGAACTGAGAGCCAGTGTGGTGTAGTGGTTAAGAGTGGTAGACTCGTAATCTAGGGAACCGGGTTCGTGTCTCCGCTCCTCCACATGCAGCTGCTGGGTGACCTTGGGCTAGTCACACTTCTCTGAAGTCTCTCAGCCCCACTCACCTCACAGAGTGTTTGTTGCAGGGGAGGAAGGGAAAGGAGAATGTTAGCTGCTTTGAGACTCCTTCGGGAAGTGATAAAGTGGGATATCAAATCCAAACTATTCTTCTTCTTTCTTCTTCTTCTTCTTCTCTTCTTCTTCTTCTTCTTCTTCTTCTCTTCTTCTTCTTCTTCTTCTGTAGTTTGTTAAGGGTGTTGAGCTACAGCTCCCAGCATCCTTAACAAACTACAGTCCCCAAGATTCTTCATGACTGCAAAAGTGGTGTGGATGAGACCTTAAAGTCAGGCACATTTCAGCAACGTGTTCCAGGTGCTTTTCATGCACTTCCACGTTACTTTTTTTGCCGGAAAAGCTTTAAAGCAAATATGGTATGTGCTTTGGGATGTGTGTTCACAGCTATGAAACCTTATGAGGAGAGAGAGAGAGAGAGAGAGAGAGAGAGAGAGAGAGAGAAGAGAGAGAGAGACAGAGAAGAAGAGCAGCAGCAGGAGGAGGAGGAGGAGGGATTTTGCTGCTAGAATTGTGGACATTCTAGCCAAGACAGAAAGAAAGCGGGGGGGGGGGGGAGAGAAGCAAGATAAAAAGATCTCTTTTCCTTGCTGGCTCAAAGCCTTGTCAAATATTTTAGGAATGCTGCTCTCCTTCCAGCTGAGACGATTCAGTTTCGTTTCTAGAGGTTCAGTTCCCACTGTCAACACTCTTAGCCGAGATGGTTTCCATGGCGTATTAGAAAGTGCCTTGCCCACTTTCCCCAGGAAACAAAAGGTGGCCTCTGTGCTCCTCAGTTTGGCAGGAAGCCCTTTTTAGTTCAGGGCAATGCTGTAAAGGTAAAGGTGAAGGTACCTCTGACCGTTAGGTCCAGTTGCGGACGACTCTGGGGTTGCGGTGCTCATCTCGCTTTACTGGCTGAGGGAGCCAGCGTACAGCTTCCTGGTCATGTGGCCAGCATGACTAAACCGCTTCTGGTGCAACGGGACACCGTGATGGAAGCCACAGTGCATGGAAACGCCGTGTACCTTCCCTCCATAGTAGTGCCTATTTATCTACCTGCACTGGTGTGCTTTCGAACTGCTAGGTTGGCAGAAGTTGGGACAGAGCAACAGGAGCTCAGTCCGTTGTGCGGATTCGAACCGCCTACCTTACGATGGGCAAGTCCAAGAGGCTCAGTGGTTTAGACCACAGTCCCAACTGCTCCTTTGCCCCTCTCATTAGCCAGAGTGTGGTAGCACCCTCAGGCAGCAGGCAGTGTTGAGCGGCAGGGAGCAGACAGAGCTGTGTGTGTCACATGGGCTAACCTGTGCCCCCCTACGCTAGCCTACTGCCCTTAGGTGCAATGAAAGACACAGCCAGTGTTAAAATAACATCCAGCTGCCAGTTTCAGTGGCGTTTTGTTCATAGAATAGGAGAAAGTGCCTGTAATGGATGCGGGTAAAGAACGATTTGCTCCCTTTGTTCTTTAACAGCCAGTCTGCGCTCAAAACTCTCTGGTAGCTGTCACCACAATCCCTCAAATTTCCTCTACCCCCCAGACAGGAGTGCTTTCTGGGGATCTCAGACAAATACTTACAAGGGGGAGCAGAGACGGTATGCAGCTTATCTGCCTCTAACAAAGTAGCTTGCTTTCCTTTTTTTCTAAATTATAGTGCTGGAAATGTACTCTTCAGCATTTAAAAAGACAACAACCAGGAACATTATTTGCCTATTTGCAGACCAAGCGCTTTTTCCTGGATGCAGAGATTCCCTTATTTTGTTTTGTTTTAATGTTAAAGGGAAAGAAGACATGGAGTGGGGAATCACAGATCATATTATATGGACAATCTATGTTCTCTAAGTGCCCAATTATAAGTTTTACATTCTCTTTAAGGAATGAGTGTTGTTCAAACTACTAGTTCCTCGCAGGGCACATTTGAAGTAACACAGATGCAGTGCTTAGAAATTGCACAGCAGTAAAGATCTCCTTTTATGTTGTGGGTGTTCTCATAACCAGTGAATGGAAACCGGAGCCCCCCAAAAGCACAACTCATCCTAGAAACTCATTAATCACATCGTAAATAAGTGCTCAAGCAAAGAAAATGCATCCAGTTCAGTCCCGAGGATTAAAATTCCACAGATTTTTCCCCCTCCAGGAGAAGTCTTTGAGGGGTTTGGATTCAATCGTGATAGGATGGTCTTAAGGCACATCAAGAAAAAGTATGTGTTTCGAAGGCCGCTGCAGATATTAGTTTTCAATTTTGTTTTCATCAATTCATCAATTTTGTTTTCATCCATAGAGAAACAATAGATTTCTGAGGGCAGTCGGAGGATGGATGGCACTTAATGGATTGAGGTTGAATCCCGACAAGACACAAGCACTGTTTGGGGGGGGACAGGGGGGGGCGGGCAGGTGGGGGACTCCCTAATCCTGAATGGGGTAACTGTGCACCTGAAAGACCAGGTATGCAGCTAGGGAGTTGTTTTGGACTCACAGCTGTCCATGGAGGCGCAGGTCAGTTCTGTGTCCAGGGCAGCGGTCTACCAGCTCCATCTGGTACGCCGGCTAAAGACATACTTACCTGCAGACTGTCTAACCTGAGTGGTACATGCTTTGGTTATCTCTTGTTTGAATTACTGCATTGCGCTCTCGTGGGCCTACCTTTGAAGGTGACCCAGAAACTACAACTAATCCAGAATGCAGCAGCTAGACTGGTGACTGGGAGCGGCCGCCAGGACCATATAACACTGGTCCTAAAGGATCTTCAGTGGCTCCTAGGGGCGGGGGAGAGATATTTTTTCATGTGGATATAGAGGAAACATGAAAGTTACCTGGACAGCAGTTGCCCAGTGAAAATGCCTGGCTGCATAATCTAATTAATTCTCGCTCTGTCTTACCTCAACACCTTTGAGTACTCATTATCGCCCTTGTATTACCTGCCATTGCATTCAGAGTTGTGGTTTTCTACATGGCAACTAAACTTCCGCCTTTGTCCTAGAAAGCTTTCTGAGAACATTGGAAATTGTGTATGTATGTGCGTCGTTAGTAACACAATATTCTAAATGCTCTAACAATAATCAGATGGAAGTGGCTGGTTAACTTCATTATGATAACACGATTATGGTAATGTGTTTCGGAAGCTATTCTAAATCATTTGATGCTAAGTACTTATAAACTGGAATAAAGATGTCTCCTTGATGGAGTTTTGTGTGTGTGTGTGTGTGTGTGTGTGTGTTTTAAAGGAACAAACCAGGTGGTTCCTATTACAGGACTCACTAAATCCTTTGATCCAGAATTCTGACATGAACTTCTTTTGAAGTTTTTAATGAGTTTGGTTAATTCCTCCTGCCCCTCCAACCATCTAGCACACCTCTGTGTTTTTGGGAGCATATACAAAAATAATGCAAGAGGGAGCCTGCAGAGGCTAGTTTCTCAGGATCAGGAACCAGGGATGTCTAACGATGAGCTGGTCTGCCTTTTACAGCACAGTGTAAATGCCAATGCCCATTTAGTCATTTTTTGTTTTTTTATATCAACCTTTGACTAAAAAATTCTCACCATGATTTCCAAGAAACACAATAAAACAGCAATAAGGAAAACAGGACCAGTAGACTGCAGTGCTTATAAAAAAAAAGACCAGAAATTAAATGAAAATACACCAGAGGTCAAATGCCTGGGACTTTACGCAGTATCTAAAAGGGCAGATGTGCTTGGGAGTGCCTTAAACTGCACATTGCGATGGGTATCAATAATTCTGAAAGAGGGTCTTCCAGCTCACACATTTTAGTCCACTGCATAACACCCATTATCTATCACAGTCACTGCACCTGTGGCTGTTTGCACACCACACATTTAAAGCACACCCCACCCTACAAAAAAAGAATCCTAGGAACTGTAGTTTGTTAAGGGCACTGGGAACTGTATCTCTGTCAAAGATAAACTATGGTTTCCAGGATTCCTCTTTGGAGGGTGTGTGTGTGCTTTAAATGCACTGCAGGCTCACAGCCTATGAGACAATCTCCGCATCCCTTTTGTCAGGGATGAGCAGCGGTGCTACTGGGTACTTACAGTATTTTTTGCTCCATAAGACGCACTTTTTTCCTCCTAAAAAGTAAGGGGAAATACCTGTGCGTCTTATGGAGCGAATGGTGGTCCCTGGAGCTGAATTGCCCAGGGGCCAAAAGCAGATTGTGCTTTTTATTTTACAAAGAGAAAAGGGAGTGTTGAAAGGACCCGCTCAGCAGCTGATCAGCTAGAGATCGAGAGAGATAAGAGTCCCGGCTCCCTTTCAGCCCCGCCCTCCTTTGTTGAATGTGCTGCAGAGGGAGGTTGTTTGTTTCCCCAGGACGTGTGACTGGCTGATTAGATTATCTGTCTGCAAACAGTAGAAATGGCTCCCTTTCCTTAAGATTTTCAGAAATGTGAGTTAAACCCCATAAAAATGGGGCTTTTCCTCTTTGCTTTTCCCCCTTTGCAAAAGGAGCTTTGCTTTTCCCCCTTTGCAAAAAAAGCTGCAAAACCTTTAGCTGATCCTCAAAAAAAAAAAAAAAAACCTAGGGCTTTTCCCTTTGCAAAAACAGCAGCAAAACCTTTAGCTGATCCTCCAAAAAAAAAAACACCCCAAAACCCCAGGGCTTTTCCCTTTGCAAAAAAGCTGCAAAACTTTTAGCTGATCCTCAAAAACAAAACAAAAAACAAAACAGGGCTTTTAGAGGAGGAAAACCAGAAAAATATTTTTTTCCTTGTTTCCTCCTCTAAAAATGAGGTGCGCCCTATGGTCCGGAGCGTCCTATGGAGTGAAAAATACGGTAAATAACAGGGGACATGGGCCTGTGATGCAAATCTGCATAGATGTTAAAGAGTGCCCACGGGCACATTTGAGATAGAATGTGGGTGCAGAATTGCTGGCATTATACCTTTGCAACACATTCAGCCACTCTGCAAGCACATCTCTGTAAGTCAGTGGTTTTCAACCAGTGTGCCGTGAATGATGGTCAGGGTGCCATGGGCAATACTGGCCTCTGCCCCTTTCCTTCCTTCCCTCCCTCCCTCCTCTGATGCCCTCTTGCATCTCTGCCTTCCAAAGGCTTGCATCACTGAGTTTAAATAGTTAGATAATTTTTATAGTAAATAAGATTTTGCAAGATGTTTAGAAATTACTAAAGATGATAGATAAGGAACGCGGGGAGAGGAGACAGGAGGAAGTCTATTTGCAATGTGAGAGACAATTATGTTAAGAAATGAGTTCTTTGTTACAGTGGTGCCCCGCTAGATGAAAATAATTCGTTCTGCGAATATTTTCATCTAGCGGTTTTTTCGTCTAGCGAAGCACCAATGCAAACTGCGGTTTTCGCTAGACGAAAAAAAAATCGTCTTGCGAGGCAGCCCCATAGATAAATTTGTCTTGTGGGGCAGCCGAATGCCTTCGTCTAGTGAGTTTTTCGTCTAGCGAGGCATTCGTCTAGCGAGGCACCACTGCATATGTTTGTGTTTTGTATATGTGTTGTTATTAGTGTTGCTATATTTAGGATTTTAATGTTTAACTAAATGGTATTTGTTATTTTTTGTTTAGGTTTGATTGTGTTGTAATTGTTTTTTGTTTTATAAAATTTAATAATATTTTTTAAAAAAAAACCAAAGGCTTGCATCACTGTTTGTTGTAGCGGTCCTAGCTACAAGCTCCCCATACGAATGGTGTCTCTGGGGCTAGCCATGGGGTGCTGGTTGCCAGGAGCTGAGGTGGCCTCGGAGTAAGCAAGCAAGCAAGCAAGCAAGCAAGCAAGCGGGTGAGGGAGCCCAGCCAGCCAGTCTGCCAACCCTTGCTGTTGGGAATGAATAGACAAGTCCCAGACCCTTGTGGGCAGTGTGAGAAGGCACCTCTCTTTGGGGCGGGGGGGGGCGGTTCAGAGACCAGGGATGGCATTAGCAGCTGCCCAGAGGACTCCCAAGGAGAGAACAAAACAAAATAAAAAATAAAAAATTCCTTCCAGTAGCACCTTAGAGACCAACTAAGTTTGTTCTTGGTATGAGCTTTTGTGTGCATGCACACAAAAGCTCATACCAAGAACAAACTTAGTTGGTCTCTAAGGTGCTACTGGAAGGAATTTTTTAATTTTTTTATTTTGTTTTGACTACGCAGACCAACACGGCTACCTACCTGTAACTGATCCCAAGGAAGGAGAGAGGAGAGGAGGCTGAGGGAACACACCACAAGGGAGGGTATTTGAAAAGGGGTGAGCGGCTGCCAGTTCTGCAGACATAACTGGGCTCCTGAGCCCCACAAGGTTGCTGCAGAAAGAAGGTAGTGGGTCAAGTGAGCCGTGGACCCCAAAAGGTTGAAAACCTCTGTTGTAAGTAATCTCTGCTTAAGAGATGTTTGAGGAAATCAAGCCTTGGGAATCCCAGTAAAAACTGACATGATCCACACCTTTTGGACTAATGCACAGGTTGGATCCGCTGGCTTTCACGCCTCCTGAGTGTTCCAACACAGTTCTTGGCTTAGGAAACACATCCAAATATTGTAAGTGCAAGTTTTCGTGAGTTCTTAAAAAAAAAAAAATTAACTGCATTAAAATGAGGAAACAGGAGAGAATAGGATCTCATGAGCTAACACATGTGAAAGTGACAAGGACCTGAAATAGACTATGCCACACTTTAACTTGGTCACAACTTCTACTTCCATCAAAATTCCATGGCAACTCACTTGTGACACTTTAGCTTCCCACCATCATGTCTGCTTTGACTCTCAGAAGATGTGCCGAGAAACAGCTCAAAAAATTGCACGAGATAAGTCATATGATGTGTGTTGACATCTCTGCCCCTTGGCATGCATCTGGGAAACTCTGAGCTTGCCAGGTCTTTAGCAATGGCTGAGTGGAGACATGCCCAAGGGTGGCACAGATCTCAAGGAGCTTTAAGGGGATCTGCGATGATTTGTGTTAAAGAATAGCTCGGTTGATTAGAGTGTGGTGCTGATAATGCCAAGGTTGCAGGTTCAATCTCCATAAGGGACAGCTGCATATTCCTCCATTGTAGAGGGCTGGACTAGATGATCCACAGGGTCCCTTCCAACTCTATGATTCTATGATTCAAGAATGCTTCAAGAGAATACTATACGTGGTTCATCAAAACAGATCCTTCTTCAGATTTAGGGTGCTTCCAGATGGGCATTTCTTGTGCGATGAATGTTCCTCATGCATGAATATTTTTTTCACAGCATCCACACTACATTGTTGGCATCAAAAGCATATATTCTCACCCTGCCCTCCCCCAGATTTACCTTTTCTGGGGGAAATCTGATAAACAGACAGACAGACAGACAGACAGACAAGCAAACACCCTGTGGCAACAGCCCATTTGCCATATCTGTTTACAACCAGTTTACTATATTCAGCCCCTGTCTAGAGGTTTTGCAGAAATTACGCAGTTAAGTTTCCTGCATTTGGGGAAGTCACAGTTGTCAGCTCACCCAGAATGCAGTAAGTGAGCCTCATCTTGGAAAAACCATGTGATCGTGATCTTACATCAAGTGGACAGGGCATAGCTGCCACAGAAGCCTATGGGGAAAGGTAGGGCACAGAACATGGGTGGGTGTTGCCTTTCAGGAGCGTTGAAGCTGGGTTACTGGACTACAGCTCCCATCATCCCTGACCATTGGCTATGCTTGCTGGTGCCGATGGGCGTTGAAATTCAACAATTTCTGAAGGGCCAGCGGTTCCCCACCCCTGCTGTATATTAGGCAGGTACAAGTCCACAACACTACACAATGTATGAAGGGGGTGTGTTTAGGTGCTTTGCCAGTTCCAGGGTGAGTTGGGTGGTGCTGAGCATTGCCTGCTTGTCCTCAGTGAAATAGGTGTTTTCTGCTGCTTGGGATAGTTTCTTAGATTTCCAGATTTCTTAGATTTCTATATTTTCCAAAAGTATCAAGAACCCCTGCTCCTACTCTTTGTTCAGAAGCTCATTTTCTCACTTCGGTGCTTCCTTTCCCCCCAACATGCTGAAGTGATACATTTTGATGACATTTAAATAGTGCCATTTTGATTAAAATGTCATGTAATTGGATGTCTTTGGAGATTCATCTCAATATCCCTTGTCCTCAGGGTGGAAGGGGTTCCGCTGACTCCCTAAGAATGCGACTGCATTACTGAATAGGACAGAAGAGCCTTTTTTTTTTTTTAAAGAAAGCTCACTCCTACATTTAATGCGCCTAATAACTCATCGCACAAGATGCCAAGCACAATTACCATTATATCAATTGTTTCCATTTCAGCCTCAGCAGTTCTCCCAGAATCAGTGGCACGAGTCGTGTAAAATTAAGTTGGGGCTCATCTGGTTTCACAGGATCGAGATGGCAGTGAGTCCAGACCTCAGCAAATGTCACCCACAATCAATGGAATATGGGAAGCTGTATCCTTGGGGAGCAGGTGCTTTATTATACCTGAGGGCCACATTCCTTTCGGAGCAGGCCTGTGGCCAGAGGTGGGTACTGGGATGTACGGGGGCCAAACCAGGGGAGCAGAAGTGCCACCACAGGGGCACCCCACCTGGCATACCTCAACTGCTCCTCAGGTGTCAACAAACAAGCACTCCAACCTGCTGTGGGAAACCCTGTGGAAGGTGACCAGGAAGGCACTTACAGGTAATGTTTGAAGGCCGTTCATCGTAGTTCCATTCTTCAAATGGGGGACAGCCCCTCTTCACTTCATTCAATCTCCTATGTTGATTTTACCAGGTCGATTGCACAATGAAGTCTCTAGATTTAGGGTTGTGCATCTCCTCCTGTGCGTTTGCCATCAGCAGCCTCTGTGAGCCCATGCCCGAATAGCTTCCTCTAAAGATTGCTGCCATGTGCTCTACCAGGTGCCCAGGGATAGTATGTGCCAGGTAGAGTTCAGGGCACTCTGAGTACAGTTGTTAGGTCTTGAAGAGCTAGGACCAGGTGGTGTGAGTCCAGGAGTTCAAACTCACCAGTCCAAGGCAAGGCAAACAGAGGTTGCTGAGCAGGACCCTGGAGAGCTCCCCTCGTGGCCAGAGCTGGTGAGTTCTATCTGAGAGGGAGAGGTTGCTCCTGCAGCATGCTGCAGCTCCCAAGGCAGGGTGGGGGTTTGAACTGACTGATGAACTAAATCTGGTGGGTGGGTGGGGCTACCTGCCTGTCAATCACCGGACACTACAATGCTGCCAGGTGACTATTGTTGGGATTTGAAGCCAATATGCTGGAGTTGCTCTATGCTTTGAAGTGCCACTGGTCATCAGGCTTGAAGTCACTGCCCATTAGCTGGTGGATGAAGACTTCAAGCCTATTTTCTACAGGGTTTCCCCCATATTTTGCCCCATGAACTCAGTTGTGCAGCTGATCTAGCTGAACTCAGGATTTCCCCCATATTTTCCCCCCATGAACTCAGTTGTGCAGCTCATCTAGCCATGTTCTACCAGACATCTGACTTTCTATCTGATATCAGCTGGGCACAGTTCAGGCAAAATGGCCTGGCGGGCCAAATTAGGAACCATGCCAGGCAAAATTTGGCACATGGTCTGGAAGTGCCTCACCCCTGTTCTAAGGCCTTATGAAGTCCAGCTTGTCTGACAGCTCCTTGCGAGGGCCAGAAGCCGCAAGAAGGTATAAGAAAAGGAGAAATACTCAGATTCTGCAGAGGTTGAATTATGTGCCAACTATGAACTTGTGCAGTATTTGTACTGAACTGCAGAATAAGAATAGTTCTAGGTATGATCTAACCCAGCAGAAAGGCTGGAATGTAACAAGTTGGTGTTGGTGCCACTTCAAAATGAACAATTCCAGCGAGTTAAATTTAACATGAAAACTTGCTCTCTTTTAAAATCTAAGTATAGAGTAGAGCAAATACCATGGCGAAAGTAAATACCTCAGTGCAGTAAACGTTAATGACACACTGTACATAGGCTGCCAGTATTTTCCACTTTTCATATACCACAGTCCCATGGAAAATTATTACAGAAAGTTATTCATGGGTTTTTTAAATAAAATAAAAAAATAACAGTTTCCGAAAACACACCGTGACAGAACCATCAACTTTTTCACATCCAGAATACAAATGTCTGTGGGGTTTCCTTTTCCAATTCCCCCCCCCTCTAAAATATGAAAATAATGGAAACATTTCTACATATTTGGCTGCATGAAATGGTTTTTGTAGCAGAACCAGTGAGCTTTTATTGAACTGTTTCTCCTCAACTAGCACAGGGCTCTGGTAGAATCAAAGAGCTGTGAGGGACCCCGTCACCCATATGGCAAATACTTGTGAGACACCACTGCCTCACTTCAGAGGTGAGAGATTATGACAATCCACCCCATCTAAACAACATTACTGCTTATAATATTGGATGTGCACTCCTTGACATACAGATGACATCTCTTGATTGAAAGGTGGAAGAAAGATGTCTTTGGGATACTGTCACACATCCCTCCAGAAAAGGTATTCTAGCTAGACAGAATGAGCATGGAATCTTTGACCTTCTCACTACCTGAATACAGGTAGTCTCAGAGAAAAACTTGGTGGGGGAGGGGGATTCATACCAACGCTCAAAAGCTCACAGTGAAAACATACCCTCCAACATTTCTCCAATGAAAATAGGGACGATCCTATTCCATAATAAATAATAATATGATTTTTTTAATGTATCTACCCTGTCCATCTGATTTGGTTTCCCTGGCCACTCTGTGCAGCTTCTAGCATAAATAAAAACATTATTAAAATATTTTTATTTTTTTTTGCAAATATTTTTTATTAAATTTATATGTGTACAAACCATAAATAAAAATTTTTTTTTACAGATACTATACATTGAAAAGTAAATTTAAAAAAATAAAAGTCATATCACAAATAGTCTTGTGAGATCTTGAGTCTTGGACTTCCCTTCTTTCATGTTATGCCTTCTTTATATCGCATCATTATTTACACGTTTTTATTTACTTTTCCTCGTACCTAAATCGCCCATCTACACCTTCCCCTTTCCCTTTCGCCCTTACAACTTATGAAATCCCATCTTCCATTTAATCCCTTCTTTGTCATTTCATTGACTTATTTAAATTTGTTATGTCCTCTTCTTTCTGTTTCCTTGTACACCTTGAGTTAAATGTCGATATTTCACAATTTGCAAACCTTGTCTAGGTAGTCAACATATTTTCCCCATTCTTTCTTAAACGTTTCCTCCCCCTGTTGTCTGACTCTCATCGTTAATTTAGCCACTTCATATATTCAGTGACTTTTTGTTGCCACTGCTGTATCGTTGGTATCGTTTTTTGCTTCCAAACCTGGGCCAGCAAAAGTCTCGCCGCCGTTGTAGCATATAGGAAAAACTTATGATCAGTACTCTGAATCTCGTGACCTACCATACCCAGAAGGAATGCTTCTGGTAATTTTTTGAAAGTATATTTAATATTTTTTAAAGTTCATTATAGATATTTCCCCAGAACTGTTTTATTAAGTCACATGTCCACCATAAATGATAGAACTCCCCGTCCTTTGCCTCACATTTCCAGCAGATTTTACTGCCTGTTTTGTATAGTTCTTTAATTTATCGGTGTGAGGTGCCAGCGATACATCATTTTATAGAAATTTTCTTTAATGATGTACATGCTGTGAATTTCCAATTTACGTTCCAGAGTTTGATCCATTTTGAAAGTTCAATATTGTGACCAATATCCATAGCCCACCTTGTCATTACACACTTTACCTCCTCGTCCTTCAGATTCCATTCTAACAGATAGTCATAGGCCTTAGAAAGTATTTTGGTGTTATTATGAATGACCTCTTTTCTATCCATGACCTATCTGGTTTAAAACCTTTCGTTTGCTTATCTTTACAAAACACTGTTCAGTTGGTGGTATTCCAACCAACTTGTTATTTTTCCTTTAATTTCTTCATATGATTTTATTGTTGGAATATTCCCTTCTATCTTTAGTAGGTCTCTATACGTTAACCAATTTATTTCCGTATTTGGTTTTTTAATTGTAAAGGCTTCCTGTGGTGACAGCCAACCTGGTGTTTTATTTTCAAACCAGTCCTTATATCGGCTCCACACTTGGTATAATGGTTTTCTGATTGTATGGTTCAAGAAGCTTTTGTGAACCTCAACCTTGTTATACCAAAGGTAGGCGTGCCACCCGTATCTGTTATCCACCCCTTCTAGGTCAAGTAAGTCAATATTCTTTAGCCTGAACCAATCACCCAGCCAGTCAATGCACGCCGCTTCGTAGTATATTTTAAGATCAGGTACCGAGAATCCCCCTCTGGTCTTCTTATCTGTTAAAAGTCTGTATGCAATTCTCGGCTTTTTACCTTTCCAAATAAATTTCGAAATTGTTTTCTGCCATTCTTTAAAGCATTTCTGGTTGGTTATAATTGGTAAGTTTTGAAAAAGAAAGAGTATCTTAGGAAGAATTGACATCTTGATAGCCGCTATCCTTCCCAGGAAGGATAAATTCAGCCTTCCCCAAATTTCCAACTTCCTTTTGATTTCCCTCCAGAGCGCTTCGTAGTTATCTTTAAACAAATTTAAGTTCCTTGTTGAAAGCCAAATGCCTAAATATTTGATCTTTTTAACTATTTCAATTTCTGTCTCTCTTTGGATTTGTTTTTTTTTTTGTTGTTCATCTAAATTTTTTACCATCATTTTGGTTTTATTTTTATTTATTTTGAAGCCTGCCAATATGCCAAATTCTGATATTACCTTTAATGTCTCTCCGATGTTTAGGTGCGGATCTTCAATAGTAATAACAATATCATCGGCGAAGGCTTTGATTTTGCACTCTTTACTCCCATATCTTATGCCTTTTATTTCTTCCGATGACCTAATCCTTTGCAAAAGCACCTCTAAAGTTAGAATAAATAATGGAGGAGAGAGTGGACATCCCTGTCTTGTTCCTTTAGTTATATTAAATTTGTCGGTCAAATCATTATTTACAATTAGGCTTGCCTTTTGTACTTTATAAATCGCCTCTATACCCCTCCTAAATTTAGTGCCAAATCCTAAATTTTCCAGATTGATTTTCATAAAGGACCAAGACAGGTTGTCAAATGCTTTTTCAGCATCCAAAAAGATTAGCGCGGCTGATTTGTCTATCCTCAAATCCAAAAAATCAATAATATTTAGCATCATTCGCATATTATTTTTCACTTGTCGCCCTGGAAGGAAACCTGCCTGGTCCTGATGGATTAAATGAGTCAAGATCTTTTTCATTCTTTGGGCCAAAATATTTGTGTATAGCTATAATCATCATTTAACAATGATATTGGCCTGAAATTTTTGACATTTGTAAGATCTGAGTCTTGTTTCGGAATAAGCGTGATATACGCCTCTTCCCATGACCGGGGCAGCTGTCCTTTTTCCATAATATTGTTCATCACCTCCTTCAATGGCGGGACCAGCTGCTCACATAGTTTTTATAATATTTATGGACATGCCATCTGGTCCTGGCGCCTTATCATTTTTTCCCAGCTTAATCACTGCTAGAATCTCTTCCTCTGTAATCGGTTTCTCTAATAGGTCTGTTTCTGCCTGAGTCAACTGTTTTAAACTTGTATTTCTCTAGATATCTTTTAATTTTTCGCTACATTCTTTGGGGCTTTATAGAGTTCTTTATAATATTTTAAAAAAACTATTCTTAATCTCTTTTGGTTTATCCACTATTACTTGTTTTCTACTAGTTTATTGATCGTGTTCTGTGCCCGTCTTTTCTTTAGTTTCCAGGAGAGCCATTTTCCAGCCTTGTTTGCGTTCTCGAAGTTCTTCTGTTTTAAAGCTTTAATCCTCCATTCCACCTCCTGATTTATCAAATTGTTTATTTGTATTTGTAATAACTTGTATGTTTTGTTTTAGTTTTAAGTCAGTTGGTTTCAGGTCATTTGTTTCTCTACTTCTTTTATTTTATATAATAGGTCCTCCTTGTTTTTCTCTCGCTTCTTCTTAAGTATATAGTTTTGTTGCAAAAAAAAGCCCCGCATGACTGCCTTACTGGCATCCCAGACTATATTTATATCTGTCCCCTTATTCAAATTTAATTCAAAGTAAGTGTTCAGCTGTTCTTTAGATCTTTCCAAAACATCTTTATTATTTAGAATACTCTCGTTCAGTCTCCATCTAAATTGTTTGGGTTTCTGAACTTCTAACTCTAATAAAACTGCATTATGATCTGATAGCATTTTCGGCAATATCTCGACTTTTTTGGTTTGAATTGATAATTCTTTAGCTAGCCAGATCTGGTCTATCCTACTCCAACTTTGGTGAGGTTCCGAGTAAAACGTGAATTGTTTTACCATTGGGTTTTTAAAACGCCAAATATCTACTAATTCATTCTGATCAATTATATGTTCAAATACTTTTGGAAGTTTTCCTGAGTTCAGCTTTTGTTGTTTGCCTGACCTATCCATTTCCGTTGATGGGACTCCATTGAAGTCACCCATTAACATAATCTTATAATCCACATATTCCAACAACATTTTTTTAAATTTCTCATAAAACTCTGCTTTTTTATCATTGGGGGCATAAATCCCCACCACTAAAATCTTTTGACCCTCTAGCTGTACCTCCACGCCTATTATCCTGCCCTCCTTGTCTTTAAATTTTAGTTGTGCCGTATGTTTACTTTTAACATACAAAACCACTCCCCTTTTTTCCGTATATCTGAAGATATGAATTCATTACCTAGTCTGAAATTTTTTAATACCCTCTTATGTTTCCTTGTTATATGAGTTTCCTGCAAACAAATTATGTCTGCATTCAATTTTCTTAATATGTGTGTCACCCTGTTCCTCTTAACCTTATCGTTCATGCCATTTGAATTCCAAGATATAAACTTTATAGCCATTTTTTTTTGCTTAGTTAAATATATTTATTTCAATACTAAATATTTAATTTCCGTTTTTCTTTAACGTCTTTTCTTCCTCAATAATTTCTCCTTCATCTTCCTCTTCCTCTTCTTCCCCTAGCTCTCTGCGGAATTCCTTGTACCTTCTTTCAAACTTTTTTAATTCTAATTCGGAGTTTATTTTGTGTTTTTTCTCTTTGTAATAAAAAGACACGCCCTCAGGATATTCCCAACGGAATTTAATTTTCTCTGCATTTAAGTTTTTGTTAATTCTTTGTAGCCGTTCCTTTTTTTCAAGAAACGATTCGGGATGTCTCGAAAAACTATTATTTTCTTTTCGTCTATGATTAACTTGCCCTCTCTAGCTTTTTGCAGTATTGTATTTCTTACCTCTATTGAACTAAAAGTCGCTAGACAGTCTCCTGGGTAAAGCTTTTTTTGTCTGTTCTGATGAGGGGGGGTCTAATTCTGAATACACTTGTTACTCCATAGTCAAGATCATCTTCCTTTATTTCTAACATTTTTGCCAACGCTGTTATAAGTTTTTTCCTAACATCCTCTCCCTCTTTTTCAGGTACCCCTCTGAATTTTAGATTCAGAGCTTTCTGGTTCATTTCCAAAAGTGCGAGACTGTCTAGTGTACTTTCTTGTATCTTAGAAAGTTCCTCAATCTGGTCTTTCATTTTCTCTCTATCTTTTTTATTTTCCTTTATCTCCTTCTGTACACGCTTTTGTTGTTCCTCGACTACCTGCACCTTATTATGCAATTCCTTCATCTGTCCAGATAAATCAGTTGCTAGTTCTGCCAATTTTTCTCCTATATTTTTTCCACTTTCCTTCACCGTCTCTTTAACCTCTCTTCTTATTTCCCTTATTTCTGCCAGAATTTTGCCAACTCTCCTTCCCCTTCTATGTCTGCTTTGGAAGGTCTTCTATCTCCTGGCGTCGTCACTTTCTGGGATTTATGTGCCATTATTTCTATATAATTATTTGTTGTTTTAATTCTTTTCTGGAGTTTACTCAGGTCTGTAGATTTCCCTAGATATCACTTCACCTCCTCCCTTATTTTTCTATTTCCACTGCTCTTCCGTACCTTTTGCCAATCCTTTAACTGTGTTTCCCACTTTAAGGTTCACCTTCAAAACTATTATTCAATTTACCGCAATTCACTCAGTTTACCGCAATTCACCAACTTTTCCAGTTTAGGAATTTAGATCTCCATTTACATACAACCCCAACAGTCTCCCCCACACAGTAGTGGAAGCTCCTTCTCCAGAGCTCTAACACAGAGCTGGTAGGTCTTCCACCGTATCTTTCACTTTTTCTTCTTGATATATACTTGGCAATCCCTTCGCTTTGTTGGTATTCCCTCTCCCAAGGAGCTCTCCGTATTAAAACATTAAGCATTAAAAACTACCCTATACAGGGCTGCCTTCAGATGTCTTCTAAAGGTTGTATAGTTACCTTGGCTTGGTGTGTGTGTGTGTGTGTGTGTGTGTGAAAATAGGGACGTCCTAAGAAGAAGCAGGACACTCCAGGATCAAATCAGAAACTGGGACAGCTTCTGTAGATCCGGGAAAATCCCTGGAAAATAGGGACACTGTAAGGTCTGTGAACCACAAATTACATCACATGTTAGAGATGAGGGCTGAGCTATCACTGATGTGAGGCCTACACTCTGCCAACTGTAGCCTTTCCCCCTTCATCCTCCTTTCCTGATACTCCTGCCAAAAGCATCCCCTCCAACCTTTCTCCAATGAAAATAGAGACGTTCCCTTCAACGTTTTTCTGATGAAAATAGGGACATCCTAAGGAAAAGCGGGACATTCCAGAATCAAATCAGTAACCGGGATGGCTTCTGTAAATCCGGGACTGTCCCGGTAAAATAGGGACACTTGGAGGGTCTGCCAAAAGATGTCAATGGCAAACCCCAGGTCATTTTTTTAAAAATGAGATAAAAAGGCCGAAAATTCAAGGGATAATTCAATGTATATTAAGCACCTTTTTAAAAAAGAAAGAAAGAAAGAAAGAAAGAGGAGGAGAAAAAGACAGATGCAAAGTTTAAAGAGTTTAACAAAGACCAGGCCACTCTGTGCTTTCTTTGCCTCAGTGTGAGAACTTCAGTGTCCCCCATACCTCTTAAAGTATTTGATGAGAGACTAATAGCCTGACAGGCTAACACTTCACTTCCTTCCAATTAGGAGCCTTTAACATCAAAGCCAAGGTCCTCCACTCAACAAGGGCTTACTTGAATGAATTATAGGAGAGAATAAGTCCAGGAGTTTCTTGTTCCTCTCCCCCCGCCTCTCCCTTGTGGAAGCGTAGTTCAGCATAGGCTTTAATAAGATGTTTGAGGTCAAAAGGTTTAGATCCCTCACTGGGAGTGCTGGAAAACTGCCGGAATGCTTCAATATCTGTGGTGTGTGTAATGTAATCAGGCAAAGCGGAAAACTCTGTTACAGAACGTTGTGCCACTGACTTCCGCCTGGAAATGCTCCTGTGTGCTGTTAAAAAGCCAAGGATACAGCAAGTGGTGGTTGTTGTTTTGTCGTTGTTTTTTGGGTACACCGTGAATCTTACCTGTTGCCGTTTCGAGTGTGCTGAAAGCTAAATGTGTTTGCCATCCCTTGGAGGCGAAACGAGGGGAACGGGAGGGAACTGGTAGAGATCGCTTTCCTCATAAAATATATCGGCTGGTTCTATGGAGGCCGGCAACGTAGATCCAAATCTCAGAGGTGCGCAGTGTGAAAATCGTAAAGACGTTTGTTCCGTCGTGTTTTATGCTTGTTCTCGGAAGGGGTAACAAAGCTAAACCCAAACTAAGAGGAAGACCGGAATATATTTCCGAAGAAGAGAATAAAAGAATCGTTCACCCCACTCCACCCTGCAGCACTACCCTATAACTAATTCGTGGTTTGCATTAGCATGAATAGTTTGTCTTGTTCCCCAAAAGAAACATCAAACTGTAACCTAATGAAGGCTGCTCCATTAGGGCGAATAGGGTGCTACTCCACCAATCTCAGCCTGCGCTCAAGCAGCTCCCACCAGCTGGACATTTTGCTTTCAACTGGCCTGTGGGGATGGCCCTGTCAGATTCCTCCTCCCTAGTTTCACTGCTGCTTTCATAAAACTCACCAGGGAGGAGGATGGGGGCAAAACCAGAACTGGTTAACTCTGCCGGTCTCCGGCTCTGGCTCCACCTACTCAGGTGTTCCCTGTTTTCTGCCCTCTGAGTCTCACTGGACACCAGCCAGCACTGCCACTCATGGTTTGTTGAGAGTGAGCAAACCGCAAGACTGGGCTCCCTGGTTGATAACACTAAGCCAAACCATGTCTTGTCTTGATGTCACAGACTGGCTGGACACAGAGTAATGGTGGGAGGCACCAGCTGCAGAACCCTCAAGGGAGAAAGGCTTAGAACAGGGGTCAGCAAACTTTTTCAGCAGGGGGCCAGTCCACTGTCCCTCAGACCTTGTGGGGGACGGACTATATTTAGAAAAAAAAATATGGACGAATTCTTATGCCCCACAAAAAACCCAGAGATGCATTTTAAATAAAAGGATACATTCTACTCATGTAAAAACATGCTGATTCCCGGACCTGGCTGGATTTAGAAGGTGATTGGGCTGCATCCGGCCCCCGGGCCTTAGTTTGGGGACCCCTGGCTTAGAACCTGTGGATTGGTGGTGGGACAATGGCAAGTGGTCAGAGGGAGAAGACTGGGAGGAGGAGCAGGAAGCTGTAGTGGTACTAGGGTTTAGGCAGCAGGGAGCAAGGGCGCCAATGATAGGGGGTTCTGGGTGCCTGAGCACATACAAAATTTTTGTTGTGGGTGCTCAGAACCCACACGGCAGGGCCCTCATGCAACTTCCGAGGTCTCACAAGGTCTCCCACTCCTGCTGCGATAAGCTCCCTTCCAACATGGTCTCTCAAAACCAGTCGAAGTATGAAGTGGGACAAGCAAAGACAGGCATGCCAGCATAGCCTCAGACTGCTTGGGAAGGATCCAGGAGAGGAGAAGAAGTAGGCAGCTTGGGAACTGCAAGACCTATTGAAGAAGAGTTGCTGTGCTCTTTAGGTCTGGCACTCCTGAGCAGACCCTGTTTTTTTCCTAATGAAGAGTTCACTTACTTACAACCTGTGAAGAAGGTTGGGCTGAGAGGCTGTGATGGGCCATGGCTGAGTAGGGATTTGAACTCTGGTCTCCCACGTCCTTGTCAGGCACTCTAACCACAACACCACACGAGCTCTCAGTTGCCATCAAACCTTGTCAGCATAGCCAATGACCAGGCATTATGGGAGTTGTAATTCAAGAACATCTGGAAGGGATAGTGTTAGCTATCACTGACCTCTATGCACATGTGCGCACAAACATTATGATCCCCCTTTTTGCATATTGAATGGGCAGGTGCTCCAAGAGTGCTCTCATTCTCTGGATGTGGGCATAGTCAAAGGAGAGAGAGAGAGAGAGAGAGAGAGAGAGAGAGAGAGAGAGAGAGGTTGGTTTTGCCATCTAAAATACCTGTTTTACAGCCAGTTATTGCTGTAATCAGGCTGGGTTCATTAGATATTATTAATGTGTCGGTCGTAAGTGCTTTAAGGCGATCAGCTCAGTAATTCAGACGGAATTAACAACATCATTATTTTAAAGAGTTATCGGTAAATCTCCTTTGCAGGAGCCACATTAACCCAATGAAATTTACATAGAAATTGAAAAAGGGGCCTGTAAAAAGATATCTCTGAGGTCTGTGCTTGTAGTAAAACATGTCATCAAGCCTTTGGGTGTTTTTCTTGCTTCCTTGCTGGAGCTGGACGAAAAGATCACTCTGAGAATTATTCTCCGCCTCCCTTGGTTAGCCTTTAGATGCCACCCCACCAAAAAAAATCACCACTTCCCAGAGGTAAAAGATAATAATTCTCCTGCTGAAAATAGGAAGCGAGGCATTATTTTTGATGGAGGGTGGCATGATACCACAACAACAACTCCCCTTCCAATTTCTTAAACTATTTTTGGGGAAGATGTTAATGCTTGGCAGGAAGGCTACAGAAGTGCCATAATAAAAGGAGTTGGTTCTGGGTGCCGCCCGCCACATCTCCTCCTCTCCTGGGCACTCAGTTGTCTTTCCCCTTTTTAAAAATCTCTCATTCCCTCCTCGAGGGCTTGGCAATACCCAGCAGCCAAAGGAGTGAGTTGCAATCTCACATGTCCAGCTGGTGCTCTCTTTCAACAGATCCCAAGATCAGATAACTTTGCAGAACCGTGGGGCTAGCGTTACAGCCAAAGGAATCCAAAAGGCCACGTCCTGCAAAAAGGAAAAAGGAAAGTCCCGCTAATTACTGGATTATTAATGTAGACATCAAAACAGCTTGGTAGCTTACCCCAGCTGACAACCGCCAGGAGAAGCACACATTTGATACACGAGGAATTATAATCAGCAGAGACAGGGAGCATCTAGAAGCGACTCAAGCTTGGCTGGGCTGGAGACAGAGGAAGGGAACGCTTTCACGTGGCCGACTAAACTCTACAACTATGTCACCGAGCCGATATATACGAACCTGGGAGCAAGGGCACAACCGGACCACCTGTGTATTGTGCAGTCATCCAAATTTGTCTGCAGGGAGATTAGACCACATTGGCTGTTTAAGGAGCATTCTTTCTGTTTTCTTGTGCAGAGATGTCATCAAAGCAAGTAATACCCCACACTTTCCAGTGCAATTGCCCATCACATTTCATTATTGTAAAAAGTCTGATCTTTTGGGAAAGCACATTTGCTTTGCAAGAAATCCAAGTCAACTATAAATCATGCAACCTGAATTTGTTGGTATATGGTTGAATCCCACCCTGAAATGGCACCAGTCTGAGGATGCCCTGTTTATCTGTTTATTTATTAAATTTGCATACCGCCCTGCAACTGGAGATTACAGAGTGGTTCACAATATAAAAATACAAAATGAGAACTTGACATACTTCTGAGTAGACATGAATAGGTAAAAAAAGGAAAAGGACCCCTGGACATTTAAGTCCAGTCAAAGGTGACTATGGGGTTGTGGCACCCATCTTGCTTCAGGCTGAGGGAGCTGGCATTTGTCTGCAGACAGCTTTCCGAGTCATGTGAACAGCATGACCAAACTGCTTCTGGTGCAATGGAACACCATGACAGAAGCCAGAGCACACAGAAAGGCCTTTTACCTTCCTGCTGCTGTGGTGCCTATTTATCTACTTGCACTGGCATGCTTTCGAACTGCTAGAAGCTGGGACAGAGCAACAGGAGTTCATCCTGTCTTGCAATGTCAGTATCATTGTTTTAAATAAAAGAATCCCAGTTCTAGGGCAGTGCGTATGGCCGGGGGGGGGGGGGGATTTGGTTTGGTTTGTATTTCAATGGAATTTGCATGATATTTGCATTTCCTGAAATAATACACAAACCCAAACACAGCTATGCTTTGAAATTAAATACCAATGCATGTCAGATGTGGATATTAAGTATTCTGCAAATCGTCAAGTATGTAGTGATATCTGGGAAATCTCTGACAACAGAGTATGACACAGAGAATTTTGAGGAGAATTTTTCAAAGTGAATTTGTTCAATCAACTTCTTTGTGCTATGGTTTTTTTTAGGAGGGAGGGGCAGTATAGTTTAGCCATCATATTGCTAAACTATTTGACCTAAACTGTCTTTGGGCAAAACCAGTTTCTTGTGCCAGAGCTACATATAAGATTTGAAGTATTTGAATTACTTTTCAGATATCAACCAGGACTGCAACAATTTGTCAACAAGGTTGTCTGGTAAAAAAATGAGTGAACAAAAAATGTCAGTTCCAGAGGAAAGTGGGTTAAAGCTGTCTACATATCACTGCCTTAAAACACAGCTAGGTCATTCTTTTTTCTCAATTTGGATTAAAGCTAGTTTGGGGAGAAGCACATCAAAATGCAACATTTCCTAAGAAATGACAGAACAGATGCAGGCAGAACATATGTGGATTGTGGCTAATGTCATGTGCACAATGCTTCCCAATCAAACCAGCAGTGGCTGTAAACATTTTATGCATTTTATTCTTGCATTGCTAATTTAAAGTTTCCCGTTGCCTAGATTGCAAAAGGACCGCTGTTAAAATAGGTCGGGGCTGATCTACCATGTCATGTCTTATCTGGTACAATTTAAACGGGGGAGGAGATAATTTTAGGTACATATGAAATGTAAAAGCTAAAGTTATCTATCCATCTATAAAGGCACCCAGGAAATATAATAGCTAAAGTTGACATCAGATTACCCCGCAATCGCGAATCTTACCACCACAGGGGACGAAGCAGCTGTCTAAAATGGTAAGAACTTGTTCAGGCATCAACATCAGATAAGAAAGGCAACTGGTGTGCTCCTACCTGCTTGCAGTTAAGTGATCTGACTTATTTCTGAGACACAAAATATTCCCCCCCTCTCTCTCTCTCTTTTTGCCAAATCAGACACAAAACATTCTCAGTCTGCGCACCCTGACACCGAGATGAATGGGAGAGGAAATGAGCTATAAACTGAACTAGTCCTTTAGACTCCGTTCAAGAGGAAAGAATAAAAGAAAACACTTTGGAACGTTCTCACGCCACCAACATTTTGTTGCTCAGCTTCACTTGTGCATTTTGGTTATCACCAACCAAGTGGATTGACAATAAAGAAATAAAAAGATGGCTTAGGCTGCAATATTCTACAGTGGTGCCTCGCTAGATGAAAATAATTCGTTCTGCGAGTATCTTCGTCTAGCAATTTTTTCATCTAGCGAAGCACCAATGTAAATAGCGGTTTTCGCGCGACGAATTCCCCCCCCCCCATCTTGCGAGGCAGCCCCATTGACAAATTCGTCTTGCGGGGCAGCCTTCTGCTAGCGAATGCCTTTCTTCTAGCGAGTTTTTCGTCTAGCAAGGCATTCGTCTAGCGGGGCACCACTGTATACACTTGGGTTACCTTATTGGGATAACATACCCTCCAACATTTCTCCGATGAAAATGGGGACATCCTATTCCATTATTATTATTATTATTATTATTATTATTATTATTATTATTCCCCATCCATGTGACTGGGTTGCCTCAGCCACTCTGGGCAGCTTCCAACATATATAAAAACAATAAACATTTACAAAAACCTTCCCTATGCAGGGCTGCCTTCAGATGTCTTATAAAGGTTTATAATTACTTATCTCCTTGGCTCGGGGGTCGCATAACTCCCTACCCTCCAACATTTCTCAGATGAAAATAGGGACCTCCTGAGGAAAAGTGGGACATTCTGGTATCCATTCAGGAACCAGGACGGCTTCTGTAAATCCAAGACTGTCCCTAGAAAACAGGGACACTTGGAAGGCCTGTATTTAATTCTAAGAACACATACCGGTATATAGTATTGCACTGTTTAACTTCTTTATATGTTTGTTTGTTTGTTTGCACTGTGTATGTTTGTTATGCTTGGTTTTGAAAAAGCATTTTTTTTAAGCATTAATATGGCATGGGGAAGGGGAAGGAGAAGGGAAGCATGCATATAAAGGGAAACTGGATTTGTGGGCATCTACAACCCTTTCGAAATAGCAAGATATTTGTGGTGGGGTTCTCATTTTAATTTGGGGCCCAATCCTGCAAGTGCTGCTTAAAAATTGCTTCCCACCCCACCCCGAATGTTCCTGCAGGTGTTCAGCCTCCTCTGCAAAACTAGACCATGAAGCAGCAGTTGCCATAGCAACAAAATGCAAAAGAACAATAATGATAATAATAAAATCTGTGTCCTGAAGAAACTTCACAGCACGTCTCAACAGCGCTTCACAAAACTACAATTAGGCATGTGTTGAAACATCTCTCTTTCTCTCTTTCTGCTGTGAACGGTAGGCTGAAACCTTTGTGATTTCTCTTCTATATTTCCTCTGACAAATTCTGTTTTCATGTGTGTGTGTGTGTGTGTGTGTGTGTGTGCGCGTGTGCAGGCATGCAAGCACACACGGGATTCAAAGGGTTTAAAATAGTGTCTCCGCAAAGGGCCGCTGTGTGACAAATTTGCAAAATGATATACGAAAGTTGCCAACAGACAACTTATATTGTCTGCTATATACTCCAACAGACAACATCCTCTGAGAGATGCCAGAATCACAGTACACATTGAAGGCCTTGGCTTTGAAAATACAGCAGCCTGAACACAGCGAAACAGAAGCGTTAAAAGGAAAGCTGTACACAGAAACAGGTTTTTGGCTTTTTGTCGTAGGCGATTGCTGTTCAATTGACTATGAGTGGGACATAAAGCACAGGCCAGAAAGGGATTGGATGTCCTTTTCTGGGTAGGTGTGAGCTGAACAATCCCATTGGATCCTTTCCAGCTCCTTGATTCTGTTACCCCTGCTGAACCCTCCCCTTCAGGTTACTACCAAATCCATGCAATGTGTAAGCTTCCTCAGCTGTTCCTATCCCCCAGGTTCATGGATAGGAACTGTGCCAGTAGAGGCTTGTTCCACTGTAGCTAATGCAGTCTCTTATTCAAGGTAGCATCCTAGCTCTATTGTACTTGAAGTGCTTCTATCTTGCCTGGATTAAGCTTCACTTCGTCTAAGCACCTTACGTTGCCGTCATCTGAAAAAGTAAGCCTGAAACCCGAACTTTATATAAATCATAGGGTCTCCCTCCCCACCCCCGTATCAGTGGAGGGGAAGTTGTCTGATGAACTTGAAAAGCAGCAGCATTCGTGGTTTTCTGAGCTGCGCTACAGTTTTATCTGCTTCTTCAAAGTACTACAAATCTGAATCTAACAAAAGACAGGAAGTGGAAGAGATACAAGATGAGTTGGATTCATATATATATATATATATATATATATATATATATATATATATATGCACGCTGCAGAGGATTTCAGAGACAAGGGCACTGAAATTTGTACTGACAGTCTTTGCTAATTATCTGATGTAGGAAGTAAGATGTCTGCTTTGCCCCAGGTAGTCGTCTTTGCTGTTGTGATGAAGTACAAAAGATAATGATATCGGATTCCTGTAATCATTTCTAATGTACCCCCATCTCCATCACTCACCTTTTATAATCAGCAGGAAATCTCTGCATTCCTTCCCTAAAAGGGCCTACAGCCTTTTTAAAAAAAATGTGAGGGGGGGGGAAGAGGAAGGTGTTCTTTGGTTTCTGGTTGATAAACAGTACTGTAGTCTTGCTTCCAGTCAATGGAAGATTTGATGACTTTTAAGACAGGGTACTATTGGCAGACATGTTCAGATGTGTTTTGCTTTAGCTTTGATGCACATTTAAAAAAATAGTATGTTCTTTATGTTAACATTTCTTTGTGCATAGGGGATGTTCATTTCCTGCTATACTATTAGCAATCACGTGTTTGCCTTGTGCGACGGACGATTTCCTCAAATTTGTTTGCTTTCCTTCAGAGGTTCTAGTTTCTCGCCGGCCAAACAACAAGATAGGAAGAAACCTCAGGTGACCTTTGCTGCACCAACTATCCGGATCAGCTCTCAAGTCAGAGGCCATCCAGTTCTTTGTTGTCCCTGTTTATCTCATCCATATTCTTCCTGACAGGTTTGCACACCTGCCGGTGGAATGTGGGCTGATGCATCTGATTTACTGGCAATCAATTTTGTTTTCCTGTAGGTCATTCATAGGTTTCGTGGGTAGAAAAGACTGTGGTGTTACAAGGGGGCTGAATCTCTGTCATTTCCCTCATTTACGGCCACACTCCTTGCATTCCATCCACTGACCTTCTCACTCTTCAAGTGCTCCACTTGGAAAAGAATGAGGATAGAGAGTTGTTCTACAGGAAGACAAGGGAGTCACCAACTTACCAAGTTAGCCCCAAGCAGCCATTTCATCCTATCCTCTGGTTCTCACCTGTGGACTAGTTTAGTGGCAATAGATATTCCACAACTGCAATAAAACCCCAAGCTACCTTGAGTTGTTCTATGAAATACTTCAGGCCTTTGTCACTATCCCTCTCTGCATGTCAGCTTTATGGGACTCCAGTTCGCATTTCTAACAATAAGATCAATAACCTTTATGAGGCATTCAGTTCAAGGATTCAAAAAGCACATTGTAGAGCAAGCGTGGAGAACCTTTGGCCTTCCAGGTTTTACTGAACTGCAATTCCCATCAGCCCCAGCAAGCATGGCCAACAGCCAGGTATGATGGAAGTTTCAGTGGAGAACCAGAGGTCTACTGCAAAGATCTCTTGGGACAATGCCATTTCAGGATACTGGTGGGAATCAACACATCGCCAACGCTTCCCCAACAACAACAATAACTTCCTGGAAAGTTGAGAGTAGGGCTTTACTCTCAGCTTTCCATTTGGAGGGGCTCTAGGAAGAGGTCGTTGCTGCTTTAGATGGGGCAGCATTCAAACTTGCAATCCCTCATCTGTTTTCTGGAGCGGTGAAATCCTCTGCATCATCTGTCCTTAAAACAATGTGCTTCCACCCAAGCGTCCCATAGTTGTCAATGCAAAGAGCTTTGCAGCAGCTCATTTCAGTCACTACTGAATATTAACTGTAACAAAGATATTTAACTTAATTTAGTTACAGGAAGACAGAAGAGAAATCCATAGGACCCAGACTAGCTTTCTCATTCGCTAGTTTTCATTGCAGAGCAACCTGGCACTATGAGATCCACTGGTAATTCGGCAGATCAGATCAGGTCCCTATGGCTATGTGGTAGACCGGAAGAGGGAATAGCCTGTAAACACAATCCCTCTTCCATCTAGCCAGTCTACTCGCTGCCACCATATATCCTGTCTACGATTACCTTGACTAGGCCACTCCTTTCAAATGTTTCCAACAGAATTTTGCGTCAGCAAATGGCTCCTGATTCTCTAGGCTTTCCTTACCTGTTAGTCTATCAGCTGTCAGTGACTTCCTCCCTTCTTTAAAAAATGCTGAGACCTCCAGTGTTTCCCCCAGGCGCACAGGCATTGAGGAAGAATGCTAAGATTTGTCAATTCCTCTAGCATCCATTCAGGATTATTGTCAACGTCTATAAATCCATAAGTAAGCTATTCCTTTGAGACTAATTCTCTTTGATGGGTGGTGCAGCCGGGTCACCCAGCAGGAAGAAATCTTGTTGGTCCGTATTATAGATGTGGCAGCTCAGGCGCATTCTTCCTTTCTGTGATCTTCCTGTTATTCATTTGCTGCTAGGAAGGATAACCTTTTTCTTTGCCTTCGTATGTTGGAGAAGACATCCACTCTTTACCCCATCTTTGGATTCCTTCCCCCCTCACCACCTGGCTACAAAATGTTATCTCACAAGGCAACTGTGGGGATGGCAAGATTCTCTTCAGCAGTTTACAGAGCATTCGTTTAAAAAAAAAACCTCTATCTTAAAAAGCAACAACCTCTAAAATATGGAAATGCCAATAATCAAATTGTATTGGGGAGAAAATGAAGTTAGCATCTAAAAAACCAGCTTGGGAATTGGTTAGTGGAAAGGGTTCAGATGTTGACGATGAGAATTTTGTGTTCCTGCAAACATACTACAGTAGGTTGAATCCAAGTAAAAGTAGACCCACTCATAGTCCTTAATTTGAGTAACAGAGCGATCCAAATCCCGGTGGGGTGTGGCAGAGCAATGGAGCTACCATGGCAGCAATACTCCTGTTGCTCATACAGACTAAAGCGGAAGGCAGAGGATGCTCTAGGCCAGTGTTTCTCAAACTTTTCCCAACCGTGCCCCCCCCCCTTCCGACCTTGTTTCCTTCCTGTGGCTCCCCTGTCCTACTGGGAGAAAGGTAGCTATTCAAATGTTTTGTTTGCAAATAGAACATGCTTTATTTATAATTTGTTTTATAATTTAGACAAAATGCAATTACATAAAAAAATTATACTTTAAGTATTTCTTGATCAATGGGACCTTTGTGCTTGATGACCAGAAACAAGCTTTTAAAAATCTGGTTCTATTGCTGTGAGGGATAACCAAAGATAATCTCTGTGTCCATTATGTTCATTCTACTTCTCTGTTTTCTGTTTTCTCCACTTCTCTGTTTTCTTTTTTTCTTTTCTCGATCACTTCTCTGTTTTCTTCACTTCTCACTTCCCTCTGTGGCCCCCTAGTCTTGTGCCGTGCCCCCCCCCCCATTTATGTGATTTTTAACTGTGCCCCCCTTGGAATACCCCGCTTTCCCTTTGAACCTCAGGGCCTCACAGAACTAGACCAAATCTGCAGGTGGTGGGTGCCATCTTAGAAGAGGCATCTCTTCCACCTCCTTATTTTCTAGGAATTTCCTAGGTAGGAATTAATTTCGAAGATAGTGCCTGCTGCAACAGGTGTGGGTGCCATCCAGACAAAATGAAGTATGAAGTTAAGATGAGCAGAAAGGGCTTGTGGGGGGGGGGAGTCATAGATCTTGTCAGAGATCCATTTAGCTCAGGCCTAGATACCTTATATAACTCATACACTGGTTGATCATGTGCCAAACAGTGCCTGGTGTGATGCATTCAGCTTGGTGGGTCACAAACTATGAAAACCTGTTCTAGGTGTTCACGCTCTGCCCTTCTGAGAAGTTGTAAACAGGATACAACCTAAGATGTATCAATGTAAATAAACAAGGGAATAGAGAAGTAAACTGACAGGGATAGTCTGGGAATGTGGATGTCCCTCCCTCCGAAACCCAAGCACACCTCTATTCTACAAGCTGAGTCAGCTAGCTCTTTTGACATCACAAACCTTCAGCATTCATGATGTCATAAGAGCTAGCTGCAGCAAGCTAGCGAAGGATTGGTACAGGTGGCAAGTATGCTTGTGAGGCCCATTGGAAAAGAGCTATTTTTCATTTCGTGCCAAATTGTGTTGCGTAATTCCAGCCTCTTGGCTTTGGAGGTGATGTGAGTTGTAGACATGGAGAAATAAAAATGGACTCAGATTACACAGAGAGGTTCCACAGAGACATGCAGCACGTTGCAGGAGAAGTTACCTTGCCTTAGTTTGAACATAACAATTCTTCATTCTGACACACCCTTTTTTGGATGAATTACACGTCTGTCTCCTTCCCTTTGCAGACTCCTGGGTATTAGGATGAGAGAATACACAAAGAGGAGAAAGATCAATCTCACTCCACAGATAATGGGGCTGGTGCAGATGGTCACTGGACTCGAGGGGCTCGGTGACAGACTTTTGCTGAAATGTAGCAGTGAATTCCCTCAGGAAAGATGAGCACACAGAGAATGTTGTTTTGTTTGCATAAGGAGTTGGCTTCTTCTTGTTTCAGCATGAGCTAGGTGGCCTGCTCTCTTTCTCTTTTGGACTCATTCACAATGTCTGCAGACCCTCCAAGTGTCCCTATTTTCCAGGGACAGTCCTGTATTAACACAAGCTGCCCCAGTTTCTGATTTGAACCCAGAACATCCCACTTTTCCTTAGGACACCCCTATTTTCATCACAGAAATGTCAGACAGTATGGTAAGGTAAAGGTAAACGGACCCCTGACCATTAGGTCCAGTCGTGGACGACTCTGGGGTTGCGGCACTCATCTTGCTTTACTGGCCGAGGAAGCCGGCGTATAGCTTCCAGGTCATGTGGCCAGCATGACTAAGCCACTTCTGGTGAACCAGAGCAGCGCACGGAAATGCTGTCTACCTTCCCGCCAGAGCGGTACCTATTTATCTACTTGCACTTGACATGCTTTTGAACTGCTAGGTGGGCAGGAGCTGGGACCAAACAATGGGAGTCACCTCGTTGCGGGGATTTGAACCGCCACCCTTCTGATCAGCAAGCCCTAGGCTCTGTGGCTTATACTGGTTTAGACTGTGTTCCTACCCGTGCTGTGGTAGGACGTCCCTATTGGAGTTATGTCAAGGAAATAAGCAACTTTTTCTAAATGCAATTGGGGATATGAACCCTGGCATCCCAGGTCCCGGTCCGGCACTCTGAGCACTTTCCCACACTGAGCGTAACCCTTTCAGGTAACCCTAAAGTTCAAGGAGTTTGGAACTGATGACCCAGCTGCTTCAGATGGATATTCCCTGAAACAGACATTGCCAGTGAAGTATACACGTGGTGCCTCGCAAGACGAAATTAATTCGTTCTGCGAGTGCTGTCGTATAGTGAAAATTTCATCTTGCGAAGCACCAACCGGGGAAGAGCAATTTGACGGGGGGGGGGATCAGAAATATTTTCGTCTTGCAAGGCAAGCCCATTCAAAAATTCATCTTGTGAGACAGCCTTCCGCTAGCGAATGCCTTTCGTCTAGCGAGTTTTTCGTCTAGCGAGGCACCACTGTAAATGAAATGCAGCCATACAGAAGTTGCCTTATGCCGGGTGAGACCAGCAGTGGCCCTGGTTCTCTAGGGTCGACAGGGGTCGGAGATAACCGGGGATTGAACCTGGGACCTTGTGTATGCATGGCCAAAGTGCAGGAGGAAAACCAAATGTATACCATTTGGCGCAGTTCATCCTGACAGACGGATGAACTCGAGCAGCTGTTGCAGAATAAGAGTCAGAGAGAGAGAGAGAGAGAGAGAGAGAGAGAGAGAGAGAGAGAGAGAGAGAGGAGCCTGTCAAGTGAAGAAAAGCAATGACTGATGTTTCTGGCATGTGAGTTCTCCGAGCAACCAGATCAGGAAATGAGGTCACTTGTATACAACTTGACTTAGAAATAACTGCTTGTCAGCTCACCAAAGTGTGCGGTACAAATAGCACGATTCCCATGATATGGCGAGGGCGCGGAATTAATCTCGCAGGAAGTGTTCCATGAATATTTCCACATCTCCGGCCAGGGTCAAAGCAAGTTAATTAAAGCTGTTTGCAGTGTAAGAACCATTTTAAGTTGCGGTCCTTCGACCCCCACCCAGATCATGCTCCGCCCAGCTTCCCAAAGTGCATAGCAAGGAAAGTCTGAGCACTTAAGGAAACCGATCGATAAGCAAGTATATGCTAGGGTCTCTAAAAGCCTGCTTTGAAAAAAAAGGGGGGGGGGAGCTGAACAGGATACGCTGCTAGTTTTATGTGACAAAGGTAGGATCTGGGAGAAATCCTGATAATTATCGAGCCCTTTATCACATCAGGGGATAACTACCGTCGGTTCTACAATTGACAGAAAGGTTTTGCTGTTTAGTCTCTATCTCTAAATGTCTATTAATTAACGTTGGGTTCAGCTCTCTTTCTTAAGGTAAAATTAGATTTAGGGAGGTGCCACTGAAAAATAGCCTCTGTGCATATATTTCATTTAGGTGCACTAGATGTCATGGGGGATGATGTCATCATCATCATCACCCTGTGAGTTTCTCCTGATCCGCTCTTAGGCAGAGCAAAGGTAGCTGCCGCAGGATGGCTCCATCTTCCCCCAGCTGTTCTCCCCAAGGCACCCCAGGCTGTTCTCATTCTCTCAAGCTGGTACCCTGGCAGGTGCTTGGAATGACTTTTAATCCTGACCCAACGTGTTCTGGAACAAATCCGTCCTCAGGGTCACATCCTTAGCAGCAATTCTCACCGGATGCCTGGGACATGTTCCCCTGAATGTTGGGCCTAGAATACATTTCATTTCAAGGGATGGAAGTGGTTTGTTGAGTATTTAGAAACAAACTGGAAACAGATATTAAGATGTTGGCAGGATTATTGTAAAAACCTGCAGGGTTTGTTTGTTTTAAAAAAGATATATGAGATATATCTTAGAATAGACGAATAAAAGAATTTGGAGTATGCAGGAAAGGACAGAAATAAATGCAAGGAGCCTCAGAAAGAGAGGGAAGGGAGTCGAAATTGAAGATGCCAGAACTTGGCAGAATAATTGATGTAATGTATATAAATGAATAATAATAATAATAATAATAATAATAATAATAATAATAATAATAATTTCAAGCACCAGGACCTTATTTCTCTATTAGCCCCACCACTGTTATTACACCAATGCTCCAAAAATTCTACTTTTGTCTTAAACTCGAAAGTGCCAAGGAGGTTGCTTTCTTCCTTACGCTCTGTCACAAGGCTCTGTGACCAACAGCCCATCAAACCTGCAACAAAGTAAAGCAGGTTTCTTTAAGTGTTGGAATTAATGTTGTCTAGTCTTGTGAATCCATGTGCACAGGGCCGGTTTTGATGCCTCTGAATGTCACCCCATTGATTTGGTAGGTAGGTTTCTGAGCCTGAGGAACAGGTTTTGTTCTCTGTTTGGAAATGTTTTCGGGGGTGGTAGATTAGGGGGCCTGAAGCACACCAAGCCAGGACAGGTTGAGGGCAACAATGTGGGAGTTGGGAACGTCACAATGGGCAGACCAAGCAGGCGTGGCACAGAAGCAGAAATCAGGAAATGGGTGCCAAATGGGCAGTCCCACTGGCTGCAGGGGGCTGCTTTGCCAGCATGTTCCCCACAGGGAATGCATTGTCAAAGCAGCATGCAGCAGGCCTGAACCTTCCTGAGGTTCGGAGGAAGGGGGAAAGAAAACAGTGTCTCATTCCCCACCTCCTTCAGATCGTACAGGGTTCAGAAAACCCTAATTAAACATTCACCACCAAACTAATATGGGGGCCAGAACAGGGTTGGTTGGGATCCTGTGTCAGAGGGCATTTGGGGACCGTGCAGTGCCCCCAAAGTAACAAATGGCGTTATCCATTTGCAAACCTCCATATTTGTTGGTTTCTTAGAATTCCTGGGCAATGCCAAGTACTTTCAGCTAGTAATTAATATCCCAACCTAAAGTCAGCAACACCTGCAGACGTCCTTTGCTTTCCTATTTGGTGAACCACAGATTCTCTCCCATAGAGGAACAAAAAAATATTCAAAAGGGTCCAGGTGATGTTTAAAGCGGCAAAGGATTCCTTTTGTTCCCTTCTATCGCGATTGGCTTTTGACTGTACAGTAATAATATTTGCTGGGAGAGTGAAAATGACCCACGCTTTGCTGCAGTTCACATTCAGTGCATCCAATCTGCAGTCCCTGGAGGAAGCAAGTTGGGGAGGGGGGCGGAGGAAGCAAGTCTGTATTGCAGCTGCCGGTGTTTGTGATCAAACTCATCAGAGAGCTGCCCAGCCAGATCCAGTGTCCAGATAAACATGGTATTCATGCTAACCATCTGCCTGCGGGTCAATAGGAACAAAAATTTAAAATAATTACCCCTAATGAATGAATATACAATGATGCTCCTATGTGATGTAGGGTATCATCAGTGCGCACACAGACCCAGTGTTTAAAAGAGCAGTTGTTTCTTAACCCAGCCTTAGACTCAACCACTTCTCAATGCGACTAGCATACATTGCCTCAGTTCTATATTGGGTACGTCGGCCATAGTGCTTGTTTCAAAACGCTCCCAGTGGACTTTCCTAATCATAGTTATTTATCACAATCAATATACTCTATTTTGATAGAGCTAGCAGTATTTGCAGGTCCGCTGTGGACTTTATTCAACAGCCGTATACAGTAGTAGGAAAGCAAGGTGTGCTGGCACACTGTTAAGAAGCCTATTCAACGCTACATAAACACTAGTTGCAGGGTCTCCAGCTGTTGTTGGACTACAACAACCATCATTCCTGCACACTGGTCCTGCTAGCTAACCTCGGCTGGGGAGCCCAGGTTGAGAAACCCTGCACTAGATGGTCCAGCAGATAAATTCCAAAAGCTAAAGCAGGACAATGCTCTATTCGGACCAACCAGTGTGTCACAAAATAGTGAGCAAGCTTTGGGGTTTCCCATTATTCCAAATGTTAAGTAACACTGAGGAGGGCGAGGGGGGATACGCCACATCTTCAATTCTCCAAATTGAGGACTCTAGTTGAGTGCCAAGACCCCTGGAATCCTGTGCCTGGCTCAGCAGGGATTGGAGTAGCCTATAACAATATATCCATCAGAGATGTACAAGTATCCTTATTTAACTTCAAGAAATTTAGAAATAATCCACTGAGGTTTACCACTGCCCTGCCCTAAATATTTCCACTGTTCCTATTCAGCTACCCAACGTATATAGCCAGTTGCTCAGCTTAAAGCCAACTGCACGCTTTCTATCTGCAAACTGCTTCCCTGCCTCATTCATTCCCCTGCTATCGCTCGAATTATCAATTACGTTTCCAGCATAAGAATAAAGGCAGGCTACTTTTGCTGCCTCCCTGGGGTTTATTCCACCATGTGTTCCATTGAGAAACTCAGCTGTCGAACTGTAAGGCTGCACTCCTCTGGAACCTTGCCCACTGTTTTGGAAAATGGGAAACATGTGCTCGGGCTCCAGCAGCCGTAATCTTTATTCACATTGTGTATTCATCTAGTTAGTGATTTCTGGACCAGCAGTGCCCACAGCCAACACTTTACTTGTTGCACAAGATCCAGTATCCTGGTGGCGTTCATAAATTTCTCATCTGTTCTTTGCCATGCAAGCTGTCGCCTTGACAGCCAGTAGTGATATGAGCCTGTTTTTCCTTGCTATTTCAGGTATCTCCATATTGAAAGGGATCTCTCTCTCTCCTTAGTGGTGTCTGTACCAAACTGTGATTAAGCAGAATGGTGGTATTTGTTTCCCAGCTGCTGGTATTCCTGTCCTGGCATAGGACAGGATGCTGAACACATTTCACATAGTGTCATGCTGGCTACCCATCTAAAGCCCATTGTTACTCAGGACTAATGGCCAGAACAAAAGGTTTGGCTAGTTTATACTTGGGCACAAGTCCATCTCAACAGATGGGTATCAGTGCAGACAATCAAGAGAGTATATTTGCTCATCAAATTAGAGAGTGGGGGCATTTTCCCCAACTGAGTTGATCAAAACAGCTGCCTTCATGAAACATGTGTGCCTATGGTTAAAAGGTCTGCGGTTACAGGAATCTATGGATGCTTTCACACTTAGAACATCAACATGGGCCAAAGGGAGCCGTGATACTAAAATACACTGCCGGGCTGTACAAGGAAAAGAGGAGAAGGAGAGGAGATATGACAGCCATCTTCAAATATCTCAAGGGCTGTCACGGGGAAGAGGGAACAAGCTTGGTTTCTCCTGCTCTCGAGGGTAGGACATGAACCAATGGTTTCAAGTTACAAGAAAGGAGATTCTGACTAAACATTGGGGAGAACTTTCTGACAGTAAGAGCTGTTCAACAGTGGAACGGTCTTCCTCAGGAAGTTGTGGGCACTCCTCCCTTAGAAGTTTTTAAGCAGAGGTTGAATGGCTATCTGTCATGAATGCTTTAGCTGAAATTCCTGCATCGCAGGTGGTTGGACTAGATGACCCTTGGGGTCCCTCTGCAGTTCTATGATTCTAAGGTCCAAGGTGGCCTCATACTGACTCATACCAATGGCATAGTGCTGTTTACACAAGGCTAGCAGACATTCTCCAGGCTGTTTCTTATACATGGCACTGGATTCTGTCCCAACTAGAATTTTGGCCAGGTTCCTGTGTTCTGTTTAAGGAACAGGACCTGTTGATTTCCTGTTGTCTGGAAATATTGGGTCATTGTAAACTTTCATTATTTGCAACGTACCTAATTTGTGCTAGGCACCGTTTAGAATTGTTGTTGTTTAAATGAACACAAGACCCATCCTGCAAGATAGCAATTAGAAAATAATTAGAAACAAAGGAATCAGAAATTGGAAGGAAAGGGGGGGGGGACTTTGCACCAGCTGGGGGGAGAATAAATAAAAGGAGGAGAGGCCTGGTTCATCCATAACACCATGCAATGGTTAAATAAACTATGGTTTATTAAAACATCCGTAGTGTTACGTGTAAATTCTGCCCAGCACTTTCACAATGGTCTTCATTGCCAACAAACCATGATATGAAGTCATGGTTTGTTCTTGGCTTTTTAACTATGGCTTGGCATTATGTGTACCCAGCACCCTTCCTTAAACATGGTTTCTATGTTCACCCCACCCCAGAAGCTCACTAAGCCTTCAAAGGCATGAGGGAAAGAGCAACTGGAAGACAAAAGGCTTTGTAGGAACAAGCTATGATTTGATTGTTCATTGGGCTGGTGTGGGGTGGGTTGAGGAAAATGAAATAAGGCATAGGATTCAACAGCATGGGGGAAAACCCAGAATGGAATGAGTTGGCAGCAGAGTCTCAAGACAGGGTGATAGAACAGGGATGAAAGTTTGGGGAAGTGGGAAGCTGAGAACTGTCAGGGTCTAAAGAATGAAGATCTCCAGAAAGGCCTTGGAAACTTGAGGAGGATAATGTAGGGAAATAATGATAATGAATCAAGATTAAGGACAAAACATTGTGTATAAGTAGCCAGGTCTAAGAATTAGCCAGCTGAATGAGTGGAAGTATGAGATGAGAGGATTAGAGCAAAATTATCTAAAAGAGAGAGAGAGAGAATTATGAACAGACGATTTGGTTTGCCAATCAATGTGAATCTTAAAGTCCCCAAAAGCAAAGGGAGGGGGAATAAGCTAAGATAGGCTTGCCATATATCAAAAAGTAAAAATCCGGAGCTTTTTTGGCAAAATTGCAAAAAATAACAAATAAAATTTACTTTTTAAGGGAAATCGGCAAAAACAATACAGTACTGCTAACATGGGTTGCCATACATCCGGATTTTCCTTGACATTTTGCCAATTTCCACCTGGACACTGCTTCCAGCTGCAGTATTCCGGGTATGTCCAGGAAATTCTGGACATATGGCAACCCTAGCTAAGACAATATCAGAAAGGAAGGTTAAGGAAACAACCAGAGGAATAATAAATCATAGCAAACCCGAGACTGCAAGGAGCTGATAAATGAAGGGTGTGGACTTTAAAACATATGAGGACTTGGGTGGGGCCTCTTTTGACTAAATTATTCACTGCCATGCAGAACTTGCTGTTCATTGTCCTCACATTGATCAGACATTTGTGAGCCCTCAGTGGAGAAGAGGTAAACCGTAGCAGAGAAAACAGTTCTAGCTGACTTGAACAAGCAAACCTGTTCAGGAAAGTGGGGTGAGTTAAATTGATCCAAAAGGAAATGTTCTGCTGGGTATATTCTCAGCTCATTTACCCAATCCTCACTGAGTCCCAGGTTCACCTGGATCCCTTTACCTCTTACATGGTCTTTCCTTGCTTTTCTTTGATAGCAGCTTGGCCACTAAGGCAGTAATTCAGAAAACCATGTCAATTCCATCTGCTTCTGTATCAAAACCGTTGGGTCTCCTATGCAGTTCTCTATTAGAAACCACTTACAATTGCCTAAAATGACCAGCCCTAGGAGAATTCCCTCCTTTCATATGCCATAGTAATATGAGAAAGGAAATATAATCCAATTAAGAGATTCCAAAACTTTTTCATGCTTGAATTTCAGCTCTCCCTCTAACAGAGCCTGTGTCTAAACTCTAAACCCATGTCTTTCCTTGGGGGGGCGGGGGGAGAAACAGACTATGTGAATCAAATATCTTGACAATGACCATATGATTCATATGTAATTAACTGTATGTGTATGGTGCTTTTTTTATTTCTTCGTGTTTGTTATTTGGAAATCTTCAAGCATGGAGCATATAACATAGTCATTCCTGGGAAGCAACTGTGGTCTACAAACAGGAGAGAAAGAATTCACTCTGTAAACCAGAACAATAAATGTGGCGATGTAGTTTTGTGGGCCTGAGAGTGAGCTGTGTGTGTGTGTGTGTGTGTGTGTGTGTGTGTGTGTGTATGCACAAAACATGGCAATTTGTGGCAGTCACATTGCTTCTGTAACCATAATTGCAGTGGTTTTGCTCAAATTTATTTGTTTATTTTATATTTCTAACTAGAGGGAGGAAGTTCAGGCGAGCCTTGCACATACACTTAGAGGTGAACTGCATGTTCAGAAATTCCATGTGGTGCATGCTTTCTTCGGTTTTACCACTTTGGGTTTCAGAGAGGTAGAGAGAATCTTTGAATGGTATAACCATTTTTAAAAAAACAATATCTCTGTGGTGAGACAGACAGTTTTGTAGCCTTTGCCTTTTGGGGATAATGAACTAGAGTGATTTGGGGGGGGGGGTTTCACCTTAACTCAGATCACATTATCAATCCCCTCCCCTCCCATCAGAGCAGGGCAACTGGCAAAGCCTCATGCCATTTTTTTTTATGTTGCCTCCTATGCTGGTGCTCATCTTCTGGTCCTAATGCTAGGATCAGCCCGACCTTAACTCTCCTCTAACTACTGTGGACCCCCTCCGGAGTACTTCTCTCTCATCAATCTGATTTCCTTACCTAAAATAACCTGCCTGTTGAAATTTGCCATTACAGGGAAAATATAATCCTTCAGTGATCAGCACGTGCAACTGAGAATCTTGGCAAAAGCACGCAAGCCCAAAGAAACGAGATGCCGACAAAGCCCTCTCTCTAGCATGCCAGCACTCAGTTTCATAACCCACCCAGAACTCTAGAATTAACGGAACGCTTTGCCAGACTCATCAACCATCGGATGTCAGGGGGCCACCCACGGTGCCCTCAGCCACTACCCCTCACCACATGAAGGAAAACAAACAAACACAAAATTTCCCTTCTGATCTTCTCCTTTCTCCGAAGGTCACAAGGGTTCAAAGAATCTGCCCTCTTCTGCCTATGGACAGTCTCACCTTCTGAATAGCCTGTCCTAGGGGAATCAAAACATGGAAGAAGGTGTCAA
Source organism: Lacerta agilis (assembly GCF_009819535.1). Taxonomy (NCBI): domain Eukaryota; kingdom Metazoa; phylum Chordata; class Lepidosauria; order Squamata; family Lacertidae; genus Lacerta; species Lacerta agilis. Next base: position 29,511,110 of record NC_046314.1, on the reverse strand, counting down.
ACTTTGATCACGTGGGTTTCTTTCCTTATGTTGGATTTTTATCTTGAATTCTGGAAACTGACATGACATAAAGGAGAAAGCCTGGAGGCACTGAATAAAATCTGAACAAGAAACAACCTCTATGGTGTGGAACTGTGTTCCTCTGGTGGATGTTTCAGAGCATGAACTTCTATTAAATATAATTTGGGTCATTTTAGACTACATTCAGGAATCAAATGTGAAGGCTGCTGAATCTGGCTAGATTGCCATGCCTCCTTGATGATACCCACTGCACTCTTTTCTGATGCCTGTCTCTCCTGAGAGTTCTTCCCCATTTTCTCTTTCTTTCTTTCTTTCTTTCTTTCTTTCTTTCTTTCTTTCTTTCTTTCCTTCCTTCCTTCCTTCCTTCCTTCCTTCCTTCCTTCCTTCCTTCTTATACTTTTTATCCAATTTCCCAACCACGAAAAATAAAACCAGTGTGCTATTTTTCTAGAAAAAGAGGTGCCAGAGCTCGCCAAAACTCCTCCCTTGTCTTCTTATCATGGCAATAGTGCCCACGTGAGAGGCACCAGAAATGAGTTCCGGTAAGTTCCAGCTGGAAAAAATGCCCTGAATAAAACTATACAAAATACATGAAGTGCCCCCACTTTCTTTAAGGTTAAAGGCAGGCATGTGAAACAATCTCTCTGTGCAGAACAGAATACTATTTTTTAAATTAAAAAAAATCCCCCGCAGGTACAGGAGATAGTGAGTTTTAAGGCTGCATTCAAACTATACTTTTAAAGCACGTTTTAAGCATTCTTTGCCTCAGAGAATTCTGGGAACGGCAGTGTGTTAAGCATTGCTGAGAACTGTAACTCTGTGCCCAGAATTCTCTGAGGGAAAGCACGTCCCTCGAATGTGGTTCACTCTGTCTATTGATAGGGCCGGCCCTGAGGGAAGTTGTCACAGCTATGAGTGCCATTCAGTCCACTAGTGCAAAGATTTAGCTTTCTCCCTCTCCTTCCCCCACCCCCCAGATCTGCTCCTGAGGGTCAGGGGAACCCAAAAACAAATTTAGGGGTTTCAGGAGGCAGGACGGATGGGATTTCATTACACAAGGCTAAATCCTTGCGTTAATGGAACAAGCTGTTTAGTTGCTACATTGGATACAACTCAAAGTCCTAGCAGTTACCTACCACTGTCTTAAAGAATGCTAAAATGGTTTGGCAGTCTGTATTAATACTAGCATGCAGGGCCAAACTAGGCATTATTTCACCCAGGTCAAAGACCCAGTCTGGCAGTCCCTGTATGTGTATTTGCATACACACACACACAGGCTGGGAGCCTCAGTAGTGTCCCTCTGGAGGCTGCACCCAGGGCAAAATACCTGGCTAGTTCCCCCGTAGCTTCGGCCCTGCTGGTAACAGTAATGAATTCCAACAACAACAACAACCACATACACACACACACACTAGAGAGCCAGTGTGGTGTAGTGGTTAAGAGCGGTGGACTTGTAATCTGGTGAACCGGGTTTGCATCTCCGCTCCTCCACATGCAGCTGCTGGGTGACCTTGGGCTAGTCACACTTCTCTGAAGTCTCTCAGCCTCACTCACCTCACAGAGTGTTTGTTGTGGGGGAGGAAGGGAAAGGAGAATGTTAGCTGCTTTGAGATTCCTTAAGGGGAGTGAAAGGCAGGATATCAAGTCCAAACTCTTCATCATCATCTTCATCAGGAACAGCCTGTCTTGCGTGTGCAATCTCATTCTTTCTTCAGCCATACTATTTCCACGGCAGTACACAAGGTTCATTTTTTTAAAGATATACAGAGCTTTCCAACTACCTGAACAAGCATATAAAATAATAGCATGGAACAGTATCTGTGAATATTATTATTATCATGCCATGAAGTAGGAATTCCAGATGTGTTTGGACTGCAGCTGTCATAATCCCTAACTGTTGGCCCTGCTGGCTAGGGTTGATGGCAACCGGATTCCAACATCTGGGGGCCACAGGTTCCCCACCTCTGCCCTACATGGTGTTGCATTTCCACATGTTCCTCATCCATTTCACCTCCGGCTCCTGCTGTTGTCTAACTCTACTGATGGTTACAGTGGAAGCTTCTCGGGGCAAAGACCTGTCTTTTGTTTACATTGCACTATAAGTAACCATTTCCATTGGTGGTTCTGTATACACCGTCACCCTGATGTCTTGCTGAAGGAGTAGCTTTCTGAAGTATGAAATGTCTGACGCTCCTTTTTGAACCAAAATTAACAAGTTGCCATTTGAACCGGTTTTGCAGTGCCGCTCTCTGCTAATCTTAACTTTCAAAGCAGTGAAACTTGCTTCAAGCTCGTTACATCTGAGCGTTTAATGTGCGGCGCTTGTCCCGATCAGAAATGGCCCATATACAGCGGCGAGGGGGTTTATTTTAAAGACAAACAACAGAAAACTTCAAAGTCACTAAGCAAATCTCCACAAAGGTTTGGCTTTTGTTCAGTTCTAGGAACGGAGGATGGTTCTCGTTAGTTTAATTGTACTTAAAACACATGTATAATTAAAGAGGCAACAGGACACCACCCAGGGTGATTATTTTAGAATTAAAACGCCACAGATTAGAGAGTGCATTTGCTCCATGTCTCATCGCAAACATGAGCCACTCGTTCTGAGAAGGTCATGGAGTCAGAGGAAGAATAATCTTGTGGTAAGGCATGAGTATGGGAGACAGGAGATACACCCTCATTTTCTGGCTCTGCCACAAACATCCTGTCTGACCCATGCTAAATCACCTAAATTGTGTGCCTTTGTTCAGTATCTCAAAAACACAGACTACAAACCTTCACTTATCTTTATTAAAGGCTGAGCAGAGTATACCCTTCAAGGGACGGGCCACAATGACTCTGTGGTAGTGCACCTGCTTTGCACGCACAAGGCCCAAGGTTCAATCCCTGGCAATCCCAGTTGGAAAGCTGGAGAGCCTCGGCCCATCAGGGTAGACAATATGGAGTGAAACGGACAGATGTTCTGATTCATGTAAGCCTCTTCCCTATGGAAGTAAGTCCTGCTGAGTTCAGTGGGGCTTCCTGCTCAGTCAGAACATAAGAAGAAACTTCAGATCAGGCCAAAGGTCCACCATCCTGTTCTCACAACAGCCAGATGCCTGTGGAAAAACCCACAAGCAGGACCTGAGGTCTTCAGTTCTCTCCCCTCCTTCAGTTTCCAGAAACTGACATTCAGAAGCGTTTCTGCTTCTGACCGCTAAGGTAAAACAGAGTCATCAGGGTTAGTAGCCATTGCAATAGCATTATCCCCCAAAGGTAAGGATACTTAACGGTTGAAGCTGTAAGTCTTATATTTCTCCTATACGTTTCAATACCAGGACAGGAATTATACTCTTGTTGGCAAGTCTCCCAACAGCTCCCAACCATAGCTGTCAACCTTTCCCTTTTCTTGCGAGGAATCCTATTCGGAATAAGGGAATTTCCCTTTAAAAAAGGGGGGAAAGTTGACAGCTATGCTCCCAACAGCCACAGCCAGAATGGGCAATGATGAAGGATGATAGGAATTATAGTTCAACAACATCTGAGGACCACCATGTTGGCTTGCCCTGCCATATAGCAGTGGGTCTGTAACATTCCTCTGAAAGGGTCTTGGAAGATGTCTATTCGTACTGCCTTTAATTGCCCTCCTGTACCTGGTGAGACACAGAGACATTGCTATATCCCAGATATTAATTTTCCCATAAGTTCAGGGGTACATCAGTCTGGTTCTTCCATTGCTGAGCTATCGCTAATCGTGCTGCGGTCAGTAAGAAGCCTACTGGTTTGCTGTGATTCAGGGTGGAGTCTAAGTCTATGTCCAAAGATAGCAGGGCTGGATATACTCAGTGGAGGGGTTACGCTAAGTAAGATGTTTGAATGTGGAATGTTTAAGCGTTTGTCTAGAGAGAATGGATAAAACAAACACCATTAGATGCACTGCTGGATACCGGTAAGTGTTTAGTGGTCATTGTATTTGTATAAAAACCAATAAAAAATTGTTCAAAAAAAGCATTCCTCTGGAAGCAAGCAAATGCATGAGCTAGAAAGGCTCAGTGCAGGAAAAAGTCGGCTTGTTGTGGTGAGACATGGATACCAAAGGGTGGACCAAGTGAATATTATAGGGAAAGGAGATGGGGGGAAGGACAGAAAATCATGCAAGTCAGTTTCTAGAGCTTGAATTCAGGTCAGTCACAAAAAAGAGGAGGTCTTTGTTGACTTGCAATCAACAGACAGCTATGTTGAGTTGAGCATAGATCAGGAAGCATCTGATCAAGCCAGCTCCACCCCACCGGAGACTTCATACAACAGTTTGCAAGCAACTGAGTGGGATAATGCCGGCATATATTGCTGCAGAGGTCCAATGACAAGAATGGAGTATCATTTAGCAGAGCAATTTATTCCACTGGCGGTCATAATTGTCTCTTTGAAGTGCATCCTGGACCTCTTTGCAAGGCCCTTAATGGCATTCATGTTGTGCTGGTGCCATCCTGTATCTCTGCTATGACCTTGCTGATAGCTGTCTGTGGCAGGCAGCTGCCTCCACTTGTTCCTCTGGCTTACCATTCCACTTATTACCAATTCACTTGAGAAACCTCTAGTCTAGCTGCCCCATAGAGCCCCAGGGAAATAAGGTATTTCTTGCTATGGGTAGCCAGGGGTCACTGGCTTGTCTGCAGAGGGTGAAAGTGCACATCCTAGGAGTTGGTGTGCATGTGTGTGCCCACAGAACAGAGGAGGCTGCCTTATACATACTCAGACCAATGATTCACCCAGCTGAATATTGCTTATTTGACTGGCAGTGGTTTTCCAGGATTTCAGAAAGGGACTCCTTCCCAGGTGATACCAGGGATTGAACCTGGAACCTTCTGCATGCAGAGCAGAAGCTCTACCATGGAGCTAGAGAGATCTGCTGTGTCAGCCAAGAGCTACTGGTATATAAAGCCATAGGTTGAGGTATACAAACCAAGTCCAACAGTGTTCATACTATAGCACTGAGAAGTTTTCTTATCTTTTGACCTTCTGTGAAATGCTCACTTTCCATCACTGTTCCCATTGCAGTAGAGATCACAACCTGATTCCCCCCCCCCCTTTCCTTCTCTGGGAACCTTCCTGTCTAGCTATCACTGGAGAGTTCACCCCCGAGATATTCTCATTCCTGCTGAGAGTAGATGCTCACAACAGCTCCTTACAGGTCCACCCACTTCCACAGGAAATGTCATGAGAAAAAATGTTTTCTTAGGCCTTCCCCCATTAAAATGCTATGAGAATGTTAGCTATCCATTTTGCATTTTTATAGCATTTTGGCTGGAAGTAATGTGAGAATGTTTAGTTTCTCCCCGCTCCCATTATTTCCAGTAGAAAGATCATGAGAATATTGTAAGATGTGACTCTTCAGCAATGGAAATAGTTCCACCATGGACGTGGCTCACAGAATACTAAAACATGCCTCTGGTTGACATTTGGGAGACGTACAACCTGTCTTCCCCGGGATGTTAATGGAAATAGCTTAACATGAAATCTCGTTCACATTTGAGTTAACTGAAACCTTGATTGATTGAAATAGCCAATTCATTTCCTCAGCGCCTCAAGACATACGCACTGTGAAACAATCCAGATTAGGGTCTATTGCCGTTATGACATTTGTCTGATTTACGCAGAGCCATGAGTTGTTCTGGCTGCCCTTTCTCTGTCGCCCTGGACCACGGAGGGAGGGGAAATGAAGCTGTGGTGCCAGAGATCACAGATAGCACGGCGAACGCAATCCACTTACCATGAGGCAAGAAAAAGAGAAGACGTTAGCCAACCAAAATGGAAAAGAAAGCACAACAAAGGCACCCTCTATTTTACAAACAAGCAACACAGAAGGCCTACACTTTCACATGTTGCGTGTTACTCTTACATGTTAGTTGGCAGCACACAGATAATGGCCAGGAGACACAGATCTCTGACAGAACCCCCGTTCTTCAGCGCATTCATTGGGACTTTGCCACTTTCTGTTCTCTACAGCTACTGCTTTTAGAGATCGCTCCATGAAGTCCCCTGGCTTTAGAGGGGGCATTTCCCCCAGTTCTGTGGTGGAAGAAGACCTGAGAAACCTTAGTCTCCAAGAAGAAGCTCCCTGTGTAGCATAGGCGCCAATTCTATGGACTGAAGGCAGCTCAGCCCCCCTTCCAATATGCTGGGATGGGGCTGAGGTCCCCAGACTTGAGTGGTGGAGGGCCTCTTCCCAACATGTGTGATGTCACACATGTTTGTTGTACATGAGACATCACACCTATGTGATGAGGCCCCCTCAATGTCGCGCAGAACTCGGCATCAGTGCTGTGCAACACGTAATTGTGGACATGCATACGTAAGGGCATGTGCCCTCAAGCTCTCTCTGCTAACCAGCACCCAACCACTCCCCCCACATTAGCCCCCTATACCAGGCATCCCCAAACTCAGCCCTCCAGATGTTTTGGGACTACAACTCCCATCATCCCTAGCTAACAGGACCAGTGGTCAGGGATGATGGGAATTGTAGTCCCAAAATATCTGGAGGCCCAAGTTTTGGGATGCCAGCCCTACAGCTTCCACTTCTCGCCGCCACGCAACTAAGAACCCCGCCCCCCTTTCACTTTCCTGATCCTATTTTCGAAGCCACTTTTATTCTGCATACCCCCAGCCCCTCCACATTATTCGATTCTGGGTTTTCCCCTGCCCCAATCCCCTGGAACGTATTTCTTTGGGAGGTGGGGAAACAGGGAGAGGAGAGGGAGGGGAAGGACTAGGCAAGTCCTTGTGCTAACGCAATGACTTTGTTAGAGACAACCGTTACTGTTTCCAAACGCAGTTTCCTTGTGGCTTAATTTGGTCCTTCAGGTCACCCACTCGCCATCGTTGCATATTCTAACCTGCGATGGGGACATAGCAACAGGTCTTTAAGGTGCGAGAAGTTCCAGGAGTGAAGAATTTACCTGGGCCAAATTTCCCTTCAAGGGAAATGGAGCAGCTGGGGCAAACCAGTCAAATGGACAGGGTATAAATAATAAAAGTTGTTGTGGCAAACTATTTAAGAAGGCATATAATATACTGTTGGAATGGGAAACCAAAGCTGAAGAAGTCAAATCAGTAATGATTAAGTGGGCACAGGATGTAGGCCATAATATACAGTTTGAGGATTGGATAAGACTTTGGAAAGTGAATTTGAAATTTATGGGTTGCATACTGTTGAAGGAGAATTTCATGAAGATGATGTACAGATGGTATATCACACCAGTAAAAATGGCAAAAATATATAAAACAGAACAAAAGAACTGTTGGAGTTGTAAAGAAGGGGAAGGTACATTTTATCATATGTGGTGGGATTGCAAGATTATTTTAAAAAATTAGGAAATGATATACAATGAACTGAAAAAATGTTTAAAATAACATTTTTTTTAAAAAAAAAAACCCAGAAGCTTTTTTTTGTTAGGTATTTTAGGAGAAGAGCTTCTGAAAGAAAAAAAGAACATTATTTATGTATGCTACAACAGCAGCAAGAATTCTAATAGCACAAAATTGGAAGACTGGAGAAGTACCATCTAAAGAACAATGGCAAGAAAAACTGATGAACTGCGTAGAATTAGCAAAGCTAACCGACAAATTGTGAGAAAAGGACAATAGGGGCTTTGACAAAGAATGGGAACCTTCTACAATATATTTGCAGAAACAGAAAAAAAACATGGACTCGTTGGCAGGATTTAAATAAACATTTACAACTTTATTTACACAAAACAAGAAATATAGCAATGTGATCACATAGTATTATATACAAACAGCAGAATGTATCATTTGATGTAATAAACCAGAAGTGGAAGATGAGGGAAGTCAACAGGGAAGGGGTGAACTGAAAAATGAATGTTTAGTATTGATATTGGAAAATTGGTTTTGAAAATATAAAATCAATTTAAAAAATTGACCAAAAAAAAGTTGTTGTGGCATTTATGTAATATTTATGTTTATTTACAGTTACACAGGTTGAGCCTAGATGATGCTCTTCCTTTACAGAGCCCTCAGAAAACTCAGCCTGGCTTCCTTTTTTTGTCTCTCCCAAACTGTATTCCCACCTCAAACTGCAATTTATATTGTTTCTTTTCATACACAGATCTAGATTTAATCTTCCTTAGCAGTGGAAGATATACCAGTTGTCTTCTATTCAGAACAACAAAGCTGGTCATGCAACAAGAAGCATTAACAATTAAGAATTTCATGGAAACAGATTACCTGAATATTCTGGGCTACTGACAGTCCTTCCTCAAGTCCAAGTATCTGGTCAGGGTATTGCCTTAATGCAACCCTCAATGATAGTCCTCTTCACAGAAATCTGATAGGAAACCCACCACAATATTCCACATTATCTATCTATCTATCAATCAATCATCTATCTATCTATCATCTGTATCTATCATCTATCTAGCTATCTCTATCATCTATCTAGCTATCTAGCTATCTCTATCATCTATCTATCTATCTATCTATCTATCTATCTATCATCTATCTATCCATCTATCCTCTATCTACCGGTATCTATCTATCTATCTATCTAATATCTAATACATATTGATCCATCAATAAAGCAGAGTGCTTTAAATCTAGTAATTGTTTTCTGACTAACCTATGTTTACAATCTGTGGCTATTGAAAAAGAACAGTAATGATCTTTCCATATTAATTATACATCACGACACAGAATTTTAGGAAGAGCTTTTGTTTGTGGGTGTTGCAGATTGCAGATCACAAAAAAAGTTTCTCAATAACCAGAAGATGGCACTGCACTGTAAAGCAGTTAGAACCACTGCTAGCTGGAATTGGAGATTTGGGAAGTCATTCTTTTTGATGCTATCTTATTAAATGACAATAACAAAACTGAGATGTTTTGCAATAAAAAATGAACTTCAGGAATGTCAATCAACAGAGCAGAAAAACTAAAACCTAGCATTTGGATTCCTAATACATACAAAGCGACCCACTGCCTAATGGTGTCTTCTCCCCCTTTTTGAAACAGGCTTTCATTGTCCTGGGGAAACGGTGTGGCCAGCATCACTCCACTCAGAAGATCCTGTCCCATTTTGGGGAAATTACACTTTCCTACTGCTCCAGTTGCAAAATGGAAAACTAACAGTTCTCATGTCGGCAAACAGAACTATTGCACCATTTTGCTGTTGGGGTGATGCTTGCATGCATGCCTATACTAAAAGAACATCCTACCTGAACACACCATGTTGAGTGCCTACTGTTGCCCTGTAGGTTTTGCCATTACCTTTCGCTTTACTCTGCTTTCCACACAGGGCATCGGCCTGTAGTTCCTGACAGGTTGGCTGGTTCAGAGAAGCCTGATATGGTTGCTGCGAAATTTGCAAGACTTTGGCGACGTGTTCTGAGTCGCATGAGTACACAGAGGAAAATAAAAAGGCAGGCATTGCTCAATGGTTTAATAATAGGATGCTTTAAAATGGCTTACTCTTTTTTGGTTATGGACACTCTTCCAGCTGACCAGCCTAACCCATCAAGCTTCACTTAGCTGTTCTGAGGCTTGGGCAGTGATTCTGTGATTCGGTGTTCTATTGCGCCAGAAGCAGTTTAATCCTGCTGGCCACATGACCCAAAAAGCTGTCTGTGGACAAATGCCGGCTCCCTCAACTTGAAGTCAGATGAGCGCCACACCCCATAGCCACCTTTGACTGGACTTAACCATCCAGGGTTCCTTTGCCTTTACTTTTACTAAAAAGTGCACTCTACCTTTGGGAAGGAACACAGAGGGAATATCAGCAGCAGTGCCAGATTTATGTATAGGCTAAGTAGGCTGAAGCCTAGGGCCTCTAAATCTAGGGGGCCTCACCAGCCAGCCCACTCCCCAGTGCCACAGTCTCCCCTCTCCCAAAATTGCAAACCCAAGACTTCATGTGAGGGCAGGACAACCCGGGCCTCTACGTCTAGGGGGCCTCACCAGCTTGCCCTCTCCCCAGTGCCACAGTCTCCCCTCTCCCAAAATTGTAAACCCAAGACTTCATGCAAAGGCAGGGCAACTCAGGCCCAGCAACTATGAGACTCACGGTTAGATAGTGGGGCCCAATTTGAAGCAGTGGAGTGCAACTTGAATATTTTTTGTAGGGTCCCAGTTCACAGACAAAGTCTGCAAAATCTTATAGATATCTAGATTGCCCTGGTGCGGGGGGGGGGGGGGGTAGGAGCGGCACACAGGGCCCAATTTCTCAACCAGTTCTTCCAAAGTCTTCCTAAATTATAAAGCTCCAAAATACAGGCCAAAAAAGAACAGGTCTTGGAAGAGCAAGGCATACAATGGGCACCACCAGTGAAAAGGCCCTGCTCCGTGTAACTTCTGTCCTGTTATTTGATAGGATGCCCACTTGCCCTCCTTCTTGACATGGAATGCTCTCTATTGGGGTCTCCAGGTCCAGTACAAAGACCATAAGAAGGGAGAGCAGAGAGCTTGAAGTTCCCAACAACTGTTAATCAAGCAAGCAAACACACAGTCACCTTGTCACAGTTGGATGCCTATGTCCTAGCCAGGCCTGCCCCCAACCCTGTTTTTGTACAATCTTGTTTGTTCTCAGTAACTCAAATTATATTATCAACATATACAAGCAGAAAAGTTGTTTTCCTTCATTTGCAAGGAATCGTGCAAAACAAAGTGGCACTAAAAAAGAAAAGTTCCAGGGTGGCAACAGAAAGCAAACTAAAAATGCTTTTGCAGTTCATCAAAACTATCCAGCAATATCAATTTATAGGAAAACTGGTGCTATTAACGGTAATCCTTCTTGTTGGTTAATTGGTTTGGCAACTTCCATGCACATGATTTGTGGTGCTAATTATTTCGCCCAAGAGTTAAATGATAACTAACCAGAGGCAGTTACACTTGCAAATAGCAACAAAATATCTGTGAAAGGAGGAGGAACAGGTTTGCAATGAAGTGAGAGCAGTAGTTTTCTTGCTCCAATTAACAAATAAGAAAGCTTTGAGAATTTAAATTCTAGATTAAAATTGATTACGTAATTGAGAAGGGGATTGTAACAAAAACACTGGGGCCTAATTTGAACAGTAGAATGCCTGGTATCTGGTTGGCAATCTCATTGTTTACTTCCACACTGTGGCTGCAGACCAAAGCACTCATCAGGTCAGGAGAGCTATGAGATTCAGGTGAGGGTAAGATGCTTTGTCAATCCTAGCAGGTATATAACAGGACGACCCGGCCTGCGGCCTGTGGATGCCATAAAAAGGTTTACAAAGTTCAATTGCTTTAGAATTGGGCAGAACTTTGCGATCAAGCTCTGTTAACATTGCCAGTCTGGGTACACTTTTGAGAGTCCCTATTATTATAGAATCGTAGAGTTGGAAGGGTCATCAAGTTGCAGGAATCTCAGCTAAAGCATCCAAGACAGATGGCCAGACAACCTCTGCTTCCAATCCTCCCAGGAAGGAGAGTCCATAACCTCCCAAGGGAAACAGTTCTGCTGTTGAACAGCTCTTACTGTCAGAAAGTTTTTTTTTTCGTTTTTTTCGTTGGCGTCTCCTTTTCTTGTACCTTGAAGCCGTTGGTTCCTGATGCTCTTACGGCCTTGTGTCCATTTAAATTAAAATTGTGCATCCTTTGCACACATGGAAACGAACTCATCTCAAAGAAACTGTATAATATTTGATAGCATAATTAGAGCTAATGAGACTATCTCCATTTCATATTTGACTTATTATGCCAACTCATTGCTACCAATCGTTGGTTTATAGAAAGACATTATTTGTGCTATCTAAAGGAGGGTTTCTTTTAAAAAGGATATTTAAGCATAGAATTGCAGGTTTCTAAGACAGGAACTCACGTGAAATAATAATCTGCTGTCTCGATATTGGCTTTAACGTAGCTAATGAGATTTCCTGCATTAATATAATTGGCTATAAAATTAGACTGCATCTCAGTGAACGCTTTAAGTTCACCAGCACAAAACTTCCCACTGGATTATTATTTGCAGGCTTGTCAATCAGGTGCTCACCGTTCCTTTAAAGTTTAAGCCTTATTAACCTACACACTGGATTTGACTGATGATAGGCCATAACAAACAAAGAGAGCCCACTCTCCAGTTCCAAATCCTGTCATCCCAGTTCAGAGGGTCTCCACAAACCCCTCTGGAAGAGATGAAAGGATCACTCAAATGTCTGATTATTCAGACATACAAGCTATGAGGGGACATTGTGTTGTTGTTTTTTGTTATTAAAAAAAAAGGTTTGCAGAGTTCCCTGAGGAATGAAATACATCTCCTTTGGGGTGGGGTGGGGGTGTAATTGCTCTGTATGAATTGCAGCACAAAGCTAGCCTTGGTGGGGTTTTTTGTTTTTTTTTTAGCTTTGGTCTTCAGGGACAGTGTCAAATGCACGCTGGGAACACCATATGCAAGATCTGGATTTAACACACGATTGGCAAAAGCAGCAAAATTCAAATTGCACCATGCCAAGGTTGCCCAGATACGGGTAGAAAGCCAGAAGGCTTTCAGCTAGTTTATCAGCTACGTTAGAGAATCTCCAGAAGTTTTGTTATTAAGTCCAAACCAAGTTTTATCTGGCTACTCTGAAGATGCATATATACATTGCTATATGTGGCTTTGTGCAGTGCATGTGAGCCTTGGATCCAGATGTTCAATCACTGGATTCCTGGCATTCCCTCCCACCAATCCAGTAGGCTGAGAGACATAGCATCTTCCATTTATACGCCTGATTCTAATTGGATCTCTTTTGGCTTCCCACAGAAGCACCTGAAGTCTCTGTGCATCCTGCTTCAGAGAAGACATCACTTTAAAGATAAAGAACCATAGAATCATAGAATCATAGAGTTGGAAGGGACCCCAATGGTCATCTAGTCCAACCACCTGCGATGCAGGAATCACAACTAAAGCATCCATGACAAATGTCCATCCAACCTCTGTTTAAAAACCTCCAAGGAAGGAGAGTCCACCACCTCTCATGGGTGCCGAACAACTCTTACTGTCAAAAAGTCATCGTCCCCCCCGAAAGTTTAGTCGGAATCTCCTTTCTTGTAACTTGAAGCCATTGGTTCAAGTCCTACCCTCGAGAGCAGGAGAAACCAAGCTTGTTCCCTCTTCCCTGTGACAGCCCTTGAAGATGGCTGTCATATCTCCTTTCCTTCTCCTCTTTTCCTTGTATAGACCGACAGTGTATTTTAGTATCACGGCTCCCTTTGGCCCATGTTGATGTTCTAAGTGTGAAAGCATTCATAGATTCCTGTAACCACAGACCTTTTAACCATAGGCACATGTGTTTCACGAAGGCAGTTGTTTTGACCAACTCCATGACAGCCCTTAAGATATTTGAAGATGGCTATCATAACTCTTCTCAGTCTCCTGTTTTCCAGGCTAAACATACCCAGCTCCTTCGAGCATTCCTTGTAAGGCTTAGTTTCCAGACCATGAGTAAGCAAACTAAGGCCCAGGGGCCGGATCCAGCCCAATCACCTTCTAAATCTGCCCCGCGGACGGTCTAGGAATCAGCGTGCTTTTACATGAGTAGAATGTGTGCTTTTATTTAAAATGCATCTCTGGGTTATCTGTGGGGCATAGGAATTCATTCTACCACCCCCCCCCCAAAAAAATATAGTCTGCCCCCCCCCACAAGGTCTGATGGACGGTATGCTGGCCCCTGTTCCAGAGCAAGGGCTTTGAAACTGCTTATCCACAGTTAGCACCACCTCCTAGACTAAGCAGTCACATAGGTTCACCAGATCATAGTCTTCCCCACTATGGTGAAAGGCATTGCATCTCTATTTTAAATTATGACAATTATTTCTGTATTTGTGTCTATGCCTATAAATCAATACATGCAAATTTTATGCAAACCTGTTTCTTTTAAAAAAAAAGTGATGAATCTTGTCCTTTTTGTTGATATGTATGTGGCTAAGGTGGCAGGTAGCAGGTCCAACATTGGGATACATTGTGGTCCTGCCATGTGGTCATGATATGATAGCCATCTTCAAATATGTCAAGGACTGTCACATGGAAGAGGGAGAGAGCTTGTTTCCTCCTGCTCTGGAGGGTAGGACCCAAACCAATGGCTACAAGTTATAAGAAAGGAGAACCTGACTAAACATCAGGAAGAACTTTCTGACGGTAAGAGCTTTTCAACCTCAGGAGGTGGTGGACTTTACTTCCTTGGAGGTTTTTAAGCAGAGGTTGGATGGCCATCTGTCATGGATTCTATCACTTGGGAAGACAGGCGAACTAATACCACTTTACTGGAAGAAGCAAAGATCACCAGTGTTGAAGCAATGATTCTTCAACATCAACTTTGTTGGGCTGGTCATGTTGTTCGGATGCCTGATTATTGTTTTCCAAAGCAACTACTCTATTCCAAACTTAAAAATGGAAAGCGTAATGCTGGTGGTCAACAAAAGAGGTTTAAAGACTGTCTCAAGGCAAATCTTTAAAAATGTAGTATAAACAACAACAATTGTGAAACACTTGCCTGGGAGCGCTCCAATTGGAGAACAGCCTTTACCAAAGGTGTCATGGGCTTTGAGGACACTCAAACTCAGGACGCAAGGGAGAAACGTGCTAAGAGGAAGGCACGCTTGGCAAATTCACACCGTGATCAAATCCTTCCTGGAACCCAATGTCCCCACTGTGGAAGGACGTGTGGATCCAGAATTGGCCTCCACAGTCAGTTACGGACTCATTGTTAAAACCGTGTTTATGGAAGACAATCTTACTTGGCTACGAGTGGAAGAAGAAGAAGAAGAAGAAGAAGAAGAAGAAGAAGAAGAAGAAGAAGAAGAAGAAGAAGAAGAAGTTGAGATTCCAGGGGTTGGACTAGATAACCCTGGGGATCCCTTCCAACTCTATGATTCGATGAAGATGATGATGATGATGATGATGATGATGATGATGATTTATTTATACTCCGCCCATCTGGATGAGTTTCCCCAGCCACTCTGGGCAGCTCCCAATCGAGTGTTAAAAACAATACAGCATTAAATATTAAAAACTTCCCTAAACAGGGCTGCCTTCAGATGTCTTTTTAAAATAGGATAGCTGCTTATTTCCTTGACAACAGATGGGAGGGCGTTCCAAAGGGTGGGCGCCACTACCGAGAAGGCCCTCTGTCTGGTTCCCTGTAACCTCACTTCTCGCAATGAGGGAACCGCCAGAAGGCCCTCGGTGCTGGATCTCAGTGTCCGGGCTGAACGATGGGGGTGGAGATGCTCCTCCAGGTATACAGGACCGAGGCCGTTTAGGGCTTTAAAGGTCAGCACCAACACTTTGAATTGTGTCATGATCAGAAGAACCCATTGCTAGCCCAGCCCTTCCAATTCATTGGGATTTCCTCTGTTTGGCAATACATCACCCTAATTTCAAGATTCTTGGACCACGATTAAAGACTCCTTTAAAAAATCAGGAAGAAAATTAACTTCATATTAAAATACCTTTTAAAAGTAACATTGCTTTTATCCAAACGGTAGCTGCCCAAGAGGCATCCTAAGAAAGGTAGTATGGGGGAAACGATCTTTCACAGGACACAACATACAAAGCTTGTGTTGTTGAAAGGCAAAGGGTGTAATCAGCTAAGGAATGCCTGAGAAAAGACCAAGGGCAGCAGATACCCAAACCTTGAACTTCCCTTGCTCCACTGCATTTTTCACATGCCTCCAAAGGAAAGAGGCCACCAAGGGAACTTATTAACTTTTAACTTAATTAGGTACATGGGCATAGCCGGGGGGGGGCAGCTGCCCCCCCCATCAATAAAAATTTGTAAAAATACATAGCAAACTGAGGTTCTGCCCTCCCCCAACAAAAGGTCTGCTCTTCCAACAAAGATTCTGGCTACGCCCATGATTAGATAGACGCCAAATATCAATGCCTTACCCTAAAATAGGCTGCTCCTTAGTTCTTCCCCCCCCCCCCCAAAGATTCTTCAGATTTAGAAGAGGAAAAGGAAACCTCTAAAGCACTGTAACTCTAGCGGGGATTTTCCAAAGAGGTAATACGAACCCCTTATCTTTTCAATTTAGATCAGGACATTGTTTGTGGGGAAACTCCCATAAAGAGATTGGCCTGCAGATGCATTGGGAAGAATAATTATTTCAGTCTACAGAGGCACCGTTGTATTATTCTTTTGATTCCTTTCTAAGGTGAGGTGAGGTAAATAAATAACTAAAAAGATAGGAGTAAACCCCAGAACCTTATGGGGCTCAGCTACACACCTGCAAATAAAACGTTTTACGTGGGTTGTAAAGTGCAATGTACAAATGTGACACTAGATGGCGAGAGCGAGCTATGCCAAAATCAATGTATTTTTCAAAAAATGTTTTTTTTTTTTTAAAAAAGCATTTTCATAGCATTTTTTAATATGTATGTAGATTCCACTGAAGTGTCTCTTGTGAAAAGATGTTGGCACAACAATAGATCGGGAAGCTGCAGCGGACAGCAGCAGTGCAATTTCCAAGGCAGAATCACACTGAACCCCAAAAGCAGAGGACAAATTAAGCTGCTCCTGTTATAGAACCTCTTATTCCAGTGCTCTGCACCATGGATGGGGAATGTGTGTCCCTCGAGATGTTGTCGGACTCCATCTCTCACCAGCCCCAGCCAGCATGGCCAAAAGTCATTTGAAGGGCCCCACATCATACACCCCTCTTCTACACAGTCAGTTCTCAAAATCTGGAAGTTTTGAAACAGGAACTTGTTTTCCCTTCCTGATGATGTGAGCACAGACACACTGGATTCAAAACAGCCCTTGGGTGTAATGTAGAGGTAGCAACGCTGCCATCACAGACCCTCCAAGTGTTCCCTATTTCCCAGGGTCAGTCCCGTTTCTGATTTGATCCAGGAATGTCCCACTTTTATTAGGATGTCTCTATTTTCATTGGAGAAATGTTGGAGGGTATGGAGTTATGTGAGTCCCAAGCCAAGGAGATAAGTAACACTAGACAACCTTTAGATAGGGCTGCCATACATCTGGACATACGCAGGATTCGCCCAATGGGAACAGCGCCCAGGTGGAAATCACTGAAATGTCTGGGAAAATCTGGACGTATGGCACCCATATCAGAAGTGGCGATAAAATAGCTCTAAAACCTCAATTTTTGTGATTTTGATCAACAACTTTGCCTTAAAAAGCTCAACAACTTCTGTGTCCGGATTTTCACTTTCTGAAATATGGCACCTTTAGAAGACTTCTGAAGGTAACCCTGTATAGGGAAGTTTATTATAGGGACCTGTAATTTGCTCCACCTGTGATTTGGATACTGGAAAAAATGTGTACGCGTGCCAATATAGATGCATACTGCCAGCTGAATATATACTGTAGTATCTCTGTCTCCCTAAAACTGTCACTTGCTGCATTTGCAGAGCATCAGACTGAGGGCAAAACAGACCTACCCAGCTCTCTCACACAGGACTCTCACAAAGCGTGTGTCTCTCTGCACCAAAGGTAATAGAAAACCCCGTACTCCAGTTATGCCAGGCATTTTGCTGGCTTTTTTTAAATGTAAACAAGCAAGTCAGTGCCTTTTTAAATTCAGTATGGTTAAGGAGGCAAATCTGGGGCAGATTCAGCTGCTCTGCATCCTATCGAAATTTACACAGCCTGAAAGAATTGTGTTGTCCTTCAGTGGGAAGGTAGTGCTTTCACTGTATTTATGGCAAGGCTCTACTGGGGAGCATAGTTAAGTGAATGATTCCCAGAAAGTTAGTCATAAAGATAAAACTGTAATTCATTTCCTCTGGAATTGGTCAGCTCCAGATTCAAAAAGAACTCTCTCCCTCTTTTCCTTTAGTTCCGCCAGATGTCCCTTTTTTATGTGAATGTCTCATCTTACTTCGGAATATTTCACTGTTGAACTGCCCGAGCAACGAACGTCACACTTTCCTCATTCTTGTGGTACTGATCTGCTGAGCTCTTGCTTTACTTCCTACATCCTAAGAAATGCAGAAGCCATGGATCTCTAAATGTTGCGGACTGCAACTCCAATCACCCATGACCAGTGGGCTGATGGGAGTTGGAGTTGAGCAACAACTGGAAGGCTACAGATTATCCGAGTCTTGTGGATAATTTGACTTCTACTCTGTTCATGATGGCTACTCCTTACCCTTTACCTTGGAATCTGTTGGCAAATATTTGCAGCTTGGTGTCAGATTAAAGATTATATCATATACTATAAATAGTTAGCTAGGCAAAGCACTTTGCCTGTAGAATATCAACAATCTTTAAACCATGTAAGGTGGTTTAATATTGTGATCCTCAGATGAAGCTCACCTACATGTGTTTATGGCCGAGATGAGATTTAGATCAGGAAATCTCTGGCGCACTCTTCAGTCTCTTACCATCTACACTTCCACCGTAAGAAATGTTTCAGTCTGGAATATTCTCCCAATAAATATTTGGGAAGCTCCATTTGTTGTGATGGGGTGTGTGTGGCCAGAGTGAGGCTGGTGCCTGGGAGAGGGGCAGAGTTGGAGAATTTGGGGAACTGAATCTGAAAGACGAATACCTTGTGGGGACTGAATTGGGAAGGATTGGAATATGGAAAGGTTCATCTTAAAATCTAAGATAAAATATATTAGGAAGCCCTTGTACATCCTAATATAGCTGGCAACCTGTAGGTGCAGTAAAGGACATGGAGATCTTGCCCACATCAAAGTAAGAGTCCAATGCCAGTTGTGAGAGCGGGTGGTGCTATCATCTAAACCACTGAGCCCTCTTGGGCTTGCTGATCAGAAGGTCGGAGGTTCGAATCCACACGACAGAGTGAGCTCCCGTTGCTCTGTCCCAGCTTTTGCCAACCTAGCAGTTCAAAAGCATACCAGTGCAAGTAGATAAATAGGTACCATTGTGGCAGGAAGGTAAACAGTGTTTTCGTGTGCTCTGACACTCGTCACGGTGTCCCATTGCACCAGAAACGGTTTAGTCATGCTGGCCACATGACCCAAAAAGCTCTTTGTAGACAAACGCCAGCTCCCTCAGCCTGAAAGTGAGATGAGCGCCACAATCCCATAGTTGCCTTTGACTGGACTTACCGTAACTGTCCAGGTGTCCTTTACCTTTTTTTACCTTTTACCCAATGCCAGTCTGGATGGCTTCTGTATGTGGAACCTGGTGGAGCAGGGATAGAGATCTTGTCTTCAGGCAACAGTTTTGGCTGTATGCTTCAAAATGTCTTCTAAAAACTCAATTGTTTGACCCAGGCCTATTTGGATGCTTGAGAGTGTTATATTCTCTTGGATGCTTGAGCATGGTGCTGATTTGCTGCTCTAAATTTTGGGTTTGAATTCTGGCCTTTATTTGCATTGTTTCATTGTATTTACTGCACAGTATATTTAAAATTATTTTATAGCTTCTGTAAACTATTTGTGGATTTTTGCCCCAAACTTCAGACGGGATATAAAATTTCCAAATCATTCAGAGTATGGTCTTCGGTTGAGTGCTGGACACCAAGAGTTCTCATTTCTCGATGCCTTGAGAAAATTAGGTCTGAAATATTTAATTCTGCGGCCGCAAAACATTACTTTCAACTCAACAGGTATCTTTCTAGGCTGCTTCTATCAGGAAAATCCAATACGAACATACAGATCAGAAAAGCTCGGCTCATGTCATTTTATATTCACTTCTGAAGTGGTAGAATAAATTCAGTCCTTGCTGATGACCTGGAAATGAAAACAGTTTCCTTCATGCCATGAGTTCTTCCTTGTGGCATTACTTGCAAGCAGCTCAAAATAGTTTTCCTCTCCTATTTGCACAAGACAAGAGCTTTGGCTTTCGGGATTAAGTGAACAGTTGTCTCTTGTCTTCCCGAAAACAATATTTCCTTGCTCATTGGAAACATAATGGCATTGGCTGTTCATACCATCCTCCAATTTCACTTATTTCTCTCCCCGCCCCCTCCATCTGTGTAATTCTCCCCTCCAACTATTCTTGGCTAAAAGGAAAAGAAAGATTGCTCCTCTAATCAGGTCCTGCCTTCTCTTTGTATTGGAATTCTTCATCATATGGCACTAATTCAGGCCTGTAATGTGAATAAGGTTTGGTATTTATCATACCTGCTCTAAAAGGAAGTGCCTTTAAAAGGGAAAGCATCGAGAAATTCCCTGCCCTTCACTTTCTCCTCAACCTTTGACCTTTTAATCAGTAGCTGTAACCTGAGGAGATCGCACAATGGAAAGTTAATTATGAGGTCATGAAGATGAAAGAGTCGAACTTGCATTTCCAAAGGTACTTTGCTTTAAAATTATCCGTGATTTACCTGCATGAAAGGAAAGGAAGTTCCAAAAGATTATTCTAATTGGGGCAGACTTTTCAAATCATTCAAATGCCAGCATTTCCAAATGGGGAGGCAATCTTTTCAAACAGCTCATTGGGTAATTCCCTAGGAACAAGGGAATGGGAGGCAGCCTTTTAATTTACCTAGGTGACCCGATCTATGTATATATACATGCTCACGGTGAGATATGAAAAAGGACACGAGGTCATGCACTTCCTAAGATCTGGTTCTCAGGCAGCTACAGATGACGTTCATCACTCTAGCCAGAACCAAAAGGCATTTCTGTTTTAAAGCTAAGTCTTTGGGACTATAGAGGCATGGACATGTCAGTTTCAGAAATTATCATTAATACCTGCTCTTCCCCACGAGGTCTGAGGGAAGGTTACAACAATTTAAAAACACAACAATTTAGATTCAACTAATTACAGTATTCCTGTCAGCGGAAGCCCTGGTCAAAGACTTCTACTGTGCAATATGGCCTCCCTCACCCCACCCCCATCCCTGCCACCCACAAATGGGCTCGGTGGTGGTGGTAGAACCCCAGAAGAACAGCATGTGGGGGGGAGAGGGGGAACTGTTCCTGTTAAGGACAGTACAGCCGTACCTCAGAAGTCAAACACAATCCATTCCAGAAGTCCATTTGACTTCCCAAACGTTCAATTTCCAAAGCGCGGCTTCTGATGGCTGCAGCAAGCTCCTGAAGCCAATCGGAAGCTGTGGAAGCCCCGTTGGATGTTCAGCTTCCAAAAGAACATTCAAAAACCGGAACACTCATTTCCAGTTTTTGATCGTTCGGGAGCCAGAACGTTCGACTCCCAAGGCGTTCGGGAGCTGAGGTACGACTGTAATTTAATGCTTGTACGCATTACTATTTTATTGGATTATGGTGTCTTTCATATGCTATCCGATGGGGGGGGGGGAAACCACACTTATTCATTAAAGTGTTTCCCAAGTGAGCAACAAGCTCCCTTATTGCTGTCTTTGACGCACACCTACAAAATCGCCGAATTTCTACTTTTTGTTTCTCCATCTTTGAACGGCTTCCCCCTGCGTGTAATAACCCTGCTCTTCTGTATATTCCCTCATGCAAGTAACGGACATGTGGGATATACTCTGTGTAACATCAGCAGTGGCACAACTCCAGATCTGAATATCTGCGTGACAGGTGCTGAGGTCCATGTTTGACAGATGGTCAGCAGAAGCCCCCCCCCCCCCCGCACGCCTTTTTTTGTCTTCCAGAGCAATTGCCTAGACATGGAGATTAGAGCTCTAATCTTCTCCACTGTTCAGAGTGAAGATCGATGAGAATTACAATAAAGGCTAGTTCCAGATTTCTTTTTCAATTGAGCTTTTTTTTTTTTAAAACTACCAGAAATTCTATGATACTAGGAATCGAACTGATCAAATCCTCCCATTAGATAGAACTGATATTTCTTAGCTTCTGCCCAGTCTGGAAGTGCTCAGCAGAGCTATACAATATAGTCCACCATTCAGTTGGTTAGAGCGTGTTGCTGATAACTCCAGGGTTGTAGGTTCGATCCCCGGATGGGACAGCTGTATATTCCTGCATTGCAGGGGGCTGAACTAGATGACCGTCAGGTTCCCTTCCCAACTCTACAATTCTGTGATTCAGCTATATCTTTCTAACATCTATTTTTTACAGCAAATGTCCAAATTTGTTGACATTCATGTGTGACAAATGGATTTTGTCAATGTCTGGAAAACAGTGATATCCCCTTACCCTACCTCATACCCCTTTGGCCTTCATCCAAAATCTAAATCAAAATTTTAGCAACCTGCTCAGTAAATGTCCATCTTTGGCACATCGTGAACCTGGATAGTTTGTTCTAGGAAAGACAGAGAAAGGCAAGTACAGGTTTGACTCTTTTTGTTGTAGTTACAGGTAGGTAGCCCTGTTGGTCTGCCATGCTCATGAAAGTTCATACCAAGACCAAACTTAGTTGGTCTCTAAGGTGCCGCTGGAAGGAATTTTTTTAATTTTTAATTTTCTTTTTGTTGTTGTCATGTGTTGTTGTTGTTCAGTCGTTCAGTCGTGTCCGACTCTTCGTGACCCCATGGACCAGAGTACGCCAGGCACGCCTATCCTGCACTGTCTCTCGCAGTTTGGCCAAACTCATGTTAGTAGCTTCAAGAACACTGTCCAACCATGCAGTTTGGCCAAACTCATGTTAGTAGCTTCAAGAACACTGTCCAACCAGTGTTGTCATGTAGGCATCCTGTATCAGCAAAGGTCTGTTTCATGAATGCTTTACATGGTGTTTTGCGTCAAAACGTCTTGGAGCTTTCGTAGGTTTTAATGCATTTCCCCACCCCACCCTGATTTTTTTGTTTGTGCATCCCCCCCCCAATGAATGTTTTCCCCTCCTGCGTTGCTATTTTCCCCACAGGCAGTTTTTGTTATCTGTGTGACGTCCAGTTTTATCTTTCAGAGTTTGCATGGCAACTTTCAGTGGTTTTGTTTGACTCGCTCTTGCCATCGGGACTGTAGGAGATTTTTAAGCATGTTGTTTCCTGCGCCGGGCTACAGTCTTTGCCAGTCCTGGGACAAGCATTCTATAATGACAGTCGCTCAGCTGTTGCCTGGGAGACCAGGCCGATTGGCGCCATACAGCTTGGCCTCTTCAATCCCTTGCCAGGCATTGTGGCATAAGGAAGCTGTTCAGTTCTCAAACCTTGATGGAATAAATCCTGGAGCCAGTCTTGGGGACATTTCTTCGCTGAGACATTCAGGCTCAAGAGAGCTGTCACCGTAGCTTTCAGAACGAAGGGGTTCAAGCACTCTTTCATCAATACATCAGATCTAAAGGAACCTTTGACAGTCGACTGTCAATCGTAATCAGCGACAAGGGGTGTAGCGAATATGACATTTTGCCAACAACAACAGCAAAAAGCGAATCTTGCACAAAAGAGCTCAATTTATACACAAAGAGCAACATTTATGGGTGTTCTTGTTATTATGGGTCCCTATTTTCATTGGAGAAGTGTTGGACGGCATGTACTATGTAAGAGCCTAGCTAACAAATAATTATGGCAATAGGTAAAGGTAAAGGGACCCCTGACCGTTAGGTCCAGTCGTGGACGACTCTGGGGTTGCGGTGCTCATCTCGCTTTATTGGCCGAGGGAGCCGGCGTACAGCTTCCGGGTCATGTGGCCAGCATGACTAAGCCACTTCTGGCGAACCAGAGCAGTGCTCGGAAATGCAGTTTACCTTCCCGCAGGAGCGGTACCTATTTATCTACTTGCACTTGACGTGCTTTCAAACTGCTAGGTGGGCAGGAGCTGGGACCGAGTAACAGGAGCTCACCCCATTGCGAGGATTCGAACTGCTGACCTTCTGATTGGGAAGCCCGAGGCTCTGTGGTTTAGCCCACAGTGTTTAAACCCACAATAGTCACATGGCAATTGGTGGAATTTTTGGTGGATTTTTTTGTTTAATACATAATATACTATTACCACTGCTTTGGGGTATTTATACAATTATATCCATTTGGGTCTGCCAGTCGAAATCAACTGATTTGGAGATGTTCCATATTAAAATGGAACATATTTAAAACAAAATTTTAAAAATCAATCATGCAAGCAAATCATAGGCCTATTGGGTCTTTCTCCATGCTTGGGGACTGCAGGGTCTGTGAAAATGCCCCTGCTTTGTAAAGACCAAGTCTTTACTATTACCTACTTGCCTGGAATTGAAACTGGAATTTTCTGCATGCAAAGCAGAGCTCTATCTGCTGGGCTCTCCTCTTTCCTTCTCCTCACACCTCAGCCTGTCTCCCCATGTCAGGTGATACACTGGTGCAATAAAGAAGAGGCGAGAAGAGATCTGTAAGAATGTCTCAACACATACAAATGGCAGATTGCCCCTTCTGAGGAAGTGGTTTTTTGTTTTGTTTTGTTTTGCATCACATTATCAGTCTTGTGTGAATTGGCCCTAAATCTTTCATAGGCACCTTGGTGTCTGCTGTGCTTGCAGAGGAGCAGAGGACAGTGAATGCCAGCTAGTTATAGCAGTGCACATTAATGAAGACCACCAAAGCTAGTAGGAAACAAACCTGGATGGATGAAAGAGGCTGGAAGGGGTTTTAAAAATACTCATTGATAAAACTTCATTGCTTAATAGCAGAACGGAGCAATCTACAGCAGTGCTATTGAGTGAATCATGTCAGAAATCATATTTCTCATATATCTAGGATCTGTATGTTCCATAAACAATCATGTGGTACAACCTCTCTACTTAACTATTTCAGAAATGTATGATTTAAAACTTTCTTTCCCACATGCAACATCCCATATGCAGAAATCTAGCATTTCAGGCTGAAGGATTCTCCTTTATAACATAACAAAACAAAACAAAACAAAACAAAACACAATGGAAAGAAGACTGCAGGCTTGCGGAATCTATTACTGTATTTTTACCAGAACTTTATGGTGCACCAACCAGAGCCAAACCTAAAATGGTGGCTCAGGCGGTGGTGCTGTTTTCTGATTGCACTCCATGAAACATACTCTGGAATAATCTGCATATAGACAGAAACCCAGGAGAACCTCTGCCAATCAGTGTAGAAGATGCTGAGCTAGATGGGCCAATAGCCTGACTTGATGTAAAGCTCATTCCTTTATAATTTTATACTTTTGAGTATGGCTGCATAGGGTTGTGCTGTGGGTTGTTGCAGATAATGAATTCTGATGCAAGACTCCACATTTTAGAGTCTCAAACTAGCCAGCAGAACTGCACAAAGACCTGATCGATATGACATATTGTAGAAGTGAGGAACACTGAAGCTGTGAAATAAGGAGATTAGCAAAAGACCAACCATGGCGAAGGTTTGTTATTTTAAAATATATACCTGTATATACATACACTTGCAATTTTACTTGCTTTTGTTAACTGTCAGAGCTTGGAAACCTTTACCAATCTACTCTCAATCATCCACAGTCTAACGGCAGATCTTGATCAGTTTTCTGCTTGCTCCTCTCCCAGTGCATAACCCAAAGTGACGAAATGTCTTGTACTCACAACATTGCACGATCAAAAGGAAACAGGAAACACTGAAGACACTCCCATCGTGTGATTTCTGGTCCGGTTGTTCTGATACAAGGATTTCTATTAAAGTTTGAAAAGGAAAGAAAACAAAAAGAATCCCGAAAGTTTATTCAGAGCCAAGTAAGCATGAATGAGCAATAGCTGAGTTTATGAACTATCCAGATTATGCATCGCTGTGAACAGAACCCAGTCTCTCTAAGTTTTGCATAGAACTTAGTACAGTGCTCAGTAACCTACCAGGCTTAAAGTGCTATTCCTTCAAGGTAATTCCGCAGATATACCTTTCACAAAACACACTCCACATTTGCCAGCAACCATTCAAGTTAAAGGAACACAAGAAATGTTAGACGCAGCTTTATTATACTGTTAATCCTCGCTCGAAGGCTTCCTCAGTTGTTCAAGGGGTTGTACTGAGGCTGATGATAAAGTAATTTGCCATGGGTCTTAAGTTCATGTTATCTTTTCTTATCAGCCTCGGGGTAGATCAGGAGGGGCAGCGAGGAGTGAATTAAAAACATCTGAGCAACCAGAGTGGCCCTAGGTAATTCGCATTGGACTGCAGAGTGTCGCTTTTTCAACCCACTTCCCCTGAAACAGATCATTTAATGGTTCATTTAAGGAGTCAAACAATTCAATTTCTTTCGCCTGTCTAATGATAAGATAATGTATCACATCCAGGTTGCACGTCCCTTTTGGTGCTTACATTCCCTTCCTTAGATAGATGACATATTCAGAAAAGAGAGATGTGGAGCTTGTTGCATGCCGCGGCAGAGCAAGCTGATCAGGCACCTAGGACGGAGTGTGAGCCCTGTGCCCAAGGGTGGGGCCAGCTGGGGCAGGACGCTCCGTGGGGCCTCTAAGGATTCTGCTTGCCTTCTTCCACTCAGCTGCCCTACAGCTGAGGGAGGGGCAGCAGGCGGACCATTTGCAGCACGCCCAAACCACCATGGGCGCCCAAGCCACTGCATCACTCCCAGGAAGACGCGTGGCTTGGGCCCTGCGGTGAATGCCACCCAGCATTTTGTCACCCCCCTCAGTGGTGACACCCAGGGCGGCCCACCCCACCCCCTTTCCTCTGCCTCTGGTTGCATGCAAACCAACAGTAGACCCGATATCTCCTTCATCCCGCAATCCAAATAGAATCATTCTTAGGACGCCTGCAAGAGCGAGCAGTACTGTACTCGGAAATAAACCTTTAAAAGCTTCCACGCGGATAGTCGTTACAAATATCGGTTACCACGATGCCTTTGGGCTCTCTTGCAAGCAAGGATTGCTGAGTGGCATCAATAATCCTTGATCGAAACACGTGAATTTAAAGTCACACCCACAACACACATCAAAAGCACTCTTATCCCAATCCAGCAGTCATTGCTTCCTCCAAAGAATCCTGGGAAGAGGGGTTTGTTAAGGGTGCTGAGCGGTGCTTTATCTGAAAGAAAAAGGAGAGAGGTGCCTGTACGCACAATATAATGTGAGAAACTGATACCAGTTACATAGAAATGAGGTTGAGGCAGAAGTGAGCAGATAGCCCAGGCCCCTTACTGCTTCAATGATGGACTCTTCACATTATAGGATGCTCAGAAAACAAGGGCACTTCGTACATGTAAAACAAGGAGACAAAACAAGCCGCCATCAACTCTGCTCCACCTTGGAAGGCTCAGCCATAGGTGTGCAGAGGCTATGCTAAAATACACTCTCACTTTTCCCAGGGCAATGATGAGGCCTAACATGTCTCACCAATGAACATTAAAGGTGAGCTGTAGAGAGTATCCCAGAATCCTCTGCAATGTGTTGAGATTCTGTAGCAGACACCCTGGGATTTCCCAAAGTTCAACAACATTGGGATTTGCCTTAAAAAAGTTCAACCATTTTGGGCTCTTCCTTTAAAAACTCATCAATTTTGGTGGTTTTCGGGGTGATTTTACATTTGAATATAGCAACCCTACAAGTCACTGGCTGAGGTATCAGTGTCCAAGGTAGATAGAGAACTAAATAAAGTGGCATATATTTTGGATACTGAATGCAACAAACACTTAACAGCTAAATGGCTTCATTTATATGAAACTGTGTGACCAAAAAAAACAGAAAAAAGAAAAAAGAAATATGGATTGCTCAGCTATATATCACCATAAGACACTTTTATGTATTTAATTAATAGCAGGCGCAACTTTTTCTTCACAGCCGATCATTTCAAACACACACACACACACACACACACACACCCCTAAGTTGCCTTTCAACTTGCGTTCGTCAACAAATCCTTCTTTTCAGAGCCTCATAGCTGATATGTTCTCTGGAGCAACGCCAGCGAGATGTTAAAGATTGGCGTGACTAGCTACTGTCATTTTTACCAAGACAATGGGATTTGAGCGAAAGGGGGTGAGAGTTCTCCATGCAGAATTTAGCCACTTAATCCAGTCTTGCGGGCTGGCACGATATCAACAAAAGAAAAGAAACCAAATTACCCAGCTCTGCTTTTTTGGCAGATTTAGCCACTGTCAGCAGGCCAGGAGTTAATTCCCTCATATTCCTTGTTTGCCACCAACTCCAGCAGGCCTTGCTGAGCCAGGTTTCCTGTGTAAATCTGTCAACTGCAATGATGCACAGCGTGAATTGCTACAGAAAGGACATGCAAAGAGTGTGGTCTTTTCTCTAAATCAAGTGCCTAGAAGTCAGAGCCTGGCATAGGGATTCCGGTCTCCTTCCCCTGCATCCTGACGGATGATTTTGATATGAGATGAAAGGAATTCATGTCCCTCCGCACCCACCCTCAAGTCTCGCCTCTTCCCCACCCACGCCCCTTTGCCCCAAAATGCAAATTCTTGCCAATAATTGAAGATCGCTCTGAAGATTGTTGTTATATTCGGCTCTCTGTGTGGGAGCCTCTATCCCTTCTGGCAAATGACAGAAACTTCCAGCTGTTCAGCATCTTGCTGAGAGAGAGCACTGTTGCAAGGTATGGTATGTTAATAAGGCAGCTGACGAAGTCAGGCATCAGGGAAAAAAACCCCGGCACCAGGGAGACCGAAATGTGGCATCAATTTGATCCGCCAAAAACAGCTCTTTGACTGGTCGCCATGCAAGACGCATTAATATAGGTCCAAAACCTGAGCTCCCGGGTGATGATGTGACATATGGGGGGGAAACGGCAACATTGCTAGCATGTTAAATATATCCTCCCAGAACTGAAAAGGCAACAGCAGCGTGGCGGGAGGGAATGATCAGTATGCAAAATGTTTCAAAAGGTGGCTTTTCAATGAGGAATGATCCAGCCAAGGGAAGGAATTCAAACCGCCAAGTATTTCAATGGGGCAGCGAGTGACGCTTAAAGGTGGAGCGACAAATCGTGGCAGAGAAACACATTTGTTAACGGCAATGGAGAATGCAAGCTGTTTGCAGGGATCACTGGCAGGTGGGCGTGTGCCTTGTAATGTGCCTTCCTGCGCGTCATCTTCCCAGGTGAAATCAATGGGACTTGGCATTTCAATGGGGGTGTTTAGCTTTTGCTGGATAGTGTCCGTGGTTTGCTTGGGGAAATGACTCTCACCAGTTAGCTTAGAAAAGAAAAAGGATTACTTTTGCTTTATTTCTTTATTAATTTGGACTATTTTGTCCCCTCGGTACCGACTCCTGATTTAATCATATGGATTACAGAGGACCCCATTTCCTGTGTGCATTGGAAATGTCAGTCTGGAAAATGGTTTTGGCTTGCTCTTTGGAACCATCGAATCTCCAGCACTTCCAAACCGCAGCCCCGCTTCTGTCTTTCCGAATGAATGGCTCACCATTTCATAGGGTCCAATGCAGTGCATCCTCTCCTATCCTGGAGACCTCGTATTCCTTCTCAGATCTCAGCAAAGGCAGGGGTAGACAAGCTGGTGCCCATCATCTACAACTCCAACTCCCATCATCCCTGACCACTGGCCATGTTGTCTGGAGTTTTGTTTTTAACGTTTTGTATTAAGGCTGTCAGTTATATGGAGATGACAAAACAAACCATTCCGTCAATTTATTTATTCAGTATTTTTGCTGCTTTACTTTTTGAAATGAAGTTTTCATTGCCAATACAGTAAAAAAAAAAAAAGAGTTTTAATTGAAGATTTTATTGTGTTACAAAATAAGCAATGGAAAGTACGTATAGCATCTCCACTTTCAATTCATAGTCTTTTTCAGGTTTTTTAGGGTTGTTGTTTTTTTAGGTTCTTTTCATGTTGACTGGAGTTGATGGGAATTAAAGTCCAAAACTGCACGGCTACCCCCAAGCTAAAGGAATGAAGGCTTAGTAAGACTATTGAATATATTGAATTGGCAGTATTATTGGAAAAAATTAAAGAGAATCCCAGAAGTAAAGTTGTAAATGAGTGGGATAGCTTTCTAAGCTACTTAAAAGAGAGGTGTGATATGAACAGGTTATACATGATATAACAGCTCTTGTGGTCTAATTTTTAATGATAAGTGAAGAGTTAACATATAAGTTTAAGGTAACATACAAGTGGATATATTACAGGCAACCTTAATGTTAAAGCTGGTTGGTGTAATTTTCTTTCTTTTCTCTCTCCCCCCCCCCCCCCTTTTCCCTTTTTAATCTGGAAGTGATGGAGAGCAAACTTAGGGAAGTCAACACGTAGCAAATTTGTAGAAAATATATTGTAGAAAATATTGTATGGAGTATTGTAGAAAATACTGTTTAGAAACTTTTTTGTGATTAAGAAAACTGTTTTGTTTATGTTAGAACATCTAACTTATGTAAAAGAGCTGAGTATATCTTGAAGGAATGTAAGGTGATGGGGGTTTTTTTTTTGGTTATGTGTAATAAAAACAAGAGTCACAAAGAGTCGGACACGACTGAACAACAACAAATAAAAACAAATAAAGAATTTTAATTTTTTAAAAAAAGGAATGAAGGGTGCAAGGTGCCGAACACCAGCTATATGTGGCCAAAATGTTGTGCTACGTCCAAACCAATAACCCTCTTTTGTTTCTCTTATCAGGCTGCTTGACTAGAAAACGCTGCTGGAAAGCACTGCTGGATTTTTGCCCACGTTTGCTTTCACTGCACCTGGGCCTCTGCTAACCTTAGCGGTTTTCTGCACAGAATATGAAATGTGCTGTAGGTTCTATGTTAAAAGAGCCAGGGAGCACTGGGAACGCATCCAAAATTTTAAGCATCAGCAGAGATCGGAAGCCTGAACTCCTGGGATGTTTTGGTACGGTTTGCCCCATTAATTCCTGGGTTAATCCTGTTAGTTCATTACCTGTTTCCTCCCCTCCCAACCTCTTACTCACATATGTTTTGTGGGAAGGTTCTGAGTACAGGCGTATGAGGTGTGCGCGCATGTTTGCGGTATATACAACTCTGAAGAATTCATGGTTAAAAGAAATTTTATTGAATTCAGGGCTGGTTACCTTATTGTTCTTGAAGCATGTACCCCAACCTCACCACAAAGACAATGGATCTGAATCTCAAACTCTGTTCCTAAAAATCGGGAGTGGGGAACCTTGGAAGCTGCCTGTTATAAAAGTTGGGTGCCTGACTCTCTCTCTGCCAAGTGGTGGCAAGAGCCCACGGGGTCCCAGGGACACAAGCAGGGTCTGTGTCCCTTTGGAGAACAGAAGACATGGCAGAGACTGTCATGTTATAAGAAATAGGGTTTATTCACCTGTTTACACCTTCAGTCTGTACGGAGGGAGTCCCGATTTTACAGCATGGCCTGCAGGCACTGCAGGCAACCTTTCATCTCCCTGAGATGGACCTCAGCTCCTTCTTCCTCCCAGCTACCCTTACTTCAAAACTCCCTTTTGCTGTCCCCTCAAACACACACCCCATCACATTGGTAACATCTAACCCCCAGGTTAAAGGATTCCTCCCCTCAACAGTCCATCAACATCTTTTGTCAGTTAGGTTTGCTCTTCACTAAGCCAACCAGTGGCGCTGTGGGTTAAACCACAGAGCCTAGGGGGTTGCTGATCAGAAGGTCGGCGGTTCGAATCCCTGAGACAGGGTGAGCTCCTGTTGCTCAGTCCCAGCTCCTGCCCACCTAGCAGTTCGAAAGCACGTCAAAGTGCAAGTAGATAAATAGGTACCGCTCCAGCGGGAAGGTAAACGGCGTTTCTGTGCGCTGCTCCGGTTCACCAGAAGCGGCTTAGTCATGTTGGCCACATGACACGGAAGCTGTATGCCGCCTCCCTCGGCCAGTAACACGGGATGAGCGCCGCAACCCCAGAGTCGGACACAACTGGACTTAATGGACAGGGGTCCCTTTACCTTTAAGCCAGCCAGGCTGGTTTGCATAAGCCAGCCTAGGAAGTCTTTTGCAGCTTACATTCTCCTTTCATATCACAAATAACCAAAAGCCTAGCATTTATTAATTTCTAGGGTTTACCCCAAATCAGAGGTTTTCACTGTTTTTGAGTCCACAGCTCCTTTGACCAACTACATTCTTTCTGTGCCTCCCCCACCCCCGTGGGGCTCGGGAGCCCAGTTATGTCACCCCTTGCCTGCAAAGCTGGCAGCCTCTGACCCTTTTTCAGACACCTTCCCTTGTGGAGTGTTCCTTCAGCCTCCTCTCCTTGGGAGTCCTCTGGGCAGTCACTGCTGTTGCCCCTGGTCTCTGAGCTATGCTCCCCCCACCCCAAAGAGAGGTGCCTCCTCACACTGCCCCACAGGGGCCTGGAGCTATCTGTCCATTCCCAACAACAAGGGCTGGCAGACTGGTTGGCTAGGCTCCCTCACCTGCTTGCTTGCTTATTCTGAGGCCGCCTCAGCTCCTTGCAACCAGCACCCCCTGACCAGCCCCAGAGGCAGGGGCGTCGCAGGGGGGGCGGGGCGGGGGGGCAGGGGGCCCCGGGCAGCGCCCCTGCTTGGGGTGACACATCAGGGCGGCCCCGCCCACTGGGCTTTTTTTTTAACTTGTTTTAAAAAAAATTTAACAATTATTTTTAGCCTATTTTCGGCACTGCCGAGGTGGATCCGCAGGGGCAGCCAGCAAGGAGGGGTGTCACCCCCCCTCCAGCGAGGAGGGGTGTCACCCCCCCTCGCTGGCCGCCCCTGCGGCTCCGCCACAGCAGCGCCGAAAATAGCCCCCCCTTCCAGTGGCGCAGCTCGGCATGGAGGCAAGGGGCGGGGCAGTGAGGTGGGGTGCCACCCCCTCCTTGCTGGCCCATCTCTCTCCCTGCCCCAACTTGCACTCCACCAAGGGAGCCCGGGCGGCGGATTCGGGAGTCTTTGCACCGCGCAAAGACTCCCAAATCCGCCACCCAGGACCCCTTTGTGTAGCGGCTGGTCACGCAGGCACAAGTAGCCGCGACATGAAGGGGTGCCGCCGCCGGGTGGCGGCTTCGGGAGTCTCCAGAATCCGCCGCCCGGCACCCCCGGGGGCGGGGTGTTGCGTGCGTCATGACGTCATGACGCATGCACGCACCGCGGCGCCCCGCCCCCAGGGGTGCCTCTTGCCTTCCCGCCCCCGGCAGCCAAGGGGCTAAGAACGCCCATGCCCAGAGGCACCATTTGCCTGGGGAGCTTATAGCCAGGGCTGCTGCAACAAACAGCCATGCAAGTCTTTGTGAGGCAGAGGGACAGAGGTCAGTGTTGCCCGCAGCAAACCTGACCATCATTCAAGGCACCCCAGGGTGCCATGGCACACTGGTTGAAAACCGCTGCCCTAAACCTACAACACTGCCTTATACTCAATCAGATCATTTGTCCATCTAGCTCTGCATCATCTAAACTGACGGCCACAGGCAGCAGCTCTCCAGGATTTCAGGCGGGGGGGGGGATACCTGAAGATGCCAGGAATTGAACCAGGGAACTTCTGCCTGCAAGTCAGATGCTCTGCCACTGAGCTACAGTCCTTCTGAGTGGGGAAGCATTGTCTGCTCAAGACTACACCCCCTTGTTGGCAAGCTACCGGCAAAGGAAGGGGCATGCCAATGATGGGGAGAGGCGGAGTTAAAAGTGGGTGGAGCAATGAGTATGACTCTTTGCTTTGTGCAGTACATGAGAGTTTTGGAAGCCTTAGGACAAGCACACATGCAGGCACACACACAGACATGCAGTACTAATAGTGGCTGTTGTTATTTTTATTTATTACCTGCCCTTCACCCTAAGGTCCAAGGGTGTGTTACGATGATTTAAAATTGTTATCTGTGAGCAGAGGACACTTAAGCTCAGAAATAAAGCACTTCTTGTATTCCTAAACTGAATCACTATCGTTTTCTGGAAAAATAACCTGCCACCAAACTATTTGTCAGCTCTCAACTCTTATGGTTCTAGTATTTGAAGCAACCTCATTTGACCTTTCTCAAAGAGCATGTAAGTTTAAGAACCGAGACCTTTACATCAGTGTCCTTCAATGTATCCAGACCCCTAAATGCAGAATGAGATGTCTATGTTCTATGGCCAGATCCTGCATATAAACAAACACCCCTTCTCTTTCTCCTTCAGTCTTCTTCCCTGCCTCCCAAAGGAAATTGTGGTGCTGCTGATTTCAATGCACCTTCTATCAAATAGAAAACTAGTTGTGGGAGGCGGTCAGTTGGCTGTAGACCAATGCTTGATTTTACACTTAGCCAGAAGCCACCTTCTGAATTATCTAGCATAACGGAATTTTATATCCAAGCTTCTTAATTCAACAAGGAAATTACATAACAGTTATGTAATCCACAACCACATGGATTAAACAGACTTCTTTGGAATTTTCTGGGGGCCCACACCTGGTACCACAACATCAGTGTATTAGTGGCAGGCTTGTTCTGCTTTATTAGATGTTCAAAGATGATTCCCCTGTTGTTCTACCACATTCAGGGCCGTCTCGTCATAGATGCTGGGTGGTGCGGTGCGCCAGGGCACCTGGCCCCCCAGGGGCGCCCCTGCGAGCCCGCCGGCATACCAGGCACCCCCTCCCCAACCCGCCCCCACGGTCGGGCGGGCACTCGCGTGCTGGCGGGCGAGCTGCAAGCCGCCCGCCCTCCGGAGCCCCAGCTGGAGCGCTGGGAAGGGTGCGCAAAGCCCTGCACCGCTCCAGCGCCATGCCCGTCATCTCCCGCTCGCCCACCCCACCCCCCCGAGGTGGGCGGAGAGGCAGCACACCGGGGGCACCGAGGGATCGTTGCGCCATGGTGGCCGATCCCTTTAAGATGGCCCTGACCACATTATTGCTGTCCCGAGGAGTTGCAGAACTGCAAAAGTGGGTCAAAAAGAAACCAAAGCATTTGTGATAGAAAAAGCTGCAGGATTTCAGCAGGAAGTTACAGATTACGCACTGATTGGAAGTGTGATTGGAAGTGAAGTAATCATATTGAAAACAGAATTGCAGGTGATTGCCCCAATAGCAGGGCTGCCAGCTTGGCCCCAGGCATGCTGATGTCAGATGACCACTCCCATGGCATGGTGATGTCAGGCCGCATGCCCCCGACGCTGAAAATTTTGGGTGCCTGGTCCCTTCACAGGGACCTTTGCAGGTGCTGGGATACCCAGGGGCCCAGGGACATGGCACCTCTGCCCAAGGAATGCCTCTATCCACATGAAACTACCCGCATCCTGAGATGATCCTCTGAGGCCTTTCTTTGTTTGCCTCTTCCACAAGAAGTCCGGAGGGTGGCAACACGAGAAGGGGCCTTTTCTGCAGTGGCTCCCCATTTGTGGAATGCTTTCCCCAGGGAGGTTTGCCTGGTGCCTTTAGACACCAGGGGAAAATGTTCCTTTGGCTGATTGACATCTGGTGCCTTTTAAATGTGTTGTGCAAGGGGGAGGGATTATTGGTTTGTTGTTGTTGCTGCTGCTGCTGTTGTGTATTTATGTTTTCATATTTATTTGTTTTCATATTGTAATTTTATGTTGTGAACCGCCCTGAGATCTACAGTATAGGGCGGTATACAGTTTTAATAAGTAATAATAAAATTTTGATACATAATAACCATCATGAATGGTGCAGTAAAAAGGATGTCTGGATGGAGTCCAGGTAAAATTGAAGTTGTGATTTTTGTCACATCTACCCCAAGAAATAAAATGCCTAGATGTTTAAAAGGATTTCCACCCGAGGAGAAAAAAATTTCCTGTGTGCCTCCTTTTCATACTTCCTAGCCAAATCTAATGACTGCTCACACTGCCCAGATGAAAAATCTGGGATGAGCATGACTGACACTTTGAAGTCTGTCAAGCAGAAAAACAAACACAGCATCATCATAAGGTTGTGTCTCACTCGGCTTTTCTGGAAGGCATCATAAAAGTAATACAGCACAGGCCATGGACAGAAATGTGGCAAGATATCAAAGGAAAGCACAGCTGGTCAGAATCTAGCAACAAATGTTTTATGTGAATTCTTGTTACAAGTCGCAGAACTGAAGAAGCTTGGAGGAGCGAGCTGGAGAAGTTACTGCAGAGACTTTGCAAGGAGGCAGAGACAACAGGTGTCTTTCTGCTTTGTAGAGAGTGCCAGCAGTTTGCAAGCAGGCCCGGTACAGTCCCAGGGTATGAGCTGAGGGTACGTGGTAGCAGACCCTCCAAGCTACCATGTGCCCTCAGATTTACAGAAGCCGTCCCGGTTTCTGATTTGATCCCAAAATGTCCCGCTTTTCCTTAAGACGTCCCTATTTCCATCGGAGAAATGTTGGAGGGTATGGAGTTATGCGACCGCTCCCCCCCCCCCCCAAGCCAAGGAGATGAGTAACTAGACAACCTTTAGAAGATATCTGAAGGCAGCTCTGTACAGGGAAGCTTTTTTTAATGTTTAATGTTTTATTATGTTTTAATATGTGTTGGAAGCTGCCCAGAGTGGCTGGGGCAACCCAATCAGATAGGCGGGGTATAAATAATAAAATAGGATGTCCCTGTTTTCATCGGAGAAAAGTTGGGGGGGGGTTGACATGGCCTTGAGTCAATCGCTTGGCTTGTTAGGAAGGGTGTGGAAGATCTTTGACAACATCATTAGGTCAATGTATTACCCCACCTCCAGACCAAAAAGAAGGAGGTGTGAGCCCAGAAAAGTGTCCCTCTCTTATAACCCAACCTCCCCTACTCTTATATGGCTTATAGTATGGTCAAGACAAGAACAAGCCATTGTACTCTTGATTACCAGGGCTTCTTCTGTTTCTACTGCTGCTAATGCTATCCAAAGGCAGGACAATATCCTCACCGAACATGTTAAAAATACATGGAAATGTGCTTACCAACTTCCTAAAAACAAGTATCATTTTGTTGAATAAATTATTTGCTGCTAATTATTTGCTCACTTCTGGCCAACATGTATCATTCTTGATGTAACCAAAAATGAGCTGAAACCAATCTTTCTTGTGCCTAAAACACCTTTTGATCACAAAGAACAACTTGGCCTGTGTTGGCTCTTTCGCACACCAGATGCTAAATAACAGCTTGTAACTAAGCGAAATATGTTATCAAATCAGGGTTTCAAATAAACTCCTCTAAAAGGATTGCACTGGACCTGTGCCTTTTAAAATGTGTGTAGACAATTGCAGTCTGATTTCTCTCTGCCCTTGTGGAAGTGGGGTTACTTTAAAAAAAACAAAAAAACCCTCATAAAGTTTTTAAAATGTCTACCTACAGTATTTCCACATACTTCCAACCCATAAACCCATGTGGCAGATTGCAAGAAGTGTTCTTTTGGGTGTGGGCATGGAAGGATTTATCCATTTTGGCTCTCTCTGTTTTTCCAATCCAAATTCAGTTCTCCATATTTTCCATGAAATTGAGATTGATTGATTGATTGATTTTAAAAGCCTCATGAATATCTGTCAGCAGTGAATTCCTCCAAGTAAACAGATTTTTATTATAGTGCACGCATTTTTGCAAGCCAATTCCCCAAACATAACGCATTGTTGTATGTGTTATTTTTCACCAATGTATTCATTTTTTTATGCACACTTTCCCTGCTGGTGTGCTTTCAAACTGCTAGTTTGGCAGAAACTAGGACAGAGCGACGGGAGCTTACCCCATCACGCGGATTCGAACCGCCAACCTTCCGATCGGCAAGCCCAAGAGGCTCAGTGGTTTAGACCACAGCACCACCCGCAACCCTAAAGATTCTTCTAGGCTGTCCTTCATCTACAAAGCCATTGTGGTTGGAGCTGGCTTCAGTGCTGTTAGAAGGTAGCTGGCCCAGTCCAAGTTGTATCCATCTTGTACAGAGCTACCAGGGCAATATACAAAGGTCAAGAAAAGCAAAATAACTCCAATATGCTGCAATTAAGAATACCTTTCATGTACTGGGACACATAGCTGACATCAGATTCCAGAGCTCAGGTCAGCACGTGACAGGCCAGTGTATCATCTAAATATGAAAAAAACTTTCATGGGCCTTGGAGAACAATCTACAACAGGCAGTTGAAATTGATGGAATACCTATATATAGAATTAGAAAGTTTAACTAGTAAAATCAGAGAGCAAAATGAAACAACCTTCAAAGAGGATTGGAATTTTTTTGTAGAGTGTGTGTGTGTGTGTGTGTGTGTGTTGTAAACATGTTAGCATGCTAGCAATTTGGGAGTAAGTTCAGCAGTAAAAGTTATTTTGAGAATAAAGTTGAGAAAGAATACATTACAATATGCAGTAGCAAAAGATAATCATGGGAAAACCATGAAAGGGTGGGAGAGAAGTCAACCTTTTAAGTGAATGTTTACTGGAAAATGTTTGAATAATTGTATTTTATTTGTGGGGGGAAATATAAATAAAATCTGAGAGAGGGGGAGAGGGAGAGAGAACAATCTGCAGTAGGGAGAGTAACAGGGAAAATTGCATCAGTCTTACTCCAAAATCACTTTGCTGGAGTATGGATGTGAAAGTGACAACAATGGTATTTAACACTGGTATTTAACTGAACTGGCCAAAGATATGTGCTTGGGATCTGATGAGTGATCCACTTGGTCACAGCCAGTGACATTTTTAACATGTGCCCTTTTGCACAGCAGATGCTAATGCCATATCGCAAACTATTCCTGAAACTCAAGTCTCAAAATTGGTTTGTTCTGTGGCCTAGAGAGCTGCTATTCTAAAAACACAAGTCAAAAGACTCCCCCTGGGCACACAGAGCGAATCATACAGTTCTGTTAGGCTGAACGTGCGCGCATGCGTGCAACAAGTAAACATTGGTAAGAACTGACAGTACATTGAACAAAGCCTTTCGTTTTGTTTTTTAAGTGAGTTCACAACCATATTAAACTATGAGGGGAATCTCAGTAATAACCGTGACGCGTAACTCTGAATTGCTATGAAATTCCCGCCCACAATATGGAATAAAATGGTTTCTCGTGATAGCGTCGCAGGCTGGAGGTGACCTCGGAAAGCCCTTTGGTGAGAAGAGATTTAAAAGACACCTGCCACAACTTTCTTAGCCCCATTGGGATTGTAGTGTGTGAGCCAGAAAAATGCAAGATACCTAAATTCATGGCAGTCTCCTCGGGAAGCACAATGGACAACCGACTGAAACAAGTAATTAATCTTGGGCTCAAGATTTCCCAATGGGAGCCCATTGACCCCCATACAATAGATGAAAGTATTTTATCCAGTGTGTTCCCCTCCTGACCCCATGCCACCTTTTTCATGTACTGTCTCTTCTCGTAGCATATTGGAGAATTCTTCCTTCGTGCCAATATTATTATTTTTTTAGGCCTGTTTAACCCTCTGCTACTCTCCGGAAGCCTTGAGATTATCTGAGAACAAAGCATGACGAGAGAGGAAAAACTCACCTCTCCCCTCATATGAAGAAATGGATGCAGACTCCTTTCAAAAATGCAGGGGGGGGAGGGCGGGCAGAAAAACTTTTCGGAAACCCTGATTGTACAACTCATGCTGCTGTAAAGATGAATATGGGACGGCTTAGGCACAGAAAGGAGGAGAAATTGGTTCAGCAACTGTGTACCTCAAACTGAGGGCCTGTTTTTGAATAAGGGGGGAGACACAACTAAAGGTGGTTTGAACTCCATTTGCAGAACACGAATGTGATGCACTGGCACGTTTAAAAAACAAGGCGGCCAATTTGTGCATTGTGAAGGACCACTGTATTCTCCAGACAGTAGTCTTGGTGCTGGATACAGTCTCACTACCTCTTGAATGACATCTTTAGATAAAGGTAAAGATTTCACAGCTATGGATCACATGAAACAAAATGGTATTAAGTGATCAGTTGGTTTGGGGCTATTGGGAAAAGGGGAAAGCTAAAGTGATGTAGCTTGAGTGTCCATGGCTCATCTCATTTGATAGGTTTTTGGGTACTGAAACTGAATGTTGATGCTCTCCATCAGCTAAGGCTGCCTTTTGTTGGAAACAGCAATACTTGCTCAACAACAATTAATCCCATGCATGCAGCGAGTTGGGTGTTTCGTACAAGCTGTCCTTTTAGCCAGCAGCCCTTCTGCAGACATATGAAAACAGTCCAACCAGCATTCGGACTTACCAAGTGGAGACAGTTGCCATCAAATTCTACTCTAGCCCAACCAGAACATGTCCTGAATCCATCCATGATCTTTAAAGCCCTAAACAGCCTCAACCTAGTATACCTCAAGGAGTGTCTCCACCCCCCATCATTCAGCCCAGACACTGAGGTCCAGCTTTGAGGGCCTTCTGGTGGTTCCCTCATAACGAGAAGAAGAAGAAGAGTTTGGATTTGATATCCCGCTTTATCACTGCCCGAAGGAGTCTCAAAGCGGCTAACATTCTCCTTTCCCTTCCTCCCCCACAACAAACACTCTGTGAGGTGAGTGGGGCTGAGAGACTTCAGAGAAGTGTGACTAGCCCAAGGTCACCCAGCAGCTGCATGTGGAGGAGCGGAGACGCGAACCCAGTTCCCCAGATTCTGAGTCTACCACTCTTAACCACTACACCACACTGGCTTACAGGGTGAAGTTAATGGGAACCAGGCAGAAGGCCTTCTTGGCAGTGGTGCCCGCTCTGTGGAACGCCCTTCCATCAGATGTCAAGGAGATAAAGAACTACACAACGTTTAGATGGCATCGAAGGCAGCCCTGTACTGGGAAGTTTTTAATGTTTGACATTTTATGATGTTTTTATATGTGCTGGAAGCCTCCCAGAGTGACTGGGGAAATGCAGCCAGATGGGTGGAGTAATAATAGAATAGAATAGAATAGAATAGAATAGAATAATAATTTATTGGCCAAGTACATTTCCCAATATACCCGGAATTTGCTTTGGCTACATTGCAATGTAAATTTACAGAGCAAGAGCCGAGGCTGCCCTTCTCGGCGCCTCTTAAGCTGTGTTGGTGAGTGTAGGCCCGCCTCCTAGGCCCGATGGAGTTGGCCAGAGGAGGGAGCGGTCTTCCCACTCACAGCAGCAGCAACAGCAGCAATGTTCCGGAGGCTTCTCTGGAGCCTCTTAAGCTGTGGCAGTTGAGTGTAGGCCCGCCTCCTAGGCCCGATGGAGTTGGCCAGAGGAGGGAGCGGTCTTCCCACTCACAGCAGCAGCAATAATAATAATAATAATAATAATAATAATAATAATAATAATAATAATAATATCACAGCTATTTTTTTGCTGTTCTGGAAAGTCATCAAAGCCCACATACATACTGTAGTTGGACCAACGTATGTACCATGTTAGACTTTTCTTACACAGTGGGAGAAAACAGACAATTCCATTATTCATTTGCACACCAACATGTTGCCAAAAAAGGTCTTTGGACTGTCTTCATGCTTGTGATGTTCTTTTGCACATACGCTGTGCAGACAAAGCTTTGTGAACTATAACTTTTATCTCCCAAGATAGATCCTAATCAAATGAAGATGCCTTGCAATTACCTATATTTGTTTATTAAATTATAGCACAGTTCTCCCCTTTCTTTCCCTTTTTTCTTTCAAAGAAAGAAGAGACGTAATCATTTCCAGGAAAGGCATGTGCTTGCAACAATGCTTTCTTGATCGCATCTGGTAAGGTCATACCGGTCAGATTAATAAGTTTCCTGGTTTTTCCATTACATTGTCCAAGATGAGCATTTGGTTGATATCAGGAAAATGTGCTAATAGAAGAACGATAACATCAGTATCACCACATGCTAAATGCAGTATCCCTGCACCACGATTCGTTAGTTTTACTATAGCTGAATTTTCCTTTAGTTACCATGTGAACCAAATTTCTTTCTCTCTTTTTAATTTCCAATGAAATGGTTTCAATGCTCTTCCTTTTTATCTTGCTATTTTATTTTCTGTTGTCTTGTTGTAAGTTGCCCTAGAAAGCTCAAAGGGCTGGATATACATTTGTAAAATAAATGTATGGGAACTCTTCAGCGCCATTCATGTTGTGCAATCATGTTATGCCCAAGAACATGACTGCACAGCATACATTTATAAAATTGGATGATGCTGATAATTTGGACCTAATTTTTGGGACAAAGATAGCCTTGGTCACCTTGGTGAATGACTTGCACCAGGGAATGGGCAGAAGTTCTACCTGTTGG
This sequence comes from Lacerta agilis, assembly GCF_009819535.1. Taxonomy (NCBI): domain Eukaryota; kingdom Metazoa; phylum Chordata; class Lepidosauria; order Squamata; family Lacertidae; genus Lacerta; species Lacerta agilis. Next base: position 29,469,331 of record NC_046314.1, on the reverse strand, counting down.
TTCACCTCGACCTCTAGGCAGCTTTAGACACCATCAATAGAAACCTTCTGGGCCATCTAGAAGAAGTGGGGCCAGCAGATACGGTGCTGTGGGGGCTCCAGTCCAGAAGGTAGTGCTTGGGGACTATTGTGTACAGTACCCCAAAAAGCTGCTTGCATCTGGCACCAAGTGTACATTATTGTGCAATGTGTACATGCCTCAAATGCTTCTTCTTGTATTAGATCTACTGCCACTTTTTAGCACTGGAAAGCCTGGAGAACATACAAAGACTCAATGGAGGGATGAGCAAATTGCAAGGATTCAAATTCAAATCCCACAGGAGCAGCATTCATCCCAAATTTTCTTTCTCATCTCTTGCCAGCTGTAGCTGGCACAGGACATTCGGACGTCACCTTTGGCCGTAACATTAAATAAGGACCCTAAAACATGCACGGAGCTCAGATGACAATAAGGAACCTCAAGCAAGCAATAGTTGTGGATTTTCGTTTTCTTACAAAAAAAGTTTGCTGCATGGGTAAATAAAGCCTGAACTTATCTTAAAAACTGATGAAGAATCTTGCCCCACCTTGACTCACCCCATAGTGTTGTGCTGGTTGTCTCATGTTGTCCTTTTCCCATTGATTCCTCCCCCCCACCCCATCAATTGCCAGGGCTTTTCACCACCATGTGAAAGAAGCAATGGCTGCATTCCTTTACCACTCTTGCTTCAGTGTCCACAGATATCCTCTTTCCTTCTGTCGTACACTAAGAGGACCCTTGTTCTCAAGGAACATCACAGAGCGATTGTCAAGTGTCTTCCTCTTGCTGTGACTCCTGCACTTTGGAGATAACATCTCAAACTGAATTCCAGAGTCCCAATGCAAGCTCTATTCCTGTTACATACCTCTTTGTCGATTATTTGCAGCTAGGAGCTTTTCTCTTCTCCTTCCCCGCTTGCGAAAAGCCTTGCAAAAGCAACCATATATATCAGCTCTTCACTCCACCACTGTTCTTACCTGCCTTTTAAGCGGAAGGGGGTGGGAAAAACTTTTTCAGCTTCACCTTCCAAGCTGCTTGCTACACATAGAATTGGAGAGTTGGAAGGGACCTTGCGGATCATCTAGTCCAACCCCCTGCAATGCAGCTGTCCCATACGGGGATCGAACCTGCAATCTTGGAGTTATCAGCACAACACTCCAACCAACTGAGCTACATGAAACACAAATGCTGATCTATTGTTCACATCAGGAGTTAGCAAGTCAAGCATAGAAAGCACTGGGGCTGAGTGGTGTTGTGGTTAGGGTATCAGATTTAAGAGGAGGAGACTTGAGTTCAAATCCTCACACAATTACAAAACTTACTGAGCAACCTCATGGGGTTGATTGAGCAGATTGTTTTTCTTCAGTAGCCCCCTGTTTGTGGTGCCTTCATTATACACCTTTAGGTGCCAGGCAAATGTGTTCCTCTTTAACCAGTCCTTCAGCTGATTGTCATCCAATGCCCTTTTAAAATGTGGCAGGTTTTTTTGGGGGGGGGTTATTGGGGTTTTTTGTTTTTATTATATATTTTGTTGTGTTTTTATATTGTTATTTTATGTTGTGACTTCCCTGAGACCTGCGGGTATAGGGCGGAATACAAATTTAATAATAAAATATTTTAAAAATAGATTAAAGGAGAATACCATGTATGCCCTGAGGCAGAGAATAGAAACCTAGCTACCCCTAACTGAAGCTGGTGGAAGTTGGGAGCCCAACAAGACCTAGAAGGTCAAAGATTCCTCATTCCTGCTTTACAGGAAGTGTTCGGATAATAATTTGAGCCTTGGTTTCACCAGTACTTGGGATCCTTCTGGTGGAAGGACTAATCCTTGAAATATGTCAAGGAAGAACAGAAAGGGGTTCTTCAGGGTACATTGATCAGAAAGCCTTTCCTTCTCTACTGACATCCACAATCAGGCTTGCCCACTGAGGGTTAGGCAAAGACTTTCCGAGTCAAAGGTTATGCCTTCCAGGCAGGTCTGAACACGGTGCTTCTCATTGTAAAAATTAAGCGGTGATGACAAGATCCTGCCTTGGCAGCTTGAGCTTGACAGGCTGAGCTTCCGCTGTAAGAAGGATTGTGCCTCTAGTGGGCTGGTTCACACTTGCGTGGGTGGAAGAGGCATCCCACAACGAGTATGTGTGCAGTTTCAGACCCTCCAGGTGCCCCTGTTTTCCAGAAACAGTCCCAGATTTACAGAAGCTGTCCCAGTTTCTGATTCGATCCCAGAATGTATAAGTCAGGCATAGGCAAACTCAGCCCTCCAGATTTTTTGGGATTGCAACTCCCATCATCCCTAGCTACCAGGACCAGTAGTCAGGGATGATGGGAAATGTAGTTTCAATCAAAACATCTGGAGGCCCGAGTTTGCCTATGCCTGGTCTAAGTCCTGAAACCCCTTCATGGATCGCTGCCTTGTTGTGGCGAAGGGGCTTGAATTACTCAGGGAAGCTATGGACAGGTCAAGATGGACAGGTCATAGTGGAGAGTTTGGACCAAACGTGATCCACCTGGAGGAGGAACTGGCAAGCCACTCCAGTATCCCTGCCAAGAAAACTCCATGGACAATGACAACAGGCATATAAAAGATATGACGCTGGAAGATGAGCCCCTCAGGTCGGAAGGCGTCCAACATGCTACTGGGGAAGAGCGGAGGACAAGTACAAGTAAATTCAGAGCTGATGAAGTGGCTGGGCCAAAGCCGAAAGGACGCTCAGTTGCGGATATGCCTGGAAGCGAAAGGAAAGTCCAATGCTGTAAAGAAAAGTATTGCATAGGAACCTGGAAACATGAGTTTGGCCAAACTGCGAGAGGCAGTGAAGGATAGGCGTACCTGGCGTGCTCTGGTCCATGGGGTCACGAAGAGTCGGACACGACTGAACGACTGAAAAATGGATGTTCCACGGGAGGGGAAGTGACTTGTTTTAATGACTTGTTTACTTTCTGCCAGGCTTTGGTTAATGAACAGCATTTGGAACAGGGGTAAGCCATGCCATCTTAAATTAAGCCAGTGTAAATTCCACTGACTTTCTATGTTTAGGATTGCTCTTCCTGGCTGCAATCCTAACCACTGCCTGGGGAGTAAGCCCCATCGACCTCAATACAACTTACTTCTGAGTAGGCATGGTATTGCCCTGTAATTTGCAACATTCATATGACTGTTTACAAAGAAACTTTGTATTCCATTAATAAACCAATGTTAGTCGTTTCAGGATTTAATAACCTTTGCCAACTCTCCCCTAAAAGAGTTTTTTTTTGTGGATATTGTGAATTTCAAATGGTGTTTTAAATTTTTAATGTTATTATTTTTTTTAGTTCAGCACTTAAGACCCACTAATTCTCTCATTTTAAAACACATACCGCTACTTGCTAATATTTGATGATGCAAAATGATAGCAATAAAATTCCATTCACCTTTGTAATGAGAGGGTAATGTAGAATTCATTGGGTACTATCTGGGCAAAATTAAGTATTTTTCAGTCCTAGCGATTATCAGCGGTAAAGGGCACACTTAGACGAATCTTTTCTAATGCATATTAGAAATATCTTCATATATAGACACACACATACACTTGAGTAAGCCAAAGAGATGCCAAATTCATTCAGCACAAAAAAACCCGATTGAGAGCGTTTGTAGCAAAACGGAAAGAAAGGGAGCTCTTGCCCCCCTTTTAAAAGTTCACATATTGTTTTGGTTGTAGCCGAAGGAAAATTAAGATGACCTGCCTGCCTCTGTCCATTAGGGCTTTTCTTTAATCGTGACATTGGGGAGGGGAGGGATATAATTGCTTCCCAAGAATTCTCAGCTAAATTATTTTATTAGTGCGAACTGGATTAAGGTTATAAGAAGGTCCCGCTTGCTACTTACCCAGTAATATCTGACCATGCATATCAAAGAGCGGAGGAGGCAAATTATTCATTATTTCGCCAGCATAATGAAAGCATAAGGAGGGCTGGGGGGGCTTTAAAGGACACTATCTGCAGCAGGAAACTGTCAAAGAACGTGGGAACACACAGTACTCCTGCATTTTTGTTTCAGCTCCGTTGATCAGAAGATTGAAAGGCCTGCTCTACCTACAGGGGTTCTCTGTTCAGGCCCCACAGTGCAATTATAATCCATCCTCACCTCCTTTAGAATGACAGGCCAAAAAAACAAAGCCTAGAGCTTTTATACGGCTTAGCATTCCTAAGAAACAAAAATCTTCATTCCTCTTCCCCCCCACCCACCCTTTCCCCCTGTTGTTCTTCTTAACTCCTAGGAATTAATTAAAATTGTTCTTATATGATAAGGGCAGGCAGATTTAAACCATGTGGGGTTTTTTTTTTTTAAAAAAAAAGAGTGGGTGATATTATTATTATTATTATTATTATTATTATTATTATTATTATTATCTCTATGAAATGTGGATCGGTTGCTAACTGTCACAAGGCAGAGGAGCAGAGAAGCTTTGCCAACATGATATTGGTGTGGAAAAAGGGGTGGGTGGGCAAAATTTTGATAGGTTGAAAGCTCAGTTTCTTTCTTTCTTTCTTTCTTTCTTTCTTTCTTTCTTTCTTTTATTTATACTTTCCAAGTTTATACATTTCACTAACTTTTCAATCATTTTGACATTTCAAAACTTGAATTCCTTCCCCCTCTTTCTGCGGTTCCTTAATTTTTTTTAGTATCTTCTGCATATCCAAATTAACTTAATTTTCTCATTTATTCATCTTCCTTAAACATATGCTCTTATAAAACTGCAGGTTATTACAATAACCCTGCCAATGTTTTTATCCGTTTACAATTTATCTGTAAATATTCAATAAACCATTTCCATTCTTTTATTTCAAAAAAATGTTATCTTTATTTCTTATTCTTCCGGTAAGTTTTGCCATTTCTGCATATTCCATATGTTTTTGTATCCATTCTTCCTTTGCTGGGACTTCTGCTTCTTTCCGTTTTGGGGCAAGAAACATTATTGGCGCTGTAGTAGCATACATGAATAAATTTCTATACAATTTAGGTAGTTATGTCCCTATAATTCCCAATAGAAAAACTTCTGGTTTGTTTGTTTGTTTTGTTTTTGTTTTTAACAAAGGTTATTTTAAACATCCTTTTCATTTCATTGCATATCATTTCCCAAGGCAGCTCAGTTGCTTTCACGGCATCCCCCAATTTCCTTCCTAATTTTCATGTGTTTAAAGAAACAGAAATGTAATATCAAATGTTTGGCGCAGGCTATAATAAAGTAATGCCATAACAATCTAAACCTTTTTACTATCTCTGCCTTGCTTCTGCGCTCTATATCAAAAAATGCCATCAGGACACTGCAGCATTTTCTACAATAGCATACCCTCCAACATTTCTCCAATGAAAATAGGAACCGTCTGCATGCATGATTCTCCCCTGTAGCTACATTTCCCAGAGTTCCTTGGGAAGAGGGATTGATTGTTAACTATTCTGGGAATTGTAGATCTCTGAGAGGAATGGGGTCTTCTATCAACTCATAGGGTTGCCATATGTCCTCTTTTTCCAAGACACATCCTCTTTTTTAAAAATGAGAGTTGTCACAGAGATACATAGTTAAAAGTAGAAGTTAGCAAATGTGTGCTCTTTTCTGCTCTTCAAAATATGGCAACCCTACAAGTTCACTGGATTTTTTTGGGGGGGGGGGGAGCCATGACTGTTTAAGGTGCTATGATACTTCTTTAAATGTATAGTGCAGATGGGGCCTTAATGTCTGATCCCGTAACTTGAAGACAATGGGAGGAATTCAATATTGTGCTCCCATGATGGTTCTGTAAGTGCAAGCATTTCTGCTTGCCACATGGAACGATTTCCCCTTTCCTCTCCCTGTGCACTGTTCTGGGGAGTCTCCTGACGTCCCAGAGCCAGTGCCAGAATTTACATATAAGCTAAACAAGCTATTGCTTAGGGGCCCCCCCAAAAAATGTTTTTCACTATTAATATACTTCTTCTTAATTGTATTTCAGTTCAACAGTTACTTTGATAAAATACATATTTTATTATGCACAAAATGGCTTTTAGATACTTATTAGGCCCACAAATTACCATATAGCATATATTCAACACAAAAGGGACAATTTGTTGTTGTTGTTGTTGTTGCTGCTGCTGCTGCTGCTGCTGTTGCTGAATATTTTTTATTAAAGTTTTCTTGGTTTACAAAGGTATGCACATGTCTCTTTCTTCAAGATACATTTTCCATAAGTCATTTTCATTTGTTGAAACATTAGGGTTACATTAGGAAGGAAAAGGGGGCGAGAGGTGGAGGGGGGGAAAGGTGAGGGGGGTGGGGTCGGAGGGCGATGTTTCTAATTTGCTTAATGTACGTGTGGGGTTTTGTGTCAGCGTCATTTGTGTGGGTTCTCTTTGCTATTTGCTTGTGTTCCTTTGGTGGTGAGAGAAATTGGGGTTGGCCTAGGGTGCGGTTGCTTGTTTGTGATTGGCTGTGGTGAACTTTGTTTTCGTGTGTGAGTGGGGTGGGTGTGTGTTTTTGAATGAGGTTAGCCATATTGATTTGTATGGTGTTGGTGGATTCTTGTCATTGTCTTGTTGGGCTGTGTATGTGATAAAGGAGAGCCATACTGGGGTGAAGGTATCTTCTTCTGTTTGTCCCCATGTCAGAATCAGTTTATTGGTTAATTTTTCTAATAAGGCTGTTTCCCATACTATTCGGTACTATTGGTCCATGCTTACTCCTGACAGGTCTCTCCAGTGTCTGGCTATGAAGTTTCTGGCTGCTGAGAGTAGGTGGGTTATGAGTTCTTTGTGATGTGAGTGGGCATTAGGGACAATTTGTTGTTGACAAAGGACAGCTGGACATATAAAGGGCCCCATTACCTTCAAGTAGCTTAGGGCCTCATCAAACCTAAATCCGGCCCTGCCCAGAGCCATTAGCAGGGGATGCAATAGGAGGAAAATTACACTAGTCCCATTACACTATTGGGACTTTTGCCGTTATCTCCCATGTTGTGCTGATATGGGCTGCAGCAGCAACATGTCAGAGACGACTGAGATACCTGCCTCCCTCCTGATTACTGCCACCAGACTCCCAGCAGCAGATGTGTCAGGGAGTGAAGATGGAGAAGAGGTTTAAAGCAGAGGTGGAGGAACTTGTGGCCCTCCTGCTGTCATTGACTCCCAGCAACATAGGCCCAGCAACATGGCCAATGGTCCAGGGTGATGGGAGATGTAATTCAATGACAGCATCTGATGGACACAGGTTTCTCACCTTGGCTTGTGGAAGAATGAAGGAGAGCGACTGCAGGCTCATGGGTGGAGTACAGGAGGCTTATTACTGAATTTGCATTGGCTCAGAAATAGGCAGAAATGTTTTTTCCAAATTTTGGAGGAAATGTTTTCAAGCCAGGGCAAACTAGCTCATCGCTAATTTTCAGTATAATGATAAGGCAATTCCCCCACCCTGGAGCATCCACATGGTGACCATGACTAGCTATAACTCACATTATAAACTCATAGAGTTGACATTTACATTATGTGCTTTGCCTGTGAAGTGTGCAACTGTTCTGGGCTCATTTGGCCTTTCGCCAAAGGCATCTACTTTTCCTCGGGTTGCAGTCGGCGTCCGTTCTACTCAGACTAGGCCCACTGAAATTAATAGATACGATGACCAACTTAGGGCCACCCATTTCAGTGGGTCTGAGGAGTAAAACAGAGTACAGTGGAACCTCAGTTTTCGAACGTAATCCGTTCCGGAAGACTGTTCAACTTCCGAAACATTCAAAAACCAAAGAACAATGGGCGTTTGGCAAAATCCATTGAAAAAATGGAGAAATGTGCCTCAGAAGCCGTTCGACTTCCGAGGCACATTCGAAAACGGAAGCAATTACTTCTGGGTTTTTGGCGTTCGGGTTCTGAATCGTTTGGCTTCCGAGACGCTCGAAAACCGAGGTTCCACTGTAACACATTGTACCAGAAAGACCCTGCATCGTTCTAATTTCGTGACATTAAAGTGCTTCCAGTTTCTCACAGCAAAACACGCATACCTGGATCAGTGAACTCTTAAGTGAAAGAAGCCAATCTAGTGCCTAGAAATCCAATCTTTTTTGTCTGATTAGGAATGATTTCCTGCTTGCCACGTAAGGAACAAAGGACTCTTTCAGCTGGAATTTAGGCAACCGAAGAAGAAAAGAGGTTCTGATTACTATCTGATCCCCACCCCTCATCTTGATGGTATGGAAGAAAAAAGGTAACTGAACTCCATTTAATTCCGGGGAAGAAGGTATCCATTTAAACTACATCAGGACACACGGGTGCATAGTATATCCCTGTCGGCTCCTTCCCACTTTCCTTGTTCAGGGCATTATTGAAAATGGAAAGAGCCAGAAGCAAAAGTGCCGAGTCGACGCCTGTGAGGTCGGTAATGGACTTGATGGGGACAAGCAAATTGCAGCTTAACCCATACATTTAAAGCAATTTAAAACATCTGCAATTCACACTACCCTTATGCCATGTTTGGAGGCAGAAGAATGGTGGGAGGAACCAGCTGGGGAACAACCAAGGGAAGAAGGCTTAACTCAAAGAGAGTGGTGGTGGGACAATGATGAGTGGCCAGAGGGAGAAGACTGGGATGAGGAGGTGTTGGAAGCTGAAGAGCTAACTGGGTTTGGTGAGCTGGGGGAGTCTGTGGCAGAGATAAGTCCAGAATCAGAGGCAGAAGCTGAAGCAGGAGGGCAGGAGGAGAGATGACAAGAGTAAACATCCTTTGGACTGTGGCAGGTTTTGAAAAGCACTTCCAGGGAACCCCATGGAATGAATAAAAACATAACAACAAAAGATGGAAAATAATTAAATCGAAAGAATTGCTATCAGAATTTGCATTCTCCCTGACCTTCACGGGCTATCCTGATTGGCAACTCTGTAAAAAAATTTTACTGCTGTGTGGTGAGTTTGAGAAGAGGTCCAGTTCACCTCATACCTGCTGAACTTGTAGCTGGAAGTTGACATGATTGACGGCCATGTCGGTGGAACCAAATGGCAATGGATGGGTAGCTGCGGAGATCTCAGAAGTGCTATTGAAAGGATACCTCAGATGAGCAAGTGTGTACGGCACGAAGAGATGACAAATTCTGTTGATCCTGATGGGATCTGCCTCCCACACATGGAGGATCTCTATATACGCATAGAGGATCTTCTCACACTTGCCCAACATGTAGCTGGTGGAAGAAATGGCTATTGTGCATGTCAGCAGTAGGGGAGGGCATTGGGATAGCCCATAGGGTCTCCTCAAATACAGTATGTTTTGGACATGGGGGTTCTTCTAAAATCAACCTTTGAGTGGGGAATAGGGAGGTGACCACCACTAGGGCAGCACGTCCAGAAACCTGGGGAGGTTAAAAGACTGCCAAAGGAGGAACTGCTTAAGGTGCGGCGAATGGATTGCTGTTGCTTTCAGACTCCAGGCTGGAATGGTGACAATTCACTGGGCTGTGTCTCCTGGTGAGAGATTCCTCTGAGGCCGAAAACAGAACAAGCACCTAGCTATCTGCTCTGAGAGTCACACAGTGTCTTATTGTGTTGAGAGACAGCTGAAGGGATCCGACTGATTGATTAACTGATGGCATTGGTTGATTGAATCTGCTGACTGATGGAGTGATTCTCTTTGATTATATGATTGAGTGACATACTTTTTTGTTTTTTACTTTATTTGGTTGAATTCTTTGATTGATGTACACACCGCATACATTTTGCCTGTTTGATGAATGGTTTAATGGTTTCTTTATTTAGCATGCCTATGGTTTCATAGCTTTGGCCCTTGAGCTTTTCAGTTGCTCTGAACTCCTTTAGACTGGGTTAATGATTCGTTTCGAGGCTAACTAATGTAAGTGTTGGGTTAACTGATACTTTTCTTTGAATGTGAGAATATTGTTTATAGGATAGGAGAGGGGAGCCAAAGCTCTTATCTAGCTGTTATGACATAATGCCATCAAAATCTTGGACAAGATTGGTTTTTCAAGATGGAGAACATCATGATGAGTCAGTGCAAGCATTAGGAATTTGAATTCTAAAAAAAGAAATGCTACTTTTTTCTGATCCTATAATTTGTGAGCATTGTAGGTGCAAATTGCTCTCAGTGCCACCCAAAGATTAGTTCTTGGCATTGGCCATGTTAATGATCTCTTGAATGCAAGCGGGTTAGTTTAACAGTTGAGTACTTGCTCCAATATCATCAGTAATCACTCTCTCACACACATATGCGCAATAAGCTTCAAAGATGTTTTAGAAGTGGCAGCAACAAATACAGTGGAACCTCATGTTACGGACAGGATCCATTCCGGAGGCCCGTCCGTAACACAGAACTGACGCAAGCCGAAGCTCCGCGTCTGAGCGTGGCGTGATTTAGCGCTTCTGCGCATGCGTGAGCAGCGAAACCCAGAAGTAACCCGTTCTGGTACTTCTGGGTTGCTGCGGGACACAACACGAAAACACGTAACCTGAAGCAGACACAACATGAGGTATGACTGCACTTTAAAATCTAAGCAGAAAAGAAAAGAGAAAGCAACTTTTGCCAAGGAATTGACTGAGGCTGCTCTCGAGTGGAAGCATGCTGGACGCCCATCCAGTTCTAACGAGATTCCGTTTAAAGCAATCTGATGTGCAGCCACACAGAAAGCACTCGTGCTTTCACCTCCGTGTTGCCATACAAAACATTTGCACTCGAGTAAGCAAGGAAATTTAAACAAGAGCTAAGTAAACTGCACCCAGGCTGCTCTTTGGGCTGTATTTGATTACGGTTTCCCTCCAGATTTCTGGATGAAAAACCAGAAAAAATCACCTTGATATTTGTATATCACCCCCCGCTTTTCTTTTTTTGTAAGTACGTTTACTGTTGTAACCCACCTGAAGATTATTTTTAGTCAGTGGTACACTTGTTTCTTCTGTATATGTTGCGATGAAAGATAATATTTAATGTATTCATTTATTGTGTGGTTAAATTAATTTGATTTACGGAAAGTGTTTATATTTGATTGCCAGTTATTTCTTCCTCAATACGCTGAATTATAGTTATTTAAATGGGGGGGGGAGGGAGTTGCTGGAAGTACTATTCCTTTCTCATACTGAGTATGGAATGTTCCAGACTACGGCTGAAAAGACGTGGGTTCAAATGCCCACTTAGCCGCAAAACTGAGTGACCTTTGAGCCAGTCTCCTTCCCTTATCCCAACCTACCTCACAGGGTTGTCATGAAGGTAGGGCAAAGAACCAAGCACACTGCTCTGAGCACCATGGAGCAACGATGGGATGTGAACAAAAGAAATATAACTATATAGTCCCCTAAAATGCCTTTTTCTGGGCTCTCCTTTGCCATATGGCAAATCCAAATTGCAGACACCAACATTTTAAATCAGATGTCTTATCATGTTCACTGAAATAAGGGAGCATCCACGCTTCTTCTTGTCCCACTGCTATCCCCCAGGGGAAACCGCTCTTTAGCACGCAGTGGGAATTTGGGTTTTCTCTGGATTGACACTTGTTCCAATTTAGCACTAAAGAGCGGGTTTTCCCTGGGAAAAGAGTGGGGCAAGGTTGAAAACCACTTGGACCCATGCTTTCTAGGCAATGGACAAGCAGAACTGTGGACGAGGCCTAAGTGTGCAGAGGACTGCAACAGTGGCGTAACGTGGGTTGCCAGAGCCCATGGAGTACACATGCACATTCAACTGCCTAACAGCGTCTTGGTCACCCAGGAGATTGCCACCGCAGAGATAAGGAAAGAAGAGTCATTCCATTGTCTGGAAAGGTCACTTCCTGGTTTGCATGGTGAAGCCGGTTTCCACGGAGCCCAGTGATTGAAGCACACAGCTGTATGGAGGCAGCACCAAGTGTTGAAATTTTGCGCCCCTAACAAATTTGCACCCAGGGCAACCGCCCCGTACCCCCTTCTCAAGCTACACCACTGGATTGCAACCTTAAATATTTAAACATGCATTTCCTGTCCCAAAGGTATTGGGAGTAAGTGTAGTTTTGTGAGGGAACCCCAACACATTTTATTTCCCGTGATCCTTTGCAAAAAAAAACCCCACAAAACCATTCTGGTCAAACTAGTATAAAACCGACTTCTGTTTATAATGTGGATATGCCACAGAGAATGGGAGGGAAATGAACTGGATCAGTAACTGATGGGCTTCCTGGCTGCAGCAATACCAATGCCAACGTCTACAGCAGATGCCATTCTGTTTAGGAGAAGTGGGACAACTATTGGATGTGGCCGTGCAGAGTGTTCCAGTCAGGCCAGGCCTTCGTTCAAGATATTCCGTTCCACCTCTTCCCAGTTGTCTCCTGCACCTTTCAACAGACACTCTGCATCCTGACTGAAGCTGCTCATGGTGTGCATTTAAACTAGATCTAATATGTTTGGGAACCAGCAGTGCTATCCTATGAAGGTCTACTCCAAAGGGAGCCCTAGAAACTTCAAAGGGGTTTGGGGCACATCCCCGCTTCCACTTGGTCCATGGTTTATTCTGTTTGCCCCATGCTTTCTAGACATGGGCCCAATAGGTTTTTCATTCGCCCAGCCATTTTTCTTGGGGAAAATCTACTGTTTACCACTGAATCAGAACAAATATCAATCTGCAGAAAACCTAGTGTTATGATTCAGCAGTAAACAGGACAAGCAGAAATATGAGCCCTTACTCTTGAGGTATGTGTGTAGCCTTCAGAAAGGAACCAACCTGCTAATGCCACTGCGTTTTGAAAACAATCAAATTTTAGTATAATAAGAATGACTAGTGAAATATACTCAGAGTCAAGTGTGAATTTCATGCTGTTTATTCAGCTCATAGTAGCAATGAATGAATCTTTCCCCAAACCGTCTGCTATACAGGGGCATAGCAAGGGGGGGGCGGTTCCATAATGGAGGGGGTGACAAATTATCAAGGAACAATTTTTTATTGAAATTTTTTTTATGCCTGCTCCGAAGGTCTTATCTTACTGAATTATGGATTATATAGCTATATATGAAATTTCATGCACATCGGTTAATATCTTGACCCTCCTCCACCAAAATAGCTGTTCACTTGGCTGTTTTCCTATGTCATGAAGGCTGAAATTTCAGTCAGAGAACACTTACTGTCCCCTACCCTAACCCTGTGGAAAGCCATTGTTTGATTTTATACCAATGTATCATTGTTTGATTTTATACCAGTGTTATGTATCTGTTGTTGTTTTTTGCGGTGGGGATCAATGGGGGGGGGTTACAAGAAATTTTCCACACCGGGTACCACCTGACCTTCCCATGCCTGGGGGGGTGACAATTTTTTTTTGCCCCCGGGTACCAATTTACCTTGCTACGCCCCTGCTGCTATATAGACATTATTTACACAATGGGCCCCATGTGATTGGCTAATTCTCAGCTACTCCTGTGGCCCAATCAGGTTGTGGATTCACATCCTCCAGAAATCTGATTGGCTGCTCCTGCAGGCCAATCAGGTTGTGGATTCACTTCCTCCAGAAATCTGATTGGCTGCTCCTGCAGGCCAATCAGGTTACTGTTTCACTTCCACCTGAAGCTGGATTGGGTGGCTCCTGCGGACCAATCAGACTGTTGCAGTCGGGATCCTATTGTTCTAGGATTCAGCTCAGTACATAACACCTAGCAAAGCACATGTTGGAACCTTCAGGATCTGAATGCAATGCCTCACCGTAATGCAAGAGGGGAAGGTTATAAGACAACTACTCCCCAGCAATCCTGAGGAAGTACTCGACTGTTCCAGAAAATTGTATTTATTTTTGCTTTTACAAATGTATGTGGGTAGGTGATATTCCTCAGTCACAGAAATCCCTTAGGCGCTAATATCCTTAGCAACATTTGAACTGCTTAACCAGCCATGACAACAATCCCAATTGAATATGTTGTTTAAATTGGCATTTTGTGTTCCTCTCTGTCCTTATCGAGGCCGATCAACCCCTCTGATGCCTAGGCATTCTCCTGGACGGACTTACTTTCACCTTGCCTTCTGATCATTAATAAAATTAGAGGGGTTGTCACTTTAACTTTGACACCGCATATTTCTCCCAAGCAAAATGGAAATTACACAGATGGTCATATTGCATAGCATCCTGGCTCAGAGCAGCTGGTGTTACCAGGCAGCAACTTAACCTTCCACATCCCAACTATAATCCCGTTCATTACAATGTCACTGCCATGGTTGCACATCGTGGGTCTGGGTCGGAGTGTCCTCTGCTCCATCTGTAATGGGCTAATGGGAGTTATTTCCTGAGAAAACAACTTGTTCTTTTCGAAGCTTATTCCAAAGTTCAGACTCGGGTTGCACTCACTGTGGGATATATCTAAAATAAGACAGTCAAAACCAACTACTTCTGATTGCTAGAAAGCACATACATGCAGAGAGGAAGTTGGGTCTCACCGGGTCTACAAGAGCCACTCCCACTGTGTCCAGCCAGGTAAAGGGGCACAATCTATATAGTGTAGCTCAGGGGTCGGCAAATTTGTTTAGCCGTGGGCTGGTTTACTATCCCTCAGACTTTGTGGTGGGCCAGAGAAGCGTCTCGGGGGGGGGGAGCTGGAAGAAGAGGCGAGGGGGCAAGTAGTCAACCTCCCCACCCCACCCCCAAGGGCAGCCCCAGCCACTGCACTTACCTTCCCAGGGGCTGCCACCACCGCCACTGCTGCTTCTCGTGGGTAGGCAGAGCGAGCTTGTCCGCTCCGCTCTCTGGCCCACAGGAGCACCAGAGCGGCAGCGGTGATGGAGGGGAGATGAGCGGCGCAAAAGGGCTGGCTCCGGAGAGGGGCTGATTAAAAAGGCGCTCAGCCAGCTCAGCCCAGCCCCCTTCCTCCTCCTTTAGGCAAGGCGGGGAGAAGCCAGGAAGAGGGAGGGAGAAGGTGCCGCTGCGGTGTGTGTGAGGGGTGGGTAATGGAATGGCGCAGGGAAAAAAATGCAGCCCGAACAAACAGAATCTCCACGCCGATCCATGGACAGTCCGTGGGCCAGATCCTGAAGGCAATTCGGCCTGATCTGGCCCACGGGCCTTAGTTTGCCAATCCCTGGTGTGGCTGGTCATTTCCCAGGCCTGCTCTCTGTCTAATTCCTGTTATCTGATCTTTGATGCTTCATCAATGGCTAGGGATGTAGCGCCGAATCTGAAGTCATAGCTCAGACTCCAATCCTCAAGACTGCTATGGCCAGGGCAAAGGCGGTTGTCCTCTTATATACATGCTGAGATTGACAAGGAATCTGAGGTTACTGGGAACCAGGCAGAAGACCTTCTCAGTAGTGGCACCTGCCCTGTGGAACACCCTCCCATCAGATGTCAAGGAAATAAACAACTATTTGACTTTTAGAAGACATCTGAAGGCAGCCCTGTTTAGGGAGGTTTTTAATGTTTGATGTTTTATCGTGTTTTTATATTCTGTTGGGAGACACCCAGAGTGGCTGGGGCAACCCAGTGAGAAGGGCAGAATAGTAATGATAATAATCTCAGACTTGACAGCATAACATTTGTTGACAGTGGAGCTGACATCAACACCTAGCATCCTTGAGTAACTGCAAGGGGGGCAGCATTTAGGCTTGGTCTGGGCCCCACCCACTCCACTTTATATATTTCCCCCACCCACCCCAGTCTGGCATTCCAAATTGTGCTAAGCAGCTGAGACCAACCTCCGCTTCAATTTCCCACAATGTCCTAACATAGTGTTCCCCAGAGAAATTGTAGGAAATTAAACTCAAACACCGAGTTGGCCAAAGAACAAAAATAATAATGACGAAATATTTTCTAAGTAGTATGGGGAGGGGAAATGAAATGCAACTTTAATCCCATGTAGGAATGTTAAAATATAATAAGGGTATAAATAAGACCGGTAAAATACAATAGGAAGCGGACTTACCTATCCAGATCAATGGCTCACCAGCAGAGTAATGTGGCAAATGCTAAATAAACTCTGCCTAAACTAGTCCAGAAGGACCAGAAGGTAGCAGATCCCATGGCCCTGAGGGTGCTGGGCATTATGAGGAGACCCCTATTCCCCTCACACATACTCTCTAACATTTCTCTGATGAAAACAGGAATGCCCTATTTCATAACAATACTAATACCTTTTTAAAAAATTGTACCATGGACTGCAAGAAGATCAAACCTATCCATTCTGAAGGAAATCAGCACTGAGTGCTCACTGGAAGGACAGATCCTGAAGCTGAGGTTCCAATACTTTGGCCACCTCATGAGAAGAGAAGATTCCTTGGAAAAGACCTTGATGTTGGGAAAGATTGAGGGCACAAGGAGAAGGGGACGACAGAGGATGAGATGGTTGGGCAGTGTTTCTTGAAGCTACCAACATGAGTCTGACCAAACTGCGGGAGGCAGTGGAAGACAGGAGTGCCTGGCGTGCTCTGGTCCATGGGGTCATGAAGAGTCGGACACGACTAAACGACTAAACAACAACAACACCTGTCTGAGTTGCCCCAGAAGCTCTGGGTGGCTCCAACAAATAGGAAAAACATAATAAAACATATATATATAAAACTTCTCTCTATAGGGCTGCCTTCTTCTAAAGGTTGTAGAGTTACTCATCTCTTTGGTTCAGGAGTCGGCATACTCCATACCACTCCAACATTTTCCATGGAAATAGGGACATCCTAGAAAAAGCAGGGCATTTGCAGCTTCTTTAAATCCAGGACCTATCCCTGGAAAATAGGGACACTTGAAGGTTTGCTCACATAGTTACAATTCCCAGAGTTCCTTGGGAAGTGGGATTTGATTGTTAAACCACTCTGAGAATTGTAGCTCTATGAGAGAAGTAGGAATCTCCTTACCAAATCTCATCACCCTTAACACAGACCCTCCAAGTGTCCCTGTTTACCAGGGACACCCCTGATTTAGAGAAGCCGTTCCAGTTTCTTATTTGACCCCAGAATGTCCCGCTTTTCCTTAGGATGTCCCTATTTTCACTGGAGGGTGAAATCCAACACCCGAGCCATCTGAAAGCAATCCTGTATAAGGGTTATTATTTTTAATGTTTAATGCTTTTTGTATGTTTATATATATTTCTTGGAAGCTGCCAGAGTGGCTGGGGCAACCAGTAAGATGTGTGGGGTATAAATAGTAATTTTATCGTTATGGAATGGGATGTCCCTGTTTTCATCGGAGAAATGTTGGAGGGTATGTTAACAAGATGCAATGATAGGATTTTGGGGGAAAGTATGGCTCTTTAAAGTAGTATGGTACTGCTTTAATGTATTGTGCCTAAGACCAATTTACCATAATGTGACATAAAGTTGCTCATTTGCCTATCCCTGCAAGTGGTAGTCACAAAGTGTGAGCTGCGGCAGAAGAACGTTCATGTGATGACGTGGGACAAACAATGCCACGAGAGGGTGAGTGGGTGCACAGAGATTTTTAGTGGCGGCTGCATGTCGTACAGAACATGCTACGCCCATCTTAAATGTGTCGAGAGACCTTCAAGCTTAGAGGAAATACAAGGAGTGATTCTACGGTTATAATGCTTCATACCTTCGCACCAGTTATTTCTCCCATCTTCATGAAATTGAGGTCTGTTGACAGTTGCCACATTCCCCCCCCCCTTTCAAATTCATGTAAAGCAAATTGTATAGAGATGCAAAAGGGAATGCTTTTTATTTAAAAAAAAACCTGCTAATTCTCCTCATCCGTAATTGTCTCTGCAAGCAGAAATGGGAAGGGGGGAGAGACCCCATCAAAACCTGTGCCGGTTTTGCATGAAAAGATATTTCAATGAGTTTATCAGCGTTAAATCTGTTTTGTTGTGGTTTGCCACTGTTGTTGTTTTTTCTGGGTCCCCACATGGAGAGCAAACATGGCCTGGAAGAGTGTTATGTCAAGTACCTCCCTCATGCATTGTCGCTCGCTCAGTGAACTGGAGTCTCAAAAAAAAAGTAATTCCTCATTTCATCTTGACTAGGATTCCCTTTTCATTGCTGCGAAGCTGCACTAATCTTTCATTCAGTGCAACCCACACCCTCTGGTTCCACTCAGAATTCTCCCTTTTCTATCTAGCATTGTATTCTTTATCTGAGCCGCCTTCTCCCAATAGAACTCCTTGAAAGCTCTTTCACCAACAAGAAAGGCCCAGTTCCATATGGCCAAGTTAGCCCTTTTCTTTTTTCTCTCTCTCTCCCCCCACCCCACTTTTTTTTTCCTCCAGAGCTTCGACTGAGCTTTGCTATTTAATCTTCTTGAGGCGTTCAAGATGTCACTTGCCTCTGATGACTGTAGACAAAGGGAATCCAACAGCCTGAATGCAGCCTAGTCTTGAATGCTTTGGGTCTGCTTTGAAGGGAGTTTCTTGAAGTCTCCGTGTTTCATTGGCCGTCCTGGTGGCCTTCCTGGGGGTCTTTATGTGAACTCGCATGTCCCAGTAGCAAGCAATGTGTGTGCTACCTGCTTTGCACAACCATGCACTTCAGCAGCGTGCTAAAGGAGATGTGATTCCCTTGGGAACTTAGCAATTAAGTCGGAACTCTCTGTTTTATACATGTACATATTGCAGAACTATAGATGGATGCCTAAGTTCCTTTGATCATGTAGACTGCCACAACTCTCAGAATACTATACAACCCTGATGTCTTATATCTGCTTCATAATTATATCTGGACTCAAAATAATAATAATAATAATAATAATAATAATAATAATAATAATAATAATAATAATAATAATAATTTTATTTGTACTCCATCCATCCATTCAGCCACTCTGGAGGCTTCCAACAATATAAAAACTGAATAAATATTAAACATTAAAAATTTCCCTAAACAGGGGTGCCTTCAGATATCTTCTAAAAGTCAGATAGTTGTTTATTTCCTTGACATCTGATGGGAGGGCGCTCCACAGGGCGGGTGCCACAACTGAAAAGGCCCTCTGCCTGGTTCCCTGTAACCTCACTTTTCAACAGTGAGGGCAATCACCAGAAGGCCTCAGTGCTCGATCTCAGTGTCTAGGCTGAACGATTGGGGTAGAGACGCTCCTTCAGGTATACTGGGCAGAGGCAGTTAGGGCTTTAAAGGTTACCACCACACTTTGAATTGTGCTCAGAAACATAATGGGAGTCAGTGAAGATCCTTTAGGATTGGTGTTATATGGTCCTGGCGGCCACTCTGGGTCACCAGTCTAGCTGCCGCATTCTGGATTAGTTGTAGTTTCCGAGCTATCTTCAAAGATAGTCCCACGTAGAGCACATTGCAGTAGTTCAAGCGGGAGGTAGCAATCGCACCCCACCCTGGTCACATGGAAGATGAAGCAAGCTTGTTTCTCCTGCTCCAGAGGCTAGGACCCGAACCAAAGGAATCAAGTTGCAAGAAAGGAGATTCTGACTAAACATCAGGAAGAACTTTCTGATCGTAAGGTAAGGTAAAAGGTAAAGGACTCCATGACGGTTAAGTCTAGTCAAAGGCGACTATGGGGTTGCGGTGCTCAACTCACTTTCAGGCCGAGGGAGCCGGCATTTGTCCATAGACAGCTTTCCAGGTCAGGTGGACAGCATGATATTTGAGAGACAAAGAGAGAGGGGGAGAGGGAGGAGAGGGAGAGGAGAGGGAGAGGGAGAGAGGGGGGAGGGGGAGAGGGAGAGGGAGAGGGAGAGAGAGAGAGAGAGAGGAGAGAGAGAGAGAGAGAGAGAGAGAGAGAGATTGCAAAACACTTCACATGCCCAAGGCATGTATACAGGCATTAGTCCAGCTAAGGAGATCCCTATAGCAGGCATGTATCACGTGTTGGATTGGGAACAGTTGGCTATAAATGGGATCTGCACTGCATTACACCTTCAATGCGCATCCAGTGTTGTGTGGGCAGTCACATGTTGGAAACTTTGCTAGCGCATGCATTAGGAGCTGGGTCGAGGTAAAGATGAATAATAGCTTGATAACTGCATTGAGCAATTTGGTAATTTATGCAGATGATGGCTCCTTGATCCTCCATTCCCTTAGCATCCTGGGCCATGGCACGTCTGTCTCTGTGGTTCCTCTTTTCAACAGTGCACACTGCCTCTTGTGCCTTCTTCAGCTCCGCAACTCCTTTCTGTTCTTCTCTGTTTCACTTTTCTATTTAGATCACTGCTTCTGAGCCCACTATGTCACTTCCTTTTTCTGGGACCTCCCAGCTTTCTGATCCCAGGATACCCACTGCTCAGCCCCCTGGACAGACTCCTTGACAGCTGTGTGTGAAACTTTCTTCCTAGCCAATCAGAACTTTCCGTTTCCTTGCAGCAGTTCTGCTGTGATTCCAGACGTTCTATAGGCTTGCCATACATCAGGAAAGTTCCTGACGTGTCCTGGGTTTTGGGTGTAAAAATGGTGCTGGGGGGAATTTTGCCAAATTGGCAAACTGTCAGGGAAAACCCAAATGTATGGCAATGTGATGGGAGGGGGGAGCACAAAATCACTATTGAGGGGGGAGGTTTCCCCAAGAAAGCTCAACATTTTGGGGTTGCTCTGGAAAAAGCTCAATAATTTTGGTGGGTTTCTAGAGAAAAGCTCAACAATTTTGGTGGTTTCCTTAAAAAAAAAAAAAAAGCTTTGCGGGTGTCAGGAAATTGACTTTTTGAAATTTTTCAACCCCTGCATTCTATGACTGATCCTTCACCTTCCATAGTTAAATTGATTGTGACTCTGCCTTGCTCCCTGGCATGGGGAACAGAAGGTGAGTAACTGATGCCCAATGATCGTTCATTTAAGGTACTTTTTAATCGGCTGGGCGTGTTGCACCTCAGCTTGACCAGTGCAAAAAAGGACTGCACTGGAAGAAATGTTGGCACCTTGATTGTAAAGTCATATGCCAATCTTTGCTGCCTGGAATGTCAGGTGTCAGTGCTTGGCATGGCTTCATGTTTGGTCAGCTGATGCTGCAATAATGGTTGATAAAGCAGTTTATTTGCTGGGGGGTGACAAGTTGCAAGCCTTACAGTACTCCTTTGATCAGTTGTTTCTTTTATTAAAAAATTAAGTCTCAGATCTCCACTAGATAATTAGCAGACAACAAGTTCTGGTCACGGTAAATGAAACTGGCAACAGGTTTTACAAGACGCCGGCCCAAATCGGCTCTGGACATAAACTATAAAGACCTGGATTTTTCACCAGGAGCCCCAAAACATGCCATCTTTGCTAGAGATATATACAACTTTTCATTTCCCATATCAATCATGAGAACAAGTTGAAGTTCAGATAATGGCCAGTTCAATTTACTCTAATTGTTAAGGACTTAGCCTGACTGTTTGCATTACAGGACCGCGGCCAGTGGGTTCTCAGTAGGGGTTTGCTGGCCTACTCCATCCCATAACAAACCCATGTTCATGCGTCAATTCAGATCCATCACCCTGAGATAAACTGTGAATATTGTCCTTTGTCCTGGGTCGCATTCTTTCCTGCATTGTGTGCTGACTATTTAAGGATTTAAAGGCTCATTTGCACAATTCCTTTGTCAGTGCCCTCCATACAGAATGGAAAAAGTGATGGGCTCCTCTGTCTGGGTTATGCCCAGGAGCTCTTGTGAGGGAAACTCTACATATATAAGTTTTTCTTTTTTTCTTCTTCTTCTTCTAACACACACACACACACACACACACCACACTAATGTCAGAAGGCAGAAAGTAAAAACAGAAGAAGTGGGCGGTGGAAAAGGAGGAATAAACTTGTCTATTTCGGAAGCTTCTAAGGTGAATAGATTATTTGTTTTCATCTTTTGAGACTTAATAAATGGAATGACGGAAAGTAAATAGGCTTTTTAAAAAGGAAAAGAAATAATAATAATAATAGAAATATAAGGCAAGAAGGAAGCGTAGCTTGACAAGATGAGGGGGACGCACCCGGGCATTTACATCATTATCCAAGGGAGATGAATGTGTCACAAACACGTGGAAAGGAGCCAAAAAACTGCATGTGGACACTTCTGTCGGAACCCCCTCTCTGCCCGCTGCTCCGGATTTCAAAGAAGCTGCTCCATTTAATCCAGGTTTTAGGTTTGGTTATTGTGATCAACACTCAAATGGTTCTGCTGCTCGGAAGGACTGCCCCTTTTAATTTTCTTCACAGCCCAACAGGGCTGACTGACTGAGTACGAAAAGGATTAGTGTCTGATGAACTCTCTCCACTTGCATTCCAGTTCACATAAGATCTTCAACGACTATGCTAATTCACTCTGACCTTTTTACTGTCCCATGTATTATTTGACTGGGTGTTCTCTGGACTACATGGGTGACCCCCTTCTCTCTCTTTTTCTTTTTTCCTTTCTTTTTTACAAAAGGGAAAACTTGGGGTGCAGAAATATATTTGGAGTTGGATCGTTAAAATTGCCAAGCTTTGATGCCCTGTTCAAACAGGCATCTAGCTGGGTGAGATGATCTCTTGCGTGGTGTTGGCAAACCGTAATACAGTGGTACCCCTGGTTATGTACTTAATTTGTTCCGGAGGTCCGTTCTTAACCTGAAACTGTTCTTAACCTGAAGCACGCTTTAGTAATGGGGCCTCCAGCTGCCACCGCACCGCCAGCACACGATTTCTGTTCTTATCCTGAAGCAAAGTTCTTAACCTGAAGCGTTATTTCTGGGTTAGCGGAGTATGTAACCTGAAGCGTATGTAACCTGAGGTACCACTGTACTCTTGTCCTGGATTTTTTGCTGAGTCTGCTCTTGCTGGTCACGCTTAAGACTTCATGGCCTTCCTTGCCAACCAAACATAATGGTTCACGGGGTCATTCTGGCCAGACCCATATTAGGAATGCCCTCTCCATTTAGTTTTGGTCCCTTGTGCTGAAGTTCACGGTCTGGAAATGGTGTTTGTGTGTTCTGTGGCCTGTTCTCATGGTCATATTACATCCTGGTGAACTTTGGGATAGTGCTACCAATTTATATCCCTATTACCTGTGGGGCACCCCAGAGGGACTTGTGGAATCCAGCGGAATCCTGAATGATCTGAAGGATTCCGGCGGATAGAGCTGGCGAATCTCGTCAAGGCCCTTGCCTAGCTATGGAACAATGAGACGTGAAAGTCATTAAAAAATGTAACTTTAAATATGGTTTTCTCAAACATCAACTTTGCACATACATGTCTCTGGCATAAGGGCGATGATATTTTCACCTAGCACCTACACAGGTACTAAACCGAATGACAATAGTATTGACAATGGAAGATATTTTTGTGTGTCAGACATCAAGTTTTATTTTGATTGAAATGTTATTTTCTCCTCTTAATTTCAGAGAAATTTGGAACTTGCTTAACTACAGTAAATGAAAAGAGCAATAGCAAAAAAAATGGAAAGCGAAACATTTGCGAACGATAACTTTTTGAAACAAAATAACTCCCTCTGCCCATACATATTGTATTTAATCAACCCTTTTTTTCAACAGCAGAGGGAGGCGGAGGGGGGTTATATTCCATTTGTGCAAGCATAAATCCTGCACTGTCGGGACATGTTGTTGAATACTGCCCACTCTCCCTCTCGCAGACTCAGCCTAGTTAGCTACCGGAACTACGTCCCAGAAGTTGTCGTGAAGATGAAATGTGTGCAGAGGAAGAGCCATACAACTTGGATAAGGGAGAGAGGGTAAAAAAAATAGGCAGGTTAAATAAAACCAACCACCCAAGGTAACATACTACAGGTGGAAACTTCGAAAAATTAGAAGTATCTGTGGAGGAAGGTTCATTTGCTTTCAGTAATTCACTTAAAAGGTGAAACTAATATATGAGATAGACTCATGACATGCAAAGCGAGATATGTCAAGCCTTTATTTGTTATAATTGTGATGATTATGGCGTACAGCTGATGAGAACCCCAAATTAACAATTTCAGCTTTGGGGTTTTCATCAGCTGTACGCCATAACCATCACAATTATAACAAACAAAGGCTTGACATATCTCGATTTGCATGTCATGAGTCTATCTCATACATTAAACTCCAGTAGCTAATGAAAACAATTGCTTACATAAATGGACTTTTCCACGATATTCTAATTTTTCTAGTTTCACCTGTAAACTCATAATATGGGCATGAAGGGCACAGGTCATCATGTATACCCGTGCTAGCGGTGCAGCAAGAAAACTGCTAACACATTTGCTAAGCAGGGTCTGGAATGCTTTCAAATTGGATGGAAGAGCGCATGTTGAGATTCCTGCATTGCAGGGAGTTGGACTAGATGACTACCAGGGTCCCTTCCAACTCTGCAATTCCACATGCAGCGCATCCTTCTGAGAGCTACTTGCTTCCACAGCTGCAGCTTCTTCCAACATTGTGGAATTATGGTGGGAGAGAATCTGCCTGCCTAGATGCTTTTCCAGAACAGCAGCCACGGTAGCCAGCCGCCCTGCTGTCCTGCGTTGAACCCGGCAAAGCCCTCCCCCCCTTTCCCCCCCAGAGCCCTCTGAACGGCTAGTGTATCGCTGCCAACTTTTTTCTTTTCGCTCCCACACTTCAATACCCTCCCCTGATTCCCCCCGCCTTGCACCTTTGCCTCGTTCTGGGTATTGTTCTAATTCTTTGCTGCATAAGAGGAAAGAGTCCAGAAATGCACGGTCTAGCACTGGTGGGGGTATTATGATCTGCTGAGATGTGGGACACTGGGTTTTCTGAAAGGTGGCTCAACAACTTTGGGGTGCCCTGGTTTTTACTTTTTTGAAATATGGCGACCCTAGTGTGTCTGTGCGTTGTGGAGAGGGATGCCACTCCTGAAAGCAGCAGTCACAGAAGTGGAAAGGAACAATCGATGTTTCAATGTGTGCTGCCGGCATGCAGCCACAGCGATGGCAGCGCTCGCGAGGGCGATCGTTCCTGCTGGCGTGGAGCAGGATGGCTCCGAGCCAGGTAGTCACACTCCATAGCAGAATGCACGCTCCCCTTCCCATTGTGAAGGGGAAGCCTTGTGTAACTCCCAACTTCTGCCTGCCACAGACCCCAGCATGTGGGCAAACTAGCTAAGGAGCGAGAGCTGGCCTCCTTGTCCTTGAAACTATAACTGTTGTCAGTCACACCACTCTCGTCTTTGGCAAACTTCGCTTCTGTGTGGGAATCCTGCCCTGCTGTGGAGGAGAGGTTGAAGGTCTTGCGGTAGACCAGTGTATAAAGGTTTAATGACTGTAGCCAGGAAGGGTGGATTTCAAAAAGGGCTGGTGACTCAATTCATACCCCCCTCGAAATGTGGACGAGTCGGAGTTTCGTTCTGCACAGAGCACCACCTCCCTTGAAGGATTAGGGATGAGTTGTCCCTTTTTAAATCACTGTGTAGCTAATCCCTTTTTTAAAGTTATAAAAAAATAGTGAATCTATCCATTTAGTAAGGTTAATTTGTCACTGTCCCCTACTTTAAAAGGGGGGGGGGAGTTTGCTGGTTTTTTAAAAAAAAGGTTTCTGGGATCTTCATGGGAAAGTGCTCTTTCTTCAAATGAGGAATCGTTATATGGTTGCTACCTGAGCCAAAATAGTCCACTTTAGTCTTGGACCTTCTACAGCACCCTGAAAAAAATTGGTTTGGTTCCCATTTTCATGTGAACCTATCTCACCTGCGTTTCCTGTAAACAATATCCGAACTAAAAGGCATCTCTCCTGTGAAATTCACACTCACTAATCCAGTTTTGGCAAGGCAGTTCTCCAACCCACCCACCTCCCAAAATGATCTGTACAAAAGAAGATGAAAATGTGTATACTAATTTATTTATTTTTTAATGCATACGTGAATGATAATAAGATATAACAAGTGCAGTATTGTATGCATCGGGAGAAATGTGTACTAAAAATGTGAGGGTATTTTAACGATTCACAGGTCAAGGTGAAAATGTGGCAAACTGAATTTAAATCTGGAAAAATGAGAGAAAGCAAGAGTGACAAATTTCACTTTGTCTTTCAATATTATGCAACCTATATTTGATTTGCCTACACTCTCAACCCTTCGCTACTTGTTGCTTTTTAATGCTTTATTCTTAGGTAAAAGGCCTTTATCCCTGGGTGGCATTTTATCTTTCAATTTGATAAAACTGCCTGCTGTCCTTCGCGTACAGAAGTCCTACGGCAGGCTTCATTATTATTTTGTGGCATTTCAAAGCGCCATAGCCCTAATTCATGGGTAAAATTAAGTTAGGACTTAAATTGCCACGTTTGCTCAGAAGTAACATCCAGCTAAGTTTTACTTGGAGCGGACCTGATGAAATTAAGGAAGATGACGAAACTCAGTTCGTTGATTCCAAAGGATCTGCTCCCTGAGTAAAAGTTAAATAGCACCCATTAAGCACAATGGGGAATTATTGACAAATAATGTCTTTTGCTCCAGATGCTGTGGACATCATCACTAACTTTACCTGGACTGCAGCCTAAAATAAATGCCGCTCCTCTTAACCTTTCCATTTTTCTCCCCTCACCGTGACAATGAAGCATTTTTGAAACATGACCTTTTATGGTCTTACCTTTCTCAAATAATAATAATAATAATAATAATAATAATAATAATAATAACAACAACACAACAACAACAACAACAACAATAATAATATTCATATTATACTCTGCCATCTGGCTGGGTTTCCCTAGCTACTCTGGGCGGCTTCCAACAGAGTATTAAAAACACGATAAAACATCAAACATTAAAAAACTTCCCTAAACAGGGCTGCCTTCAGATGTCCTCTAAAAGTTAGGTAGTTGTTTATTTCCTTGACATCTGATGGGAGGGTGTTACATGGCTTGGATACTAATAGACAAAAATGTTTTGGTCCTTCCATGTGGTATCATCTGACAGCCCCACCTAGCATGATTTATGCAACTAGACAATGGAGTGCAAATTACAAGGAGGCTCCTTGCTTTGATTGTGTCACCCTTCCCTTTGTATTCAAGGCACACTCAGCTGGTGCAAATCAATACAGTGTTATTGACTTCAGAGCAGAGCTGCTCGGAGGTTGGTGCCTATGCTCTTCAGCTGAAACCGCTACAGAGGTCCTCCCCACCATTGCAAAGGAGTACCCATGTCATAATGCACACAGCTGGCTGACTCAGCAAAGGAGGGCAGCGCCCTTGTAAGAGCTGTGAAGAAGGGGAAATCTTGATGGGGGGCTTGTCATGTGCAAGAATAAGGAAAGTTGATCCTTCCATGATGTCACGGACTGGTTGGACGCAGAGGAATGGTGGGAGGAACCGGCTGGGGAACTCCCAGGGGAAGAAGGTTCAGAGTCTGGGAAGTGGTGGTGGGATGGCGACGAGGAGTCAGAGAGAGAAGCCTGTGGAAAGGAGGTGTCAGAAGAGGTAACAGGACTTAGTGAGCTGGGAGAGTCTGTGGTAGAGAGAAGTCCAGAATCAGAGAGAGAGCCAGTGTGGTGTAGTGGTTAAGAGTGGTAGACTTGTAATCTGGTGAACAGGGTTCGCGTCTCCGCTCCTCCACATGCTGCTGCGTGACCTTCGGCTAGTCACACTTCTTTGAAGTCTCTCAGCCCCACTCACCTCACAGAGTGTTTGTTGTGGGGGAGGAAGGGAAAGGAGAATGTTAGCCACTTTGAGACTCCTTAAAGGTAAAGGGTAAAGGGACCCCTGACCATCAGGTCCAGTCGTGTCCGACTCTGGGGATGCGGCGCTCATCTCGCTCTATAGGCCGAGGGAGCCGGCGTTTGTCTGCAGACAGCTTCCGGGTCATGTGGCCAGCATGACAAAGCCACTTCTGGCGAACCAGAGCAGCACACGGAAACGCCGTTTACCTTCCCGCTGGAGCGGTCCCTATTTATCTACTTGCACTTTGACGTGCTTTCGAACTGCTGGGTGGGCAGGAGCTGGGACCGAGCAACGGGAGCTCACCCCGTGGCAGGGATTCGAACCGCTGACCTTCTGATCAGCAAGCCCTAGACTCTGTAGTAGGGTAGTGATAAAGTGGAATATCAAATCCAAACTCTTCAGAGGCACAGACCCTCCAAGTGTTCCTATCAGGGACGTTCCTGATTTATAGATGCCATCCCGGCTTCTTATTTGATCCTGGAATGCCACACTTTTCTTAGGACGTCCCTATTTTCAACGGAGAAATGTTGGAGGGTATGGAGTTCTTCAACCCCCCAAGCCATCTGAAGGCAATCCTGAATAGGGAAGGCTTTTTTTAACATTTAACATTTTATTATGTTTTTATATGTTTGAGGCTGCACAGTATGGCTGGGGCAACCTAGTAAGATGGGTGAGGTATAAATAGTAAGAATCATTATGGAATGGGACGTCCCTGGAGAAATGTTGGAGGGTATGGAGTTATCTGACCCCCGAGATGTATCATCATCATCATCATTATTTGGGAAATCACATAGGTAAATGAGAGTCAGCAACTGCTGAAGGGAAGATAAATTTGTCAACATTATCTATGTTAGAATCTCACAAGCACTCAGAGGCGGCCTAGTATGTGTCACGGGATGGAAGCATCAGTTTTTGACCTAGCCTACGGGGAATTCCATGGTGCTTTATTCTTAATGTATGTGCCATTTTCAAAAGCCCTTTTTATTGTCCCGCTCTCCTCTATAACACTCTATAGCCTCAGGATACACAAAATTCCCATCCCCATAGAAAGCATCCTTTCTCTGGCCATGACAAAGGTCAGGAGCTGACCTCTGAACCATCACTTTGCGGCACTCGCAATGAAGCTGCCTTCCTCTTCTCCTTTTTATATTTTATATTCTTAAATGCGATAACACGGGCCGGCACTCAAGTCCTGTTTACTCCTGCACAAACTGCTGCCGTTTCAATGAATTTGAAGGTTTAGTTCAGCTCATACAGAGAAGCAGATTTCAGGCAGCCAAAGACCTAAGCCAAGTACATGTCACAATTTTGGTGATGGATAATGGTATTTCATGACACATAAAAGTGTGAGAGACAGGTGATAACAGCAGACAAAGAAGATTCAGTCATTTAAAAAGAGGAAGTATCAGACACAACATATTTTATTAGATAATTGCCAATGTCACCAATAACCAGCAAAATAATAATCTAAACATCAGCGCCAATCTATACATGCTAAATGTATAGGGTTTGCTTGCTTGCTTGCTTGCTTGTTTGTGGCTGTGTATGCATTAAAGGTAAAGGGTAAAAGGACCCCTGACCATTAGGTCCAGTCGCGGATGACTCTGGGGTTGCGGGCGCTCATCTCGCTTTATTGGCCGAGGGAGCCGGCGTACAGCTTCCGGGTCATGTGGCCAGCATGACTAAGCTGCTTCTGGTGAACCAGAGCAGCGCACGGAAACGCCGTTTACCTTCCCGCCGGAGCGGTACCTATTTATTTACTTGCACTTTTTGGCGTGCTTTCGAACTGCTAGGTTGGCAGGAGCAGGGACCGGGCAACAGGAGCTCACCCCGTCGCGGGGATTCAAACCGCCAACCTTCTGGTCGGCAAGCCCTAGGCTCTGTGGTTTAACCCACAGCGCCACCCGCGTGTACGCATTACCCACTTAAAATGTAGCACTCTCATTCTTTTTCTCAATTCGGATTGAAGCTGGTTTTGTGGGGGAAATCCATCAAAACACAACATTTCATAAGAAAGTGTAGGATAGAGACAAGATAGATATGGATTATGGCTAACTTCATGTGCACACTGCTTCCCAGTCTGTCACCAGCTATTTTGGAGTAGTTAACTCTCCCAATGAAATGAATAGGAGCTTGGTGCTTAGTTTTGACTGATTCGTTGTCAATGTTATTATTCTTTCAAGAGCTGTGCAATTGCTTGTCATTGCACTGGGGCCAGTGGGGCAAATTGGAGGTTATGTTACAGCAATGCTGTTCCCCATGTTTATCCTGTTGCCTGCACGATGCAAATTTAATTCATCAGTGCCTGCTGCATGTAAGATGCTAATTAAATGGTTTATTTTATTCAAATATATAATTATAGGCTATTATTTAATTGCTTTGTTTTGGAGTGATTCCCGCCCTTGTGGTCCTCAGAGGAATCTTTGGCAAAGCTGTCAAATTGATGACATTTGCATTTGATAATTTGTATAGCATAATTGCAGTAAATTCACATAAGCCACGGCTTGCAAACTCTAAAAATGCAGAGCTCAGCAGCACAAGCCCAGCGATGATAAGGGATCTGACTTTTAATAGCTGCCATAAAATCTCGCTCTTTAAGCCACAAAAAAAGCTAATTAAGACAGAAAAATTCCAGCATCAATTAAAAGTGATTTCCTCCTCAGCCATAAAAGGCTTTCTCCTTTACTTTTTTCCATCTCAGTTTTTCCAAAAGGCATGTATACACGGCCATTTTGGATTCATGCCAAGAAGATCTGTAAGCTGGTTCAAGAATGCCATGGAAAGCTGCTCAGTGGATTAAGATGTACATGATAGTATTCACAGCAGACACACACAAATAAAACCAGGAGTAACTAAGGGCCCAACATTTAATTTAAGCTTATAGATAAGCTGAGATATATATTGACTGCATGCATACTCCTTCCATCCTCCCCATTCACCACAATTAAACCAGGAAGTCTCTAATTAACCATAGTTTCTCATGTTGTTGAAACTGGGAAGCTACGGTTATTGAGTCTGGAACAAGCCACGATCTTAAGCCAAGTTCAAGCAGTGATGTCATATCCTGGGTTCTTCCAAGCCTGAGAACATTGCTGTGCATGGGAAGGAAGTAGGAAAAGGACTTGTGTACACAAGGCTAGGCAAACTCGGCCTCCAGATGTTTTGGGACTACCACTCCCATCATCCCTAGCTAACAGGGACCAGTGGTCAGGGATGATGGGAATTGTAGTCCCAAAACATCTGGCGGGGACCGAGTTTGCTATGCCTGCTCCTTGGTGATCGGCTACGGAATCAAATGAATTTGCAGCCTTGGTCCTATGCAGGCTTGCCACCAAAGTAAGTCCTACTGAGGTCAAAGGTATTGCAGCCCCAATCCTACCTAGTGATGCTCTGCTCTGTTTCTAGCCCCCTCTCTCACTTCCACCACTGGTTCCTTCACCCAGCGCTTTCCTTCCCTCAGCGTTGTGTATGTTCAGCCTGGGAAAGAGGAGACTGAGAGGATATATGATAGCCATCTTCAAAATATCCCAAGGGCTGTCACATGGAAGAGGAACAAGCCTCTTTTCCTCCTGCTCTGGAGGTAGGCCTTCAGGTTACATGAAAGGAGATTCTATCCAAACATCAGGAAGAACTTTGGGACAGTAAGAGCTGTTTCACAGTGGGAAGGTCTCCCTCGAAGGTGGTGGACTCTCCTTCATTTGAGCTTTGTAAGCAGAGGTTGGATGGCCATCTGTCATGGACGCTTTAGTTGAGATTCCTGTATTGCAGGGGGTTTGGACGAGATGACCCTCAGGCTACGATTCTAGTTCCATGTACGAAAAGCCATTGATTCATGTTTGACTTAAGCATGTTTGAGACTGTGGTTTTTTTTGTGGCCTCAGAGTGCAACAAAGCGAAGGACAGAGGTCTAGCACAAGGGCAGCCATGGCAGAAGCTCTTTTCCCCTTGCAATTTTTAACGACAAGAAGTTGTGGCAGCACTCCAAAGCAGAAGTCCCATTTTACACCTAGGGCTTGTTAATATAGACCAGAGGTATGTCCTCTATTGAGCCCTTGGGATTTTCTCTGTGATATACACCCTCCTAAGCCACAGTCATCGCCAGCTCTGCTGTGAAACTCCTGGAGTACTTTTGCCATGCTGAAAATTTGTCCTTGAACTCAGGCAATGCCCCTTCCTTGTCTGCATGGAGGACAGAGAGGGCCGTGGCATGGTGTGTAGAAGCTAGTTTCCTGTACAAAGGTAAAATTCACAGGCAACTCAGATGTGAGTAAGACTGATGCCTTTTGATTATTACTATTGTTAATTGGGAATAAGAAACCCATGATGATCTATTGCAGGCTTCCTCAAACTCAGCCCTCCAGATGTTTTGAGACTACAATTCCCATCATCCCTGACCACTGGTGCTGTTAGCTAGGGATCATGGAGTTGTAGGTCAAAACATCTGGAGGGCTGAGTTTGAGGAAGCCTGATCTACTGCAAAAAAATCATTCAGGGACCTATCTGCATTCTTCACTCTCCCACCCCAACAATATTGATTACTTTTTTCTTGTAAGGTACTCAGAGATCAGGTCCCTATTTTCCAGGGACAGTCTTGGATTTACAGAAGCCGCCCTGGTTTCTAGTTTGACCCAGGAATGTTCCGCTTCCCTTAGGAGGTCCCTGTTTGCATCAGAGAAATGTTGGAGGGTATGGAGTTATGTGACCCCGAGCCAAGGAGATAAGTAAGTATACAACCTTTAGAAGACATCTGAAGGAAGCCCTATAGAGGGAAGGTTTCTAAAAATGTTTTATTATGGTTTTTTTAATATGTTGAACAGCCTTTACCAAAGGTGTCATGGACTCTGAAGACGCTCGAACTCAGGATGAAGGGAGAAACATGCTAAGAGGAAGGCATGCTTGGCAAACACTCACTGTTACCAACTCCCGCCTGGAAACCTATGTCCCCACTATGGAAGGACATGTAGATCCAGAATTGGCCTCCACAGTCACTTACGGACTCACTGTTAAGACCGTGTTTCTGTAAGACAATGTACGAGTGATCGCCAAAGAAGAAGAAATAATAAAATTATTATTATTATAATTATTATATAGCATTATATTTTCATCGGAGAAAAGTTGGAGGGTATGAGAGATGCTATCCAAGCACTTCACAGCCTGACAAAAGAAGAGGGTGTGAATGTCCACCTGCTTGCATTCAAAATGCTTTACGGTTCTTATCTCGCTGGGATCAAAATTGCTTTGTGGATTACTGGTGTAGTTGTTTTTACTGGTCGATTAATGTGTAACACTGAAAATCCTATAATCGCTGAAAATGACATCATCATCCTGAAATGTAACCCACCCAGAATGAGCAGCTCTAATTCACACCCTGACACTGCCACGTATTACAAATGTGAGGCGGAACATAGAACAGAGCCATTAGGCTATTATAGATTATTACCAGTATTTGGAAAATCCTCTGACATTTCAAGGGTTGCAGTGAGACCTTCTTTGCATATACTTTTCACGAGGAGTTTGTTTAAATCCATTATTATGATAATATTATTATTATTAGTAGTAGTAGTAGTAGTAGTAGTATTTTAAAGGGACTAAGTGGTGTTCTTGGAAACACAGAAGCTTGCATGAAATTCTGGATCATATTCAGAAATACTATGTAGGACAGAAGTCACCCCAGAGGGCCAGTTCACGCAGAGTGTGTTCTGCCCTGAAACCAAACAGTAGTAGATGCTCTCTAGTTGAATAAGGCCTTGTCAGAGCGATATAGTAAATCCTAGAAATAGCCTTACTGTGGCTGACTTGAAATTGTTGATTTACATTCTCTGGGACAATGGGCAGTTTCTCCTGGTAATTACACATTCGGCTTTTAAGTTATGTACATCATATTTCACATATCATGTTGTGGCCTGTTTTCTCCCCTTCTCTCCCGCAAGAGAATAAAGCACAAACACAGTGGTGTGTGTGTTTCATCATTTCCTTAAAAAAAAATAATGCTGCTCATTGGTAAAGCAGTTACTTTCTGCCTTTTCTCTATGACATCTAGAAAAAAACTAGAGGCAACAAATCTATGTGTGTTTTTTTTTGTGTGTCTGCAAGAGATCTTGATATGTTGTTCCAGTGCTGTTTTTAACTGTTCAAGATCTTTTTGTGTCTGTAGTCTTTTTAACACTTTGTGCATTGCCAGCTTTCATTTGTGGTTTGTGTGTGTGTGTGTGTTTTGTTTGTTAACTTAAACAATGTATATACTGCTTAACTACAGTAGCCTCTAAGCAGTTTACAAAGTTACAATACAAAGATAAAAAATAAGCATCAGTTAAAACTATAAAGTCGATCCACGAATTTCAGCGTTATGGGGGGGGGGCTTTTATATACAGTAGTACCTTGGTTTTTGAATAGCCTAGTTCTTGAACGTTTTGGCTCCCAAACAACTGAAACCCGAATGTGAGTGTTCCAGTTTCCAAACGTTCTTTTGGAAGCCGAACATCCAACGGGGTTTCCGATTGGCTGCAGGAGGTTCCTGCAGCCAGTCGGAAACCGTGCTTTGGTTTTTGAACATTTTGGAAGTCGAATGGACTTCCAGAACGTATTCCGTTTGACTTCCAAGGTACGACTGTACTTCTCCTGCTCTTTATGAACCGCCTGCGGAACTTTTCTTTAATGGGCGGTGTAGAAATGTTTGCAAATGAACAAATAAAAATATGAGGTATCTTTCACAAATGACAAAAGCTCCTCTGAGGCCTTGTGCCCATTTGGAAGAGGGGTTGAGTGGGATCAGGCCACCGGCAGAAGCGGTCTTAGGGTAGCACGACTAGTTTGGCCACACTGGGCACCACACATAATGCTGTAGAACAGAACACGAGTGGCATGTGGCACGAAATTTTAGCACTGCACAGGGTGCCGCTGAAATTTGAGAGCCCAATGTCCACCACTGCCACTAAGAAACTGTACTGTAATTGAATTGCAACACAATCCCATGCACAACTACTCAGAAGTTAGGTCCCATTCAGTTCAGTGAGGTTTCCTCGCAGTTTATTGAGTAGAGCATCCTTAATCACATTTCCTCAATTAATAATAATAATAATAATAATAATAATAATAATAATAATAATAATTGCCTTCTAAATCTGGCCTGTGGACAGTCCGGGAATCAGCGTGTTTTTACATGAGTAGAATGTGTGCTTTTATTTAAAATGCTTCTCTGGGTTATTTGTGGGGCATAGGAATTCGTTCATTATTTTTTTTTTCAAAATACAGTCTGGCCCCCCACAAGGTCTGAGGGACAGTGGAGCGGCCCCCTGCTGAAAAAGTTTGCTGACCCTTGCTGTAGTGTATCCCTCACAGAGCTACTATTATTTATGCCAACGATTTGTATACCCAGCACCCTTAACAAACTACAGTTCCCAGGAATTTTATTTTAGGGGTGGGTGGGATGTGTTTTAAATCTGCTTTAAACGTTTGGTGTTCATACGCATCCTACACTGATCATTTCAGCGGAAAGTATTTAATGTATCTGACCTGATTTTTTGTGGTTTTCGGAAAAGCTCAACAGCTTTTTTCTTTTAAGTGGGTGGGAGAAATGGTGGAGCTGTAGGTGCTCTGGGATTTCCAGGATTAGTTCAGCAGCCATTGCAGCACTTTAGCAAACAAGATCAAGCCTGTCAAGTCTTGTTAATGCTTGGAAGAAAAAGACGCGATTTCTTCCCCGGGATTCCTTGAGGCATTTGGAGAGGAAGGAGAGGTTAGAGCAGTCAAGGATTTCACAAGACAATCCTTAAATTTGAAGAATATTGATGGCCGGCTGTGGGCTGCACACAAGTGAGAGGAGGGACTGCTGGTTTCATTAAAACAATTTGGAGCCAATAGCAAACACAAAGGTTTGATAACATCCAGCAGCTGCTCAATTACAGGCAAACAAAGAAACGTAGATTGCAATGTGTCTCTCTACCCGTGTGTAGTGCCCCCCAAATGAGGTTGCAAGGGGGGGTGTTATTTACTTTTGTCACCTACCAGATAGATAGCTGAATAATGTGGGTTGGGTCGGTGTGACCAGGAATGACATCTGGCTGGAATTTACAAGACCTGCTGGGCTATTGCTCTCTAATCCTGAAATTTCCGTAAGTGGAAAATGCCAAACCAGTTTTAAGAAACAACCTCTTAAAATAACCCCACCACAACCACCACCTATCCATTTCCTGTTAGTCAACCAGTCCATTAGAATGTGGATTAAGAGAGCCCTGCCTGGAATCCTGGCACCAGACTCCATATAAGGCACCTTCCCATTTATTGGCTGTTATAATACAGTGGTACCTCTGGTTATGTACTTAATTCGTTCCGGAGGTCCGTTCTTAACCTGAAACTGTTCTTAACCTGAAGCACTACTTTAGCTAATGGGACCTCCTGCTGCCGCTGCGCCGCCAGAGCACAATTTCTGTTCTTATCCTGAAGCAAAGTTCTTAACCTGAAGCGTTATTTCTGGGTTAGCGGAGTATGTAACCTGAAGCGTATGTAACCCGAGGTACCACTGTATTAGTGACAGGCAACCTCCTTCATCACTTGGGGGAGCCTATGGACTCCGAGTCCAAGTTCCAATCTCCGATACACTACATATTGTGAAGATAAGGGTGGGCCGAAGTAGACAAGGATAGACATGAGAAGACAATAGTAGAAGGCAGGGAGATCAGAGTGGGCAAAGAGACTGAAAGGACTGGAACAGCATCTTGGGTGCCCAGATGTTGGAACTACAATTCCCATCACACCTGACCATTGGGCCGTGTTACCGGAGGCTGGTGGGAACGTAGTCTAGCAACGTCAGGAGACCTAAGGTTGGGAAAGGCAGGACTAGATGGGGAAGAAACTGCTCCAAACATGATTGTATCAGTGCATATTTATCATCAGGCAAGCGGTACGTACATTTTCCTGCAAACATGCAAATACGTCTGCCTTTTGGAATTGGGTTGTTAGCATATGTAACTGTATAAAACTGCCAGTAGCACCTTAGAGACCAACTACGGTAAGTTTGTTCTTGGTACGAGCTTTCGTGTGCATGCACACTTCTTCAGGTGCACACGAAAGCTCATACCAAGAACAAACTTGGTTGGTCTCTAAGGTGCTACTGGAAGGATTTGTTTTTATTTTTTATTTTGTTTTGACTATGGCAGACCAACACGGCTACCCACCTGTAACCGTATAAACCTGGTAGCGTTTCTTCCTTTCAATTAATGCATTAATTGCTTATGCTATCAACATGAAAAATCTTGACTGCACAGACAGTTGCTAGGAAAGGTACCGAGAAATAAAGCAGTGCCAGATTGTGCCTTACATTTTTAAGGTCTAGGGAATCTGTGTCTGTTGTTGCCACTGGTTGATGATGTGTGAAAAGCTGAATGTCTTGACCCAGGGCCTGAGGGAGAATTTGACCTCTGTTTCCTGGTTCCCCATAGGAAATCATACATAATCTATCTCTTTATCAGTAGTTTTAAGTATTAGCATATTCCAGTCATTGAAGAGAAGTGTCAATTACTTCCTAAGGCACTTTTCTTTTTCTTTTTTTTAGTTACAGGTAGGTAGCAGTGTTGGTCAGCCTTAGTCGTGGTCGAAACAAAATAAAAAATAAAAAAATTCCTTCCAGTAAGGTGCTACTGGAAGGATATTATTATTATTATTATTATTATTATTATTATTATTATTATTATTATTATTATTATTATTTTCTTTTTTTTAATTGCAGAAGCAATCACCACTCAAACTTCCTGTCAGCTCCACCAAGGTCCTGCTATTTGTAAGTCAAAACCTTGCCTCTTCAGTCCTAACATGCAGAATGTCATGGTTGCCCATATGTTAGAAAGGCATCCTTTGGAGAAGGAACTTCAGCATAATGGCAATTATTCAGGCTACATCTGCAGTATGCTGCATGGTTTTTAAAGAGCCATCACTGTTTATGAAGCAGAAAGCCAGGAACCTTTCAAAAATATTCTCATGAAAAAGCCATCCCCCAAAAAATAATAATAATACCCAGAACCAACTTTAAAATGAGCCTTTGGTGGCTCATTTACATAATTCATTTCTGAAGCATTAATTAGCAAGGGTGCATAATTGTTCCTCTGCCCATTTGCACTTTAATTTCCACTGCAGATACAAATTAGAAAACACACTTTGTACGGTACCATAAGGACAAAGTGTGCCATTTGGAATGAGTGCTAATTTACAGCAACTCTATCCATGAAAAGTGTGGATGTGTTCCGCAACTAAGACAGTATGCTTCGCTTTGCCTGGCTCTAAAATTCCTTGTAAAAGCCATGCACAGTAAGTCTGTGGAAAAGACGACAAAGGAATAATTCATCAGGTACTTTGTCAGTGCAAACTGCATTTGTTTCAAATGGATTTGAAAGAATCGTTTCCATTACAAGTAAACACACGTGAAACCTTTGGGAGGAATGCTATTTTGCATTTCCGTTTCCCGGTCCAGAGCAGCAGATACGCACAGAAAATCTACAGCTACTGATTTCAATTTCATCAGATTCCAGGTGAGCAACATCAGTTCATCTAAGAGCAAACTCAGGGAGTTGAATACTCAGACATTTGGAAGCAAAGTGAGCCCACCAGCCAAAAATACGACAGTGGTTTCTACGTATTTTGAATATTCCCTCTCCCCCCCCCCACCTACATATGTAGAAAATTTTATGAGCTTGTATGTTTTTTAAAAGATGAAATTTAAACCAGCCCAAATAAAGTATGTACCAGACCCTCCAAGTGTCCCTATTTTCCAGGGACAGTCCCAGGTTACAGAAGTTGTCCCACTTTCTGATTTGATCCCCAAATGTCCCACTTTTCCCTTTTGTTGTTCAGTCGTTCAGTCGTGTCCGACTCTTCGTGACCCCATGGACCACACAGCACGCGAGGCACCCCTATCCTCCACTGCCTCCCGCAGTTTGGCCAAACTCATGCGAGTCGCTTCGAGAACACTGTCCAACCATCTCATCCTCTGTCGTCCCCTTCTCCTTGTGCCCTCCATCTTTCCCAACATCAGGGTCTTTTCTAGGGAGTCTTCTCTTCTCATGAGGTGGCTAGGACGTCCCTATTTTCATCAGAGAAATGTTGGAGGGTATGGAGTTATGCGACCTCTGAGCCAAGAAGATAAGTACTGTAACTTACAACCTTAGAAGACATCTGAAGGCAGTCCTGTATTGTTTTATTATTTTTATTTATATGTTGGAAACCACCCAGAGTCCAGTCAGATGGGCAGGGTATAAAATTATAATGATGATGATGGAATAGGATAGAAATGTTGGAGGATACAATACTGTGATAAGAATTTTAAGTATCTGAAGAAGTGTGCATGCACACGAAAGCTCATACCAAGAACAAACTTAGTTGGTCTCTAAGGTGCTACTGGAAGGATTTTTTTATTTTTTATTTTGTTTTGACTATGGCAGACCAACACAGGCAGGAAAGGCAATCGGATAAGGCATTATCATATAAACTGGCAGGCAGGAGAAAAAACAACGTTCTCAGATTTCTGTTGAAATCTGGTGGAGACCGCCTTTTTCTATGCTGTATGTATGATGCTTCTGGGAGTGGTCTTGAACAGCAGCATGGGCAATTTCAAATTTCTATATAAGGGCAGGCGCTCCTTTGTTCTAGGTCTTTCCCCTACTCTCCTGTGTGTGGGGCAAACACCCTGTTGCAACAGCCTTAATAAAGATCAAGCTTACTAGCTGCTTTGCTTCTAAATATTCTCTGGTTGGCCTCTGTTCTTTACTCCTACCGATGGAGAACCTGCAAATGACTCTACGAGGGCTCTTGTGTACCCCATAAGGGAATAAGGGCAAATTTTTGTTTTATTACAATACCAATGAGCTATAACCTCGCCCTGGATCAGGATAAGGGGTTTTATTTCCTCTGAACCCAGCAATATTTTAGTGGCAGGAGAGATTTAAACACATCATTGATGGGCAACAGATGCAGAGTCAGCCCAAGTCATTTTGCAACCTGAGACAAAGATGGTACCCTCCCAGGGGTGCCAAATTTAATAAAATATTGGAGGGGGGGAGGTAAGCCCCACACCACATAATTGATCACAAGACACACCATTTCAATGGCAAAGCCCATCAACTGGGAGGGGCCCTCAAATATTTAATGGGGGGGACCTCAGCCCCTAGAATTTGGCTCCTATGTACCCTCCCATTCAATGTGCAGAACCCAACAGGACTGGTATGTCTCAACCTCCTGATGGTAGGGCCGGCTTTGCATTTTGCAGTCTCAAATGTTTATTGACATCAGTAAGGCTGTTCAAAGTGTTGAGCTCTTGTCTTAAATTAATGAACAAAATAATTGGATTCAGACCAGAAATATTCTTACTAAGCAAAGATACTTGAGAGGTATCCTTTGAATTAATTGTTCAGACTGGGTTTGTTTGTTTGTTTGTTTTTAACAATAATGGCATCAGCACCGCATGCCCTTTCGCAGACACATCCAATTAGAAGCTGATTAAAAGGCAACATTTTTAAACAACAGAGCGTTTATTCAATTACATACGCATATCAGCTTAATGCTTTCAGCCTTGTCCTGTGACACAGTTTACCTTTTTTGGGGGGGGGCAAAACATTATTAAAACGAACCCATTTGAGGCTCTGCAATTGGAAGCCAGAAGATGATTGTTCCTTGTCATTCAGGCTGCAATGCTGTGCACAGTTACTGGGGAGTAAACCACAATGAACTCAGTAGGACCTGCTCCTAAGTAAACACACGATTGGCATACTTACGACAGATCAGAACAGGCATAGGCAAACTCGGCCCTCCAGATGTTTTGGGACTACAACTCCCATCATCCCTAGCTTACAGGACCAGGGGTCAGGGATGATGGGAGCTGTAGTCCCAAAACATCTGGAGGGCCGAGTTTGCCTATGCCTGGATTAGAAAAAACACAATTCATCCCTTGAAGGTCAGTGGGACCATGCCAAGTGATCATTCATCTTGTTTTATGCTGAAGACACACCTTTTTAAAAACCCTGGCCTTTGAGAGCTGGAAAGGATGTTTATGACTTACTTGACATTGCTGGGGTTGGGGGCTACGATCATTTTGTATGGGTGGCTTGATTCTGTCTGAAATTGTACTACTTTTGATGATGTAACATACTCTGGGATGTTACCATGAAGGTTGGGTAAGAAAGCCAACGAATTAACGTACGTTTTTTACTTAGCCCATTGGAACAGTAATGCGTTTTTCCAAATCTGGACAGCTTTTTTTTTAAAATAGAAACCACAGTATTGTGCAAATGTGAATAGAACCAATGTAGAAATAATTCAAGTGGTAAACGGCCTGTGTATAATCCTCAGCACAATAATCATTTTCCCCCAATAATAGCTATAACTTTGCCTTATACTGCCTAGTGGAAATCAACTCCACTTACTGTAATGTCGTGTAATTTAGATTCCTTCTGTAAGAACACAAGCTATTTGGTTCACAAACCAGCTGGTTTCGTGTCTGTTTGTACACAACATCACTGGAGCTGTCAGGATGAATACATTCTCCACCATCCTGTCCTCATGACCTGATTATACAGATTCATTACAGAGATATTTCTTCTCCCTGCACAGTTCCTGGGGGGTCAGTGTGGTTTGCAGAGCACAAGCTATCCCAGTCAATTTACAAATGCCCAGGTTCTGTTTGATACAGACATCAGAAGGCTAGAGGGAGCTGCAGGGCAGGGGTGGGGGTAGGGGTAGGCAGGTGGGGGACACCCATTTAACTGTTCCCACTTACCCCCCCCCCAAAAAAAGAGTCAAGACTGTATCAAAATATCCCCTCTCTGATGGGCACTGGGCTCCATTTGTCCCTTTCTTTTCTGATGCAAATTATTGATGGGATGAATACTTTCCGCCCAAAGAGCTCAGCATAACCACCAGAGCAATACTCTCCCCTTAAGACTGAAAACCATGCTTCCTGAAAGGCCATTATTGTTGCATGTGGGTCACAGCAGGTCAAACTAAATCTTATGCATATATTTGTGTGCACGTGCATATATTTGTGTGCACATTTAAATGAAGTTGCATACGCAAACACACAAAGTTCACTCCGCTCTGATTCGATGGGTGCGAGTATAGCCTTATATATAGTAATTAATAATCTTAAGGACATTGCAAATGGCGACAAACATTGCTCCTCACAAGTGACCTTTCGTAACCCATTCTTTCGCTTAATTTATTCCTTTTCACAAGCATTTGTCCCCCCTTGTGAGGGGGCTGTGAGATATGCCCGCAAGGTGAGAGAAGATCCTGTGGACTCATGCAAGGAACAAGAAGGGCTGTCCATTGACTACTTGCACTGCTTCTGGGACCATTAGTATGGTGCTGGTTTGACCACCCCGCTGTAACAAAATGAGGCTTATGGAAGAGTGGGTGAAATCAGAGGTAGCTGACCCAGAGCAAATATATTAAAAGTCTGCAGAGACCCCCTTACTTACAAAGTTCCCTCAGGGCTCCGCTCCCCAAAACACAACTGCAGATTCTGCATACCATTTGTAACACCTCAAGCACAGTATGAACCTGGAGGAGGAACTGGCAAGCCACTCCAGTATCCCTGCCAAGAAAACTCCATGGACAAAGGCAGTATGAAACTGGCTACCAATTTGCCAAGCATTTTATTTATTTATTGTAATGAATTTTATTTTCAGTTTTCAAAAATTTACAAATACACACACCTTACATTTATGTACTTCCCATACAAATACATACCCGACTTCCCGCCCTTTTGTGGATTCTTCTTTTACTTAGATTTTTAAGTTACAGGTAGGTAGCCATGTTGGTCTGCCATAGTCAAAACAAAATAAAAAATAAAAATAATTCCTTCCAGTAGTACCTTAGAGACCAACTAAGATTGTTCTTGGTATGAGCTTTTGTGTGCATGCACATGAAAGCTCATACCAAGAACAAACTTAGTTGGTCTCTAAGGTGGTACTGGAAGGAATTTTTTTTTATTTTTTATTTTGTTTAGATTTTTAACACTGCATTTTCCACTTTACTCCATTTTTTGAATTATTCTACAGTTAATCTTGATAATACTCTTAACTGCTTGGTTTTAGTTAGCCCTACCAGTGCACCAGGGATGCAGGTGGCACTGTGGGTTAAACCACAGAGCCTAGGACTTGCTGATCAGAAGGTTGGCCTTTCCAATCTCCACGACGGGGTGAGCTCCCGTTGCTCAGTCCCAGCTCCTGCCCACCTAGCAGTTCAAAAGCACGTCAAAGTGCAAGTAGATAAATAGGTACCGCTCCGGCGGGAAGGTGTTTCCGTGCGCTGCTCTGGTTCGCCAGAAGCAGCTTAGTCATACTGGCCACATGACCCGGAAGCTGTATGCCGGCTCCCTCAGCTAGTAATGCAAGATGAGAGACACAACCCCAGAGTCGGCCACGACTGGACCTAATGGTCAGGGGTCCATTTACCTTTTACCGGTGCACTTAGTTGCATATCATGATTTTTCAAATATTCCACAAATATTCCCCACTCCTTGATAATTCCCCCCCCCCCCCGGTTTCTCAACACACCCGTTAATTTCGCCATTTCAGCATAATCCATGATTTCATCAGCCACTCTTCCTTAGTTGGGACAACATCCTCTTTCCATTTCTGGGCAAATACCATTCTGGCTGCGGTTGTAGCATAAGTAGACAAACTTCTAAGGTCCTCTGGAATTTCTGTATTCACTATCCCTAAAAGAAAAGCTTCTGGTTTTACAATTGGCCAAGCATTTTAAGGCAGCCTTGTCATGTTGATTTGGCTGCTTGCAGGACAAGGGACACAGTCAGGGCGATCCAAGTAGCTGTTACTTTAAATGCCACTTTTTATTGACTTGTAAAAGAAGGCATCAGTGCGGCCATTTCCTCGGATGATCATTTACCTGACAGCTTTGTGTTTGTGTTCCCCCTACCTCCCAGCCTTCACTTTCATTGCTGCAAAAGACAACAGCCTCACATACCCCCTTCAAAAAGGAAGTCATTCATGCCATAATTGCCTTGGCCCCAAACAAGCCAGGAGCGTAGAATGGAGGCAATCTGTCCCACGTTAGGTGGAAGTTCAACCAGATGCCTGGAGTTTCTGCTGCATATTCAGCCAAAGTATGGACGGAATTATTCGCTTTTGAACTGAGATTTATTTTTATTACAAGGGGAGGGGAAGAAGGCGGAGGGAGACAGGACACTTTTCTCCTTGACCTGAAACGAGCAAACAGACAGAATATAGGGGCACTTTGTTTCCCGCTCTGGGGTCAGCAGGGTATTCAGAAAGAAAGTGGGATATTTGAAACATTTAGGAAACAAACGTAATTGAAGGCGGATGGCATCTGGCTTCAGAAGCAAGAGGCTTTATTTCCGTAGCATG
The DNA here is from genome assembly GCF_009819535.1 of Lacerta agilis. Classification (NCBI taxonomy): domain Eukaryota; kingdom Metazoa; phylum Chordata; class Lepidosauria; order Squamata; family Lacertidae; genus Lacerta; species Lacerta agilis. The sequence continues at coordinate 29,425,480 of NC_046314.1, read as the reverse complement.
TAATTTTTCACATTGATTCGTAAAGGTTAGGGCACCAAAGTGTTGCACAGAAAGCTTGGAAAGCTGGGCGAATTTTCCCAAAACTGGAGATGGCAGGGAAGAGAGATGTTTTGCTGGTGGCACAGGAGCTCAAACTGCCTTGGCACCTTCCCACAAATCCTTTTGTCATCCTCATCGCAGAGCATCAAAACCATGGGGGGGGGGGCGCGTTTTCTTGACAGTTCTCCTCAGCTTGTGCATGGCCTTAATGTACTCTGCTTCTCTCATGGACAGCAACAGCAGCAGCTCAACGGGCGACATCAGAAAGGCGCTCTCAGCGGTTTTTCTCTTCTCACCTCCAGCAGGTGTCTGCCACACACCTAACTTAGTTTAAAGTGGTGCAGACCAGTAGAGGTCGGGGTGGTTGATCATGGCTAGGCATGGCTGGGATTATGCTGGTAGCTCTTCATGCTATGAGGGCACTCAATTCCAGATTTAGGATGGTGTAGGCCAGGCATAGGCAAACTCGGCCCTCCAGATGTTTTGGGACTACAACTCCCATCTTCAGTGGTCAGGGATGATGGGAATTGCAGTCTCAAAACATCTGGAGGGCCGAGTTTGCCTATGCCTGGTGTAGGCAGTTCCCCTACACAGGGCACCAATCCCAAAAGGGAGGAGAAGGAGAAGTTGGATTTTTCTAGAAAAAAAGGGGCTTTTGGCAAAGGCACCTACCTGAGAGATGCTGGAACTGAGTTCTAGCGAGTTCTGGCTAAACAAATCCCTGATAATGATGATGTTGATACTACTACTACTACTACTATATGGGTACAGTCTTGTCATCTGCACCAAAAAGAATTATTGTGCAAATGAAAAATAGGAGGCGTACCAAATTTTGTCCTCACTCAGGCCGCCATATTGCCAAAGTCTGCAGGCTTTGTGTCCAGCATGGCTCTTTGCAAGCTGGCAAGGAGTATGTGCCAATCATTTTAACCCAGGGTTTTGCTTAATAGTTGAAATGATTAGCATACGGTCTGGATCCAAAGGAGGCGACTTAGGCTGCAACCCAAACTCAACTTACCAGTGTGGTGTAGTGGTTAGAGAGAGAAGCCTGTGGAAAGGAGGTGTCAGAAGAGGTAACAGGACTTAGTGAGCTGGGAGAGTCTGTGGCAGAGAGAAGTCTAGAATCAGAGAGAGAGCCAGTGTGGTGTTGTGGTTAAGAGTGGTAGACTCGTAATCTGGGGAACCGGGTTCGCATCTCTGCTCCTCCACATGCAGCTGCTGGGTGACCTTGGGCAAGTCTCTCAGCCCCACTCACCTCACAGAGTGTTTGTTGTGGGGGAGGAAGGGAAAGGAGATTGTTAGCCGCTTTGAGACTCCTTCGGGTAGTGATAAAGCGGGATATCAAATCCAAACTCTCTTCTTCTACTTGAGAGAATGCCCCATTTAATTCAGTGGGGCTTACTTCTAAGTTGGCCCTGTTAGGATGGCACTGTTGGATAGGCAATGGTAGGCCTGAGCTTTCAAGTTGGAGCTCAGCGCGGGAGACCCAAGGGGTCAGTGTGGAATGACGTACTTTAGGACTGCTATACGTCCAGATTTTACCGGACGTTACTGGGATTTCAAAGATGGAATTGACATGGGGGGGGGGTTACGAAAGGCGGCGTTTTGTCCTGGATCTTAGGAAATACGGCAACCCAACTTACTTCTGATTTAACATGCAGAATATGACATTGTAAGGAGCTGTCCTTTTAATATGGGTCTTCATCTTCATGAATGCTCCTATCTAGGAGCAATTTACAATACTCGGCTATTTTAAGTCCTTTCGCTTATGAGCCATTAATGAATCCCTCCTTTGTCTTCCCTCCACCCTCTTTCTCCTTTCATATAAATCTCACAGCAGATGAAGCAACAGCTTGGCAACAAACAAACACCTGTCAGTTAGGGACACAGTCAGCACTCCAAATGCCTCCCCCCCCCACCCCCATCTTCTGTCATAGACAAAGCAAATCCTTACAAAAATGTAACTTTTCACCTCTTCCCGACCTGACAGTATTTTACAGGCCTAACGTGGGTGGCGCTGTGGGTTAAACCACAGAGCCTAGGGCTTTCCGATCAGAAGGTTGCCGGTTCGAATCCCCGCAACAGGGTGAGCTCCCGTTGTTCGGTCCCAGCTCCTGCCAACCTAGCAGTTTGAAAGCACATGAAAGTGCAAGTAGATAAATAGGTACCACTCCAGTGGGAAGGTAAACGGCGTTTCCGTGTGCTGCTCTGGTTCGCCAGAAACGGCTTTGTCATACTGACCACATGACCTGGAAGCTGTACGCCGGCTCCCTCGACCAAGAAAGCAAGATGAGCGCTGCAACCCCAGAGTCATCAGTGACTGGTCTGGGGTCCCTTTACCTTTACCTTTACCCTGGATAAAGGCACAAGATAGACACAATGAGGAGGGAAAGGGGCAAGGGAAGTATCCATTTTGTGTGTATATGTGGCAATAAAAATAACAGTTATGAGCACATCATAATATTAAGGATAGCTCCTCATAGAGGTTTGGTTTACTCCCTGTGTCAATGTACAGCGGTACCTCGGGTTACGAACTTAATTCGTTCCAGAGGTCCGTTCTCAACCCAAACCGTTCTTAACCTGAGGCGCGCTTTCACTAATGGGGCCTCCTGCTGCCGCCGGTGCGCGATTTCCGTTCTCATCCTGCGGCAAAGTTCTCAACCCGAGGTAACTACTTCCGGGTTAGCGGAGTTTGTAACCCAAAGTGTTTGTAACCCGAAGCGTTTGTAACCCGAGGTACCACTGTACTGTAATGGGGGACAGCTGAAGCATACCATTACTGTTATCAGTCTTCCTCAACCTGGCGCCCCTTGGGAGCTGGTATTCGGATGGGAGTTGTATTTACTTATTTATTGGGTTTATCTTCAACCTTTTTCTCTAAGCAGTTGAAGGTGGCATACATGGTTCTCCCTTTCCTCATTTAACTCCCACAGCAACCCTGCAAGGTAGGTTGGACTGAGGGGCAATGGGCTTCATGGCTGAGTGGTGGTTTGATTAGTGTGACATGCTATTGCGGCTTTTGCCTAATTATATTAATCTTAACTCAGTAGGTCATCTGCGCAAGGTACACTAATAGAAATTGGGGGGGGGGAGTGCGACGGCCAATTGCTGCAAAAATATGTTTGCTTTTTTATATAGCCCTGCCAGCTGCTTTTGACTTGCTTGCTCTAGTTGAACGGTGTCTGTTTGTTTACTGCCAAGCTGTACAAACACTTTTAAATCAATTTAATTCGGTCTCCGTTTTAGCACATTGCACTGATTCAGCTGTCGACGGAGCTGGTGACGCAGCCGGGCTTCTTACAAAGAAATCAGAAAGCAGGAATCACGGCACACACCTAAGGATAATATCCAAGACTGGCTGGCTGGCGACTTTCCCCCAAATCATTGGGCTTATGAAGTCCTCTCACCGAACCCCGACAAACCAGTCATTTGTAAGAGCCAAACTAGATGGAAAAACAGGAGATCTGTGGTTGGATCTCCTCTTCCACCTCCCAAGACATTTTAAAAAGGGGAAATGTGATTATGGCTGGGGAGAGGGAGTAAATCCAATGGCGAAGAGATGCAGATCAGTAGCAGAGTGCATTCTTTGCAGAATGTCCCAGGTTCAATACCCAGCACTTTCAGGTAGGACTGGAAGAGACTCCCTCATACATTTCAATAGGGATGTCAATAATAATAATAATAATACCCCACCCATCTGACTGGGTTGCCCCAGCCATTCTGGGTGACTTCCAACATATAGAAAAACATAGTGACACATTAAACATTTTTAAAACTTCCCTATACAGGGCTGCCTTCAGATGTCTCCCAAAGGTCGTATAGTTACTTATCTCCTTGGCTCAGGGGTCACATAACTTCATACCTTCCAACATTTCTCTGATGAAAATAGAGACATCCTAAGGAAAAGCAGGGCATTCCGGGATCAAATCAGAAACCGGGACAGCTCAGTTAGTAGAGCATGAGACTTGTAATCTCAGGGTTGTGGGTTCGAGCCCCATATACGTACCATATTTATGGCTTTCTCCTAGCAACTTTATGTTAATATAAAATAAACCCCATAACAACGGCCTTAGTTCTGTGTTACAGGATTTGTCTTTCCTTTCCTTAAGAAAATAATATTAAAACCAATAGGTAACTGCTATTCATTGAAATGATCATTCATTGGTGTTTTTTTTTTATAAAAGGGGATGTTTAGCTTCATGGTTGCTACTGCTTTGCACTGAGGCTGTGTCAGAGGCATACTGAGCCTCTTGGCTTCCGGGGGCAGGAAACCAAGTGGCACGTCCCGGGGGCGGGGCCTTGCTCCGTAGCATATGCGTCATGCGTGTGTGTGCCTGGGCGGCGGCTTGGAAGTCAATCCGCCTGGACTCCCAAGCCGCTGCCCCCCCCCCACGAGTGCGACTCCCAAGCTGTTGCCTGGCAGCCCTTCCACACGAGCAGCCGCCGCATGGAAGGGACGGAAAAGGCCTTCCGGGCAGCGGCTTGGGAGTCGCACTGGCGGGGGGGGGGTGGCGCAGAGTGTCACCCTCCCCAGGCTGGAACACGGGGCGCACCGCCCCCAACACCCCCACCCTCACTACGCCACTGGGCTGTGTCCTTACTCAAAGCATGTTGTTTGTGAAAGGAAAAAGGTTGTCTTTTTGTTTGTGTGTTTGTACATTTCATCATATACCGGTATATATATAAGCTGCACATGAACAGATTCTCATCCCTGTAAAAACGTTGCACTGAGACGCTTTCCTTGACTAATCCTATTACTTCCCAAGCATAATCCCATCTCTCCAGTTGGATGCCAAACCTGTTAGTTTGAACTGCCTTCAGAAACCTGCCTGGAACGTCCTGCCAAATGATGAGGAGAATTAATCATTCTTCCTGCTTCTCTAGGTTTCGTTTTTCATTTAGCTATTTTCATAGATTCACTGTCATAACTGAAGGACAAAACAGAATACCGAATTCTATCATATTTGTATGGGGAGAGGGGGTGTTTTAAAATTTCCAAAATTGATAACCCGCAAATTGATTTCAATAGCTGACAGGCGCTTCTCATGTCCTCTGAAAATGACCAGTGATTGTCTCCCTTTGATGCAGCCTTTTAAGAAAGGATAATTTTGTCATTTTAGCCACAGGGTATATCCTTCACAATAACTCTATAATTGTGGGGGTGGGGCAGCATTTGGTGACTTTTCATTTGCTTGCTAACTCTTTTTCATGAAACATTGAAGGTATTCATCACTAATTCCAGACTTCAGCTGAATCTTTCCAAATATCGCATACCCTCCAACAGTTCTCCAATAGTGCAGGCAGCTTCCAACATATATAAAAACATAATCAACCATTAAACATTATAAGCTTTCCTATACAGGGCTGGTTGGGACATGGGTTGCACTGTGGGTTAAACCACTGAGCCTGGGGCTTGCCGATCAGAAGGTCGGCGGTTCGAATCCCCATGACTGAGTGAGCTCCCGTTGCTCGGTCCCAGCTCCTGCCCACCTAGCAGTTTGAAAGCACTTCAAAGTGCAAGTAGATAAATAGGTACCGCTACAGCGGGAAGGTAAACGGCGTTTCCATGCACTGCTCTGGTTCACCAGAAGCGGCTTAGTCATGCAGGCCACATGACCCGGAAGCTGTACGCCGGCTCCCTCGGCCAGTAAAGCGAGATGAGCGCCGCAACCCCAGTGTCGTCCGCGACTGGACCTAATGGTCCGGGGTCCCTTTACCTTTACCTTTACCTTTATACAGGGCTGCCTTCAGTTGTCTTCTAAAGGTCATATACCATATATACTTGAGTATAAGCCTAGTTTTTCAGCACATTTTTTGTGCTGAAAAAGCTGCCCTCGGCTTATACTCGAGTGAGGCACGCAGTGGGGGTGGCAAGAAAGAAGCCCTTTCTCTCCGCTCGTGCCGCCACCCGCTCTCCCCAGTCAACCACTCCTTAAGTGTACAAGAACAGCGGTTCTTTACTCTCCCCAGGCAGTTTGTTCCATTCCTGAACTGCTTGCATAAATGCAAACTTGGCAAAGGAAGAAGAGGAAGGAGCAGCCCAAAGGGCTGCTTTCGGGCTGCTTGTTCCTCCTCCTCCTCCACAGCGGCAAAGGTGAACCGGCTTATACTCGAGTCAATAAGCTTTCCTAGGTTTTTGTAGGAAAATTAGGTGCCTCGGTTTATATTCGGGTCGGCTTATACTCGGGTATATACGGTAGTTACTTATCTCCTTGGTTCAGGGGTTACTTAACTTTTCCCCTCAGATGAAAATGGGGACATTCTACCATACCCTCCAACATTTCTTTAATGAAAATACCTTTACCTTTTAAGGAAAAACGGGACATTCTGGGATCAAATCAGAAACCAGGACTGCTTCTGTAAATCTGGGACCGTCTTTTGAAAATAGGGACACTTGGATGGTCTGGTATCATAAGCAAAGTGTTTATTTGCAATCCACAGCCTTCCACATCTGCTAACCCATGTTGTGTGCAAGTATATTCCGCCCCCCTTAAAATACTGAAGTTTATGAAATGGCTTCCAACAGGTTTCTGACTGGGTGCTTTTATAATAAAGTTGTCCTCACCCATATCAATTGATAAGTTTTGCTTCCAAGTGCTCTGTGCATGACAGCTTCTAGTTTAGCATACCCTCCAACATTTCTCCGATGAAAATAGGGATGTCCCATTCCATTATGATAATTTTACTATTTATACTCCACACATCTTAGTGGGCTGCCCCAGCCACTCTGGGCAGCTTCCAACATATACAAAAACATAATAGAACATGAAACTTAAAAAAAAATCCCTATACAGGATTGCCTGCAGATGGGTTGGGCGTCAGATACTGTAAATGCATACCCTCCAAAATTTCTCCAATGAAAATAGAGACAGCCTAAGGAAAAGTGGGACATTCCGGGATCAAATCAGAAACTAGGATAACTTATCTCAGGCATAGGCAAACTCAGCCCTCCAGATGTTTTGGGACTACAATTCCCATCATCCTTGACCACTGGTCCTGTTAGCTAGGGATCATGGGAGTTGTAGTCCCAAAACATCTGGAGGGCCCAGTTTGCCTTATGCCTGGCTTATCTAAATCAGAGATGTCCTTGGAAAATTGGGACACTTGGAGAGTCTGGTTAGTGTGCCCTTTTCATGCAACCAAGGCCTTGCTGGTCTCAGTGTTCAATTGATAGGGGAAGGAGGGACCTCACAAATTCATGGTCTTGATCCTTCGGACAAAGTATCATCTAAATCGGCATTTCCCAAAGTTGGGTCTCCAGGTGTTTTGGGACTACAGCTCCCATCATCCTTAGCTAGCAGGACCAGTGCTCAAGGATGATGGGAACTGTAGTCCAAAAACAGCTGGAGACCCAAGTTTGGGAAACCCTGATCTAAACAGACCCGAACTGAATGGGAAATGTTGGAACTGGACTTTAGCAGTGCCCCTCCCAAGTTGCCATCACAGATAATATCCCTTTTCTTTATCTTTATTGACTCGTGAGACATGATTCTGAAACAGGAGCCCTCTGTGACTGCATAGAGGACAGTAGCTTTACAGTGCCTGCTCTTGACTACTGTCAACATTAATTGAATCTCACATGGCTGTGCTAATTTGTCTCACACAGACCCACACTGCATAGCTTGTAAATATACAGAAGCGGTAAGATTTTGTTATGCAAAGCATTCTTCTACAAGTCATGAAAGGCCCCCTTGGATTTTGTTGGCACATTTTGACACTTAATTGGCACATATACTATTTGAATTAAAAACACATACACAAACATAGTCCCAGTGCCGAAGCTGTGCTATAGGATCACAACCTGAACTGTTTACTATTTGTTCATGCCATTTACAATGTGCTAAAGTAACACTGGTAAGTGGTCGCCCTCCACGCTTGGGAAAAGGAACCATAACAGGAATTCAACAGAATAAATTTTAAGGTGCAACTCTATGTAATCAGCCTTGATTTGATACCTAACGCCTGACATGAAAGAGAGTGAAAAAACCTAAGGACAACGTGTTAAAATGTGGTCATTTCAGGGTAAGATGTAATATGGGGGGAAAGGAAGCACATGGCATTGTGAAATGCAGTCCTGAAGTAGGATGCCAATGGTGAAAAATGTATTAATAAAATGTGTCTTACAATTACATTTAATAAAAATAAATTATTAAATTAATTTGTTGGCTGCAGGCTGCATTATTTTCCACTTATTAAAATGGAAAACATGTCATTGGTTCCCTGAGGTATTACATTCATTTAGCTTGCCTATATAATATTGTGGTTTATTCATAAGTAATCCAATGAATACATTGTTGGGCTCTGGACCTCAGAGACCAATTTAACAGTTAGAGAGACCAATACTTAAGCAGCATGGCTTTGGCCCAGCAATTTTACAATGCATGCCTTTTTTTTTTTTTTTACCAAAGTATTCTATATCTCCGGTCTGTTAATAATCACAGAAGTTCAATGATCATCAGCTTCAGTCCCCCATCTGGAAAGTCATAAGGATACAGATATATTTCATGTTTGTTTGTAGCAGAGGCTTTAAAAATGACTATGTTCGCATTTTGATAACATCCTAAAACATGTACGCCATAGATGCTCTGCCTGCGACAATGTCATAAGGTTGACGCAACATCCTTTAAACCACATTGACCATTTTATATTCATACAGCCTGCACAGCAAGTAGTTTAAAGAGCAATCTGTCAGGCTGAAATCCTATATCCACTTACTAGGGAGTAAGTCCCATTTAATTCAATAGGATTTGCTACTTTGGGCACCCAGATGGGAATCCTAACTGACACAGCATAGGGAATAACAATCAGTTAACGACAACATAGGAAATGAAAAGGAATCATTTCACATTACTATATAAAACAGGTGTGGGTAAGTTGTGAGAACCAGTGTGGTGTAGTGGTTAAGAGCGGCAGACTCGTAATCTGAGGAACCGGGTTTGTGTCTCCGCTCCTCCACATGCAGCTGCTGGGTGACCTTGGGCTAGTCACACTTCTTTGAAGTCTCTCAGCCCCACTTACCTCACAGAGTGTTTGTTGAGGGGGAGGAAGGGAAAGGAGAATGTTAGCCGCTTTGAGACTCCTTCAGGTAGTGATAAAGCGGGATATCAAATCCAAACTCTTCTTCTCTCTGATTGTGTATTTGTGCGCTCCACAGCTGCTGACAGGATAGCTGAGCTAGTTAGTGTCTGGTGTTGATAACGCCAAGGTTGCAGGTTCGATGCCCATAAGAGACACCTGCATATTCCTGCATTGCAGGGGGTTGGTCTAGGTGATCCTCAGGGTCCCTTCCAACTCTATGATCCTAGGAAGCTCCTTCTTAATGACCCCCCCAAGTCTCTTACTAGACAATGCAACGGGGGGGGGGGAGAAGAAAAGTAAAAGAAATATTCAGACACTATGTTTAACCTTAGTTCATTCCCGTGCCCCAATCCTCAGATTAAGTTGCTTCCCCTAAACCAAAGAATAGTTCTCTTTTAATTTTCTTTCACTTTGTAACCACACACACACACACACACACAAACAAACAAAGAACAGGAACTGAAGACATAACGATTTGTTCAAACATGCCTTGCAAAGGTATGCTTGGAAGCACAAAGATGTTTCTGAAGGGAGATGAATTAAATACAAATGCATCAAAATTGGTTCCTTCCTGTGTTTACAGGGCTTCAGAGAGATGCGGCTCTTAACCTTGCGTAGGGCGGAACAGGTTTGGTGAAAAACCCAGACTGGGGGGTGATGGGAAATGCAGCTTACTGCAAGGCAGCCTATGGCAACCCTAATTGTCATTATACACAGACAGACACACTCACACATCATAAACATTCTTTTCCAACAATTATTCCTGGAATCCTGGGATACACTCAGTGGTTGCCCAGTTACATAAAGACCCTGTTTCCATTGTTGTTTCATTGTTTCTTCTGCCTCAGCAACCCAAGTCGTGCAGTATAATAGGAAACACAGAGCAAATAAGGAAGGCCACAGTGGAGCCCACAAAACTTCTTCTGTAGGTCTGTATCTTCTTGAGCAAAACAGAGCTAAGGGGGGGAAAGGACACAAATTCCAAAGCATTTCCTGTGCTCCTTGAACTGTGCACCTATTAGCACCAGATGGCTGCAGAAAGACACAGATGTGCTGCCTTCCAGGAATCACTGTGCTTCCTTTTGGAAATGGGGCACAGCGGAGTCTTAATGACGTCTGTTTTATTTACACATATCTACAACCTGAGCCCATTAAACCACAGAGCCTAGGGCTTGCTGATCAGAAGGTCGGTGGTTTGAATCCCCGTGACGGGGTGAGCTCCCGTTGCTCGGTCCCTGCTCCTGCCCACCTAGCAGTTTGATAGCACGTCAAAGTGCAAGTAGATAAATAGGTACCGCTCCAGCGGGAAGGTAAACGGTGTTTCCATGTGCTGTTCTAGTTCGCCAGAAGCGACTTTGTTATGCTGGCCACATGACCCGGAAGCTGTACGCCAGCTCCCTCGGCCAGTAACGCGAGATGAGCACTGCAACCCCAGAGTCGGACACGACTGGACCTAATGGTCAGGGGTCCCTTTACCTTTACCTACAACCTGAGCCTAGGGACACAGTTGGTGCTGTGGGTTAAACCACTGAGCTGTGGGTTAAACCACTGAGTTCGAATCCCCACGACGGGGTGAGCTCCCATTGCTTGTTCCCAGCTCCTGCCAACCAAGCAGTTCGAAAGCACATCAAAGTGCAAGTAGATGAATAGGTACCACTCTGGTGGGAAGGTAAACAGCATTTCCGTGCGCTGCTCTGGTTCGCCAGAAGCAGCTTAGTCATGCTGGCCACATGACCTGGAAGATGTACGCCGGCTCCCTCAGCCAATAAAGTGAGATGAGCACTGCAACCCCACAGTCGTCCGTGACTGGACCTAATGGTCAGGGGTCCCCTTTTACCTTTACAACCTGAGCCTATGATAGAGGGGTTAACAGCATTAATACCCCAAGAGGGTCATGCTTCCCCCCGGCCTCAGCCTTGGATTTATACAGAAATCAAACATTGCTCTGACTCTCTTTGGCTTCCCGGCCTGTTGCTTCCTGCTTCTAGCTCACATCACTCAACTCTCTGTTTTCAACTCTGCCTTTGCCCTTCTAACTACCCACAAGTGGAGCGAGGGCTCCCACCCATTTGGTGCCTTTGCTCAGAGCCCCTTCCTTTGCTCCCTTTAATGGCCCATCACCCAGGCTATCACCTCACCAGGAAGCTAGTCTGGCCGTTCCCAAAACTAGAAGGGGAGCCAAGCATTCAGCACCGGCCCTCCTAAAACTCGATAACAATATAGATTCCTACAACTTGGTTGCCCCATCCAGAGATTCTCCCAAATAAGTATGATTGAAATGAACGAGAGCAGCAGAAGACCCTGGTAGTGCAATTTATGCCCTTGGACTGCAAGGACATAAAAATCCTTTCATTTGCAGAATGAAATCAAACAATTTCTATGGTGGTGTCGGTCGGTTTATATTAATTGAAACAAAGGCCATTGGAGGAGAATACAATGTCTGGGACTTACGACTTCGGACAGCTATTTTACATGACTTTGGCTTGTTCCCGCATGACACATGTGATGTTTAAGAAAGAAAGGAAAATACTGTTATGACAAAAACTCCCTTCTCATCTACACTGAGCAGAGCAAGAGCTTATCACCCTCATTTTAATGTTGACTTTTTGTGATCCTACAGAGGAAGGAAGGAAGGAAGGAAGGAAGGAAGGAAGGAAGGAAGGAAGGAAGGAAGAGAAAATGTTAAAAAATATCAGCCAGGCAGCTGACTGGAGTGGTAGATTTTTATTAGCTGGACAAAATAGGCAAAATAAACATTGCTCTTTCTTTCTTTCTCTTTCTTTCTTTCTTTCTTTCTTTCTTTCTTTCCAAATCATTTTTGTTGTTGCTTTTTTTTTAATGGTAGCTTCCACATAAAGCTCATCTCTTATGAATGAACAAATGATGTTTGTTCAGAGTTTAGACAAACTGCAGCCCATGTATAATGGCGGGCATTTCCTCTTCGGGAAGATCTCCAGTGAATCGGGACATTCAGACAAACCTCTCGACATTAAAAGCCATCCTCCCCCAGGCTAAGCTCAGTTTATCCAAAGCTATGCTTATTACATGTGCTTTGGTCAGCAGATATGCAAAGGACAGACAATAGGGTCTTTTCTGAAAACAATAGCCAGTATTAAGAATGTCATCAGCTATAATGGCCATGAGGGGGAACAACTCTGCTTTCATATGAAAGCTTTTATAAGGGAACAGCTTGTGTGAGTGCCTGTGTGTTTGTGGTTATGGTTTTTTATTTTTTTAAAAAGAAAAAGAAAAAGAAAGATCCACCAGCATGAAGCAGGAACAGCCCCTCCAGTCTTCTTCGAAGACCTGGTTCATGAAAGGTACTATTTACAGTGCGTGCTCAGGTCCCAAGAATGGAAATATTAGGTAATAATAAAAACCCAGAGCTAAGCTTACTAAATGCTAAAATCTTTCTCACACTGCTGCTATATTTTATAGAGCACCAGGGACTTCATCATAGGAACAAGCCTTGCAATTGCAGACCGTGTGTTGAATCATCACCATAAAAATAAATAGAAATACTTACTCAAAGAGTAATAATAATAATAATACTCTATTTATATTCTGCTCTTCTACTTGAAGAACCCAGTATTCCTTCATTTAATAATAATTTTCAAGGTTCTTACTCAACCCAGCCCATAAAATAAAAGGCTCATTCATGCACAAAAGCATAGATCTACTCCTTTCAGCATTGGGGGGGGGGGGGCGGCAATGGGAAGAAAAAAGAAAGAAATTGGTTATGCTTTGATAGCTGAATCAACGAAAGCAACTCAGGGACTTGTCCAAAGGGATGGGGAAAAGGTTAGCAGGCTGTTGCTTCATTACTTGCAGTGTTTTTCTTCACTTGGGTATAATGTTTTTTGACAGTAGCCACGGGGCTTGCCTGCCACTTCAGTAACCCTACCGGTTTTTCCACGATGAATGGATGTGTGTGTGGAAATTAGGGGGAACAGTCGCTTTTCCCCTTAATTTCATCAAATTACATGCATGGTGATTTTCGATAAGCCAGGCCGCAATGCCGTTTCCTTTGGCTTGCATGCATCTTAAAATAAAATAGAACATTCTAAACAACCCGTTTTTCCATATCTGAACAGGCAGCAAAGATAAGCACTTTTTCAAATAAAACCATAGATGGTTCACAGTGACATTATTTCAAAAGCGTAAGAATGTTGGAGATCATTTTAACCCATTACCAACTCAAAACAAACTGCTGGTCCCCACCGAGAGGGACAGGAAAAACCCACCTTGCTCTCTTCCTATAGATACTGAACATTTCATGCAAATAGTTTAGGTTTGGTTCCATACCTTAGAATAAAAGGGGCAGAGGCCAGACATCAGCTACTCGGCCATTTGGGACCCACATGATCCAATATCCTCCTCAAAAAGAGATGCCCTCTTTTGCAAAACTGGAGAAGTGTTCTAGGCTTGCCTTCTACACACACATCTTATTTCTGTGCAGAACCCAATCATGTAAGAACCCACCAGGAACCTGAAGTGGTACAGTCCATATACAGATTTGCCACCATTTCTGCTTGGAGAAGCCATTGATACCGGGGTCAGGAATCTCTTTCACCGCAAGGACCACAGTCCCTCCAGAGTCCTGGCACAGGCCATGGCTTCTAGATCTTTGCTTGTGTAATCGACACAGCGGCCTAAGCAGCATCAAAATGTTGGCAGAGGTTAAATGAAGGTCCGGCCATTCAGGAAGGCACACTGGGGCCTTGGGTGCAATAAAAGGACAAACTTAAAACATTTGAGGCATTTTCTGTAGCTTAACCATAAATTTCCCAACTCCCTGCGACAGTGTTCCACAAAGGGAATCAGGCCACCTGAAAACCAAATTTGGGTTGGAAGCCAGACTGAGGTGGATCCAGAACTCAGTATAATCAAGAAATACATGGAGCAGAATTCCCACCTCTCATTTGAACATTCCTCTCCCAATAACAAAGACTTTTTCAACCAAGGTCTCACCACAACCTCTTTATGTCTATGGGTATTGCATCTGCTCTTAGCAAGGCATTTGTCACCTCCTCCATCCATCGGGACAGTCACTTTGAGGTTACTCCAAAATAGTCATGAAAGGCATGGGTCAAGTTTGCCAGTGATGGGTCACAGCTCAGAAGAACGCTATCATGGCTGTTAGTTCAATGTTCAACCAACAAACTTGGAAATGCCATGTTCTTTTTCTCCACCACCTGACCCCTCTTCAGCTGCTAGATCTTCGCTCACCTCCCGCATAAAAACCATCAAATTCCACGGAGTATCAGTATCAACCCTACTTTGGGAATAAGTGACTTCAAAGGGCTTCAAAGTACCGGTAATAGCCAGCATCTTGACTTGGGCTCTGAAACGAATTGAAAACCAGCACAGACAGCCCAAGACTGGAGCGATCTGCTTTGTGGATTAAAAATCCAGCACTGACAACATTCAGACATGTCCAAATAGCAGGTTCAAGGGCTTTTAAAGTTGCAAAACTCTAGCTATGCTTACTTGTGGAGTAAATCCTGCTGAAAACAAAGTGAGTTACTACTACATAGACATGCATATGTGAAAGCAGCTTTACATATTAGTCTTAAACAAGTTTACCTGGATTTCAATAGGGTTGACTTCCAGAAAGTGGGCTTCATTGATTAGAAAACAACAGGCACCCAGGAAGCATATGTGGAACCCCTTTTGTTCATGAGCTTTTGTTCAATGCTTTGCCTTGAAAATTCCCTGATTCATCTATAATCACACAAACCTAGCATGATGACCAATTCTGTTCTGCACCCCTGTGCCATGTAATTATGTAAGCAATTAGCAAGCAAGATTCTGTAATGCTTGAATCTCAGGTTAATTGAAACTTAACACCTGCCTGAACTGGTAATGGATGTAATAATATAACAAGATCAGGTCCTACTGAATTGCATAAGCTTTTCAAGCTGGGAGGTTTTGATCTTTTCTGTAATAGTTTTAACACAGAGCTAGAAGAAAGTATTGTGTGTTTGTGGATCATATTGAAAAATAAGCCTGAGACTGAAAATGAAGACACCCCCCCCCCCCCGGTTCAATCCACTTTAAAAGGGGAATGGGGAAAACCAGTGAACATTAATCTTTTTGACTGGAAGAAAAAGTAGTTGCCTTGCCCAAAATATGGTTGTTCCTAACGGACTATTTAACTAAGACGCTTAAGCCTGTGGAGGCAATAGAACTAAGACCCCAATCGTTCTTACCTTATATGAGGGTTGTTGGCATCTGTCTGTCCTGCAAGGCAGTGAAGGAGTGCCCCTTTGGGGTGAACTCAAACCATTGGAGAGTCGCAGCGGCTGCTGTGGCTGCAGAGAACGATACAGGAGAGACATGTTTCATTGCAAATGGGGCAGATTAAGATGTCCGGTTGTGCAGCTACAGATGCACCATGGCGTTACTTCTCTCTGTGCTCCCCTTCCAGTGGTCATTCCTCCTCTCGTCACTGCTGTGGGTATACGACCTGACTCTCTCCAGGCACTGCGGTCAACGACAAGGGATTCCCACACAGTGGGGTTTGATGTTGCCAGCTTTCATTTCTCGTTTGCAGACATCTTTGTAACGCAGAGTTGGTCTGCCAATGGGCCTGGGGCTTGAAGCCAGCTCCCTGTAGAGCACATCCTTGGGGATCCTGCCATCTGTGGACATGGCCAAACCAGTGCAAATGTTGCCGAGACAGGAGCGCGAACATACTGGGGATGTACTGGGAATGGGTATATGAGAGTAAGTTCTACAGAAATCAATGGGATCTGGGATAGAGCTGTCAACTCTCTTCTGGTAAGGCTTATTTGTCTTTAACATACTATAACAAGCAGAAATCCAGCAGCTGAAGCTTTCACCTGGTCTGCAGACGAGGACATAGGATCAATTTCACCTGCTGCATTTCCTCCTACAATGAAACTGCTTAAAGTTCAGTACCCTGAGCAGGGGGGGGGAAAGGTGCAAACCAAATATTCAGACCATTTAGGATCACCAGATGAAAAGGAGAGGGTTCCCATGTATGTAATAGTTGTATAGGATTTGTGTAGATCTCCATTCAGGATGTGGAGAAGGCAACTACTGAAATCTTCTCTTCCTCCAAACCATTAAATGGACTTGAGCCTTATTTCTCTTCTCTCTTTCCTTGCCTATTCCTTTGAAGCGCTCCTGGCTCACCTGCTATTCACCTGCTATTCCTGGGTTTCCTCACTTGCACGCTCCCCCCTGCATGGTCCACCTGCCTGCTGTTCTGTCATCCCACTGCTATTTGAGAGGCCACCTACTTGCGTCCGCAGAGACTGCAGCATGACAACGGTGACAGGCAGCAGAGCTAGACCAGAGTCTGGTGATGCAGCCCCCCAGAATTCCACCAGGGGGGAGAGCCAGTGTGGTATAATGGTTAGGACTATGACCTGGGAGACCAGGGTTCAAATCCTACTCCACCATGAAGCTCACTGGGCCACCTTGGGCCAGTCACCGTCTCTTAACCTAACCTATCTCAAGGGGTTGCTGTGAGGATGAAACAGGGAGGAGGAGAACCATGTACTCCTGAGCTCCTTGGAAGGGAGGGGTGGTATGTAAATTAATAATAATAATAATAATAATAATAATAATAATAATAGTTAAAAAACAAATGTGTCACCCATGCAGTTCTTGTGCAGCTACTCTTGACAAATACATTTCTTTAAAAAAATTCCACCAGAGGTCTGATTGGCTACCAAAAAAAATTCCACCAGAGGTCTGATTGGCTACCAAGATTAGCTACTCTCTGATTGGCTACCAGAGGGGGGGGTGGAGCACCACTTTGGGACGGTGTATAAAAGCAGTTTCTGAAGGAGATAGAGAAGGGAAAGGGTTGGAATGGGATAGGGCTTGGTTGGAGAAGCGAGATAAGGATTAGGGTAGGATTTATCCAAGAGAATTGGTTCTGATTTGAGTTGACCATCCTTTCTGAGGACACTATCTATAGCAAGAGTACGGAGCATTCCAGCTTAGATGGGAAGAGCAGGTTGAGTGTCTGTGGAAGGTATACAGACAGGAGTTGATTGGAGGGCAGCTGAGTCTGAGCCAGGAGAGAAGCTGCTGGAATACAAATTACCTGGAGACTCAGCTATACAGCTGCAAATGGAACGTTTTATGTGTGTTTGAAGTGCAATATACAGTGTGACACTAGATTAGATGGGGATGGTGAGCCTTATGGAAAACTTTTTTTTTTACATGTGTGTATATTCCAACTGGGTCTCGTTTCAGCCAGGAGGGGAGAGCTATTTTAGGTAAAGTTGACTCCCCAGACGAGTAACAAGGGGCATATTGATCCCCTGGGTATGTTATACTAAATGGGATACCTCAGGAGTGGGATTGCTAAGAGTGGGCTAACTGAGAAGTGGCCCTTTCTCATGAATTAAGCTGTAAAGGAAGCTTTGCTGTGACAAAAGTATTTAACTGTAACAGCAGTCGTAACTAAGTAAAGGATCAAGAGCAAAGTAACGGAAACAGAGTTAAGCATTTTTACCACCCATTCTAGAAACCTGAACATATACCTGAAGTGTAACCACTGTAATAAACAAAAATCTGCCCTTATTCCCTTATAGGGTACACAAGAGCCCTCGTAGAGTCCTTTGCAGATTCTCCATCGGTAGGAGTAAATAACAGAGGCCAACCAGAGAATAATTAGAAGCAAAGCAGCTAGTAAGCTTGATCTTTATTAAGGCTGTTGCAACAGGGTGTTTGCCCCACACACAGGAGAGTAGGGAAAAGACCTTGAACACAGGAGTGCCTGCCCTTATATAGAAATTTGAAATTGCCCACGCTGCTGTTCAAGACCACCCCCAGAAGCATCATGCAAACATCACAGAAGGGGTGTAACCCAAGACCACCACCCCCATATACATCATGGTTACATCACGAAAGGGGAGGTCTGGTGGCAGTAATCTGAGCATCCTGGACCCTGCCCCATGCCTCCTCTAGCCCTCTACCAAAAACCCATCAAGTGAAATTTACATTTCCCTGTTACCCAGCCAAGTTAATCACACCCTTTTGTCTTCACCTGGGTTTGTTATCTCTGGAATGGCTACCTGTTTGGCACTCAGGTATCAGAATGCCAGAGATTATCACTCAGGCAGAGGGCTGCTGAGTAGCTGGAGGGGCAACCCCCCCCCTTTGTTCCTGAGACAAAGAAATACTTAAAACAAAAAACAAAAAATCCTTCCAGTAGCACCTTAGAGACCAACTAAGTTTGTTCTTGGTATTGGTATCTAAGGTGCTACTGGAAGGAATTTTTTTATTTTGTTTTGACTATGGCAGACCAACATGGCTACCTACCTGTAACTGGAACAAAGAAATACTTGGTCAGTTGGGAGTCAAAATGGTTTCAGGGCTGTTTTCCTGTGCTGCTTCACACATGTGGCCTTGTTTGCTTGGCACAGTTAAGAACATTTACTACACACACACACACACACACACACACACACACATATATTCTTATTACACCACTAATTTCTGAGTAATGGAAGTTTAAGAAAAGCTGTGCATATACTACTGTGTTAAAGCATTGTTTAAGTAATAAGTTAACTTTTACCTGAAAGAACACATCTCCTGACCCAACTTGGTTTCACCAGCTCCCCCCCCCCCCCCGGTAAATAAAACTTTTCTTGTTTGATCAACTCCTTCCTGAATCAAAGTGTCCCCTCACATAGTACCCCACAGAAATTTGTGTAATTGGCATATGGTGTGGTGGGTCTGCTATTTTTAATTGTGGGCACAGTTAGCCGAGTGAGACTTAAACAACAAAATTATTACAATTTAAGGAAAGGCGAGATGAATTGTAGCATTTCTCCACCATCAATATTTTTTTTAAACCAAGAACCCTTCAAAAAGGCAAAATGAGGTTTGCTTCCCCCTCCCCAATAAAAGCAAACACAACCACTGCTTGAGTTCTGACCCTTCTCCTGCACAGGTATATCAAGGCACAATGATGGTTTTAAGCTGTCCACATGCCCTATCTTACGGAGGGCAGTGCTCTATTTGAATGTGTTTTCGTAGTCCAGATGAAAGATTGAAGTTGCCCATCCCTAGTTAATTGCCTGTTCGATCTTCTGCCCAGATGCTAATAAGTCACCTGCTCAAAGGCTTCCCCCGTATGAGATGTATTTCTAATTTTAATTTTGGTTTTGCCCCCTTCCCCCTATTTCTAATTCAATTATAATAATAAATTATAAATGTGCATCTATACACACAAATCAATATATATTCTATGAGAATGTGTGTGTTCCTTTCTACTCTTTTTTTTTTGGAGCAACACACAAGTGGTTATTGTGGTTGTATATGTCACATATATAGAGTGAGAAAGAGAGAGAGAAATGTATGGGTGCTCTATGGGTGTTCCTCTGTCTCCGCTATAACCATGCACACACATGTATTATTATTTACTGAATTTATATACTGCCCTATACCTGGAGTTCTCAGGGCGGTTCGCAGAATAAAATCAAAATATAAAACCACAAAATGTCCAATCAAAATTAAAACAAGAACAACCCAATAACCCTCCCAAAAGAAAACACCCCACATTTTAAAAGGGCATAGGATGTCAATCAAATCAACCCAAGACCTGGTTAAAAGGAATGTTTTTGCCTAAAGGTGTATAATGAAGGCGTCAGTCGAACTTCCTGTAGGGCAGTCAAGTGTGGTAGAAGGAGCATCCTTTCAGCTGCGGCTAGAAGGGTTGCCATATGTCCTCTTTTTCCAGGACACACCCTCTTTTTCATAGGTAGGAGTTGTCATATAGCGATCCATAGTTAAAAGCAGAAGTCAGCAAATGTGTCCTTTCCCCCCCCCCCCTCTTCAGAACATGGCAACCCTAGCAGGCCACCGGCTCCCCTGCTGTGTTTTTAACAAGGCAAACTCTTAGCACTGGAGGCCCCTTGGAAATATCTGATGAGTTGAAAGACTACCGCTAATTTGCATGCGCTATACATATATAATTGGCATGATTTGCATACAATTTGCATAAATATAGAAGGCACCGGGCTCTTGTGGATGCTGGTGGGTGGCATTTCTTCTGCATGTGCCTGATTAGAAGGTTCGTTTTGATGAAACCATTCCTGAAATGTTAGGAGGAGAGAGGAAAAGCAGGCTTCCTTCCTAGGCCAGCTAGGGCCTATCGTAAATGATCAGGACATGACACAGCTCTTTAAGAGAATGAGGTGAGGTGAAGCAGCAATTACAGGTTGAAAAGACAACACCCTTTTCAGTTGTGTTGCCTGTATTTGAAGCACTTTTTCTACAGCACTGAGAGTTTACTTGCATTTTGAAAATAAAAACTGGGATGCTGTATTCTCCTGATAAGCTTCACCTGTAAGGAACTCCAAATGCTTTATCATCTAGGTAGCTTTTTTTTTTTTTTGCATTTTAAGGCTGCCATCCTATGCACACTTACCTAGGAGTAAGCCCCACTGGACACCGTAGGACTTCTTGTTTTTTTTAATAGTAAATATATATAGTTAATTAGCAAAGGTTTTTAGCATGTATAAAGGGGAATATGGATTTGGACTTTCAGGAGCTGAGAGGTACTACACACATATCCCCATACTTTAGGCAGGGCGTTCTAGAGCATGGATGCTGAAATATCAATTCCTCCACAAATGCCAAATAAACATGATATGGCTCTTGTGAGCAAATGTAACTTCTGTAGACTGAAGCAATCAAGCGGGAATATATCTGGTAAGGCATTCACTTACACAAACTAGTCCCAAACTATTGATGCCTTTAAATACTATGAGTCACTCGTTGGAATTGGCTCAATAACACACGGGTAGCCAACGCCCATCTTTGAGAAAGATGCTGACAGCATTTTTCACTGTATGTATATGAAGAAGTGTGCATGCACACGAAAGCTCATACCAAGAACTAACTTAGTTGGTCTCTAAGGTGCTACTGGAAGGAATTTTTTATTTTATTTTGTTTTATCAAAATAAAAGTTATCTGAAGGTATCTGAAGAAGTGTGCATGCACACGAAAGCTCATACCAAGAACAAACTTAGTTGGTCTCTAAGGTGCGACTGGAAGGATTTTTTAATTTTGTTTTGACTATGGCAGACCAACATGGCTACCTACTTGTAATCAAAATAAAAGTTATCTGGTCCTTTCCCACAGAGCAGCTGGTATCAGTTGGATGGTGGTTAGAAAGAAGATCTGCACACACACAAACACCAGTGATGTTCTACGAAATTTGCAGAAGTCTGATTTTGGGTCTCTTGGTTGATTTTGCAACCCCATTGCTCTTCGTGCAAAAATAAAAATGGGTACCATCTGCGGGTTGGGTATTCAGTGATTCTGTATTGCATGGGCTGCTGAATGGTTGCTTGGTGCAATGGATGAGAGCTACACCCAACCACTGATGCTGGCCTCTGATCACTTGGCTGAGAAGTATATCCTAAAGCTAGCTGTGCTCTGTTCAGTAAAGGAGAAGGATTGCTTGAGCTCAGCAGTGGCCATTCTGCTGCATTTGGACATCACTGAATCAAGGCCAGTGCATGGCCTTTAATTACTCAATAATCTGCATTAAGGGGATGTACAGGTTTTGCATGGCATCAGTGACAGATGGACACTTAAAACGCCGCACAGTTAAAAATCACCTTGCATGATCAATGGGGCATCTTTCAAAATGTATTTTCAGAGAGGCAGATAATCTACAGGAGTTAAAGCTAAGTTTTCATGTGTAGGAAATCTGTCAGAATATCCATCTTGATGCATTTTTCTATCTGATACTATGCCACGACGCTGACAAAAGTCCGTCCTGATTTCCAGGGAGCTCTCGAGAAGCAAGGTGATTGAAAGAGGGGCAGATTCTGCCTTAGCTGGCTGAGAGAGAGCCGTAGCTGTGCTTCAGTCAAATCTGACCTAGTTTAAAGAAATCAGGTCATCTGTGAGCTCTTCATTACCCCCAGACTAAACAGTGCAAAAACGTAGCAGCCAGTGTCTGTCTTTTCAGCGTTACTGCTAATTCTCATTACAACATTGTTATGTATTCCTTGATATATATTGATTTAGTCATCTGGCCACACCAAAGCTGGTAAACAGTACCGGGGAAGGAAGTAAAGCAAACATTATTACCGACTCTTTAATAAAAATGAAAAAAATTGCAGACTAAACGAAGCCATGCCTCCAGAACTTTCCTCTGGGGAATTCAGAAACAAAGGAAGCCACAACTGCCTGTCAACATTAGCCCAAGACTGATGGAGCTCACCTCTTTAACACCAGCAGAATCTAAAATTCCACCAGCACTTTCAACAGCTATTGCTGGGATCAGGGAGCGAGGGGGAAGCCCTGCAAGATGAAATTGTTTTCCGCTTTTCATGGACCAATGGCACCAAATAGTATGGGAAACAGCCTTACTAGAAAAATTAACCAATAAACTGAAACTGACATGGGGACAAATAGAAGAAGACGCCTTCACCCCGGTGTGGCTTCCCTTTATCACACACACAGCCCAACAAGACAATGACAAAAATCCACCAAGAGCATACAAATCAATATGGCTAACCTGATCCAAAACACCCACCCACCCCACTCACACATGAAAGCAAAGACCACCACAGCCAACCACAAATGAACAGCCACACCCTAGGCCAACCCCAACCTCTCTCACCACCAAAGGCACACAAGTGAACAGCAGAAAACCTGCACAAGCAACGCTGTCACAAAACCCCACATATATTAAGTAAAATAGAAACATCGCCACACGACCCCACCCCCACTCATCTTCCCCCCTTTTTCTTCCTATTGTCTCAACAAATGGAACCGATTTGTAAAATAATTGTTACATGGGGGAGGGGGAAATGAGAGAGAGAGACATTGCACATACCTTTGTAAGTCAAGAAAATATTTAATAAAAATACATTAAAAATAAATTTTAAAAATGTTTTCTGCTTTCCTTTTTCCGCAAAGACTGCAAGTTTTGCTGCAAGGGCTGCGAGTGTATGACCTAACACTCCCTAAGAATATAGGGCTGCACATGCATTTGTTACCACAACTACCCTCCTGATAGATGCAGTGCATCTTTTATACATCCCAGCTGTAATCGTAAATATGCCAGAAACTCCAGGGCTTCATTTACCCTAATTTCTGCTGAAATGATCAGGTCTACCATTAGGCAGAGGGAGATGGCTGTTTGGTTAATGTTATTATAAAGGGGTTTATACATGCAGGAAAAAAAGGGACAAGAAAAGGTTGCGTTAGGTGTGCTGGTTAGCTTTGTGCTTGTTCTGCACCTGCGACTAGTTAAGCAGGTGAGAGTGAGTCAGCACAATCTAAAGTATAAATACACTTCAGGGCAGAGCCTAGTCTGTGTTGGAACGTTGCAAGGAGACAGGATGATGATGGTGATCATAATAATACTTTTATTATTTGCCCCGCCCATCTGGCTGGGTCTCCCCAGCTACTCTGGGAGGTTTAAAGCATATATAAAAAACATACACTAAATTAAAATAATAATAATTAAAATTCCTTCCAGTAGCACCTTAGAGACCAACTTAGTTGACTTAGTTGGTCTCTAAGGTGCTACAAGAAGGAATTTTTGTTTTGTTTTGTTTTGTTTTGACTATGGCAGACCAACATGGCTACCTACCTGTAACATAAATTAAAAGTTTCTCAATACAGGGATGCCTTCAGATGTCTTCTAAAAGTTGTGTAGCTCTTTATCTCCTTGACACCTGAAGGGAGAGTGTTCCACAGGCACTGCTGGAAGGACTATATATTACAACTGTATAACCTACAAGCTGTAGAAATACATTCTACTTTCAGTAAAGGGACTGACCCTACCTAGGACTATCTGTTTTTCTGTTCCATTGTCACACTCCACTGGTGTGTTGAATGGGGACTCTGCACACACCCCGACGTGTTTCACGCAATGCATTTGCAACACATTTAAACCACATTCTCCTGGGAACCCTGGGAAGTATAGTTCAGGCCTCATGGAGACAGTTTGCAGGGCAAACTGGTTGGCATGAATGGTAGGGTTGCCATACGTCCGGAATTTCCAGGACATATCCGGAATACTGCGGTCGCCAGCAGTGGAATTTGGCAAAAATGTCCAGGGAAATCTGGACATAAGGCAGCCCATGTTGGCAGTGCCGTTTTTGCCGATTTTTGATAAAAAGAGCTCAAAAAAGGAGCTCAACAACTTTGCCAAAAAAAAAAAGCTCAACAGCTTTTCTGTTTGAAATATGGCGACCCTATGAAAGGGTGGTCAGTTGATAGGTATTTAATGTACAGGTACTTGGGTTGTATTTTTACTTCCGGGAAGGGAGAGGGGCAGTTCTGTGATAGATAGATAGGGTAGATAGATATGGTAGATAGATACGGTAGATAGATATGCCACAGCTGCGAAAATAACTGGCCTGGCCTTGAGTTATATGAGAGAGGTAGTATCTGGTGGTCTGCCTCAGGCAGCAAAATGTCTTGGGCTGTCTACTTGCTAGAAGATTCTGGAGATGGAGAATCCGCAACGATCCTTTGCTTTTTAAATTTTAATAAATGCATAAGTTGTGAGTTACCTTTATTGTAAAGAAGCCACACATTTTTAAGCAATCATTTTACCAGATTTCGATCTGTGATAATGAGCCAAACACATTTCCGGACACACACACGAAACCCTGTCAGTGGTGACTACCCCTTCCCCAAAGAACGAGACAAGAGACCACAGTATGGGTTCAAATTGACCACAACTTTATTGGCTTCAGAAGTGGGAAACTTGGCACAGGCCCTGGCAGGCAATCCTCTCAGCCCGTGTGGCTGAGGATATGCAGGCTGATGAGGTACAGTGGCCAGACTTGTTACATAACATGAGATGTCCTACAACTTTGTTCAAGCAGCCCATTTAAAGGAGAGAGAGAGAGAGAGAGAGAGAAATTTCTAATTCAGTCAGAGAGAAGATTCAGTAAGATATAACAAGTATAACAAACTGAAATTCAGTACCGGCATCCGATGGATTTTGTTTGAATAGTGATTCACTTCCTTGCGGAACCAAGATATCATCCCAAGTCATTGGCTTTGCTGAAGGGTTAGGGGCTTCTTCTTAAGGGGGTTCTTTTGCAAGGTCAACAGGATAAACAAAAGCATTGCCATTTACTATAGGTATATTGCTGGAACTACCTGAAATCTATGCATAATTTCTGATCTGACGAGACTGACAGGGATGCAAGCGATATAGCTTGGACTCGCCAGAAGGATCCTGGCTGTGAACCGATCTTATGCGTGTAGCCATGACCATTGATAGTTGATGAAACACTGGCCACAGGCAGAGCCGTCTCATCCATAGAGGCCGGTGGCGCGGCGCGCCAGGGCGCAGGGCACCCCAGGGGCGCCCCCGCGAGCCCACCGGCATACCGGGCTCCCCCTCCCCAACCCGCCCCCGCCCCCACGGGCAGGCGGGCACTCGCGCGCCGGCGGGCGGGTGGGCTGTAAGCCGCCCGCCCTTGCCTCCCGGAGCCCCAGCTGGAGCGCTGAAGCGGCGCGGGGCTTTGCGCGACCTTCCAGCACTCCAGCTGGGGCTCTGGGAGGCGAGGGCGGCCGGTTTGCAGCCCGCCCGCCCTCCCGCAGGTGCGCGAGCGCCCGCCTGCCCGCCCCTCGTCCTCCGCCCGCCGGAGCGCGGACGCCCGCTCCAACGCCACGCCTCTCATCCCCGCTTGCCCACCCCCCCCTCCCGAGGGGCGGCCAGCGCGGGAGGGAGGCGGGCGGAGAGGCGGCAGGCTGGGGGCGCTGAGGGATCGCTGCGCCAGGGCGGCCGATCCCTCTAAGACGGGCCTGGCCACAGGACAAGCACTGCTGTGCTGGCCCGGGGGTTTGTTCGTGAAGCAAGGTCCAAGTCCAGTCCTGGGTCTAGGGGTCCAAAGGAGGTCAGTCCGCCAGGGAGCGAGGCAGGGAGCAGGTCAAGGTCCAAGGCAGGTGCAGGCACGAGGTTGCTGGTCAAGCATATGTTCACAGCTAAGTTGCTCACGCAACTTGGGCTGGGGCTGGCTGGCTTTTATCTGGCCCTATGCTTAGGGCGGCCCTGGTCCTCTGGAGACTCACCTCTCCTCCGGGCCTGGAGGCGAGCACTCCTCCTGTAAGCACTTAGCTCTCTTCGCCTCTCTGTCCTGAGCCTCTGCAGCTCAGGAGAGGCTGGTGGGTTACTGGACCCAGGGGCCACCTCAGCTTCCTCTGATGAGTCTGGGAGTGGAGCACCTGCAGGCAATGGGTCCTCCCTCCCATCAGGAGCCAGAGCAGACTCTGCTGATGCCTGCACCTGGGGATCCAGCACAGGTGGGGATTCTTCAGGCTCAAGCCCTAGCCCTGGCTCAGCTGGTTCTGGAGGCGGGGAATCCTGTGCAGGCTGGGAGCCCTCAGGTTCAGCATCTGAGTCTGACTCCCAGGCCATCACAGCTGGTACCGCTGCTCCCCGCTGTGATGAATTTCATGCTTGGTGTGGTACTCTGCAAGAGGAAAAAGCTTCTTGCAATGCAATAGCGACATGGATACTTCTTCTCCCAAGAATGCACGTTGAAGTGTCTCCTCAAACTTGTAAGACAAACGTAAGACCCTCCTGCACACAGTGCAGATATGGTAGACCTTGCCATCCATTATGAGCTCATAGTGATCCACATACTTTAACTTTCAGGCGCTTTCTGTTTGTAGAATTGTCCACTGATGTTCTGGGCATGCCATCCAACCGGAGTTCTCCATCTGCCTCAACTTTCACAGGAATTATATCATAGGTATCTTCAGCAATGTTTGCATAAACCTTGCAACCTGCCAACAAGTCTTCTATCTCAGCAGCTTTCTCTAAAGTGATGGCCTTTTGGCCTTCTGTTATGTGCTTTGGTACATCACCCGCAGTAACATCCTTGTTGTTCCTAGGATGTACATCAGAAGCTTTCTTTTTGAACATTTTGGGTTGGGAGGCCTGTTCTTAGGAAAAGCACTACTTCTGTACTCCTGTTTGGGGGTGGTGGGCTGCCAGACCAAAGAACTGCTGCTTGCTGACCCTGAACACACGGCTAATAATGTACTGACAATAAATTTATAACATAATATTATTTCACAACTCATAAACAGCAAACATGTAACATGTGCATAAAGTCACAAATAATAGGAGTAAAATTAAATGTTCCATGATCAGAAATATGAGGTGTGGTCAGAAACTATCAAAGAACACTGAGATGGAGGCCAAAGGACTTTCAACAGTCAATATCCTGCAAATATGTGGTGATAGGTGCTCCAAACGTAGAAATAAGGTATTCTGAGCAGAGCAAACGACAGCTGCAAACAGAAGTTTTTTCCTGGATAAATGAACTGTTTCAAAGATGATTCTTCATCAGCAAATAGATTGTCCTCACAGGTACATCTAATAGCAATGGATCAGCAATCACTTAAAAATGTTGTAAGCTTGCTGATCCTGGGCTGAATTGAACTGAGCATTTATTTTGTTTGTGGGTTGGTTATGCTACAAGTATTCGTCCTAATTTCCTTGCACTGTGTTTTTACACCTTTCTTTTTTTCATATTCTTTTTATTAAGTTTCACAAATATACAGTATATTTACAGTTCATTACATATTAATCATTCTGTATTTTGGCCTCTTCAGGCCTGGACTTCCAACAATCCTTCCGTCTGGTTTCAACAATACAAATTCCTTTGTTTTTATATTTGTTCCATAAATTATTGCTTTAATCTTTAAGTAATTAATATTTATTTTGTCATACAATAATATTTATTTTTAACTACAAAGCTTCCTGTAATCCTATTAACGTATTCGATTGTGTATGTTTCTTTAAATGATTTGTAAATTTTTTCCAATCCTCAATAAATTTTTGGTCTCGCTGGTCTCTGATTCTCCCTGTCATTTTATCTAGCTCCGCATAAGTCATCACTTTCAAAACCCATTCCTCTTTTGTCGGCAATATTTCCTGTTTCCAGTTTTGGGCCAATAGGATTCTGGCTGCTGTTGCCATATATTGGAATAACTTTGTGTCATCTTTTTTAATTCCTATGCCTATTATGCCCAATAATAAAGACTCTGGTTTTTTGGCAAAATTATATCCTAGTATCATTTTCATCTCATTATAAATTTCGTTCCAATAACTTTTAACTTTTTGGCATTCCCACCACATGTGGTAGAAAGTTCCAACCTTTTCTTTGCATTTCCAGCATTTATTGTCACTTTTATGCATTTTTGCCAATTTTTCTGGCGTTATATACCACCTATAAATCATCTTAAGTATATTTTCTTTCAACGCGTTACAGGCCGTAAATTTTAATCCTTCTCTCCACAATCTTTCCCAATCTGTCATCATGATGTTATAACCAAAGTCCTTTGCCCATTTAACCATAACCGACTTCACCTCCTCATCTTTGAGTTCCCATTCCAGCAGGTTTTTATACATTTTGGACAATATTTTGTGATTATTACTAAGTATTTCAGTCTCAAATCTTGATTTAACATCACTAAAACCATATTTTTTCAGATCATTTCTAAATAATTCGTTTATTTGATGATAGTGTAGCCAATCATTTACATATTCTTTAACTTCTTCGTATGGTCTTAATTTCCAAATTGCTCCATCTTTTTTGAGTAGCGTTTCATATGTTGGCCAGTTCTCTCTCATATTTGTCTTTTTTAAAGACATCATCTCCAGTGGTGAAAGCCACCACGGAGCTTTTCTTTCTAATAAATTTTTGTATCTCTCCCATACTTCGTAAAGGGGTTTTCTGAAAACATGGTTGCCGAATCCTTTGTGTACCTTAATCTTATTTTGCCATAGGTAGGCGTGCCAGCCGAATCTGTTATCGTGGCCCTCGAGATCAAGTAGAGTTGTATTTTGTAGTGTCATCCATTCTTTGATCCAGCATAGGCATGACGCTTCGTAATATAGTTTCAGATCCGGGAGTGCAAACCCCCCTCTATCTTTTGCATCAGTTAATAATTTAAATCGAATTCTAGGTTTTTTTCCTTGCCAAATGAATCTTGAAATTTTCCTTTGCCAATCTTTAAAAATTGCCACTCCTTTAATTATAGGTATTGTCTGGAATAGAAATAACATTCTCGGTAGTATATTCATTTTGATTGCCGCTATTCTTCCTAATAGCGATAATTTTAACTTTTCCCACATTTCCAGATCTCCCTTTATTTTGTTCCAGGCCAAATCGTAATTATTTTGAAAGAGATTAATGTTTTTGTTTGTCAACCAGATCCCTAGATATTTGACTTTTTTGGCTACTTCAATTTCTGTTAAATCTTCTAATTTTTTAATTTTATCATTGTCCATGTTTTTGGTCAGCATTTTTGTTTTTTTCTTGTTTAATTTAAATCCCGCGAGTTGGCCAAACTCTTCTATTTCTTGCAGTGCAGCATTGGTACTTTCCTCCGGGTCCTCCAATGTCAAAACTAAATCGTCCGCAAAGGCTTTTACTTTATGTTGTTTTTTCCCAATTGTTATTCCTCTAATCTTCTCAGATTCTCTTATACTTTTTAGTAAGATTTCCAATACTGATATAAATAGTAATGGCGATAGTGGGCATCCTTGCCTTGTCCCTTTAGAGATTTCTATATTTTCTGATACCACATTATTTATTATTAGTTTTGCTTTTTGTTCCTTGTATATTGATTTAATACTTCTTAATATTTTTTCTCCAATATCCATTATTTCCAGATTCTTTATCATAAAGTCCCAATCAACATTGTCGAACGCTTTTTCTGCGTCTATAAATATCATCGCGGCCTTCTTTTCATTCCTGACAGATAAATATTCTATTATATTTACTATATTTTTTACACCTTTCTGTTATTCATATGGTCACCCCACATCTATCGGGGCATTTCCTCGTCACTTTCCTGATCACAAAAGTAAGTTTTCTCTCTTTTTTTTTTTTTTAAAAAAAGTGGAATTCTTGCACTAGGGGGACAGAGCACTTCAATGGTGCAAATCTAAATTTTCAGCATGCTCTTGAACCTCTCCTGTAAATGCTGCCAGGAGGTAATCTGACCTCAACGGCTGGGGAAAGTTTGAAGCAGGTTTGCAGGCATACAGTTTCAGAGCGCAGTCCTTTGGGAAACCAGCATAAATTAAACTGGTTTAAGTTAAGCAGGCAAAATAGTATTTAAGATTCGAAACAAAATAGAAAATTCTTTCCAGTAGCACCTTAGAGACCAATTGAGTTTGTTCTTGGAGTGGGGAGGGGTATTACTCAGAAGGGTGGTGGGAATGGGTGATCAGCTGATAGGTGTGGAAAACCTGTTGAAGACTCTTAACGGGTTTTCCACACCTATCAGCTGATCACCCATTCCCCACTCCCTCACTATATTTAAGGATCTGGTGACTTCTGTTTCAGTGTATCTGAAGAAGTGTGCATGCACACGAAAGCTCATACCAAGAACAAACTCAGTTGGTCTCTAAGGTGCTACTGGAAGGAATTTTCTATTTTGTTTTGACTATGGCAGACCAACACAGCTACCCACCTGTAACTGGTATTTCAGATTGAAACTCTGCTCCATCACAACTGCTGGCTGAGCTGGCCTAACCCTGGCAGAGGGTAAACAAGCCTTTAAAATAGCGTTTGACTTCTTCCACCTTTTCCCCCCTGATGTAAGTTCCACTGAGTTGCAACGTCACGTCACAGAGCTGAAGTGAGCTAGGAACTAGTGTAAGTCCTCCCACTGCTCAGTCTCTGCCCCTGAAATGCCCCCCCCCCTTTTCAGGGCTTACATAGCTGTAAGTCATGATGGAGGACTTACACCAGTGTTTGCGGACACACGTGCGAAACCCTGTTTGTGGTGCCTACCCCTTTCCCAAAGAATGAGACAAGAGACCAGTGTATGGGTTCAAACTGGCCACAACTTTATTGAGCTTCAGAAGTGGGAAACTTGGCACAGGCCTTGGCAGGCAATCCTCTTAGCCCATGTGGCTGAGGATATGCAGGTTGAAGAGGTACAGTGGGGGGGGGGGCACACTGTAAAGCGCAAACTTACACAGCATACCCTTCCACTAACCTCGGTCCGGGAGTTTGACCTACATGCTGCCGCTCTAGGGCCAGGGACTCCCAGTTTGCCCTTTAACGGGCCCTGCAAGCACCGCCGCATGGGGAAGAGAGCATGAAAACACCCCCCCCAACCTGATGATAGACTAAGGCCTAAAACAGCCACCCGAGGCCCCCAAGGGCCTCGCCGCCAAGAGTCCACAACTGAGGAACCATCACCCATACTCTGTCATCAAACCCTGCTGTCTACCCAGTCCATGAGTACCTGTCGCAAGTCACTCAACCAGAGGTCATTACCAAACGGTGTCAGATGCACACCATCCACCCTGAATATGCCTGCCTTATCTGCCCTGATGGTGGGATGTAGGATAGAGAATCCCCCAATTAGCCGCATGGTATTTCGCATGGCCCTGTTGATTTTTCCAACCGCATAGTTGATGCGAGAGGGAATGGGAACCCCTGTGGAAGGGAGGGTGGAAATTCTCTTCCTGAGCCAGAGATATGTCACGTCTTAATTTGCTCATCCCAGCAGATCTAGGGTTAGGGCTGTACCATTAAGCAGGTTTACTCTGGAGATAAATCTAACCGATTTCAGCAGAGCTTACTCCACCAGAGGAAATGCTTAGGTTGGCAAGCCTGTGGAAGAAATCAGCATGTGTAAGATTTCCCAAAATAATTTAGGAAAGCCCCAAAGGCTTCTGATTTGCTTGGTGTCGAAAGAGAAGGCAAAATTATTGGTGGGGTGTGGGGTGGCAAATAGCAAAAATCAACGTTCACATCGCGCCTCTGTGTGCTATTTTGAAAGCTGCATCACAAAACCAAGAGTTAAATACTTTCCATTTATATGACATAAATTAATATTTTGCCTCAAGCATCTCTAACTCAGAGGTATGGAAGAAAAGGACCACTTAACTAAGGGGAAATGGAGAGAGAGAGAGAGAGAGACTGTTCCACTTCATCTACCAGTGCTGCAATACATCACTCCAATTAAATCCCAGCCAATAAGCAATAGGAGGACGTGTTAAGTAAAATTCATGAGCTCTGAATGCATGTGAATGAGTCTGCCAATCAGAATCAATGCCACCCATTCATCTGTTATAACTCCATGGTGATGACAATGAGCTTGAAACCAGCCTTTGTTGCCATCAGCTGTGCTGGAGTTGCACAGATCAAAATGTGTGGGGACATTTAAATCTTCAGCAGAGAAGCAACACACAGAACATCTTATTCATGACTCAAAACAAAGCAGAGGGGAGAGAGAGAGAGAGAGAGAGAGAGAGAGAGAGAGAGAGAGAGAGGTGCCTTAATCAGCCTCCCAAGTAAATGATTCAGGATGGGTTCCTTGTTAGGGGGTTCTATTGTTTCCATGTTGTTGTTGTTGTTTTAAAAAAACCAAACACAAAAACAGCTAAAAGTCCTTTCTTGCATACGTATATGAAACTGGCAGAGAGACACAGGCAGTGTGTGGGTTTCCCCCCCCTCCCCTTTTTTTTTTGCAATATCCCTCAAAGGCTCTGGTGAAAAGCGTGTCTCTTAACTAATTCTGCCGTGGACCGATTCACTGGGGTGCTGTGTCTCCCTCAGCCCCTTTTCAGAGCTGCCATGGCAGATGGCAGAGGCTGGCTCGCTTTTTTACGATGGCCATTTCATTTGTGATGCTTGACCTGCATCCCTCGCTTGGTGTAAGTGTGATATAAAGTGCGTCAGTTTCTTAAATGATCATTCACGGAGCTGCCCAGGTCTTTTTATACCTGCTGTGGTTTTGTGTGTTGCGGGGAGGGGTTGTGTTGTGTGTGTGTGTGTTTTGTTAAAATGTGTTTCCATCCGCACAACTACAGGTACCGGAGAAACCAAAGTTTGTGATTTAATTATGAAAAGATTCACTTGTTCAGCCCCTGCGTGTTCTTAACAAATGTCACAACACTCTCAGCATAGCCTCACTGTAGCCAGAAGTCCAGCCAATAACGAAACAAAACAACCCCCACTCCTATAACATTTCACAGAATTTGGGGCACTTTGCAAATCTTAACTGTCAGCTGAATACACTACAGTGCTACCTCGGGTTACATACGCTTCAGGTTACATACGCTTCAGGTTACAGACTCCGCTAACCCAGAAATAACGCTTCAGGTTAAGAACTTTGCTTCAGGATAAGAACAGAAATTGTGCTCTGGTGGTGCAGCGGCAACGGGAGGTCCCATTAGCTAAAGTGGTGCTTCAGGTTAAGAACAGTTTCAGGTTAAGAACGGACCTCTGAAACGAATTAAGTACATAACCAGAGGTACCACTGTACAAGTGGGATGTTGGTTCTACATCCAGCTGTTGGAACAACTAGGTTAGAGAGGATTTCCCCCACTATCTATAGAAGATGCCTCTTGCTGCTAATTGTTTGTTGCCATGTTACAAAGTCTTTTCCTTTTCTCATTGAGAGTGGGGTGGAAATGGCTCAAATTCTCCTCTCCCCCCCAGCCCCCATATTGCTTCTGAATGTTCCTCCCAGCACAAAATTTCTCGTCCGCTCTTTTATCCCAACCCCTGTTTATAGATTGCAGGCCCTCTTCGGGCAGGGGTTGTGCCTCTTGTGTTTTAATTTACATTTTAATTGATTTTTGAACGATAACCTCAAGAGCAGGAGGCAGGGGGATTGCATGAACAAGAACTGCCCCTCCCAATTAAAACACACACACACACACACACACCTCATGACAATAAAACACCCAGAAAACCCAGGGAGGGGAAAGGGAGAAAAGAATAGCAGTTTTTGGTAAACGAGTGACACCTGCCAACTAATTACTGGAAGCTGGTCCACACATTTATGTATTAATATATACTTGATTACCATAAACATAAGCCCCATGTGTATCCTCATATACAGGGGGAGAGTTGGGATTACGCTTGCTGACCCCCGACCTTTACTTACACACAGTTTACATAGTGTTGCCACAAAGCCTGCACACATAGAAATTGCACATGCATAAAGCACTAGGCCAATATGATGCTGAATATACTTAGACGGGATGAGGTCAGCAGGTGCGATTTCATTCTCTCCTCCCTGTGTACATGCGTTCAGTGTACACACATGGAATATGCAAATAGGGCTTTGACGATGTGAACACGCACCACTGAAAAATATTGGTGTTTTGAGGCGAGGCAAAAAGTCTCCCTTCTTATGTTTTATCTGTGAAGGCTCTTTCACAAGCACTCGTTAATGTTCATCTCCATGCTATTTGGTGTTGTGACAAAACTGCACAATCCATGTGATAACTCACTGCACACATTTTGCTCACCATATATGATTCTATGATTTTATGTGGCTCTTTAGCAATTTAATATGGTACAATTACATTACTGCAGGGAACTGTTACAGGTAAAAGACCCCTGGATGGTTAAGCCCAGTCAGAGGCAACTATGGGGTTGCAGCGCTCATCTCGCTTTCAGGCTGAGGGAGCCGGCATTTGTCCACAGACAGCTTTCCAGGTCATGTGGCCAGCAGGACTAAGCCACTTCTGGTGCAATGGGACGCCATGACGAGTGCCAGAGTGCACGGAAACACCGCTTACCTTCCTGCCACAGCGGTACCTATTTATCTACTTGCACTGGCATGCTTTCAAACTTGCTAGGTTGGCAGGAGCTGGGACAGAGCAATGGAAGCTCACCCCGTCGCGCAGATTCAAACTGCTGACCTTCGAAGAGGCTCAGTGGTTTAAGACCACAGTGCCACCCTCGTCCCATACTGTTACAGACCATTAACCTGTAAACATTTCCTTTACCGTTGCAGCAAAAAGCTTCAAATTCCTTTTTTTCTCCTCTAAAAGAGGCAAAGGGAATTTTTTGGAAGAATTTCTTCTCCTAGGAACATCTTCAGTGTCACCGGAAAAACACACTGCATTAAAAAGTGAAATTAAACAGTTCCTTTTCCATTTCTTTCCCCCTCTGTATTACATAAATACTTGAAGCGTGTTTTTTTAAAAAACAACAACAACAACAACAACAACAACAACAACAACAACAACACACAACTTTGTCCCAGAACTTGGTTGATGATCGCATCTATATATCCTGCAGTTCTGTTCATTTTCACCTATAAAATGTGTTTGTATAAAAAGTTCTCCAAACATAATTTTTGTAACCATAGTCAAGATAACCAAAGCTTGCTGTTCCTCTAGTTACTGTGTGACAGGCTTCAGTTCATATGCCCCTGTTGTTATAACAACAACAACAACAATTTATTATTTATACCCCGCCCATGTGGCTGGGTTTCCACATCCACTACGGGCTGCTTCAACAGAATATTAAAATACAATAGTCGATTCAACATTAAAATCTTCCCTAAACATAAAACATATAAAACCCTGGATAATACAATTGTTAAGGTAAGATGCAATTTTAAAAATACCGATTTTGCAATCAAACCAACATAAGCATTGCATCAAATTTCAAGCAGAACTTTATCAACTGGTTTTAGAGTATTTATAAGCACTTTGGAGACACATGAAGGAATCTGTGAATACTAGCCTCATAGAGATGAAATGCTCGCTTCTCTTGTTAGACATATCTTTTATTTATTGTGCTCCATAACTCAGAAAAGCTGAATTGTAAAAGGGGCTCCCCCCCCCCACAACTGTCCATTTGGGCCTTTGCAGCATAGGGTCACACTTCCTTGGTGGTAACCATTTTGGAGTCTGCACCCCAGTGGGGTGGGAAATGTAGTCGTAAGTCCACTGTTCATTGAAAACTCTGCACTCAGTCAACTCTTTTCCTTGACATGATTTCCTCTTGCTCTTGCTGTTGGTCGATCTCTTTTTCAAGAGCCTCAAACTGGCATGTGGCAATGTTATCCAGCTCCCTGAGGTCACGTACCAGTTCATCCTTCTCTAATTGCAGGGTTTTCCGTTGTAATATTAGAATTTTTTGCCCTTTGAGAGCATTATCCTGCCAAGCAGCCCAAGCACCGGCTCACACACAGTGACAGTGACGCCGTTGTCATTTTTTGTCCAGTTTTGTACTGCAATATCCATATTACGTTGCTTCCCCAAGCTAAAAAGTTGTCCTTCTTGACTGCCTCTCTTCTAGCCAGAGATATGAGTGCTTAGCAAATGCATCATTTGCTACAACTTGCTCCATTAATAAAGATCCCTGCCACCACCAGCGGATTAAAGTGAAAGGGCAGTTGTGGAGTTTGGGTGCCCTTTCTCCTCAGAATCATTGAATCTTAGAATTGTAGCATTGGAAGGGACCGCAAGGGTCATTTAGTCCAACCCCCTGCAATGCAGAATCGTTTTGCCCAACGTGGGGCTCGAACCCACAACCCTGAGATCGAGAGTCTCATGCTCTGCCACCTGAGCTATCCCAGACGATTTATTAAATATATTTGAACCTTGCTTTTCTGTATAAAATATGCAAGGCGCCTCACAAATTCAGAACAACCCCAAACCAAAAATTAATTAACATGTAACAGAGATAAATTCAAAATAGTTCTGATATGGTAGGACTTAGCAGCAGGTTGAGGGTGTGCAAGCCAAAAGACAGCAGGAGGCTAACTCCCTTTTTCTCTTTATGCTGGAATCTTTGGTTCCCTGTCCTTGTAAAAAAATGAAAAAAGGACCACATCTTTCCCATATTTTGCTTAGCATTGCATCCGAACTGTCCCACTGTAAACACTGGCAGAGAAGTAGTGAATGTTAGTATAGCACCAAAGATACACAAGCCAAGGCAGAGCATGACTTTTTCAAAGGGCAGAAATTCCTTGCAAAACCTTCCCATGTCTCACTGTCTTATCTGCTGGGGATACAGGGAAACAGCGATGAAATCCTGTACCCTTTTTTTGAGGCAGCGTTGTACAAAGCCATTGAAAAGTCACATACCAAAGGGATCTTGCCGAACATTTACTGTAAATTACCATATTTACTGCCTAACTTTCGGACCACCCTGCATGGATCTAATCCCATATTGAGTGCCAGCAGGAACATTTGCGTAGAAATATGGGGCTGAATGGATTACAGTATGATTTGTTAAATCTAATGCATATGACTTGCCTACTGTGAGCCCTGTAATGCTTTGCTTGGTGATGTCTTACTTACTTGTGTAGGAAAGGCGTCTGCAATAATCTGCAGACTCCGCCAAGAGTAACATGACCGAGAGCCCTCTTGACTTCAGTGGGAGACTGCCCTTGTAACTAGGAACAGAGGAACGCTTTAGGCATTTTAGATGCATTTACTCGCAGAAATCGCATGCCTAGCACAGCTCTCAGCCACGATATAAATCAGTCTACCAGCTCTCAAATTTAATCAGATCAAATCGCGCCCTTTCCTCCTTCTACCCAAGACCACAGATACTCCCTTCCACCAACCCCTCACCAAGACACGATGAAAATAGATGCTTGACGCACCACAGCCTGACAAATTCGGACAGTTTTAAAAATTCATCTCCAAAAGGATGTCAGCGGCGTTGCGGCTTTCAGGCTAGCATTTGATTCACTTATTTTAAAGCATTTTAAAAGAAGAAGACGTAGAAGAAGACATAGAAGAAGCACCACCAAGCAAGATACTTGCTTCTTGAGCTGCGTTTTAGTTACGGCCACAAAGATTCCTTTGTTTATTGTTAACACATGTAACAATTCGCATGAATATGCCAATACAAATGAGGCGGCACAGCCTAAGGCCCACTTCAGAGACCTGCCACATCACTGCTTCTTTCGTTTGGAGGCTTGTAATGCCGCGCTTAAAAAAATCTAAGCCTTGTCATCACCACAAAATCATTTGCTTCCATTTTTCCCAGCCCTTGTTACAACCAGGGTGGTAGGCCCCTAAGCCCTAGCAGCACAGAACAGTGTAAAATGGTACTAGATAATTGGAGGTTCAGTCCCTGATGTTCTCAGTTCCAGGTTCTCCAGTGCACCTTAGATCTTGAAGATCCACTATCAGTTGGAGCAGACTGGGCTGGAGGCAGTTTAACATGTCAATAAACACCTAGGTTTTCCTAGAGAACAATCCTACCTTCTCTGCCATTGTGATAACTAGAGCAGTCTGCTGTTGCTTCTCTGCTGGTATCCAGTTCTCTCCAAACCCGTAGCAGTATTCAGTAGAAAACCCTGAAATGAGGTTTTTCAGGGTGGTAAGGATTTGAATCTGCTGAATCCAAAACCTTACAGATCCCTTGAGGTGCAAGATGTTTTGGCTCCTTTAGTGTACAGTGGTACCTTGGTTCTCAAACTTAATCCGTTATGGAAGTCCGTTCCAAAACCAAAGCATTCCAAAACCAAGGTGCGCTTTACCATAGAAAGTAATGCAAAATGGATTAACCCGTTCCAGACTTTTAAAAACAACCCCTAAAACAGCAATTTAACATGAATTTTACTATCGAGACCATTGATCCATAAAATGAAAGCAATAAACAATGTACTGAAGTCACACAATCAATCAATCCGTAGCTGAACTGGGTTCCACACAGTCACAAAAACAAAATAAAAA
The DNA here is from genome assembly GCF_009819535.1 of Lacerta agilis. Taxonomy (NCBI): domain Eukaryota; kingdom Metazoa; phylum Chordata; class Lepidosauria; order Squamata; family Lacertidae; genus Lacerta; species Lacerta agilis. The sequence continues at coordinate 29,386,902 of NC_046314.1, read as the reverse complement.
AGAGCTGCAAAAACAAAGACGCACTATAAATAGCAAAAACAGACAGACCTCAGCGTAACACTCAAAACGGAAGTGTGGCACTAAATCGGAAGCGTAACACTCAAAACGGAGCACGTTCAGCTTCCAAAAAAAGTTCTCAAACTGGAACACTTACTTCTGGGTTTGCAATGTTTGGGTGCCAAGTTGTTTGAGTAGCAAGGCGTTTGAGAACCAAGGTAACACTGTGGAGCTGGCACAGTAGGGAGGAAAAGAAGCCAGCCTTTTTGACCCTCTGCTCCAAATTACATGTCTCTCCCCCTTCTCCCCATTCCTCCTGGCATTGACTACCCTTCTCTCTAGACAGAAGCAGCAAATAATCATTCTCTAGGTATCCCTCGAGAAAAATATGCCTGCTTAGTGAGCTGTAGATCCATCAAACCTAATTATGGACTTAAAAGACATATACATCTTTATTCAGCACCCTAGAGCAAAAGAAAGCATCGGAATGGAGCATAATCTCCCAATAATACAAGTAATAACTTGGTTCCAGCCATGTAAGAGGATCCAGAAATCCTAGAAATCTTCATGTCTGTGGGGTCTGGTAGATGACCCTAAAGTCTCATTATATCATGCAAATTTACAAGCAGCATACACATGGGGGGGGGGGAAACGTACACAATTCTTTTTGTCTTCAGAACTACAGAAGACATTGGTCACATGATGTGTTGTGCCTCTCACCTCCACAAACTTTAGATTTGACTTATTCAAAGGAAGAAATCAAAGAATGAATCTGTTGGAGACCATTGGTTCCAAGGATCTGAACAAACACAAACCCCTGTGTTGCCAAATGTAACAATCTACAAAAATGTAAATGCAACACTCTGGCTAATAACTGTAAGTGAATATATAATTGGATACGATGTCATTCAAAATATACAAATAAGCCACTTCAAAATGATGTATATATCATACAACACATCTCACAAAATATACAAGTAACTACAAGTTGTTATATGTATCAGAGTCAAACAAAGAATCAAACAAATCAATGAATAGCGAGGAACACCAAGTTGTCTCTCAAAGGACAAAAATCTCAAAGCAAGACATCTCTCAAAAGGACAGTATATCTGGAATAGTTCAACTGTTTCGGAATAAAGTCTTCATCAGCTAGAAATTAAATATAAGGCATTGCAAGCAATGAATGACAACAAAACTGAGCAATCTGCATGTAAGTTATACTGTAGAACAAAATATATAAAGAGGTAAAGGTAAAGGTAAAGGAACCCCTGACCATTAGGTCCAGTCGCGGATGACTCTGGGGTTGTGTGCTCATCTCACTCTATAGGCCAAGGGAGCCAGTGTTTGTCCCCAGACAGCTTCTGGGTCATGTGACCAGCATGACTAAGCTGCTTCTGGCGAATCAGACCAGCACATGGAAACGCTGTTTACCTTCCCGCCAGAGCAGTAGGCCTACCCATTTATCTACTTGCACTTTGATGTGCTTTCGAACTGCTGGGTGGGCAGGAGCTCAGACCGAGCAACAGGAGCTCACCCTGTCGCGGGGATTCGAACTGCTGACCTTCCGCTCAGCAAGCCCCAGGCTCAGTGGTTTAGACCACAGCGCCACCCATAAAGAGGTACATACCGAATAATTCTCAATGAAATATTCATACTAGTGGGGGATCATGCTAGTGGATCAGTGCTCACTGGATAGTGTAGCTGCTGATGCTTACAGCACAAATGCATAGGACATATAAAATTGACCACAGGTGTCTCAAATAACAATTATTGCAGACAATGTAAAGAATATGTGCACCAGTGCAAGGATAACTGGATTGCCCCCTTCACCCATGCCACCCCCACACCTGCTATGTAGGATTGGGGGAGGGAACCTCAGAAAAGATTTAAGGGAGAAACAGTGGGAGGAGAGGAGGAAACTCTCCTTGCTGTTGCAAATGTTTCCTTTGTAAATCATAGAATTGTAGAGTTGGCCCCGAGGATCATCAGCAATGCAGGAATTCTGCCCACTGCTGTCCATGGATGGGCTCGAACCACCAACCTTCTGATTAACAGCCAGACACACCAAACCAAATGAAGGCCATCAGCCCTTTTTGACTGTGCTCAAGGAGCTCAGTAAATGACTTGCACCCGCCTGGCACTGCAAAAGAACAAAAACCACAGAGGCGTTGTTGGGAAACAATTTGGTGTGATTGGTTGAGTCACTAGTTAGGCAGGCCTGTTCGAAGTACAGCCAGCAAGGAGGGATGGAGGAGAACTGAACCAAAATTCAGCCGTTCAGTTAGCCACACACAAAAATCCTATCAAACCCTAAAAGGTAAATAAGTAAAGGACCCCTGACAGTTAAGGCCAGTCGCTGACAACTCTGGGGTTGCGGCGCTCATCTCACTTTACTGGCCGAGGGAGCCAGTGTTTGTCCGCAGACACTTCTTCTGGGTCATGTGGCCAGCATGAGTATTGAGTATGCTGCTTCTGGCGCAATGGAACACCGAAACCAGAAGAGCGCACGGAAACGCCGTTTACCTTCCCGCTGGAGCGGTACCTATTTATCTACTTGCACTTTTTGGCGTGCTTTTGAACTGCTAGGTTGGCAGGAGCTGGGACCAAGCAACTGGAGATCACCCCGTCATGGGGATTCGAACCGCCGACCTTCTGATTGGCAAGTCCAAGAGGCTCAGTGGTTTAGATTTCTATAATTTACATTCCAGTAATTAACATTGAGGTCTCAGTGTTTATGTGGATCTACCCAATGCTATTTTTCTAGAAAAGGAGGTGCTGGAACTCACCATGAATGCCTCCCTCCTTCTCTTAGAATGGCAATGGCGCCCACCTGAATGGTGCCGGAACTGAGTTCCAGCTAAAAAAGACCTGGATCCATCAATGCTTTATGTGTTATGGCATGTGCATAGTGGAGGGAGCACAACCTCTCTAGGCTTCCACCACCACCACCGGATATTCAGGCCGAGCAACTGCCGGGGCCAAGCCGTAAAAAAATGATGGCCTCTTTCTGCCAGCTGGATGGAGAGAATGATGCACAGCGGGAATTATTTAAGCAGAGCTTTCATTGAAACAAATAAAAACTTTTATTAAGCTTAAAATAAACTTCTTCTTAAAAATAGATCACATATAGAATACAGGCTCTTCTCTATACAGGCACACACTCTGAGAGAAACTAGTCACCACAGTCAAGTTAAGTAACTCACACAGCACTGAAAAACAGTTACAGACTAGAATGGCAGTTATGGCAGTTAGACTCCAACAGCTGTTCCTGCTCTCATGTGTCTTTGTCACATGACAGAGAAGGGGGTGGGAATGCAAAGTTTAGGAAGCAATTTTGAGATAGGTGATAAGTGTTCAGCAGTTGGCTATATCTCAGATTTTGCAGAGCCAATGTGTGAGACACCCAAAACCAACTTATTCAGGAGGAGATTGAAGAGGGCTAGATTCTAGAGCTGCTAAATGTTGGGTGTAATTTCTACCTGAACCCCCAAACCTGTGATAGGACAGTGAAAGCAGGAAGGGTCTGCTGTTGTGCTTGCATGTGGGGGGGGGGCGACTAATCAGGGATAGGGAACCTATGACTTGCCAGATGTTGTTAGACTACAACTTCCATTACCCCTTAGCATTGGCCATGCTGGCTGGGGTTCACATCTGGAAGATGCCTGTAGTCCCACAACGGTCAGATTGGATTTGAGAAATGCTGCCTGCTCAGTTTCAGACTATTCTTGCCATGGTCAACAGAGCTATGCCAAAAGGCAGCGTTCCTGAGCACGAATGGTATATACTAAGAGAAGCACAGCATTTTGGAGCCGGCTCGAAAAAGAGGAAATACCATTTATATTCCTAGGAATATGGAAGCTGGGTTTTAAAATTATGAAACCCAGGGGGAAATGAAGAAGTAAAGGACAAAAGAAGGGCAACAATTAATTCATCCACATACCCTAAAGGAAGAAAGGCAAAGAGAGAGGTGGGTTAAGGGGGTAGCTGGCCTTTTGTTTATTGAAAATATAACACATTCATTTCTATATCGGCGCAGCAGATCAGAAGAGCAATTTCCTTTGTGGAGCTAATTCAGAGGGTTCCCAAAACAATGAACTCTGCAATACCATGTCATTAATGAAATTGATCACTTTCAATTTGCTCTGCACATGTGTGGGGTAAATACAGAAAGGAAGAAAAGGAATCAAACAATGCACTTGTTGTGTAGTGTAGGCTTGCCCAAGCAGAATCTGTACCACATAGAAAGGCTGCAGTCCCGACACTCTTACCTGTGAGTAAGCCCTGCTAGACACAGTGCGACTCTCTTGCAAGTGAATATCCATAGGATCAGGCTGAGTATTTTTTATCATGAAGTTGATCAGCAACCTATTATTATTATTGCTATTGTTGCTGTTGTTGCTATTAATGTACTGCCCTTCAACACAAGATCTCAGGGCGGTTCGCAGAATAAAATACAAGGTAAAAACACCTAATAAACTGTGGTTATGAATTCCACCATTAACAGTGCTTCAATAGATACCAATTAAAAAGACAACAATTCTACATAATATTTGTAATCTACGAATCTATAAAACTGTACATTTAACCAGTGTTAAGTGTTCTATCATTTTAGTTCAGTAGATACCTTTCTACCATGCAACAGGCATTCTGGATTTTGAGTGATGTTCAGATAACAAAATAGAGAAATGTTCTGGTTTTAAAAAAACAACACACACAACCAGTAAGAACTGGTTGAGGTCGGTTCACTTTTTTTTCTTTTTTAAAGCAATGGGGAAAATGCAGTTTGAGAATATCAGATCGAACTGATACCTGCAAAGTGAATTAAATGCTCCCAAACATTACATCCGGCCTGCAAAAATTAAATTATTTTTGCTTACTACTTTCAAGTCCCAGTGTTATAACAGAACCATCTGAAAAAAGCAAACTCATGAATAAAACAAGTACATCTTTCAAAAAAATAAAAGCTTATAATGAATAATTTATTGCCTGCCAGTATAATCTTGGCTCCCACCCCTCTGTTATCAGTTCTGGTTTATATTTTAATTACCTGTCCCACATTTCACAGATTGAAATCCCTCACTGGGATACTGGCCACTTACAAAACAGAAATTGCAGTAACATTTATTGTAAGCCTTTTTTTACATATGGAGAAACCCAATTGCTGGTATTGTTTTGAACACCTAGATTATGAGCAATTTAATTTAAAACAGAAGAATCAAAACTGGCAAATGGATGTTCCTTTCATGTAAAGAAATGTCTTTCATAATCTCTGACAGGAATAAGAAAAACGCAGAGTTTGACTTAGCATTTAGACGTAAGAAACATTTATGCTGCTCATGCTTTGTAGCCCTACCCTTTCTTGAGAACAACCATATTTTGTGCGACCTCAGAACAACAGATTTTATACATCCACAGTGGGGTTTGTGGTACCCTGAGACTGGTTGGCCGAGCTGGTGCGATGCTATGGGATATGTATACCTGAAGGATCGTCTCCACCCCCATCGTTCAGCCCGGACACTGAGATCCAGCGCCGAGGGCCTTCTGGCAGTTCCCTCATTGCGAGAGGTGAGGTTACAGGGAACCAGACAGAGGGCCTTTTCGGTAGTGGCGCCCACCCTGTGAAACACCCTTTCATCAGATATCAAGGAAATAAACAGCTATCCTATTTTTAAGAGACATCTGAAGGCAGCCCTGTTTAGGGACGTTTTTAATATCTAACGCTGTATTGTTTTAACATTCGTTTGGGAGCCGCCCAGAGTGGCTGGGGAAGCTCAGCCAGATGGGCGGGGTACGAATAATAAATTATTATTATTATATTATTATTCTATGTTCAAGAAGCAAAGTAATGAAGTATTGCAGTCAAGCTTCTGTGGCAAGAGATAATTGTCAGTTTGGCTGGGGTGAAAACCTCAGGTGCTGTGCAACCAAGAGCTAAACAGGGGAGTGGAAACTTGGAGGCAAAACAAGGGAAAAACCTGGGAAAGACAAGAAGAAGAGGTTATGAAGATATCACTTGGGTACTGTGCCCTATGGAGGACATATGCATGGCAGGTCTAAACATTTAGATGTTCCTGGCCATTTAGCTCATAAGAGAGAGAACTCTAAAATCTGCAGCTTCTGCCATCAACTTGGTAGTGTGACTTGACAATGATAAAGGGGAACTGGGACAGGGGTGGATGCAGAAATACACACACTGATCTGAATTAACCAGCGAACCCTTTTGGCTGCAAGCTTCCTGTTGGACTTAAAATGTGCTTCCCTTTGGCTGGATGGTGTCCACCCCTCCCAAGTAATAGGCTTACTTTTAATGGGAGCTCATTACAGCGGTGGTGATTGTCAGCCCCCACTAAGTACTTTGGAATACCTCCACCTTCAAAAGCCTCTTTCAAACAGGAAAAAAAGGGTTTGCACGCTTCTGCATGTCAATGGCTACACCTTCACGATGCTAGTGTAATAAAAAAGGTATATAAATGGTATTTCATGCAAGTCCCAAGCCCCCACCCCACCCCACCCTCTCTCTCACACACACTAACTTGCTGGCTTCCAGCTTAAGCACAGTTCTTTTCCCAGCTCAGTAGCTGAAGAACTGAAAGCAATAACAGGTAAGATCAAAGGGGCTGAATATCCTCTACCGTCAGAATGACAAAATGCTTTCAGTCTGGAATAGGATGCAGTCATTAGACTGAGGAAATGAACGATTTTGCTGAATGGGCACAATGGGGACCGATTTGGAGGGAAACAATGAGCCTTCACCTATTGTGAGATCAGGAGGATTTGCAAGGTACACTGGAACGTTGCTGCTTCGTTTTGAAGTTAATATGGGATGAATAAAACAATGGGAGAAATGACCCAAGCCTGGCGACTGCAGAGCAAGAGCATTGATGGGGTCAGGATGTGTTGACCTTTGGGGTTAAACAGATCAAAGGGGATGCTGATTAGTGGAGTTGCTTTTTTTTTTTTAATTACCGTAAAATTGGCATCTCCACAGTTATTTCGCGAGGTGCATTTGCAGGTAGCATTGCCCAATTTTTAACAGGCAACATCATTAGCAGCAAGAGTTTTGAGGTTTCTCGCTCAATAAATAAGGTGTGTAAAGACTGGACAGTGGTGGTGAACAAATCTCAAGTGCCTTTTCCTAAAGACAATTGTCTATTTAGATGTTATTGTACAACTCACACTCACACAAACACACGCACACACACACTAAAATTACACTTAGACTAGTTCACAGCATGTTTTCCTAGAAGGTAGTAAACCTCACTGAGTTCAATGTGACTTTCACTCCAGTTTGTTTTCTGTTGCGGCTTTTGTTTTTCGAGATTCTTCCAGTGTATTTTGAACCAGCAGTGGGAGCTTCATGGGTGTGTGGGGATTTGGACAGAAAGGTGTCAACACTCTAATTTAAGGGTTGCCAACTTAGTTTTTAACCCATAGGCACATTTGCAAACCAGAAAAACTGTTCTGGACGCTGCATGCACGCACCAGAACCAGACACATATTGCAACTATGCAAAAGCATGCACTTGCCTATCATCCCAGCAATTAGGTTCAAAAGAAGTGCTGGTGGGTGGCCCGGGGGCTTTAGGGTGCAGAAGCGACCATCTCTCCCATGTGCCCAGCTTGGATAGGGTTATCTCCCCCCAAAAGCTCAACAACTTCGGATAATCTCTCCGGCGGGAGTTGCTACACTGGTATTTGGTCAATTACTTTCCAATATCTAGAGACCAATCCTTTCTCACTTAAAGAACTACACTGGTGTTCTGTTTGATAGTAAGGAAGAACCTTGATGTTTTACCTACTTGCCTTTAAACAGCACTCATTCTCCTTAACATCTCTTACATTTAGGTAAAGGTAAAGGGACCCCTGACCATTAGGTCCAGTTGTGGACGACTCTGGGGTTGCGGCGCTCATCTCGCTTTACTGGCCGAGGGAGCCGGCATACAGCTTCCGAGTCATGTGGCCAGCATGACTAAGCCGCTTCTGGCGAAACCAGAGCAGCACACGGAAACGCCATTTACTTTCCCGCCGGAGCGGTACCTAATTATCTACTTGCACTTTGACGTGCTTTTGAACTGCTAGGTTGGCAGGAGCTGGGACCGAATAACGGGAGCTCACCCCGTCGCGGAGATTCAAACTGCCGACCTTCTGATCGGCAAGTCCTAGGCTCTGTGGTTTAACCCACAGCGCCACCCGCGTCCCACCTCTTACATTTAGGTCCCACCTTTTCTTCCATGGTGCAACTTAGAGTGGAGTACAGAAACTGGTTTTGTAGACTAATAATAATCATCATCATCATCATAATAATCATCATAATAATTTTTAATTTGTATCCCCCCCTCCCCGGCCAAGGCAGTGACCAAACCCAGGCCTACATATCTGCGGCATGGTTGCAGGATCATAACCATCTGATCATGCCCTGATTTGTTGGCATAAGGTTGCATAGCGATAGTGTTCCACTGGGCCTTCCGATACATTGGCACTCTCCCCACTTTTCTTCCTCTGAAAAAAGGACCCCTTGCGCAGTGCCAAACGGCCACTGATTGCCAGTGCCAATGGTTGCCGCCGCGGACTGTGGAGCCAGAAATTACTTCATTCGCTCCACCATTTGTCAAAGGAAAATGACATGCTCCCCACACCCAAAAGCAGCAGGAAGTCCAAGGCCTCGTTTACATGCTGCTTTCTCTTTCTGAGAACCCTTGAGCCTTATTGCGACAAACAGACTATTTATAGTGTGCATGCACACGAAAGCTCATACCAAGAACAAACTTAGTTGGTCTCTAAGGTGCTACTGGAAGGACTATTTACAAATACGCAAGTTGACCAAGCAGACATGTGGGCAGGCTGTGTGCTTGTCCCAGAATGGCACAAGCACTCCTGTGCTTTCTCCCAGCCAGCTACAAAAACAAAGCACTTCTTTCCCTGGCCAGATGAAAATGCTGCTTTCCAGGAGTGCAACCCTATCCACGCTAAGGTACCTAACAGGGCACAATGCACAATGTCATCCTATAGGCCAGTATGCCTCCCCCTTCCCAGATCCCTTCTCCCTTCCAGGCTCTGGACAGCTCAGTTGGTTAGAGCACGGTGCTGATAACGCCAAGGTTGCAGGTTCAATCCCTGTATGGGACAGCTGCATGTTCTTGTATTGCAGGAGGCTGGACTACACAATCCTTTCTATGATTTCTAGGATTCTAAGATGAGAGCAAAACTTGTTGCTTCTGAGAGGGAGCCATGGCTCGGTGGGAGAGCCCAAGCTCTGCACACAGGTCCCAGCTTCAATCCCTGGAACCCAGGGCCAGATTTAGGTTTGATGAGGCCCTAAGCTACTGAAGGTAATGGGGCCCTTTATGTGTCCAGCTGTCCTTTGTCAACAACAAACCAGTGATATTTTAGGGAGCAGGCTAGCAGGCGGGGCCCATTACTTACATCATAGGAGCCTACACAACACAAATCACTGTTGCTGTATGTAGGTTTTATTTTATTTGCTTTTTATCTTAAAATTTGAAAATGTACATCCAGGTTTTTTTTCCTTTAATTTTTTTTGGGGGGGCCCCCAAGAGAGTGGGGCCCTAAGCTATAGCTTGTTAAGCTATAGCCTACTATATCCAGCAGTGCCTGCAGTTTGAAGGCTCACAGAGGAGGAGGCATGAAACCCCTGAGACCCTGGAGAGCTGTTGGGTTAGACAGACAAATAGTTTGACCTTGTATAAAGTCGCTGGGACCATTTGCCTTTTTGAGGTATTACTCTCAGGATCAACTTTGGCATATGTGGCTAAAGGCAAACAAGACTTCTAGATTCGAACCAACTTTACAAGCACTTGCAGGTCTGCATTTTGAGATCCAAAGTGATGGCTATAATTCTGAAAGAGGTTATATATATATATATATATATATATATATATATATATATATATATATATAAAGAAGAGAGTGAATTTCTTTGTTGTGCTGTAAAACAATGAAGTTTTCTTGTGGGTGCATGCATGTTTGTGTAAAAGAAAGAGGAGGCAATAAGGCACCCGCTCTCCCCCCCCCCCCCATCTATGGTAACCGCCAGAGATAGCCCAATTATTTATGTGACACAGAAATAAACAAATGTTTTAACTCTGATTTACTGAAGCTGGGCTGGCGATAATAAAACCATCAATAGTCCATATAGGGCTTTAAAGGGTCTGAAAAAGCTCAGGGTCCCTTCTGACTCTACCATTCTGAGGTTCTATTCTATGATTCTATGTGCCATCGAAATAACAATTGCATGGCCCTGTGGCTTGGCGCAATAAATAGGGTAGCGTTACAAGGTGCGTCCAGCGCTCATGCTTATTTGTACACATGCTCCCCAGAGGTTTAGGAGCTTTTCTACTGTCTGAAGCAGCATCAATACATACTCTGGCACTTTCCTTTCAAGCAAGGGTAACTCTAGCAAAAGCTAGAATATAAGCTGGCAGCCAAACGTACAACACGAACACACCTTGATCTAAAGAGTCAAAGAAGGACCCCTATCGAGAGCCTAAAGAGAGTGAGTATGGCATTTCTCATAGACCTATGACAAGTCAGAAAGAGAAGGGAACAGTCTGAACCTGGGCTCTTCTTCCTTTGGCCGGTGGATGTGGCCACAAAGTCTTTCCCCTGTCCCCCCAGTGCAACAGGCTATTGGAGATGAGTGTTCCTTCCGGCAGGCAGGTGGGAAGTGAATTCTCTGTGGCTGATCCTTTTGCGGCCGATGCACATGGTCAGGCTGGTCTCCCTTTTCATACGATGCTCTTTCCAAGAAGCAAGGAGGTTGCGCAACCCCCCAGTGGTTAGCATCCTGAGTGGGCTGCCCTTCAGCTCTGCAATCCTAAGGCAGCTGGAGTGTTCTTTCTGGCGGTGAAGTGGAATTGCACTCCATACCTTTTGACCCACAAACCACACTCAGACTGGGCAAATTAGTTTCATGGTCTCCTCCCTCTCTGCAGGTAAGCATGAGAAGACCATCCAAATGCAATCTGTTACCTTCACTGTCTGGTTAATCAGTATTCATTGTCAGTGGACAATTCATGCCACAGCAAAACAAAACTTTGAATAACAGAGCAGTATGGCCGTAACACTCACTTTGCATCAGCCGGGGAGGGAGGATATCTCATGTAGTAGTGAGCACACATCAGAAGCGAGCCACTTCCATTAATGTACTGCTCTTGCACCTCTATCTCTATCTATCTATCTATCTATCATTAGGGATGCGGGTGGTGCTGTGGTCTAAACCACTGAGCCTCTTGGGCTTGCCGATTGGAAGGTGGCGGTTCGAATCCGCGCAATGGGGTGAGCTCCCGTCACTCTGTGCCAGTTTCTGCCAACCTAGCAGTTTGAAAGCACACCAGCGCAAGTAGATAAATAGGTACTGCTGTGGCGGGAAGGTAAATGCCGTTTCCGTGTGCTCTGGCACTCGTCATGGTGTCCCATTGCGCCAGAAGTGGTTTAGTCGTGCTGGTCACGTGACCTGGAAAGCTGTCTGTGGACAAACACCGGCTCCCTCGGCCTGAAAAGTGAGATGAGCGCTGCACCCCATAGTCGACTTTGACTGGACATAACCATCCAGGGGTCCTTTATCCTTTACCTCTATCTGTCTGTCTGTCTGTCTGTCTGTCTGTCTATCTATCTATCTATCTATCTATCTATCTATCTATCTATCTATCTCTATCTATCTATCTATCTATCTATCTATCTATCTATCTATCTATCTATCTATTTTCACATTTAGATATAGCATATCTATATTTTTTCAGTGGCACACTAATTAAACAAACAACAATCCCCTCTCCTGCAGATTTCCATATGCTGGAATAGCTGCTAGATCATCTGGAAACTGGATGATATGCTCCAAATGGCAAATGGCATCAATGCAGTAGCTGCTAAACACAGTGATAACCGCCCTAGATACTTTACCTATTAAATAACGTACAGATGAAAGGCATATTACACATTTCAGTTATAGTTGTGGGGGAAAGCAATCTCCTTTTCAAGGTGTTGCACTCAAGTGCATTCTTCTTTTATTTAAGTACCTCAAGGTTTGGAATCTGAATTTCACTTTTGCTTACTGTAAAACAAGCATCATTTTCCCCCCTTAAAAAATAGAATTCATCATTTGGAGTTGTTTCAGTGCTTATGTGAAATCAGTCGTAAGAATGAGAGCCTGCCATTTTAAATTCCTGATTGCTTTGTGATTTTAAGGGAAATATCACGAAGAGGCTTTTCTATGGCTTGCCGGTTGCTTTCACGGCAGAATCTTTCCCCGCATCAGTGAAAAGGGAGAGAATTCATTCTGGAAAATGATTCTTTTCAGACATCTTATCATGATAAAATAAAGCGCAACATGCTCAAAAAATGACAGCGGGAAAATCAGGTGAAAGAACTGAGAAGGTATTTAGTCTTGCTTTGGGACTGTTGCGGGTTTAATTAGAGTGACACACACACACACACACACACACACACACATTCTGAACTGATGCCTGGATACAATGGTGGACATGTTCCGGAGGAGCAAGCTAATAATTCGGGATGCTCCTAGATCCTACATTGCTACCGGAGACCCAAGTGACCTCAGTGGCTATGGGCAGCAATGGCCAGCAATGGCCAGCAATGGTTGCTATGTTCATTACATACCTTCGGCACATTGGTAACCTCTAGCCCCATTGGCACATACCTTATGATAAGTTTGGACTCACAGCTGGTGCAGAATATGGTGGGGCCTTACATTGCTCATGGAATGCCTGTAAAGAACTTCTTGGACTACTGCAATGCACTCTACGTGGGGCTACCTTTGAAGGTAACTTGGAAAGTACAGCTAACCCAGAATACGGCAGCTAGACTGTTGACTGGGAGTGGCTGCCGGGACCATATAACAATGGCTCCCAGTACGTTTCCGGGCACAATTCAAAGTGTCAGTACTGACCTTTAAAGCCCTAAATGGCCTTGGCCCAGTATACCTGAAGGAGCATCTCCACCCCCATCGCTCAGCCCGGACACTGAGGTTCTTCCTCCAAGGATCTTCTGGTGGTTCCCTCACTGCGAGAAGTGAAGTTACAGGGAACTAGGCAGGGGGCCTTCTTGGCAGTGGCGCCCCTCCCTGTGGAACACCCTCCCATCAGATGTCAAGGAGATAAAGAACTACACAACTTTCTGAAGGCAGCTCTGTATCGGGAAGCTTTTAATGTTTGACTTTTTGTTATTATTTTTTATATTTTGCTGGAAGACACCCAGAGTGGCTGGGGAAACCCAGCCAGGTGGGCGGGGTATTATTTATTTATTTAACCAGTTGTAAACTGTCTCAGTGCACTCTGAAGTGAAAGGAAGTAGAGAAATAGTTTTATAAAATAATAAATATCATCCTGAATACTTAAAATAAAAGGATCATTTTGTAGTATTTTGCAACATTTGTGATATTAACTGTACATGCTGGGATTTGGTGAAAACAGAACTGGAATCAACTAAATAGATCTGCTAGCAGAAAGCAGTGCAAGGTTTCCTGCTAGCACAATGGGGTTTCCCCCCTCTGCAACCCCGTGTGACCCCCAAATCTGCTTGGGGGGTGTCAGAACAACATTCGAGGGGAGAAGCGGGGAGGCCATTCCGTTGGGCAAGCTGTGTGTGTGTGTTTTTAGCACAACAGAAAAGCCATGAATTCCTCCCCACCCGCCCGCCCCTAATGTATTCAGCGGTGCCCAGGGGCACATGGTTCTAGGAAATTCTTAGAGATCTTGAGATTGCTTTGAACCTCAGACTGGCATAATTTCAGACCTCACAGACCAGGAAGGCACTGGAAGTAAATGCCTAACTCCTAAAGGGATCATTTATATGGAAATTTAGCAGTTAGGACTATTCAAGAGTCTGGATTTTGTCCATGGCTAACTCCCCACCCCCCCAACCTTCCGCCCCTCTCTTGCCTTACTCAGAAGGCTTGTAAAATGTTATGTGATTGTGTAAGACTTAACTTTAGGAATTGGGGGGGGGGGGAGAGAGAGAGAGAGAGAGAGAGAGAGAGAGAGAGAGAGAGAGAGAAAACACCCTGAAGTCATAGACTACAATCCTGTGCACAGTTACAGATACCGTAGGCAAGCGTTGTTGGAATGAAAGGCACTTATGTGTGTATAATGCTATGCAGGATTGTGGCCATAAAGTTTATGAAAATACATATTCAGGACAGAAATAAGCCATATTTGTTACCTTTCCAGCATGTTAGGTGATCCACTGAGAAGCAAGCGATGGCTGGGTCTGGCATATGCCTGGTTTTTTTTGGGGGGGGGGAGATTGCAGCCGCAAGCCAGATCCACTAAAATCAAGGGGGTTGTTTGCCATTGGCATCGCTGGGATACCGACCACACCAAGCACATACACAGTTATGCACAACAAGGTGACAAAATGAATTTAATGTTATGGTTCCACCAACCGCAGAACTGGCACCGGCAATGGCAAATGATAAATCAGATGCTGGCAGACATGCCCAAGTCAGCAACTAGATGCAAAATGACCATGTCACCTTGAAGAAATCTGGCTTCTTGTTTAGCTTAGCTTTTAACCTGGAATACTTTTTTCCCATGCAAATTTTAAAACTGAAATAATTTTTATTTATTTTTTTAGTATGGATATAAATGCAACCCTGTCACGTTCAGACCACCAATTTCAGATTTATTTAAATTTTCACTAGAGATGTATTTTTGTAGCCTTGTTTTTCCCCTCCACTCCTAGAAAATGGGCTTACTCTCCAGGAAATTAACATAGTTTGGCAGCTTGCTGTTCCAGACTGGGTTCATAATTATGCCTTGGGGTTTTAATGCTAAATTCCTGGTCTAATCCTCACAACTACCTTGTGTAAAGAGTTCATCAGCACCTAAAGTGAGGGTACAGTAGTCAGGGTGGGGGAAGAAAGTGATATACACCCGAACATATACATTTATTAAAGGATGCAATGCATTCTTCTGATTTGCAAAAATGTTTAAACTGATTTTAATATATTTTTTTCATGGTTGTAATGTGCCTGGGACCTTATGATGAAGGCCAGGTAAGAAATCTAATAAATAATAATAACTGTAACTTTCACCCCAGCAAGTCACCAAGCTGCAAATTCTCACACTCCTCCCTGCTCTTAGTTGCATTTAGTTCAGTGAGTCTTGGTTATAATTTTCACTTTGGTTTCAGTGGGACGTTTGTGCAGCTAATTTCATCCGGATACAACCCAAGGGACATGATCCAGACAACCCTGTATTGGATCTCATGGACCTCAAAGACGGAGAGCTGGTTATTTGTTTAGTGAAATCAGTGACTTGTCAAAGTGCTTAGTTTTGCCTAGGTAAGAGCTGGCTGTGTCTTTAAAAACAGAACCAAAGCTTTTTGAAATCACAAATCAAGTCCTGGCATCTTGTGAATATGTGAAATGGACAGCTCCTCGCTTTTTGCTCAAGAAGGGTCCGTTCAGATGGTGCTGATAATGTTCATCTTCGCCTAGATTCTAAGACTTAGAAAATATCTGCCAAATGACAACCGCAAAGCCCAAAACATAACAAAACACACATTTTATAACACACATGTTCTGGAGACACCAGACATTCTCAGCACTAGGAACCTCCTGACATTCTCGGGGAAATGCTTCTTCCTCAACACTATGAGGAATGTGGCCGAGTGTCACATCCACCTAGTGGATAGGACCTGTGACACCATTCATGATAATGAATGATACAGTGACTCTCCCCCTGGCCAGGCCATCCTGAAAACTTAAAAATAAATCAGAATGCCTTTGTGTGCTTTCCCTGTGTGCTACCTCATACCAGATCCCTCACAAAGTCTCCCAAGTTGGCGGAGGAAGAAGAAGAAGAAGAGTTTGGATTTGATATCCCGCTTTTCACTACCCGAAGGAGTCTCAAAGCGGCTAACATTCTCCTTTCCCTTCCTCCCCCACAACAAACACTCTGTGGGGTGAGTGGGGCTGAGAGACTTCAGAGAAGTGTGACTAGCCCAAGGTCACCCAGCAGCTGCATGTGGAGGAGTGGAGACACGAACCCGGTTCCCCAGATAACGAGTCTACCGCTCTTAACCACTACACCACACTGGCAGGAAAACCTGTTGCAACTGCCCATTCGTTACATGGAAGGCGATGAGAAGGCTTGGCTGGATTCTTTGGGTGGACTTTTAACGCTGAACATAAAACCTGGGATAAGACCTAATTTGTTTTACTGTACCTTAGGTCTGTCCAGTTTGCAAGGTGCTTAACTAACATACGGTTGTCCCAAGGCAGGGTCCTTCTCGATGGCACACCAGTCTACAAGCCAACCCTCAGTCCCTTTGTATAGAGGCCCGTCCTTGCCAAGGAAGCATGCGCTAACAAGACATTTCATAAATCAGTACCAAGCGTTATTCCCAATGCTTTCAGCGCAGTCAGCAGATCGCCAACACTGTTTTATCATTTACTTATTTATTTCCTCGCTTGTAAAAGCAAGCTAGGCAGGAAGGGACCAAACCCTGGGCTGGCAGGATGGAATCTGGGATGGTTCATTATTTGCTTTATGGCATCACCTGGAAGAACTTTCTTGCAGCTTTTAAGTTAACCCGTGTGTGTGTGTGTGTGTGTGTGTGTGTGTGTGTTTTATTTCCAGGCAGTTATACTTATCTTTATAGCTTAAGAAACAGGGCGCTCTCTCTCTCTCTTTTAATGCACACCATGAACCCTTTGAAATGTGCTTGTTCTTGTTGCCCACTAGAAGGAGAGGGTGAATGCCACATATCTAATTGTGTGTCTCCACAGAAACTTTCCTCTTAATTCCTGGTTGCTAACCCGCATTCTTTAAGTCCTCTGGCCCCTTTCCCAACACTCCTCCTCTGTCTCACAAAGAAAAGAATTTGCTTTCTTTTACTCCGGCTCCCTCCCTCCTTCCCTCCCCCCCCCCCCATCCAAGGTCTTTTCTCATTTCAAAGCAAGCTACTTGAATGACTATTCAGTATGTGCCGAATGAGGCCTCTCCACAACACTATGCTATAGTAAAAGCCGTGTGTGCTTATAAAGGCACCCTGCCCTGGGTAGGCCCAGGCAGCACACACAGTCCCCTGACCTAGCCATCTGTATGCAAATCTCCGCAGACTTAAGTAAACTTTCATATATAAAAAAGGAGAAAGTTCTTGCCTCTCTTTCTGTGTGTTTAGCAATTATTACTGCACATTGGTCCTTTGTATTTTATTATCATGCTTTGTGTACGGAGGAGACTCCCTGGCACCTGCGCCTGTAAGGTGGCAGATGGGAAGTCTTGGCAGCAATGTGGAGGTTTCCTCAATGTAGCCTGCCTAAGCCACAAACTGGCATCTTTTTATTTCTTTATGTGGCTACTGAGGAGAAAGGATTAGCAGTAGATTACCAGTAGCCTAGCAGGGCATTTGAGAGAGAGGGAGAGAGAGAGATTGAAATCTGAAGAATGTTCTACTACAAAAAAGGGAGACTAAAACAGCAGCGAGCGTCCGTATTAGATTTGTCGAGAGAGCGCTTATTAGAAGTACAAACGTGGTCAGCATTTCTGCTACTGTTCTGCGACTGGCGATGTTTTACTCAGAGCGATGACTGCAGTCCATCCGTCATCCTCCAAAGATGAAATATTAGCAATGCATGCTCCAATATTGGATCCTCCCCGAGTCATCACACAACAATGATGATCTCTCTTCAGTTGCCTCCAATGCTTTTAATCACTATAGCAACTTGGCCCTCCAGCTAAGTCATTCAAAATTCATCCATTTCCTGAGGGAATGGCCTTCTTCCTAAAGCTGGGTTGTGGTCTGTTTCCCCACGTGGTCATGTGACACAGCGACCGACTTGTCCTATAAATAAATCCTTTTTAAGTGAAGAGGCCGCCCGATGACGGCGCAAGCACTCTGTGGCCTCCTGTTACACCCTGTTCCTTTCATGTATCTCAGGCTATATGCAGAAACCCCCAAGGGGAACATCCAAATGGAGAACAAGTGATGTGTTACATGTTGTGCGTACAACTCCCTAACTAGGGACAAAGAATGGTATGGAATGCTGTACTACTTTCGGGGGAACACTTCTTTGTAGAATTATCGCTTGGCTCGATCCAGGGTGTGGAAATTACAGGTGGTGCTTTGCATTGGCTTTGCGTCATGGAACGATGCTCAAAACCAAAGGTGACAATCATAACATTTCCAAAGAGCAGAGTGGTATCTGCCTTACCAGAACTCCAGAAAGGGGCTGGACGAGATCATAGGAATCCTAGAATCAAAGAGTTGGAAGGGACCACAAGGATCATCTAGTCCAACTCCCTGCAATGCAGGAATCTTTCGTCCAACATGGGACTCGAACCCACGGCCCTGAGATTAAGAGTCTCATGCTCTAACAGCTGAGCTCATGGAAGGAACCAAAAGTAACTTCAGCTATCTCCATAGTCCTAATGTTACCTGAGAAACACCTTGATTTCTTAGGAAAGGGCACTGTTTGGAGGTTACCTTTCCCTGAGGTGTTCTTCTGCAATAGACGATGCAATCTTAAAAGGAGATTATTATTTTTTGGTACATTTACATTTTTCTTCCATATGTTCTGCAAACATGCTACATTTTAAGAAAAGGTTGTGTTAGTAAATAATATAGTTGTGCTCCCTGGCTGCTCACTACACTGCTTGCTTGATGTCAGGATATCGTGTCAGATCCCCTTAATCATCTTGAGAAGATTGCGTCTCTGTCCATACAGTTGTGTAAGAGGGGAAAGTGTTTCATTTCAAAAGTCTTTCCCTTGAGAAAGAAAGAAAAAGGTTGAGGAGTGCTAGCAAACAGAGGTGCAAGTAAGGAGTGGATGGAAGGGGAAAGGAGAATCCATAAATTAAAAATATGTACAGCAGCAAAAACAAGACAAGTCACAACGCATGCAGATCAATCATTAAGAATTAACAGGTTGTGGGTTTGTGACCCTACAGATCACCTAATGTACTAGGATTTTGTGAGGGCAACTAAACTACAGCGAGACAGTAGCAGTATGTAATAGTATGTTGCATGAGGATGTTGTGCCTAGCTGTCAGTCCACCAAACGCATCTTCTGGAAAACAAGTTTGTGGTGTGTTCATCAGGTGACAGGTTCAGCAACAGGATGCATTCTGAGGATTGTAATTACTGTTCTTTATCTTTTAAATGCTTTTTTCACATCACGCTTTGCAACTAGAAAACTGTCAACTGTATTTTTGTATACTTACAAGAAGAATCCTCTGAGCCACACCACTTGAAAAACACTCAGACCTCTTTTTAAATTGAGCCCCTTAGGCAAAGCAGATCATCAAGAACTTGTGACCTGCATTAGAATATGCTGGTATCTATCCTCCAAGGTATAAGCAGATGCTTAACCATCTCAGAACTGCCTCAGGTATAGCATCCATCTATGAACATATGGTTGAAAGATTGCACTTCAGCAACATAAGACATCTCTAGGTTTATATATTCATTTTTGTTCTCCCATGGATCCTGTGACAATTGTTCATTGCATCTGTCACAATATATCTGGGGAGAATGTTTTTTTTTTTTTTAAATGCTATATATCTCTCTATCTCTATCTCTATACAGTGGACGCTCAGGTTGCAAACGTGATCCATGCGGGAGGCATGTTCGCAACTTGCAGCATCCGCAACCCGCAGCGCTGCGTCTGCGCACGCGCGTGAAACAATTCGGCGTTTCTGCGCATGCGCAAAGCACGATTTAGCACTTCTGCGCATGCGCGAGCACTGAAACCCAGAAGTAACCCATTCCGGTACTTCCAGGTTCGGAGCATCCATAACCTGAAAATGCGCAACCTGCATCGATCGTAACCCAAGGTATGACTGTATATCTACAGTGCCGGATTTACATATAAGCTAAACAAGCTATAGCTTAGGGCCCCACTCTCTTGGGGGGCCAAATTTTTTTTAAAGGAAAATACCACCTGGATGTACATTTCCAGAATATAAGATAAAAAACAAATAAAATAAAACCTACATACAGCAACAGTGTTTGTGTTGTGTAGGCTCCTGTGATGTATGTAATGGGCCCTGCCTGCTAGCCTGCTCCCTAAAATATCACTGGTTTGCTCATTTCTATATATAGCGTTGTATTTCACTATTAATATAATTCTTAATTGTATTTCAGTTCAACAATTACTTAGATAAAATACATATTTTGTTATGTGCAAATGGCTTTAGATACCTATTAGGTCCATAAATTACCATATGGCATATATTTGACACAAAAAACAGCGACAACAATTTGTTGTTGACAAAGGACAGCTGGACATATAAAGGGCCCCACTACCTTCAGTAGCTTAGGGCCTCATCAAACCTAAATCTATATATTTATATATCTATATATAACGTATCTATTTTATATGCATTTCTGTTGATGCTCATTTTATTTTACGCAACAGGAAAAATACCTTTGTGGATCCAAGCCTATGGTTGTAGACTACATACTGTATGTAGTATATAGTGGGTGTGGGGCAGGTAGGTGTAGCTTGGGGAACACATCCCGGTGGACCACATTTGGCCCACAAGACAGAGGTTGTCACCCCTGGCATACATGTTCCAAAACTTGCTGGCACTTTTTAAGCATGTATGGAAAAGGAATTAAAATTCAGCAGAGACCAAGGTTCACGTCACCTGAAACTAATGCCAAGTATTTTTGTACATATAATAGCAAATTATCTTAAGTATTAGATTGTATTACTTAAAAACAACAACCCACCCTTACTGAGCTATATTAGATGGCTCGCGTTGATATGCTACATACTTTCTTTTGTACGGCCGGAGCTTTCCTCCTCGCTGAAATCAAACACCTTAAAGAAGGCAGTCACAGTACTGGACCCACAGCACTAGAATATCAAAGAAAGTATTTTAACTATGCTGGGCTACCTAGGAAAATACATATCATGATTTTCATAAGTGAGGCTCAAGTACTGATGGGCTATTCAGCAATAATTTTGCACCTTGTATTACAACACTTAGAATTTTGAGCTCAAGGAAATTTCTGCTTGTAACTGTTGGCCAACCTCTTCACTCATAAATGTGTATATTTGTGCATTTAATTTAATAACAAGGAGTTTTAGAGACTCCTTGATACAGGTAGGTTCATGTGAACTGATCTGAAGTCCAAACTGTGAATATTCTTACAGTCTGAGCGGGCCCAATTCAAAGTACTGGTTTTCATCTATAAAGCCTTAAATGGCTCAGGACGACAATACCTCAAGGATCGCCTCTCTCCATATGAACTGACCTGGACCCTGATTTCATCCTCTGAGGCCCTTCTTCATGTGCCTCCTCCAAGACAGGTGTGGAGGGTGGCAACACGAGAGCGGGCCTTTTCTCCAGTGGCTCCCCATTTGTGGAATGCCCTCCCCAGTGAGGCCTGCCCAGCACCATCATTACAAATGTTTCTCTTCCGCCAGGCGCTCTTCTGAGTAGCATTTAATGGCTTGTGGAAGTGGGGGTTATTGGTTTGTTTTTGTTTTATTATATATTCTTATTTTATATTTTTCTGTTGTGAACCGCCCTGGGATCTTCAGGTGAAATTTAATAAATAATGATGATGATGATGCAAGGCTTTTAAGCTAGTAGAAAGTTGCAACTGCAGCAATCTGATGTCAGCAAGAAGGGCTGAACCCAAACCTCTATCAAGGGATGTTGATACAACAGTGCTGTCAAGTATCCCGTTTTCCCCGGGATTCTCCCTTATTTCAAGCAGTTTCCCGCTGCTCTCCCTTATTTTTTATTTCCCTTAAATTTTCCATTTTTAATGGAAGCAGCTCCTCGCCTGCTGGCCAGGGACTGGGTGGGAAGACCTCGCCTACTTGGAGACAAAAGCCTCAGCCCTCAAAGCAAGTGGGAGCCATTTCCCGTGCTTACAGGGGGGTGTATTCCTCCCCCTGCATCAGCCCCTATCCGTTGCCGCCGAGCCCCTCAGCTGGCCAATAGGGTTAGCTGGCGGGCGGAGCCCGGCTGCCTTTGAGCAGCTGCTGCTTCCTGTCCTGTTTTGATGGGATCAGACAAGAAGACGATGAGGCTCCATCGCGCAGAGCACATGGCTGCCCTCCTCTTTGCTCCGCTCTGAGCCCGCTTGGAGTTTACATTGCTGCTCCGCCCACTTTTGCTTCTGGCTCCGCCCACCAGACATGTGACTGTCCCCGGGATAGGTGAGACTGCTGATCCCTTATTTTCAAATCCGAAACTTGACCGCTATGTGATACAAGGCTCCCAGTTTTGCAATATAATTCATAAATGAAACTGCAATTAGAAGTGGCAGGGAGCTTTCATTTCCAACGTCTCCTTGACCAAGTGAAAAGTCCATGCTGGTGCTAGTCTTAAGTGTCTCTCAGCCAGATGAATAAATGGAAAAACCTGTGCAGGCTGAACAACATTGCATGCTTGTACCACAAGTATTAGATGCAACGAAGCAGCCATCAAATCTCCTAAACTGCAGGCATTCTGACATACTTATCTACAGGTTTCCAAATGGGGACTTGGACGTCAGCTTTTTGGAATACACACAACTGGAACACAGCAAGCGTCGTTTAATGAAGAACCTTGACTGCTGAAAGACTACTTTTTATAAAAAGGTTTTCCAGTCAAACAGAAGGTGCCTGTTTGCAGGGAGTGGGCAGTGAAAAAAAAAAAAAGCAAGTGTTGCAACAGTTCTGTTGCAGCAACCTCGTAACAGATGGCAAAGCTTGTGGTCACTGTTAACCCTTCTCAGTAACTGGGGTCTGACTTCGAGCCATCTGTATGGCTAGCTTGCTGTCTTCCCACCTACTCTCCCTTAAAAGATCTTGCACAGTTAAGACTTAAGAACGTTGTAATGAAATAACTCTCGTGTGTTCTCCATTAATGCATATAGCTTGAAAGCATGGTCATTTATTTCAATTCAGTTAGCAGCAATAACCTCTTGAGAAGCTGAAATCTATGAAAGCTTATACAGTACAGTAGTGCACTTTAAACCCCATCCGAAAAACAAACTTAGCATCGGGTGTTGCATTGTTAATACAACTTGAAAACCATAATTTAAAAGATCAGAGTGAGGTCATCATTCTTCTTTTTATTATTATTATTCCCTATATTCATGCAGAAGTGGGTTTTTTTTTGTCCAGAGGCAGACTGAATGCAACAGGAGGAATGTGTGAAACATGAGGGATTGACAGTTTGCATTGACAATATCATTTTTCAAAAAAACCAATTTTGGCCTGTGTCAATCTCCATGCAAGTATCTCCGTTAAATGGGGTTTGTTCTTCTCCAACAGTGTGCCTATAGTAACTTTGTGCCACCTGTTAGCTTGCATGAAGAATTGCTTTTCTAAAATACACAATAAGCAGATTGTTTGTTACAGTTGTGCACGGACAACTGTATTAGTGTTCTTCACCCTTGGACGTCTGCACAAACAGAGCTGGGGCGAGCTATTCACCAGAGACCAGAATTCTGGCTCAGAAGTTTCTCTCATAACAATCTAGCTGTCACAAACCACAGTTCACCTGTTTAGGCTCATATCGTTACAACTGCAAATGCTCTGAATCAATGCAGAAATATTCTTTCTGATGTCTGCATACAGATACTCACATGAAAAACAAAAAGGAGTTCCACATGCTGTCGACTTTGGAGTTGTTATTTTCCTCCATAAACTAACTATTCTGACTCTCCCCCTGTCTGTACCAGAACAGACTATATTGAGTTTCAGGTCCTGCCAGATTACTTTCAATTACCAGTGCTCACATTACAGGGGTGGGGGTTTAGCTTTTTTAATTCTTGTGGTAGCCTACTGAGCTATTTTTCTTTAGAAGGCTACGAAGGGAATGATTTGGCAAAATTTGCAGTGTGTGGGGAGTAGGGTTCCCTACATATCTTCCGGGAATATCTGAAATTGCACAACTGGCAGCAGTGTCTGGATGGAAATCGGTGGGGGGGGGGGGAAATGTCTGGGAAAATCCAGACTTATGGCAATCCATGTCGGCAGTGCCATTTTTGCTGCTTTTCCATTTTTTAAAGTTTTAAAATGGCCTCTTAAAAAAGTGATTTTGCCCACAAAGCTCAACAACTTTGCCTCCCCCCAAAGGTAACCCTACGTTGTAACCAGGGGGTGGGACTTAAATTTCATATAGGGTCTAGTTTCAATATTTAAAAAAGGGAAAAATAGGACGTCCCTATTTTCATTGGAGAAATGTTGGAAGGTATGATATCGCAGTGGTACTTCACCATTAGCTAAGGGCCTGATGGGATAAGAGACATCTCTGACCACTGACACCTCTATTACCTGTATCTCATGGAAAACAATAAAAACTCACCTTGGGACCTAATGGGGGAAGAATTGAACAACTCTGATGGGTTGCCTTTCTGCCACCGGAGTGCAGACTGGCTTTTTCCTCTTGTGAAATCCCTGTGGAAAAGGCAGCAGCTTACCTACACTCTTTGGCATTGCTGAGCAAACGTTTTTGAGCCAACAATCTTCCTATACTCAAACACAGCCCTGGAATGACTTTTTAAACTCTTAGGAAATGCTAGGTTTACTGTCAGGCTTGTGCCAGAACCATTCCTTGATCCAGGCCAGGGTTTCCTCACACCAGGAAATCCACACCAGCAGGTGCGTCGCTAGCCACTGGGCTGCGGGGGGCGGCAAGCCCAGCGGCACCCATGGGGGCGGGGCGTCGCTCCATGCGCATGACGTCATGACGCATGCGCACGGAACAACGCCTCCGCACGGGCCAGTTGGCCCGCCCCTCTCCCGCTGCGCTCCGTGAGCGGAGCCCTCCCGGGGAAAGGAGAGGGGTTCGGCCAGCGGGGGGTGTCATTCCCCTCGCTGGCCTGCCCCTGTCCTTTCGCCCCGGGCTCCGCTCCCTGAGCCCAGCGGGCAGGGAGCGGAGCGGCGGCGCATGGGAGTGGTGGGAGGGGCCGCCGCTTGTCACCCCACGTGCCGCCGTTCGTTCCGTCACCCCGGGAGCAGCAGCACCGCACACACTATGCGCCGCTGCTGCTCCCGGGGTGACGGAGCGAGCGGCGGTGCGTGGGGGTGACATGCGGCGGCCCCTCCCACCACTCCCCATGCACCACCGGTCACCCCGGGAGGAGCAGCGCTGCTGCTCCCGGGGTTACAGAGGGAGCGGCGGCGCGTGGGAGTGGTGGGAGGGGCCGCCGCTTGGCACCCCACGCGCCGCCGCTCCCTCCGTCACCCTGGGAGCAGCAGCACCACACACACCCGCTAGGGGCCGCACGAGGGGCGGCCCGCCCCCATCGCCCCCACCCTACGACGCCCCTGCACACCAGGACTTATGCTTAAGCCGACAGGACAATAAAGATTCTAGAAAGAACAGCAGTCCCCCAGTACTGTATAGAAGGTAGGAAGTATAAAATAAGACTCTTCCTCTGCAAATCCCAGATTCTCATCTTCAACAGACCAGGCCTCTGAATGCAACATTTACTTTCATGCTAGTCCTCCTCTCCAGAATCTGCATAGTTTGCCTACCCAGCCTTTACAGAGAATACATACTGTGTTAATGCCCAGTCATTGCATTTCAATGGGGTCCATATTTCAGGCCATTTTTTTTCTGTCCCAAAGGGGTGTGACCCAAGAGCTGAAGGAAAGCTGCCCCACCCTTGTTTCAGATAGTCACAATGCATAGAAACCTCCCAGAGGTTGCAGTCCATGCTTAAACCCACAGAAACGAAGGCCTTAGCTGGGCTTAACTTTGTATATTGCAATTGAGTGTCAGCCTGGGTAGTTCAGTTGGTTTGAGCGGGGTACTGTACTGAGAATGCCAAGATTGCAAGTTCAATCCCCATATGGGAGAGTTGCATATTTATGCATTGCAATTGCAACTCTATGACCAGACCACCGATTCAAAAAGACTCTGGTGTGGCTACCTTGAACTGCAGTCTTGAGTGCAAAATATGTATTACCTTTATCTCCCTCCTGCCCCATACAAGTCCTTGTTCCGTGATGACTTCTTTCTATGAATACAATTAACCCAGTGCCGTTTAGTTTAACATGTTAAATGTCAGCTCCACTTCATTTTATCAACAACAGCACTTTAAATTCATAATGCTAGGCTTGCTTTTCATAGTCAAAAAATCCAAAATATTTATTCTCACACTACAAATGTCCACACATGGCCACATGCTCAATGTTTCTTCGTAACCAACCGTAGGAACTGGGCCCATCACATAAAGCCTGCAATTCAGGGTTGGAAATAGCCGCTAGCCTGGTTGTATATGTCTGTGACAAAGTAGGAAAGATTTAGAAAAGGGTTCCCTCTCCCCTATTCCTTTTATCCCACAAATACCAGGTAGTAACAAAAACGACGTGTTTGTTTTTGGCATGGTTAGTTAATGGTTCAGGCAAACAAACGTTAGCTTTCTTCCACTCATAGCACCGTAACCCAAAAAATCTGGTGGGAGGTTATTAGCTGGGTTTGTAAGTGAAATGGCAGAATACCTGGCCCTCTGTGAAATGATTTTACTACAGTAATTAAAAGAGCAGCCAAACTGATATTAATTTGGAAACAAGGCGCTAATGCACTGAAAAATGTGGGGGATATAACTAGAGCGACACATGAATTTCTGTTACAGACCACATTTTTAAAGTAGTAAGACTATATTTTGTATGGTAAGGTTGATTTGTATGCCTAGTACTTGTGCTGTGAAGGAGAAGCGAGGGGTAATTCCCTCCCCCCCCCCGGGGGGGGGTTGAGGGGAGAGAACTGTTTTGTTTTCCTGCTTGAAAACGTATCCTCTCAGATTAATTCATTCTTATTTTCCGCCGTGCATGTTTTCTTCACCCTACTACGATGGAATGGATATAAAGGCAGGAGGTCTGCTATGTGAGCCCAACGTTTGTATAGTCTACACACGGACTGAAAGCACGTCACCAATTGCACACACCGTTCCTTGGAAAGGAAATGGCTCTGTACGCTATGGGGACCTTGCTTCTTGTGCTTTATATCTATATCTATATCTCTATTGATCCACACAGCAACAATAACCAAAAGAACAACAGCGAGCTGCCGCCACCCGAAAACGTTTTTTTTTAACGTGGGGGGTTGGGAGTGTGACCTTGCTTAGGCTGGGTAGCGGGGGAACCTTTCAATAAAAGCTTGCATGCTGGATTTCCAGCTCATTGTCGTCGTCCCCCCCCCCCCCCGTCTCTAGTTGCCCTGGCAACCGCAGCAGCTGCTAGATTGTAGGCTTTGGCCTGCGTCTCCTAGGTAGTGCTTAGCTGCCTGTGTGTCCAGTTCACGCAGCCTGCCAGCCATTCACCCTCCCGCTGCTGACGGTGTCCTGCCAGTCTGTGCGGGATAATGTTTACTAACATCAGCCACATGGCTCCCATTTTGCCACGGCTCTGCCCAAAATATGTCACTCAACAGCCGATTGTCAGGCACCCGGCCAACCTGCCTGCAACACGCTGGGGGGGGGGGAATCTGTCGCGGGGGACTGCTAAGCAGTGATCTTCCGCCAACAATCTCCTCTCGTATGAAAAGGGGGAATCAATGTGAGCCTTCACAGTTGCCCCTTCTGCATCGGGGGGCACGATCGCCAGGGATGCATAATGAGTAACGCGGGGAACTGGAGGAGCTTCTGTGTGTGGGTTTTAGGGAGCAGGTTGTGCTCGGTTGGAACTGGAGCTCATTGTCAAGGGGGTGTGCTGCCATTTCCTTTTCTAGTACAAAGGCTCCCGCAAACGTCGCATTCTCATTCTGTTGGTGACGCCGGCGAGGGCGAAAGAAAACACGGATGTCCGTGGCTACGAGATTGTTTGGGGGGGGGGGGACAGGACAACTTGCCGGAAGGCTGCTTTTCTAGCAAATATCTAGCAGGGTATTTCTCCAGCAGCTCTGTTAAAATAAAAATCAATCAATCCATACATCAGCTGGAATAATCAATGTTGCAGTTTTTAAAATATTACGCTTTTGTGGCCATGTGCTAGAGAATTTAATGCAGCGAGAGGACTTCCTCCGGGAGATGCCGCCTTCTCACACCCATTCCAATTCAGAAGACGTACCAGAGATACCAGACTGAGATATGCAGCATCCCTGTTATGGGTTCAATGACATAGCTGTAGAAAAATGTGCGTGTCTCAGTCTGAAACTTGTGTGATTGGTTCTGCTCTTATCCTGAATTTCGGATTCCAGCGAATGAGTGAAACTGGGCCTGTTCAATTAGGTATTTTGCCTACATAACCCAGCCCCATCAGCCCTCCCTTTGTGGTGTGAGCAAACAAGCTAGAAATTCTTCAACTAACCACAGTTTCTCAGTTTTGCCCAAACTGGGAAACTATGGTTGCTAGCTTCAGAACCAGAGCCGTCTCATCCATTGGGGCTGGTGGCACGGTGCGCCAGGGTGCAATGGCCTGGAGGGCGCCTCCGTCCTCCAGCCCCGCTGGCAGCGCCTGCCGGCAGCGCCCTCTGACTCCCGGCAAGGGAGCTGGCCGGCCACGCCACGCCCTCTGGCTGCCCAGCAGAGCACAGGAGCACAGCTCTGCGCGCCCTTCCAGCGCTTCCGGGACGGGAGGCGAGGGCGGCCGGCTCGCGCTCCCGCGCGCAGCCGGCCGCCCACCCGATGGAGCACAAGCTGCCCAGCCGCGCCGCGCCCTCCGGCTGCGCGCGGAGCGCGACCTGCCCGGCTGCGCTGCGCCACCCGGATGCGCGCGGGAGCATGAGCCGGCCGCCCTCGCCTCCCGTCCCGGAAGCGCTGGAAGGGCACGCAGAGCCCCGCGCCGCTCCAGCGCCACGCCCCTCATCCCCCGCTCGCCCACCCCCCTCCCAAGGGGCGGCAAGCGTGGGAGGGAGGCGGCGGAGAGGCGGCATGGTGGGGGCGCCGGAGGGATAGCCGCGCCAGGGCGGCAGATCCCCTTAAGACGGCTCTGTTCAGAACAAGCCCCAATATTAAAATCATGGTTTAACTTTGGTTTCATTAGCTTTCTTCGGAAGCTTGTAAACCAGGCATAGGCAAACTCGGCCCTCCAGATGTTTTGGGACTACAACTCCCATCATCCCTGACCACTGGTCCTGTTAGCTATGCCTGTGGTAAACCATAGGTTGCCTCCAGACTTTATGTTGTGGGAGGGATTTAAGTGTAAATTTATATTTGTGCAGTTAAAGTGCTCAATACATCTACTTTAGAGGAAAAACAAAACAAAAAATCCAACCATCACCAAAGGATTTTTTGGGGGGTTAGGATAGTAGGAAATGCAGCAGTACTTTTGGTGCTGTCCTTTACGATTTTATGAACTGCCTGTAGACACTGAAAATTTAAACCTACCTCAGAGAAGTCCACAGAAAATTCACTGAAGGGAAAATAATGTACAGTCAGTGCACAGAAATTTGAATAAGTCTTTTCCATCTTCAGTTTCTCAGGTGGTAAGGAAAAAACAGCCTGAAGTAAGAAAGGTGTGTTTATGGAGGGGGGAAAGTATAAAATGGACTTGCCTTCCCCCCCACATGCATAAAGCTCTCCTTCCTAATTGCACCCTGGTCTCCTGCAAGCCTCAAAACATCAATGAGAGTGTTATATGTGGTTAAGGCTGCAGGGCTGGATGTGTAGAAATATGTCTGGGCTTCACATTCCATCCATGGAATTGGATATGCTACTGTTAATCTCACCCGTTTTAAGGTGGAAAATAAAGTTTCATCACAGGCTGAAAATACAGCAAAAATGAGGCATATTCAGTTCATGTGAGGTTCTTCCCCCCCCCCCCATTCCTGTCTATAAGCGAATGAAAGAGAAAAATCAAACAGTACAGAGGTGAATACAATCTGAGCACATGGAAGAAACCTTAGAAGCTCTGCCAAGCCTCAGAAGCTTCTGCAAGTCAAATCATTTTTTCTTTTTTCCTTTTTTAATTGTACAAGAAGATGTAGACATCCCAAAAAACAAATTACAGAGAAAAAGTAACACAGTGTTGTGGAATAGCCCTTCAAGAACTTCCAGCTTCAAAACTCAGGTGGGCTCTTTCTGCTGCAGAAACTTGGGACACAACTCCTTCTTCGCCTTGTGGTCCTCTCACAGCCTCTTCTTTGTTCCATCTCTCGAGACTGTACCAG
Organism: Lacerta agilis; assembly: GCF_009819535.1. Classification (NCBI taxonomy): domain Eukaryota; kingdom Metazoa; phylum Chordata; class Lepidosauria; order Squamata; family Lacertidae; genus Lacerta; species Lacerta agilis. The sequence goes on along the minus strand of NC_046314.1, from coordinate 29,356,856 downwards.
TTTGGAAAGGAGATCCTCTCTCTCCAACTTCGTCTCCCAAGTTCTGCTTTCCTTCCTCCAGATCTGTTTTTGTTCTGCCTCCCGTTTTCGGTTCTCTAACCGTTTTTTCTTCCTCAAGAGTATCTATCTGGAGTTATATCTGGCCAAGGTTCAGCAGTTTCTTCAGAAACAGCAGACAGCTCTCATGGCTCTGATCTATGACTCTTCTGCACATTGCAAGCACTTGTTCTTTATCTGGGGTGCTGCTATTTCTTTTTGCAATTCTGCACAAAGCCTCTCTTTACTATGGATTACTACTATTGGTATCAGACCTTTGGCTAAATGATTGCGTAGTTTCTTTTGGGGAGTGTCTGCAACTCTAGAAGTTGAGGTACCTCAAGATCCAGCTTCACTAGTTTCTTCAGAAGCAGCAATCTTGACAGCTCTCACACCTAGAAGCTTCCTTGGATATTTCCAGCCTTGGTTCTGATCTCTTTAGAGACCAGACTTTTCTCAACCCTCCTGCCTATTGCATGCACTTGTCTTTATTTGGGGTGCTGCTGCAATTATGCAAAATGCCTCTCTTTACCATAGATTGAAACAATTGGTATTGGACCTTTGGCTAAATGAATATGTAGTTTCTTTTGGGGAGTGTTTGCAACTCTAGAAGTTGAGGAACTCCAAGATCCAGGTTCACTAGTTTCTTCAGAAACAGCAATCTGACAGTTCTCATGCCTACAAACCTCCTAGATCGTTTCCACCTTTGGTTCTGATCTCTTTATAGTGGGCTCTTCCCGACCCTCCTGCATATTGTAAGCACTTGTCTTCATTTGGGGTGCTCCTGTTTCCTTTTGCAATTCTGCATGAAGCTCCTCATGAGTACAGACTGCTACAGTTGATTCTAAAGGTACTATTGGACCTTTGGCTAAAGGACTGGAATTTTAGAAGTTGAGGCAGCCTGAGATCTAGGAAGACAATAAGAAGAGGCGTCCTTTGCACTATCCTGATGTAAGCACTTGTCTTCATTTGAGGTGATGCAGTTTCTTTTGGCAATTCTGCACTGTGGAGAACTAGCCCCATGCCAGGTAGGGGTTAAGTGTTCTGACAGTTAGAACCCTTAGGGGCGGGCTTAGCCTCGGTATAAAACACCCCTCCCAGTGGACAGTAAGGGAGTTGAAGTGTGGGCAGGAGGAGTTAGAGTTAAGTGCGGGGAGTTGAAGTGTGAGTCAAGAGATAGAGCTGGGAGTTTAGAGTCTTAGGTGGATGTTAGCAGAGAGGATAAAGAGATTGTGAAACGCGTTGTTATTGATATTTAGTTTACTATTAGAGGTATTAGGCCGGTAACATCTAGAGGTATTAGGCCGGTATAGGACAACTGTTATAAGCTTATTGAACAACCTTTTATTTATCAGCAACCACAAGCTTTGTACGCAATAAACATCTTTTTAGTTCACAATATCCTCGTCTGTGGTGAATGAAGTAAGCAGGATCCAGCCAGTAGTCTGAAGGGCAGCTGGGGACTGTTTGTCGTTGGTGCAGCACTCATAGACCGTAAAACGTCCGGGGGTGGGCTGTACAGGGCGAAGGGCCCGCGACATTAAAGTGGTGGCAGCGTCGGGACGAAAGATAGTCATAAAGTGGTGGTCACATTGAGATCAGAGATCTAAAGTGTTGGCAAGAAGTGCCAAGGTACAAGAAGGATTTAAGGGTGACGCATTGTGTGAAGTGTGAGGCTTAAAGAGGATTTAAGCAAACTTCTGTGAGACTCTACAATCTAGTCAGGAAGGGGATCGCATACACCTGGAAAGGGAGAAGGGGAATTCAGAGAGGAATTACCTGGCCCTAGGGTGTGGTGTGATAGCGCCTAAGACTGTGAGATTGTGAGAGAGTTACAAAGATACTTTGCGTTTGAAACTATTTCAGGCAGAAAGGTTTATAGTGAGAGGTCGGAAAAGTACGCTGGATAAAGTGCACTGAGGTAACTTTAGGCGTGACTTTGGACCTAAACTGTGGAAACTAAGCCTGGAGAAATAGTTTAACTGAAACATCCTTGATTTAAGTACAGAAATAATACCACCAAATAAATAGAAAATGCCACCTAGAAAGACTAAAACAGCTCTTAGGGACTCACAAGTAGAAAGCTCTGAAGAAGAAAATGGGGCTTCCCAGATTGAGGAAACCAGTACTGAAACAGTTAACAAAAATCCTGCTGAGGGGACTAGTTTTAAAGCCTCAGAGGAATTTGAGAAATGGAAACTTGAGAAAGAATATAATTTAAAATTCGAGCTAGCGAAATTACAAGCTGAAGCAAAAGAGAGAGAATTAAAGTTACAAGCTGAGGCACAAGAGAAAGAAATGAAACTGAAAGAGAAAGAAATGACCTTAAATATTGAAAGAGAGGCAATAGCACTGAAAGAGAAAGAAATGACCTTAAATATTGAGAGAGAAAGAGAAAGTTTTAGAAAGTTGAGGCAGCCCGAGATCCAGCAAGATGAAAATAAGAGATGCTCTTTGCATTATCCCGGCTGATTTGCAATTTTGGGGACAGGACACTAGAAGATGAGCAAGCACTCTTTCCCATTGACAACCTATGAGTTTCGACCTCTTTCAAAGCAGAAATCAAAATGCAGGTGAGAAGCCCTCCACACCTGTCTCCCAAGGCAACTTGCTGCTTATCTTTGATCTCCAGGGTCCTTTCTAGTTTTCATTTGTTTGTTTTGACTAATTTTAATGTCAATTGGGTGAACAGTGCTACTTTTGAAACAGACAAGTAAGGAGAATCTTTTAAAAAAAATAATCACACAATATATCTTAACTGGAGGACAGGTGCTGGGAAATCGGTTCTTTCGGCTCAATGTGTATCTGATGTGGAAAGTTGTGGATAAGCCCCATCTTATCTTGGTAATGTGATATTTAGAGCCTCTGTAGTTTTGATCACCCCAAACAATCTGCACTTCCAAATTGGGAAGGGGTGAGAAAGCGGTTTCAGGATGTTCATCTAATCCTCAATCTCCTTAACTGGAGTCTTGGAAATGGAAGGAACCAGTTGTTCCTGAACTTGCCTCTCTGAACTTGCTTCTCTTGGTCCAAAAGAGTGGCTACAGATTCGCCGTGGAGACATTAATCAAACTCTACACAGCCTTATTCTCAATGGAGCCAATCGTGAAAGCAAGGAGAGCAGCAAAGCATGGCACAGACTCGTAGCATACAAGTAATAGCCACTCATGGTGATTCCAGGAAGTCTCTACTGGCACTCTATTCACTTGCAAATGCTGCGACTGAAGATGGGTGACCGCCATTACAAAGTACTGTATTTACACGAATCTAATGAACTGTCAAATCTCATGCACTCCTCAGTTTTCAAAAGCTGGAAACCAAAAAAGTATCTGCTATGTCAGCGGTGTTTTTCAAGCTTGCAATCAAATCTAGTGCACTATCCAATCTAATGCGCACCCTGATTTTCGAGACGTAATTTGGCCCCAAAGGGTGTGTGCATTACATTCGAGTAAATACAGTATCTTATATACCTCTCCCTACTCCCAAACAAGCAGGCAGTCAATTGAACAGGCTTGTACTTTGTTTGTAGGCGGAAGGTAACAGTCAGCTGTGTACTATCTACAGTTCAAAGTCAGCAGGGGAGAGGGAAAAAAGGGAGAGAAACAGCTTCCTTATCTCTCGCAGCACTGGCCGGCACCTTTGAGATTTATGTGCCCAGTGGCTTGCCTTCGCTCCGAAAATGCTACATCATCTGATAGCACGGTAGAGTTCATTAAAACTTAATTGCTGTTGGCATTACAGCTCCAAAACGTAAGTTGTTGATAAAATAATTGTTTTAAAAGAAATTAAAACCCATTAAAACTCAATTAAACTCAATTTCTACATCGCTTCAGAGCTAGCTGCCCGGTCGCCATCTTGACCGAAGTCTGATCCCAGATAGTGGAAGGGGTCCCTCACTTGGGGAAGGGACATAGCTCAGTGGCTAAGCATTTGTGGTGCATGAGGAAGTTCCCAAGGTATCAATGTGTCCAATGGACATTGAATGCAGCAGTCATAGGTTACCATTATCACAATGGGAACGAGAATGAGCTTCTATTGCCGAAGCATACTGGTATATACATACAGACTAGACCTCAGCAGTTGAGTGCAATCAAACTGCTTCCATACAAACACTTTGGAGTACAAATCAGAAATTTTGAATGCACCTATATGAACTTAAGTCAAATTAAAAAAAAAATTCTTATAAAATTCTTTAAATAATGACTTTTATTTTATGGAAATAAAGTTGACGTTAAAAAAGCAAAAAAAACAAAACAAGAGTGATTTGGGTGCCAAAAAATTAATTGCGGTAATTTTTTTGGCTAAAAATTGATAGCAGAATTGAAAAAAGACCCTGTAATCACAAGAAGAGGGAGGAGGAGGAAGAAAAAGAAGGGGAATATATATATATATATATAATACTCTTTTTAATTAAAAGAAATTCGTAAACAAAACCAATTAAAAAAAACCATTTCCCCCACTTCATTATAAATTGCTATAATTATTATTATTTGCTTGATAATAATAGGAGATCCACACCACTCTGAATCAAAATGGATATTGAGCGATATGAAATTATTTTGTTGGAGCTTTCTCTAAATGATTCACTGCTTCAGATATGATTCAGGGCTTTAAATAGACGCAGAGCTGACATTTCTCATGCATCCAACACCCTCCGAAAAAATATCAATGTATGCTACATAGCAGGAGTCAGCTATTCGAAGTATTACAGGCCATTGGGTGGGTAGACATCAGAGACTGCTGATACTGTTAACAACTTGTTTATTTATATCCTTTCAGAAGCCCTGCGGACTAAATGCCTACAAATGCCTGCACATAGCTGGGCTGCATAACTAGGGATGCAGATCACTTCCCCAACCATTCATCGTCCGCCCACAATACTTGTTCTAACTAGTTTTGTTTATTGACGAATCACCCACTAGCCAGCCATCTTTTGGGGGGGGGGCATAAGAAGATGCTAGCAAGCCAATCTCAGAGCAATGTTCCCTAAATTTTTTATACCTGGGTCACATTAAGGTTTTTTTATTTCATTGAAACTTACCTATCTAATTTTCTGAATTGGCTACTAGAAGTCTCTCCAGCTGGCATTGTACAACATAACACAGTACTGCCTCCCAGAACATCTCAACCCTTTCTCGTGCCCAGCCAGCCTGGGTGCAAGGACAGAACTCTTTCCTGAATACCAGTTTCTCCCCTACACCTATCTGTTGTCAAAGTTCATCCCTAACTTAAAATGATGACACTATCGATGCCACCAAGCCTCTTGGGCTTGCCGGTTGTAAGGTGAGCGGTTCAAATCCGCGCGACGGGCTGAGCTCCCGTCGCTCTGTCCCAGCTTTTGCCAACCTAGCAGTTCAAAAGCATGTCAAAATGCAAGTAGATAAATAGGCACCGCTATGGCAGGAAGGTAAATGGCGTTTCTGTGCGCTCTGGTTTCCATCAGTGTTCCGTTGTGCCAGAAGCGGCTTAGTTATGCTGGCCACGTGACTGTCTGCAGACAAACGCTGGCTCTCTCGGCCTGGAAGCAGAGAGGAGCGCCGCACCCCATAGTCAAATTCGACTGGACTTAACTGTCTAGGGGTCCTTTAACTTTACCTTTACTGTGGATAAAATGGCAGAGAGAGAGGAGGTAGGAAATAAACCTTGCACCGTGCCTCTCTGAGCTCACAGATATAGAGTGGTGGATTCACCAAGCAAATGGGAATTACCTATTCGGAGAGTAGGGAATGGAAGCTGTCTACTTGCCCTGCTTTCAGTGCCCTTGTGCACCCATTGCTGACTTGGGAAACTTTTCTGATTGGCTACTACAGACCCCCCGAGGGTCCCTATTTTCCAGGGACAGTTCTGGATTTACAGAAGGTTTCTGAGTTGATCCCGGAATATCCTGCTTTTCCTTAGGATGTATCTATTTTCATCGGAGAAATGTTGGAGGGGATGGAGTTATGCGACACCAGTGCCAGATCTAGAAGACTCTTCTCACTACAAAAAAAAGAGAAAGGAAAGCAACCCTTAGGTGACACCTGCAACCATTCTAGTAAGGTAAAGGCACCCCTGACCGTTAGGTCCAGTTGCGGACGACTCTGGGGTTGCAGGGCTCATCTCGCTTTACTGGCTGAGGGAGCCGGCGTACAGCTTCCGGGTCATGTGGCCAGCATGACTAAGCTGCTTCTGGCGAACCAGAGCAACGCATGGAAATGCCATTTACCTTCCCGCCGGAGTGGTACCTATTTATCTACTTGCACATTGACGTGCTTTCAAACTGCTAGGTGGGAAGGAGCTGGGACCAAACAATGGGAGCTCACCCCGTCGTGGGGATTCAACCCACTGACCTTCTGATCGGCAAGCCCTAGACTCTGTGGTTTAACCCACAGCGCTACCCGCATCCCTCATTCTAGTAGATACCAGTATTTATTTATTCCCATATACACACATACAGTGTATAGACTGCTCTACAGTGAAGGCATCTAGCTAGCCTACAGGAATGAATAACATCTTCCTCTCCAGCGATTTTTAAAATGCCAGACCCTCCAAGTGCCCCTGTTTTCCAGAGACAGTCCCAGATTTACAGAAGCCGTCCCAGTTTCTGATTAGATCCCAGAATGTTCTATAAAGCATTTGTTAAAACACTGCGTTTGTAAAACACTGGTCACAAATGATTAGTGAAATCGTTAAAAGTATACAAACTTCTCCTGCAAGCATTATTGTAAGGAGAGTGTCCTCCCTGTTGCCCCCAAATTGTAGAAACCCTGAAAGAAAGCATGATGCCGTATACCATATCTTTGGGTTACTCTGAGGAAATAGGAGTTCTGAGATGCAGACAATTGGAGGTCTTACTTTGTAAAGGAAATCTCGTCATAGCTCACTGCTCATAGTTACTTGATATTCTCATCTATACTTCCTACCAAACATTAAATTACAAACACTATCGATTTTCTATTATTACGTGTGTGCGCACATGCTGTTTTTTCTATCCTACAACTTTCGGTTACAAATACCCAGAATGAAATAAGAGAATCATTTATTCCATCACATTTAGGACACTTTTTGATATAATTAGACATTGTGTGCACGCCATGCATTTAAAGCGCATTTAAAACACCTGGCTTTGCCCAAAGAATACTGGGACCTGTCATTTACCCATCACAGAGCTACAATTCCCAGCACCCTGACAAACTACACTTCCCAAGATTATCTGGGGGAAGTCATGTGTTTGAAATGTGTGGTGTACATAGCCTAAGAGGGTATTTCAGGTTTTCCAACCACGTTGAATATCAATATTATTGTTTTCTTTCAGTATTGCCCATTCAAATATTTTCATATGTAAACTTTAAGAATCAGAGTATTAATAGGAAATTTAGTAGTATTAAGATATCCTTTGAAGTAATAGTTCTCCACATTCTTACTTTATCTCCACAGAGTGACCTATCTTTAGCAGCCACAAAAATATTCCTTTCTACGCTTGATATGGCCTCCTAATTCTCCCTCAGCCCATGCCCTGATATCACATGAACAGAAAATAACTTTCTTTTGAGGATCAACACATACTGTAACTGAAAATTACCATCTCACCCCTTGCCTTTCCCTGCAAGACTAATTGCAGCCGTTAAGAGTCGTCAACAGGTTTTCCACACCTATCAGCTGATCACCCATTCCCACCACCCTTCTGAGTAATACCCCTCCCCACTCCCTCACTATATTTAAGGATCTGGTGACTTCTGTTTCAGTGTATCTGAAGAAGAAACTCAGCTGGTCTCTAAGGTGCTACTGGAAAGAATTTTCTATTTTGTTTTGAAAATAACAGAGAATTTTGTGGATGTTTAAAGATCCAACACATTTATTACGGCATAGGTTTTAACGGACTCAAGACCACTTGGGTCAGATGCATGAAGTGAAATTTCAGTAGGCTGTTATTGCTAATAAACCCTGAGGTATAATAAAGGCCATGTATCTTTTAAGAGCACTGCTGCTGAAATTCATTGCTCAGATACACTGCTCCTCCCGTTAGCTGCTCAGAAGACTCAGGGCAGGCATTTTAACTGAATTAACTTTTGTATGGTTTTAAATTAAGGTCATTTTTTTAAGTGACCATTTTATTGTTTTATCTTTTTTTGTAAACTGCTTTGAGGTTTCCTCCCCACCCTACAACCAAATGGCATATAAATTGTCTTAAATAAATAAATTCTGATTTCCATTAGTAATACACTCATTGCGCACCGCTCGGAGACGACTGCAATTAAGCGCGATAGAAATTGCCCGAATAATAAATAAATTTATAAATATATAATATAGCAGGTTGCTGCAGGTGTACAACCAAGCGATAGATGTCTACAACCCCCAAGTCTCTTTGAGTGCAATCCTAAGCGCTTTTACTCAGAGGTAAAATCCCACTAAGTGCAATAGGGCATATCTTCTAGTAAGCGTGTTTAGGATTGCAACGTTATTCCGCTCATTCCCGAATGCGTGAATGTGCTTTATACAGTCTAAGGCTCTTCACCAGTTTAAAACGCAGTGAGGGTCATTCTTTTTCTGAATCCGGATCAAAGCTGGGTTGTGGGGAGAGAAGCACCGAACTGCAGTACTTCATAAGAAGAAGCAGGATAGATATGGATCATGCCTAAAGTTCTGTGCACACTAATAATTATTATTATAATCATTCATTCATTCATTCCCTGCCCATCTGGCTGGGTTTCTCAGCCACTCTGGGCGGCTCCCAGCAGAATATAAAAAACACGATAAAACATCAAACATTAAAAACTACCCTTAACAGGGCTGCCTTCAGATGTCTTCTAAAAGTTTGGTCGTCGTTTATTTCCTTGAGATCTGATGGGAGGGCGTTCCACAGGGCAGGCACCACCACTGAGAAGGCCCCCTGCCTGGTTCCCTGTAACCTCACTTCTCGCAGGGAGGGAGCAACCAGACGGCCCTCGGCGCTCCATCTCAGTGTACTCAAAACAGGTGTGTGAGCACACTGAGTGCAGAGTGAACAGGAGTGTGTTGGCAGCCTAAGCCCTCCGTGCCTTAGTTTGGGAGTAAACCTCTTTGGATTTGATGAGGATTCTTCCCAAGTCCAGCCCGCCTGGGAATGTAGCCTTACAGGGTTAGGCACAAGAATTGAGCTGGAAACTACCCTTGAGCACTTTTGCATTCGCTAGACTTTCCAGCTGCCCAGCTCCCAGCTTTGTACCTTCTCGCTTTGAATACGTTGCTTATTCCAGAAAGAAAAAAGTAACAAGGCATATCAACATTATTTTAATAACAGTAAATATTACAGGAAGTTTACAGACACATCTTACTCCCCTGGTATATGATAGGATGCAGGGGCAGGAAGCTGAAGTAAAAGGCGGTAACTGCAAACTACAAATGGGCCCCCTCCCATTTTAAACAGCTGTTACAAATGGAAAGAATGGAATTAGGCCTAGCTGAAAGCTTCATGATTTGCCTGGAATCCAGAGATTTGGATGCACCAGAGGAAACCAAACTTATATACATTTTTTGGCGGGGGGTGAGGGAAAGGAATATTTTCTTAAAGTTATTAAAAAGATGTTTGGCAGCTTTGGGTACACAATGTCCCTGCCTCCACACCATTCTACATTTAAGGTGGTTGTGTGTCATAGCTTGGAAGCCAAAAGGAATCTGTTCCAGAAGTCCGTTCGACTTCTAAAACGTTCGGAAACCAAGTCACAGTTTCCGATTGGCTGCAGGAAGCTCCTGCAGCCAATAGGAAGCTGCGCTGGTCATTTGACTTCCAAAAAATGTTTAGAAACAGGAACACTCATTTCCGGGTTTGCGGTGTTCGGGAGCCAAAACGTACGAATGTCAAGCTGTTCAGTTTCCAAGGTACGACTTGTAGAGTCTTCTGTTTTGAAAATATCTGTTTGAGGGCTGTCCTGTCCTTGTCTGGTTTGAAATAAGGAACCATACAAAGGGAGATCAGAAGTCTTGAATTTGGCCAGCAACCGTGAGCAGTGCCGGGTCACCTGATGTCTTCCCCATTATGCTATAGATTTATTGCACTTCTATTTAAATGACAGTAATTGTTTCTCAATTTACATCTCTGCTGCACCCGCATGCAGTATTTTATGCGAATTTGCATCCTCTTCCGTCCATGTTCTTGACAATGCAAATCCCCTTTTTTTTGTAGAACTGGCTATCCGATCTATATTCCTCATTAAAATAAATAGATAGGTAAGTAAATTATAAGGAAAGCTCTGCTTGAGAAAAGGTCTCGTCTCAAAAGGGCCAGTCCTTCTCCTGGTACTGCTTGAAGCTGCATGAACAAGCACACAAAACCCACTGGTCGCTCACATGCATTTTTGAATGGTTTTAATCACATTCCAAATAACATGTTTACCCTGTTCGGAAGCGCAGTGATGGTCAACAAGAAGTTTGATTTATGTTTTTACCAGTGGAACATCATAAACAATTCTAATAAAAAAATACTTTCTCGGTATCTCTGTCCCCGTCACATAGTAAGTCGTACCTTTGTGGTTCCTGTTGCATTTTAGAATGCTGCATTGAGAACATAGGAAGCTTCCTTATACAGAGTCAGACCATCAGTAGTGTCTACAGTGGCTTGTAATGACTTTGCAGGATTTTAAGCAAGGAATCTTACCAACCCCTACCTAGACATGTTATGGATCAGAGAAGGGCCTTCCTAATTCTTTCACTGCTTTGTTTATTTGCTTTTGCAAATATATACCAGTAGTTACATATTTCTGTGAGTCACTCTGGCGATGCTTAATCGGCTGCAAGCTGGGATAATAAATTTTTTAAGAAAGAATACTAGTAATACAAAGGTTTACGCACACATACATGTTCCAGACCTTCCAAGTGTCCCTATTTTCCAAGTACAGGTGGGTAGCCATGTTGGTCTGCCATAGTCAAAACAAAATAAAAAATTATTTCCAGTAGCACCTATTTTCCAAGGACAGTCCCGGATTTACAGAGGCTGTTCCGGTTTCTGATTTGATCCCAGTATGTCCTGCTTTTCCTTAGGACGTCCCTATTTTCAAATGAGAAATGTTGGAGGGTATGGAGTTATGCGACAGACACACACACTCAAGCCAAGGAGGTAAGTAGATAACCTTTAGATGATATCTGAAGGCAGCCCTGTATAGGGAAGTTTTTAAATGTTTAATGTTTTAGGAAAAGATTTATAATGAAATGAAAAAAGTGTTGAAAAACACTTTCAAAAAGAAACCAGAAGCCTTTTTACTGGGCATCCTAGGCCAAGATATCTCTAAATGTGATAGAAATTGGTTTATGTATGCCACAACAGCAGCTAGAATTTTGATAGCTAAAAACTGGAAGACAGAAGAATTACCATCGACAGAAGAATGGCAGGTGAAAATGATGGACTATATGGAGCTCGCAGAGATGACCGGGAAACTCCGTGACCAGAGGGATGATGCAGTGGAAGAAGATTGGAAGAAATTTAAATTGTATTAAAAAAATTATTGTATGATTGATAATTAGATATAACTAGGAGAGTTAGGCTGTAGATGTTAAGTAAAGATAAGTGGTTAAGATAGATGATTATAAGTTTAGAAAAATAGATAAGACTAGATATTTAGATAAGTTTTGTTGCAAAATAGGATTTGGTAAAATGTTTAGAAGTTACTAAAGATGATTGACAAGGAACACAGAAAGAGGAGATAGGAGGAAGTCCAATACAATGTGAGGAAGAAATATTAGATATAAGATAGATATGTATGTTATTATGTTTGTCTTGTTTATTTTTATGTAATTGTAGGTATGTGTGTTTTTGTGTTAAAAAATGTTTAATAAATATTATATAAATGTTTAATGTTTTATTATGTTTTTATACATATTGGAAGCCACCCAGGGTTTCTGGGGCAACCTGGTTAGATGGGCGGGGAATAATAATAATAATAATAATAATAATAATAATAATAATAATAATAGACTAGGATGTACCTATTTTCATCGGAGTGATGTTGGAGGGTATGATGCACACACACACACACACACACTTTGTATTGTCTGAAACAGAGTGTGATCTTTCACAATAAGTTTTCTCAATTCTTCCTTGAGGAAAGGGGTGGTGGCTCCTAGGTATCACCCCTAAACCTACCTAAGGAGCAGCGCAGATGGCAAAAGTGTTTCTGAGGTCCCCTCCACCCCTGCCCAGTTCATCATGCTGAGACAATTAAGGAATCAGTCAAAAGGGGTGGAGACTATCTTTATTCAGGATCAGACATAGGCGCTGTAAAGCCCACTAAGAAACCAGACATTTCCTCTCCCAGAAGGTTTACAGACTAGGTGTAAACCAGGATATCCACAAGAAGAAGAATAGGAGGAGGCGGAGGCAAGCTGAAGTGACAATAAAGCAATCCACCATTCACATAATGGCTGAAAGCCCAGCGTGTGGTTTTCTTAAACAGCGCAAAACACAAATGATTATACAGTCCCATGGGAGAGGAAGGGGATGACAACAAACTACCTAGCAACAGGGTGAAGTGAAGAATGGGATCATGTACAGCTCAAACACAACTTGGTCCAGAAAATAATTCTGCTACGGTGCGATGATCTAAGTTGATCCAAACAAATCTTTGAACGTCCTCCGTAAAATGTCACAAATCGCCTCCTGAGTTTGGCCTGTTTGCAAGCGAAATAGGGATGAGGAGAGGTACAATTTCACCCCAAGTGGAATGGGGCCAAAAACTACAAGTTCTGGTGCAGGCAGAGGTTTTTCTGGAACAAGCCTAAGAAGAGATACCAGGGTTCTGGTTCTATTCTGCAAGGAACGTGCGAGATGGACATGTTGTGGCCTGACATGGCAGCCTTAGATGTTCCGAATCTTTCAGCGAGCCAAGATTGTTGCGTCCTCCCCACTCCCTTGGTACTCGGGAGCATATGAAGCTCAGAAGAGCAAGACCCTTGTGTTGTGTATTGATTCGAGGGTTATCATATCTGTATTACTATTGTCTGTATTCACATTAGGGTAAAGTAACTGCCTTTCTGTTCCAGAAGGAACGGCTACTATTGGTTCATTCAAGTTGCTGCATTTGGATCCTCAGTCTTATTGGTTCCCACCAAAAGGCAGCTTTGTGATTGCTTGAGATTGTTCCCTCCAAAATGTATCCTCTGCTGTCCCTATGAATGTAGCTTCCCTCTCCTCAGTTCCCCTTGGGGGTCCTAGAAGTACCAGGCCAACTTTGATTAGCTGGGTGGCAGCGCATCTCTTTTGCATGCAAATGGTCCCAGGTTCAGGCCCCAGCATCTCTGGGTAGCGCTGGGAATGTTCCTTATTTGAAACCCCAGAAATGCAAGGCATTGTAAACAATACTGAGCTAGATGGAGCAATTGCAGACCCTCCAGAGTGACCCTATTTTTCAGGGACAGTCCTGGATTTACAGAAGCTGCCCTGGTTTCTGATTTGATCCAGAATGTCCTGCTTTTTCCTTAGGATGCCCCTATTTTCATCAGAGAAATGTTGGAGGGTGTGGAGTTATGCAACCCCCACAAGCCACAGAGATAAGTAACTGCAGAAGACATCTGAAGTCAGCCCTGTATAGGGAAGTTTTTTTAATTTTTTAATGTTTTATTATGTTTTCATATATGTTGGAAGCCACCCATTAGTGGCTGGGGGCAACCCAGTCTGATGTGCAGGGAAGTAATAATAATAATAATAATAATAATAATAATAATAATAATAATAATAATAAAAAATAATGGAATAGGACATCCCTATTTTCATCGGAGAAATGTTGGAGGGTACGCAGTTGCCTTACCTAGTATAGGGCAACTTTCTGCGTTCCTACACTTTTATTAATTGTGCCTCTGTTGTGAAAAAATGTGACACACCGTGTATTTATTGCAGTTGATTGCTACTATCATGAAGTATCTGTAGTATTTTTTTAAAAAAAGAGATCTCCTTTAGCATCTTTTTTTAAAAAAACAGCAACCAGGCTATTGATTCTGTGTTTGAATACATCAGCAAAGAGCTACTCAGGTATGCTGCAAAAACAAGAGTCTCTAAGTGAAGTACAAGAAGTTGTCCTTCGAGAAAATGGCATGTGCATGGCCTAATACAACTCCACATAACACCTGGATTCCCAGCTCCCATCCACTGGACCTTTGGCTACGCTGTTTGGGGTTCCCATCTCTGGCCTAATAGAACAGTCCCCTAGACCAGTGTTTTTCAACCTTTTTTGGGCAAAGGCACACTTGTTTCATGAAAAAAATCACGAGGCACACCACCATTAGAAAATGTTAAAAAATTTAACTCTGTGCCTATATTGACTATATATAAAGTAATTCTCTTGAATTTTTGAATTTTTCCCACGGCACACCAGGCAACATCTCGCGGCACACTAGTGTGCCGCGGAACAGTGGTTGAAAAACACTGCCCTAGACAGAATTTTAGCAAAAGTGCAGGCCCCACTGAAATAATCGAGAATTGAAGGTCAATGGGACCTTTCCCCACCTTTGCAGTCTGCTTACTGACCATCAGAGAGCATGCAGACAGAAATCTGTGCTGAAGCCTTCTCCAAAGCAGTGTTTCCCAAACTTGAGTCTCCAGCTGCTTTGGGACTACAATTCCCATGATCCCTGTCCACTGGTCTTGCTAGCTAAGGATGATGGGAATTGTAGTCCAAAAACAGTTGTGGAGACCCAAGTTTGGGAAAGAACTCAAAAGAGCTAGCTGATATGATTTCTGTCTCACCCTAGGGTAGAGAGAAAAAGGCATCAAATGTGCTTTTCCAAATAGATTTTAAAATGTATGACATGAAATGCTTATGGTTGCTTTAATCAAAACCATCAAATGCCACCCTAGAGGACTTCTAAATAACACTGAAGTTTGGACCGTGGCAAGCCTCCAGAGCTGTGCTTCCCAATCTTGGGTCTCCAGCTGTTTTTGGACTACAATTCCCATCACCTTGCTAGCTAGGGATGATGGGAGTTGTAGTCCCAAAACAGCTAAGAGACCCAAGTTTGGGAAACACTGCTCCAGGACAAGCATTGGGAACCTGTGGCCTTCCATATGTTGTTGACTCCATCTCCCATCACACCCAGCCAGCATGGCCAATGACCAGGGATGATGGGAACTGTAGTCTAATGTCTGAAGGGCCTCAGGGTCCCCACCCTGCTTTAAGGAAAGGAACTTCCAAAATTGTGGCCCTGCTAGTAGGAATACATCACTACTTGTCTTCAGCTGGTCATTCATAATTTGTGTAAAAATTGGAAGGGGATACATATTAGTTATAAAATGGGGAACACTTTGTAGTGTCTTTTGGTATCCATTTAAAAAACATCAGCATGAATAAGAGCCTGGCTGATTATACAGGGTTCATTTATACTTCCAATACAGATTCCAGGAACTTTAGAGCACAATTTTGCTGAAAAATCGCTGCTGTTCAACTGCACACAACTGCAATGAACTGTCATTTCCCTGAACAAAAGGTAAACACAAAAAATGTCCCGGTTTAAACTCAATGAGCATAGATGAACTTAGAAATGAATATACAACTACTATAATTATTATTAAGGGGAAATGAAATTTGAAGTGCCTATGTCCTGTATTCAGGTGATACAAAAACACTGCAAAACGATACAAAAGCCCACAAAAAGCTGCATTTGGGAGCACAAACTTCCTCGTCAGAAGCGCTGTTTTAAGGCATCCAGTTTACCCAAGCTAAGTTAGCCAAGCTACGTTTGAGAATCTGTAGTGTCTCATTGAGCCGTACTAATAAACAGGTTCTTCTGGGTGCTTTATATTGTGGGCAATGCAAAGTTGCAAATGGCTAACTTGCTGTGGGGATCATCCCTGCACATAGAAACAAACTGGACGCTTAGGGGAGAGTTCAGATGTTCTTACTGAAGCACTGAGAAATCTCGAGGACAGCACCACTGTTAAGAGGGAAGCAGTTTCTTTTCTCAACCCGACTGGGCTTTGTGAGAAGTGGTTTTTTGTTATATGCCTGAAATGCTAGGCTCAAGAGCCACACTACTGTGGGAAGCCCAAAGGAGAATGGCGTTGTGTTTTAAAATCTCTCTTCCCACTGCTCTCCCTTCAGCAGGGCAATCTTGATCCTGACCTAGAGTTCTAATCATGTGCAGTAAATACTATGAGCTTTACAGGCCATGCTCCATGGGCATAGCCAGGATTTTTGTGAGGGGTGGGGCAGGACTTTCGTTAAGGGAGGGGCAGAATCAGCATGATTGGTCAGGTTCCAAAACATTCGGAAACCAAAACACAGCTTCTGATTGGCTGCAGGAAGCTCCTGCAACCAATCAGAAGCCCCGGCGGATGTTTGGGTTCCAAAGGACATTTGCAAACCGGAACGCTCACTTCCAGGTTTGCTGAGTTTGGGATCCAAGGTAAGACTCTATTTCTATTGTTTTACTTGATAGGGGGCAGTTGCCCCACCTTGGCTACGCCCATGCCATGCTCCCAAGTAAACAGACTGCCACCATGTGCTGGCTTCCTTGCGAGTAATCCCTACCAGAGTCAACAGGATAGCTATTGTAATTTCTTTTGTTATATTCCAATGCACATTTCGGAATCGGCACTAAAAAGGGCTGACCAGAATAGCAATTCTAAATGCAGGAAGTCAAGGTCCAAAATCCCTATTGGCTAATCAGAGAATGGTCATAGGCAAAATATGATCCAGATCAACAGAGTTCCTGTTGATATTTAATTTTAAAGTCCACATTTTCACCTGATGAAAATCTACATTGAACTCTTTACCCCATGCCTTGATCCAACCTCATATACCGGGCCTGGTCCAAAATCTAACTAGTTTCCCAAACTTCAGGAAGCAAATTATTATAGGGCAATAAGAAGAGTTTGGATTTGATATCCCGCTTTTCACTACCCGAAGGATTCTCAAAGCGGCTCACATTCTCCTTTCCCTTCATCTCCCACAACAAACACTCTGTGAGGTGAGTGGGGCTGAGAGACTTCAGAGAAGTGTGACTAGCCCAAGGTCACCCAGCAGCTGCATGTGGAGGAGTGGAGACGCAAACCCGGTTCCCCAGATTATGAGTCTACCGCTCTTAACCACTACACCACACTGGTATTACATTTCTTGCAGACATTATTGTTTTCTATAAATGAAACTGACGGAAATAATGTAGAGAAATGTCTATAAAAAGCAGCAAGTATAACACATCATTTAACTGCTATTTATTTTCATAAACATGAGGTATTTCAAAGTGCTATAAAGATGCAGCACTAAATGTACATCGTTGGAAGAAATTAAACACAGAACTTTGCAATTACCCAGTTCTATGCAACAAACATTAACAAATACATTAACTGGAAGAAACAGGCTAGGAAAAAAAGGCATATATAGTAAATTTTTCTTTACAAAAGTTTTCTTAGTTCAAAAAAGTGATAAAGTAATATCTACTCAAAACTTTCCACAACCATTTTCATACGAAAATATAAGTATCAAATTTAGTTATGTATCAGCGTCATACTAAAGTATACAGGCAGTGTAAGAATTAGTACAGTACATAACAGAGATTAACAATATATTTGCATACAAAAACATGCTCCTCAAACATTGAGGTATTACAGTACTTAGGTATGAACTTCCAGTCTAATATTGGTAGCAAAAAGTCACCTCTCATAACCCAAGACATGTACAAAAGGCAAGTGTGGGTGTGTATTTTATTTACAGAGGTGTGGCTTGTTCCCCACTCTCCCCCCCCGCCCTCCCTCCCCCCCAGGGTACAAAATGGTTTTGCCCCGTAACACCTGGTAGAACAGAAGCACCGTTTAAAAAGGAATGAATATTTCCAAACTCAACTGGATGATGTCATAAGCAGATCCAAAGGCTCACAACATTTATAAAGAACATATACAGTTCTAAGAGGAAACACAAAAGGAATCCCCATCACGGTTTGGCAGTCTCTTCCAATTCGAGACTGGATTGAAAGTAAAACCAACATTCTTAACGTCAAAAAACATAACTCTCTTTAAGGAATCAAAAATGTGCAAAGTGGCAGTGGCTGTCCAGATCAGACAATTTAAACAAAAAAAAAAAAAAAAAAAAACACAACGCTGTTGTTATTTTTTTTAATATCTCTCTTTTCGTTTTTGTTTTTAGCAAGTCTGCATGTGCTCCAATTTCTTTATCAGCTGCTGTTGTCTAACTTGCAGTTTTTCCTTTTCTAGCAACAGCTTGTGCTCCTCGGCGTGTAGCGAATGAACGTACTCGGTGGCTTTTTTCAAGATGACGACTTTGGCCGCTTTCTCGTTTTTCACCAGTTCCGGCACATGGTCCCTTAGCGTGAGGAAACTCGACCTCAGGTCGTTGCGCCGCTGGCGCTCCAAGATGTTGTGGTTGCGCCTGCGCTCGCTGTCTTCCGAATCGGAGCTCCGAGGGCTGGAGCTCTTGGCCTTGGGTTGGGTCATGGCTTTGACGGGACGGGGCGCTTCAGTTTTTAGCTTTTTCTGGGGCGGAACCTCCTCGCTTTCGAGGTAAGGCGAAGGCGCGGCGTAATTATGCTGCTGGTGAATAGGGGCACAGCGCTTTAGGATGACTTCGTTTGGCTGAGTTCTCACAGAGGCGAAAGAGGTGGCGCTTTTGGGGCGCATCGCAATCGTTAGGGTGGTCACAGCCTTGTAGGAAGAGGACCGCCTCTTTTCCACGGTGACCACGTCGATTTCCTCCTCGTCCTCCTCCTCTTCATCATCTTCATCTTTTAACACACCGGGGAGAGAGAGAGAGAAGAAATAGGGAGATGTTAGCATCTCAGGAAAGCACACCAGAAGGCCCTCAAGCATTTAGCATTAATTAGCATATATGTGTGCTAAATGAAAGCAATTCCCAGGGCAAATGCCCATGTATAAATATTTAAGCAAAGCAAAAGAGGCAGTGGAGTCAGGGAAAAAGCATTTAAAGGTAAAAGCGAAAGGACTTTGCATACATGTGCCTTAAGAGGAGACATGCTATTCTATATAGTTCTGCAGGTCTTGTAATCAAGATGTAGCTCTAGATCCACATGAAATAGCACAAAGCACTGGATTTCAAGCTGTGCAGGAAAGCAAATAAATTTGCAACCCAAATAATCATAGGAGGATGAAAAAAAAATCTGGAAACGAAATACCTTAATTTGCATTTTAAGCCAACAGTCTGTGCTCTAAATTGCACGGACAATACAAGCAGGCACACACACAATGCACATTAAAAATGTACAGAGACACACGCACATCTTGCTTGACTGAAAAGGGACTGGGGAAACCAGACAATTGCTGGATTTGTTCTAACAGGGAATGCAGAGCTCTTCCAGTTGGTAGCCAAAGTTTTGGTTTACTGCCAGGAAGACAGCTGTTGGGAGGAAATGCTCCTTCACTCAAAGCTGTCAAGATGCAGACATGAAGGGAGCAGCAGCGAGTGTTTTGAAACAGGAGGCTGTTCGTCAACTTTATGATTCTGGTCACAGGGATACTCTCATTTACATATGGGAGGCTGTGTTTATTACCACCCCTCTCTACCACCAGGAGTGTAGATGTTTCACTTAACTTATACAGCTCAGCATTTTGTATTTCCGCCCTGCTAAATTGCTGCACAATGAGGGAACGCGTGGATTTTTGATGCCTCGTGCAAAATAAACAATCCACGCCCAGCACAAAAGAGCAAATCGCTCTTGTGTTTTCACAATACGCTGTTGCATGCAAAACTTTATATACATTATATATATGGCAGCGGAAATGGAACCAGGTGGCAAAACTGCAGTGATGTTTAGCATAAATGTGTTGAAGGCTTGCGGATTTATATTTTTAAAAACTGAATCTCTTTCATCCATCCATCATCAGCACTGCAAAGTTTGTGTGTAAGGTAGGAGGAACCCATTCAACTGTCTGGAACAGAGTCCCCAAAGGAAACTTTTCTGGTAAGAATAATGACTTTAGATAGGCAAGTACCATGCCACCTACTGGTCATTTTTTGTAATGTTTCTAACAGGGAAGCAATTAAAACTCGCCTACCAGTTTGGAAAGCCAGGGGGTTGCTCTATAATGATTATGATGTTATTAATCTTTTTATTTTAAAAAAATGTACATTCTACAAGCATTTTCTCCCCATGAAACAAACCCAGTAGCCCTATGTACCCTGTCTTTGCAGAGCTCCTGGCATAAAGATCAGCAACATCACCCCTCCCTCAATTCCACAGGAGCCAAATGGCTTCTCTCCTTCCCAGGAGTCTCCCCCTCCCACCTCTGCTTTAAACCTCTCTTTCCACCTTATTTCTTTGTAGTAGAAGGTTCACCTCAAGATCAGGCCACCTTGGGCATAGCTCAGTTGCTTAAGAGTGCTGTGCTGATAAGGCCAAGGTTGCAGGTTCAATCCTGCTGCATATTCCTGCATTGCAGGGAAGAACCACAAGTTTCCTTCCAACTCTAGAATCCTGTGAGTAACTTCCACTCAGTCTTACTATTACTGAGACATGGCCTATAGGAATATAGATCTGCATCCTTTGGTTTGGTGTGTAAAGGGGGGAAAGGTGGGTAAGCCTTAGCTATGATTTGGATGCAGAAAGGAAAAGGTTACAGCCTGAGAGACAAAACAAAACAACCAGAAGAGATAATTTCCTTGTTCTCTAGGTCCATAGGTCAAGAGGCAGCTCTGTCCAAATGGGAGATGCACTGGGATCATTCAACAGCATTGGTGATCAGCCACCCAGCTTCCTATCTGATTCACAGAATCATAACCCTGAGGACCATCTGGTCCAACGCCTTGCAATGCAGCTGTCCCATACGGGGATCCGAACCTGCAACCTTGGGAGTTATCAGCACCCTGCTCTAACCAACTGAGCTAGCTACCCAGGCATAGCTGTTGCCACTCTGGCTGGTAGGGGATGCGTGGCACAACTGAGCAAGCCAGCTGTGCTACTGTGTTGGCTTGCTGTGAGGGGCAGGGAGAGAGCGCTGCAACTCGAGCCACCCCCCCCCCCAATGGGTGCATGCCAGAAAGCATGTGGTTATTTACCGGAATCGCTGAGCGTGTCATCGCCAGAGCTGCTGCCGGCCCGGCTGTCACTGGCTGCGTTTGGGTGGCAGCCGCTGTTTTGAGCGGGAGCTGCCACCCCTGGAACAGCCTCGCTGCCGCTGCTGCCGAGGTTCACCCGGATCCCAGCCGCTGCAGCAGGGGCTGCCGGCTCCCTCCTGTTCATAGGGAAGGGGAAAACCACGGCCGGATCCACGCACTCCGATACAGAGTTGTTGAGCTGCGCCTGGCTGCTGCTGCTGCCATTGTTCCCAGAGCTGCTGGCTGCGGCGGTGGCGGTGGCTGCAGCAGCGGCAGCAGAGAGGGCTGTAGACCCAGCTGTGGCAGGCGCGACAGCTGTTCCTCCTTTGCTCTGCGGCTTCTCGTTCGCCGCTGCCCTCTCCAGCTTCTCGGTGGCGGAAAAGCCGCTCCACATGCAGTCCTGGATGATGATGGCGTTCAGGTTGCTGTTCTCCCCCAGGCCGGTCTCGAAGGAGTCCCCTCCGTCGCCGCCTCCCCACAGGTCCGCTTCCGAGGGCAACAGCAGCAATTCCGAAGCCCAGTCCAGAGGGTCGCCGGTTCGGAACCCCCCTAGATTCCCCGCCCCGCCCCAGCTCGAAACCGGGGCTCCCCCGGGGGGGTTTTCTTGCAGACCTGCCGGGCTGGGAGACAAGGGAGGTGTAGGCAGTAGCTCAAACTTTTTCCAGATGTCCTCCCCCGGGGGAGCGGAGTCAGGACCGCACAAATAAAAATCATCTTCGTCTGGGTAGAAGCAAGGCTGCAAGGAGTCGAATTCAAGATCTGGGTTTTTACTGACCATCCCTGGCATCTCTGCGTACTTTCCTTCCGAGAAGAAATCTTGTGTTTTGTTTTTGTTCCCCACTTGGTGTGAAAGGAGATGCCCCCCACAGCCTTTCTAGGCAGGATCACAAACTAAGCAGGAGAGAAGTGGGGGAGAGAGAAAAACAAAAACAATTTAAGACTTTTTCTTTTTTTTTAAAAAAACCAACAATAACCCAGAAACACACACCTATCCTGTGATATAATCCTACAGAAACAAAAGCTCTCCACGCACATTTCAAAGCGAGCATCGTTTAGTTAGCATTTTTTAAAAAACAACAACAACAGAGCCGCACACATACAGCAACAGTTCCCGGGTTTCTTCTACCTTCTGCAGGGAAACAGCACGAAAATCTTAGCAGGGCTATATGAATGTACAAGGCTTGTCTTCAACTCCTGCATGCTGCTGTCTCTCAAGTCTGCTCCTTGGGGCGCACCCCCTTCAATCCGGGGAAGGGAGGAAATGTTCACAGATGCAGAGAGAAATTCATCCAGCAGCAGACACCGTGGGGGGGGGGACCCACCCACCCTCTGGATATTCGAGCAAAGTAAGAGGAAGTTTCTGCCCTCTTTTGTCATCTGCAGGCTATGCAGAGAGAGGGAAAAGGAGGACGACGGATGTTTGGGGGGGGGGGAGAGGGAGGGGAGAGGCGCTCGGCGCTACTTTGCAAATTGCCATTCCGTTCACTCCCAAGCGCGCTTCCAGAAACCCACACGCAGAGAGGGGAGTAGGAAGGCGAAATAGGAAGTCTCCCAAAGCAGCAAGCAGCATTATGCAACAGAATGAAATTCATTCACACACACCAACACACACACGCACCAGGAAAGCCTCTCAATATAGGCGACAGGAAGTTTTTGCGCCACACTGACTGTGGGCAGGCAGGGTGGTTGGGGAGGAAGGGGGAAATATATATATATATACATATATATATATATATATATTGCGTTCTCAATTGCGAAAAAAAATTAAACAGAAAAACACTACAAGCCACGACTTTACAGGCAGATTTCAACACGGACAACACACGCACCGAAGCGCACCTCTCCATCCTGCGCGCAAAAAGCAGGATTGCGCGCCAGCCCAGGCATGTAAAAGTCCGCAATAGGTTTCCACCAAAGCAAAAAACAAAAAAACCGTCCATGCTGCATGGGCGTCGCGGGCACAGGGATATTAAAGGAAAGCAGCACAGGGGAGGGAGGAGAAGAAAGCGGGGGAGGTTTTCTTTTTTTTTTTGCTGAAATGAAGCCCGGGATCAATAGCAATAATAACTGCTCCGAACGGAAAAGCTTTCCCGACCGGAGCTCGCCAAAGCAACCCACACCACAGAGACGAAGCCATCCCAGCAGCTGCTCTCGCCTGCCCCGCCCCCCTGATCGCTCCCACTATTGTACACGAGAGATCGCCACTATTTTTAATATTATTTCACCTCCACCCAAGGCTTGCTAAATTTCCTCGCGTGGAACGCAGCAAAGGCACAAAAGCGCAGACACGCGAAAGCTCCTCGCACAGCCACACCAACAGTTTTAAGGGGGGGGGGGGGAAGGCGGCGGAAATAAATAAAAATAAACCGCAGCATGGTTGGCTTGCGATGAATGAGGGAAACAACAACAACACACGCATAGACAACGCGCCAGCGATCAGGAGCCACTAGGTATCTATCCTTCCAAACACCAAAAAAAACCACAACACACCAAACAGCACCCCACCTCTCCAAATTGAAGATGGGCTGCATCAGTTAAGACATATTTTATTTCTAATTCTTCCCCTCCCAAGTGGCTCTTTTTGCACCCCCCCCGCGCGCGCGCGCACCCGGGCACTTCTTACCTGCTGGATGGCGGTGACTGCTGCACGTAAAATGGGTGGGTGCGTGGGGGGCGAGGGAGAGAGGACTGGGGGTGGGGGGCGCGCGAGTTAAGCCCGAGGATGTCCTTGCACTTTCAAGAGCACCAGCAAGCCCGGTCGACCCCCCTCCCCACCCTCCAGCCGGGCTTAAGCCTCCTCATCCACCCTTGCTTGCAGACAGATGACTGTCACGGAGTGGGGCTTTGAAGCTCTTGTATGTTATTAACTACCCCCCAAAAATAAAAAAAAATAAAAACCCTGACACACCCGGGGAGGGAAAGGGGGGGGGGGAGAGAGAAGGAGAGATCCAGCCTTAACCACACCCCCTGATTTCCATAAAAGCAGGGGAGGTGCCAGGCATTTGGCGCCAAAATCCCCTCTGCTGCTTCTTTTCTTCTCTTTGCAAAGCGGCGGCAGGAGAGGCGCTTGCAAAAGAAATGCGACGCCGCCGACGCGCACTCCCGCTGGGTTTTGCCTGATCGTGGGTGGGTCGCGCACTTTGCAAAGGAGAGGAGGCGTCTCTCTTTCTTTCTTTCTCTCTCTCTCTCTCTCTCTCTCCCCCCCCCCCAACCGATCTGGTGGATCTAGGTGCAAGTTTACTCGGGTGCAAACCTCCTAGGGGGCAGCTCCTCATTGAAGATAAACGCCGTGCATGACAAGCGCCCGCCTCCTTCCCGGTGTCATCCTGCCCCCCCCCCATGTTGGGTGTTTTTTTGTTGTTTTTTTGCACAAGATTTTTATTTTATTTTGCAAAGCTTCCGTTCAGGCGAAAGGTTTTGCAGCAGAAGGGAGCAGGGAGAGAGGGAGGTGGTGGGATGGGGGGGGGGAGACGATAATTGCCTAGGTTTTTTTCTTTGTTGCAAGTATGCATTGACCTGGGATTGCGTAGGACGGGGGAAAAGAGGGAAGCTGCAGCTTCTTCGGCCTTAAACGGACAAGTGCCTGCGGAAGAGGTTTACCCTGGGGCTGCTGAGGGGTAAAATAAATAAAGGAACCCCCCTCCCCAAATTACCCGAGCCTCTCCAGTTGTGTACATCCGTCTTTCGCCCCCCCTCCCGGCTTCCGACATTGTATATGAATCCCGCACAACGGTTGCAGGACGGCAGCTTCTCTCTGCAAAAGGCGACCCCTCGCGGATGCAGAAAGAGAAGCAAGCATTCTGAACAATATCCGAGCGTAAGCGAACGTATTACATGTATGACCTCACCCACCAAGCTAGGTAAACATTGCCGGAGAAAGAGGTCCCGTTCTCCGTTTTTTTTGTTTTTTGTTTAATTTTCGTTTATTTATTTAGATTATTTACAACCCGCTTTCCGAATGGAATTCGCCAAAAAGGGCACGTGTGTCTGCACACGGAGACAAAGAGTTAAAAGTGCAATAAAATCAAATGGGAAGATAAAGAGAAGAGGCAAATTGGAAGCACATGACGTTAGAAACTACTGCTTCAAAGGGGAACGCTCACCTAAGGTTACAATCCTGCAGGCGCTTATTCGGGAGTTAACCCCCCCCCCCTGAAATAACTGCCATGTATAGGGTTGCAGTATAACCTCTTCTTTCCCCCCTCCCGGGATATGCCCTCTTTTCCATGGGTAGAGTCGTCATAGCGATCCACGGTTAAAAGCAGAAGTCAGTCCTCTTTTTTGCTCTTCAAAATGTGGCAACCCTAATAGAATTCTGCGGTACCAAAAGAAAAAAATCCTGTAGTGGAAAGTGAATTCACTAGCTGGGGTTGGGGGCAAGACACACAAAGAAGTATGCCACACCTAGGCTCCAACTCTATGGGGCCCTGGTTCTTTTGGCACCCCCAATGACATTTTTAGCCCCCCCCCCATATATTTCCTGCAAGTTGGCTCCTCCCTTGGCCAGCTACCTCCCGCCCCCGCCCCCCCCAGCCGATCACCCCTCTCTTTCCCTAGCTTGCCTCCCAGCTTTTGGAACCATTTTTGAACATATCTGAGCTGTGGCAGCTGGGGAGAGGCAGGCTGGCCGTCCGGCCAGTAGGAGAGGCCAGCGGCTGGGTTTGGGGTGGGGTGGCTGAGCAACCCGAAACTTATTGCATTTGGGCGAGAAGAAAGAGGCTAGTGGGTGGGGGAGAAGGGGAGGGTGGTATACTCCACAGAAGTGCAGGGAGTGGGGAGAAGGATGGAGAGGTGCAATATTTTCTTCCAGTTGGCCCCTATGATGCCCAAAACCAGTTGCAGATTTTAGGTGTGGGAAGGAGTATGTGGCAAATGGTCTCCCTTAGGTATTCTGGGCCCAGACAGTACAATGCTTCAGTGGTAAAATCTAGGCCAGGGGTCTGCAACCTTTAAGACACAAAGAGCCACTTGGACCCGTTTCCAAAGGAAAAAAAAAAACCTGGGAGCCGCAAAACCATTGCGACATTTAAAACAAATATAACGCTGCATATATTGTTTCTTACCTTAATGCAATAATAATAAATAACGTATAGGAGCCAATGCAAAGTATAATTAGTAAAAACAACAAGAATAAGTTCTTACTTTTTTGCATTGACTCAGGGGCGTACCCAGGATCAAAACTGGGGGGGGGGCAAGCCATGGTCCTTCAGGTTGTGACATTTCAGCACGGAAAGGCGAATGAAACCAAAATTTTAGGGAAATTATATATAATTATAGCAGTGCTTTATTACAGTAGTTATTACAATTATTTGCTTGGTTTTTAAAATTTTTTATTCTAGTTACATGTCTTATACCAGGGGTGGCCAACTCCCAAGAAACTGTGATCTACTTTCAGCAGTGATCTACCCCCATTTTGGGGTTCAGCTCAAAGTTGTTTTGGGGGGGTGTGGTGGGTGGGAGAGAGGGCTTCCCCCTCTAAGATAGGTTGGCAAGCGAACTAAGAAAGAAAGAAAAAGGGGGGTGGGAATGGAAAAGTGGGGTGGAAAAATATAAATTGGGGGTGTGGTGGGTGGGAGAGAGGGCTTCCCCCTCTAAGATAGGTTGGCAAGCGAACTAAGAAAGAAAGAAAAAGGGGGGTGGGAATGGAAAAGTGGGGTGGAAAAATATAAATGGGGGGGGGGGGGGGGGGGAGAGAGGGCTTCCCCCTCTAAGATAGGTTGGCAAGCGAATTAATAAAGAACGAAACAGGGGGGTGGGAATGGAAAAGTGGGGTGCAAAAATATAATTGGGGGTGGGGTGGGGTGGGGAGAATATCTATTAAAAATATGTAGTAGTTTAAAAAATAAAAATAAAGGGGGGAAATCTTTTTCTTCTTTTTCCTTTTTTTGAAAACAAAAACAAAAGGGGAAGAGAAAAGAAAAAGGGGGGATAGAGGGAGAAAAGGGTAATAATAAAAATTCAAATATAGTGGCTGCAGCAGCTGTGGGGGGTGTTTGTTTATTTTTCGTTTGTTTGTTTGTTTTAAAAATGGGATTTCTCCCCTTGGATTAAAAAAGGAGGGGAGGAAAAAAAAGAGAGGGGGGTGGGAGAGCAAGGCAAAAAGCCAAAAGCAAAAAACAGGTTTTTTTTGGGGGGGGGGGAATCGCGCCAGGCTCTGCAGCGCGCCGGCCTCGGGGCTCCGGGCCCCCGAGCCGCCCTTGGGGCCATCGTTGAGCATGTACACCGCCCGCAGCGAGCGCTGGCGAAGCACCGGTTGGCGGAGGTTTCAGAAGCAGCCCGGACGTTTTCGCCGCCCGCCGCCCGGCCTTCCTGTTGCACAGCGGCGCAGGAAGGCTCCGAGTCCCGGCCGGGCCCCCGGGCGCCCCCCGGATCCCGCTGCCAAAGAGGCGCCGGACGGCGAGGCGGAGCAGCAAAGCCAGGCGGAGGCGGCAGCAGCACCATCCGGCGACCGACGCCGGGAAGGTCCCCCGCCCGCCCACCTCTCCGGGGAGCGGGGAAGGCGCAACGGAGCCAAGCCCCACAAGGACACCCCAGCCGCCCGCCGGGCCCGACACTCCAAGGAGGGAAGCGGGCAGGCGCGGCGGGTCAGGAGGATGGCGCGGCGGGCGCAGCCCAGGCGGGCCAGGAGCGCAGTGCAGGGCCCCCACCACTCCGCGCCACCTCCGCGCCCCAGGCAGGCCGCCCCGGAGCCGAAGGAGGAGCGCCTGTTGCGCGCTCACAGTGGCGGGCCACGGCGGGGACGGCCCCGCTCCGCTCCGCCAACTGCGCTGCCGCCGTCGCACCAGGCCCTGCCCCCCGCGCCTCCCCCCGGCTGCCCCCTCCCTCCCTCTCTCTCCCCCTGCAAACCGCCCCTCCATCGCGGGCAGGGCTGGCGCGTCTTCCCTCCGGCCGAGGAGTTCTCAGGCGCAGTGCCCCCACCACTCCGCGCCACCTCCGCGCCCCAGGCAGCCGCCCCGGAGCCGCGGCAGGGCCGCGAAAGAGCCGCATGCGGCTCCAGAGCCGCAGGTTCCCTACCCCCGATCTAGGCAACTTGAATTCAGCCTCAAAACAAATTGGCAACGAGGGGAGCTCAAGGAAAATTAAGTGCTACATGCTCCCTAGATGTAACGCTGAAATGGTTGCATGCTGAGCAGGTTGCAGGTTCCAAACAGCCTCCAAGGGCAGCCCCTCGTGTAGTGCTTTACAGTAGTCCAGCTGGAAGATTTATTGGGCGCACACTGGTCTTAATACCTCAGAAAGGCATAGCTGCCTAATGAACAGAAGCTGGCCATCCAGGATGAGGCTTGGGTCCAGAAACTTCTGTTTGCTGGATCTTTGAACTTTCCGCTCTAGTTGAAAACATCCCTCTTTTTTTGTTTCGCTGAAGCCATGCAGAAAATCTGGCATTGGTGTGTGGAGACTTGACAGGTGCTCCTGTCTGTTGTATGGCTTTGTGTTGCGTTGCACAAATGGTAAGAACATGATGTGGGTAGGCTGATGCTTCATTAACTTCTGTACATTTGCCTGTTCCTTGGTTTTTCAAGTGCGTGAGTCAGACCAAATGCTTGCGGTAATCAAATTTGGCTCCCATCCTTCTCCTTTATCCTCAGTTTCTGCCTCGCTCGGTACTGTAACCCCCCCCCCCCCCCAAAATCACATTGATGCTACAACCTCGAATGTACATGGGAGTTTGTTTCACTGACAGCCACCTGCAGCTTTGGACGTGTTTCTTTACTTACACACCCAAGTTTCTTTGTGGATCAGAAGGGAAATTTTCAGTCTCCCGGTCGCATGCTGAATTGATTTCTGTTCCTGCCCCCTCCCCTTTGTTGAACACACAGCTTTCCTTAATGATGGGTTCTCTAGGTACAATTGTCAAAACCATTATGTAATTGGAGTAACTCACTCCATGCGTCCTGGCTTCCCAGCACCACACAGAAATGGCCCGTCGAAACCATCTGCGTCCTGATTACAAAGGACTTGAGTCTGAACACTCGCCAGCTTCAGCAAAGCGATTCGGGAGAAGGGCTTCTGCGGTGTTTGGGATTCAGGTATTACAATTTGCTCTCGAAGTGCCCTGTCATCTGATGCATATTGAGAGTGCAAAAGTAATAATGATGATGATGATGATAATTCTCTTTCATCTGCAAAAAAATGTTATTTCCTGTTATCACAACGGGTGGTACGTATGTAGGCAAGGAGAAGTTGTACATTGTGACGACTTCGAGAGAGTTGTCGTATCCGTCTTGAGTGTTCAGTGTGGATTCCCCACCCCACCCCAGGGAAAACCAAGCCACCCAACATCAGGAGCAGAAGATAAGTCCTAATACATTTCCTGGAGGTATGTGTCAAGGATGCTGTATAATAGAATCATAGAGTTGGAAGAGACCACAAGGGCCATCCAGTCCAACCCCCTGCCAAGCAGGAAACTCCATCAAAGCATTCCTGACAGATGGCTGTCAAGCCTCCGCTTAAAGACCTCCAAAGAAGGAGACTCCACCACACTCCTGGGCAGCAAAATTCCACTGTCGAACAGCTCTTACTGTCAGGAAGTTCTTCCTAATGTTTAGGTGGAATCTTCTTTCTTGTAGTTTGAATCCATTGCCCCGTGTCCACTTCTCTGGAGCAGCAGAAAACAACCTTTCTCCCTCCTCTATATGACATCCTTTTATAAATTTGAACATGGCTATCGTATCACCCCTTAACCTTCTCTTCTCCAGGCTAAACATACCCAGCTCCCTAAGCCGTTCCTCATAAGGCATCGTTTCCAGGCCTTTGACCATTTTGGTTGCCCTCCTCTGGACACGTTCCAGCTTGTCAGTATCCTTCTTGAACTGTGGTGCCCAGAACTGGACACAGTATTCCAGGTGAGGTCTGACCAGAGCGGAATACAGTGGTACTATTACTTCCCTTGATCTAGATGCTATACTCCTATTGATGCAGCCCAGAATTGCATTGGCTTTTTTAGCTGCTGCATCACACTGTTGACTCATGTCAAGTTTGTGGTCTATCAAGACTCCTAGATCCTTTTCACATGTACTGCTCTCAAGCCAGGTGTCACCCATCCTGTATTTGTGCCTTTCACTTTTTTTGCCCAAGTGTAGTACTTTACATTTCTCCCTGTTAAAATTCATCTTGTTTTCCTTTGGCCCAGTTCTCTAATCTGCTAAGTTCATTTTGAAGTGTGATCCTATCCTCTGGGGGTGTAGTTTGCTCCCTGCATTGGAGATCTGCTTAGTGCATCGAATGACCTCCAGGGCCGCTTTGAACACTGAGGATTCTAAACTCAGCATAGTATTCTCTCCTATAAGGGTAAAGATACCCCTGACCATTAGGTCCAGTCGCAGACGACTCTGGGGTTGCGGCGCTCATCTCGCTTTACAGGCCGAGGGGAGCCGGCGACAGCTTCCGGGTCATGTGGCCAGCATGACTAAGCCGCTTCTGGCAAACCAGACCAGCACACGGAAACGCCGTTTACCTTCCCGCCGGAGCCGTACCTATTTATCTACTTGCACATTGACGTGCTTTCAAAACTGCTAGATGGCAGGAGCAGGGACTGAACAACTGGAGTTCACCCCGTTGCGGGGATTTGGAATCGCCGACCTTCTGATCGGCAAGCCCTAGGCTCTGTGGTTAACCCACAGCGCCACCCGCATAGGACGTGAACAATATCCATTCACATGGGTTCAGTGTTTGAAACAGACCCCATTGTTCTAGGTGCGTTTCATGATGGGGAATTTCATTAACGTGAGCAGTTTCTGAGCTCTGGGCGCCCTAAGGTTTGCAGATTAAAACGTCCACTGCTGGAACGAAAGGAGGACCTTTTTCTGCATCCCCACTTCCAGCCACTCTCTGATGACTGGAGAAGAGACCATCATAAGAATATTAGGGGCGGGTGGGCAGGGGATGCATGGCTTTGTTTTTGCAGTCTTCAGGTGAGGACTAGGCCATGTGAAAAATGAACATAAGATTTTAGCTGCAGTTCATTCATGTTCTGCTTTGTATTCTTTATATATATATATAATATATATATATATATATATATATATATATATATAGACATACCACACACACACAGAAGGGAAGACTCCCTGGAAAAGACCCTGATGTTGGGAAAGATGGAGGGCACAAGGAGAAGGGGACGACAGAGGATGAGATGGTTGGACAGTGTTCTCGAAGCGACCGGCATGAGTTTGGCCAAACTGCGGGAGGCAGTGGAGGATAGGGGTGCCTGGCGTGCTCTGGTCCATGGGGTCCACAAAGAGTCGGACACGACTGAACGACTGAACAACAACCATAAACACAGATTCCATTGCGGCAACCCATAACCTAAGTTTAAGGTGCCATTTAGCTCCTAGCGTTCATATCTCATTTTCTAACACTGCATGGCATGCCATTGGAATGAGGCCTAATGTTGCTTCATTCCCCCTGGCCATTAAGCAACCAACCTTGTTCCCGTCTGTCTATCTTACTCCTTCATCTGTGTAGTCCCACCTTGGTTCCAGTGACACAACATTCTGAGCTAAGCTTTGCCTAAACTGGGAGTTGGGTTCAGAGAGCCACCTCTGAACTGTCACCACCCCGAACTTCATGGCCAATCAACAGGAGAGGAGTATGTTCCTAGGCATGTGCAGAATACACATATTTTCTGCTGCTCCAGAGGGTAGGACCTGAACCAGTGGATTCAAATTTAAAGAAAGGAGATTCTGACTAACATTAGGAAGAACTTTGTGTCGGTGAGAGCTGTTCAACAATGGAACGGTGTGTGGCTCTCACTGGTGAAGATTTCTTTAACAGAAGTTGGACGGTCGTCTTGTCATGGGATTCTTTAGCCGTGTTTCATGTATTCCAGGGGCTGGACTAGATGGCTTTTTTTGGGGGGGGTCTCTTCCAACTCAACAATTCTATGTAGATTTGTGGGGTGCTCTCCCCAGGGAGGTTCATCTGGCACCAGTGGTGGATGCAAGGTGGGAGCGGTCCGCCCCGGGTGTCATCCTGAGGAGGGGATGACATTCGGTGCACCGCCCGCCTGCGACTCCCGAGCTGTTGGGGGAAGGGGAGCTGGGCCACTTTGCCAGCGGCATTCCCCCTTCCCCCTTCGTTTTGACAGCTGGTGGAGGCTGGGGAGTCGCAGGTGGGCGGCACACCGAATGTCCAGTGTGGTGTAGTGGTTAAGAGTGGTAGGCTCATAATCTGGTGAACCGGGTTCGCGTCTCCGCTCCTCCACATTGCAGCTGCTGGGTGACCTTGGGCTAGTCACACCTCTTGAAGTCTCTCAGCCCCACTCACCTCACAGAGTGTTGTGGGGGGAGGAAGGGAAAGGAGAATGTAGCCGCTTTGAGACTCCTTAGGGTAGTGGTAAAGCGGGATATCAAATCCAAACTCTCTTCTTTCTTCCTCTTCTTCTTCCGCTTCTTCTTCCTCTTCTTCTTCTTCTTCTCTTCTTCTCTTCTTCTTCTTCCACCATTGGTGGCTGCTCTGCCCCCGGCTGCAGTGTACGCACACCGCTCCATGCACCCCTAGTGGCTATCCCGTGCCTGGGAGGGCAACCCTCTGTGCCCTGCCCCCCTCGGGAGCACACCACCCTGGGGCAGCATGTGCATATGCTCCGCAGCTGTCTGGCGCCTTCATTTATGTTGGTTTGTTCTTATTTTATTATGTATTTGCATTTTTTAAATATTATAATTTTATGTTGTCAAATGCCTGAGATCTACAGGCATAGGGCGGAATAATAATAATAATAATAATAATAATATAATAATAATAATAAATAGGCTTTATAGAGACAAGTAGAGTCTGCAACAAAATATTGCAGTGTGGAGTCTGCAACAAGATGTTGCAGTGTGGCCATTGCAGTCTCCATTCCAGTGTCTTCTCCCCAGTCTCTCATTGGTAGCAGATGACTTGTGCAGAGCAATGCAATTCCCCCCCCCCACTTCATTGAGATGATTCCCATTCTTTCAAACAAGAGAGGGTGAGGAAGTAAATTTCTCTAGTAGCTGTCCATAGAATTGTCTTATTTCACATAAGATTGCCAAGAAAGAAAAAAAGAATATTCTCCAAGCATTTTCCTGAAAATAAAATGCACATTTCCCCACAAGAGAAATGGTATTCCCCCGAAGAAAACATACTGTGTATATTGCCTAATGCCATAAGATTATTAAAATACCCAATGCAGATTTCATTTTTAAGTCTTCTTAATTGCAGAGTGAACCATAGGTATCAACGCCTTTTTTCTTTTTAAAACTACAAATTAAATTGTATTCAGAAACCGTTCCTCCCCTGGTCACTTTACGAGCCTTTATGATTTATTTGTAAAACCTATAAAAAAAGCTGTGTCTAATATTTCTCCTCCTCAAAGTAGCCAAGGACTACTTGAAAGCGAAAACCCAAGCGTAGATGGAAAAAGGCTTAAGAGGAAGGATTTAAAAGCAAAAATCAGCTTTAAGCCAATAATATGTTTTAGGAATATTTTCATAGTAGCGCTCAAGATTCTGGGTTTGCATTCCTGATGGATGGGGAGATGTTTGCAGCAGTCTTAATCCCTTGCGAATGCCAGAAAATAAATAATGTCAGAATATCAAAACTGGGCGGAAAATCAGAATTATTTTTCTGCTCTTCAGCTTTAGTCTGACTTGGGGCTAATGAATAGAGTACGTTGTTGTGTTGTTTTTGTTATGTTTGTACGCCGATCTGGCTGGGTTGCTCCAGCCACTCTAGGCAGCTTAGACCTGCAATTTTACTTCCTGCTCCCTATACTTCTGAACGTAAGAGCACGAGAAGAGCTGTGCTGATTCCAGCCAAAAGTGCATCTAGCACAGGTGGCCAACCAGATGGCTATGGGAAGCCCAAATCCAGACCTGAGTTGCAATGGCAACTTGTGATTCCCAGCAAGTGGCATTAAAGGCACCGATGGTTGTGTCCCCATGAATGTGTCTAATCCTCTTCCAAATCCATCCAAATTGGTAGCCGTCATTGATTCTAGGAGGTTTGAATTCCCACGTTCCCCAACAACCGGTATTAAGAGGCATAGTGCCTCTAAAACTGGACCTAGTCATCCTGACCAGTAGCCACCCTTGATAATCTTCACAAATCAGTTCCATCTCCTTTCAGTTTTCCAAGCTGCTGACCCTCGTTTCATAGTTTGGCTATGCTTCTCCCACTCCTACTTCCCATCAGTTATGTACTGAGCTTGGATCCTAGAACAATAGGCAGGTAGGATCCTAGAAGGCAGCAACCTGATTGGTCTGCAGGAGCATCCCAATCAGGCTCCAGGAGGGGAGTTGAATCAGCCAATCACGTGGGACCCATTGTGTAAATAATGTATATATAACCAGAGGTTTTGGGGGAAAGTACTCACTCACTGTTTACCATGAGCTGAAATAAAGAACATGAAATCAACACTCAACTCCGAGTATATTTCACCATTCCTGTCTTTTTTCTTCCCTCCTCTTTCTCTCGTTTCCCTCTCGCCACCCATGCCTACTTCTCTCTTTCCGGCCATCGTGCTTCTTTTCAAACTTCTCCCACAATGCCATGTAATATAAAAACGCAAAAATGCATAATAAAAACAAGAACAACCCAATATTTGACCCCTTCCCTCCCTCCCCAACACATTTTAAAAGGGCATTTAAAAAGGTATATACATAAAAAGCAATAGCGGTAGAAATAATAAATGACAATGAGGCGATTTTATTTATTTATTATTTCATTTGCTACGTTTACACCTCCCTTTTCTTCCAAGCGTCTCATGGTGGTCTGCGTGGTTTTCTTCCTCCTCATTTTATCCTCCAACAACTTGGTGAGATAAGTAAGGCTCAGAGGCGGTCGGTGACTTGCCCAAGGTGAGTTTCATGGCTGAGCAGGGATTTGAACCCTGGTCTCCCACGTCCTAGTCCAACACTCTAACCACTACACCACTTGCCTCCTTCTCTATTTTCCCCCCAACCATAGTAAGGAGGTCTGGGGAGACAGCCTGATATCTTCCACAGCACAGGGCTGGGTTTCCCCAAGTGGGGAATGCAGTTTTGTGCTATCACACACACACACACACACACACACACACACACACACACACACACACCGGTATATATATGCCTGTCTTCATTAGCCACCAGCCCCCATCTCAAAACATCTCCAAATGGCATCAATAGAGGGGGTCAGTATCCCCATTGAGAGTGGGCTTCAAGCGTGAATCCTTTAGCTTTTGCTTTCGGGATCTGCTTTATGTTTGAGGGGGAAGGCTTTCATTTCCTGCATCTGATACTCATTTTCGAACATAAGCCGAAAGGAGGATTAACCCTGAAAGTAATTTGCAGCCCTGGACATTTAGGATGGTAGCCCAATGGATGCTACAGAGCATGCACTGTACACCAGAGAGCCCTGGGTTGGATACCGCTTTCAGCTATTTAAAACCTCGGGCTTGGTAGCCACGAGGTCCACAGGCTGCTGAGGAGGTTAGACCGCGGCACTTTAGGCGGGCGCATTTTAAATGCTGTCGTATATTTGAAACCAGGGACCCGAAGCAGCCGCCTCGGGCAGCAGAATCCCGCGAGGGCGGTGCTCCTGAAGACGCCCCACCCATCGCTGCCAGGGTTACGCAACTTCTGGCAAGATCTTGTCGAAATCTCACCCACTCCTGGTAACCGAGGCTTTTGCGGTGGGCGGCACCTTCCCGTTTCACCTCACAGTTCCTTACTACAAACCAACCATAGCCAAGCTCCACGCATTAGGCATCCAAGAGGCTCTGATTTCTGGACATGTCTCTTTTTAAAAGAAATTGGTCACTGACGGATCTCAGTGAGAGTCTCGGGAGTTTTTAAGACTGCATCCCAAGCAGAAGCTGCTGGGTGCAAGTTCCACAGAAATCAACAAGAGTCTGGCAAATGTGTTCAAACTTCAGGCACAAGCTGCGAGTTCAGTCAAAAGAGAGACTGGGAGAGACCGAGAAATAAATAGATACTTCGGAACAGTAGTGTAAACAGATGTTGATCCCTTGAAACTCATCTAGCTTCCCCCCCCCCCAACTCTTTAGTCTGACTGAAGCTCTTGAATTGGCCTGATTCCATTTGTAACCATGGGCCAGAACTTGAAAGTTATTCCCTCTGTTTGTTCTTGTTTTACATGCAGCAGATAGAGCTGCGCCGATAAGCTCTGGAACGTTCTTCAAAGGTTCGCCGTAAAAAAAGGCCTCTGTTAACAGCAAAGGAAACAGCCTCACACTTATTGCAGCAATGAAAGTTCGTTGAGACCCTTTAAAGCCCTTTATGGACTATTGATGGTTTTATTATCGCCAGCCCAGCTTCAGTAAATCAGAGTTAAAACATTTGTTTATTTCTGTGTCACATAAATAATTGGGCTATCTCTGGCGGTTACCATAGATGGGGGAGAAGGCAGGTGCCTTATTGCCTACTCTTTTACACAAACATGCAAGCACCCACAAGAAAACTCCATTGTTGGTTCGATCCTCGAAGTCTGGTTTGGCTTTATGCCAGAGTCGGTCCTGAGAGTAACACCTCAAAAAGGCAAGTGGTCTGAGCGACTTTACACCAGGTCAAAATATTTGTCAGTCTAGCCCAGCAGCTCTCCAGGGTCTTACGACTTTCATGCCTCCTACTATGTGAGCCTTCAAAGTGCAGCTGCCACGGATTAGCTCTTCCACCGAGTCATGGTTCCCTCTCAGAAGCAACGACTTTTGCTCTCATGTTAGAATCCTAGAAATCATAAAATTGTAAGGGATCATGTAGTCCAACTCCCTGCAATGCAGGGATATGCAGCTGTCCTCTAAGGGGATCGAACCTGCAACCTTGGCATTATCAGCACCATTCTCTAACCAACTGAGCTATCCAGGCTGATTTGGACTTTACATCCAGGCTTTATCATGTAACATCAGTCACCTTATCTAGCTCCTGGTGTTGACAGATTTCACACCATCTCTTGCAAGTCGCTTTGGTATCTCTCTCGCCTGTGCGCAAGAAACTTCAGATTTAGGTGATACACAGGAATTAGGAGTATCACTGATGTCTCCTTTTTAATAAAGTTTCATTGAAGCTTAGAACCTTGCAGAAGCATGATAGAATGGACAGATATATTGGAATTATCCACTTTAGTTTAACCTCTAAATATGCTTATGAACTTGCAGGGAGTTTTGTTTCCCTTCAGTACCCCGGATTGATTGATTGATTGATTTCCTAAAATGTACATATTGCCACCTGAAAAGTAAGGTTAAGTGTGACGAAGACCCTAAACCCCGCCTATGAGAATTTAACTGAATTTTTCCTCTCCGCTTTGATAATTTTTGAAATGCAATTGTTTTTTCTCATTAGCTGATGGGGAAATGGCCGGGGGGGGGGTGGGAACGTGGGAGAAATTTTCAGCACAGGACTGCTCAGAAGAAACTTGCTCCAAGCAAACCATCTTACATAGTGTGTCTTTCTTTGCATCTGGTCACTCAAAAACTGAGTTGGGGTCAATAAATCACCCATTCCATAATCACAGCAAACTAATATGACTTGTCTTTCTGAAATTTTGTCCCTGTGCT
Source organism: Lacerta agilis (assembly GCF_009819535.1). Classification (NCBI taxonomy): domain Eukaryota; kingdom Metazoa; phylum Chordata; class Lepidosauria; order Squamata; family Lacertidae; genus Lacerta; species Lacerta agilis. Next base: position 29,319,299 of record NC_046314.1, on the reverse strand, counting down.
GGGAAACACTTCTTCTGCCTGTTAAAGGCATAGAGTCTATTATTATTATTATTATTATTATTATTATTATTATTATTATTAAGGTGGTAAACTTCATACTGCTCAAAGCCAGAATTCGAGGGTTGTTGATGGTTTTTTTTTTTTTTTACACACTGAATTGAAAGGCTAATAATCACGGAACATGCTGATTAATATGATTTATCATGTCTTGATGTTCCTCCCTTAACTGACTGTGTGCCAGTAGCTGAAATGCTCTAGTCGTTGTTGCCAAATGGCGATGGCAGTGCACGGAGATAAAGGACATGTTAAAAATAAATAAACCTTTGTCTAAATCTGTTTAAACGGATGGTACTGTCCTCAGAAAGCTAGCCTCCTTTTAGGAGTTCTGCCAAGCTCCAGCAGATCATGTATCTTTCTGTTGCAATGGCAAAACTACTTGGGATAGTCCATATTATTGGATGATAGCATAAAGTGCTACAAGGATTAGGCCCGCATCTATGCACACAAACATCTTCACTATTAGTCTAAGCCAGGGCGGTACAATTTCTCACACGAAGTGAAGCTGCAGGGCTACTTTGACACTGCCATGGTTAGGGCCTCTGTCATGGCTACTGTCATGCCTGCATTGCAGAGACTTGGACTAGATGACCCCTGGGGTTACTTCCAACTCTACAATTCTATGATTCAAGGACACAGAACCTGCGGGCCACACAATGCCTTATCATGCAGGGGAGGAGGGACCAAGCTCTTGCAGGGTCCTACTGCCCTCCCACCTCATTCCCAAAGCCGGGCACCTTGCTTTCCTGGCTTTGTGGGAGAGGGGGCATCAAATGTTGCCGACGGCCATCAAAAAAAGCCCTCAAGGTTCACACGCGCTCCTCGGGCCATGTTTTGGACTGCCCTCGTCCAAGCCATGCATACCCCTAACCCCAGAGGGTGGCGACACAAGAAGGGACCTTCTCTGCAGTGGCTCCCCATCTATGGAATGCTCTCCCCAGGGAAATTCACCTGGCGCCTTCATTATACACCTTTAGGTGCCAGTAAAAAACGTTCCCTTTTAACCAGGCCTTTAGTTGATATTATTGAAATCCAAGACCCTTTTAGAATGTGGCTTTGGGGGGGGGTTATTGTGTTACTGCTTTTGGTTTGATTTTATGTGTCTTGTTGTGAACTGCCCTGAGACCTCTGGGTATAAAGGTAAAGGGACCCTTGACCATTAGGTCCAGTCACAAACGACTCTGGGGTTGCAGTGCTCATCTCGCTTTACTGACTGAGGGAGCCGGCGTTTGTCCGCAGACAGCTTCCGGGTCATGTGGCCAGCATGACTAAGCCACTTCTGGCGAACCAGAGCAGCGCACGGAAACACCGTTTACCTTCCCGCCAGAGCAGTACCTATTTATCTACTTGCACTTTGATGTTCTTTCGGACTGCTAGGTTGGCAGGAGCAGGGACTGAGCAACGGGAGCTCACCCCGTCGCGGGGATTCTAACCACCGACTTTCTGATCGAAAGCCCCTAGGCTCTGTGGTTTAGACCACTTTGCCACCCGCGTCCTTCTGGATATAGGGCGGTGTGTAAGTTGAAATAATAATAATAATAATAATAATAATAATAATAATAATAATAATAATAATAATAATGTGGTCATATAGATATCAACAGGGCCCAAGTTCTATTATTAAACGAATGGGGCAAAAATAACAACTATTGCAGTACAATTGTATATTTGATGCTCGTTTCGGCATCAGCTTGAGGTGTAGTTTCTCTGAGAAGTTCTGACCTGTACATGTTAACCATTAATTACTTCACCTTCGTGCTTGAAAAAAATGAAAGATGATTTGTGGAAACCTTTAAAAAAAAAATTAAGAGAGGTGGGGGGCGGGGCGGGGAAGCAAGAATCCTACCTATTGCAGTAGCATATTGTGGGTGGGTATAATCTGTGGTTCTTTAGGTGTTGTTGGGTTCCAACATCCATCAGCGCCAGCCAGCAGTGCCAATGGTCAGAGATGATAGGAATTGCAATCCTGCAACATCTGGAGGGTCACAGATTCCTCACCCCTGATATTGATGTTGCTGCTCCCTCTGCAGGGTCCTATATCTTTAAGTGGAAATTTATACTGATGATATGCTTGAGAGATACTATGAGAGTTAGTATCGTAGGCTGAGCGTTTTGAAACAGTACGTCAAAATCTTGACAGCACATGAATTGTTCAGTTGCTTTTGAAAACAGCCCGGTTTGTTGTCCCGTTCAGCTAACTGATTTGAAGGGCGATTTCAGTTTAGCTAACACAAAGGCACGTATATTCTCTATCCCTTCAGGCAAATGTTGGGGTGTGAATTGTTTCCTGCAACTATTGACACATCCAGGAGGTGAAGGCCTGCACCAAAAGGTTCCATTATATAGTCATAACCTCTCCTTGTTGCCAGTGCGATAAATAAATGTTAACATTTGCGAGACATAGTTATTGTTAGTTTCTTATGACATTTTTATCAGGGAACTTAAATGAAGGGTGAATATTAGCTAGGACTCAAGATTAGGACCACTTACACTTAATGAACTTGAATGAAAGAAGCTACCGGTATGATTGTCGGTTCTGGGCATGAGTTCACTTCTTAATCTGCATTTTTATTTCTGAACTGGTACATTTAAACACAGCGCTCTAAATGACAGTGTCGTCAAGGACAGGACATGATGCTGTACAGTATTGTGTTTTCTCTTGGGAGCTGCCCAGAGTGGCTGGGGCAACCCAGTCAGATGGGTGGCATATAACAACAACAACAACAACAACAACAACAACAACAACAACAACAACAACAACTGCTATTGTTACTTTGCACTTCCCTCTCACAGATAAGTTGCCGTGTTTGTCAGCATTGCATGTGGAATCCCTTCTCTCTTCATCAGGTAACATTAACATTCTATGACATCACAGCAGTTTGACCAATGATAAGCAGGACCAACAGGCAACAGGTAAGGAAGAACTAATCCTATTAAGTAGTTGATAATATAAGGACACACAATACTAATGTGATTCAAATCCTTCCAGAACAAAAACCTCTTCTCTGTGAAGAAGAATTTCCTACCTGATGATAACATTAAAAGGAAAAGAGAAGCTTAGATGTTTATTTTGGCAGGACATCAGACCGCTGAGAGAAGATTATGTGTATCCTGTCCAAATTTCTTGCTGCTTGTAGGAGTGCTTAAGGCTACAGCCTTCCAGATATTGACACTACTTGCACACTAATGGAAGAATAAAGCCAACTCTGAACACACAGACACTTCTAATAACTGGGGTCCTGTTGTGCTTTCCCAAAATAGTTCATCTAATGAAATGCAAACAATGAACGATAACTTTTAAGACTAACCAAAAGAACAAAAGGGGTATTTCAAAAGGAAGCCATGGAATGAAAAGGTAGCCAGTAAGAATGGGGGGGGGAGGGAGGAATAAAGTAGGGTGACTAATTCAAAGAGCCATACAGAACACAGATCTCAGATTGGAGCCCTCATGAACTGCCTGGCTGCAGCCACGATGGAATGAAGTTGCTAGAAATCGCCTCCGGTTTGTGATCTGTTGTCATCCAATCTTTTCAGACAGCACACAGCTCTTGATCTATAGCAAGAGTTCAAAGAGACATGTGTTTAGAATATGAACTGTTTCATATGACTCAGTGAAGCAGTCTCCTTATTAAAGGACTTATTATTCCTGTGCCGCAATAGGAATGGCCCTACAGAGCTGCCTTTCTTTTTCCTAGAAGAGTGGCCCTGAGCAAGTCACAGCCTCTCGCTATCTCCAAGGTTTGCAGATGCCTCTCCCTATTCTCGCTTTATTATAACTCCTTTACGTAGAAGTTGCTGCCATGCGCTGCTTCCGGGAGCATGGACCTGGGATTTCCCAAAACTGTGTGTCGCAACATGTCAGTTAGGTTCTGTTCATGTGCAGGAGAGACAGTCCTTGAGGTATTACAGTCCTGAACCCTTTTAAGGCTTTATTGGTCAAAACCAACACTTTGAATTGGAAACTGATTGGCAGCCAGTACAGCTGGGCCAGGATCAGTGTAATATGGTCAAACCATCTTGCTCCGGTGAGCTTCCTGGCCACCAATTCTCCACCAGTGGAAGTTTCCAAACGGTCTTCAGAGGCAGCCCCATGTATAATGTGCTGCAGTAATCTAACCTAGAGGTTACCAGAGCATAGACAAGAGAAGTTAAGCTATCCCTGTGCAGATAAGGGCACAGCTGGGCCACCGGCTGAAGCCGATGGAAGGCACTCCATGCCACGGAGGCAGGCCACCTGAACCGTAAGTGACCGCAAAGGATCATACCTGCTCCATCAGAAGGAGTGTAACCCTATCGAAAGGAGGCACCCTTCCAGCTATCTGGTCTAGGGAACCGCCCACTAAGAGTGCACCCAGTCTTATCTGGACTGAGCTTTGTTTGTTGGCTCTTATCCGGTCCATTATACCATATAGCCATTATACCATATATACTCCCTGGATCTTGTCAGCAGGAGTTATATAACTTGGTCCTTAGTCAGTACACACCCCACCATTGTGCTTGATACTTCAAAGCAGCATTCAAAATTGCATGACTAGTCTCCATTTCACTCACCTAAGCACAAATGTTTCGAAACAAGCCGCTATAGCATAGCTGGCAGCAATTCCAGGACTTAAATGATGAAGTGTTTGCTGGCAAATCATTTGTATCAGAAAGGATTGCGCTTCCAAAAGAATGCATAGCAGTCAAATAATAATAGCGAGGAGGAGAAGAAGAAGAAGAAAACACCCGAGGGTTTCCATTTTCCTGTTGGAAACAGATAAGTCTGTTTGACTGAGCTACCATGTCTGGAATAAACAGGAATGCATGAGTAAGACCATCCCAATGTAGGAAGAACATTTAATTATATGCTTGAGGGTCTCTTCACGTGATACTCTCCCTGCCCCCCCTCCCCTCTGTACCAAATGATGCTGGCATGCAAATGGGATTTTTACACTTCATGTGTTAAGCCATGAAAGCCACTGCCATCACTCCCATTTTACAGGTAAGGAGTCCATGATCCCCTGTATACCTGTCTCCACCTGCATCATCCAGCCTGGACACTGAGATCCAGCTCCGAGGGCCTTTTGGCGGTTCCCTCACTGCAAGGGGAACCAGGCAGAGGGCCTTCTCAGCAGTGATGCCCTCGCTGTGGAACCCCCTCCATAAATATTTGAGGGGGCCGTGCCCCCCTAGTTGATGGGCATTGTGCACCGTGTCATGTGATTGATTAGGCAGGGTGGGGCTTACTTGCCTCCCCCCATATTTTATTCAAATTGGAGAGGAATATGTCATTGATTCCTGTAGGTGGACAAGAGACCTTCATTGTAGGGCGGTCTATACATTGTAGGTGTGTATATGTAAATAAATAAATACTAGTAACTTTCAGAATTGTTGCAGGTTTCACTTAAGGGTTGCTTTTCTCCCTTTTCCGATAGTGAAAAAGAAGAGTTCTCTAGATCTGGCCAAAGTCCAGCATCTTTCCAAGAGCGGTGTTTTAATCTTATTGTTCTTTTATCAAGAGAGTAGAAACTTAAACACCAGGGATTTGTTCTCCTCTTTTTACAGTGTTACATAGCTTAATGTGCCATCCTCATCTGAAGATAAAGAGAAGGCAAAGAAAGCTTAGAAATATCCGCACAACACTGGGTTTGTGTTTTTTTTTAAGTAAGGTAAAGGTAAAGGGACCCCTGACCATTAGGTCCAATCGCAGACGACTCTGGGGTTGCGGCACTCATCTCACTTTACTGGCCGAGGGAGCCGATGTACAACTTCCGGGTTATGTGGCCAGCATGACTAAGCTACTTCTGGCGAACCAGAGCAGCGCACGGAAATGTCGTTTACCTTCCTGCTGGAGCGGTACCTATTTATCTACTTGCACTGCGTGCTTTCGAACTGTAGGTTAGCAGGAGCAGGGACCAAGCAACGGGCATAGCTGTCAAGTTTCGGATTTGAAAATAAGGGATCAGCACCCTCTCCTGTCCCAGGGACAGTCTACGGTTCTCAGGGACAGTCCACGCCGTGATAACCCCCCCCCCCAGGCTACAAATTAATTTACACCAGGCTACACACCATCATCTTTCCCCACATTCATATGTGGGATTTGACTGGAGTAACACATGACAGGAAAGGTTTGCAGTTCCACAAACATAGGTGTGCACTGCCTCGAAATAAAAAGAAGTGAACAAAAGAAGGCTCACTAGGGGAGCATTGCTAAAAAAAAAGTCAACTTTGTAACCAGAGGTTCAACTGAATAGAATCTGAATCACATGCACCACAAGGTCCAGGCGGCTTCACGGGCAACCCACGGAGCCCACCTCTCAGTGTTTTTCTCCCGCGCTGCACGATAGCTCGCTTTCAGACCCAGGAGAACTTTTAAGGGTCTCTGACGCAGCTCTCTCCTCGCTCCTCGCACTTGGTGCACGCTCGGCAGCTGGATGTTGAGGAACGTGGGGCAGGAAGTTTGGGAAGCGTGGTCTCTTTCCCTAGCATGGTCCTCCAGCTGCGCGGGAGGGGAGGTGGGTGGGTGGTGGACTCTCCTCCTCCTCCGGCTCCTCCTCTTCCCTCAGCGGCGCTCTAGGATTGCAGAGGGGGAGAAGCTCTGCCCTCCCCGGACTCCAACTCTCCTTCCCGGACACTCAGCTTGTTGTCCGGCCCTTGTTCCCCGTGCCACTGGCACCATAGGGTAGAGATGTGCCTGGGGAGAGGAATATTCCCTTTGAAATAAGGGAAATTTAAGGGATATAAAAAAATCAGGGATAGCAGCGGGAAAAGGCTTGGAATAAGGGAGTTTCCCGCAAAAAAAGGGGAGACTCGACAGCTATGAGCAACGGGAGCTCACCCCATCTCGGGTATTCAAACCGCCAACCTTCTGATTGGCAAGCCCTAGGCTCTGTGGATTAACCCACAGTGCCACCATTTTTAAAAGCAGCATTCCTTAAATCACTTCTAAAAAAAACCTATCCCTTAACCTCTTAAGATTGAATGTGCTATTACAGCGGAAAAGAGCTTTATTAGCATATCCGGGAATCAGAAGCGGGGGGGGGGGGCAGTTGTTCCCTTATTCCAAATCTCTCTTTAGCCGATTAAAGATTTTTAGAGCCACTTGAAGATTTCTTCTGAAGCAGGAGACACCGTTCTTCTTCAAGACTGCTGTAATAATTTACCTCGCTTCATTTCTGCCACCCATAAACATGGAGCCAAAGTTCTTCGTTTCAGTCTACCTAAGGAGATGGAGGCAAGTGCTAGATGCGAAAGATTTTGTCACATCAGGAAAACTTAGTCTTTTCTTGCACTATTTGTGCCCATGTGTGAATATTGTCATTGGTGGATAGAATGTGGAAAATAAGTAACTGAATTAAGTCCACATTGCTTAATGCCTCCAATAGATATAGACAGACAGGCTTGGGTCATCTATTGATGCCCTTCTCTGTGGACTTTACTTGGAAGTGGAGTGTGTAGGTAATTGGGAACTGGGTGTTCTTAATCCAGTTTGGCTTCACGAAGTTCTGTCCCTTTATATACAATTACAAACCCAGTTCTTTGTCTGCCTCCGCCATCCCCACTCCCCAGCAGCAAAATATATCGGGGCAAATTGTGTATCTGATTTTTCCCCCCTACCACTGAGCTAATAATTCTCTCACACACTTAGCAAACATGAAAACTGCTAAATAATTAACTTTGCAATTATAAAATGTGCTAACAGTGCATTGTCCCTAGAAAACAGTGCCTCTTGAGGGAGCGGGGAGAGCACAAATTAAAAAGAAAAAAAGGAATTTAGTTACACTTAAATAAAAAGATAATGAAGAGCCCCTTTGAATTGTAATTCGGTTGTGACAGCCTTGAACCCTTCTGAAGGACAGTCTGGAGAGAGAGAGAGAGGAGAGAGAGAGGAGAGAGAGAGAGAGAGAGTCGTGTGCCTTTCTTATGACAGCTCGTTATACAAGAACTTCGGTTTTGACTCTTAATGAACCCTTTCAAATGTTAACGATTTTGAAAGCTGCAAAGAAACGATACTTGAGGTGTAGTGATGTTCATACATTCCTTTGTATAGAGCTCTGCAGACATTTGTTCTTCCTTTCTATCTTCAAAAAAAGCAAAAGCGTTGTGTAACACTGTTTTCTCTTTCTAAAATAAAAAATAAAAAAATCAGGGACTTATGTGTCAGCCTAGGGGCAACCTTCTCCAACCTGATGCCTTCCAGAAGTTTTGGACTACAACTCCCATCAGTCCCCAAGTAGCACAGCCATGCTTGGCTGGGGCTGATGGGAGTTGTAGTCCAGGACATCTTTCAGGTGCCCAGTTGGGGAAGCACAGATCTTTGGGTGCCATGCAGCTTGCCCTGCATCCCCTAAGCTAGCCTGCTTCGTTCTGGTGAGGGGAAGATGCCGGCTGAAGATTCATCTACTAGACCAGTTGTGCCATTTGCTGATTAAATCAAGGACAGATAGACCTTTTGCAAAGAGATTACTTAAAGATCAGTGTGGGTTTTTTTTTTTTTGCAAGGGCTAATGGGACAGCTTTTTCCCATGAGCCCACACAGACAGGATACTGGACAAATTGCTCAGTATTTTATTTTATTTTGTGGGCCACAGCACCGCTGGGCAAAGGCACCCCATGCTTACTGGGCGCGGAATGAGGCATATATTTTTACATGTGAAATGTGCAAATATATGCCCACATTTCCAGAGCATCTAGGCAATCTAGTTACAAAATATTGCAATAAGGAATTTGAAACTTCATTAGATATTAGGAAGAATTGTCAGATCCAATGCCAAAAAAACAAAGAGAGGCAAGTAACCTGGTACCGTACCAACCAATTAAGAATAGCTGGATGGTATGATTCAGTACCTAGCAAACCTACTCATTAGATGCATACCAGCCTCTGGCATAAGTCTGGAGTCTGCCTCACTGCCTGGGATACAGAACTGGCATGCCATATATGTCCTAGGGCTACATGTTGCGCAAACCTATCTCAGGCCATAATTGCTCCAGAAGGAGTAACAGGCTGTTGATCGGGAGCCCAAAATATCAGCATACTCCAGACCCAGGAAGCATTTGTAAGCGCCATTGATTTCAGTGGTAGAATTTTAAGCATGTGCTCAACTCTGGTAGTGAAATGAAAAGGCAATCGACTACATCAGGCGGAGGGCCTTCACGGTAGTGGCTCCCGCCCTGTGGAACGCCCTCCCATCAAGGAAATAAACAACTATTTGATTTTTAGAAGACACCTGAAGGCAACCATGTATTGCGAAAATTTTAATGTCTAATGTTTTACAATTTTTTATGTGCTATAAGCTGCCCAGAGTGGATGGGGAAACCCAGTCAGATGGGCAGGGTATAATAATAATAATAATAATAATAATAATAATAATAATAATAATAATAATAATAAATTTTCACTCTTTTTGAGTCCACGGCTCCCTTGACCAACTACATCTTTTTCTGTGGCCCCCTGTGAGGCTCAGGAGTCCAGTTACATCACCCTTTGCCTGCAGAGCTGGCAGCCTCTCACCCTTTTTCAAACACCTTCCCTTGTGGTGTGTTCCCTCAGCTTCCTCTCCTCTCCTCTCTCCTTCGGAGTCCTCTGGGCAGTCGCTGCTGCCACCCCTGGTCTCTGAGTTGACACCCCACACTGCCTCAAAGAGAGGTGCCTCCTCACACTGCCCCACAGGGGCCTGGGACTTGTCTGTCCATTCCCAACAGCAAGGACTGGCTGGCTGGGCTCCCTCGCCCGCTTGCTTGCTTACTCTGAGGCTGCCTCAGCTTCTGGCAAGCTGCACCCTCTGGCCAGCCCCAGAGGCACCATTCGCTTGGGGAGCTTGTAGCCAGGGCTGCTGCAACAAACAGCTGTGCAAGCCTTTGGGAGGCAGAGATGCAAGAGGGCATCAGAGGAGGGAGGGAAGGAAAGGGGGACAGAGGCCAGTGTTGCCCGCGGCACCCCGGCCATTATTCAAGGCGTCCCAGTGGTTGAAAACCATTGAACTATGTGATCACTACATAGAGATATTTCTTCCACGTACACAGCCTTTGTTAATCAGGCTTAATTTTTACTGTTTTAAAGCTTGGGATTGAAGGTCAACTTGAACAGAGAAGCGTTTATTTTTCCCTGGGGAGAGTAACATTGATGTTGCATTGCTTTCACTGACTGCAATCCTATACACACTTCACTGGGAGTTAAGTCCCATTGAAGCAATCAAGTGAGACTTACTGAGTAGACAGGTATAGGCATTCTGTTTCTTGCCGCGGTATATTTCCCAAGCAGCTAGTGTTTGGGTTTCATCAATAGCAGTGATGGGTTTCTCCGATCAGAACTCTTCCCCTCCGGCATTAAAATGGTTTCTGCTCCATGACTGACTGAAACACTTTAGCAAACGCTGCAAAACAACAACAGCTACTAGATAACAGCTCTGCGCAAGGCGCTGACAGCATTTCCCACATTTAGCGTCCTGATGTTTTGCATCTGCTTGCAGCAACTCCCCACCAGTTAATGCTTACAATATATGTATAAACACAGAAGTCTTGTTTACATGCCGGATAGCAGAACTCACATTGATGCAGGGAGTGTTGGAAATGGAGCTAATGTCGACTGGTGAATGATTCCCGTCCACCTGAGATTAATCTATCATTATTTAATTATGTGACTCATCTCTGCCATCCACTAGTGTGGCAGCTCTCTTTTATCAATGAGGAATTGGATTTTTATTTGAATGCCCCATTAAATTAAGCCAGTTCCCAGCTTTCGTTGGAAGCTTGCTCCCAGGAATCTGGGCGTATGCTCAGTTTTGCTGTAAAACTAAGGCCAGCCTAGATGTGGTGGTGGCATCAAACCAGTCATGTGCCAGCAAAAGACACATGGAATCAAACCAGGCTCTTGCGTGTGGAATGCAAAGCCCTTCCCCAACATACCTGGCACCATGACTGCTGTCGTTTAGCCACTCCTGGTGCCATTGTAGCTGCCAGGGACCAAGTGTGCTCCAGCAGAAGTGCCGGCAGCCATGATTAAAATGACAGTTACAGGTAGGTAGCCGTGTTGGTCTGCCATAGTCAAAACAAAATAAAATAAAATAAAAAAATCCTTCCAGTAGCACCTTAGAGACCAACTAATCACCAAACTTAAAACCATGGAGAAACTTGGTCTGAACAAAGACATTGGATTCTTATCTCATTATATATGACAAAGCTATCTTTAGCCATCTCACCCCTTGCCTTTCCCTGTAAGACCTAATTGCAGTCGTTAACAGTCGTCTACAGGTTTTCCACACCTATCATCTGATCACCCATTCCCACCACCCTTCTGAGTAACACCCCTCCCCACTCCCTCACTATATATAAGGGTCTGGTGACTTCCGTTTCAGTGTATCTGAAGAAGTGTGCATGCACACGAAAGCTCATACCAAGAACAAACTTAGTTGGTCTCTAAGGTGCTACTGGAAGGAATTTTTTATTTTATTTTATTTTATTTTGTTATGATTAAAATGGTTAGTGAATACAGTATATAATCAGTTATGATGTCATTCAAAATATACGAATAAGCCACATCAAAATGATACAACACATCTCACAAAATATACAAGTAACTACAAGTTGTTATATGTATCAGAGTCAAACAAAGATTCAAACAAATCAATGAATAGCGAGGAACGCCAAGCCGTCTCTCAAAGGAAGACATCTCACAAAAGTCTCAAAAGGACAGCCCACTAGTATGAATATTTCATTGATAATTATTCGCTGATGAAGACTTTATTCCGAAACAGTTGAACTATTCCGGATATACTGTCCTTATTAGACAAAAGTCTCAAAGGAAGACGTCTCTCCGAAGTCTTGTATATTTTGAATGACATCATAATCGATTATATATTCACGAACAGTTATTAGCCAGTGTGTTGCGTTTGCATTTTCGTAGATTGTTACATTTTATAACACAGGGCTTTGTGTTTGTTATGATTAAAATCGTAGGCTCCAGTACTTTGGCCACCTCATGAGAAGAGACCCTGATGTGGGGAAAGATGGAGGGCACAAGGAGAAGGGGACGACAGAGGATGAGATGGTTGGACAGTGTTCTTGAAGCTACTAACATGAGTTTGGCCAAACTGTGAGAGGCAGTGAAGGATAGGCGTGCCTGGCGTGCTCTGGTCCATGGGGTCACGAAGAGTTGGACATGACTGAACAACTGAACAACAACACAACAACAACAATGATTAAAATGGTGGCACTGGCAAGACTTTGTAGCCCTCGAGCCCCCAAATCTGAAGCTGAGCATGTCCCCACTTTTTCTCCCTGAGGGCCTTTTTACTCAGCAGAGCTTGGATACTAGAAGTGAGCTTAGCTGGGTGAAAATAATAATAAAAAAGGCTTAGGGAGAGAAGCTCTGCGGGTGTAAATAATGGCCTGGTGGTGTGTGGGGTTCAGTGTCCCTCATAAAAATCTATTTCAGCCAACTCCGATCTAGATAATATGGGAAATCATAAGTTCAGACTGGCACCTCCAACCTCAACGTTACAATGTCACAGAGATACAGTTAAGACAGAGACATTTTACTCATGGACCAATGGCTTGCTCAGACTAGGCCATTTTGAGGGAAGATCCTGCCTAACCAGTTAAGAAAAAAGATCTGGAAGATTATAGATCTGGAGGTGCTGAATCTTACAGTCCATGTTTTACAGAGAAGGAAGCCGCTCTGAGTTCAAGAGGGATTCAGACCTGAATAAGTACACACAGGGTTGCAAGTAAGGTACACAATTTTTGTCTCCTAGAATAACACCATTGTCATTTAGAAAGAATGCAGTAAAGCAGTTAAAGAAAACAAATCTTCGAAACATTTCAGTATCGTGTCGATACTGGCAAGTTATATAAATATATAAATTTATTTAATAGTAGTAGGAAAATAACAACCCTAGTTCTGGATTCTACTCTTTTACTGAAATGCTAGACACCTGTGGGCAAATCCAAACAGCACCCCTCATTGGGACCTTTGGCACATAAATGGAAATGTAAGAAATCCATGCATCTCAAGGGGAATGGACGCCTTTAAATGGGGAGTGAACTTTCCCCATGACAAAATCAGGGACAGCACTCAGGAGAAGGAGGAGGAGGTGCAGAAGGCAGGCGGTATGTTTCACAGTATGCTCAGAGGCACATGCCAAAAAGTAAATCTAGGACAGTCACACCCATAAGTTTCCAATCCCAAACCCTTTGCCTAGAAGCAAGAGGAAGAAACAGAAATTCAACACATCCCTGTACAACGTGTCCAGGTCTGGGATATTAGCGGCTGTTCACACAAGCAGTTCACCCCCAGTAAAACACTGATAGAGGGTCTTTGTTATACATTGAAATTAATTACTTTTGTTGCATTTGTATCCTGCCCTTTTCCAAGGAGCTTAAGGCACAATACGTACTTCTCTCTTTCCTCCAACACCCCGCCCTGCAATTTTATCCTTAGAACAGCACTGCAAGGTTAATTAGGCCAAGAGAGAACAACTCACCCATGGTCATTCAATGATCTTTGAGTCTGGGAGTGGGAATCTGAGCCTAAATATCCACAGTCTAGTTTAGCGCCTAAAGGTAAATGACCCCTGGATGGTTAAGTCCAGTCAAAGGCAACCAAGGGGTTGTGGCGCTCATTTTGCTTTCAGGCCGAGGGAGCCGGCGTTTGCCTGCAGATAACTTTTTGGGTCATGTAGCCAGCATGACTAAACTGCTTCTGATGCAATGGGACACTGTGCCAGAGCACATAAAACACCGTTTACCTTCCCTCTGCAGCAGTACCTATTTATCTACTTGCACTGGTGTGCTTTCGAACTGCTAGGTTGGCAGAAGCTGAGACAGAGCAATGGGAGCTCACACCATCATGGGGATTCAAACTACCAACCTTCCGATCGGGAAGCCCAAGAGGCTCAGTGGTTTAGACCACACCGCCACCTGCGTCCCTAGCACGTAAACCATACTACTGCTGAAACAGAAAAGTTTTGAGTCAATGTCTACATTAATTTAACAGATAGATAGTTTTTGTTTTTGTTTTTTTCAGTGGAAACTCATCAGAACACAGTTCTGGCACCTCTCAGGTAGATGTCATTGCCATTATAAGAGAACAAGAGAACTCATGGTGAGTTTCGGCACCTGTTTTTTTCTAGAAAAATAGCACTAGATAGATAAGAGATCTATTTTAGTGTTTTAAAATTGCAAATCGCCTTGGGTGCCTTGGCACAATGGTAGCATAGAGCTAGACTGTCAGTTCTAATGAACTTTACAACTGACAATCTTTAGAGTAGATTATTCTGTAGTTTACTGAATTTTAAACGACAGTTCTGGGCTGGGGAGATATTTTTTATTATAAAGCATGTTGGGATTTCTTGCTGTTCTTTCAATAAGCGTTTTATGAACCTACCGTATATACCCGAGTATAAGCCGACCCGAATATAAACCGAGGCACCTAATTTTCCTACAAAAACCTGGGAAAGCTTATTGACTCAAGTATAAGCCGGTTCACCTTTGCCGCTGTGGAGGAGGAGGAGGAACGAGCAGCCCGAAAGCAGCCCTTTGGGCTGCTCCTTCCTCTTCCTCCTTTGCCAAGTTTGCATTTATGTGAGCAGTTCAGGAATGGAACAAGCTGCCTGGGGAGAGTAAAGAACTGCCGTTCTTGTATGCTTCTTAAGGAATGGTTGACTGGGGTGAGCGAGCAGCGGCGGCACGAGTGGAGAGAAAGGGCTTCTTTCTCGCTGCCCCCACCGCCCGCCTCACTCGAGTATAAGCCGAGGGCAGCTTTTTCAGCACAAAAAATGTGCTGAAAAACTAGGCTTATACTCAAGTATATACGGTAATCAAATTTTATTTTATTTCTCCCCCCCCCCACTACCGCCAGGAAGTACCAAAGATGCTACTTCCATTTGCAATGGGTTCCAATAGTGTGGAAATTCAGAGTGCAATCCTAGACATACATAGGGTTTCACTGTCACTCAGACAACGAAGTTGAGATAACGGAGGTTACACTGTATATTCTCCCATAATAATCCACCCTTCCAGGCACAAGGCAATGTGGTGTTTCCACATCCTTCTTAAGATCTTCAACTGGGGAAGTTTTCTGGCTTTTCATCCCCAGAAGATGAGATATTCCTTACATAGTATAGGAAGTGTTGATGGATAATATTGTTTATATGCCTAGCCTATGCAGGAGGGGTTCTTTCCCCTTCCACATCCAATTTAAGAAAATGTGAAGTCAGCTTGAAACGTACTTTTTTAACTGCCTGTGGTTGCTCTGGCCAAATATGTGTTTGTCATTCATCACCTTTCTGATCTTCCTAATGGCAATGCTAAATAAAACAAGGCACTCTTCCGCTCTGGTGAGCAGCATCCTCTCTGGCTCAGGGAGATATATGGAGAGAAAAATAAGCAACACACTCTGCAGATTTGTCATTTGATTCTTTACTCATCAGATGGCTCCTCTCAACACTAGCTTTCCGTGTGCTGGAATGAGCTAATCAACACTGCAATCTTATACAGTGGTACCTCCGGTTACGAACTTAATTCGTTCCAGAGCTCCATTCTTAAGCCGAAACCATTCATAACCCGAGGCACGCTTTCGCTAATGGCGCCTGGCGCGCAACTTCCGCTCACATCCCGGGGCAAAGTTCGCAACTGGGAGCATCTACTTCCGGGTTAGCGGAGTTCGTAACCCGCAGCGTTCGCAAGAAGGATGGTATAGAATCATCGAGTTGGAAGAGACCACAAGGGCCATCCAGTCCAACCCCCTGCCAAGCAGGAAACACCATCAAAGCATTCCTGACAGATGGCTGTCAAGCCTCTGCTTAAAGACCTCCAAAGAAGGAGACTCCACCACACTCTTTGGCAGCAAATTCCACTGTCGAACAGCTCTTACTGTCAGGAAGTTCTTCCTAATGTTTAGGTGGAATCTTCTTTCTTGTAGTTTGAATCCATTGCCCCGTGTCCGCTTCTCTGGAGCAGCAGAAAACAACCTTTCTCCCTCCTCTATATGACATCCTTTTATATATTTGAACATGGCTATCGTATCACCCCTTAACCTTCTCTTCTCCAGGCTAAACATACCCAGCTCCCTAAGCCGTTCCTCATAAGGCATCGTTTCCAGGCCTTTGACCATTTTGGTTGCCCTCCTCTGGACACGTTCCAGCTTGTCAGTATCCTTCTTGAACTGTGGTGCCCAGAACTGGACACAGTATTCCAGGTGAGGTCTGACCAGAGTGGAATACAGTGGTACTATTACTTCCCTTGATCTAGATGCTATACACGAGGTTCCACTGTATACACTTATGTGGGTGTAAGTCCGACTAAACTCAAAGGGGCTTACTTTTGAGTAGACATGTGTAGGATTGCATCGTCACTCAGTGACAACTAATGTATCTTAAGGATCCATTATTATTTCATAGGGTTGTCATATTTCAAAAAGTAAAAATAGCTCTTTATTTTAGTTTTGCACAGAGTTGTTGAGCTTTTAGGGAAAACCTGCAAAAACAAAAACAAAAAACCCATTTAAAAAAAAGGAAAATCACCAAAAAACAACACTGCCAATGTGGCTTGCCATACGTCTGGATTCTACAGGATATTTTGATGATTTCTGCCCAGACACAGCTTCTGACTGCAGTATTCTGGGTATGTAAAGGAAATCCAGACGTATGGCAACCTTATTCATTAATCACGCGGCTTGGAAAGTTCAGAAATGAGGGTGAGTTTCTCCCCTAAGAACCTTGATACAGTCAGGGACTGCCGCATTGCAAATGGTGTCTCATCGGCTGTATCCAGAATGCGGCAGCTAGACTGGTGACTGGGAGTGGCCGTCGGGACCACATAACACCGGTCCTGAGAGATCTACATTGGCTCCCAGTACGTTTCCAAGCACAATTCAAAGTGTTGGTGCTGGCCTTTAAAGCCCTAAACAGCCTCGGTCCTGTGTACCTGAAGGAGCGTCTCCACCCCCATCCTTCAGCCCGGACACTGAGATCCAGCGCCGAGGGCCTTCTGTCGGTTCCTTCACTGCGAGAAGCAAAACTACAGGGAACCAGGCAGAGGGCCTTCTCGGTAGTGGCGCCCGCCCTGTGGAACGCCCTCCCGTCAGAAGTCAAGGGAATAAACAACTACCTGACATTCAGAAAATACCTGAAGGCAGCCCTGTTTAGGGAAGTTTTTAAACTGTGATATTTTAAATGTATTTTAATGTTTGGTGGAAGCCGCCCAGAGTGGCTGGGGAGACCCAGCCAGATGGGCGGGGTACAAATAATAAATTATTATTATTATTATTATTATTATTATACACAAAAACACCTTTGTAGCACAAAAATATAGCTTTCCTCAACCTGGAATTATACATGCTCATCCTCAACGTGTTGTTTTCAATCTAGATTTATTCTAAATCCTGCTTTCCACAAGGGTGAGCGTGGTTGCTTGATAAGAAGGAAGTGGCAAGTGTGATCTTGGTATACCTCCATCCATGACATCATTGGGCAGTTGTGAATATACCCCCCCCCCCCACACACACAATTATATCTGTTTTCAAATGGACACACTGGGGTAATGCAGAAGTTTTACACAGAGGAGGCTCACTGAAGTCAATGAACATAATTTAGCCATGTCCATTAATTTCAGTGTGGCTTAGTTGAACGCTATCTGCAGTCTCTATTGATGTTAGACTAAAATGCCAAGTGTCTGCAGTCTGAAAGAAGGAAACAGTAGGGCTAACAGAGGAGAAAAGTTCATTATTGATTCTGTCCAACTAGTGCTAGTATTTGAAATAAAGTTATAATTATATAAAAGTGAACCTTCCTATTAAAAATGTCTCTTTTCAGAGGGAGTTCTTCACCCAAACAACACTTGCAGTGCAACCTAAGAATGTCTACTCAGAAGAAAGTCTTTGGGGATAGGATTTCAGCCATGTTCATGTACTATTTGTGTAAAAGTTTAGAAATTTATGTGATGGATTATTGTTGGAGACAGAAAAAATTATAGCCACATAATGTTTACAACATGTTACATATTAACCAATGGCATTTAGCTGTCGGATATGAACAGCTGCTAAGTTTGAAACGAGACCTTCAAAAGAAATCTAATACAAATAATGTTTCTCATTACTTCACCAAAAGCAATCTGTGTACATGAAGCAAAGTCGTTTCCCGATTCGCCCGAGCAAGGAAAGAGTTAGGCCTCAGCTACACAGCTGCAAATAAAACGTTATAAATGTGTTGTAAAGTGCAATATACTAGACGGCAAAAGTGAGCTATGCAAAATTCAATGTATGTTTCATTTTTTTAAAAAGCATTTTCACAGCTTTTAAAAAATATTTGTGTGTACGTGTGGCCCTCAAAGTCCCCCCTTCCTGAGGGACCCAGCTAGGCCTTGCCTCCCTCCCTCTGGGGCAAGCACTTCTGAGCCACCTGAGGGCATAAAGCTGACGTGAGGAATAAAGACCCAGGAGGGAAACAGCCCTGGTTTAGGAATGGGATTTCCAAAAGGCAGAGGTGTCAACTTCTGCCCAATATTGAGGATACCTGATGCGCTTCGCCTCTGTGTGACGTCATGTGTGTGAAGCGCGTTGTACACATGTGACATCATGTGCCCTGCATGTGACGTGCATGTGAACTCATGCATGAGAGATATCGCATCATCAGGAGGAGGTCGAGCTCAGCTTCAATGGCTGACGGTTCCTCCTCTCTTGCTCTGAGGAGGAGCCGGCCATTGAAGCTGTGCCACACTCGGCTCCACACTTGGCTCCTCTGCCCCCTCAACATTAAGGGGGTCTAGCCCCTTCCCAACAGATAGATATTATGGTGGCCAATGGCACCTCGGTCCCATAGGGCTGGTGCCCGTATATAGTCATACCTCTTCTTGCGAACGCTTCATGTTGCGTTTTTCAGGTTAAGAACGTGGCAAACCCAGAAGTGTTTACTTCCGGGTTTCACCGCACGTGCATAAGCGTTCTGCGCGCTTCGTGCATGCGCAGAAGTGCTCTATCGCCCTTCGTGCATGCGCGAAAGCGCTGCACTGGTTGCAGACTTTCCGGAGTGCGAATGGCACCCCAGAACAGATCGTGTTTGCAACCAGAGGTACCACTGTAATTCCTCCCCTTCAGTTCTGAGACACTGGCGGGGGGGGGGGAGTTTTATTAACATACATGGGGGGCTGCCTGGTCGTCTAAGAGGAAAGGGGCATGACAGGCTCTTGCAGCAGCCCCAGTTTTTGTCCTTGTATTACACATTTGTAAACGTCTTGAGCAGACTTGGTTTTTACCCTCCATCAGCTCATGGGATGTTATTGAGAGACACTTTGATTTGACCGCGTATCTTGGAACGTCTAAAACTACAACCATCATCTGTTTATTTCTCTCTTTTCTGTACGCTCTGTTTTCCTTGGAGGGGTATGTTTTGCTACTTTTTGTTAAAAAGCAATTAAAAAAGAATTTAGGGTGGAGTACATACCTCTCTGACTATATTTTTAATAACAAAAATCTGGGAAGGGGACATCCACTGATTTTTTTTTGGGGGGGGAGCAGCAATACAGCTCTTTGCCAAGGATGCAAGGGACCCTAGGTATGCCTCTGCCCCTAGCCCTACTTGTTGTTTGTGTTTTGGCTAAGAAAAAGGACATTCATCTCTTCCCCACCCCAGTTCTCCCTGCTCAGTATGATCCTCTCACAAGCAAGGGACTCTCTGTTGCCAGTAAATGGATATGCCAAGCTCAAGTGTGCATCTCTGAGCCCTTTCCTCTGACTGGAAACCCCTTGAAACTAATGATGGGGCACCCGTATCTTTCTGAATACAGCTGGGCTCCAACTCCCATTGGGCCTGCTGGCTTGGGATTGATGGGAGCTGTAGTCCAACAATATATGGATGGCCACAGGCTCCTTGCACTTACCCTGATCATTTGTGGCCAAGCAGATTTCAAGCAGAAAGTATCTCCTGCGTATGCTTTGCAGGGTTTTTTTTACCAAGGAAAATATTGTCTAAGATTATGAAGTTAGACAAGTCCTCTTGGTGC
Organism: Lacerta agilis; assembly: GCF_009819535.1. Taxonomy (NCBI): domain Eukaryota; kingdom Metazoa; phylum Chordata; class Lepidosauria; order Squamata; family Lacertidae; genus Lacerta; species Lacerta agilis. Next base: position 29,299,268 of record NC_046314.1, on the reverse strand, counting down.
ATTATCCAACTGGTCCAAGTCAAAAGCCTCCTTCACTTAAAGAAATGACTTATTCTGGCAGCACATGAGTTGTTGTTACCAGTGCTTTTCACCCCCTAGAAAAATAGGTGCAGGTACTCACCATGAAACATACAATAAGTGCCACACTTTTTAACAAAAAGAGAGAGGGACTGGTACTGCGTAGTCTTGAGTACCCCCTGAAAAAAAGAAGAAGAAGCACAAGTTCTTGCAATTCTACAAAATTCTAGAAACTCTTAGGGGTAGCTGTAGAGCCAAACCCTGCGCATCCAGCCTTTTACCTTTCCGAAGTGCTTACTGAACCATTTGAGCTGGTGGGAAGAGGGGTAGGGGAAAGGAGTTCGGGTGTGCATACTTGCAAGATTACTTCAATTACATTCCTGTATAAAAAGCCGGAAGGTATGAAAGTTATTCTCTTGTCATTCACTGAAAGCCATAATAATAAAATGGCTGCCGGCCAATATTGTGTCTTGGTGCCGTTACCGTTGTCAAAGGTGTTCCGAGGAGCAGGCAACCACATGGATAAATATGCCCCATAGGATATTTGTGTGGGAGGGACAACATACACGTTACATGAAGTTTTGTATAACTCCCCCCCCCTACTATTTTTTTTTTAAAGCAAAGATAGCCCACTGGAGTTTGCTATCAGAAGAAGAAGACGAAGAGTTTGGATTTGATATCCCGCTTTATCACTCCCCTAAAGAAGTCTCAAAGTGGCTAACATTCTCCTTTCCCTTCCTCCCCCACAACAAGCACTCTGTGAGGTGAGTGGGGCTGAGAGACTTCAGAGAAGTGTGACTAGTCCAAGGTCACCCAACAGCTGCATGTGGAAGAGTGGAGACGCGAACCCCGTTCACCAGATTACAAGTCTACCGCTCTTAACCACTACACCACACTGGCAGCATAGCTGTCAACTTTCCCCTTTTTTTAAAAGGGAAATTCCCTTATTCCGAATAGGATTCCTCACAAGAAAAGGGAAAAGTTGACAGCTATGATCAGGAGCAGAGGCAAGGCAGGTGGGAAGAAAATACTTAACCCTTTCCCTCCATCCTGTTTCTCTCACCAACTCCCCTGCTCCCTTTGATGTTCCTTCACAAAAGAAAAGGCCTATGTTTCTTTCCCCCTGAGGGGAGAAACGGTGCTTGAAGGGAATCATTCTGAAAGAAAAGAGAGAGAAAAGAGTCAAAGGGGAAATATCAAGCACCTTCTCTCACACACACTTCCTCCGTTCCTGATCTCTCCCCGCCACCACAAGAAAAATGAAACTGTCGAGGGATGTTAACTGGAATCCTGTGTAATATGTCATTTGCTTCCGAGGAAGTGGAAAGATCGAATTAATACTTTCTGAGAAGGGAACAGTAGGACACACCTTGTATGTTCATTACTGGCAGGCAAACATTTAATCTGGTAGTTACAATTTTTCTCCCGGTGCTTTATTGCCGTGAGTGCTTGCTTTTTAAAGAGAAGACCAGCATCTGTCAACTGAAGCTAAAGATACCAAAAACTTCAATTCAACCCTGAACCTGTGACTAGTTGTTTTGCTGCTAGTGCCAGGTACCGGTATATCTGTGTGGGGGCATTGATATGTCCCCATCCTAGACAATTCAACTGTAGTTTTTGTAAACTACATGCATTTTATTACTAAGCACATTCCAATCTGGATGCTAATAGGAGAATTCAGCGGTTGTGCCTACTTGCTGATCTGGTTTTAAAATGGCATGGAAAAGAGGACTTGTGATTTCTAAAGAGAATCAATGTTCTTATAGATAGGGTGTGGGTGGGGCTAAACCCTGGAAATGAATAAATGGTAGGATTTACTTGGGATGTGTAGGGAGAAATACAAGCTGCAGAGGAATTCCTGAGTTAGGCTACGCAAAGCAACCTGGACAAACGAGGGCCATTAAGAAACAATTCAGGGCAATTGAGGACCATTGGCCATGCAAGAGAACTGCCCATGCCCCTTGCCCTGAGGTGTGAACCAAGGCTGGGGGGTTTGGAAGGGTGCCAGGGTAACTGGGTGTGAAGTGACAGGCAAAGAGAGTTTTTAGTAGGGTGTTCTGAGAAGAAGAAAGGAGAGACTAGTTTTCATCTTGGGCAGGCTGGCTGAAGGCTGGCTGGGAGAGATGCCTTGGATTCCAGGGCTGCACTGCTGTCGGGAGGGGGGGCAAGCCCCTCTTGAGATGACCATGCTGTACGACCTGGACTCCCTGCATGCAGGCTGAAGGTGTACCTAGGTGAATGTTTCTTGTACTCGCCATGTCTCAGTTCTCTGCCTGGAACCCCCTGGGATCTTGCTAACACTCAGCAGAGTGGTGGTGGCACCCAACTTTTGTAACCAATATGTACCCTGCATCTGCATTCATGTGAGACTTAATAATAATCATAATAATTATAATAATTATAATAATTATAATTATTATAATTATTATAATAATTATACCCTGCCCATCTGGCTGGGTTTCCCAAGCCACTTTTATGCTGTAAAAACATAGGGTCTTTTAGCCTTCTAACTGGCCAGAGCTACACAGGTCCTAGTACTTGAGGTCTCTTCTCTTCAACTGCAGGCTGTTTAATCTCTAATCTCTAATCAGATCAGTTGAAAACAACAGAGCAATACACATTCAAACACAGCCAGATAGGCGTTTTCCATTTCATTGTCAATTAAACAATTATACTTAACATAGCATTCTTTCATTTTTGTATATTTTTTTTTTAAAAAAATCATGTTACCATTTAAAAGGTTTTTATTATCTTTTTATTTTATTTTACCAGACACATTTACTTAATCTAATTCTTTTATTCATAGGTTTCAGGTTACTTAGAGCAATTTTTGCTTTTGCCATAGCTCATATAAAAGTCCCTCCCTGATAGTTCCTTAACCATGAAAGATACTTTGCCAGAATCAAACTGGCCTTTATTAACTCAGTTTGCTTCTTAATTAACCATCGTTCTAAGTAGCCCACTGAAAAGCATCCAGGAAATTCATGGGATTGCACAATCCATCTTATATATTAACTCCTTAACCAATATCCTGATTGTGTGGCTGTGTGGAGGTTTCTCAGCAGTGGTGTCAAAAGCCTCCTAAAGCTTATGCAATGGTTGTGCTGTTATTTTCTTTCACCATTCAAGAGGCTGAAGAAGCTTGATTATACTGTATCTGCAAATATATGCTCTAAACAGGTATATTTCCAGTGTGAAGTTCTGGAATATCCCTATGCCTTCAGGAGGTGAAACCATGGCATAAGTGACCTCCAAGTCCCTCACAGTGACCTACATAAGGATCTGTAATTGAGTTTTCGTGAGGGATGGACTCCTAAGCCACTGCCATGCCTTTGAAAATCCCAATCTAAATAGTTATTGCCTGCTTTGAAACAAAACACACACAGTCTGCGCTCAGGAAAAAGACATTACTCACAACTCATTATTCTTGTACAAACACCATTCTGACCTCCAAATGGTGGGTTTAAACAAATGGTATATGAGCTCCAAGGATCATTTATAACAAGGTTGCTTTCGGAATCCTACCCTCCTGTTTGATCAGGAGGCATTCAAATGTCCTGGCATTACTAAAGAGGTCAGAGAGGCTGTATCAGAACAGAAACCACAGGTCTTTCCATTAATTACAGCCTATGGACTAAATGAGGGCTTTCCTATTCTGTTTAAGATGGGCTGGATATTTTCTCAACAACAACTGCTGCTTTAGAGCAGCAGTCCTTATGTGGGCACACAGTGGGGTCTCATCCAGTCTGCTGATCAGTCCTGTGCCCACTTTCCTTTAATGTATCTGTAATGTCACTGGGATCCACAGTGATCATTTTCGTAGGCAATGATCAGGCACAACATACTTTGTATGGAGAGATCTGTAACATAGAATCATAGAATCATAGAGTTGGAAGAGACCACAAGGGCCATCCAGTCCACCCCCTGCCAAGCAGGAAACACCATCAAAGCATTCCTGACAGATGGCTGTCAGGGCTCTGCTTAAAGACCTCCAAAGAAGGAGACTCCACCACACTCCTTGGTAGCAAATTCCACTGCCGAACAGCTCTCACTGTCAGGAAGTTCCTCCTGACATTTTAGCACTTCTGTACTGAAAAGCAACAGGGAAGGCTAATTAAAGGTTAAGAAACAAAAATTAAAGAAACTGATAGGTCTTCCCTAATTTCTCTGTGTGATCTACTTCAAGCTTCTGTCATCCTCATTGTGTGGCCCTGGTGACATGGTAGACCAATTATTCTTAAAATAGTTCATCACAATGAAAGTAGTAGAGAAAAATCTGTAGAAGGCCTGGTTATAAACAAATTGGATGAAGGAATTGAGGGAATACTCATCAGATTTGCAGATGACACCAGACTGGGAGGGGTAATGCCACAGAAGATAGAATCAGAAATCAAAATGAACGTAACTGATTGGGGAACTGGGTGCAAGCTAACAAAATGAATTTCAATAGGGATAAATGCAAGGTTCTGCACTTAGGCAGGAAGAACCAGATACACAAATATAAGATGGGGGACATCTGACTTACTAGCAGTACATGGACCACAAGCTTAACATGAGTCAATCATGTGATGCAGCAGCAAAAAAGCTAATGCTATTCTAAGGCTGCATCTACAGAAGTATAGTGCCCAGATCAAGGGAAGTAATAGTACTACTCTATTCTGCCTTGGTCAGACCACACCTGAAACACTATGTACAATTCTGGGCACCACAACTTAAGAAGGTGGTTGACAAGCTAGAAAGTGTGCAGAGGAGGGTAACCAAGATGATCAAGGGTCTGGAAACCAAGCCTTATGAGGAATGGTTGAAGGAGCTGGATATGGTTAGCCAGGAAAAGGGGAGACTAAGAGGAGATATGATAACCATCTGCAAACACTCAGTCAGCTTCAAACGTCCATGAAAAAAAAAGCAAAAGAAACCGCCCCATCTTTTTCATCACATCCTTCATCTGCTTCTCTGTCTCTCTCTAGTTGGCCCTTTGATTACATTCCCTTTGTTGTTTTACTGTGCAATACGGGAAGAAAACAATCACAAATTTTTGCTCGGCTGCACGATGAGTGTACCGCGTCTGGTACACCAAAGTATAGGTTGATGCTTCTTATGTTCACAAAATGTTTATCCTGCGGAGCTGAAATAGATGCCATTCATTATGCCACAGCCGTGCTCTTACAGAGTACTGGGAGACTACGAGGGCTAGCAAGAACCAGAAGTAGTACATCCACTTCCCATCCAACCCCACCGTCAACAAACAAGGCCAACAAAAGAAACCCAAGAAGTTTCTCCGGATGGTTTTCACTGGAGCCACGCAAGAAGAAAAGAAAACAGAAATTCCGTCAGCTTGTCAGGACAGAGTGGAAGCTCTTGAGAACACCCAGCATAGCTCCATTAACTGAGTGTTAATGTTATATTTAAGGGAGCTTAACAAAAATGAGTTTTCTTTCAAGTATCCAGATGGCCATTTCATATAGGAAGGCCTTGGCAATATTAACATGTGCTCTGTATTTTCTGTGTTATTACCTCTCCTTGCACGGATTTCAATTTAGAGCAGGGGTCCCCAAACTAAGGCCCAGGGGCCGGATGCGCCCCAATCGCCTTCTAAATCCGTCCCGCAGATGGTCCAGGAATCAGCGTGTTTTTACATGAGTAGAATGTGTCCTTTTATTTAAAATGCATCTCTGGGTTATTTGTGGGGCATAGGAATTCATTCATATTTTTTTTCAAAATATAGTCCGGCCCCCCACAAGGTCTGAGGGACAATGGACCGGCCCCCTGCTGAAAAAGTTTGCTGATCCTTGATTTAGAGCAATAGAAAAACCACATCTCCCCCCCAAAAAAGAATCATTGGAACTGTAGTCTACCCTTCACAGAGCATCAATTCCAGCACCCTTAATAAGCTGCAGTTCTCAGGATTTTTTGGGAGGGAGAAAGATTGTCTTAAATACACAGTGTGTCTGCAGCACTGGCATGGTAGACTCTTTTCTTGTAGGCCTCTGCAGCAGATATCCAGAAGTTAGACCAGGATTCTTATGTTGCTTAGGGAACAGGGCAATGACCATCCTCTCTTCACCCTGCGCACAGTGGAAAGGGAGGCATCCTCAGATTGTGTAGTCTATGACCTCCAACATTTCTCTCATGAAAATAGGGACGTCCCCTTCTATAATGATACTTTTACTATTTATACCCCACACATCTTACTGGGTTGCCCCACCCACTCTGAGCATCTTCCAACATATATAAAAGCATAATAAAACATTAAACATTAAAAAAACAACCCTGCCCTATACAGTGGTACCTTGTTCCTCGAACTTTATCCTGCACTCAAGCAGAAGCCGCGTCAGAAATTCAGCTTCTGAAAAACGTTTACAAACCAGAACACTTACTTCCGGGTTTGCGGTAGTTGGGAGCCGATTTGTTCGGTGACTAAGCCATTCGCGAACCAAAGTAAAACTGTACTGGATTGCCTTCAGACGGCTTGGGGATCGGAAAACTCCATACCCTCCAACATTTCTCCAATGAAAATAGGGACACCCTAAGGAAAGGTGGGACATTCTGGGATCAATTCAGAAACCGGGATGGCTACTCTAAATCAGGGACATTACTGGAAAACAGGGACTCTTGGAAGGTCTGGTAATCAACGAGGGTGTGCTTTCATCTTCCTGCAACTATGCAGTCATGGCCAAACTTCATTCAGCTTTGCCTGACACCCCCTGAGAAACTGATAAAAGCAGGGGTCCAACGTACTGACTGACTGTATAGAGAGAACCATCCTACTGAGTGGTGCCTAGAAGGGTAGGAAACAAATCTCTACATACATACATACATACATACATACATACATACATACATACATATATGGTAACAGTCTGGATACGTTGTTTTCTGGCTAATACTGACAAGTTGTTTTTAAATGTCCCCAGGAATGGAAGGGAGAGCTCCCCATTGAACTCAGTGGAGAAAATTATGAAACTTTGTATCCTCAAACTACGCCAGTAAGGACTGAGGATGCCCAGTGGATGTTGGTCAACCGTTTTGGGAGGAGGGGGGGGGGAAACAGAAAACCTGAGGGGCAGGAGAAAAGATGGAAATGAGCAGCTAAAATGTTGGACAAAAAGTGCCATTCAGCAATTCTGTTGTAGGGTCCCATTTGCCTTCAACTTCAGGGAATAATTTGGAGTCTTATTTAGAGCTACAGATTGAAGGAATGACTAGACTTTCAGTAAACGTTAGCAATAAACTTATACATAATGCTGCTTCCTTAGCTTGTGTGGGCTTGAGCGAGAGACTTAAGATCATTATAAGACTATATAGCATTTTGTGGCATGATCCAATGTCAACTGAGAAACTCTGTTAACTAATTTGGCCATCAACCAGTTTGTCTGTTCCACATAATGGGGTTTTGTACAAAATGAATATTCTCTCTCTCTCTTTCCCAGAGCATTGGTAATGCCATGTTTTAATCAATGCCTATTTAAATGTTAAATCTAATGAAAGCTTTAAGTAAGATAATAGAAATGTGCGCCGGAGAGTTGCCATGGAAACTAGAACAGTATCGGTTTAGAAGCGCCTGGAACACTTAGTTAAAGCACAAGACTACCAAAGTTAAGAGTACTCAAGATATTGCTCGCCTGAGAGACAGATGAAAGAATGGAATGAGTTCAGGAAGTATAACCCTTACTGTGCAAAACAGTGAGGAAAGATAACATGGGACATGTTGTGATGGAGGGAGTTGATGACGAGTGATGGCTAGTGAGATGTAGGGCAATAAGTGGAATGGGTTTGTAAATTTAATGTAATTTATCTTACATATATCCTGCCCATTTGACACTTTTTCTCACTGTGCTGCTCCCAGCAGTAATTTCTCCATTGATTGCTGATGTGGATACTTGACCTGTTTCCAGGCACCTGCAGTCGTCTTCAAGGGAATAATAATAATAATAATAATAATAATAATAATAATAATAATAATAATAATACAAATACAAATACAAATACATTATAAATAACTTTTTGGCTTCTGCCCAAAGGAGACTACAAGTAATGCCATTGTGAAATGCAAATACTGATCCATAACTTGACTCTGTGTGTGCTACAGAATTTCAGAGGGTAATGAAAATCAACCGCAGTAGCGTGTTTACATGTCTCAGGCTGCAAGCCTGACCGTAGGCTGCAAGCCTGACTGTAGGGAATTTGCAAACTGTCTCACTTGGCCTTCAGCTCATCTTTGCCTGGTGATGATGATGATGAAGATAATGCTTCTTTTGTAAGAAGCTGCAATATATTTAGAGGTAAGAGCAAAAAGTCCGCTTCCCTTGTCATGCAACTCCCGAATCAAATCAGGCTGCCAGCTGAGCATTCTTCTGGTCTGAAGTCACTTCCATGCTTGCTGCGGACATTCTTTCGAAATTTGATTCACCAAGTGATTGATCTAGATGATGAAAGAGAGAGCGAGACACTGAGTTTTGCCTGAGAATGTCAATACACATGGCAGCGAATCCTTCTAACTAGGAAAAAACACAGGCAACATACCTCCTGATCTTGGATAATAGCTACATACTGGTGTGTTTTCAAAGTGCTTTATGGACCTTTACTCAGTAGCCCTTACAGCTGCAGCTTAGATTTCACCAAGATGAGATGAAATGCTAAACCTATGTCTGGAATGTATCTAGAGTGGTCACTCAAACATTTCTTTAAAAAGAAGAAATGCATCATGAAGAGAGAGAGAGAGGACAGACATGGATTTGCATAACATTTGCATATACTTACATATGAATAGATGCAAATTTAGTAACAACTACCATCATTTAGATGGAAATACAATGCACCTTAGTGGGGAACAGTTCCTTTTTATGGTTCTTTGCATGCTGGTTCATACAAAAGAAAAAAGAAAAGAAATTAAAATATTATTTTTTTAAAAAAAAAATCCACGCATAGAAAACTAAATAATTCTCCCTGAGAAGGGTTCTAGCCTAGCCTTCCTTTCAATGTGCTACAAGGAATCCCTTGTTGGGGAGTATCATGTGAAGCTAAGTTGCAGTGGTGCAGGTTTACCCCTTCCTTGTGAAAACTAGGCTGACCTATAGGTTGGTCTTATTAACCCAATGTAAGACCTCCCTTGGGTAAGGAGTCAAGGCTAGGAAATTGACACGAGTTCCCTAATGAGTTAACGGTTGAGGTGGGACTCGAACCAGATACTTCTTTCGCTTCCTCGCTTGTGGCTAACTCTCTTAGCAACTGAACCACAACCACATGCATACCATGCACATCATAGAATCATAGAATTGTAGAGTTGGAAGGGATCCCAAGGCGCATCTAGTCCAATCTCCTGCTGCGCAAAGCTCCACTCTTAAACGGTCACTCCTTCTTCCAAAGAATCCTGGGAACGGAAGTTACTCAGGGATGCTAAGCGTTTATGATTCCCCTTGCAGAGCTACAGCGTGGGACTGTATGAGAATACGCATGAAGGAGGTTTCATAAGCTGAGATTTGCAGCACAGTCCTATGTGTAAGCTTCTCTGTGCTTAGTGGGGCTGATTCTCTAATACTTTGCAAAAAATATAAAATATTACAGCTGGAAATGGAAGACACCAGATTGCAACTAAGAGAGTCCACACTGTGTATTTAAATTTCTGGAGCTTTAATAATGGTCCATTCTTCTCCCACTCATGCTCAGCCTTCCTCCCTGCTCGATGGCATGTAAGGTCATAATCCTAAACCTGAAGGTAAGTGCAGCCGAACTGATGTTGGAGTAGACATGCGTAGGATTGCATTGGAAGAGCTGCTGTCCTGTTTATCACAGAAGGCCGCAATAGGACCAAGGGGGTATGACCAAGTGAATGAAGATGCCACCATATTGGATATAAAGTGAAGATATTTGGGTAAGAGTAGAACCAGCAACCCTACCTGGAAGCATGACACCACCTTCAAACAACTGATTTCAGTACTTCAAGGGCAGAGATTAGGAAATGCACTGTAATCTGGTGAACAGTCCTTTAAGATCACCTTGCTTTTTGTAGAAACCATATTTTTTTAATGCAATTTCTCCAAATGCTTCCCCATCTGCTTCATCAAATGTGATAATTAGGCATTTATGTTGCCAGTGAGGAAAAAACAATGCTACTGCTTTTTCTTTTCTTTTAAAATGGGGCTATGCATCTTGTTTCTGAGTTAAGTTGGTGAGGGTAAGCATGGTAAAGAGTTTCTTCAGGTTTGGGATTCGGAAACATAAAGAACACAATGCTAAATTTGGCTCTGACAGCAGGAGGAACAGTTTGGGCTCAGGTCTGAGCATTCAGTTGGCACACGAGTGCTTGATAAAAGGCATCTCGGTGTTTAATCAAACAAGGAAGCGGGAGAAAGTTTTGCTGAAGTGGCTTTCTCCTCCACCCCTTCTGCTTTGATTTTGCTTGGAAATCACTGGCTGTTTGGTAAGCGACTCTCTAGGACCCTGACTGTGGAACTATCCACCACCTTGAAGCATTGGTGACTGAAACAATGTGTGCAACATTTGGCAAACCCAAGAAAACGATGCAGAAGCAGCAGCACTGCTGTAGGTGCGAGAGTCGTGCTGCTGCATAGCCTGGTTCAGAGCCCAGCTTATGTTGTGGTACAAACAGAGCCGTCTTAAGGGGATCTGCCGCCCTGGCGCAGCTATCCCTCCGGCGCCCCCGCCATGCCGCCTCTCCGCCGCCTCCCTCCCGCGCTTGCCGCCCCTTGGGAGGGGGGTGGCGCTGGAGCGGCGCGGGGCTCTGCGCGCCCTTCCAGCGCTTCCGGGATGGGAGGCGAGGGCGGCCGGCTTGCGCTCCCGCGCGCAGCTGGACAGCGCGGCGCGGCTGGGCAGCTCGCGCTGCATCGGGCGGGCGGCCGGCTGCGCGCGGAGCGCGAGCTGCCCGGCTGCGCCGCGCCATCCGGCTGCGCGTGGGAGCGCGAGCCGGCTGCCCTCGCCTCCCGTCCCGGAAGCGCTGGAAGGGCGCGCAGAGCTGTGCTCCTGTGCTCTGCTGGGCAGCCAGAGGGCGTGGCGTGGCCGGCCAGCTCCCTTGCCGGGAGTCAGAGGGCGCTGCCGGCAGGCGCTGCCAGCGGAGCTGGAGGGCGGAGGCGCCCTCCAGGCCATTGCGCCCTGGTGCACCGCGCCACCAGCCCCAATGGATGAGACGGCTCTGGGTACAAACACAGTTCCTGCATGCCACCCCATTCATTTCAACACGGCAGCAGATTTGCGTGGGCCTGGGAGGTAACTGGCAACACCAATGCCTTCCATTGTAGCGAATAAATGTCAGCAGAGGGGTTTGTATGAACTCCAATTTAATGATGAAGTGGAGTAGTGCTAAGTGTTATAGGATGCACAGGACTCCCACTGATAAGTAAATAAGTAAATAAAATTTTTTCCCTCCCATTTAATGCTCAGGGTTGCCATATTTCAAGAGGTAAAAATCTGGAGCTTTTTTAGGGCAATTGCCCGATATTCCCGCCACCACCATCTGGGTTGCCTGCACCCGTGCCAGAGCCTGAACAAGAGCCTGGGTCTCCCGTGCCAGAGCCTGAACCAGAAATCTAGGACATTTCCTTTAAAACGTAAAACACACACCCCTGGGTGGGCATGTAGGACCCCCAAAGGAGGACATGACCAGGAATTCCCAGACATATGGCAGCCCTAGCGTACTAGGGCTTAACCCAGTATCCTGATATCAGGAAAACCGAACATTTTCTCATCCCAGCTCTACCACTTTTGGCTGTTGTCAGGGCCAGAGAGCACTCAATGTGATAAAATCAGAACTTGGGGTAAAGTTCTACTTGATGTTACCGATAGGGAAAGGCAACTTAAGTCACAGCCACCGTTTTGGGTGGCAGGCCTGTGTTTCTGGTAAAGTTTAGTTTCACTCTCCGATCTAGCCAGGCAGCCTTTGAACATCAAAGGAAATGGCCAAGCTCCAGCAGAACTGTTAACATCTCCGTTCTCGACTCTCCTCAACCCCCGCCCCCCACAACATGTTAACCACAGAATCCCACAGAAGAAGTGCGTTGGTTAATATTGTACACTTGAAACAGGCAGGTGCTTAAGGATTAGGGCAGTTTACAATGTGACAGTGCAGTTTGCAATCACTCCTTCAGTAGCAAATAATAAGAGCCATTAAGTAAGAAGCCAATTGGAATGATAATTAAAGCAATATGGGCAATCAATCCATATTATCTTCCCTCAAAAAAACCCTTCCTGTTTAACAAGAAAGAGTCTCTTGAAATAAACCCTGTAGTCCAGATCTGATGGGGTGGATTTTTCTAGCAGGTAGTCCAGATTCTTTTGTTTTGCATTCACAGATTTATTTATTTATTAACTCGACTTTGAAGTTCCATTTCAACCCGAACCAGAATGTTAAATTTCCACTCTAAACATTATGAGTGCAGTATAATGTACCCTCTAAAGTCAGACCCTTCTCAGATTTTAAAGCAGATCAGTTGTGATGCGTTGCCAAACATACACTCTGCAGTACTAAAATCTTCAGGGGTCAAGGTCCAGCAGAGGGGATAAGATTGTATGGGCAGCTGTTAAATCTATATTAAAAATTGTGCTACTGAATGCTTGCTCAGCAATTCATAAGCAGCAATTCATTCCCCCCCCCCAAATACAATGTCCATTTGCAAGTGGACATTCATACAAGAACATTTGCAAGTAGGAATGGACAAATCTGTCAAGTTCAGTTTTTCCCAGTTAGTCATTTTTCCAACATCAGCTTATGACTAAAAAAATGGTATCATGAAAATTCATAAACTTTTTCTGCACGTTTCATCTAATATACATATTTTAGAATGCAATGTTGCCTACATTTTGGACAAAAATTATCCCTAACATTTGTATGTTATTTGCACCAGTATATACATATTTTTTAACTTTCCTCTAATATTCACGTTTGTACACTTAATTTTTTTTTTTTTTTTAAATTGGAGAACCACTTTGCAAAATTCAGAGAAGTGGAAATATCAAGGGATAGCTGTGTTTTGTTTCCTGTATTGCTTTGGGAAGTGTGAATTTGGGAGGCCCACCTATCTGCTACATGAAATAAATTGATTTTTCCCTTTGTCCCTACTGCAAGATGCTACACATTAAGAATTCTGTGCAAGCACCCAAGCAAAGTTCTTCAGGATGAAATCTAAACCACTTCCATGTACTTTTCCAAGCTATGTCAACTTTGGCGCATACGGCTTCTTTCAGCAAAAGTATTGGCTATGCTTTCCTAGTGTGCATCTGCTTGGTAGGTAGTCTGAATTAAGGCATGATGAGGCATGATTTGGAGAAGGTTTCCATGTGCCCTAGTTGGACTGTGCCACTAACAAGGCATCTTGAGTTGGATTCGGGAATCCCTAAAGTGTCGTGTTGCTTTCTGAACTTGGGTCCCCCCCCAACCGATGCTGCATTTGGGAAAGCAAAACCAAACGGGCTAGGAAAACGCCACCAGCTTAAGTGGCGAGAGGAATGCGTGGAGGGGAATCTTTCATTTTCATGGACAGGTCTAGGCTTTATCACAGTGAATTTTTTCCTCCATGGCACTCCAAACACAGCGATTTGGGGGAGCAATGTTTGCAAACTTTCAGGAGAGCTCAGTGGGCTAATTCTACTTTTTCTGTTTAGCTGTAGGGCTTTTCACAAGAATTATTTGTTCCTTTTTATCCTAATCCCTTTCTGTTTTCCTAAAAAAAATAAAAATAAAAAAAATCCCACACCTACTTTAATTAATTGTTTTTCATTTCATTTGTTTCTACTTATTTTTCTGTGGGTTTGTGCAAACTTCTCTTGCAGTCATTACCCCTCTCCTCCAGCTGCTGTATATGCAATTGTTCCCCCCTCCCAGTTTTTAGTTCAATTGTTCAAAGTTTCATCTTCTTCTCCTCTCCAGTTTTAGTAGCCTGTTATTGGATTACATTGACTACTCACTGTCCAGTATTCTTCTTCTTCTTCTTCTTCTTCTTCTTCTTCTTCTTCTTCTTCTTCTTCTTCTTCTTCTTCTTTCATTTCAAGAAGCTGGAATATAAATAAAAGTTCTTAGTCCAAGGGAAGGGGACATTTGGAAAACAATATTTACTAGAATGGCAAGAGCCACCTTTGGCCTGTTTCGTTTTTCCCTACAAACGGGCTGTGAAATGTAAATGGTTATCAGTGACTGTTAACAGTATGTAACTGCCAAGAAAGACTGAAAATGAATTTCAGAGGGTCGAGATCGGAGGAAGTCACCCTAAAATGATAGTGGAATGATGTTAAGAATATATAAGAAATTTCTGTGTTTTCTGTTTGTCTTGTACTTGTTTTGTTTTGTATTTTCTTATAAAATGAATAAATATTTTTTTAAAAAAGAAAGAAAGAAAGAAAGAAATGTAAATGGTTATAGTGAGCGCCTTAACATTGCATTGGCTTCATTTCCATATAATGGCATTAGTGCATAGACAAATCTGATTGGCCATGCTGTGTTGTGATACAGTGGTGCCCCGCTAGACGAATGCCTCGCTAGACGAAAAACTCGCTAGACGAAAGGCATTCGCTAGTGGAAGGCTGCCCCGCAAGACGAAATAGTCTATGGGGCTGCCTCGCAAGACGAAAAAAATATATTTTTTTTCGTCGCGCAAAAACCGCTACTTGTATTGGTGCTTCGCTAGACGAAAAAATTGCTAGACGAAGATACTCGCAGAACGAATTATTTTCGTCTAGCGAGGCACCACTGTATAATGTTCTAACATAATCACATGCAAAATCTACCCCCAAAATACACCTATTTATTTATTTAAGGAAAATCACCCCCCCCCCCCAAAATCAACACTTCCAATATGGACTGTCATACACTTGGGTTTCCCCCGACATAATTGCCACTTTTCAAAAATTCTGCCCGGACACCATTTCAGCAGATGAATCTGGGATGTATTGCGCCATATGATGACGTAGCAGCAGATAGGGAAAACAGTGGCTTCAAACACCTGCGAACAGTCCTGAAAGATATAGGAGTAAAGGGAAAACAGCAAAGCAGGAGAACGTTTAGCTCAGACCTAATAAATAATAAAAAAGTGATTGCTTCTATACATTTGCAGAATGCATTAATCAGAGTGTTCCCTTCATGCTTAGGGTTAGGAAGGGAGTCTTTCAGCTCGGATGTGACTTTCAACTGGGTATAGCCCAGTCATTTACTAGCCTGCCTCTTTTTGGAAATTAAGTTCTAATGACCCTAATCTGTACTGGACTGAAGTGGATGAGACATGGATGGTGCTGGTTATAAAGGTCAAGTAGATTTA
The DNA here is from genome assembly GCF_009819535.1 of Lacerta agilis. Lineage (NCBI taxonomy): Eukaryota > Metazoa > Chordata > Lepidosauria > Squamata > Lacertidae > Lacerta > Lacerta agilis. The sequence goes on along the minus strand of NC_046314.1, from coordinate 29,283,990 downwards.
AAGAATCCCATGTGGATCAAATATTTGAAATTTGCCAAGGGAAGAGAAACAGAAAGAATCAACGCATACAGATAATTAATGGGCAGAACTCTAAATAACAGGTTTTTAGAGGCAGCCATTCGTAGATTAGTTCGCCCCCCCCAATGAGATGAATGAATTAAAATCTTATCATGTTTTCCTTTATTGGCCCCATTATGGGGGCTTTGAAGAAACAGAAGAGCTTTGGTCTGCGGTACTGTCTTCCAAATTCAGGCTTAATTCACTTAGATTTGCCTCCTGTCAAAAATGGGAAGGTTAATTTTATGCTGATCATTCATTGCTGCAAAACAGAGGAACGGTATTCGCATGTTTTCATGGCACACTTAAGGTTAATTCAAGCGCAGTCAGAATATATTGCTTCCTGTTTCCAAGGAAAGGGCCGATTCACACATCGTTCCCACGGGGACTTTCTTTTCAACCTGAAGTGGTCGTTTTATGCTCTGCCACATGCTCAGATCACAGTTTACCAGGAACACCTCAAAACTATCATTTGCAAGAAGCACAGACTGTTTTCATACTTCCCAAATGACACATATATTGAATGTGCAGCAGAGAGCCGGAATGTAAGTTCAGTGGGAGGCATGAAAGGTATGTGCAGGGTTCTCCATCATGGACTCGGGAACCTGCTCCCATTCTATGGAAGGGGCTAAGGTAAATCACAGCAGATACCTGTGGAGAAGCGTTCAAGCAATTCCTTCATCATGTGCACATTCCATGTACATTGAGTAGGGAATGTTGAGTTGTGTATATAAATACATTTAGATGATATGCAATTTCCAGACTCTTTATATTCAAAAGAACTTTACTTTCATTAACAAATAAGTGAGAAGAACATATCTACAATCTCGTGCTTATTCACTTTGTTCCTTATAGAGAGCATAGGTTTCTCCCTGTTAGCATTTGGGGATCTTTCTCTGTCTGCTTCACCCCAGACAGACCACTTTGACACACACCATCCTCAGCAGCATCCAGAGAAATCTCAACAGCCATTCGTCCTCACAAAGAAGAACAGAAAACAGTTAAAAACGACAGTGACTTGAATATCAGTCACAACAGAATGGAACGCCTCTGTCACGTGACTCACAGCCAGCCAATCACATGAGAGAGCTACTGCCAAAGGGGGGGGGGAACCCATGCTAAAAATGCACAGTAATTCAACATAAGTAAACATTCCCATTTCAGGGAATCAAACCATTATCTTTAACATGGATGATGACAGAAGCCCCTGTGTTGATGACCTTTAATTACTATTATGCACATATAAGTGCAAACATCCTTATATGCCTACTCAGCAGTCAGTCCCTTTGAGTTCAGTAATTTACTCACAAGCAAATGGATGAAGGCAGGGCCGTCTCGCCAATAGGGGCTGGTGGCGTGGCAGCCAGGGTGCCGGGCCCGCCAGGGGCGCCCCTGCAAGCCCGCCGGCATACCGGGCGCCCCATCCCCAAACCGCCCCCACCACCACGGGTGGGCTGGCGGGCTGAAAGCCAGCCGCCCTTGCCTCCTGGAGCCCCAGTTGGAGCGCTGGAAGGGCGCGCAAAGCCCCGCACCGCTCCAGCGCCACGCCCCTCATCCCCCGCTCGCCCACCCCCCCTCCCAAGGGGCGGCCAGCGTGGGAGGGAGGCGGGCGGAGAGGCGGCACGCCGGGGCTGCTGAGGGATCACCGCACCACGGCGGCCGATCCCTCTAAGACAGCCCTGGATGAAGGACTGCAAATTTTTATATTTTAGAACCATAAGCCGATCACCCATAAGTTATGACATTGTTCATGTGGCGATGCCATTTCTCAGCATAAATTTTAGCTGATATTAATCTACATAAACAGATTGATAACTGCACTGTCTTAGTTGACTTACAATATTCATTTCCTGCAGCAACCAACGAACATGGCTATTTTTGTTAAGATGAACTTGGCCTTTGAGAAAGAGGCCAGTCCTCTATGAGAAAACATCTAACTATAGACCTGCTTCTGCATTGTTCTCACTGAAGAACAATGCTGTCTGTTCAGACACCTGCCCAAGTTGACGAAGATGCCACAATATCCAGATAATTTTAACTTGGGAAACAGGAAGAAGCATCCTGCTGCTGCTATTTGGGGGGCTGTTATCTTTCTTTGTGTGTTCTGATGACATCATTTATGAAATGTTGCATTTACAATGCAGCATGTAAATTTGAGCAGAAAAGCACAGGGCAAAATGAAGGGTTCCCCGTGTAATATTAGGGCAAATGCACAAATTACAAATACCTAAGAAAGACTGAGATGCCGCTCAGTTATAAACGATCACTAAAGCTGCCTGGTTCTTGCATCCTGGGATGGTGGGAAGGCAACCAAAGGTTCGTTCATTCATGACAATTCTCACATGCAGGCTGTGAAACCTGCTCTGTGACTGAAGCAAGAAATATCCCCACATCAAAGCACATCACCTCTGTGAACACACAGACTTGTCATTCTATTTTATTAAATGCTTGGATGGGTAGATTAGGGAGCTAGAGGAACTGAGCTTTCCCAGGCTAAATAGATAACATAGTTAATGTTTATTAAGCTCTTTGAAGATGAAAACACAACACAATGTCATTATATTATTATTTTTACTACCAGTGGACTGACACCAGTTAGCACCGCTTGGGTTTAAAACGGTGCCAGCATTTCCATTATGAAGAACTGCATTCCTGCGAATACTCATGACAGAACTAGCATGGATAATCACAGATCTGAAAGCAAAGACCTTTATCTCCAGCTTGTTAAATTTTGCATATTTCCTTTGCGCTTCCGTGATATAACCAGCTAAGGATCTGGCTCTGAAACCCAAATTTCATTAAACCGCTGCTGCATATAACCCAGAATGAAATTACCAGTCTCCACACTCTCACGGAACAGGAATGAAGTCTGTCCACTTATAAAGCAGCTACTGCAAGGAACTTAAATACTTTGGATTGAATTCGGTAGCTGTGAATTTTGCAGGATAGGAAGTTCATAAAAGAGCACCCTTGAAAGGGAATCTGAGTGAGGAAGTTCAATGCACCAGTGACATGACTCAGTATAAGAAAGCATTCTATGTTCCTAAAGTGAAGGAGGCAAGGAATAAACCCAAGATGTTGCCTGCAGGTCCTGTGTTTTCATCTGTTAAAAGTTATTATTTTCATTATCAACCCATCAGACAAGTCACTTTGTGCTAGACAACATGTTGGGCATGGGCCATTGTATACCCTCCGACATTTCTCTGACAAAAATAGGGACGTCCCCTTCCATAATGAAAATTTTACTGTTTATACCTCACACATCTTACTGGGTTGCCACAGCCACTCTGGGCAGCTTCCAACATATATAAAAAACATAATAAAAAATAAAACATTAAATAAAACTTCCTTATTCAGGATTGCCTTCAGGTGCCTTGGGGGGTCAGATAACTCCATACCATCCAACATTTCTCCAGTGAAAACAGGGACATCCTAAGGAAAAGCAGGACATCCCAGGATCAAATCAGAAAAAGGGATGTCCCTATCAATCAGGGAAGTCCCTAGAAAATAGGGACACTTGGAGGGTCTGCAATTGAGACCTGGGTACAAATTTCTGCGCATGGCCAAGCCACTATCTCTGAATTTAGTTCATGTGAGATAATCCCCCACCCTGAACTGCTTGAGGCGTAAGTGCATTGTGGTGTGTACCCGGTAATTCTTGTACTGTAGATGTACTTTAATGTTTCATGAAAGAAACCCTCATAAAAAAAAACCCAGTGCAAGTAGACATATGGCATGAAGGCTGGTTTTCAGGACTGCCTATGGTGTGGCAGCCATCGCTTCTCTTGATTTCTCTTGGCCTGTGCTGTGCACAAAGGCAGTCAAATGCATCCTGACAGCATGTGAAGTTCTTTGAACATGTTGACCTTAAATGCTCCTCTGTGCATGCTTGAGTAGGGGCAAGTAAAAGTAAAAGGACCCCTGGACGGTGAAGTCCAGTAAAAGGCGACTATGGGGTTGCGGCACTCATCTTGCTTTCAGGCCGAGGGAGCCAGCGTTTGTCTACAGACAGCTTTGCGGGTCATGTGGCCAGCATGACTAAACCGCTTCTGGCTCAATGGAACACTGTGACGGAAACCAGAACGCAGGAGCTGGGACAGAGCAACAGGAGCTCACACCGTTCTTGGGGATCCAAACCGCTGACCTTCTGATCAGCAAGCCGAAGAGGCTCAGTGGTTTAGACCACAGTACCACCCGCGTAGGGGAATGCATGTAGTGAATGCATGCAGAATTCTGCATGTGCCTTTGTCAACAGGCAGAAGAGACATTAAGGTCTACTGGTAAATCTCGCGTGGTTTTATGCAGATCAACAAGTTGATCTGATTATTTTATTTTATTTTATTGCCATATAGCTGGTGTTGCATTAAGCCCTAATTTCTCAGTCTAGCATTCCTTACCTGTAAGGTTACCTTTAACCGGATCACTGTGAAGTTCTGCTAGGATTTTTCAGAGTTTTGTGCTAGGATCATGATCTGTCATAACTCATGTGTTCATATATATACACAAGTCATCCTACTATACGACTTATGGGTTGCAGTAGGTGATTACTCCTAATATAATACATTTTTGTATGTCATTTTACTAATATATTCATCTCCCCCTCATATATGCATTTTTGTAAACACTGCTTGGTTGGATAGCTGAATTGCAATATTCAGATTAGTGCAGACAACGACGCACACATGCCAGTGGTGGGCGGGGCCAGTGGCAGAAGTGGGCGGGGCCACTTTAATACTCATTCATCTATGTCTTTTTACCCTGCATCCAGGGAAGCAAGAGACACTATCAGAGTTTAAGGATGGATTCCGATCACGCCAACACACTCATTAATTCATTCATTCAGCATTTATTGGCATAATTTAGACAATAAAATCATGAAAGAGAGAGAGAGAAAATCATCCATAAAACATGGATAATCCAGACATATTAAACACATAAAACGTATAAAAGACTCAGTAGCCACAGTTAAGTAAAATTAAATCGTCTTAAATTTGACTTAAAAAAAAATCAAATATTTCAGTAGTTTCAGGAATATCATCTCTCAGCAGATATTGGATTGCAGTTTCTTTGCAAACAGATACTTTAAGTTTCAGGGAGTCATTAGTAGGACTCTCTGAAGAGTGCCAAAGAGAGGGCAGTCTGAGATTATATGGTATATTGTATCTGGTTTATTCATACCGCAAGAGCAAAGTCTAATTTGGAAGGCTGTTTTGTTTTGTTTTGTTTTTGTTTTGTTTTTTTTTAACCTTCCAGACAGTACAAATGAGGGGAATGCATTTAAATAGGCTAACATAAAAGCTCAAATCTAAATTATAGGAAAGCAAGAGATACTATCAGAGTTAAAGGGCACATTCCAATCAGGCCAACACACTCAAGGAAGGCACGATGTGAGGCTGGCCAGGGGTGTGGCTTATGAAGGGTGTAGCTAGGGAAGAGGCGTGGCCTGGAGAGAAACTCAAGGGCCACATAGAAAGGCTTGGCGGGCCACATTCAGTACTCCAGTTCTCCCGCTCCTGATTTAGGCGAGATTTCTTCCTGGTATATATTATATGCTAACCAACGGGGCTAAAGAAACATAATCCTCATAAACCCGCACATATGCAAACAATTGCTGTTCTAATAAGCCTGCTGTAATAGTGGTTTTGTACGTTGAGCATGAAGAGATGCTGTCCTTTACTAGCTGCTCTCCTGTGCTCAAAGTTAAAATGTAATGGTGCCCAATTTCACAATACATCAGTTTCGTCTATGGGTCTCCTGGGGCCACTTATGCAAAGTCCAGGGAATGCCTTGAGCATCGCTGCGACAGTGATGAAGAAAAGGGATGCAAGCTTTGGGGGTTTTTTTAGATGGCTCTGGAAGAAAACCTAACACAGAGGGCATGCTGAGCGCAACAAAATGGGCCCATAAAGAGCAGATTCCCCATTATCAAAACAGCTAAACATTTCCAATAAGATGGGGTTAGCCAAACTCCTTGAAAATAAGAAACATATAAATAATCTCGTGGTACCCCCTTTCCCTTTCTTTCTTTCTTTCTTTCTTTCTTTCTTTCTTTCTTTCTGTGTGTATATAATATATATATAATATTTGTGACATAGTTATGTTTCCCCAGTGGCCAAAGTACCAATTGTGAATTTAAGAGTTATAGAACAGGAAGAACGTTTTGGCAATTTACCTAGGCAGCAACCGCAGGATGAGTGCAATTGACTTGCAAATCGGTCGTTTTAGTGCCCCATTCTCATTTCTCTCTCTCCTTCCATTCATGCTGAAGGGCATGTTGGATATCACTAGCTCATGCCCTCTGCTTGGGATGCTTTGAAGCATAACTATACAGATGATAAATGCAAATGCCTGTGCAGTTTGCAATTAAATTGCAACCAGCAGCCCTGTGCCTGTCCTAGTGCAAATTGATCTGCTGCTGCCCAAATCTTAGATAATTCTACCTGTGTTGCAGGAGCCAAACCTTGGGATCCATGGCACCACTAGAAAAGGATAACCAGACAAGGTCTGTGCTGGAATTTAAAGAAATGAGGTTGTACCGTGTGTGTGTGTGTGTGTGTGTTGGGGGGGGGTTAGTTTTATACTGATTATCAAATAATGGAGCTATATCTAGAACATGGATGTCCAACATGGCGGTCTCCATATGTTGTTGGAGGACAAACTTCATCATCCCTGATGCCACGCTGACTGGGGCTGAGAGACAGGCTATTGCCCCACTGAACATGAGCACTCCTTCTCCAACAGGAACTTCCAGTGCCTGGATAAATGGATCTTGTTTCCTTATCTAGTTGTGTGCTCTTCCATCTTTATTTCATTTATTTGTTATTGCATTGCTATCCCACCTTTCCTCTAAGGAAGCCTTTTTCAACCTTGGGTCCCCAGATGTTTTTGGCCTACAACTCCCATCATCCTTGACCACTGGTCCTGCTACCTAGGGATGATGGGAGTTGTAGGCCAAAAACATATGGGGACCCAAGGTTGAGAAAGGCTGCTCTAAGGAGTTCAAGGTGGCATAACAAGGTAGTTTCCCCTCCTCTCCATTTGATCCTAACAAAAAACCCTGTGAGGTAGATTCGACTGAGCTTCAGGGTCCATGTCTGATGCGCTAACCAGTTTGCCGCACAAAATTTCACTGAGACATAATGCAGCTGTGCCATCTCAGAATTCCGCTGAGGAAAAGTGGGTGGCTGGGTGCAAAGGAGGAGGCCATGGCAGCGAGTGGCAGCAGAAGAGCCCAGATCTGCCATCTGAGGCAACCGGCTCACCTCACATCATGTGAGGGGTGGTCGGCCCTGGGCAAGGAAAAAGAAGAAGGCTAGAAACCTGTTCCCTACGGCATTTCATTTCTTTGTGTGAAAAAGATTGTGGTATGTGGTGCTTACAGATAAGTTACAACTGACATACCATTCTGAGGTGGGGCAGCTCTGTGACAGAAAAGCATCCTGGAAATGGCTCCAAGAGGGTTGTTGTGTAGATAAAAAAATACGGCAAGAGGACTGTGTTCACTAGCAAGCCTTGTAGGAAAATTAAATAGTACCTACCGGTAATGATGTGGCTGCCTCTTTTTACACAAAGAAGCTAAATTTCCTGGGCGAGGATGGAAAAGAAACCTTTGTTTTGAGAAATGTGTGCTGTTGTATTAACAGTGTATGTCGTCTTTAATTAGACGGATTCTGTGAACATTTTGTTCTTGCTGGGAACAGATTGAGCTGTTCTCTGTGGTGCTGCAAGCCAGCTCAGCATGAGCGTCAGGATGATTTTTGTTGCTGTTGCTCTTACCCCAAATTCCCAATTTCTCCTGCGATGAAAAGCTTCTTGTTTCGAATCAGGTGTTTTGTAGACATACTACGTTCCCTATGAGGCCCACACAGCAGCTTGGCTTGGACTCTGTGTGAACTGAGGACCAACAGCACCACCCAAACAGCATGTATGTTTTCTTTCTAGCTCATTTGACAAGTAGTGGGTGCTATCCTTTGTTAGTCATACTCAGGATAGATCCTTTGAAACCAAGAGACTTTAGTAACGTAATGGGTCTTGCTCTGAGTAGACTAACACTGGGCATCACCTGATGTTCTGAATGATAACTACTGTCTTTTGGTTTTGAATAAGTATGGGCTTCTTTAGTCGGGTGGAGCTACCTGCCCCGGCACCCAGAGCGGTGCGGGAGCGGGACTAGCCAGCCCGCAGGGGTGGGGCTAGCCACCCGCATGGCAAGAATCCTTAGCTGCCCGCTGCCTGTGCAGTGAGTGTGGGGGAGGCGCTGCTAGCCACCCGTGTGGGGAGCGTCCCTAGCCACCTGTCATCTGTGCGATGAGTGTGGAGGGGGGACTCTGCTTGCCACCTGCACAGCGAGCATCGGGAGGAGCACCACTAGCCACCCACGTGATGAACGTCGGAGTGTACTGATAGCCACCTGCAGCAGCATTGTTCCTAGCAGCCCGTTGCCTGTGCAACAAGTATCCGGGGGCGCCACCCACACAGCAAGTGGGTGGGGGTGGTGCGGTGATGTCACCTGCCCTCACGACTGACACCTGGTGCGCACTGCACCCCTTCCACCTGCCTTCCTCTGCCAGTGTCTTTAGTTTGATCCTGTGCATGTTCACTTGGACAGAGTTCAGTATTTGAGTGTGCATAAGAGTGTGTTCCCAGTCTTCGAGGATCTGATATTGCTTAGTGTCATTGAATATGTACAAAATGGAAATACAGCGATCTAACAATACTACCCCCACTCCTCAACTGGAATCTGTTCTATCTTTTTCACCTCCTCCTCCTTGGTTCTCAAACGCCTTGTGACTCAAACGTTTTGGCTCCAAAACACCGCAAACCTGGAAGTGAATGTTCCGGTTCGTGAACGTTTTTTGGAAGCTGAACGTCCGACACAGCTTCCGTAGCTTCGGATTGAGTGCAGGGAGCTCCTGCAGCCAATCAGAAGCTTCACCTTGGTTTTCGGAAGTCGAATGGACTTCCAGAACGAATTCCGTTTGAGAACCAAGGACTGTAACTCTGTTTTGGAAAGTTGTCACCAACAATGTTGCAAGGCAACATTGTCACCAGATTTGTCAAGGTGGTTCCTGAGGTCAAGGAACAGGACTTTGTCTCTGTTTGAATCAAGATGGAGGACTGAAGCTTGCCAAACTGTGCTGATTCGAAGACCTCTTAAGGTACGTCTTCCACAAGGCTGTGTAACTGAAAACGGCATGACTAGTGAGGAGAGGCAACAAGAAAAACAAACCAGCTATCTGAAACGCAGAATGCAGCCTGAATCAAAATGCACCTATAGGAAATTGTGCCATATCTTCATTTGCTTCCGCAAAGGGAAAAGAAAAGTGAGCGCCAGATCTCAAGTTCGTCATGAGTTCCTGCCCACTAACCAAGAAACCAATCAAGAGCATCTAGGAGCAGGCTGTGGTTCCATGGCAGGGGGTGGGTGCATTTCAGAAACAGTCTGCTTTATTGTAATTGTATAAACTCCGAGCACTGAACACCAACTGTGGGCTGCCAATAGGTGTTTGGATACGGTCCAAAGAAAGTCCCATTTTGAACTCTCTGCTGCACTACACTTCCCAGAAATCCCAGTGTCGCGTCTCGCTCAGCCGTGAGTTGGTTCCATGCCTGTCTGTAGGTATTTGTGAAAGTTTTAGAAAAGGTCAGAGGTTTCTAAACATGCCTATGGCAGGGCTTGGGATCAAAACAGAGGAAAAGGTCATGGTAAAAATCCTATGTCTGGGAGGGAGGGAGAGAGAGAGAGACCGAGAGACCCCCTCCCCACTCTCCTTTGTGCAATTCAGATGGCAAACCTTACGTAAACAAACCCTGCAAAAGACTGATGGAGACCACTCAGTAGTAGAAATCATAATTGTCGTTTAATGAAGCCAATTTGAATCCCTCCTTTTATCTCCCCCTGTGTGTTTATTGAATCAGTTTGAGTCCTCTCTGTTAGACAGAAATCCTGGCTGTTTGCTTAACCTGCCTATGACGTCACCCCAAAGTTGGGGAAAGTTCTTAAAAATGTGCACTCCACACTCTCCAGATCCCACATGCTGAAAACATCACATTTAGCCAGGCTGTTTGTAGAAGAAGGAGGAAGAGAGTCAGTCACTAAGCCTTTCAGCTGGGGGTTGGGGTTGCGGGTGGAGGTCACTTGAACTGGTTTAATGCCACTGGAGTACATGTTTTCTTTAAAGTGGCCTTCTCAACAGAAATGCCATCATCCAGTCCCATTCCTAGTTTGGAGAGATATTCTGCTGAGGTATCCTGCATCCTTGCAGCTACTTGCACTACCACCTTCCTTTGCTCCACAGGAAATTACTGGCACTTTGGGGCAGGGGACAGTGGCACTTGTGTGATAATAAGGTGAACAGCGCCTCGCTCACCACAAAGAATTGAGGTGAGCAAGGCACTGTTCACCTTATTATTGTTCACAGGTGTTTGAACATGTGTGTTTTCTGGTTGATCCTTAGAGGTACTTTGAGTATTTTCCTGGAGGGGGTCTGTTACTGAAGCAGCAGCAGTATACCTGAATATTGTCATCTCTCTCTTTTTAAAATTTTATTTAATTTTCATTGTTATAGTTTTTTCGACATTGAGACTAACAATCCATTAAACTTCAACTTCCCTTCCATGGTCTCCTTCAAGCTTCCATTCATCCAAGCTTCTCATTAACCCAGATCTTCTCGATTTCATTTTATCTCAACACAATTTGTACTGCTGAATTGACTCTAAACCTGCTCACGTTTTGACCTGTTTGCAGTAATTCTTCATATATTCTACAAACATTTTCCAATCCTCCTTGTATATTATTTCCTCTTGTTCTTTGATTCTGCTGGTTAGACTCACCAATTCTGCATATTCCATCATCTCTGACTGCCACTCCTCCTTTGTTGGTACTCCTCCCTCTTTCCATCTGAATGTTGTCATATCTCTTAGACCAGCTAGGAGTCTTAGCTCTCAACTTGTCACCGTTGATCTTCGGAGGTTGTGATTATGTATCTGAACATTCTTTAATTGTTGTCTTGACTGCAGTGTGCATCTGACTGAGCAGTTTTTTGAGAGCCCCTACATGAATGCTTGCAGCACCCTAATACCTAAGCTATATGTAGCAGCTCCCATTTGCCTGTGTATTTCAATGATCACTAATAGCTGAATGTGAGGACAAGGCAAGCAGTGTTTATAAATGTCATCCTGAACTGAAGATACAGCTTCATTTAGCAAAGCATTTGTCCTTCCTAGAGGATTGTCTGCCTGCTAAACAATGCATGTCCTTGCTTATTTATGTGCTATTCACAAGCACAATTAGTAACAAAATGTTTTATACTTAACTGCAAGTCATGAGAGTGGCTGCTTTCATTCTCTCCCCAGAATACCTTGTCCCTGAACTCTCTTCTCGTTCCATACCTTTTGGATGGATTCCTGCAATGGGGGGGGGGAGGATTTCTGACATGTCCATGATGAAGGGTTGCACTGTCAGAATTTTTCTGGCCATATGGTTGAAAGGTTTTGCTGATGCTTCTACTGTTGCTGTCCTCAAACCTCTGTTCTTGATTTTGTGACTGACATGCATGCAGATTCTAGAGTCAAGGAAGTCCTACCCATAGCTGTCAACTTTCCTTTTTTTGTGGGAAACTCCCTTATTCCAGTGCCGTTTCCCATTGCCAAAAAAAGGGAAAGTTGACAGCTATGGCCGTTTCCCAATGCAAAAAAAAAAAAAAAAGGTTGACAGCTCTGGCTACCACCAGAATGATAACCACAGTTGTGACTGCTAGCTAAGGATGAAGTCTAAAGGACTCTGATGGGATTTAGGGTCTGTTCACCCCTGCAACCTCCAAGACATGTAGGACACTTTCTGCAACATTTTTCTCAATAGCTGTTAATCAACCAAGCAAGCACACAGGTCACCTTTGTCACAGTCAGGACGCCTGTGTCCTGGCCAGGCCTGCACCCAATCTTGTTTTTGTACAATCGTGTTTGTTCTCAGTAACCAAAATTATATTATCAATATATACAAGCAGAAAAGTTGTTTTCCTTCATTTGCAAGGAATCGTGCAATACAAAGTGGCACTAAAAAAGAAAAGTTCCAGGGTGGCAACAGAAAGCAAACTAAAAATGCTTTTGCAGTTCATCAAAACTATCCAGCAATATCAAGTTATAGGAAAACTGGTGCTATTAACAGTAACCCTTCTAGTTGGTTAATTGATTCGGCAACTTCCATGAACATGACGTGTGATGCTAATTCCACTCATCAGAGGCAGCTACAGTTGCAAATGGCAACAAAATATCTGTGAAAGGAAGAGGAGCAGGTGTGTTCAAGTGTGTTGCAGGTAGAAATACTGTTTGTAATGAAGTGAGAGCGGTAGTTTATTCGCTCAAATTAACAAATAAGAAAGTTTTGAGAATTTACATGCTAGATAAAATTGATTAATTCATTGAGAAGAGGATTGTAAGAAAAACACCGGGGGCCTAATTTGAATAGTAGAGTGCCTGGTATCTGGTTGGCAATCTCATTGTTTATTTCCACACTGTGGCTGCAGACCAAATCACCCGTCAGGAGAGCTATGAGATTCAGGTGAGGGTCAACCCCAGCAAGTATATAACAGGAAGACCGTCCTGGCCTTGCCCATGTCCTGGCCAATGATTATGATTCATGATAGCGATGTCTTTGTTAGTACCCTCGAGTTATCTGTTTTCACACTAAATCACCCTTTAATGAACTACTCTCACTGTGTTATCAAGCCAGGAACTGGACTCCTAACACCCCGGTTATCAGATCAAGTTCACCCTAAGTACCCACCACCTAAAGAACAATAAAACTATGTATGCATAGCCTTGCCTTCTGGCCTTCCTGAGGATGGGCTGTGAGAACACCTGGCCTCAGGAAACCCATCAACGGATGTTCCTTGTTCCCCTCAAGGGAGGGGTGCTGTGTACTTGACTGTATATTCCAAGGATTATGGAGGAAGGTGCTATCCAAATTGAGTATGTGACCTCTTGCTTAGAGGATTATGGAGGAAGGGGATGTCCAATTCCGCCTTTCCTTTTGAAGCAAAATGTAATTGAAATGGGGAGAACCGGTTATGACATTGATTTTATGTGATTTTTCAAAGGCTAGTAGTCCATCAGCACTGTCAAGTACAAGGGGATACAATTTTTAGTATATTTCCCTTTAAACTTGTGCAAATTTTTGAACCAAAATCACTTTGCAAAATTGGGTGTAGTGCATAAACCAGTTGATATCTGTGTTCAGATCTGCATATAAGTTCAGGACTGGCAAATTAGGTGAGCTCATTTAAAAATTTGGCCCACAAATTTAAGGCAGTCTCCTTATAAATTTGTAGTAGCAACAATATTTATAATGTTATCTTAGATTGCATTAATTTTTGTATTTTCATGCATTTTAAGATCACCACCATTAAGCATCTGCAATGATAGCATTGTATGAACAAGTGTCTGTATTAAGAAAGTACTTTTGTGGGTATTTTAACAGATAGATAACCACCCCCACTGATTAAAATGATTTAGAATGGCTGTGTGTGTTCTGCATTAGGATAAGCAATGAACTGCTTAACAGAGGATACAGTACAATGTCTGCTCAGAAGTGAATCCCACAAAATTCAGTGGAACTGACTCTCAGGTAAGTGGGTATTTTAGTTTGCAAGTAGCAACTTATTTACAGTACCAAGCTATAGCTATCAGAAGGGGGCTCCATTGACTTAACCAGGGCTTATTCATGAGTAAATGGATGCAAGGAAACAGCCTTAGTTAATATGACTCTCTTTTTGTTATTGTTACTCTATTGTAAGCTCTAAAAAAAGCATATATAATCAAATAAATATATTGTTAAGGAAAGAGGTCATGGAGAATGGGACAGAACCAGCAGGTAATGATTTAGTTAAGAGCACAGCGGTTCAACACGACAAAATGACTACCTTGAAAAGAGTTTGAATTTACAGCAGCAGCTCTGAAAAATTGACATTTAGACCATGTGCAAAATCCCTCTGGATTGACTGGGGGTGGGATGGGGGGCTTGGGAATAAGATACGAAGAACAAGAGCTGCTGAGAATCAAAGGATATTTGTCCACAGGGATACGGAAGAAACCTTTGAAACACTCAAATCACACAATATTTTCCTTTTCAGAAGGTGTCACTCCAACAAACCATCAGTTACACGTTTGCTTCCACATCCCTAGAATATAACTCCCTAGGGAAACACATCAATCATCATAATAGAGATTTCTGTTCCAAAACACTCATTCGGCTTAAAATAATATCTGTTTTGCTTTACACCAAACAATGCTGTTTCCTTCACTTTGCCCAAATGTCAATAATAATGCATCATATAGTAATGGAAATGGTGCTTATTTGTGAGGAAACAAACATCTAGCGGGTTTAGTGAGCTGTAGCTGTGGGGTATAAAAACAAACACATTGCGGGAGCTTTCTCAGAAGTTAAGTTTAGGTTTTTACAGTTCTTTGTTGCCTTCGGACAAGTTCTGTTAATGCCAGTTCAAAGGATCAGTCAACTGGTGAAGAAAGACCTTCTGTCTGAGACCCCGGAGACCTGCTGCCAGCCAGAGCAGACAAAATCGGGCTAGAGGAACAAAAATGTATCAGTGGTGCCACTAAGGTGGGACACTGTGGCAGGTGGCAGGCGCCCTCATAGCAGAATGAGCTGGAGCTTGGCTGGCTCACCACATTTTGAAGCAAGTGAAATTCACCACCTAAAGGGCAGTGGGGAGGGGGCATGGGACCCTCAGGCCCATCATCTATACTTACCTATCTGTAACAAAGCTTGCCATAAGGCAGTTCCTTATGGATCTTCCAGAGGTTTGGTGACCTTGTGCATTTGGTATGCATGCCAGCCCACGCGTGAGGCAAGGTGAGGCAACCACCTCGGGCGGCAAGATCCACAGGAGCAGCAAATCCCAATGTAGATCTTTCCAGTTTGTTCCTGGTGTAGATCTTCCCTTACTCTTTCTTCCCTGGTGGGGAGGGGACACCATTTTTTGGATCACCTCAGGTGCCAAAATGTCTTGGTCTGGCACTGATACATGCTACATTGGTAGAAACATTTACATACACTTCAAGGAATATGTCTTCTTCAGGTCTTCAGTCTGGACACACAAGGGCTGAAATGTGTAGACGACCAGGGGGATAGTTCAGTCGGTAGAGCCTGAGACTCTTAATTTCAGGGTTGTGGGTTCGAGCCCCATGTTAGGCAAAAGATTCTTGTATTGCAGAGGGTTGGAATAGATGCCCCTTGGGATCCCTTCTGTTATTCTATGTATGTTAGCTCTACCCCATTGCCTCCAAGGACATCACTTCACGAGTCAGGTGTTTAAAGTGGTCTCGTTGAGTGCTTCAACTTCCAAGCCTTCCTCACTTTGTCCTGGTTCCTGGTTGTAAGGAAGCTTGTAAGTGCATTCGTGTGAATGGGTTTACACAATCCCTTCAGACACACAAAGCTTGGGAACGGAACAGAACAAACACCTGGTGACACTGGAGGTGGGGCCTTACCTATGTGCCCCCCTCTGAGTGCTTTTGCTCTCACATATCCAGGCCAAATGCCTGAAGAAGGTTCTAGGTGGGATCTAGACATGCCAAAAAAGCATTTCGGGAAAACAGCCTTGCAAACCTCAAAGTGAGAAATCATGTTGGCAAAAGTTAGGACTCCGCAGCGCCATCTGGTGCCACAGCGTTATAACGCATATAAAACGCTTTTTCTTCACTAATGTAGCCGAGTCCCTAGTTTTAGCTGGCAACAAGAACTGAGGAGTTAATCAGAAGGTTTTGAGGGAAAGGTTGGCTTTCGGGAAGAATTGGGAGGGAGCGGTAATTGTTCTAGGAGCACAAAAAATGGACTTCTACCGTGTTTCTCCTAAAATAAGACACCGTCTTATATTTTTTCCCCCTCAACAAAACACAGTATGGCTTATTATCAGGGGATGTCTTATTTTAACCGCGTTGTATTGGTACGCTGCATAGCCACACCTCTCCAGGCTGTTTTAATGGGAGGTGCTGCATCACTATGGCTTATTTTCGGGGAACGGCTTATATTTCGCAAATGCATAGAAATCCTGCTATGGCTTATTTTATGGCTATGTCTTATTTTAGGAGAAACACGGTATCAAGTCAGTCCACTGGTTCACCTCACTCAGTATTGTCTACCCGGAATAGCATTGGCTCTCGGGGGTATCAGATGGGACATTCCCATCCTATCCTATCTGCAAATTTTCTTTTATTTCAGTGAAAAACATTTATAGGCAGAATAGCACTTTAAAAAATCTCTCTGTCAGGGATTGAACCTGAGGCCTTCTCCATGCAGATGCTCTACCACTGAGGTACAGCCCTTCCCCTGTTTGTTTGTTTGTTTGTTTGTTCATTCATTCTTTGGGTGGTGGTGGGGTCTTAGATGCTTCTGTTTTCATGTTGCTGCTGCCATCACCTTCTCATTTCGATGCCCTACAGCACCTGCGGCCTGGGTTGGAGACGGTGGAGTGGATATTGGAGAAGAGGTATTTGTGCGTGTGAGAGTGGGTGTCGGTGGTAACCTGCAAAAGTAACAGGGAGTAGTCCCTTCAGTCCTTGTTTAGATAACAGGAAACAATTTTTTTTGCTGGTGTCTTGAGTTATAACTGAGAGCAGACTGGGTTTTTAAAGCCTATCTCTCCCCACTCCACCCTGCCGCCACTTTTCTTTCTCTTTCATCAGCTACTCTAATTTCATAATGAAAAAATAAATCTCCTTTTTATGGCTCCCTCATTTCCAGAGGCGTAATTGTGTGTGGGCTCGCCTTGCGCAACTCCCCTCCCCCCCCTTCCCCGCTTCAACCAACTCAACCCATCCTTGCAATTGCTATATGGAAGGGATGACGCACCTTTCTTTGGCCCAAGGAACCGTTCTCTTGACAGGGAGAGAGTTATTCGCTAAGAATCGCTAACTTGAGATAAAAGCTGCACAGCAGACGAGGAGACTTCAACGAAACAGCACTGTTATGTCGCCGATCAAGGACGAATTAGGCTAGTGATTGCAGCACCGGCCTAAGTCATTTAAATGGATTCATTGCATAGTTTCTTGCTTGATCAGAACAATCCAGCACAACCTCAGTCTATTATACTGGACATAACACATTAAGTGATCGCACACCTTTAAACACCACTATGAAGGTCCACTTTGTGGGACTTTAAAAATGTTCCATGCCCCTGGTAATAGCCTAATCGAAGCATTCAGGGTTCAGCCACATCTCCAGTTGTGGAAACCTGCAGTTTGCTGCTGAATCAGACTAAACGTCAATCGGCTTTTCCATGGATTGCTGCACCCCCCCACTCCCCAAATTCAGCAGTAAAGGGTGTGTTTTCTATGGGGAAACTGTGAGGCAAATGCGAAACTGCTGGAACCCAGGCTCAGAAAATGGCTTGGACCTGTGGGAAATGTGGACAAGCCCTCAGTCTGGAGGGAGACGCTAGGAAGTTCTGTCCTTTCACCTCCTGTGTGTTTGGAAGAGCTGAACAAATACCACATGTACAACTGCATGCAGGGGGCATCCCAGTTCACAACCTGATCAGGGGAAAGGGTTCCCAATTGCATGGACCTTTTCTATGGGCTATGTCTGTTCAGGTGTTCAGTGAATGCATGGGTAAAGCTCACCATCTTACTGCTGTGATCATTATGTTCTGGATGTAAACATCTGAACAGGACTTCGGTTGTGCTGCAGGAGCCACCACTGTAAAACTATGCAGTTTCCACAGCAAATGTAAGTTTTGAGGCAGTCCTCAGTATCCTGTTTCTAATGGCAGGTGTAATTAATGTTTTGAATAGAAAGGGGTTCTTCTCCTTCTCCTTCTCCTTCTTTTTTTACTACTTTTAGCAGAACATAGCAACATAAAGCTGAAATAGGAATTGTCTCCTAAAGCTGTCCATGCATATTTGGTGACCAAGTTGTTTGTTTTTGCGGTTCCACTAAGCTGGAAGCATTTTGGAGAATACAACTTCTTCACTGAAATTTCCTTTGAAAATTCAAACTTACATTTATTTATGTTTTCCAATTTCGGTGGCAAGTTTTCATGCGTAATTATTTACGATCGTTTTATTATTTATTACATTTATTTGTCACTCTTTGTACAAGAAATGCCTCAAAACACCCTAAAACACAAAACAGTTACAACCAGTTTAAAACCTAAATAGGATAGACAAAGTTCCTGAAAAGAGCTTGTCCATTAACACTACAAAAAGGACAAATCCCACCCCACATATAACAGTGTTTGCAGAAATGTGTGCATTTGGGGGCGTCAGAGGCGTAGGGAGGTCAGGTGGCACCCAGTACGGAAAATTTCTTGTCACCCCCCCATTGATTTCCCCCCCCCCCCCGCAAAATGGTTTTACGTTATTTCATATTTTCTTACAAAGGAATAATAACAAGTAATAATAATAAAAAACCCTTTTATTTATATCCCACCCTCCAAAGGCCAAAGTTGGGCTCAGGGTGGCTACCATCAGATACATAACACTGGTATAAAAATCAAACAATAATTAAATTACCTCCTAAAAACATCTCAAAATCAAATTAAAGTCTAATTAGATGGCTTTCCACAGGGTTAGGGTTGGGAACAGTAAGTGCTCCACTGAACTGAAATTTCAGCCTTCACGACATAAGAAAACAGCCAAGTGAACAGCTATTTTGGTGGAGGAGGGTCAAGATATTAACTGATATGCATGAAATTTCATATCTAGCTATATAATCCCTAGTATAGTTAGAGAAGACCTTTGGAGCAGACAGTAATTGTTCCTTGATAATTTGTCACCCCCTCCATTATGGAACCTGGGGTGGTCTGCCCCCTAGCCCCCCCCTTGCTACACCCCTGGGGTGTGTACACATTTTGGGTGTCTGCCTAACAGCACAACAAGATTCAAAGACGGTTTTCTTCGGAGGAGGTATTTCCTGTTTATTTGTTTAGCTCTGAATGTCACATTTGTCATTTTAAAGTTGGATTTTTTGCGCTTGAATCCTAACCCATGCTAAAGGATGAGCGTTGTTATAAGGTTGCTTTGCTTTGAAAGTTTTAACTGGGTAGAGCAGTCAAATCCCTTGTATATCCTCAGGCCCCCATGAAGCAGAGGGTGTAGCTTGCTCTTGAGGGAAGGTTATATCTCCATTTAGTACAAAGAAAGATAAAGGATGATTTTCTGCTCTCTGAAGAGCCAACACTAACTGGCTGCAATAGCGAAAGACCCGGGGGGTTATTGGGCGGCCGCTTTGTGCAGCAGAAGAGCTGAAAGAAATAGTTTAGCTTCTGGGGACCTGACGTCTCAAAGGTAGATTATGAAGTGCCTGATGAGAAAGTTATAGTTCAGGGAAAGGTTACAAAAATAACTGCAACCATCCTAAACGTATCTCAAAGATTTACAAGAAAGTCTGCTGGAATTGGTGGGTTCTGACCAGCAGGAACTGTCAATTTTGTTCTCTCATTGTGCTGTGGAAGACAACAGGCTCAGATCATTAAATTAATTTGAGTTAAACGTTGAAGTTAAGCGTTTTAGATTATGACGAAATTGATATCAACTGCAAGGCCAACCAAGTGTGTTGGCCCCTCATTTGGATTAATTAATCACAAAACCATAGAATTGATGCGTTGGAAGGGACCCTGAGGGTTATCTAGTCCAACTCCCTGCTATGTGGGAATCTCAGCCAAAGCATCCATGACAGGTGGGCCATCCAACCTCTGCTTAAAAACCTCCCATAAAGCAGAGTCCACCACCTTCTGAGGGAGTCCGTTCCACTACTGAACAGCTCTTTCCGTTAGAGAGTTCTTCCTGGTGTTTAGTTGGCATCTCCTTTCTTGTAACTTGAAGCTATTGGTTCGGGTCTTGCTTCATCTTCCATGTGACAGCCCTTTAGATATTTCAAGATGGCTATCATATTTCCTATAGATCTCTTTTCCAGGCTAAACATACCCAGCTCCCTCAACCATTCCTCATAAAGCTTGGTTTCCAGACCCTTGCCCATTGTAGTTGCCCTTCTCTGCTTACGTTCCAACTTCTAAACATCCTTCTTAAACTGTGGTTAGCAAAGTCTTCATTCATTCTCTTTTCCACCATGTAACCAATGAGGAAGGACATCTGGGCTGATTTGTCCAAGCCCAGATGGCCACATGGCTTTAGCAAAGCCATCTTTGTGTTTCTATGATGGAGGTTTTGGACCTGGTTGTTCCAGAATCAGACTACCTGCATGGCTTACAGGCCATTTGTTGTGTTTCTAAACCAATAATTTAGGGGGGGGGGAAACCCATTTTGTAACCTAAGTGTTGCTGCCTGTGTTTTCTTGCTGCTGTATGAAAAAGCACATGAATCTGATCTTCAAAGAATTTGTAAATAAACAATTTCTTAACTTATCAAATGTGTGGTCTCTTTTCCTATGCTAAAGGTAAAAAGGTAAAGGACCACTGGACGGTTAATTCCAGTTGAAATTGATAAAGGAGTGCGGCACTCATCTCCGCTTTCAGGCTGAGGGAGTCGTTGTTTGGCCACAGACAGCATTTCCGGGTCATGTGGCCAGCATGACTAAACCGCTTCTGGCACAACGGAACACCGTGATGGAGGCCAGAGTGCACAGAAACGGTGTTTACCTTCCCGCCACTGTGGTACCTATTTATCTACTTGCACTGGTGTGCTTTCGAACTGCTAGGTTGGCAGGAGCTTTGACAGAGCAATGGGAACTCACCCCCTTGCAGGGATTCAAACCGCCGACCTTACGAATGGCAAGCCCAAGAGGCTTGGTGGTTTAGACCACAGCGCCACCAGCATCTATAAGTGAGATGGGCGCTGCACCCTATCGTCAAGTTTGACTGGACTTAGCTGTCCAGGGGTCCTTTACCTTTAGTTTTCAATGCTAATGGGATGTAAAGGGGAACTTGGGAAGAACTTAAAATGAGATATTTTAAAGGTTTAACAGCCTATATTTCCAAGCTTCCATGTTCTGTGATTCTAAATCTCTGCCGGGAATCTCTCCCCCGAGTACTTGCCCCAAACCTAGATCTAGGCATCCATGCAATTCTTGTTTTATTCCTTAACCAAACACTAAAAATGCCAGCAGCGCCCTCAGTGCAATAACTGAACTATCTGTTGTTGTTCTTATTTTTTAAATAGAGACAGAAGGTGTGTGGGTGACTGTGGGAGGAACTTTGTTTCCTGCAGGATCTGCAGAAGGTGTGGAAACAAATGTGCATATCACAAACTGAAAAGACAGTGTCAATATATCATCTGTGACGCGTGATCTCGGATCTACAATTGCATGACATTCCACATTATGTCATATATGTTTGCAATAGCAGGCTATTTTGTCAGAAGAGGATGCAGCTGGAGAGAAACCGAGACGGCGCAAGCTTTAAAATCCTATTGATATTATCAACTGGCTTTCATCATGTTAATTGAGAAGTGGCCAGTTCTTCTTTTCTTGAGTCAGGAAAATGGCAAGTTTCTGTCATTAGACAGTTGTACAAAACGGCCATGCTCGAGACAAGCTTTATTTTTTGGTGCTTACCTCCACCTGCAAAGCAGACTGCAATCTTGCATATGACTTAAAGTAGGTGCAAATTTGTGTCTTCTTTGGTGAGTGCAGCAGAGGGCTGCATAGCAGGCCCAGGAAACCCTGTTGACGTTCCTGAGCAGTAATGTCCAACAGAAAATAAGATTTCAGCCTGGTTTAGTTGTGGTTGCAGACTCCCCTTGCAGAATCCGGCTTGCAGTTTAGGAGTGCTTCTTGAACCATCACTGCTTCTGGTTATCCAATAGGTGTCTGGAGCTAGAAGCAGCACATTCCCCCCAGTTTTGGCTGATGAGCCAACTGTGCCTCCCCCCCCCCTGAAAAGCAGATGCTTCCTCCAGAGATCTCCATTAACAAGACAAGAATGCAACCATGCACCTGACTGTAAACATATTGCTAAGGCCCATAGATTGCAGTACTTCCTGAACAGCCGCCACAAAATTACAAATGCTTAATAAGAGGGTGTCGTGTTAAATTGGCCCCTGCCTTATAGTTCTCCGACACCATGCAAGCATGCAAATGAAATCACTATGCCCCATATACCTTTCTCAGAAGTCAGCACGGCTGAGAAATATTTGCTAGTGCTGTCACAGTCGACTCAAGATGCAACTCTGTCATTTCTGCTTCCTCGTTTTTTAAAGTTCAAGTATTTGTTAGCATGCAACATATATATATATATATATATATATATATATATATATATATATATATATATATATATAATTTTTACATTTCCAAATAAACATATTTCATTATGCCCATACATCCAACAACTTCCCTCCCTCCCCTTCCAAGGTTCATTTAATTTACCCACATTTCCTGCATTTTCTTGCATGTCCACCTAATTCAGTTCCCCCATCTTACATCCCTTTTAAATGTGTTATAATGTTTGTTGTTGTTGTTGAGTCATTCAGTCGTGTCCGACTCTTCGTGACCCCATGGACTGGAGCATGCCAGGCACACCTATCCTTCACTGCCTCCCGCAGTTTGGCCAAACTTATGTTAGTAGCTTCGAGAACACTGTCCAACCATCTCGTCCTCTGTCGTCCCCTTCTCCTTGTGCCCTCCATCTTTCCCAACATCAGGGTCTTTTCTAGGGAGTCTTCTCTTCTCACGAGGTGGCCAAAGTTATAATGTTTAATTTACCTTAATACTGCCAGCGTTTTCAACTGTGTACAATTATTTTCTACATACTCAGTGAAAATTTTCCACTCCTCTTTAAATACCTGTTCTTCTTCCAAGGTTTATTTATTTTATCATATTATGTATTATAGGGATTTGTTCCTCACCCTTCAATCAAATTCTCACAGCAGCTAAATTTCCACGTCTCTGTAATGTAGCCTAATTTGCTGCGTGGCTTGTGTTCTTTTCTTTTGATAATGTCTTCATTTTTGTCAGGCAATCCTCCCCCTGACTCATTATTCTACTCCACTTTAATTTCTATTATCCTTTTGATGTTGGAGTGTGGGGTGTTTTTTTTTTTTTGGTCATCTTCCTCTTGCCTTAATGCAACTGCAGGTAGTGATTATATTCATTTATGACATGTACAGTATATCCTTCTTGCCTTTCTTCCATGATGGAATTAGAGACAGCAGATGGATTGTCCCACAACAATCTCCCATCCAGGCCAGACTGGGGGGAAGCAGAAGGACCAATTTGCCTGGACCTCAAGCTCAAAGGCAACCTCAAATGTAGTTACTTGTTAATTGGGGTATCTGGTAAATTTCACAACTGGCTTTTATGCACATCGGTCCAAAATGTGACACACACACTCTTCTTGGAGCTGCACATTTAAGCAACGCAGGGATGTGATTTGGTATTAATGTGTGACCAAGATTTCCTGTGTCAATTACTCAGTTTTTGGGGTGGCACAAAACATGGGGTTTGTGGCACAAAACTAGCCCTAAACTTTGGCATCGGGGGGGCGGGGTGTGATCCAGAATTTCGGGGTTACATGCTAACGAAGCTCCTTCAGATCACGATGACGGCAGAGAATATTACTACTTGTCGTATGACCTAGGCAGAAGACAATACCTGTTGCCACCCTCACAGAAGAGCTGAGGCACAATTACAGTTCCGTAACAGCTCACACTTTTGTTCTCCGATTACTTAACAGAGCAGGATAGAAAAGGAAACAGAAAAAAAATCCAGCATTGTGCATTTTTTTGGGTATGTGCTGTTGTTTCCCACGGGAGGGAAAACAAGTACGGAGAGAATGGGCAAGCATTAGGGACATTTTATAGAATAAAGCTGTGATTTCCTTAAGTCTCTGCACATCCACAGGGAAGAGCAATTTTGCAGAAACATCAAGATGGCAGGATAATGGATTCCTCTGACAGAATGATGAGTGAAAGAAAGAAGTAATTACCATTAATGCACTTCAATTACGGCTCAACTTTCTTTCTTTTCCCTTTATTCTTTTTTTCTTCTTCTTCTTTAAAAAGCTGCACGTTCATGGCTAAATTTCTATTTAAAACGAAACAGTTGCCACAGAGCCGCCACAGCTAAGAGCAGAAATCCCCTCCCAGCTACTGGCAAATTAGCAGTAATGTCCTTATTATACCAAAAGTGGGGTGATTGGATTCTTCCAGGCAAACGCAGGAAGTGCTTGTTTGTTACGACGGGCTTCCTCCTTCCTCCCTAAAAAGTCACAGTTGAACTTTGCTTCCAGTGCTAATCACCAGCTAAGCATGATACCACTTTCTTCTGGTTCCTATTTAGCTTTCAAAGCCCTCACAGGATCTCTGTCATGGATCAGTACCACCTTCCAGCCGGGAGTGAGGTCAGCGGACAGCCTCGCTACACAGGAAGGCATGTCCTATTAGAAAAGGGAAGCCTGCTCAAAGCCTTCAGATCTCGAGTGACTAAAAATAAACTAATGAGCCTTAAATTAACTCCTTTTCTTCACCAAGCCACTCTAAGCCAAGAGGGACCAAAAAAAGAAGGAAGAAATTTATTATCTGGGAAAGACACATGGGGTAGGAGGCTTACATTGGTGCTCTTTCCGAAGTTGGATGTCCTTAAACGGTCTTGTCTTGTTTGTGAGCTGCACAATTGGTAGTTGTTTGTTTTCAACTCATGACTGCATTGAGCCACACGAAACATCTTATGGTGGGTCTCTCAACAGTTCTCGTGTCTCTGGATCCACATTTACAAACAGTTAGTTGTTCCTGGTGTCAACAGTGATGCTTATCACTGGGATCAGTCAAGACTTCTCTCTTACACAAACATAACCACTTGTGATAACATAAGTGCAAAGGTACACTCAGCCCCTGCTCCTTTGACCCCAGTTTTGTACCAAACTGACTTTATCGCCTATTTATTTATATTTAATTTCAGTAACCACTTACCTTTTGTTACCTTTATATTTAATTTCAGTAACCACCACCTTTTGTTGCCACATCTTTTTCTGCAACAGGGATGGTGAAGCTGCAGTCTTCCAGCTCTCATCAGCCCCAGCTAGCATGGCCAATGGATGATGGGAACAAAAAGTTTGGGGTTCTAGACTCCCCATACATGTGAAACAGGCTTAAGGCAAGTTCCGGCAGCAGCACAATAAATATGGTTTGTATCTGTAACAGTGAAGCTGGACACCTTCATCTGCCCCAAGTGTAATAAAACACATCTCTCCCATATTTACAATGGGTAAAGTCTTGAATAGTCTCCCAAGACAGATGGATGCCAACAATGGTTTGTAACACACCTTTAATTATTATTAATAATAAGTAAATTTATAGACTGCCCGTCTTTGTCCATGATCTCAGGGTAGGTTTCAAAAGAAAGAATGATAATTTTAGATTAATCTTTTTATGAGATTTTATTTTTTTGAATGCAGAAAGGGAATGCTGCCAAACTAGCCCGTTTGCTGAGCTTTATGGCTTTAGCTGGCCATGCTCATCAGCACCTCAAAAATGAGCCAAGTGACGGTGCCCCCCCCAGGGAACGGGGTAGTCATTCCTTCCTACTCCCCTCACCTGGCTGGTGGCCATGTGATCCTAGGTAGAAGGACAATAGCCAGAGCTTTGAATGAGTTGAAAGCAGGCTGGAAGCTGGAGACACAGAGACATGTCTTGCTCTGTGCTGAACTTCGGGGCTTCTCTGGAAATGTAATGGGGAAGCAAGCTCTGTTGGGGTTTTTCATGCTGTGGGGGCTCCCGTCCTATGCTCAGGTTGTGTATATGTGTAATTTCTTCGATTAAAATTTTTTCTTCCATTCAAATCAACAGGAAACGAAAGTGGTCCGTTTCTGCTGGGTTGTGTCTGAACTCCATTCTAGGAAGTCAGTTCATTGGCAAAAGAATCAAATCAGGATGCACATAATATGCTGTGATAAATTCATTGGAAAATGCTATAATAAGAGTGTCTCAAGAGGAGGCTGTTCTACTAATCTGTTTTTGGATGTCCCATATGCATAGGGGGAAATCTGTTTTCTAGGAGTCAACAGCTGAAACATTGGCTGATAGAGACTCTGTTTACACATTCCTTGAAATGTTGTTGGCGTACAACTCCCATCTTTCCTGATTTCCTGACCATTGGCTATGCTGGCTGAAGGGGTGTGAACACAGGGCCCAATATTCAACTTGTAACTATGCCTTAACACACACACACACACACACACACACACACACACACACATACTCACACACCTGAATTGCTCTGTGATCTTTCTGCTTCAATCTGGGTTCAAAGCCACTCTGTATGAAATGAAGCTCTGCATTCCCATTCACTAGAAAATGCTCACAGAACAAGGTGCATCCTCACCAATCATCAGCTGATGGGTGTGTACCTTGCACCAGTAGTTTCCATGGAAACCATTTTAGCAGTGGTTTCAGTGGAAAAGTTTCCAGCTCCTAGAGCAGGCATAGGCAAACTTGGCCCTCCAGATGTTTGAAGAGCGGTGCAACCCCAGAGTTGTCTGCGACTGGACCTAACGGTCAGGTGTTCCTTTACCCTTACATAATATAATATAATATAATATAATATAATATAATATAATATAATATAATATAATATAATATAATATAATATAATAATACTTTTCTCAGGCCACAAGATGATTCACTTGGATTGCTATCCCGACTACCCAGAAGTTCTCCAATGCATAGAATCTATACTGTTCCATTGTTGTACTGAGATCAGCACTGATTTAGTTGATTCTGGCCTCTTGTTTTCTGCTTCCATTTTTTTGTAGCAGTTGGGGGTGAGGTTTAAAAGTACAAATAACACCCCAGGGCTGCTCATGTTCTCAAGGTTCTCACCAAAGTGATGCGGTGACAACTCTTTACTGCGCTGATGAAATAACAAGAAAATGCAAGAAGGAAGAGGAAGGGAGATGTCCAAAAGAGAAGGGGTACTTTTTAAAAATTTCATGCCTGCCTCATGGTATCTGTCTTGCCCGTTACCTTTTTTTTGCTGTAATTTTGATTGCCATTTGTTGTTCCTGAATTTCATTTGGGGGCAGCCTTGCTTTCTGACTGGGAAACAGAGGAACAGACAAGGACTTTGAAAGCTCACCAGCTTCATGCCTGCCTTACAATGCCAGTGTTGCTTTTGATGACTTTTCATTTGAGGGTGAACATATGTGTTTGCATGAGTGTCTGTGTCTGCAGCCCTCTTTTTCTCAGTGATGGTAGCATTCACTCCCCCTACTAGTCATGCTTCCCCTGACAGCCCTAGATTCCCTGCCCTAGAATGGCTTACCTTCTGTTGGGTTGTGAACCACTTGTGGGTCCTGACTCCTGACGAATGATGGAGTTGTGGTGGAAGGGAGAAGAGAAATTATATTATGTTTTCATGTAAAGGTGAATCTACCTCATTTGTACTTTCTGAAACCGCCATGCTTTGAAATTCACACATCTTTGAATTTTGCGGTTAAGTTCTCCAGCCAAGTAATGTGTGCAAACAGGCATATAACAGGATAAGTACACATATAAATGCATACATTTGTGAAAATAGCATGCAAAAATGACGGGTTAATAATTCTCGGGGGGGGGAATCCTACAGTTTTTCATAGGACACAGTAGATGGAACAGCTCTAAGTTTCAATTTTACATCCAGTCCGTGTAGGAGTTTGCAGCTATAACTTTTATACTTTTTGTCCAATATAGGTCCCTGTAGGTTCAAAATTGTAGAATTGGAAGGGATCCTAAGGGATATCTTCTCCAATTCCCTACAAATGGCGAAGTATTGATAGGATTTGTGGGAGTATCATGGAAAAGATGCAGAAAAGACGCAATGCTTTGCCAAAAATAGAAATGTATATATTAGGCAAAGGTGCAAAAATAATGTGTACATTAGGATAAATTCATATTAAAATACTTTTTTTTTAAAAAAAATAGCAAACTGATGTGGAAAGGTGGAGAACTAATCTTAAAATGGGGAAAACGAGAACCTGAGCAAAACTAAAATTGGCAGATTTGCCCATTTTTACTCCTGTCTTTGTAGTTGAAATAGGGTTACCATACATCCGGAATTTCCCAGACATAGTCAGTACTCAGCCCTCATAAACAGAATTTGGGTGGGAAATGCTGGAAAAAAAGCTCAACAACTTTTGTGTCTGGATTTTCAGTTTTGAAATATGGCAAACCTAAGTTGAAATCCAATTCGCTGGTGTCCCCACTGTTTGAAGAACCAAACATTTGGCTTTTAAAATGAAGGAAGGAAGCGTGAAGTTAAAATATACCATACAGTCTTCAGGGAGCTTAGATATAACTGAACATCCTTTCTATCTAAAAGTCAGATTGACAAAGCTTACATAATGTCCTTGAACATAGCAAAAGATTGCTGCGATTTTCTCGTGTGCAAGAAGAGAAAATGTTTCACGAAGTGCGCATAAAGAAGAACGGGGAACATTTAAACTGCCAGATCAAAGTGCTGAGCTATGTGCATTACAAAGACAGAGTGGGTGGGAGGGCCCCTTGTGCGCAGAGTGAAGCTCTCCCTTCCTCTTTCCTCCTCATGCGCAGGAGATTGCAAAGTTTCTTCCACCTGCAGACGTTCTGAGAGGAAACAGTCTATATTTCATATAAGAGTCAAACACTCTCCACCATTACCCTGCGGTTTATTTATGTTCCTTGATTGCTTACCTCCTTTTTTGTGTGTGGAGGGGCTCATTTCCTTTGTTTTATTCCTACCAGCGAATGCTTGTGCATTTAAAGTGGGGGGTGGGGTAGGGTAAAAAATGACAGGAACTGGCGCTTAAATTCTAAAACGAGACATGCTAAAAGCCTGCCTTGCAGCCTCACCTTTGAACCCCGGAATCCTGTTTCCTTTTCCCAGGCCTGTGAGGAAAACCTGTGGCTGCCCTGAAGAAAAGGCACACTGTACATGCTCAAAGGTTCAGGGTCTGGCCCTCCCCGAAAGGGGTCCTCAGAACCCTAAACTGGGAGGCATGTATGCTGCCAATTACCTCCTTATCCTAGTTTTGGTCCTCAGTTCCCCCCCCCCACACTGTTGACAGAGCAATATGGAAGCCTACAGGTCAGACTTAGTGAGCAGAGGTCAGAGTCACTGTTCACTATGTGCGTGTTTAAAATGTATCGGATACAAATGGCTTCATTGTTGCGGGTGAGGAATGCAGCACAACTGATCAGGAAATGTGTGTTCTGAATGTAAATGATCCGGTATTGATACCAAGATTTGCCTCTTGAGAGAAGAAGCAGTGATCAAGAAAGAAAACAAGTCCTTTCCAACTCATCAGCTAGAGTAGGTGTCATGTCTGCCTCATTTGTTAATTTTCACTTCTTAAAAGACATTGCATGTTCTCAAGCTTTCTTCCTGTTCCCAATGTTCATCTACCCTTGCAAGAAATGGATCTTTTACTGTGGCAACACCTAGACTTTGAATTCCGTTCCCATTTTTATCAGGCACTGTATTGTTTTTTGTTCCCATCGAAAACTTTTTTTGCTCCTGCAAGCCTTTTCAGTAGGTAAAGGTGTTTCCTGTTTATTTTATAATTTAAACATTTTCATGTCACTCGTTTTTAACATTTGTTTTTCATTGGTATTTTGAAAGACTATTTCAGACTGTCTTGTAAACCACTTAGAGGTCTTTTGTTCTAGTAAGTGTTATGAAAAGGTAAAGGGACCCCTGACCATTAGGTCTAGACGTGTCCGACTCTGGGGTTGCGACGCTCATCTCACTTTACTGGCCGAGGGAGCCGGCGTACAGCTTCCGGGTCATGTGGCCAGCATGACTAAGCCACTTCTGGCAAAACCAGAGCAGTGCACGGAAATGTATTTTACCTTCCCGCTGTAGCGGTACCTATTTATCTACTTGCACTTTGACGTGCTTTTGAACTGCTAGGTTGGCAGGAGCTAGGACCAAGCAATGGGAGCTCACCTGGTCGCAGGGATTCGAACCGCCGACCTTCTGATTGGCAAGCCCTAGGCTCTGTGGTTTAACCCACAGTGCCACCCACATCCCTTTGTTCTAGTAAGTGTTATATAAATGTTGTTAACTAGGGATCCAACTTTATCAGCATCCCTGACTATGTGAATGGTTCTACTCGTGTTCAAGCAAAGGCAAGTTAATGTTGCCTGCATGGCTTCCCTGCTCAACATGGGGAAAGTTGGTGACTGAGCAAGTGGGATGATGTGCATACTTTGAGTATCTGCACATACAGGAAAACACCTGAGCACACCTTAGGCTAGTTCCTAATTGGATAGCTACAGTCAAGTGGGCAGGACAGTTGTTCTGCATTGATGTAAATGAACAATATTTCTAGATTCATCAAGGTATCCTTCATGTATATTCACTGTTTGACCCGAACTTAACTTAAGCAAGGCTCTGCTGAGCAAAGTGACAAAGAAGCAAGCACATTCACTCTGTTTCCAATGTTATCTGCTTGGCGATGCAAAAGTTCTGCTACTTCTACTCTTAGAATTGAGTTGAGCTTCTTGACTGGGAGAGAGGTAGGAGACTTTGTGCAGTTTTGTGTGGACAAACCTAGTTACACTTAGAGGAAAAGCCACCAAGAACTTCATGCCACAGATTTTCTTTTCCTCCTAGAGGCCAACCTGCAAGTCCTCTGACATCTGCTACCACTCAGCAAAGGGATCAAACCAGTATTAGCCAACAGGAGACTAGTGTCTGCAGAGCAGTTTAAGGAATGCTTTTTCTTGGTGATAGTGCTAACAGAGGGGCTTCATGAAAAGGAAGCTCTTTTAGTGTGACCTGAAGGTCATCAAATTTCAGATAAATGTCATCGTTTCTGATCTTTTCGTCACTGGCAGATGGCTGAACCATGAGTTCCTACTGTTGCCTTGTTGACTTTATGACAGATCTTCCCTCACTTTGCTGGAGAAAAAAAGTCATAGTCTTTCACATACCCTGAATTTTCAGGAGTAAAAAGAGGGGCTTCCAATGCCTCCCCAAATGTATCTCCCCCAATGACCTTCTCTATTTTTGTACTTAACTGCTGTTCCTTCACTTCAGAGCTGTTTTTAAAAAGCACACACACAACAGTTTCCTTCTTTCTGTCTATGAGATGCTAGCCAATCGGTGAACATGTAGTGAGTGTGCTGACATCATAGCCCACAAAGCCAATCAAATTTGGTTACCAGGCATTATGACATCACCATTCTTTATTTTATTCCTTTGCAAACATTTCCATGCCTGTTTATACTCCCCCTCCTTCTTGCCAAGATAGAGAGGGGTAAAATACAATGGTGCCTCGCTAGACGAAAATAATTCGTTCTGCGAGTATTTTCGTCTAGCGATTTTTTCGTCTAGCGAAGCACCAATGCAAAAAAAAATTTCGTCTTGCGAGGCAGCCCCATTGACAAATTCATCTTGCGGAGCAGCCTTCCACTAGACGAATGCCTTCGTCTAGCGAGTTTTTCGTCTAGCGAGGCATTCGTCTAGCGGGTCACCACTGTATTATTTAACAACCCAGTTCTGGCTGAGCATGGGATTCTTAAACATTGTCTTAAAGACATGAGCCATGTTGCACATTTTTAAATAGCCTCTTATTGTAAAATAATGACCAGTAACCAGGTTTTCAAGTCTGATGAAGCTTAACTTTGGGGTGTGTGTGTGTGGAGCTTTTAGAAGTCAATACAGTGGCAGACTAATGCCACAATTAATTTTTCAGTGACATTGGATATTAATTTTCGCTCTCCTCATTCCTGATGCTGTCATTGAAGGCAATCTCACGCTATGATTGGTAACTCTTGAAATTAGCTGAGTGGCTTTGATAGTTCAAAAGAAAACAGGAAGCTACCTTACCCTGAGCCAGTTCTGCAGGGTTTTGGAGAACAGTCTTTTCTTAGTTCCATGTGGAGAAGCAAAGGAACTGAACATGGGGCCTTCTGTATGTGAAGCAGACGCTCCAACACTGAGTTATGGGATTACTGCTCAGTAAAAAGAAAAAGGAAAACCGATTCACGTAAGATGCCCATTCATAAAACGAAAAACTGGCTGAGGTGGGGTGAAAAATCTGGCTTTGCTTCTCTGACAGCAAAGTCTGGTGACCCTTTCTCAATGATGACCTTCTGTACTAATCCCAAATGCAAATCCCATAAATAATTTTGGGGTGCCAAAGCATTTTCAGTTCAACAGGGTGATCGTCGTAATCCATGAAGTACGTTGTCACCACTGTCTCCTTTCTATACTGTCTCCTGCAAAGCAGTGGGGAGTTCATGCGCAAACAGTGCCCACCTAGTGTACTGGTGCCCCATCTACTCAGTTTGTTTATTCGTTACATGTACGAGCCCCTCTTTCCTCAAGGTAGAACACGTGGTTCTCCCTCTCCCCATTTTATCCCCACAACAGCCCTGTGAGGTAGGTTAGGCTCAGATATTCTGAAGGAGATTCTGCAAAGTGGCATTCTTTTTTATGAGAGGGTTTGCGTGTGCTGAGGAAAAGAACATCACAATGTTTCCCCTATTTTTAAAAAAAGGTCTCCTGAGGATTTTTGCTTTAGCTCAAGAGAATACCATGCAATGCAACACAATAGCTCCCCTTGCGCGTCAAGACTTTGGAGTAAGAGTTGGCACACACATTGAGGACATTGATTTATGAGCCGTAGCTCGCCCCCCCATATCCATTTTTAAGGGGGTCTGGGAAAACATACAACAAAGTGACAGCTGTTGAAGACTGAGAGGTTACCGTGGAACTTGGTTTGTACATTAATGTCTGACATAATCCTGTAGCTCAGGTTCGAACACTTGCTTGACCCTCACAACCATTTTCTGGACACTCCATTCCATTCTCATCCCCTCTCTGTTTTCTGGTCCCATCCCACCAGCCCCTGTCAATCAGCACAGCCATTGAGCATGCTCAGTTCTTATTGGACTGGTTTTGGAAGTTTTCTCTCTTTGTTCCCCCCCCTCACCCCCCCAAACTTCAGAGTTTCTCCAAGCTGGCTGATACCTCCCGCTTGTTGGTGGGTGGTAAGAAATGGTTCTCATGGTCTGAACATTGGAAGTGGAGAAAATTGTGGTATGTTTTTCGGAAGACATGAACATTATCAACAAGTTCAGTAATCCCATTTTGGGCACTATGCCTTGAGTATTTTAATAACCAGCCATTCTACTAACACCATCTCCTTGTCTCTGGCGGACTTTGCCCATGCATCTAGGCCCCTGGTCAGCAACTAGATTTATGGAGAGACCATTTTGGGTGGTTGATGCGGGTCACACCCCCATCCTTCTAACCCCTGTTGTCAAAGGCACCAGTCTTTCTACATATTGCTCTGGCAACTGGAGGAACAGCTGGCATTCCTGGGGGGGGGGTCCTGGGGAGGGGAGATGGAGTCAGTTTGAACTCAGGTGCCTCCAATTACTGACAATTAATATAAGCCCTCAGGAACAAAGAGAGGCCTTCCATTTTCTATGGGCATTAGAACTGGCCGTTTGGAGCTAAAAGAGAAGGGGAAGTACATAGACAGGTTGTAAATCAGATTAAGGACAATCAATAAATGAAAAAAGTCTGTGGAGAAAAGACCCTCTTCTTTGTTCAAAGTTGTGTCATAGTGGAATATTTCAGTGGGAAGGGAGGTGTGGAGCGTTCTGCCCCAGGCGACAGCAGGATAATAGAAAGAAACTGTTTCTATTTATACAGGGCTATTTTGATGCCTCTCATCCCAGAATAGTCATCCTGGGTTACTGAGGGCTGTTGACCCGGATGCTTATGAAAGGCATTTCTGTTTGAACCATCATTCGGAGGGGTTGCTCAAATTAGTTGCCGTTTGTGCAAAACAAGCAGTTGCTGTGTGCAAAAGTGAGAGAAAGTACCTTGCCTCACAGGGCAGCCCTCTACTTTCTCATGGGAAAGAAAAACACACAAGCATGAACACACCAGATACCTACAGAAGTCTGTTGCCAGCAGGCCAGGCAAGCTGTCAGGGGGCCTCATTCCTAAGCAAAGCAAAGCAAAGTTTAGGAAGCTAATTACTGTTTAATATTTCAAACAGGATGTTTGAACAGGGCATTTAATTATCCTGCCAACATCTATTCAAATAAACACAAGGGATTTAGACCTTTCTTGAGCAGCAGGGAGGGGGGGTGGCAGGTCGGAGCCGTGGGTTTAAAAGGGATGCCAAACATTCTCGGGCACTAAACCTCTTAGATCTCCTGTGTAATGTGGCATAATAATGTGCTCCTCTTGACACTTGGATTGGAAGAGGTGGCTGCCCTAGTCAGTGCTGGAGAAATGTTGCTTGTGTGAAATGTGGGGCCAGTCTTTCCTCCTCCTCCTCGGTATGCTACTGAAATTGCTAAGGGAAAACCACGTTCAGAATAGATGCTATTGATACATTTGGCCCTCCAGATGTTGTTGTACTACAACTCCCATCATCCCCGAACATTGGCCAAGCTGGCTGAGACTGATGGGTGTTGGGGTCCAGCAACATCTGCAGTGCCACACATTCTCTATGTTTCTTAAAAAAAAATATTCAAAAATTTAAAGGCCTGCTTGTGACTTCCTGTTGAATTGTGCCCATTACACGAGTGTATGGCTTGATCTTTTTTGGCAGACTGATGAGAATTCAGTAAAGGCACTGTTGTACATTTTGCCAATCAACACTGAATGCTGCTAGTGAATTTTTTCAACCACATTACCACATTGGCCAAAGCCATTTCCAGATTTCAATAATCTAGAGAATTCCTTCAGTCTAGAACCATGAGATATGAGATACAAGGAACAGACGACTCCATTACCTTAGGCAGTGCTTTTTTCCTAGGGTGATGCAGGGGTACGCATACCCCTAAACATTTTGTGAATCTAACGGGAGAAGAAACTACTTTTTTTTAATTAAAAAAAAAAGTTTGTTTTCTAACAGGGTGAATCGTCAGTTCCGTTGCTACCCCAGATGCCGGCCTCATTTCCTGTCACGGTGTTTCCTGAGTCTCAGATGGAATGAGAGTACCCCTAAACATTTTATACAAAAAAAAGCACTGACCTTAGGTATGAATGGATTTAAAACTAACTTCAGACAGGGTATGCGGTGACTGGAGAAAGGACCTTTTCTGTAAAGGCACCGCATCTGTGGAATGTCCTTCCAAAGCAAATACACGTGTCAAATGCTCATAATGAATTTTGGCATCAACTGGTCATGTCTACTCAGATGTCGATTCTAGTGAATTCGGCGTCACTCCTAAATCCAGTTCACCACATTTCTGCAGCAGTTTGTGGATTTACTTTTTAAAAAATTATTCAGCGTTTTAGTGTGACTTTCTCCCAACAAACACTTTTGTGTCTAGTTTCCCCTGATGTATCCATTTTTTGCAAGTGATTTCTGCTACTATAATGCATTTTGTATGTTATTTTCAACAATAGGCACACTTTTACCTAATATACACTTATTTATTTATTTGCAAAGACTGCTTGACTGGAGAACTCCATTACAAAATTCAGATAAGAATGAATTTTGAAGAATGACTGTTCTGGTTCTCATATTCTTCCGTAAATGTGAATTTGATAACTTTGAATTCAAATGCCAACTGAATCAAATTTCTCCCCATGTCTACTACCAGGAAGTGGACATAGGGAAGCAACCCAAAATTATAATCTTATGCACACTAACCTGGGAATACTTTTCATTGAACTAAATGGACTTGGACCAGGGAGATAACATAGCCACGAATATCACCAAGGAATACCCTGGATCTGTCACAAAACTACTGTTGTAAACAGTGTTGGCTCGAAGGTTTTGGATGCTGTCAGTAAGAGTGCGGAAGTTAAATGGTGGAAAGTACACATGCAGCATTTTCAAGTATGATCTTTTGTTATACAGTGGTGCCCCGCTAGACGAAAATAATTCGTCCTGCGAAAATTTTCGTCTAGCGGGTTTTTCGTCTTGCAGAGCGGCAATGACAGCCGCGCTCTGCAAAACGAAAAAAACACACGACTTTTTCGTCTAGCGGGGCAGCCTTCTGCTAGATGAATGCCTTCGTATAGCGAGGCATTCGTCTAGCGAGGCATTCGTCTAGCGGGGCACCACTGTATCCCAATCCCAAAGTTTCAGTCTTCCTTTCTTGCATTCTGAAAGGAGGCAAGAGTGTGTGTTGATGTTCGTTTCTTCATCAATGCCTATCATCCTGAAGAAGGGCTTGTTGTCACATCAGTTTCACAGACAAGTTACCATAGGTAGAGAAGCTAGGCTGCAATTCTATAACCACTTACCTGAAAGTAAACCCCATTTTAAAAGCCACAGATATTTATAGATTCAATGGGAGTCCTCACTTCACAATTGTATACGTTTCCCAACACCTTTTCAAGAACTGATTGTCGCTTTCCCCCCATGTGTGTGTTCAGAATTAAATGCTTTTTGACATTGTAAATGGAGACGCAGTCTAACTGGTTGGTCCTTTAAAACATGGCATGTGGTTTGAATTTTAAAGCTTATTTCCTCTTGGCCTAATGAGCCTCTGAAAGTGATTAAGCAGAAGAAAGGCAGGTTAAGCCAATGACATCTTATCAGAGGAAACACTATCGGATCTCTTTGACTTAAAACACACACACGCATCGCCCAACTTTTTTTTTAGGTTCCCGAGATTTTTCCAGACAAAATATTGATTGGCTACTGTTGCAATAACCAGCACCCTAACTATTAAGTATCTGCTACCTGAGGTGTGAAATGTGGAACCGTTGTTGTTGTTGTTTTAAAAAGAACAGACCAAAGCAGGTATTGTCCTTGGTCCCCCTTTTCATTATTTTGTCCTGCTTTTGCTTATGAAGCATGTCAAACCTCTCATATCCCCCAGCCACGGAAACTGTATCCACACTAAATGTTCTGCTTTTCGTTTGGATAACCTTCTTCAAGAAGTAGGTTAAGTGCATTCAAGACGCTTTATCATTAGATCCCAAATCTTTGAGGCAGGCTAAGGATTGAAAGAAGTTCAAAGTCAATCTATGTTTTAAGAAGATCTAGAGATGGGTATGTGTGGAGGGTGTTTGAGCAAATCCAATTTGTGCAGGCATCAGGAAAGCCATGAGACCATTTGTGGTGAGATGAGTGAGCATCAAGCTACACAGAACACTGCTGCAGCCATGTGAAATATTAGCCCAATGATGTCTTCTCCAGAGCAAAGCTTCTGGGGCAAAAGGGGTGCTTAACCTTTCCCTTGCCTGCTGCTTCCCCCTCTGAACATGGTAGTTCAAGATTTCTACAATACGATTGGTGCATCAGTAAAAGCTGTAATACATTTGGGGGTGGACCCCTCTAAACTCTAGAAATTAATAAATGGTGGGATTTTGATTAATTGGGATATGGATGAAAGTATAAGCTGCAGAACTTTGCCAGACAAGGAACCCTGAACGGACAGGCAAACCAGCCTGGATGCCCTAGTGAAGAGCAAATATGTTAACACAGGCTTCCTCAACCTCGGCCCTCCAGACGTTTGTGGCCTATGACTCCCATGATCCCTAGCTATAAGGACCAGTGGTCAGGGATGATGGGAATTGTAGTCTCAAAACATTTGGAGGGCTGAGGTTGAGGAAGCCTGAGTTAACATGACAAAAGGTGTTGATGGGCCATCTGAGAGGGATCCTTTGGCCTGAGGAGACAGATGTTGCCAAGGTGATAGGGTGAGTGTGTGAAGTGATAGGAAAAGAGAGGGTTTTTTTTTAGCAAGGTGTTCTGGGAAGAAGATGGGGAAGGGAAAAAAAGACTGGGATCCATCTTGGGCAGGCTGGCTGGGAGAGATGCCTTGGACTCCATGATGTGGGGGTACAAGCTGCTTCTGAAATGACCATGCTGTAAGATCTGGATTCCCTCCCTGAAGACAGAAGGTGTAAAATAGGTGAATAAACCATATTTCTTAAAGCTTCAACAGTCTCCGCTGTGTCTCTCAATTCTCCAAAAGAACACAAACCCCAGAACCCCCAGGAATCTTGCAGAGAGTAGGGCTGTGACCCAACTTTGATTGGTGGGTCAGTAAAATTGCCTAAAGAACCTGGAAGCACAGCCTCCCAAGCCTGTATTTTTACCGCTGTAAAAGGAGATTCTACAGAAAAAAAGATGGGTGATAAAATGGCTAACGCGTGTTTCTTTGATAGGTAAATAGCTTAGCCGGTCCTGTTAAGTATTTGCCTTGGGCCTAAGTGTGGCCATAGAAACTAGATGGGAGATGAGCTGAAGTGGGCATGTCTCTCTTTCACACACCTCCCATGGCTTGATGGGATGCCACCAGGCAATCTTGGGTCTTTAGTTGGAAAGAGAGAAAGTCCCGACTTACTCTCTGTGAGAATCCAAAGCTATAACTTGAGTGAGAATGCTACTAGCCCAGAGATGGAAGGAAGGAGAAGTAGCAACAAAAGAAGAATGGCAGATGAAACTGATGGAGTATGTGGAGATGGAGAAACTGACGGGAAAGATCCGAAACTAGGAAGATCCAGTATTTACTAAAGACTGGAGAAAATTTGTATTTTATTTAAAAGTAAGCAGTTAAAATCTTTGGCAGGGATGTAATGACACTTGTAATGCGGAATTATTTGTGGTAATTGTGGTTATATAATAGAGGGATACAGTAATGGTAAAAGATGCAGCAAACCTAAACTTTAATATGGAACCCATGGAGGAAGGGAAGGAGGTCCGAACCGAAGGTTCAAAAGAACCTCCTATTTTTATGTTTGAAATGGTTATGTTTTATATGTATAAAATTATCAAAAACCCTATTAAAATTATAAAAAAAAACAAAGCTATGGCTTGAGTGTGCTCCTTCCCCCAAAGTCTAACAGGGGAGCAGGATCTGTTGGAGAGTTAATTCTGTGAGATGCCCATCACATGCTCAGCTGATATATGTGCAAATAAACACATATGGCATCAGTCTCTAGTTAGCTTCACTGCGAAGAAAGCAAGTTTGAGGTATGTGTTTGGGATCCCTGAAACCACTTATAGCTCAAATATTGAGGTGCATGTAACAAAATGGCCTGTGGGCTAATTCAATAAATTATATTCTGATTCTGAAACCTATCTCAACCATAGAGCAAACTGGGTGTCTGGGGCCAGGCGGTATCGCTCAGAATAACCCACCTCGCATTGAATTTTTGCTTTGTTTTCCGTGACAATGGAATGGACTGAATGTGAAGAATTCTGTGGAAGAACGGAAGCCTACAAAAGTTAAACAATAAATATAAATTCACAGAGGCTCAATAATTCTAAAACCATTTATCCACATTCATTTTAACGCACCCTGCTTTAAAAATTTCATTGCTGCTGCTTATAAACCAGTGAATTTGATGGAGCATTTTATCGTTAGGGTTGTACAGTGTGTTTTTTAAAGTAGTTCCAGGTCACCCTGAAAAGTGGGCTAGAAACCCAGTAAATAAAATAAATAATAAGAAAACAGAAATCCAAGAATGACTCGTGTGTCTGTTCTATGCAAAATAGTGACTTTTATAGTTGCATGTGCCTTTGAAGCACTGCTTTGCCACTTTAACAGTCATGGCTTCCTCCAAAGCATAGTTTGTTAAGGGTGCTGAATTCTGAGCAACAGTTCTCAGCATCTAAACAAACTACAGTTCCCAGGGATTTTCCACGATTGTTAAAATAGCACGAGTGTTTTACAGTAAGTGTGTGAGTGCGACTTTAATTTTCCTTCCATGACTGAAACGGTGATCATGGTCCTAGAACAGGACTTCCCTGTCCCATTGCTCTCTGCTGTCCCATGTGCTCCCGCAAAACCTGCTCCCGGGGGTTGCAAAACCTTAGTGGGTGGCATAGGGTATGGTGCAGAGAGCAGCAGATGGAGAGGGTAGTTGGCAGAATCCGCCCTCCTTCACATGAACCTAGTGGGATCGACATTTGTGATTGCAGCTGCTCTTACATCAGATGCCTTTTATCTGTGTATTTATTTCGCACAACCCGGTCCTCTCCACTTCTAAATAAACGACAGCCTTGAAATAAGAGTTGTGGGTGGGGGAGAACTTGCCCGACCCACTTGAGGTCTGCGTTTCGCATTTATGGAGGCTGCGGTCCTAGAATTTTTGTAAGTGCACCTCTTGAAAAACACACAGCCCACTCAGAGGACATTGTAGGAAACAATTCATCATTCCACCTATTGTATACAATCAATAACACTAAAAGTCTTCTCTGTCATCTTATCGCGCTACATGGTTTTAAGCAGTTCCTTTGTTAGGCCCGGAAAATGAAGGCAAGGAGAGGGGGCATCTTTGAACATCCAAACATGGTGTCACACTGAGTGTGATCATGACACTGCCCAGAGAACCTTCCTATTCCTTTGTTTACAGATGGGACAGTGATAACCTGACAGCTCAAATAGGGGGTCATCCAGGAGGACAGGCAAGGGATTCTTTTTCATCATTTCTGAGTTCTTGGAAGTAGCCTTTCTGACTACCCTTCAGACCTGGGCTTTTAAGTCCCACTATTAAATCACTTCGTGGCAATACAATATCTGCATATTGGAGGGAAGGAAACAATACTGCCTCCTTGACTTTGGTTAATAGTTCTCTGCAAAAAAAAAAAATAATAAGAAAAATTCCCACAGTTTTTCATGGGATGCAATAGATGGAACAGCTCTAAGTTCAGATGTTACATCCAGCCTGTTTAAGAATTTTGGATTATAGCTTCTACATGTTTTGCCCAATATAGGCCCCTGCAGGTTCAAAATAATAAAATGCGAGAACTGTAAAGATGGAAGGGACCCTACAAATGGTAATATATTCATAGGATTTGTGGGGGCATCATGGAAAAGATGCAGTAGAGATGCAGAACACAGAGGCGTAGGAAGGTCAGGTGGTACCCAGTGTGGAAAATTTCTTGTCACCCCCCCCCCCATTGATTCGTTATTTCATATTTTCTTACAAAGGAATAATAACAAGTAATAATAAGAAAAAAAACTTTTATTTATATCCGGCCCTCCCTAGCCGAAGTCGGGCTCAGGGTAGCTAACATCAGATACGTAACATATATATGTATAAAATCAAACAAGAATTAAATTACCTCCTTAAAACATCTCAAAATCAAATTAAAGTCTAATTAGATGGCTTTCCACAGGGTTAGGGCTGGGAACAGTAAGTGGTCCACTGAACTGAAATTTCAGCCTTCACGACATAGGAAAACAGCCAAGTAAACAGCTATTTTGGTGGAGGAGGGTCAAGATATTAACCGATATGCATGAAATTTCATATTTAGCTATATAATCCCTAGTATAGTAAGATAAAACTTTTGAAGCAGGCATTCTTTTTTTTTAAAAAAAGTTTTTTTTTAATCAACCGCCCTAGTAGGGCAGTAATTGTTTCTTGATAATTTGTCACCCCCTCCATTATGGAACCTGGGGAGGACCAACCCCTAAGCACCCCTTGCTATGCTCCTGGCAGAACAAAATGTGTATAATGTGTGTGTGTGTGTGGAATAAGCCTTGTTTTTCAGACTGGAAATATACCTTTCAGAGCCCTGAGGCCTAGTCGTTCAACTGGATGTTATACACCATTGTTCCTCTCCATTTAGCCTGTTGTCAGAAATTGTGCAACAACAACATACTCCCAACATTTCAAGAAGGCAATTTGGGGCACCCCCACAACCCCCAACCCTGTCTCTTGCCCACTTGCCGCCTCCTTCTCCTCTCCTTTCTTTGTCTTCTGGACTCCTCTGCCTTGGCATGACCTAGTGGGAAGACATGCTCTCCTCCTCCTTTGCCAGCATTACTGGTGTACTTCCAGAAACAGTGCCGTGATGGAAGGAGAAAGAAGAATGCTGGGGTCAAGGTAAGTTCTCGGGGCCTTTTTTGGTCCCGCGCTTTGGTGTGAGCCAACTGACTCAAAACAGAACCAATAAAAGCCCGTCTTTTGGCCCCACACTCTGGTGTGGTCAGAGCACAGGAGTCAAAGTGGGACATCCCAGATTAGGAACAGAAGCAATCAGGGATGACCCACATAACCTGGGATACTTGGAGGGTATGCAACAATGCAATGCACAATTGAGGTATGAGTGCTAGGGTGAAACACTGCCTGCTCCTCCCTTTCCACGGGCAAAAGCATTACAATACCTTGCTTGGAAGGGCTGGACTCAGTGGTAGAGCATCCCACTTTGTATTCAGAAGGTCCCCAGGTTCAATTGCCGGCATCTCAAGGCAAGGCTGGGAGTGTTCCCTGCCTTAAAGTCCAGAATGCCAATTCCAGTCAGTGTAACTCCATAGACCAATTGTGTGATTTAGAGCAAGCTTCTTATGGTTCTGCAGTACAGCTATGTTTTGATTTCACACCATGTAAAATAATTAGACAGTCAGTGCATGGGCATTTCATGAACAATGACAGCTACATGCCTTTTCATGGGACAATTGCCATATTTTCCTTATTTGGCAACCTTTGGGGGGAAATTGTATACACACGATGAAAACAGAAAATGCCTAGCAGAGTAAGTATCAGTGCTTTCCAGTGAGTGTAAATTATCCAGGGGAAAGCTTTCCACGCAGTGTATATGATTGTTTGCATTTTACGTTTTAGTTTATGTTTTAGTAAACCTTTCCCCATAGAAAATCTGCTTTAATTTATCCATTTAGAAACCACAACATCCTATTCGCATTCACTCTAATCAGATAAGTGTTCTATTTCAGTTGCAGCATTAGATAATGTTCTCTCATCTTTCTCCCAATTCTGACATGTCATAAAAATTCATTGTTCTAATTCTAGAGTGTTTAGTTATATATATAATATATAAAAAATCATCAGGGTGTTATCCCATTCCACCTGTAATATCTGATTCAGATGTGGTGATAGCTTACACTATATTTTTAAAAATGTTTTGCTCATTATTGTAGTTTTTGTGTTTTTTTTCTGAATTGCACTGGACACAAAATCTGGTTTCCTCCTAACTTGCCCAGTTCTGTTTTCCTGCATCTCCCTTTGACCCAACAGAGATGATGATGAATGCACGAGTGAACAATACTCTGGATGTTAGTGTTTGCTCATGTTGACAGGCGGTTGGGGAAGAACCACATCATCACTCAGCAGGTGCAGAAATATCGCAGGACAGGGAGCAACTCAAAATGCTTGACATGACTACAGATTTTAAGCCTGACATCTGTGTAAAGTTAGTGTGCTGTTATAAAGGAAGTATGGAATGATTCATAACCTCTGAAGGTTTGGCTTCCTGCACAATACAGGTGATTCTTTTTTTTCGGGGAACAGAATCTACAGCTCCCAGTATCTCTGCCAGCCCTTGAGTTAAATACATTGACAAACCATTGCAAGTAGCCAGGACAGTCTGAAGAACAACAGAACAATGTATTCTTACCAGTCCTAATTCTTCGACTGAAGTTTTATAGCCAGACCTGCTGTGGTCAGTGGATCATCTACCTGTGGTACAACCAGGGCATTCTTTTCAGCCAGAACTCA
Source organism: Lacerta agilis (assembly GCF_009819535.1). Lineage (NCBI taxonomy): Eukaryota > Metazoa > Chordata > Lepidosauria > Squamata > Lacertidae > Lacerta > Lacerta agilis. The sequence continues at coordinate 29,240,606 of NC_046314.1, read as the reverse complement.
GTTCTGTCACCTCTCAGGTGGGCACCATTGCCATTATAAATGAACAAGGGAGGTGTTCGTGGTGAGTTCCGGCACCTCTTTTCCTAGAAAAATAGCACTGGGTACAACCTTGGAATTGCCACAAGGTCAAAGGTGTCCCCCACAAATTGTGTTTTGCTGGCTCCTGGCTTTCTTTCTTGGAGGTATTGATTTCTACACATATGTAGGGTGACAACCTGATATTGGGGTAACTTTTGGTCCCTCAGGAGAGAGAAAAGGGAAGCAGGAAGTATTTATATGAGACACTCATTTTTACAGTAGTGCTTCTTTCCGTTTCTTTTAGAGGGTGGAATATATGACTTGTTATTGTCTGGTTGTCAGAAAGTTGGAGAAAGTGGTTTCTGTAGACCACTGGCAGTGCCAGAAAAAAACTTCCTTTGGGTACAGAAGGGGCCAAGTGTGTTTCTAGGTGGGTGAGAGACAAATAACAGCATGTGTTAATGCCATGGAAGGGGGCAATTGGGGCTTGAGCTTCTTGGGTTTTTAGTTAGAGAGAGTGCTTGGTGAGCGAAGATGGCATCAGATGGTGCAGGTGCCTTTTCTCACATTGATCGGGTGCAGAGAAATGCCCACACAATGTTGTGCTACATTCGTTTCCTACCCCTATAGATGTGGTGGCCATTTTGTGTCATGCCATACACTCCAGCATAGCATTCTATGGGAGCCATTTTGTGGATAGCGTCCATTGCACTTTCTCAAACTTCCAGATGTTCACACTGCCCCTCCCCAAAGGTGAAGACTCCTGATTGGAGTGATTGGAGGGGGCGCTGGAAGAGTGACAGTTGAATATATTCATTTTTAGTGCATGTTGTGAGTGTGCTGATTCCGTAATAGTATGCTTGAGTGGAACTGGGTAGAATGTATTTTTAGCTGCAGTTAGATTAAGTTGTGTTCATAGTGGGCTGGGGATTTAATTGGATTGGTTTGTTTAATTATATGGTTGTGCATATGGTGGATTGAAAAGAGTTCCTTTTCTTTCTTGTTTTACTTAGTTGTCAATTACATTATTTAAAACTGTGACTATTCTGCAGTTCATTTTCATGAGTAGTGTTTTATTGTGATGCTTAAGAGAATGCACTATTTAGTTTTTAATTGTGGAGTTTTATAATGTGGATTTTCTCCTAGTAATTTTTTTTTTTTTTTTTTGGTATTTCATCTTTATTTGTGATGCTTTGAAATTTGCCACAAACCACTTAGATATTTCATCCTGCTCTAGAATATGTGATATATAATGGCCTAAAAGAATAAATGGATAAACGAATAAATTAGGGCTGCCATACGTCCAGAACTTCCCGGAAATAGCCGTGATTCTGCCATTGGAAACAGCGGATTACCTTAAAAATAGCTCAACAACTTTGGACAAAACTGGAAAAAGCTCAACAAGTTTTGTGTCCGGATTCTCACTTTTTGAAATATGGCAACCTTAGAATAAATATAACATGATACATCAGTGTTCTGCAATGCACTTCTTGAACCAAAAGATTTCAGAAAAAAAAATCCATCAGACACACAGTAGGCAGCCTTCCAAAGAGGTCATTGGATTTTCATGAAACATTGGCACCCAGGAAAGCTGCAGATTTCATTTTTGGAGGGAGGATTTATCTCTCTCTTTGCACCTTCTTGAAACACCAGGCTCCTTTTCCAGGCTTCGCATGTGACTGTGAAGGACCCAGATTTAAACTGATGGACTTGCCACCATCAAAAGTAGTTTGTCTCTCCTAGGGCTGCCTGCAGTCCAGGGCTGACATATTTATATGGACTAAGTAGGTAAATTAATGCCTTTTATTGGATTAACCTCTGTTGGCAAGACTGCACATCTGCCATTTTCATGGAGGTATTTTTTGGGGTGGGGAGGACTGGTGAATTTTTATGTTCTTACTCTCTCATCTGCTTGCCTCAACGTATAAAGGGGGCTCCCGACACATTGTATTTATAGGCTCTTTCTAGGAAAGCATATCTCTGAGCGTTCTGCATAGAAATAGTATCTTTTATCTTTCAGGTTCCCAGAAACAATAAATGAAGTAACGGTTTTACAGCCTCGGAGCTCAGAACATGCGTCCCAAAGCTCATATAAGGTGACAGTTAACACAGCTAAAAGCCTAACTTAACAGCTGTTTGTTTTCAGATGCCCAAGGGTGAAAAACACCAGTCTCTTCTATATACATTATTCAAGGAAGTTCACATGTACCGGAGTAGAGTGCCAGGCATTTTTGGATCTGTAGCAAAAAAAGTACCTACGCTACTCTGGACTGAAGCAATTCTTCTTTGCTTCCTTGTTAGGATTAGAGGCAGGAAAATGGCACCCTGTTTGGATTCAACTGCATGGAGCACCTGCTACATATTGCTTGATTTTGGCTCCGCAAGAGTGTTTATACCATAGGTCATCAACCCTTTGAGGTCAGTGTGCATTGGAATTTTGAGGAAGTGTCATGAGTGACAATCACTAAATGACTAAATGCAGACAGTTGTATAGTTCGTTATCTCCTTGGCATCTGATGGGAGGGCACTATTGCTGAGAAGGCCCTCCAAAATTTCTCCAATGAAAATAAGGACGTCCAAAGGAAAAGTGGGACATTCCAGGATCAAATCAGAAACTGGGATGGCTTCAGTAAATCCAGAACTGTCCCTGGAAAATAGGGACACTTGGAGGGTCAGCAATCCTAAATATGTCTCCTCAGAGGCAAGTGCCATTCAGTTCAATGGGCCTGGCTCTCAAATAAGTGTGCAGTCTAAATAAGTCAGTGGTTCCCAATTAGCTAATTACTGAGGAACCCTTATTTTCCAAAAGCCAAGCCATGGATTTTCTACTTTTGAAAACTTTGATAACTCTATGGTAGTTACCTCTGCAAAGCAATTCTTTGAACAAAATGTGGGGTAGACCCTAATAATCAAAGTATTTTAGGTATACTAAAAACAGATCAGGGCTGAGCGATGTCTGGTTTTCAACGTCATGTTGTATCAGCAGCTAAACATTGTGATATTCCGAAATATCCCGATGACTGAAATTGGAGATCAGGCATGGGGATGAGGGAAGGAGGAGTCACAGAGATCAGGGGGGTGGGCGGAGGAGAGGAAGTGGAGTCACCTCCACCCCATTGTTTGAGTGGGAGGGGATGTTGTGATATTCCATTCCACCTTCAGAGCAGACGTGAGGCTGTAGCATGTCACATGTCTGTGTAATATCCCAGTGCTTCTGGGAAGTTCCATTTTGTAGTTAGTACTTTCTCTTTCGCTTTTGGACATGGGAGAGATTGCACGCGTTCATCTCTTAGTCCTGGTGTTTGCTTAATAAAATGCTTGTTAATACCAGCCTCTGTCGTGCCACTTCTGCTGTGCAATGGACTATATAGGCGTGCCTAGCTTCCTGGAGGCTAGACCCCTGATTTCTGCTCCAGGGATCAGAACTCGACTGGCAGTTTGGCTGGTGGTGAGTGAGACAACTGGGGCCTACCAGTTGCTCCGGTCTGCCTGGAAAATTACCAACAGGGGATGGGGGGTACATCTGCCAGTGGGGCAGCCAGTGGTGGCAGCCAGCAAAGATACCAGTGTGGTGTAGTGGTTAAGAGCGGTAGACTCGTTATCTGGGGAACCGGGTTCGCGTCTCCACTCCTCCACATGCAGCTGCTGGGTGACCTTGGGCTAGTCACACTTCTCTGAAGTCTCTCAGCCCCACTCACCTCACAGAGTGTTTGTTGTGGGGGAGGAAGGGAAAGGAGAATGTTAGCCGCTTTGAGACTCCTTCGGGTAGTGAAAAGCGTGATATCAAATCCAAACTCTTCAGCAAAGATACATATCCACTGTGGCTGCTGCTGCTTTCCTGCTGACTGAGAAAAGCTGCTCTGCTTCGGTGCCGGGGAAGGTATTGTCACGGTGCCTTCAAGTGAGGGCAATCAGCTGCCCTGTTCTCCATCAGCGTGAGGGGAAGGCAGTACCTCGCAGTCGGCTGCCCTGTTTTCCCTCAGCGTGAGGGAAGGCACCTCACATCAGCAGCGTTATTGGCTGAGATCATGGTGCGATATTGGCAGTGCCTTGAAATTGGCTGCGTTGCTCTCCTTCGCGGGAGGAGCGATATATTGCTGCATATTGCCAGGCTATTTTGGCCAATATATTGAAAAATACAAGGACAGGAAGAAATATTATGGGCACACAGGAAGGAGAGAGTTTGAATGCTACATCTGTAGGTGCAGAAATTATTCAATGTGTCGATACGAATGGACACATTGCAGCTGCGATATAAGGGATTGGTATCTAGACTGGAGCGTAACTGAAATTTATAAGGCTTTGGAATGCAGCAACAAAGGAAATCACCAGACCATTAATTCTAGCACGTGGGGGGCCACCTAAATTGTATAATTTGGCATCTCAATGATTGGTATTATTAATTTTATTATAATTTGGCATTGTTATAACGAGTGATCCTTCATGGATCACTGCCACCAAAGATGGACAGATCATAGCGGAGAGTTTAGACTAAATGTGATCCACCTGGAGAAGGAACTGGCAAGCCACTCCAGTATCCCTGCCAAGAAAACGCCATGGACAAAGACAACTTTTGAATTATGGTGCTGGAGGAGACTCTTGAGAGCCCCATGGACTGCAAAAAGATCAAACTTATCCATCCTTAAAGAAATCAGCCCTGAGTGCTCATTGGAAGGGCAGATCCTGAAGTTGAGGAGGCAAGGAATGGCCCGCGGACCCCCTGGGTGCATTCCACGGATCCACAGGGGTCCCCGGGTCCCTAATTGGGAACCACAGTTATAAGCTTTCCTGATATTTTGATCTTGCTCACAGGGTTTCTGTAATCTACTGTTATGTAGACCTAGCCCTGTAGTCCACTGGGCTTCAGATGAGTAGGTGCATAAGTGAAAGTCGATTTTGCAGCAGCATCCAAAACAAAAGGCATTTATTTGTGAATTGTCGATTGCAGCGAGACAGCTTGAAAAGTATGGCAGTCTTCTCTTGGGAGGTGAAAAATTAACCACACTGCTAATATCCCCACCTCACCCCGAGCACTTAAAGAAGAAATGCTTTGGTGTAGTATTTAATCTCCTATGAAAATTTGAATTCGTATATTTTCTTTGAGATGCAGCTTCGTGTGTATGTTTTGTAATGCCTTTGCGCCCGAATACTTTTAATGGAGTTGAATTTACCGATAGTTTAAATTTGCTGATAGTAAATAGTTAAGTGAGGCCGGTTGCAACAACAGACGATGCTCATAACCAACACTTTCCCCCTCCTGCATCTCCCAGTGTTTACTTGTAATCTAACAGATGCTTCTGCCTCTGCTGCTATACTTTGGTCTGTGTCTGTTTGCACCTTGTCTGTAACATAACATGCTGCTATCATTTCCAGGGTTCACAGGACCATGTCAGCACTTTTCAGTCAAAGGTCAGCCGAACTAGCAATGAAGGGTGATTAAACCGGACAATGGCATTCTCCTATATACAAAGTCACATCTGAGCAGCAGATTTAATATTTTTTTAAAAGCACTGGTCTGTGCAAAGTTCAGCAGGCTGGTCACTGCAGCCCTATCAAATCATAAGGGCGAGTAGCTTTTGGTCAGATAAATGCCATTTTTTGTGTGTGTCCTCCCAAGAGGGTCTGATTTATGTGATGCTTTGTTCTTTATCTACTTGTGCGTATCCAGCAGTGCCATCCCAAATGTCTGCACATTTTGCTATCCTTCCTTTCATCTTTCCAGTTTTCTGTGATCACTTCATCTTTCCTTGATGTTGTTATCCCTTCACCCTGGAACCCCATTGAAGCCGCAAATTTCTTACTGGCTCAGCAGACTGTGGCAACACATCTATCAATGGGCAAGAAATGGGTTAGGGTTAGGGAATGGGCTTTGACTCGGAAGCCGGATTGGCCCTAATATTAAGTATGGGGCAGACAAACAACCCTTGCTAAGGTACAATTGTGTGCTTAGACCTTTTAACCACCCCCTAGAAATGAATTCACATGTGACTCAGATATTTGGTTTGGTTTTTGGCCGAATTTAGGCCACAACTTTATTGATTACAATCAAGTGAGTGGTTGAATAGGCTCTGGTTCAACTAGCTCCCTGCACCCTTGCAGGCACCGCTGACCCAGCGCTCTATCGTAGGTCAGTCTAGGGTGAACACCAGGGACAGCAGAAAGCAGGACCCCATCAATCAGCCACCCTGATGTCCCCTGGACTCAGGGATGAGCACAACCCCTCTCAGGGTTGACCAAATCATTGAGTCCCTGGATTCCTTTACCGGAATACCCTTCCCTCCGGGTGGGCAGCAGCTGGAGGGTGGCTCCTCCGGCAGAGAGGTCTCCATCATCCCCATCTCTCCACACAGGATCCCGTTCCAGGTGTAAGGCTGGGCGTGTGCTGGGCACGGAGAATAGGTGCCGGGACTGATCTCGGCTCGTGTTCTGCGTGGATCCCTTCCACGGGGACCCCTCGGGCTCCTTCCCGGCTGCCCCGCACCATCCTCCAGTCCTGCACAGTGGCAGGCTGGAGAAGCATTCCGGTGACCAATTGCTGCACCAAGAGGAGGGACGGCCGCCAGGGATTGTGCCTGCCTCCCGGGCAGGGCACGTACTCCAGCCAGAGAGGGAGGGAGGGAGGGCTGATCGTTGCGCACCCGGCTCGCCGCTGCCAATCGCCTCCTCCTGCCTTCCCCCTGGTGACGGGCAGGCTACCGCCCTTACCGAGCCGCCGATGTTGCCTCGGACCTCTTCCCTGGCGCCCTCCAGAACATGGCGCCGTGGTTCCCCGTGCAACTAGCTTCTATGGCTAGGACGCCCCGGTTGCCAGGTCTCACTGCAACACGTGCCCTCTTTGAGGGAGGACCTGATTTACCTATGATCTCCCACGTAGGGTGTAATAAAACTTACTGAGCAGCCAGGCCAATTGGGGCTGGGACAGAGGACTATTTAGTCTGGGGCCTGAAGCTCAAAGGCTGCCACCCCCCTCATCAAATTTAGACACTTGTTACTTTCTTGGCATTTGATAAGTTTATCAACTTGTTTTTGTATGCATCCGACCAAAAAGTGACAGCAACTCACAGCTTTGAGTTGCAAAACTAAGCATATCTGAGATGTGATTTATTCGTTTTTTTGCCCAGAAAAGGGCTAGAAAACTTTTTGTTAAATAATTTAAAAATCAAATAATGTTTCACCCTCCCTCCCTTCCTTTTGGTGCCTTATTTTGCTTTCATGGGCCATCATTTTTATTATTACAGTGGTACCTTGGGTTAAGAACTTAATTCATTCTGGAGGTCTGTTCTTAACCTGAAACAGTTCTTAACCTGAGGTACCACTTTAGCTAATGGGGCTTCCCTCTGCCGCCGTGCCACCGCCGTGAAATTTCTGTTCTCATCCTGAAGCAAAGTTCTTAACCCAAGGTACTATTTCTGGGTTAGCGGAGTCTGTAACCTGAAGCGTCTGTAACCTGAAGCGTCTAACCCGAGGTACCACTGTATTATTATTACGGTTAAGGGTCTCAAAAGCTGGAAGTGGCCTGGACCTTTGAGAAGGCTTCACAAGAATCAACAGAGGGGCTGGTTGACCTTTGTTTTTTGCTGGACTGGCTCTGAGATACAGAGATACACCATACCTAGATATGGTGGAACCATAGCCTTAACAAACTACAGTTTCTAGGATTCCTTGGAGGAAGCCATGATTGATTTCCCCCCTCATATGGCATCAAAACCAGCATGACTTGAATCCAATTGCTTACCAGTGGGGTTTTGTATGGTCCTGTAACACATACATTTAGAAACTAATTTTGCATTGGCTGCATTGCAAGATGCTTTGGGTATATTTGTCTGGAAAAAACAGCATACAAATTGAAACAACAAACAAATTTAATGAGTTTAATGGAACCTATTGCTAAGTGATTGTATCTTGGGTAGCATTTGGTCCAGATATGGAATTCGGCTTCTGAAAGCAGCTGAAATGGATGTCAGGGCACAGCTGGTTACATCTGGATGTGCAACCACATCTGCATTGGAATTGTCCTCCTGGCTGAGCACCCTTGATGTAGATTACAAAGGCTACCTGCACATGACTGCTAAAGCCACTCTCTGTTTATGTGAGGTTGGATTTAACATGCTATTAAGGCAAATAAACTGCTTCCCCGCCCTCAGTGCCATTAAAAAAAGGTGCACTGTCGAATGGTAGGATTTCACTGCTAAAGTGGTTTTATCCCTGTGTGTAAATTACTTGCAGACACTTCCCTGAGGCATTGCTTGAATTGGTGTGCTTCCACCCCTGGACTTTGGCAGTGTTATCTGTTCTCACAGCTGCTTTCAACGTATCTGCTACTTAATACTCGCACCTAAATAGCACTTAATGCAATCGCCCAAATTTCTTCTTCATACCCTCCAACATTTCTCTGATGAAAATAGGGACGTCCTAAGGAAAAGCGGAACATTCAGAAACCAGGGCAGCTTCTGTAAAATCCGGGACTGTCCCTGGAAAATAGGGAGACTTGGAGGGCATGCTTCTTGGCATGCAAACGTATCCCTCCCTCCCTTCCAAACTACTCACAAGTGATCCCTGGAAAGACCAGCCTATATTTGTTAGTTAAAACAGGGGTTGGAAATCCTCATTCAGGGAGATGATCAGGGATAGGAAGCATAATGCTTTCTAGTACAAACTACTGAGGGCTGAAAAATCACAGCAACAATGCTCAGTGCCCTCAGAGCAGTGGCAGACTTGAGTACTAAGTGCGAGGCTAATATTTGCTCCCACTCACCCGCAGCCCTTGCACTGCCTTCCCAAAGGTAGTGGCACCTGGTTTTGGGAAGGAGGCACAAGGGCTCTGGCAGTGTCTTAGGGATGTGTTAACTAGGCTTTGAGAAGGAGGCAGGTGGACTCTAGGTCCAGACCCTCCAAGTGTCTCTGTTTTCTGGGAACAGTCCTGGATTTACAGAAGCTGTCCTGGTTTCTGATGTGATCCCATGAATGTCTTGCTTTTCCTTAGCATGTCCCTATTTTCATTGGAGAAATGTTAGACGGTATGTAGGAGCCTATCAGAGCCTCACGCCTCTTTACCAAACACCAGGGTCTCACTTACCAGGCTTTGAGAAGGTGTCCCAGTCTGTGCCAGGGACACAGAGCACTACCATTTGGAACATAGGGAACTGTTTTATATCCAGTAAGACCAATGGTCCATATGGCTCTGTACCCTGACTACCAGTGACTCTCCAGAGTTTCAGGCAGGGGTCTTTCCCCACCCTACCTGGAGATGCCAAGGATTGAACTCGAGACCTTCTGTATGAAAAGCAAATGCTCTGCCACTCAACTATGGCCTTTCCCAGCCACTGAGCTATGCTGCTTCCGAATTATTTTGTGGAAATCCTGTCGGTTTCTGTGCAGGAGCACAAAGAGGAAGATTAGATTGGGGTTCCACTCCACTCCCAAAGAGATGTTCACTGTAGGTCAGAGATAGAGAGCCAGTGGCCCTGCAGATGTTGTTGGACCACAGTTCCCATCATTCCCATTCCTGGTGGGATCTGGCACCCAACGTCTGGGAGACCACATGTTCCACACCCTTTCCATATATGCTTAGGTCTGCCTCAGCAATGTAGGTCTGTACAAACGATGATCTAGCCATATTGCACAAGTGGAAGTTCTTGTGCAGAGTTTCTGCCGACAGGACTCCCTCATTGAATTCTGCCCATAATACCTATCCTGGGTCATTAGGCCTCCAAACAGGTTTTATGGCTGAATCCAACTAAATCATACTTAGAGAAGACCCACCGAAATTAATGGACTACCTCTTAACTATGACTTGAGGGGATGCAATCCTCAATACAGTGGTACCTCAGTTTTCAAATGCCTCCATAGTCAAACGTTTCAGAACTCGAACACCGAAAACCCAGAAGAAAATGCCTTGGTTTTCGAATGAGCATTGGATGTTAAACACGGCTTCCATTTTGAGTTTTCCATATTGAGGCTTCCGCTTTCAGGTTTCAGTTTTTGAACGTTTCGGAACTCGGACAGACTTCCAGAATGGATTACGTTTGAAAACCAAGGTACCACTGTATCAAAATCACACTCTGTGTGGCTCATCTTCAGAACCATTTTGGATATTAAGCACAAAGTATACTTGATACTCATCAGATCCAAAGGGTGCAGGCACGTCAAATTTGGTGCCTATTACTAAAAACAGAATCCTGTAAATGTCTGCTTGGAAGTAAGTCCCATTGAGTTCAATAGGGCTTTCTTCCAGTGCTTTCCAGAACATTGTTTCTGAATAATTTAAATGAACGTGCTCAAATTTACATTCACATTACCTTCATAGTGGATGAATCATTGTATAATTATGATTTTATATCTCCCCTCCTACATTACAATTCCCCCCTTCATCTTTATTCCAGTCTATAGCTGCATTGGATTAGAAATTGTATTTACATATGAAAGAGTTTTTAATGGGTTTAAAAAATTGTTATAATTGTTTTTATATTTGAAACTGTGTAATTGTCGTTGTTGTTTTTAATTACTGATGTCTTTGCTGTGAAATTGCTTCAAGGTATTTTATGGGAAGCTATTTGTACCTGGGAATAAATATATATTTTCTGTGTGTGCTACCCCAAGTACAAGTGGACTGCTTCACCAGAAACTAATCCAAAATGAAACTGACTGAGGTATCCTCTATGAGATGATGGCGTTCCACCGTTGCTTAAGCAGCCATTGAAATTATTGCTATATGCATGCCATTGGAATAATTAAGAGGTTGTTCTCCAAAGATCTGGGAGATTGTGATGAATTCAATAGCAGGCTAAATTTAAAAAAGGAGGCAGTGTTTCTACAAATATGTAGGGGAAGGCCTGTCTCATATCAGAAACCAATATGCTTGAAAGAGCTCCCAGAAACAACTTCTATTCAATAACTTGGAATTGGATATGAAAGAAGTCCTGTCCTCCCCCAGCCCCACCTGCTGGACATCTGCCCTGACCACATTTTCACAGTGGTCGGAAATTTTAAAGGAAAAGTAGCTTGATACAGACAATTGGGTTTGATTGCATGATTTATTTATTTGCAGTTTGAATCAGCGGACTGTCCTGAGATGACCTTTGTAGTCCTTTTTGTCTTACATTGTCCATCCTGTTCTTTCTTTCTTTCTTTTTGTACCCTTCTGTCTGCAGTATTGCTACCAGATATGGGCAGTTAAGCCCATTGAATGCATGGGGTTTGGAGACCTATGAATATTTATGAGTTTGTTTGTTTGTTTATTCAAGGTTCCAGTCAATCAACCAAGTTCTCCTCTGGGATATTGCATCCCACCCATGGCCGCCACCATGATTCTCTGGTTTTCTCTAATCAGCCAGTCATTCTGCAGCTACTTGGGTCCCAAACTTGGGTCTCCAGCTGTTTCTGGACTACAATTCCCACCATCCCTGACCACTGGTCTTTCTAGCTAGGGATGATGGGAGTTATAGTCCCAAAACAGCTGGAGACCCAAGTATGGGAAACATACAAGGATTTCTTGTACTTTTGTAAACCTCTTGTTTACAAATGGCTCCGTTTTGTCCACATAAGGATCTACACTCAGAGAATAAGTTTTATTTTAGCATGTTAAACAGTAGTTCACATCCTAATAGATTTTTTTTTACACCTATTTAAAATGACTGCTCATGTCTCCAGTCACTAAAATCACTGGGTGTCACTATGACCTTCAGTTACGTCCTTGGTCATTTGCCTCCTCTCGCTTGAACTTGTAAAATAACACAGAAAATGATGTACTGGTAAATAATGCAGAAAATACTAGAATCAGTAAGATATGGACCAGCAAATACAACAATTGCCCCTGCCTCTGTACAGTATGTGCATTACCATTTACCTTTTATTCTAAAACACCAGATGAATTCTCTACAGCTGACTGGTGTGGCTGAATTCTGGCCTCTTTCTCTCTCCCCCCAAGCCTTGAAAAGAAGTCGGTTCTCGGAAGAGAAAGAAGCCTTTTATTCTCCACTATCCTCTCGGATCTATTAAATGCACCGCTATCAGACACATTCCTCTCCCTTCCGTGGGGAATGGAAGTCTCAAGGCCGCAACTTCTGTTGTTCTTGTAAAAAGGAGGACTGAAACGTATGCGAACTGAGATACATTCAGGCAGCAAAAGAGAAAAAAAAAACGTTTCAAAATATATGGTTTTCAGAACCTGGTGCCAATTATGTGCTTGCTGAGTTATCGCTTTGGGTTTCCTAGGCATGGCTGTATGGAAAACATCACCCGCTACTAAAGCCCATTTGCTATGGAATTGGGCTCATCTTTAAACATCTTGCCTTGCTTCCCACAGAGAACCAATGTTGTTATGGCTGCCATCGCGGCCAATGTAAGTCTTAGAAGCTGCACTGGGAACATAGGGAGCTGCTTTCTACTGAACCAGACCATTGGTCCATCTAGCTCAATACTAGCTAGACTGACAGACAGCAGGACTACAGGGTTTCAGCAGGGATCATTTCTAGCCAAGGTTCTCTTCTATTCCACCATGCGAACCCTACCAGTAAGGAGGTCTAAGCTAGATGCTCCAAGCTTAGACCGTGTGGCTTTAGCAAGCCATTTTTGTGTTTCTAGGCAAATAACTTAGAAACGTTTACCATTTTGGAACCTAAGTTATTGCTGCTGTATGCAAAAGCACATGAATCTGGTTCACTTACAAAGCACGTGGTCTCTTTCCATAGCTGTCAACTTTTCCTTTTTTTGCGGGAAATTCCCTTATTCCAGAGCCGTTTCCTATTGCAAAAAAAAAGGAAGGTCGACAGCTCTGTCTCTTTCTTTGCTGAGGGGAGTGGGGAACTTTGGAAGCAACTTAGAAGGGGATATTTTACTTTGATGCATGTTTTGTGATTTTCTCACCAAAGAGTACTTGCCTTAAACCTGGATCTAGGCATCCAGGGAACTCTCCCTTTTATTTATTTTCCCTTTTAACCAAAAAACAAAAACAAAAAACTAAAGCCTGTGGTCAAGGGAAGGATGAAACACTCCCACTTGCCATGAATTCACTGAAAATCATGCCCTTATCAAAGAGGCGCTTGTGGCTGTGCATTGAGTATGTGTCATGGAGGCAAACCATGTCATTCTGCCCTCTTAGGCATGCGTTGCTTCTGCAGAAAGTTCAGCCACGCCAAAAATCCGGGTCATGCGGTCCTGAAATATCTGCCGCATTTTGAGTGACACTCTAAAATATAGGAAATTGGGTGTCTGGAAAGAAACAAACCACTGGAATTTCAGAAAGAACTGAGGCTAGAACGCAGCCAACTGCGCTGAACTGTACTCCCACATGTGCAGCAGAGTCATAGCTGCAAACAATAGGCTGATTCAAGACAATGAATGCACAAGACAAAGAAGTCACCATTCTCCCTTCTCTATCTGCAATGCTAATTCCACCGCCCCCTGCGCCCCCCCAACTGAATGGCTGCTAAACAGATCCTGTTCTGAGAGGGGAGGGAAAACCCATTTTCTTACATCTTAGATAATATCTAGTAAACTGAGATGGCCTTTTGGTTTTATCTTAATTCTCCATAACCTTTTCCCTTCTTCCATCTTTAATAAAGACATTCTGTGTTGCTTGCTATAAAGAAAAATATGCCGTAATTTCTGTTCTGCGAAGATCACTGTTTTCATGGCGTTATTATGCATTTCGGGAAAAGCAGAGTGACAGCTAATAAACAACAGCAGAATATAACGATAAGTGTTAATCATACCATTTAACATGCTGTTGAATGCGCTGTTAATTGACTAGGGATTAATGTCCCACTAGATCATAATTTGTGTTTATTTTTAAGTGAAAAATGCCTGGCAAAAAAATAATTGTGTACGAAATGTGATACCAGATCCTGTGAGTGTTTAACTTGGACGCATTCCCAAGTAAGTGGATATTATGGCTGCCTAACTGGGCAATCCTATACATGACAACTCAAAATTAAGTTCCATTGAATTCAATTGGGTTTACTTTTAATTAAGTGATTATTGGATAACAACCGTACCCAGCATCCATAAGAACATAGGAATCTGCATTATACTCAATCAGTCCACCAGTCTACTTCAGTATTGTCCACACTCTGCAGTGACTAGCAACAAAACTCCAGGATTTCAGACAGGATACATTCATGATTCTACCCGGATATGTCAGGGATGGAACCTCGAATCTTCTGCACCCAGATCCAAAGCTCTGCTGCTGATCTATGGTCTTTCCCACTATAGTTACAGCAGCAGGAGGACGGAGATTAGGGGTGACTCAAGCTATTTCAGCACTAGAAGCGGACTTCAAAATGGCGCCTGCCTCCCCACCAGGGAAGGAGGGGTGAGGGATGTACATCAAAGGCCGGGGGCAGAAAGATCAACATCAGAATCTGCTGCCCCAGTGAATCCTACCACCTGGGGCACAAGCCTGGGCAGTGTGGCTGGAGGTCCTCGGCTGCCCCAAGAACAAGACCCCTCTCTCAGCCTCACTGAAGTGGTCCAAAGGAAAATAGAGCAATATGTTTGGCACCAGTGTGGTGTAGTGGTTAAGAACGGCAGACTCGTAATCTGGGGAACTGGGTTCGCATCTCCGCTCCTCCACATGCAGCTGCTGGGTGACCTTGGGCTAGTCACACTTCTTTGAAGTCTCTCAGCCCCACTCACCTCACAGAGTGTTTGTTGTGGGGGAGGAAGGGAAAGGAGAAAGTTAGCCGCTTTGAGACTCCTTCGGGTAGTGAAAAGCGGGATATCAAATCCAAACTCTTCTTCTTCTTCACCAGCTTGGCGGTAGGAGTTGCTGGAAGGAGGCATACAAGGTGCCATCATAGAGACCCCACTCTGGATATGCCCAGACTGTCAAACGAGCTGACTAGGCCTTAGCCTAGAACAATTGGTACCGTCTGTTAACCCCCCCCCCTTAAAATTTAGGAGTTTTCCGGTACCTCACCAAGTATCCCTGATTTTCATAACACAACACTAGTTTTGATGATGATGCCAGCACTGAAGAAAAAATGTGTAGCATGCCCTCCAACATTTCTCCAACGAAAATAGGGATGTCTAATAATAATAATAATAATAATAATAATAATAATAATACCCCACCCATCTGACTGTGTTGCCCCAGCCACTCTGGGCTGCTTCCAACATATAGAAAAACAAAACAAAACATTAAACATTGCAAAAAAAAACCTTCCCTATACAGGGCTGCCTTCAGATGCCTTCTAAAGATTGTATAGTTACTTATCTCCTTGGCTCAGATGTTGCATAACTCCATACCCTCCAACATTTCTCCGATGGAAATAGGGACGTCCTAAGGAAAAGCGGGACATTCTGGGATCAAATCAGAAACAAGGATGGCTTCTGTAAATCTGGGACTGTCTCTGGAAAATAGGGGCACTTGCAGGGTCTGGTGTAGGTGGGGATTGGCAGGTGAAAGGAGCAGGGGCAGTAGCCCCTAGTATGTATGTATAGAGAGTGAAAAAAGGGAGAGAGAGTCATAATTAGTTAGTTAGTTAGTTTAATATACCTGGCTTCCTCCCAAAGGAACCCGTTCAAATAATTTATATTTTTTTCTCAGACGGAGCCCTACACGTGCCCTCGGCTTTAAAGGTGTACAATGCAAAAGTTATTACCACTCTTACTTATGCTGCTCCGCTTTGGGCAGCTCTGGTAAATCCGGCCCCGCTGGAGGTGCTGCAAAATCAGTTTCTTCGCCGGCTTTTAAAACTCCCTACGTGTGTTAGTAATGCAGCTATACGACTAGAATTGAAGATTCCTTCACTAGAGACTCTCTTATGGAAACGAATATTCACCTACTGGTTAACTCTTTGGCATAGATTACCCAGCCATTATCTCGTCCAATGTCTTTGGCGTGACGAATTTGCAAACCCTTGGACTGGGAAAATCCACGCCAAACTTCTGTCCTTTGGAATCTCTCCTTCAGATTCACTTAAGTTAGACCTTGCTTCAGCAAAAAGACTAATCAATCAAAGACTGGACAATTTGGAGCTGCAGCGTAATCATATGCTGGGTGGGGGTGTCTGCTCTCCTCGGAATTTTGGAGTTACTCCAATACATCATGTCCCTCTATACCTATCCTCGCTCTCCACTGCTGGGCACCGATTCGCTTTCACCAAAGCGAGGTTTAATGTCTTTCCTTCTAATGTCCTGAGACATAGATTTTCCAAGGGCCTAGTTTCCGCCTTTTGTGATTGTGATAAACAGTCGACGGAATCTCTCCATCATATAATCTTTATCTGTTCCCTGCATAGTGAGGCTCGGGCAAAATTACTAAGACCAATAACTCAAAAACTTACAGGTGCACCAGCTGAGTCACTCCTTGCCTTACTCCTGCAAGACAACGACTCCTATACAACCTTGCAGGTGGCAAGGTTTCTAAACTCTGTCATATCTCAAAAAAGGCGCTGTGGCCAACTACACGACCACTAATACTTTTGTTTTCTGCTTCCTGGTTGCAATTTTAAAACTTGTATTTGTGCTGTGGTTTGTTTCCCTATGACTTCAGGGTCTATGGTTTGCTGTAATTTTATGTCATATATTCCATATTTTATGTTTTTATGGGCTTATAGCCGCAATAAATTTAAATTTGAATTTGAATTTGAATAATTTATATTATACAAAGGGTATCCAAAGAAAGTGGATATTGGATGGTATGGCTACAATGGCAAAGCAAAGCAAAACACGTTTGGGGTCCAACTCTGATAGCTTCTCAGGCACACATTTGTACCCTAGTCTAGCACAAAGCTACCCCCTAAATAAGTCATTTGATTATGCTGGAATTGGCTCATTGAACATTTAAGCTACTGGATCCACTGGGCACAGAACCAAGATCTTTTACTGGAAAAGGCTGAGGGAAATGACTACTAGCGCCCTTAAAAACAAAACAAAACAAAAAAACTTCATGTTTATTATCTGTGTCTGAGTTTGAGTTAGTCAGTCCCTCTTTTTGTTCCCCACTTTATGGGTCTGCTTTGTTGTCAGCCAATCACTTAGTCATTTCCCTCCCCCCCCCCAGCCTTTCATGCAAAAAGAAGGCAGGGGGAGAGAATCCATCTTTAGAAGTTGGAAACTGGAGAGTTGTAAAATCCATCCAGCTTGTCAAGGGACCCCTGACCATTCTGTCAAATAAGAAAGGAGAAGGAGCCACAAGGTGCTGTCGGTGTGCCAAGGTGCCATCTTCCAAATGCAGCTCAGCCACACATATTCAAAATCAACATCTATTTCCGTATTCACTTTGGAACACTCTTCACATCACCACATGCCCTGTTTGCTTTCTTGTTGGTCATAGTGTTGGACCTTTGCACAAGTCTTTGGTTCATTTGAATAAGGTTTTGGTTTTGGGGTGGGGTGGGGGAAACACATAAGAAATCTCAGAGAACTACTGTCCAACAGTATAGAACATGTTGTGGTGTCTTCCAGCTGTTTTGGACTACAACTTCCACCATCCCTGACTGTCGGTCATTCTTGCTGAGGCTGATGGGAGTTGGAGTCCAGCAAGGGCCACCAGGCGCTAGAGAGGCTGGTACCGACTGTCTCCCATCAGTTGAAGCAATGATTCTTCAACATCAACTTTGTTGGACTGGTCATGTTGTTCGGATACCTGATTATCGACTTCCAAAGCAACTACTCTACTCCCAACTTAAGAATGGAAAGCGAAATACTGGTGGACAACAAAAGAGGTTTAAAGACGCTGTCAAGGCAAATCTAAAAAAAAATCTAGTATAAATGCTAACAACTGGGAAACACTGGCCCGCAAGTGCTCCAATTGGAGAATAGCCTCTACCAAAGGTGTCATGGTCTTTGAAGAAGCAAGAACTCAGGACAAAAGGGAGAAACGAGCTAAGAGGAAGGCGCATTCGGCAAATCCTCACTGTGATCAACTCCCGCATGGAAACCTATGTTCTCACTGTGGAAGGAAGTGTGGCTCCAGAATTGGCCTCCACAGTCACCTATGGACACACTGTTAAGACCATGTTCATGGAAGACAATCTTATTTGGGTATGAGTGATCACCACAGAAAGAAGAAAGTTGGCTGTACCAATGGGACACATGTGCATTGCATTTTTGGTGAGTCTTTATTGCCCTGACATCTATCTGGCAGCATAGGCTTTCCCCCCTGTGACTTTCATAGTGACTTCTTCAGTGAAAGCACAGAGCAGCATGGAGACTTTTCTCACACAGCTTCCACACCCTCCAACATTTCCCTGATGAAAATAATGACGTCCTAAGGAAAAGTGGGACATTCCTGGATTAAATCAGAAACAGGGGTGGCTCCTGTATATCCGGGACTGCCCCTGGAAATAGGGACACTTGGAAGGTCTGAGTTTCCCATGGGTGGCTTCTGCAGAGCAGTGAGATCAAGTCCTGCCAATGGATCTCAGGTCAGAATGCTTGCACTGATGCCGTTAAAACAATCCATAGCTCTGGGGCGCCAGGAAGCTAAGCTATGGCTGTCTGGAGGAAAGACCTGAGACCCTTCTCACAGACAGTAGCTTTTTAAGGAAGACTTTACGAAAGTAGCTTGATAGAAAGGAAGCTTGCACATTTCAGCTGCGTTGTCTACAAACCCTCACCTTCTAGCACTGATTTTAGGAAGCTTTCGCTAATGGGAGGGAAGAGAATCAGGAACGGGGTGGGGGGGGGAGTTGTTACACTGAGTGCTTTCTGATGTAGAGCATAAATCCATCACAAGGTTATGAATAGGCTCCACTGTTCACCAGCGACAGCTCGCTCCACCTTAACGCCATGACCTCTGTGCTTCCAAGGAGCATAACTTTCAAAGGGTTAATCTTTCCCACCTGTTGTTGACCATAGAGCAAGACACTCTGGTAGTTTTCTTAACATGAGAATGTGCCCTCTGACCTTTGAACAGGAGTGGGCCCGGTTATTAAAAAAAAATAAAAATACTCGCTGCTAACAAGCACAGCTATGCAGGCTCAGTCCTAGGGCAAGATTTGCCTGTGTTTGGGGCAATACTAGAGCAAACTGCTAAAACCAGGAAGAACGGGTGCAGGAAATATGAGTACCCCACCAAACACACACTCACAAACACACAAAGGAAAAGTTTAACTTTACAGCAAGAACATGCGCAGTTGTTTTATACTAACTCAGACCACTGGTCCCATCTAGCTCAGTATTGTCGATACCAGGGTTTCTCAAACTTGGGTTCCCAGCTGTTTTTGGACTACAACTCCCATCATCCCTAACTAGCAGGGCCAGTGATGGGAATCATAGTCCAAAAACAGCTGGGAACCCAAGTTTGGGAAACCCTGGTCTATACACTACCATTGAGCAGGTGCTCTTCCACTGAGCTACGCCCCTTGCCTAATTTAACCTTAAGGGCTGTCACATGGAAGATGGAGCAAGCTTGTTTTCTCCTGCTCTGGAGGGCTAGGACTCAATGACTTCAAGTTACAAGAAAGGAGATTCTGAATTAGGCATATGGAAAAACTTTCTGATAGTAAGAGCTGTTCGACCGTGGAACGGTCTCCCTCTGGAGGTTGTGGACTCTCCTTCCTTGGAGGTTTCTAAGCAGATGCTGGTTGGTCATCTGTCATGGATGCTTTAGCTGAGATTCCTGCATTGCAGGAGGTTGGACTAGATGACCCTTGGGGTACCTTCCAACTCTACAATTCTATGATTCTATGAGCCTGCTTGCACATTAAGATACATCACACAATTATATGAGAGAAGCCAGTCTTTGGATTCTGGCCTATGATACATTAAGGCAGGATTTTTAGGTGGAAAAAGTGGAATAGTTTCTAAGAATGTGATCTGCCCCCACTTTAAATCTCATCTCAGCCTGGACATTCCAGGCAACCTGCTCTGTGATGACTTCCCCTATTTGCTTAAACTTGCAATTGTGGTCCTAGGGGTCTTGGAGGCCACGAACATGCTGAAGCTAAGCAAGTCTAGGCCTGGTCATTGTCTCAATGGGTGACCGCCTGAGAACCACACTCATGCTGCCTGGGATTCCATGGTGGAAGAAAAGAGGGACATAAATTTAGCCAGTGCTTCTTTTCTGGGGGGGACGGGGGACGCATGGGGACATATACCCCTAAACATTTTGTGAATCTAAGTTTGACCTCATTGAGGGGCAGTATTTCAATCTGAGTAGGAAAATGAGGGCACCCCTAATAAAATAAATCACTGTATTTAGCTACCTAACTGAAATAATTCTAATCTACTTGATGGGCCTGTTATAAATCTTTCTGACAGAATGTGTGTGGATGCTCAGAAAGCCCTCCATTTTTAATCTTAAATGCAAGCTTGTTTCTGTTTTGCAATGTATGTTTTGTTTCCCTGGAGTTTCAAATCAGAAAAAGCAGTGTACGTTATAGGGGTTCAGCCATGAAGTTGGAATAACTCACTTTTCCTCTGCCCAACCTACTTTGCAAAGTCAGAGCAGCTGTGAGGATACATAAACGATTGTTTCAATTCCTTCATTACTTTATCAAATTCAAAGAGGCATACATGTTTCTCAACATACTATTTTGACAACAGGCCTGTGAGGTACCCTGCAAAAGAGCATACCTGGCCCAAGGTCAAGCAATAATCACCATAGCTGAGTCAAGATTTGAGTCCAGAGCTCGTCCATGTCCTACTCTGAGACTCTAACCCAGGGGTCAGCAAACTTTTTCAGCAGGGGGCCGGTCCACTGTCCCTCAGACCTTGTGGGGGGCCAGACTATATTTTGAAACAAAAATATGAACGAATTCCTGTGCCCCACAAATAACCCAGAGATGCATTTTAAAGAAAAGCACACATTCTACTCATGTAAAAACACGCTGATTCCCGGACCGTCCGCGGGCCAGATTTAGAAGGCGATTGGGCCGCATCCGGCCCCTGGGCCTTAGTTTGGGGACCCCTGCTCTAGCCAATGCACCATGTTGTCTGTCAAATTAATTTTTATGTACACCATTATTGGTTAGTTATTCCTCACAATGACATTTAAGTGTTTTATTGAAGGTAGAATTGAGTGGGTAGAGTGACATAGCAGGGCTAAGAAAATTGCTGAGTGGGTACGTTAGATTAGTTTTTTTGCAGTGTGAATGCGAATTATTCTGGTGATTGTATTTTGCATTTTTGTAATATTTATACATTTTCATGAGGTATTGTGATTACGTTGCGTTTTGAACATAACATACTCAGAAGCAAAATGATACCGCCAATCACCACCGACATTCCATATTTTAAATAACACAATTAAATAATTATCTCTAACAATTAAATAATTGTCTCACGGTTAAATAAGTATCTCTAAACAGTGTGCATAAGCACAGGCTATATAAATTAGTGTTATTCCTATGGTTTCCAATGTGGAATTTGTATAATAATATCATCTATACCCCGCTCATCTGGCTGGGTTTCCCCAACAACTCTGGGCGGCTCCCAACAGAATATTAAAAACACGATAAAACATTAAAAACTTCCCTAAACTTGCTTCTTTGTTGGGATTTGTAAACTGCTTTGGGATTTCCATTGAAATATGAAGCAGAATATAAATGGAGTCTGGAGCCCTGGCTGGCTTTTCCTAACCCTTCTTCCTGTCGGTTGGTGGCCCTGACTGAATTGATTTTCTCCGCTATCTCTATCTATGCTAAACTTCAGCCCTTCTCCACCAGTCCCCTCCTTCTTCCCCCGTTCCCCCCACTGGCATTGCCCCACTGATGCACCGGTAAGTTCAGGCTTCCTCCACCACAATTTGCTATGCTTCACTTTGACAGTATAACTTCACGTTCCAATGGCTGCAAGAGGATTTGGTTCCCCTTCTGTCTCACGGAGCCAGCTTAACCGAAGGAAAAGAGAACGTCACTAGTCCTCAAAAGGAGGAAGAGAGAGGGGGGAAATATTAATTAGAAACAGCTGCCGTGACTTGCCTTTCTCAGAAGACGGCAAGGGGGGGGGGGCACACACGACTTTTTGCAATCTAACCAGATATATTTAAAATAAAAAGAGCAGGAGATCAAAGGAAGTCCCCACAGCTTTATAAACCATGAAATATGAAGCTATAGATTAGAGTATTACCAGCTGATCCAGTTACGTTCTGCCAAAACGGAGCCACAGGGCACGTAGCCCGGTGAGAAGTTGTCCCACACAGGGCCTATTGATATGTGTGGGAGCTGCCCCAATTCGTTTCAATGGGGGAACGCCTGCGTGACCTTCCTGCTAAATTGTACCCACAAACAGCAAGGTCAGGCCACGGAGCTTCTGGCAGATGCCGGACGCTCTTGACACCTGCAAGTCATTTGGCAGCCGCTGTTTATTCAAGCCTCTCTATCAAGCTACCAGTTTTTCTCTGTTTGTTTTCACTCGGACGCTCAGCTCCCTTGAGACGGAGGGGAAATAAGTGTGATCCTCTTGCTATGTGCACACATCAAATTAGCATAATCACACTCTGTTTTATTTTCATTTTCTTTCTCCGTTCTCCGAAGATAAGTCAATAAACAACTCAAGGAATATTAGCAGAGGGCTTACCGCTCCGCCATTTAGCCAGCTGAAGATATTTCCTTTTTTTTCAGAGTCAATCAAGCTCTAAATTATAGCATGAGGGGTGAAAACAGAAGGAACACTTGAGAATTAGGCGTATCTTTCCTATCCTGCTTGAGGAAAATCTTCCTGAAGGAGCAAGCCAGGATTGTAACTACTCAAGGAGTAATCTTGCAAAGAAAGAAGCTGCCCAGAATTTTACAGAAAATGAAACAGCCAATGGATTAAATTCAGACTTAAGTTTGTTTGTTTGCTCGTTCATCAGATTTCCTATCCACCCTTTACCATAAGGTGCTAAGGCAGGCTACAATATACCATTATAAAAATAAAACCTTTCTGGCCACAAAACAAAATCCCTTACCTGTCAAAGAAACAGCTAATAGGAATGAGAATGGAATGTGTGGGGGATAGTTCATCTCTACTTCAATATAATGTTGGGGTGAAGTACATTGTTGGGGGTTTGGAAAAGAACTTCCCAGTCTCAAAGCTGCTCTCAATCAATAAGCTATAGATTCCCTTATTTACCCTCATCAGCATGTGACACATGGGGGCATCTTCCAGGGCCTGACAGGGCCCACCCTGATGATGATGCCAGCCTGCCCTCAACCCCCCTCACAGAGAACTGGACTTTTCCCAGTGCCCTGCATATTAGACTGGGGCATTGCCGAAGAACAAAATGGAGCATAACGTTTTTTGTGGCAGCCACAGTTGTGCTTCCGCACAAAATATCAAGCCAAGGCCATGTGGAGAAATCAAGATGGCAGAACTTTGGGCAGCCATTGTCCAGAAGAGCTTTGCTACTCCTTAGACTGAGCAACGTTGTTGGACTTCAGGTATTGTTGAACTTCCATCATCCATGGATGGGACTCCCATGAGTTGAAGGCCAGCAATATCTGAAGGGTACCATGTTGCCTATTTCTACCTTAAAAGAAAAATGAGGTACGCTTGTCATTATGAGGCCTTCCCTCACTGTAGGCGGGGGTGACCTCATAGGAAACTTTGCCGACAGACCCTTCAAATCTTTAGCCAATCTTGAATCCCCCAAATTGCTTAATAGTTTCTTATTTTCCTCTAGATTCTGTTGAGGGAAATAAATGATAGCAGTCACCCCTATTTAAAACTTATCAGAAAAAAGAGGTTAACTTTTCAATCAAATCCTCCTGTCATGATTTGCGAATGGAGTGCTACTAGTCTGCTATTGTATAACTTTAAATTATGAGCTAATCTTCCATTCTGAAATAGAGTTTTGGTGAATAATAATAATTATGAGTACCTTTTCTTTTGTTGCAACACTTGTGAAAGATAATTACAGGATGGCAGTCCATCCAGATGTTGTACTTACATAGAGTGCTCTTAGAAACTGCCAAATACAGAATTCTGCCTAGATAAAGCCTTTAAAAAGGAGCTTAATTCTCAACAGCATTAAGGACTCCCAAAGTCTGGAGCTACAAATTGTGTGCAATTTTTGGTTTTTAAAGAACAGAATACTAACAATATTTCATTATATCTTTAAGTGACTTCTAAACATTACCCACTTTATTTGAATCAGAGTTAAAGTGCTCAGGCAACACTCCCCGTTAGGAAAAAACCAGACATTTCAGGAAAACAAATGACACCACTTTCAACAGTGCAAGAAATGAGTTATGCATATCACACATAAATATATTATTGGTGATCATTCAAACAATTATTTACAAATATTATGGCGGTTTTCTTTCAAAGATAGAGGCGGGTTCTAAAAAGACAATTGGAACTTGAGGTGTTAAACAGAGGGTACAAACCATGCAAGTTCAATAGCAAATTTGGTATCTGAGGTCCAAACTTCTACAATGATGCTACAGAATAATCCTAAAGCACTATGGAATTTGCTCCAAGATGCAGCGATGGTCACCAACTTGGATAGTTTTAAGAGGATTGGACACATGCATGGAAGATAAGTCTTTCAGTGGGTACTACCTGGGATGGTTGTGCTCTTCCTATACTGTCCCAGGCAGTATGTATGCCAGTGTTGGGGAATCACAAGTGATGAGAGTGCTGTTGTACTCATACCTTGTTTGTGGGCTTCTCATAGGAGCTTGGTTAGCCACTGTGAATACAGGATGACAGACTAGAATGGGTCTTTGATCTTATTGAGCAGGATTCTTACGGTCCTGTGCAATTCTAAGGTAGCAGTGGGGATAGGGACGTGAGATTCAGTTCCCCCCCCCCAAAGGCGAACTAACTTCATTTGCATTTGCCAGAACATCCTTGAAAATTTGCACGTATCTGAATTTTGCAATGCACTTCTGCGACTAAGAAATTCCTACACAAGTGCACAAATTAATGTATATATTGGAGGAAACAACATACAAAAATGCATTATGCTCAGGAAAATTGGTTTGCAAATGTAGATGTATATATTAGACAAAAGTGTGTACCGTATGTTAGAAGGAATTTGCACAAAAGTTCTGATGGATGTTCTTGAGGAAGGTGTTTCTTCTGTGTGCAAAAGCTGGCCAACTCATATGAAAATGTGGAGAACTTGAGATGGGAGAGATGAGAAACTGGGGGGAAAGCAAGACTGAAATCTTTCTCCATCCCTAGGTGAGGGGAAACCAAGGTGGCTCAACCAGCAAGTCCAACGCCCTGCTGGGCTTGAGCTGGCAGTGGGGAAATGAGGGCAGAGAAATGATCCTGCATGCCTCCAATTATTTCCAGACTTATTCCTTTGTTTTTAAACTTCCCCACCTCCCCAACCCCCTAATTTCCCCCTCTTGTTTTGAAACAATGAGAGAGAATTGGAAGGCAGAAATTAAGACACACTCAGGAATGTCTGGGGGGCGTGTCAGGGGACGGGCAGAGATTTCAGTCCTTTGGCTCCAAGCCATTTCTAATTCCTCCCCTGGCGCACCCCTTATGACATCAGAATTCTCACGTCAATTGGCCCAGGGTGTTGAAGACATTGGCAGTGGTAGGGAAGGGACAAACTAGGATTGGATTCAACAAAGAAGCTCTGTCTCCTACATCAGACAGAGATGTCTTTGATGGCTTCCAAGACACCCTCCCAGAGAGCCATAGGATCACAGGCTCAATATGACATTAGCCACCTTGTTTGTGTTTTTCACATATACCTTTGAAAATCAGGTACACACCCCTGATTTTCATCAGGATTGCAGGACGCCAGGAGGGGAGGCTTAACCCCTCCCTCCCCTTCACAGTCCCAGTGAAAATCACCCACCTTTGGACTTCCGGCGAGGGCGCCATTGCTGGCGGTCGAGGGTTGTCTCGGCAGCGAGACGACCCTGGCTTCCCCGGGGGCTAGGAGCTCCACTACCGCGCAGCGGGCTCCGTTAAGCCGCGGGTCGAGCGTCCCGCGGTGTGGGCTCTCCAGCTGGCCCCTTTGTGCTGACCCTTTCTCCGCTCCCCTTGTAAAAGGGGCGCAGGAGTGAAAGGGCAACGGCGTGGGGCTGTGGAGCTTTTGCGCCAGCCGGGGAAGCTAAGTGGCGGCTGCCGCCGGCGATGAGCGTATCGTTCTTACCTAATTGAAGCAAAAAAGAAGAACCCCGTAAGCTGTAAGTACGGAGTTTAATTGGCCTTAAAAAAATTTTTTTAATTGGCTTTTGGGGAGGAATGTCAAAAGGAAGCCCGTTCCTCTCCCTGCCGAATTGGAAGAAGTAACAATGTATCTGGCTGTTGCTGCATTTGGCTGACACAATGTTTCTATTGGAGTTTCTCTGACAAGCACGATCTGTCAAAACCCCTGTTAGGGGAGGTTGAGACTTTTAAAGTATTTCTTCTCAAAGTTGGTGGAATATAATTTTTGCACCCTGATTAAGGGAAAATGGCGGCTGAAACTTGAGACCTAAAGATGGAAAAGTACTGAACTTTGTTATTTCCTGCCTGCTTCTGCCATTTTTGGTTTCGCTTTTAAAATGACTTTAGATCCGGGAATGACCCAAGGACAAAGGATAATTCTTTTGAAACTAGAACTCTTGAACCAGAAATTAGAACTGCTGAATCAGAATGTCGACAAAAAGTTTTTTGGAATTGGCAAGGCTTCTGAGAACTTTGCTAATGAACTTGAGAAGAACCTTGCTAAGGAACTTGAGGAAATATCCGAAGAACAAGATACAGTCACTATGCAAC
The DNA here is from genome assembly GCF_009819535.1 of Lacerta agilis. Lineage (NCBI taxonomy): Eukaryota > Metazoa > Chordata > Lepidosauria > Squamata > Lacertidae > Lacerta > Lacerta agilis. The sequence goes on along the minus strand of NC_046314.1, from coordinate 29,213,984 downwards.
TCCAAGAAGAAGAAAAACCCTGTGGGTGTGAGAGGCCCAGGGTTGAATTTAGACATACTATATGCGATTTCTGGGGTGGGAGCCCAGAAATGAAGGAACAATCTTGGGAATTACAATTAAAAGTTGATTGGAAGTTTGAAATGGAGATGCTGGATGGTGACGTATTATATTTCCTGAAGAGCTTTGCAAGGAAGCTCTTCAGGACAAGGCTTTGGCCCTTAGATACAAGGAAAAAGAGGACATTCTGGACAATGGTTTTGGAAAGGGGTGGAGGGAAGTCTGGTGGGTGATTCCGAGGTGGGGAGAAAAAATGGTAAGAAGAGGGGTAGGGTGAAAAATTTTAGATGTGTATTAGGAAGGCTTACCATGGTACCCCGAAGTCAGAGTGTTAAAAAAAATTGATTTGGAATAGAGAAGAGATACTTGGACTGTTTTTAAAGAAGGATAGTTTAATATTATATAAGGTTTGAATTAGAAATACCAGCAGCAGTTTTAGTGGAGTAAGAGATAGATAAGGTAACAAGAAGTTAAGATTTGTATTAAGAAGTTGTATTTTGATATTTTGATATTTTGATGTTAAATGATTTAAATTTTAGAGATGAAGATTATGAATTTAGGTGAATGAATTGTTGAAATAGATAGAAAGTTACTAAAGTAAATTAGAATTGGAAGCAGAGGAGAGAACGGGGGAAGTCCCCCTAATTAGATTCGAAATAAGATTTTAATTAAATGTATGGAGTGTTGGTGTTCCGGTGTAGGTATGTATTTTCTTTTATTTTTGTTTTTCTTGTTGTATTTGTCGTTTTTTTTTCTATTGTATTTGTATTTGTTTTTATGTGGAAAACCAATAAATTCTTGTTAAAAAAAAAGAAAAAAGAAAAAGAAAATCACCCACCTTTATGCTGCTTGGACCCAAAGCAGGAGAGTTCTTATTGATTCGGATCCCTTTTTCTTTTATTGTCTTCATTTGCAAATATTTATCATGTTCTTCTCCTTTGCCAATGAATCAGGTTTTCACACATGCTTCATTATCTCCATCTCATCCCCATTGCCCTCACTCACATATCATACCCACAACTGAGAATTCCTTATGCCAGATGGTCTGGGGATATTATTTATTCTCAGAAGGATGCTACAAAACCACAAGGGCATTTATGATTAGTAGCATGATAACATGTAATTGGAAGCTTTTCTCCTGTCCCATCTTTGATCTGATCCTGACTAATCTGAAAGAGCTTCTCTTGCATTAAACCAAGCGTGGCTAATTTCTGTAGCTGGTGTTCTTAATGGAGCAGGGGGCAAATACTGCATTTCACCACATGGCCCGATCTCTTCATGGATGTCCACGTTAAAGAGCTGCAAAGGCATTGCCGCTATTCACGTATTTTATTTTTCATTTCATGAAATCTCTATACTGCTTGATTATAGAAAACACCTCCAAGTGGTTTACAAAAAGATTATGGGGCACATGAACTCAAGAATTGCTACGACATTATATGTTAACGATTTGCTTTTTATGTTCAACGTTCTAATCCTTGCAGCAACCTTGCAAGGTAGGTCAGTATTGTGATCCTTATATTTCAGATCAGCTGCTGAGAGAGAGAATACCTTACTTCAGCCCACATAGCAAGTTTATGGCAGAGAACAATTTCAAACTGGAAACTTCCTGATTCACAGCTCAGTCTTGCTTAGCCATTATCCCACACCAGCTCTGCTTTGAAGGCAAGCCAGTATTGTGCCCCCCCCCCGACAATATTGAAGATGGAGGAAGCGCTAAAGCTGAGAGAAAGTGCCTCGCCTAAGGCCACCGAGCAATTTCATGGCTGAGATGAAATCTATACTAAGGGCTTCATACAGTTCCCTCACATAATCACTATGCTAGCTTGGTCTTCCTTGGCAACAGGCTGATGAATGTGAGTGAGCTGCCTTTGTTGGATTTTTTTTTTTTAAAAAAAAATATATTGTGCTTGGAGTGATACAAAATCTGCTGTCTGCTTGATCACTGATATACAAATCCACAGAGAATGTTGTTGTCTTTGCCTGATGAACCTGCACTTATCACCAGAGCTTTGGGATTAGATTAGGCAAATGAACACAGTTGATCCTTGAAATGTCCTGTGCTGATATACACTATTGCTAATACATTTTAACAACAAGAATGAAGGTAGTATCTATCTATCTATCATCTATATCATCTATCAATCAATCGATTTTCCCTCTCATTTTTCATGGTGAAGCAGAGGATTACACAAACCATATACAGTGGTACCTCGGGTTACAGACCCTTCAGGTTACAGACGCTTCAGGTTACAGACTCCGCTAACCCAGAAATAGTACCTCGGGTTAAGAACTTTGCTTCAGGATGAGAACAGAAATTGCACGGCGGTGGCATGGCGGCAGTGGGAGGCCCCATTAGCTAAAGTGGTACCTCAGGTTAAGAACAGTTTCAGGTTAAGAACGGACCTCCAGAACGAATTAAGTTCTTAACCTGAGGTACCACTGTAAAAGGAAGCAGTCACTTCTTACAGCATAGTCAAAATCATTAAAAAAGCAATCAATTATTTGAAGTATCCAGCATTTAAATATATTTCCATATGTCTACCATATTCAAGGAGACATAGGCAATTCTCTCTGTTTGTATTCATTATTTGGAAGTACATAATACCTTCCTTCTCAGATTACTTCTACAACAATCAATAAAACATATTTCCCCTAAGTTTCTCCCGTCTTCATTTTCCTTCTTAGATAATGTTATTTTTTTTGCCAAGAAGGGTACATTCTCCCAGCTTTCCTACCCAGTCTTAAAGTGAATTTCTGCTTTGAAAAAAATATTTTGGCTAGAGTTACCGTAGACTGGATGCAATTTCTTCGTGCAAATGATTAACACTTCCATCTATACAGTTTAGAAGATTCTTTAAAAAGCGTCTAAAACAATTTCCTGCCCTAATACCATAAAAAGTGTCTAAAACAATTTCCTGCCCTAATACCATTTCCATCATCCTATAAGTCTAGTTCCATGACCACGTAGTTACCTGTGTATATATAGCCATTGTTCTTTGAATGACTTGATTATAGTGAGCCTGATGTTCATGCCAATTTTCTGTCAGGATTCCTTCCCCCCCTTGCCCTTTCCCGGAATGTGAGGAATCCCCTGCCACTCCTTGGCAATGTCCCACAAACCTCACTTTTCTCAAAGATATTAATCACCATCATCCCTCTTAACAGCATTCTTGTTCATTGCACTGCATGATACCTGCTCTAGCTAGCTGGCATGGGGGGGGGGAGCTAATCCTTCAGTAATTTATTGGGCGTGGCCGAGAAAAACCTGAAAACACAGAAAGCATGTGGTTTAAAGTTGGCACAAGTCAACTTCAACACACTGGCAAACAAACACACTCTCACACAAAAGCGACTGGACAATCCTTCTCGTCTCCCTCGCAGTGTCAGCCCCTCCACATCACAAGACAAAAAGGGAACGTTTTAATTTACTTCCTGCTTTAGGCATCGCTTCATATGAAACATCACAGAAAAAAACCACCAACAATACAAACTGATATAAAACATTTTAATAGATAAGAATGATTCAAGCAATGTTGTACGTTCCAACCATTTCAATTGCAACAGGCTAGGATAAAAATGTGCACCTTAAAAGGTTTGTTGGAAAAGGATGTTGGGGAAAATAACAAGAGCACAATGGACCTTCATAGCAATGGTAGTTATGCCCGGAAAGCATGGAACACTTTACATGAGATGTCCATCTGGCAATTAAGTGGCATATTGATTAATTATTAGTAATAATAATTATCAAATTTCTTAATTATTTTTTCTTACACTCTTACTCATTCGAGGGTCCCAGACTGTGTTTAGCTAATCAGCTTGCCATATAATTTAATAGATCATTTTTTGGGGGGAGGGGAGCTGTTTACTGCCGCCCAAGGCAGAATTTCTATGACCTACAAAGAGGTCTATCGTATCAGCATAGCTGCAACAACCTCTTCTGAGTTGCTTTTAGGTACTTGGTTTGCAACGCATGGTCCCAAAATCTTCCACTCATTGCTCTGGCTCCACATTTCTAACATGACTTACGGATATTACAATACTTACAATGAAAGGATAAGTCACGGTTCTGTAGAACTTACACTGTGGCAGATCCACGCACAGATTTCACAATGCAATTACCCCGGTTCGGCTGCGATACTGACTAATACACGGGTAGCCAGCTTGGTGCTTTCCAGAAGTTACGTGGTGGCATTCAGCAACAGCTTTACTCAGAACAGATCCGTTGACATTAATGGACCGAGTAACTTAAGGTCCATTAATTTCAATGAGTCTATTCTGAATAGGACTTTGCTGACCGCAACTCCGACCACGCCTCACCATTGGCCATGCCTGCTGAGACTGACGATAATTGTTGTCTATAAATCAGGGAGGCCCCACGTTAGCTGCCCCTGGACTAGTAAGAGTGAGGAAAATATGGGTGACAAGCTGCAGTCTCCATCACCTTCCACTCTGGGTGGTTTCCAACACACATAAAAACATAATAAAACATAAAATATTTAAAACTTCTCAATACAGGGCTGCCTTCAGATGTCTTCTAAAGGTCATATAGTTACTCGTCTCCTTGGCATCTGATGGGAGGGTGTTCCACAGGGAGGGGACCATCGCGGAGAAGGCCCTCTGCCTGGTTCCCTGTAGCTTCACTTCTCACAGTGAGGGAACCGCCAGAGCTAGGCCTCAGTGTCTATATGGCTCGTTTGTTAAACAACAACTCTGAGCGCTTTACGAAAATAAAGAATAAAGCATTTAAATGATGTTTGAATAGGGATTTGAAATATTAAAAATATGATTAAAATCAGCAGTAGCTAAAAAGAAATAAAACTTCTACATGTCTGGGTAGGTTTGCCTTGTAAGATTGTCAAGTGTTTGTGATTGGAGCAAGAGAGATTTTGGCAGAGGCTGTAGCACCAGGTAGGGGCTGTACCACTTTCTCCCCAATTTCTCTGCCTTAAATCACTCTCTGCCAAGCTGCTATTAACTACAGAAGAGGGGAAGGGGCTAATGCAATTTTGGCACCTGTCTTTCTCACCCCACGGCAGCTAATAGCAGATTTAGGCAGTTAGGTTTGATGTTTGGTGCTTAATTCTGAGTCGGAGGAATTCGAAACATTCCCAGGAGGCATGCAAATTTCTGTCCAAGTATGTTCTCGTGTGTTAACACCATTTTTAAAAAATGTTATACCCAAATCTTCATTGTATAGCCAAAGGCCATCCATTGTACGAAAAAGGGGAGATCATTCAGAACACGATTAAAACAAAACAGCAGCCCAACATTCCTCACTACAACTGTAATAATAAACTGCAGCACATTACAAAAGAGGTGAAATGCTACCATTTATAATTTAACATAATAATTTGACACAAAATTAGCAACCCTTCTTATCTGGCATTCTTCATCTGCTTCCATTGTTCTGAATCAAAGCTGGCAGTCAACTGTATGGGATCCAGTCCATTCCTTTTTAATAGAGAGAATGGCAGCTAGGGAGCTAACTCTATCGGATATGATCTCATGGTCCTGGTTTGTCAGCAGAAAGACCAGTGCATCATCTCCTACACAATTCATGTTGTCTCCTAACCACTTTGCTACGAATTTATGCCTTAAGCAGGTCCTCTTACCATTCACCTCACCTGGCACAATCTGTTGGCACACAGCTCTTGGCGGAGATGCTCAGCCAGTGGGGAGCCAAAGGGTCCTGCCTGTTGATTGGGACTTCGAATACAAGCCTTCCTGCATACAGGCCAATTGCAGGGAGGCTGAGTGGCAGACTTTTCCTGGGGGGTGGGGCCCAACTGAGCCAGCAGGCTTCCCTTGGGTCCCGCTTCTCAGGAATAAGCTATTCATTGATCCCAAGATGATGATTCTCCAACCCAAGTGCTCTTCACATGTAACATTCAGTTGGCTGCACAGTCTCAAGAGCTGAGCTGTGGCAAATCAACAAGTGTACGCTCATTGCCACAAACACTTATATGTGTGTTGAGACAGCCTGTATCCAGGTTTGCTAGATTGGGCCAGATCCTGCATCCCAAAGCAAATCAGGCAGATTCAAGTTGACCTGAATCCAACAGGATTGTGTTTATTGGTTCCATCTGGAGCTACCAGAAGTGGGGAGTGGGTCTGGAGGCGTGAAGAAGAAGAAGAAGAAGAAGAAGAAGAAGAAGAAGAAGAAGAAGAAGAAGAAGAAGAAGAAGAGTTTGGATTCGGTATCCCGCTTTATCACTACCCAAAGGAGTCTCAAAGCGGCTAACATTCTCCTTTCCCTCCCCCTCCCCCAACAAACACTCTGTGAGGTGAGTGTGGTTGACATACTTCAGAGAAGTGTGACTAGCCCAAGGTCACCCAGCAGCTGCATGTGGAGGAGCGGAGACGCAAACCCGGTTCACCAGATTACGAGTCCACCGCTCTTAACCACTACACCAGGCCCCAATGGTCATTGTGCATCACCCTTTCACACATGCTGACTAAACGGTTGGTTGAAGGACGGCAAATCTTCTTCTCAGCCACTTCTAACTGCATGAGTATAGAAGGCCCCCAGATTGGTTCAGGGTCCAAAAAGCACTGCATCTCTTTCTCCTCTCTCTTCCTATGTGTTGTGAATTTCACTAGCTATCCTTTGGGGCGAGGTGTGGGAACAGGGAATCCAAGGGCAGTGACATCACATCACACTTCTAGCATCGCTAGACAGCGGAAAAGAGGGGGAGTGATTATGATCCAGGACTGTTGCCTAGGGCCATAACTACATGCATCCCATCATAAACAGCTCTGTTTTTTCTGGATTGGGGGCCGCTTTTTAATGATGGTAAAAAAATTTTTTTTAATGTAATCCATCTTTACGTTTTTCTACATGCAGTGAAATTCATTGCAAAACCGAGGTGCCAGGTTTCCCCCCCCCCCCCCGTTTTTTAAAAAAGTGTTATAAAGACTTCTGCAACCGTTTCTTTGTACAAGCCCACGAAATGCAATAAAACCATGTTCGGGCAATTCCAGCGTCAGCGAAGAATGCAGGAAGGGTGGAACTGCAAGCTTTCTGCTGGAGTAATTTTAGATTTTATTGTAATGCCTGACAGTGGATATTCCACATGCAGAGATTACTAAAGCAAGCTGTGAAAGGCCAGAGCCTGCCCTGTGTAACCCTAAAAAGGATGTTGGGTTTGGCCGCTTTCCAGGGCAGCAGGATGTGTGGCCTGGAGTAGAAGACAGGAATATTCCTCACATTCATTGCTTTTTAATGATGTCATGCTTCTTGCAAGCAGTTTTTTTAGCTCCCCCACCCTATCCCGCTCTCCCTTGCAGAAACTTTTAGCACTATCAAAACTTCCTGATGGGGAAAGGAGATTTCAAAACATGGCTGTGCGAGCATCCTATCTTTGCAAAGATAAAAGCGCAGACACACATAAACAGGCACCATTTGTGTGTGTGGGGGGGGTGAGACCTCTGTCTTAAGTGGCTTGTTTGATTATATTATGTGCCAAAAAGAACCCAAATTGAGTCACCAAAGAGGATGAAAGCCACCCGTAACTTAAGGTGCCCTCTTTAAAACAGATTTTGTTTTGTTTTGTTTTGTTTTAACACTAAGCTGTGCATTCCTCCTAATGCAGGGCAGAGCCTGTCGTTCATTTTCATTTTGCCATTATTATTATTATTGTTTTAAAAAACAAAATGTCGTTTGCGAAGCACGCTGCTATCTGAGGATGAAATGGGATTAATTCACAAAATCTACACTGGCCACCCATCGCTGCGACACTTGAACTCTGCCTGCCAAGCAGAAGAAATGCTATTCATTAGCAAATTACGTCCAGAGTAATAAGAGACCAAAGCACAGGCCCAAGCTGAAATATGTTCCAGGGGTGGCCATCAGAGGTTTTTAATGATGCTATTAAACTGCTTCTCCAAAGAAAACGTGGACTCTCAAACGACTCCAGGGTCATTTGAGTCACAGCTGATTGATCCAACTTTTGAGCCTCAAAGGATAAAATCAGAAAAGGTAAGCACTTCCAGGTGTGGATCTCATGTACAACCCAGAAGAGCCCGGATTCTCCAGCATTTGATTTGAAGAGTTAATAGTAACTTGCCTATGATTCCGGAAGGAGAAGGAAAATGGCGAGGCCAAAATCCTGTGCTGAGTTGGGTACCTGGAACATCCTCCTCCTCCAACCGGATGGACTTTGGATATTGCTAGAGTAGAAGTCCCACCATCCCTAGCTCTTGGCTATCCTGGCTGGAGCTGATGGGAGTTGTAGTCCAATAACACCTGGAGAACACCTGTTTGGGGAAGGCTGGCCTCAATACAGGTAGATTCAAATGCCTGCACCAAATGCCTGCTTACCATTTAGAACTCCCTCCCACCACATATCAGACAGGGATCTTTTTTTCTGTCGTTTCAGCACCTGCAAAATACTTTCCTCTCAGGGGCGTAGCAAGGGGGGGCGGAGGGGGCGGGGGCCCCCGGGCAGCACCCCTGCTGAGGGTGACACTTTGGGCAGCGGCCCCGCCCCCTGGACTTAAAATGTTTTTTAAAAAAGACTATTTTTGGCACTGCCGGGATGGAGCCGCAGGGGCGGCCAGCGAGGAGGGGTGTCACCCCCCCTCGCTGGCCGCCCCTGCGGCTCCGCCCCGGCAGCGCTGGAAATAGTCCCCCCTTCCAGCAGCAGAGCTCGGCATGGAGGCAAGGGGCGGGCCAGCGAGGTGGGGTGCCACCCCCTCCTTGCTGGCCCACCCCTTGCCTCTGCCGAGCTCCACTGCTGGCTGCCTTGTGGAGCCGGGGCATGGAGAGGGGTGGGCCAGCAAGGAGGGACACCCCTCCTCGCTGGCCCGTCCCTCCCCCTGCCCCGGCTTGCGCTCTGCCAAGGGAGCCCGGGCGGCAGATTTGGGAGTCTTTGCAGCCCGCAGAGACTCCCGAATCCGCCTGGCACCCCTTTGTGCAGCGGCTGCTTGCGCAGGCACGAGCAGCCGCGGCACGAAGGGGTGCCGCCGCCGGGTGGCGACTTCGGGAGTCTCCCGAAGCCGCCACCCGGCACCCCCGGGGGCCGGGCGTTGCGTGCGTCATGACGTCATGACGCACGCATGCACCGCGATGCCCCGTCCCCAGGGGTGCCTCTTGGCTTCCCGCCCCGGGCAGCCAAGGGGCTAAGAACGCCCCTGTTTCCTCTTTCAACAAGGCTCCTAACATCTTTATTCCAGTTCGTATCTGTCCTGAATGTGAAAGGATTTTAAGTATGTGTTGTTGTTTTCAACAGTTTTTATATTTGGAGGGTTTGATTGTTGTTTTTAAAATGCTTCTACATGTAATTGTTTTAAGCTGCTTTTATATGTGCAACTTTTTCCGTCATATTGAAAATCACTCTGAGATGCCTCATGAGAATCAATTGATAAAATCAAATGACAACAGCAATTTTCTCTTAGTGGCGAGACTCTCCAGTCTTTTATTTTTTTTATATTTTATTGAAAAAATTTGGTGGGCAAATGAAGTGAAAGAAATGGGGGGGGGGAAGAGAGAGAGCAAAAAGTAAAAGGTGCTTTAAACTGTAATATAAGTAATGCTATTATTCCAATGAGTATACAATTATAAGAAATCATTATAATTGTTATAAATGCATTCTAACTATTTGTCCAAAAAAAGCAACCCATTCATATGTTGCGAGAGTTGTCATAGCTTATCTTTCCTGTGAATCAATAACACTTTTTTGGCAGAAGTAAGGACACAAAGAGCCCATCTACATTTACCATCTGTCAAACCCCATATAACTGGTACATGGTTTAGGATAATATTATCATCTCCAGTCTTAATTGTCTCTCAAGTCTTAACTGAGCAGCCAAACTCAACACAATCTACTCAGGTGACTCCTCTAGGCTTTGGAGGTTCATGTACAAGATGGAGAGGTGCCCACTTGAAATATCGGAATCAAATCCTGGAACGTACAGATAAAAATAAACACCTAAAAAGAATAAAACAACAAAATTATCAGTAACAACAGCTATTTAAAACAACCAAACATTCAAATCTGTAGCTATTGCACTGGGATTACTCTGATGCAGGCATAGGCAAACTCAGCCCTCCAGATGCTTTGGGACTACAACTGCCATCATCCTTAGCTATCAGGACCAGTGGTCAAGGATGATGGGAATTGTAGTCCCAAAACATCTGGAGGGCGGAGTTTGCCCATGCCTGCTCTGATGGATAGCCAATGAATTTAACAAACAACAGCAAATATGTAAACAAGAAAGTCAAAACAGCTTATGATGGATCAGCCTATGCCCCCACCAAGTCCTGTACTCTTGCCTACAACCAGGGGCCACCTGGTCCATTTCCCCATTGCCACCAAAGACCCACTTACTAGGGTCCAACAGTATCTGATGGGCCACAGGCTCCCCATCTCTGACGTAGGATGTGTAATCAAAACCGTGATTCTGTCATATGAGAGTTTGGCACATGGTGCCAGTTTTCCATCGCAGGATTCTTCCATCTTTGTGGTCTAATTCCAATTAATGATAGTAGCAGTAATAAGAATATATCCTGGAATTTCCTATAGCATTATTATTTTACTGTGTGTGAAACTAGTTTGCCCTTCCATCGCCTAAGAGAAGGGGAGCTAACTTAGCGAGCAGAGAGAGAGGGAGAGATAATTCCTGGGTAGCAAGGATGCTTGCCTGGGAAGCTTGTCTCAGCCCACTCCCTGGTATCCTTGCCACAGTAGCTGTGCCAGGGATAGGACTAGAACATGCAGTACTTCTTTAGTTCTGGACTGGCAAACAGCTCTCAGGGCAAGGATTCAGGTGGCACATTTTGCTTAGAGTAGTTCTGATATTGTTCTATGTTGCCCCAAGCTGCTTGCAGACTGGGCGGGGGAACAAATGGCTTCAATCCATCTTTTGACTTCTCACCATTTATCACAGGCAGAACCACAGCCCATCTGACTATGTACTTCGCAATCTGTGATGGGTAGACGATGGTTGATGCTCTCAGCGTTATCGTTAAGTGAAGTTGATTCCGAGACACCTTTCCCTCATCGCGCATCCTAGGTGAGAACGGGGTGAGCTGGCAATGTCAACAGGCCTTTGTAAACCTACACACATAAAGCTTTAAGATGGAGCAAGCACCTGCTGAAATCTAACCCAACTGCTCATTGAACACACGCTGAAAATATAAATTGTAGGCAGCCAGGCATTGGTACGGGCAGGTTTTCTTTCAGCCGGAACTCAGTTCTGGCACCTCTTAGGTAGACATCACTGCCATTCGAAGAGAACGAGGGTGGTGTTGATGGCGAATTCTGGCTCCTCTTTTTCTAGAAAAATAGCACTGGGTACAGGGACCCGAAAACCCAAAGGAGCACCTATTGCTGCCCTTTCTTTAAGTAGGATCCTGTGATCAGGGCCGACGCGTCCATTAAGACGAACTAGGCAATTGCCTAAGGTGCCAAAATGGAGGGGGTGCTGGCCAGGCTTGGGCCGGGGGGGCAGCAGCAGCTTCTCCGCTGTTGCGGATAGGTGCTGCTTGCCCCCTACACCACCCCTGGCTCCCGCTAAAGCAGGCTTTGGAGGGGGGCGGGCGGTGGGGAGCAGGCGGTGGGGGGGTGGCAGAAGGTGGTCTGCCTAGGGTGCAAGAAACCCTAGCACCGGTCCTGCCTGTGATTGCAGTAATAAGAATAAATCCTGGAATTTCCTGCCCTTTCTTTAAGTAAGATCCTGTGATCCTCTTACCCTTATCAGCTGTGGCTAGTCAGCAAAAGAAATGGGAGTGCCTGATCACCTCATCCGTCTCCTGAGAAATCTCTATGTGGGACAAGAAGCTACAGTTAGAACTGGATATGGAATAACTGATTGGTTCAAAATTGGGAAAGGAGTACGACAAGGCTGTATATTGTCTCCCTGCTTATTTAACTTATATGCAGAATTCATCATGCGAAAGGCTGGGCTGGATGACTCCCAAACTGGAATTAAGATTGCCGGAAAAAATATCAACAACCTCAGATATGCTGATGATACAACCTTGATGGCAGAAAGTGAGGAGGAATTGAAGAACCTTTTAATGAGGGTGAAAGAGGAAAGCGCAAAATATGGTCTGAAGCTCAACATAAAAAAAACTAAGATCATGGCCACTGGTCCCATCACCTCCTGGTAAATAGAAGGGGAAGAAATGGAGGCAGTGAGAGATTTCACTTTCTTGGGTTCCATGATCACTGCAGATGGTGACAGCAGTCACGAAATTAGAAGACGCCTGCTTCTTGGGAGAAAAGCAATGACAAACCTAGACAGCATCTTAAAAAGCAAAGACATCACCTTGCCGACAAAGGTCCGTATAGTTAAAGCTATGGTTTTCCCAGTAGTAATGTACGGAAGTGAGAGCTGGACAATAAAGAAGGCTGATCGCCGAAGAATTGATGCTTTTGAATTATGGTGCTGGAGGAGACTCTTGAGAGTCCCATGGACTGCAAGAAGATCAAACTTATCCATTCTCAAGGAAATCGGCCCTGAGTGCTCACTAGAAGGACAGATCCTGAAGTTGAGGCTCCAGTACTTTGGCCACCTCATGAGAAGAGAAGACTCCCTGGAAAAGACCTTGATGTTGGGAAAGATGGAGGGCACAAGGAGAAGGGGACGACAGAGGATGAGATGGTTGGACAGTGTTCTCGAAGCTACTAACATGAGTCTGGCCAAACTGCGGGAGGCAGTGAAGGATAGGCGTGCCTGGCGTGCTCTGGTCCATGGGGTCACGAAGAGTCGGACACGACTGAACGACTGAACAACAACAACAAGTCAGCAAAAAAACGGGGCCATCCTGACTCAACTTCCTCCAGCAGCAGCTATACAAACTTTGTTTCAAGGTTAAATAGTCCTCATATAAATGCAGCAGCCTCCCTCAGAAAGATGAACACCTGACATCTCTGAAGAAGTGGTACTTAACTACAGGAAAAGTTAAGTTAAGAAGTGGTACTTAACTACAGCTATCCTGCAACATCTCTACCCTCTCAAAGACTCATCCACTTAATGGCCTATTCACCTTGTACTCTGCCTACACAGGTACAAATACCCTAGCCCAGGCTTCTTCAACCTCGGCCCTCCAGATGTTTTGAGACTACAATTCCCAGCATCCCTGACCTCTGGTCCTGCTAGCTAGGGATCATGGGAGTTGTAGGCCACAAACATCTGGAGGGCCGAGGTTGCGGAAGCCTGCCCTAGCCCATCTTCCTGTTTTCTGCTGCAGCATCTCCTGCCTCACTAGCCTCAGAAACATTTGCTGAACAGGAGCTATAACCCACTTGAGTTCTCCTCATCAATTGAAGACCTAATATGGCACCTAGGTTATTCTCCCACAGATAGGTGGCTACAGGGCCGTCTTTAGCAAATGAGGTGCCGGGGTGCAAATATCTGCCCAGCGCCCCCAAATTACCACGGATAGTGTTGGGATGGCCATAGCTGGCCTGACACATAAAAATATTATATTCAGGCATGCAAATTTGGCTCAGGCCATTCACATCCACTAGATGTCTTTACCAGCATAGAAAGCCCACCAGAACCACCTATTTGCAGTTCTCACTCTCAGAAAGGCCAATCCAAAAATGCACAAGAAAATCAAGCAATACTTGGGGAGTGCTTTGTCAGACAGAAACCCATGTCAATCGCCCAACCCACTGTAGATCAAAATCATGCAAAAGCCTAAAGGAGGATTTCCTATGGTGCTTGGCTAGTGGAGCATTAAAACCTAATATAAGCTCCTCACACCAATTTGCCAACTTTTAGAAGGATTAGGATATATGCTCAACTCTATTTGTATATTATGGAGGTATTTCATGGAAGGTTGGGGATGAACCTAAATGATTAAGATTATAAAAGTATGATGGCCCCCTTTAAAAAGAAAGTGGTGCAATAATACAAAATTGTGTTAAGATGAGGCAAAGCAAGCAGCAGGCAGCTCTATAGCATTCTTGGAACCGGTCCCTCTGTAGCTCTTGCATGCGAAAAAGTTCCACCTTTAACGCAGCAACATCATCGCTTGATCTCATTTCTGAGACGGAAGCTGTCATGTCTAACTACTTCAGAATGTTAATTCTCCGAACTGTGGGGGCTTCCATGAGTCCGGCTACAACAATGGCCGGCTTATTCTGGGGTGGTTTTGGAATTGCTTCTGACTCCTGCTCATTTCCCAATAATTACTGATAATTGCTCCACTCAAAACAAAATGAGGCACAACAGACTCTTTCAAAAGCCATTGGAAATCAAGTTTGTCCAGCAGCAGACCTTTCCCTCTGGAGGTGAGAGGAAGTGCGTGTGGAATTATGGTGGTCTCGTGAGTTGCTCTGTAGCTGGTTTTGATAGAAATAAATAAATAAATGGGGAGGGAGAGAGCCAAGGCCATGTTCTTAGGCAGTCCCAGGCTGTGCTGAAGACTATGGCGCATTTCAGCAGTTTTCACAATGGCAAAGCTCCTCTTGTCTGAACAACAGTCCTGACTACCACCAGTGAATATCCTGGTCAATTCTAGTGGTTCCACTGTGTACACAAACCCTAAGATAAATGAGTAAAACTCAGTGGAAGAAAAGTTTCTCACCTCTTTGCCCCAACCACTCAGCCCCCTGAGTAGTCAGGGGACCCTCCTTCACAATGTGAGACGGGGCATGGGAACCTTCTGGAGGCAGGAATTGCAAAAGCCAAATATGCTTCAAAGAACACGAGGAAAGCCCTTTAAAATCTCATTGGCATCAGAGAGAATTTCTCCCCACTGTAGAATACTTAACTCAGGCCAGGCCATCTCAAAATGGATGCCACAAGTGAATCACTAGTGGGCTGCAGGAAACCATTAGAAGCTCCTGTGGCTACATAGGAACTGCACGCTATTCCTCTTGGCATAGCTTCTCTGGACTTGACTTCATCTACTTGGGAGGCAGAAGTCTTCACTGAAGCTAAGCAGGGTTAGGGCTGGTCACTGTCTGGAGGAGAGACCACTTTGGAACCCCACTACAAGGGAGGATATAAATGCAATTCACAAAGAAAACTTGGGGTGAGTTCTGACCTGCAATGGCTAAATGGCACCTCGGGCAACATGCCTCTGAAGATCTGTAGTCTGAGGGTGGGGAAGAGTGGGGAAGAGCTATCACCATTATGCCCTACTTTTGCACTTCCTGAAAGGCATCTGGCTCAACATTGTAGGAAACTAGATGGTCAGATCTAGTAGGACTCTTCTCCTGTTTGTTTGATGAATGGAAATGCCACATTCAATGGCAGTTTGCCTTTCAATTCCAACTTAAGGAGGCAACAGGTCTCCCTAAGATCACCTTCCCTTATCACCTTCAACCCTTCTTTGTGGACTTCCTGCAGCTATCTGACTGGTCACTCTGGGAAACACAATGTTGGGTTAGTCTGACCATCACCCTGTGCTGATCCATCT
The DNA here is from genome assembly GCF_009819535.1 of Lacerta agilis. Classification (NCBI taxonomy): domain Eukaryota; kingdom Metazoa; phylum Chordata; class Lepidosauria; order Squamata; family Lacertidae; genus Lacerta; species Lacerta agilis. The sequence continues at coordinate 29,198,548 of NC_046314.1, read as the reverse complement.
GGACTCTTATGTTCCAACATTTGCATCTAGCCTCAGATGGGTTTTCATAACCTTGCTTCTTCTTTGGTACTGAAATATATGCGGTCTCAGTTGACGATGAGCAAAGTTCTACTTTGGATTAACAGCCAAGAGGAAACCTGCCTGCATAAAGTGATATGCTAATGGAATGAACTGATTAGGATCATAGAAACTCAGGTTCAATAATCCTCCATGAAGCTCACTGGAGTAATTTGGGTCTCTCAGACTAACCTAGCTACCTCACAAAGTTGTTGTGTGGATAAAATGTGGAGGAAACCATGCATGAAGCCTAGAGCTTCATAGAAGAAAGGCCAAACATAAATGCAGGAAATATATTCTATAATAATATGATATAGTGGTTTCTTAGGACTTTCTCATGTCATGCTGCCATAACATACAGGGAAGGCCTTGAACCCACAGCTCTGTGACTGACGCTCAAGAGAGGCCTCATTATTCTTAAGCTGCATTACGAGACGTAAAGGACATTGGAACTATGATGACGCCTTTGTTTCAAGGTAAACACAGAAGGGCTTGGGATTTATGATACCAGGACATAGAGTTTTGATATTCTGATTGCATCAGCAAAAGAGCAAAGTCGCCAAGGGACCTTGAGACTAAAATTAAGCTATTTTATTAGAACAGGAGGGAAGACTTGTTCCAAATTAGCGAACGTATCATATGTAGTGCTTTGGTTCCATATAGTTCAAGATTGCTGCCACTCTCCGATGAGAGGGGAAAGTGATTACTCTGCCTCTGGGTCCAAGCCCCCGCTGCCTGGAAAAGGGTGCCTTGCTGGCTGGCTGCGGAGGGCAGAGCTGAACTGCTTCCTTCTCAGAGGCAGGTTCGCAGAAGCCAACTGGCTGCCTTTCTCTCAGAGGTAAAGGCCCCCTGGACGGTTAAGTCCAGTCAAAGGCGACTATGGGGTTGCGGCGCTCATCTCGCTTTTCAGGCTGAGGCAGCTGGCATTTGCCCACAGACAGCTTTCCGCATCATGTGGCCAGCATGACTAAACCACTTGTGGCGCAACGGAACACTGTGACGGAAGCCAGAGCCCACGGAAACGCCATTTGCCTTTCCGCCACAGTGGTACCCATTTAACTACTTGCAGTAGCATGCTTTCGAACTGCTAGGTTGGCAGAAGCTGGGACAGAGCAACAGGAGCTCTCTCTGTCGCGGGGATTCGAACTGCTGACCTTCTAATCGGCAAGCCCAAGAAGCTCAGTGGTTTAGACCACAGCGCCACCCGCATCCCTGCCATCTCTGAGGTAGCACTGTTGCAACCTGGGGGCGTTGCTCATTGACTTTGTGGGTGCCTGGCCACCACAATTATATTATTGTGGGTGCCCAATCACCCACAGTCCCCTGGAGTTGTCTCCTATGCCACTACTAAAGAAAAGGAGCAATTCAGATGAGTCAGTGTCATTCAAAACAGGCTATATGTAAAGTTCAGTCCTTTGTTTCCCCAGAATGCAATGCTTTTAAAGCTCTTCTGTTTAAATTTAGCGGAATATTGTTTTCAATTTTTAAAACATGTTTCCATGGGAACAGCAATAAAAATAAATCCTGCATTCGCCATTTGTTAGAAAGGGGTGGAGGGGTGTCCCACAGCTGGGTGGGTTCGTTTTATTTCACCTAGGCTAAATACAATCAGCTGCTGCAGCCTGGAAGCCCCCAAAACTGTTCATTTATTGTTATTATTTATCATTTGCTAAGCACTGGTGATGGGATCTTTCTTAGCTTGTCATGCAAGGGAGCAGATGGTTTTTCTCAGAATTGAGATTCTGGGATTTCAAAGGCTACATTTCCTCCTCCCCACAGTACTCTGGTGAATCATAGCCAAGAAGAAGGGGCCAATGTGGTTCTGTTGCCTTATTCTAATTAGGTGCTCAAGAAAGAGCCTGAGCCCCACCCTAAAATACTTAGGCTGTAAAAATATTCATCTTATTTGGATGGGCCACAGAGTTCTCCCCTACTGGCTGCTTCTTCCTCTTGGGATTAGCCATATGGCAGGTATGAACCTTTCAGGGATCATGTAGTGAACAGGACGTGCTACACTGCCAGCCAGACTTTCCTGTGTGATGATGTCACTGATGGTAAGAGTGATGGCAGCTGATGGTAACAGGGCAGAGTAATCCTATAGGGGTAGGGGAGGAAGGAACTGAAGTGAAGGAGCCACCAGACCCAAAACCCTGCCAGTCTTGGGCCAGCCAGAGTGGAAGGTGACTGAACCGAAAATAAGTGTACAACCTATTTATACTGTTTTCGCATTCATCTTGTTATGCTTGCCCCAACTTCCCTAAGTGGTGAGGAGTTCCCGAGGTACAGAACTTCCTAGTGGCATGTGGTCAGTGGACATGGGGGACTAGGCTAGTCCCCTAAACGTTCCCATGGTGCCTCCTTCCCAAAGCCTGGGAAGCTTCTGCCCGGCTTTGGGGGGGGAGAGAGGTGTGATGCTCGTGTGCAGATCAACCCCCCCCCCTTTCCTATCACCCTTGCGAACTGGTTCCTCTGGCCCTAACCATTCCCCATGGAAAAAATTCACCACACGGCGCTACAACTTCCCCATATTGGATTAAGTAAACAGAACTTAAGTCTTATGGCACACAAGGTGACTGGCGGGACTTTGTAATATTTGAGTATGTTTGCAAATCTACAGAATGGACACAGGTGAAGGCACAGCTTCAAAACACTTCAAACAGGAGGTCAGTTCCACTGCCCCCAATCAAATCTTCAGAGAAAGAGGCTTGCCTCCCCCCCAAAGGCACTTACCAGAGCCCCAAAACAAGCCCTTTCCCTTCTTTCTCTGTGTGATTTTATTTCATGAATCTTTTGTAAACTGCTTTGAGAGCCTGCTGCAAAGCAGGATATAAGTATTCTAAATAAATAAATAAATAAGCATGCCTTCCAACATTTCTCTGATGAAAATAGGGACATCCTATTCAGTGATGATGATGATGATGATGATGATGAGTCTATCCCACCCACCTGGCTGGTTGCCCCAGCCACTCAGGGTGGGTTCCAATATACAGTATATAAAAGCATAATAAAACATTAAACATTAAAGAACTTCCCTCTACAGCAGAGGTCAGCAAACATTTTCAGCAGGGGGCTGGTCCACTGTCCGCTGTGGGGGGCCGGACTATATTTTGAAGGGAAAAAATGAACGAATTCCTATGCCCCACAAATAACCCAGAGATGCATTTTAAATAAAAGGACACATTCTGCTCATGTAAAAACACACTGATTCCTTGATCGTTTGCAGGCCAGATTTGGGAGGCGATTAGGCCGGATCCGGGCCCCGGGCCTTCGTTTGCCTACCCATGCTCTACAGGGCTGCCTTCAGATGTCTTCTAAAGGTTGTCTAGTTACTTATCTCCTTGGCTCAGGGGGTCGCATAACTCCATACCCTCCAATCTCAATAGGGATGTCCTAAGGAAAAGCAGGACCTTCGAGGATCAAATCAGAAAATAGGGGGATCTGTGAAAGGAGCAACACGGCCATCTGAATATTCTGTAGCAAGAATGGGCAGAGTCCATTTTTTCAGTCCCCTCTCCCTGCCAAGGGAGCCTCAAGCAATACTATGTGCCTTTTACTCGGTACAATAGCTCACAGACTGCACATAATTCACAGTTCTTCCGCCTCCCCGGCCTGCGCACTCATGCCTGCGTCGCAGAGAGCAGCCCCCGGGATAGAAATGCCAAAAGATCATATTGAATCACTGCTGCTCTTTTCTCACACAGTTCAACCTTGTGGGGTCTGACATGTTGTAAACTCGACTGAACAAGTGCCAAACCACAAAAATCTGCTCCTGCTGGAGTGGTGACATTTTGCTGTGAACTCTGCAACCATCCAGAGCTCATGACTGGGAAAAGTGGTTGCAGAGGCTGCTTCCTGACTTGGCATTTTCTTTGTGTTTTCCTGAACCGCATGGAAGGCTATGAGGAAGGGTGGGGAAAGGGTTCATCTGGCATGGCGAATGCGCAGATGATGGTAAAGTGGCACCTTTAGGTGCCAACCGTATCTCTCTAGCACAAAAGGAACAGGTGGAAATGGAAAGAGGAAGCTCCCTTCATTTTCTTCCCTACTCTGCTTTCTTCATAAGACCATTTCCTGACTCTTCCTACAACTTTCCTGCAATATTAGACTCCTCATCACTTATGTGTCCATCTATCGCCCACTCAGGCCTCATCCACATGCAATACATTGAAGCACTAATATGCCACTTGAAACAGGCATGGCTTCCGCCTGAAGAATCCTGGGAACGGTAGTTTGTTAAGGGTGCTGAGAATTGTCAGAGAGACAACTTGAGGAGTCCCCTGCAAAGAGGGATTGATTGTGAAGCTACTCTGGGAATTGCAACTCTGTGTGAGGAACAAGCTACAGTTCCCAGGATGCCATGACTGTAAAAGTGGCTTTAAATGTATGTTCCCTTGACATACACAGTTGAAGAAGAAGAAGAAGAAGAAGAAGAAGAAGAAGAAGAAGAAGAAGAAGAAGAAGAAGAGGAGGAGGAGGAGGAGGAGGAGGAGGAGGAGGAGGAGGAGGAGGGGGAGGAGGAGTTTGGATTTGATATCCCGCTTTATCACTATCCAAAGGAGTCTCAAAGCGGCTAACATTCTCCTTTCCCTTCATCCACCACAACAAACACTCTGTGAGGTGAGTGGGGCTGAGAGACTTCAGAGAAGTGTGACTAGCCCAAGGTCACCCAGCAGCTGCATGTGGAGGAGCAGAGACGCGAACCCGGTTCACCAGATTATGAGTCTACCGTTCTTAACCACTATACCACACTGGCTGACAATTAGGCCGCAGCTAGGCTTGAAAACTGCCCAGAAAAGGTGACCAGTCATGCTGCTGTGCCTTTAAAGGCGCTTGGAAGTAAACATTATTACGTGGTGCCATGGAAGTAAACAATATCAAGGTGCTACAAAAGCTGTGTGAGAGAAGCTAGCGAAGTTCCAAATGCTGGCAACCCTAGTTTGACCACACATTGGTTGGCATGGTGATACCGCCTCTTTTGCGATGAGCGATCTTTGCATGCCCTATAATATTTTGGAAGCCTGGGTCACAAATGCTATAATTCACTAGAAAGGGTATTTTCAGAATTGATCACTGCCGAGGCTACGGGTCCTGTGCTGCCTGTTGCACATTATGGGCTGAAACAAATGTTACATTCAACAACACATCTGAAGGCAGGAGCAACCACTGCGGCTGCTTTCACAAGATGTTCGGAATAAATGCAAAGAACACTGTTCAAATGACAAGAGCAAGTAAAAGCAGACTTTTGTGGTTGCTGATATTTATTTCTTCTTTTTATTAGGGATTTGTATTAGGTTTAGAAACACTGGGCTCAGAACCAACGCAGGATCTGTCTGAAGCACCCAGATCTGATGCTGAGCTTTTACTGTGTCTTACTGTGTCGAATACCAAAGGATGCCATGGGTACAAGTGTTGTTTTGGGGTATTGCGGATTGGAAAAGGCAGCTGCCACCAAAAAACAAAAATGGTGGTCCTCACTGGAAGGAAGAACTTGACTGCACACATGTGTGCATGCTAATAGTACATTTTTCCATTATTTTAAATTAAAGATTTTCTTGATTTACAAAAGTGTGTGCAATGTCTCTCTCTCATCCGTGTCCCCCCCCCCCCATGTAACATTTTTACAAATCAGTTTTGGTTGTTGAGACATTAGGGAGAAAAGGTGGGAGGGATGGGGTGACGATGTTTCTATTTTCCTTAATATATGTAGGGTTTCGTGTCAGCGTTGTTTGAGTAGGTTCTCTGTTGTTCGCTTGTGCTTCTTTGGCGGTGAGAGAGGTCGGGATCGGCGTAGGGTGTGATTGTTCATTTGTGGTTGGCTGTGGTGATCTTTGGTTTCCTGTGTGAGTGGGGTGGGTGGGTGTTTTTGATCAGGTTAGCCATATTGATTTGTATGCTGTCGGTAGATTTTTGTCATTGTCTTGTTGGGCTGTGTTTGTGATGAAGGGGAACCATACCAGGGTGAAGGTGTCTTCTTCTGTTTGTGCCTGTGTCAGTTTCAGGTTACTGGTTAGTTTTTCTAGTAGGGCTGTTTCCCATACTGCTTGGTACCATTGGTCCATGTTTACTCCTGACAGGTCTTTCCCATGTCTGGTCATGATGTTTCTGGCTGCTGAGAGTAGATGGATTATGAGTTCTTTGTGTTGTAAGTGGGCATTGTTGTCTTGGAAGGTGTTTAGTAAGACCAATTCTGGAGTGGTTTCTAACACCTGCTTGGTTATTTTACATATTTCTCGTGTGGTTGTTGTCCAGAATGTTTGGATTTTGGGGCACACCCACCACATGTGGAAGTATGTGCCTGTGGAGGTGCACCCTCTCCAGCATTTTGGTGAGGTTCCTGGGCGTATTAGCGCTAATTTTATTGGCGTTAGATACCACCTGTAGGTTAGTTTTAGGGTGAGTTCTCTTCTTTTCGCTGATATGGATTTAAAGGGGGGTTTAGACCACATTCTGGTCCATTGGGTGGGGTTGATTTTGTACTTTAAAAGGCCTTTTCAATATACCATCTTCCCCTAGAAAGCAAAACAGAGGCAGTTTAACAGGAGCTGTACACACTAATTTGGGATAACCAGAGTAAATGTACATAGAAATACGCATACAGAGAAATAATGTCTTCACTTGTATTGGCGTCACTCCTGGCAGCTGATGGGGGTCATAAAATTAGACGTAAAAATAAAATAAATAAATAAAATCCGAAATAAAAATCCAAGCTTACTACTAGATGATTTGAACCATTTTTGAATAATGCCATGCTCATTTGAAAGATCAGAGGTATCACTGCAGAGCGAGTTCCTTCCACGCATTTGTCATAAAAGTTACGACTGAGAACTCAGCTTTCCTGGTTTTACATTTACCGTAATTTTACTTCAAAGATGGATTTCGCAACAGCTGAAAGTAGCTACATGCATAACACTTTATGTCCCAATTAGTTACGCGTGAACCTCAAAACAGGTTTGGGTTTAACCTTGCACCGTTTCTTTTCAGAATTTTTTTGCCCAGACGCTGGTCTGAAGGTTCCTGAGGTAGTTTCAGATCTGGGTGGGAGACAGCCTGGAAACTCTGTGGATGCTGTGCTGAGCTCCTTGGGAAGAGAATAAAACAGAACATTTAACAAACAGGTCATTTCACAGCCTTTCTAGAATCAAGCGTTTGAAGGGACTTGCTACAAAACAATGCACACCGAGTTTTGTCCATGCCATACCTTTTCCTCAAATACTTCCAGTTGTGATGGTTCACTATCAGCACAAGCAATGGCTTTCATCACAGCACAGAGTGGTGGTGGTGGGGGAATTGTAGACAGTGGTCATGCCCACATCTATTGCCAAATCATGAGTCTGAAGCACTGTGTCTTCTCTTCTCTCTCCTTCCCTTCATGCAGCCAAGAGGAGGACTTCTTCAAGCCTTAGACATCTCAGAGTGTAGTCCTGCTTCTCATAACAGACATAATAGGATAAATACCTTAGAGGCATCTAGCTGGCCATTGCCGGGTACAGGATGTTAACCTTCATAATGATTGTTAGATCTTAGTTTGATCCGATGAGATACATTCAGCCCAGACATTGAGATCCTGCACCAAGAGCCTTCTGGTTATTTTATGTGTTCAACTCAATGATATACCTGATAAATGGTAGTCGGTCTGGGAAGCTGCCTCAGAAATATTGTGAAGATGTCACAAATTCATTTGCAATTCATCTTAACTTCTGCCTGATGAGCAAGAATGAATTATTTTGTTTCTGTGCATATACAGTGGTACCTCGGGTTACAGACGCTTCAGGTTACAGACACTTTAGGTTACAGACTCCACTAACCCAGAAATAGTACCTCGGGTTAAGAACTTTGCTTCAGGATGAGAACAGAAATTGGGCAGTGGCGGTGCGGCGGCAGTGGGAGGCCCCATTAGCTAAAGTTGTGCTTCAGGTTAAGAACGATTTCAGGTTAAGAACGGCCCTCCGGAACGAATTAAGTACGCAACCAGAGGTACCAATGTAAAGATATAGGTAGAGATTAGTTCACTTTTATGGAATCCTAGCTTGGTGTTATGGTTGAACCATATTTTCTTCATTGAGTTCATTGGGGTTAAAACCCCAAATCCCATGAGTTCTTGACCAGAAGACTAAGTTCAATTGTATCTAGGATTATGCTCAACTCACAAAATTTTCTTCACTCTTAATCTCTCAGGCTTGCTCCGTGTTAGTGATATATAAAGGACTTCCAGGATACTCCAAAATATACAGAATAATAAGCTTTTACACAAGGGGGGGGAGAACCAGCTCTTCACACCCACTGTAAAAACTTCCATAGTCATAACAATAATCCTGATTCATTCTTTTGCCCTGAATGCAGAGTTATTATGGACTCAGAAATACTGATATAAATGTATACCATCACAAATCCCATATGTTCGAGGGGATGAATACAGGCTTTCTGGCTTATTTTCAGCCTAATTGTTTGTGACTGAATGGTGGTGACAGAAATGTTTATGACTAATTATGGCAACTGTGTTTATGAAACCAATTACAGTCCTCAGGTCTCCCCTAAGCTCCTAGCTTCGCGGAAATGCCAGGAAATCTATCTTTTAAAAAGTGATTGCATCTTCTGGTGCTTCAAGAAGGAAACAAACTGATCTGATCAAAGGAGGTTGCCATGTTGTTGATGGTGATCATCCTAACAACTATATGGTTCAGTAATGCCGCACTGACAAACCAGCAACATGCGTGAACACAGGGACATTTACACAAATAATTTTAATAGCTTTTCATTCTGAAGTCCGTCCCAAGCGTATTTCTTTTAACCATCTTCTCTACAAGATTCTGACCTGTTTTACTGCTCCAAAAGTTTAAAAAAAATATGCAGGCCTTTTTAAGGAGGAGGTCAAACAATACAGATACGAGTCACTGTTTTAAAAATTGCCATTATTGTACTGCCCAGGCATGTAATTTTTGGCATTTGGTAATGTGAATATGTGATTTTATCGTGCACAGCTTTTTAAAAAAATGGCTGAATCTATGTTGATTTTGATAAACTGTAGGCCTGTTTGTTTTTAATATTTAATTTTATCAGTATCTTTAGTGAATATTTCGTGTAAAGCGCTTTGTGAATTAAGCGGCATATAAATCTTGTCCGGTAAATAAAATAAAACCAATGCCTGTTACACATACATGCAGAGTAATCACCCCAAACCACTGGCAGAATTGCAGGAATAAAAGTGAGGCATGCATCTGTCAAAGGAGAGAACCCCAAACCTTGTAATCATAAAAGCGAAGCAATGTCTCCAAGTCTGATCCTTGCTATGATTATATCGTATCCCTTCCCTAGGCTTTCAAGGGCCTCATAATTGTATCAAGGGTCAACAGGCTAGAAAAGGAACAATAAGGATCCAGAAAGAAAGAAACCCTACAGGAGATAAATCAAAGTTGCACATGTTCATAAAGAAACACTTGTATGACAGCTCAAAGGGGAACTTTTCCCATAACCTATGCTTGGGGTGATTATCCTTTTTTGTTCAGGATCACCAGAAACGTATGTCACTCGAGTGACTTAGTCAATCAGTGTCTGTTGATGACAAGAATAGTGTGTTATTGTGAAGTGTTTTCAAACAGACCTTTTGTTCGTGGCTGTGCCTCTCTCAACTTTGAAACATTTTTCGTTCTGTTTCTCGGTTCATATTCTCCCTATTGCTTCCAGTCCCTGAGTGTTGTCCCCCCCCCCCCCGGTGCCCCAAGCCTTCATCTGATATTTTCTAATTGTTAGGCAAGGCAGACAAGGTGGTGCCCCAAAGGGAACAGATGGCATTCTGGAAGAGTCACTCCTGAAATAGATTTTTTACCTTCAGGCTCCACATAGTAGTAATAAATGCTTTCTATATATTAATTTTCATTTTTAAAAAACAACTTTAGATAAACATTTTACAAACTTATTGATATCCAGTGACTTCCCCTCTTCTCTTTCCATGGTTCATTTTACATATCTTCCATTCCTGAATATTTTACTGTAACCATTCAAGTCAGTTTTCCATTTTTATACTAAGTGATAAATTCGGTAATAAATGCTTTCTACCCACCAAGAGCAATTCTAAAGGTGTGCTAACACAATTCACAGCTGCTTTTTTTTTTTGGAACGCTAATCAGACAAGCAAAATGGCAATATGGTGTTGTTGTTGTTGTTGTTGTTGTTTTAAAAAAAGATACACAATGAGAATTAAAACCTGGAAACTGATATTTATAACAATATGAGATCTGGCCTGTAAAAAACACACACACACACACACACAGAGAGAGAGAGAGAGAGAGAGAGAGAGAGAGAGCGCCTGATAATCTTTGGGAGGTGCACACATTTTTTTCAAACTCCCCACGTTAACAAACTTGAGTATCCTTGCAAAGCTGCAACACTTAGAGGATCTTCCTGGATTTGATTTGATTTTGATTATTTAATTTCTATGCCACTTAATATATTTAAAATATCTCTAAGCAGTGTATAAAAAAAGAAGCAACAACAGCCAACTTAAACAAAATATTACAAAAACATGCAGTTCCATATAAAGAGGTTACATTAGTACAAAGTTACTACCATATACACACATCAACATCAATTCATTTTCCTTCTGACACATCCTGGGTTTTTCAGGCAACCTTATTCTCTGTACAGTGGACCCCCGGGTTATGTTACTTTCGGGTAACGTAACTTTCGGGTTGTGAATGCGGCAAACCCGGAAGTGTATATTTTCGGGTTTTACGGCGTACACATGCACAGAAGTGCTCTATCGTGTCGCGCGTGTGCTCAGAAGCGACGCCTCTAGATGCGGACTTTTCTGAGTACGTACAGACCCCCGGAATGAATTAAGTTCGTATCCAGAGGGTCCACTGTACTTAAAAGAAACACGCCAGTAGGAGCAGGAATAGGAAAGTCTTTCTTTCTTTCTTTCTTTCTTTCTTTCTTTCTTTCTTTCTTTCTTTCTTTCTTCTTTCCTTCCATCTTTCTTTCTTTCTTTCTTCCTTCCTGTTTTTATTGAAGATTTTTCTTGTATTCCGAAATAAACAAAGAAACAAGGAAAAGTACATATAGCACCTCCACTTTCAATTCACAGAGTCTTTTTCACGGTTCGTTTATGTTTGATATGAGACACTAATGTCATGGACGTCTTACGGTGGGTGAGGGAAGAAAGGGGAAAGAAGGAGGGGGAAGATGGGGGTATTGTTCTTCCGTTCTATTGCAGTGTTTGTGTGGGGATTTGTGCCAGCATCATGTGGGTAGGTCCTTTATTTATATATTTATATATTTATCTTTATAGGCAGAAATGTTCAGAAAGAAAGTACAGTGGTACCTCTGGTTACGTACTTAATTCGTTCCGGAGGTCCGTTCTTAACCTGAAGCTGTTCTTAACCTGAAGCACCACTTTAACTAATGGGACCTCCTGCTGCCGCTGTGCCGCCAGAGCACAATTTCTGTTCTTATCCTGAAGCAAAGTTCTTAACCTGAAGCGTTATTTCTGGGTTAGCGGAGTGTGTAACCTGAAGCGTATGTAACCTGAAGCGTATGTAACCCGAGGTACCACTGTACTGTGACCCTCTAACCCAGGCTTCCTCAAACTCTGCCTTCCAGATTTTGCCTTTTGGCCTACAACTCCCATGTTCCCTAGCTAGCAGGACCAGTGGTCAGGGATTGTGGGAATTGTAGTCTCAAAACATCTGGAGGGCCAAGTTTGAGGAAGCCTGCTCTAACCCTTCACAGTACCTTCTTTCTGAACGCTTCTGCCCTTCTGCTATAGGCCTCTCTCCTAGAGATGCCAACTCTTCTTAAGTTCATATGCTCTAGAGCAGTGTTTTTCAACCTTTTTTGGGCAAAGGCACACTTGTTTCATGAAAAAAATCACGAGGCACACCACCATTAGAAAATGTTAAAAAATTTAACTCTGTGCCTATATTGACTATATATAAAGTAATTTCCCACAGCACACCAGGCAACATCTCGCGGCACACTAGTGTGCCGCGGAACAGTGGTTGAAAAACACTGCTCTAGAGCTGATGGGAAAATAAAGCATTGTCAGGCATCAGAGGATCCAACCCCCCAGGCAGGTAGCCAGGAATGGATAAGACAAGGAAAGTTCTTACCAATGCTATTTATTCAATATTCACAGAGAGAGGTTTAGAAATGCAGCCTCTTGGAGTAATGGCATTGCTCCAAGTGAGTCTCCACCCCCTCCCTCTCTCCTTTCATGCGTCATCACTACAGGTGCTGGAAAGTGCCCTCTGCCTCTGAGCTCTCTGCTCTCCTGCTTTCAATGCTTGCCGGGTTCTGGGAGAGGGGGAGTTTGGGATGCTTTCTAAAGACACTGTGCCCATCATCTGTCCCCCACTCTGGTGCTTCTTCCTCCTCCTCTCTATTATTTCCCAGCTTTCCCCCTCATCTTCCTCTGAGCTGTGACCTCCGTCAACCTCCTGTTGCAATTATGAACTGCCTTCTTCTTCTCTGGAAGAGTCAGGCTGGGGAGGCGGTCTCCGCCATTCTTCCTCTGCCCAGTCCCTGACAAGCATGCCATTTGCTCATTTGGATCCTCCAGAGGGACAGTATCAGACTAATGCGGCTCACCCAGATTATTAAAATGTGCAGAGCCTTAGGTGTTAAGAAAAAATGCCTACACCAAACAGTGAAGTGTCAAAGGTGAATGCGCCAACCTTCTGTTTGGGGGTGCAAGTGGTGCTTCCACCGTACTTGATGAACACATTGTTTTGTCCTACACTCGGCATCCTTTTATGCCTTTGAACATGATCCATGCACAAGTTTCTGTTGTTAAATCAGACACATGTATATGTGCTTGATTTGATGGAAGCCTACAGCTGGAATCCTAAACGTACTTACTAGGGAATAAGTGCCACTGGAACTCACCTCTGAGAAAACACGTATAGCATTGCAGTATGAATCATGCAATGCAGAATGGTTGGCGAGCCTTTCAAATTCTGCCTACAGACTGCAAGAGGTTAATGGACGAGGGAGGCGAAAAGAGAAAAGGAACAATACTTGAGGACTTGGTGTTTCTAGACTTCCTGAAACAAAATGACTCTGGGAACCTACGGAACCATTCATGGTTATTGCAAAGGATAATTGAAATTGGTGCACAGTCCGTGGCTCAAATATGATACCCGCATAATTCTCTGCCTCAATCCGGCATGAAATGTTTACTTAGTATATGTATACAATCCAAGAGATTGTGGGATTCTTTCTTTCTGATGTCATCTATGGTACCTGCTTTGCTTTTGGCTTGGCTTGGTGTGATAAATAAAGTTGTTTAATCTTACTATTTAAAAAAATAAATCCATTTCTGTATGGGGGAATGTTGAAAGGCTCTGTGAAATCACAAAAAAAAATAGAATAGAATTGTCCAGTAGCACCTTAGAGACCAACTAAGTTTGTTCTTGGTATAAGCTTGGTATCTGAAGAAGTGTGCATGCACATGAAAGCTTATGACAAGAACAAACTTAATTGGTCTCTAAGGTGCTACTGGACAATTTGTTTTAAAAAAATTTTTATATATTTTGACGGCGTCAGACCAACATGGCTACCTGTCAAATCACAGTTCACTAGAAAATAGAGAAAAATATAACAGCCGTGTTGAATAGTCACATATAACGGTTGCATATGAAAACTAGGTAAGGACAGCAAGTATTATAAAGCAATATAGTATTATTTAGTAGATTTTTTTGATACAGCATCAGTACCCTAAAGTATACACAAAAATACACATTTTGTTCTGAAAATGCATACAAAATGCATACTTTTTTGGGGGGGCTGCATATCCCCCGAAGGAAGGGTGAGTATACCAAATGCATATAGTTTACATGCGGACTTTTCGTGCAGTGTTATGGCAAGCCCACCAAAAAATGAGTCAGAACAGACCTATGATTGGACAATTGTGTCTCAGAGAGCATACTATTCACCATATATAGCCACAACAATGATAACAAATGGAGTGGGATAAACACATACTCAACAGCCGACATCTATCTGTATAGGATTTAAAGTTGCCAAACCTTGCCTGGATGGCAGGCAGTTGAAAATATTCTCAAAGCAGAAGAAAGGAAATGGATGGAATGAAGTCCATGGCCAGCACTAGGTTAAAAATGCATGACATAACTTGTATGTCAACAGACAGATTCTGTTGTGGCTGATAAAAGGACATATAATGTAGTGTTAGGCTGTGGATGTAAATGAAGTGCGAAGTGACAAATTACGCCATTCTGATTTATACATCAAAAATAACATCCTTTATCTGGGTTGCTAATGCCAAGAATATGGCTTGTGCAACAGGAAGGGATGGAGGGGGAAAGAGGAAATACAGTAGAGGTACAATAAAATTAAAATCCGTGTGCAACATGGTCCATGTATACAACAGCATACATTGTGTTGTAGAAAGGATTTGTCAAATGCTGATAAGAAATCTTATGAAACCACCATTGACAAGAGCCGTATATTCAAAATGCTCCTTTTATTATTTTTATTCAACCCCCCCCCCCCCACATTCTCCTTTGAATCTTTGGTTTCCTTTTCCTTTGCAACAGCTGGAAGGAAAAGAGAATGAATATCAGTCCCAGAACATGCAGACTTAATAGGCTTATAGCCCCGTCCACAACATTTCTGCGCTTGCCAATGTGATGAGTTGTAATGACGGCTGTTGTGAAATTACAGCTCCACTTCTACCGCGCTCCCCAAATCAAGCACAGGCGCTGTGGGCTGTCCGTGATGCTGCGTGGGGCTTTTGCTGCGGAAGAAAATTTGCAACAGCTGCTGCGTTGTGCAAACAATCCAGTGGCTCTTGAAGCGCAGATGCCAATGGGATCTGAGTGTGCAGTTTTTACGAAGTTTATAGCATATGTCTGCTAATTTCTCCAGCTCCCCCTTGGCTTCAGTGAGATTGCTCAGAGTAAGCCGTTTGATCACGGTACCTCTAAGGTGCTTTCTGTGTTTCAGTGTTTAAAAGAAGTCTGCAAATCAAATTGCAAAAATTAAATACCCACTACTGGTTATTGATTTAACACACCCTCTACCCAGGAACTTCAGTTCTGTGAACACAAGAGACTAATAGTGATGGGCATATCCACCTTCACCAAACTACTTGGGAATCTTTGGTTCCCAGTACGTTTCCGAGCACAATTCAAAGTGTTGGTGCTGACCTTTAAAGCCCTAAACGGCCTCAGCCTGAAGGAGCGTCTCCATCCCCATCGTTCAGCCCAGACACTGAGATCCAGCTCTGACAGCCTTCTGGCGGTTCCCTCACTGCAAGAAGTGAACCTACAGGGAACCAGAAAGAGGGCCCTCTCAGCAGTGGCACCTGCCCTGTGGAACGCCCTCCCACTAGATGTCAAGGAAATAAACAACTATCTGACTTTTAGAAGACATCTGAAGGCAGCCCTGCCTTTGGAAGTTTTTAATGTTTGATTTTTTTACTGTGTTTTTAACGTTCTTTGGGAGCCACCCAGAGTGCCTGGGGTATAAATCATAAATAAATAAATAATAATAATAATAATAATAATAATAATAATAATAATAATAATAATAATAATAATATAATCCCCAGGATCTGAACATTAGTCATCCATTGCCTGAAATTGTGTCTTTTAATAACATTTAACAGGAAGCTATGTGCATAATAGGGACGTGGGTGGTGCTGTAGGTTAAACCACTAAGTTTGCCGATCAGAAGGTTGGCGGTTCGAATCCCAGCAACGGGGTGAGCTCCCATTGTTCGGTCCCAGCTCCTGCCCACCTAGAAGTTTGACAGAATGTCAAACTGCAAGTAGATAAGTAGGTACTGCTGCTCTGGTTTGCCAGAAGCGGCTTAGTCATGCTGGCCACATGACCATAGCTGTCAAGTTTCCGATTTGAAAATAAGGGATCAGCAGTCTCACCCATCCTGGGGACAGTCACATGTCAGTGGTGGGCGGAGCCAGAAGCAAAAGTGGGCGGGGCAGCATTGAACGTGTTGGCAGCCGGGAAAAGCAAGCGGGCTCGGGCTCGGAGTGGAGCAAAGAGGAGGGCAGCCAGCAAAGAGGAGGGCAGCCATGTGCTCCGCGCAATGGAGCCCCATCGCCTTCTTGTCTGATCCCATCAAAACAGGACAGGAAGCAGCAGCTGCTCAAAGGCAGCCAGGCTCCGCCCGCCAGCTAACCCTATTGGCCGGCTGAGGGGCCCGGCGGCAACGGATAGAGGCTGATGCAGGGGGAGGAATACACCCCCCTGTATGCGTGGGAGACGGCTCCCACTTGCTTTGAGGGCTGAGGCTTTTCTCTCCAAGTAGGCAAGGTCTTCCCACCCAGTCCCTGGCCAGCAGGGGAGGAGCTGCTTCCATTAAAAACAGGAAATTTAAGGGAAATAAAAAATAAGGGAGAGCAGCAGGAAACTGCTTGAAATAAGGGAGAATCCCCGGGAAAACGGGATACTTGACAGCACTGCACATGACCCAGAAGCTGTCTGCGGACAAACACCGGCTCCCTCGGCCTATAGAGCAAGCTGAGCGTCACAACCCCAGAGTCGTCCGTGACTGGAACTAACAGTCAGGGGTACCTTTACCTTTACCTATGTGCATAATATCGGTGGATTTGTTTTTTAAAAAAACAAGAAACAATATCTTAAAGGCAATGTTTTAGTTTCCTGTTAATTATGTTGCTTTGAACGTGTACCTTATATTTGACTTTCTTGAGTAACGTTGTATTCTGGGGTTATTTCATTTGATGTTTTACTGTAGGTTGTAAACCGCTTTAAGATTTTTCCTTAAAAATGTAAAACGGTACTGTATAGAAACAAAATTAATATTATTAATAATAATAATAATAATAATAATAATAATTTCAAACTGTTATTAAGGTCTAAGCTCAGTTAATTTTAAATCCTGCTATGTTCCTTCTAAGCTGATGAACTTTCCTGCCACATATTTAGACCCTAAATCTGACACAGCTATTATTCCCCATTGGGTATAAGGTAGTCCTATATTCTGGCTAGAAGAAGCCCAGCCAGGCAGATATAGATGTCTTCTCCTCTTTTCTTTCCAGATGGTGCACTTGAGAGGGAATGGGTTGGATCCATAATGCTAGAGCAGAACTCTTCTAAGTGGATGCTTTCCATTGATTTGCGTGTCGAGGTCCCCAATCCACCCCTCAAGTAAAACACACTTCACACCAGATATAAGTTTAAGGTTTTTGGCATTAATTTGGCCACAACTTTATTGAATACAAAATAAGTGAGTGGTGGATTAGGCATTGGTTAAGACTATCTGTCCCGCTGGGGACAGAACTGACATCCACCCGCCTGTGGAGTCAGTATAGGGGAAAACGCTTTGAGGAGAGAATGTGCGCCCGTTCTCCCCAAATGCTCCCAGGGGCTCTTGCGTGGGCCCTGTCCCCCGACCGGGGGGAAACAGACAAGCATGGTGAGCCCCTGGATTCCTTTAATGGAATTCCCCTCGCCGCCGCAGCCTTGAAGGGGCAACCACAGCCAACCTGCCCCTTCGCAGCATAGGAGGGGCAACCACAGCCAACTCTGCCCCTCCTAAACCAATTTATAACCAATGCCTAACCGCCAAGCTTACAAGTTGTGACTAATTGCTACGCAGTAGGAGAAAAACCAAATGGCAACAGCCAATCAGCCAAGTGGCAAAAATTCCTACCAAGCCCCTGCTTAACGCAGACGACCCCATGACAGGCATAGCAAGGTCAATGCAGAGGCCTAATAACAGGGCGGGAGGGCGGGCGATCCGATGCATGAAGCCAGGAGGGCTCCGACGCTGAGTGCAGGGTCATTTATAGGCTCTGGGCTGTCCATCAACAAATTGCAACATATGAATCTCCCCAACGACAGCCAGAGCCCAATCGCAGTAGTGGCCATCCATACAAACCCGCCCAGCAGCAGAGGGGTGACTTGCTAGCCCCGACCGCAACACATGCTCTCCATGAAGGAGAACGCGCTTTGTCCTTCCTCTTGGAGTCCCATATCCGCCTTCTCTCTGCAGGGCTTGAGGAGCCTCCAGGACAGTGTGGGACATGGTGGTTGGTGGTAGTCACTACAAGGGAGAAAGGGAAATTGGCAAAAATGGGCTCCTCCAGAAGGAGCCTTTGCTGGATCATGCCACTTCTGCAAAGGGAAGGAGCCCCATCATTTCTAGAACAGCAAGTCCGGGTCCAGCCAAATGCACTTTAAAACCAATTAAATCATAGCACCATTATGGCTACATTTTGGGTGGGTGGGGAATAGTCCCCATTTTGGGGGGACTATTTACAAAGGGTAAATCAGCATCTGTAACCATTTGGGATAGGGAAGAAATTTGATCCTGTTTTCATTCAAGGCAAACCTACCCATTTCACACTTTCTGAAACAATACGCACAGCTGTGAACAGCTGCTTAAAACTGGCTGGCGTTCTATTACAAGGACGGGAAATCGTTGCCCTTCCAGATATTTTTGTTCGCTATGATTCCCATCATTCATTTGGTTGGTTGGTTGCGAGTCACTTTGGGTTGCCTTGTGCAGGTGACTAACAAATTTAATCAATCAATCAAACAATCAATCAATCAATCCTGGACATGAGATATGCTTGTGTCAGGGACTGGCAGGATGCTGACAAGTGTGCACTTGGGGAAGCGGGGCTGGAATCTGACTCGGGAGAGGGGGATCAGTGATTTCTGGGGAACTGTTCCAGCCAGGAGGCAAGAGTTGGAGGCAGGGGGAGCTTCAGAGCTGGAGGGTGGAGCACAGGATGGGTCAGAAGAAGAGGAGGAGGAAGTAGGTCAGGCAAGTGAAGGGCCAGGTGCTTCCCCTCCTTCTCCTGCACCACTGACTCGCAGAACCAGGAGGGGATTGAAGAGGGATGAGCAGAGGAAGCTTCCATGCAGGCGTAGTCTCTGGCTGCATGCATGCAGCCCATCAAATCAGGAGGTACATAAGCGGATGGAGGGTGGGTGGCCCTATGTTCCTGCAACTGCTCCATACAGCATGGGCCCGGGAATAGCTGCCTAGCTGCTAGACTGACATGTATTCGAGGCTGTGTTAGCTTTGACAATAAAGAATTAACTCTCTATTATGTGCATTCCTTTGGCTGGGAATTGCCCTTGATGCTTGCTGGGGCTGATGGGAGTTGGAGTCCAGCAACCCCTGTAGGACTACAGCTTCCCCATCCCTCTTCTGCCTTGTCATTCTCTTAGCATAATGGTTAAGCCATCTGTCTCTGTGGCATCAGCGTAGAAGGTGATAAGCTACGGTGAGGATGTGGCCGGCAAACCTGCTTCCTTTACGGCAGGCAGATTTTCATTGTTACATAAAATGTTCGGGGGGGGCTGAATCGATAAGTCCTTTAAGTAACATATAAACTGGGGACCTAGTAACGAAGGATGGGGAAGAAATGAGATTATGTTTGCATTTCAAGGCAAGCCAACCTAATTCACACTTTCTGAAGCAATCCGCTTTGAAATTTGCACTTCTCAAATTGGGCAGTGCAGTTCTCCAACCAAGTAATGTGTAAAGAGATTAATGTATACTATGGGATATTATGCATAAAAATGCATGTGTGTTTGTGAAAACAGTGTACAAAAATGTGTTATATGAGAATAATAATAAAGAACAGGCTATCTCTACTTCTTTAGGCTAAGATTCTCTGACCCTACCTAAAATATACATTTAAAGCAGCATTATACCAGACCTCCCAAGTGTCCCTATTTCCCCAGGGACAGTCCTGGATTTACAGAAGCAGTCCCAGCTTCTGATTTGATCCCAGAATGTCTTGCTTTTCATTAGAACGTCCCTATTTTCATCAGAGAAATGTTGGAGGGTATGGAGTTATGCAAACCCCCCCCCCCCAAGCCAAGGAGATAAATAACTATACAACCTTTAGAAGACATTTGGAAGCAGCCCTGTAGAGAGAATTTTTTTAATGTTTTATCTTTCATTATGTTTTTAGAAGTGCTGGAAGCCGCTCAGAGTGGCTGGGGCGACGCAGTCATATGGGAGAAGTATTTTTGTTGTTGCTGAATGGGACATCACTATTTTCCTTCGTGAAATGTTGGAGGGTATGTTATACCACTTTTAAAAAGCCATGGATTTCCCCCAAAGAATGGGGGGGGGGACTGCAGTTTGTTGAGAGTTGTTAGCAGATCCCTATTCGTCTCACAGAGCTACAGTTCCTTGAGTGGTGTAACAGTCAACACCTCTCCCCAGGGAGCTCTGGATTTTAGAGCTCTGTGAGGGAAATAGAGGTCTTGTAACAATTCTCAGCAGCCTTAACAAACTACAGTTCCCAGGATTCTTTGGGGGGAAACCATGAATGTTTAAAGTGATGTGATGCAGCTTTAAATGCTTTAAATGCACAGGGCACATGGAGCCCATGAGTCAGTGGTTCTTGTCTGTATAATAAATTGATCTATCAGGAAGTAGTTTATTCTCCAATGGCTAGGCTTGTATGTACCAGCTTCCGTTTCCCTCTTGAAAATTAAGACAGTAATTGCCAAATTTCCTTGCATGGTGTAAAGAAGAAGTAGCAAAAACAAGCAACAAATGTGCAATGCACATAGATTATTTCCAATACTTAGCACATAAGGAAATCCTTTAACAATAGAACAAAGTCCAAACTAAACAGACAAGAATTGTTTTCGAAGGATGGCTCATTTCCTACTGCCGCCTTTTGGCTGTTGATTATTTAAGCACTTGTTTCACTTTATAAATGGAAACTGAATCATGGTTTGCCAGGATGGAAAGTTATTGAAAATCAGGGTCCATCCGAGTTACTGACAGGGCTATTTCCTCCCTGGACAGGAAGCGTACACTCAAATGGTTCTTTCGGGAGCTCAGAGTGATAAAAAGCCTGTTTCACTTCCCCACTGGAAAAGTATCCGCATGATGTTTTCAAATTTCACTTGGGAGGGGAAAAAAACACAGGTCTCAGGATGTCCCTCTCCAAACATGGGTATTAAGGCAGGAAAAAGGAAAGGTGTAGATACATTTTTTGCTTGTCTAGACATCTTGAAACTTGCTTTAAACACCAGCACAATCTGGATCCTGCAGATTCATTGAGAGTTGTATATTTTACACAACCAGCCACCATGGCTACAGTTTTATTTGCATTTGTTTATTTTCATTCAGCAAACACAAAGGAGGCAAGATAAGGAGGAATCTCCTGCCCAGACACTCCAGGCACACATGCCAATATTTCAAAAAGTGATTATTCCGCAAGTGTACTAGGAATCCCTACGATTCACCTAATTTTCCTGATGAACAACTGCCAGATAAAAACAAACAATGGGGTAAGGGGGGGGGGGGAAACACACCTCAGTTGCCCTCCCAACCTTTGACTTTTTGAGCCCTCTTCAAACGTCAGAGGAATCGAACTCAGCTTTGAAATATGCCTTAAAAGCAGATAGATGCTATGAAATTCAAGGTGATAGTGATAGAATTTTAGAGCTATTTTTCTCTCTCCTTGCACCCATGGCTTTTGTAGGAAGTGTATGAAGTATCTAGCTGTCACTAATGACTGAAGACAATCATATGCAACAAGCTATATACTTGGAATAGGATTGACAGTGGGCTGAAGACTCTTCCTATGAAAACATAGCATCTGCTGGGGGCTTTTCAGCTGTTGGGGGAAATGTTATGGCTGACAATTCAGTCAGTGTTGAAACGCTACATTAGATAGCCAAGGGTGGCTCAGTTGAGAAGTTTACATAGGCTAAAGACCATCATCCTATGGCAGACAATTGGGAGCAATAGCCTGCCAGCAACACGTTCATCATTCATCATTTGACACCTGAACTCCATATGGCCATATATTAGATTCTTCCCAAAGAAAAGGAGAAGGCTGTGCTATGTTGTCTTCTGCAAACACCTGTATGGAGCAATCATGCCATGTCTTTTTCCATCAGGAAGCTGCTTGCTCCTCCAGCGCAGTTCCACATTCTTGACCTGGAGAAACATCCAAATTTAGACTATTACACGATGCAAAAAGAGTATGTGTACATTGCCTAGTTTGGCTGACAAAATTCTAGTTTCCAATTATTTTATTCTATTACTATTATCAAGGCAGTCTTTAGCACATGCAAAGATCCACCCAGCGCCCCCAAATTTAGTTTAGCCGCCCCCAAATTAACTTATATTGAGCATTTTTGGGGAGGGGCAAGCCAAAGTTGCTGACCTTTTTTTAGGGGGGGTGAACTCAAAGTTGATGAGCTTTTTTTGGGGGGGGGGGAATCGCTCACCTATGACAACGACGCAGCGGAAAAACTGCTTTTGTTTCCTGACATCAGAAATAATTGATTCTATGGAGTAACAAACCGCCAATCGACAGAGACTGGTATACAGTAGGTATACATTTGGCGCCCCCCAGAATTTGGTGCCCGGATGCCCCTCACCCCTTGCACCCCCAGGTAAAGATGGCCCTGACTATTATAAGTAGTGTTTCAGTGACAAAGGGCAAGGCTTGTTCACACATTACATTGAACACAAGTTCAAGCTGTCATCATCATCACCACCACCATTACTGCTACTACTACTACTAATTGAATTTATAAACCGCCCTATACCCGCAGGTCTCAGGGTGGTTCACAGAATAAAATCAGAATATAAAACCACGAAGCACAAAATAAAAGAAAAACAACAACGAACCCATTAACACCCCCCGAACAGATTTTAAAAGGGCATAGGATATAAACCAAATCAACCAAAGGCCTGGTGGAAAAGGAATGTTTTTGCCTGGTGCCTAAAGGTGGAAGAAGAAGGAGGAGGAGGAGGAGGAGGAGTGTGGATTTGATATCCCACTTTATCACTGCCCAAAGGAGTCTCAAAGTGGCTAACATTCTCCTTTCCCTTCCTCCCCCACAACAAACACTCTGTGAGGTGAGTGGGGCTGAGAGACTTCAAAGAAGTGTGACTAGCCCAAGGTCACCCAGCAGCTGCATTCGGAGGAGCGGAGACGCGAACCCGGTTCCCCAGATTACGAGTCTACCGCTCTTAACCATTACACCACACTGGCTCTCAAGGATGTATACCACCATTGCCACTGTTTGAGACACGTGCCAGCTCATCCTCCTCTCCAAGCTTGGCAGCGGTGGTACCAGCAGGGGAAATGGGGGCATTCTGGGATCAAATCAGAAGCTGGGGTGGCTTTCATAATTATGGGGCTGTCCCTGGAAAATTGGGACACTTGGAGGGTATGGGATTCCTGCTGGAGGGGCAGCCCAATTCTGAATATCACCTTAAACTGCCTGGTGTTCTCTCACGGAGATGCATAAGATAAGATAAGATAAGATAAGATAAGATAAGATAAGATTTCTTTATTGTCATTATACAATGGAAAACCTACGGCCTTCCGGCTACTTTTTGGACAATGACTACCACCATAAGTGGACACTGGGCATGCTTGCTGGGTTTTTGTGACGACGGGCAAGTTTTCATACATAAAAAGTTTGGGAACCCCTGAATCAAAGAGTCCTGTAAGATGTAACCTTACATCCTTGCATAAAACCTTGTTCTGAGAGGAAGTAGGTCAGGTTTGATTGCTAGGATTGTTCATACGCCCCAGTTCCGAACCTTTGTGGCGCAGGCTCAGTGTGACACCTGATACTTGCTAGAACATGTGCAGAAGTACTTTTATCTCCCCTGTTTTAGAAGTTTGTTGTCAAGTAGAGTAGGGATTAGTTTCACATATCAAAAACAGATGTCGGGCTAAGAGCAAAGTTTGGGGTTTGAATTCTTTCTCTTTCTCCCTCCCTTTTCTCCATTGTAAAAGCCTTTCTCCCTCCCACCTATTCCCCCCCTTTTTTCTTTGGATAAAAGAAACATGATGAAGCATTTCGAGCAATATACATTTTGCATTTTGCTGTTTAAGATTCCAGTCTCTGGCTCTGCACACACCTAAATAGAACATCAGTGATCCATTCCACCACCGCCACCCCAACTACCGGCTAAAAACTTTGCCAGAGCTTATGTACGGGGGCTTGGGGGTGGGGGAAGCAGTAGAATGGAGAACTACAATGCTCTGCTTTCAGTGGGAAAGGCAACTATAAAATGTTTCCTGCAGCCAGTGTGTTTGTAAGCACCAGCTTATCCTTTACTATTTTCTGCTTGACACCAATTACTCTCTTCTTCAACCTATTATCCCCATGGCCTTGCTTGATGCTCCCTCAGTTTAGTCTTAAAGCAGAGGTGAAAGACAAGGAAAGCTGTCAAGATTCTCAGCTATACTTTACAAACTCTTCACACCCCCTTCAATCACATAGCATTCCCTCTCTTTTTCTCCCCCCTCCCCCCCAAGCTTTCTTAATTGGCCAGCCCTCATTTCCTCAAGCATCATTTCAGTCTTCTTGTCATCAGATCCGAAATCAAAGACAGTTTGTGCTGACAGTGGGGGGCAGGGCGATATCCTATCACTGCCTGTCACTCGGGCCGGCAGCCAGCTCTTCCCTCAGCTGATGCCTAAAAACGATAATATTACAGTTGAACCGAGCCTTGTCACCCATTAGCAGCCATTCTTTGAGGTAGGAAAGATTACACAGAAGAGTCAACACGTCCTTCTCAGCTCATACAATGATTGCTGTATTATTACTATTATTTTAAAGGAAAGGTGGAAAATAATAAGCATTGGTGTCTGTTTTGCTCTGCAGTGCCTGACCACGCCGGCATTTTCCTGCCACAACGCTGACAGAACTTTAGGGGCTGCAAGTTTCTCCCATGGCATATGATCTCTCTTTCACCACCCTCCCTCTAAGATTCCCCCGTGGGAATTTGCATGAAAGGAGGTGTGATGTAATGAAGCAGAAAAAAACAGAGATTTGACGACTCTGTGCCTTTGGAAATCCTGCGCTTTTGAAGTTTGCTTTTCATGTCAGAAACTCTCCGCATGTTGTTTCTTTCTTTATTTTAAGGCTGCTATGATTTAACATATAAATCGTGAATGTGACCAAGAGGTGTTTAAAAATACACATGTATTAATTATACTGGCAAACTGATCAGAAACCTAGGATTAGCTGTGACTCCAACATTTCTCTGATGAAAATAGGGGTGTCCTATTCAATTATTATTATTATTATTATTATTATTATTATTATTATTATTATTATATATGCCGAGGGCCTTCTGTCAGTTCCCTCACTGTGAGAAGCAAAGCTACAGGGAACCAGGCAGAGGGCCTTCTTGGTAGTGGCGCCCGCCCTGTGGAACGCCCTCCCATCAAAGGTCAAGTGAATAAACAACTACCTGACATTCAGAAAATATCTGAAGGCAGCCCTGTTTAGGGAAGTTTTTAATTTGTGATATTGTAAATGTATTTTAATATTTGATGGAAGCCACCCAGAGTGGCTGGGGAGACCCAGCCAGATGGGCGGGGTACAAATAAAAAGTTATTGTTGTTGTTGTTGTTGTTGTTGTTTTGCTATTTATACCCCACCCATCTGACTGGGTTGCCCCCGCTACTCTGGGCAGCTTCCAACATATATAGAAACATAATAAAACATTAAACATTTTAAAGAATCTTCCCTGTCCAGGGCTGCCTTCAGATGGCTCAGGGCAGGGCTGGATTTAGATGAAGAGAGGCCCTAGGCTACTCCATTTGTGAGGCCCCTCCCCAGCCCCCATCCTCATGACTAGAAGAAAATGGAAGAGTGTTGCAAACAAAATTGAGTGAAGCCAAGGATGATGACAGGTATTTAAAATTCTGCAATTCACAATTTCTCCTCTAAAGGACATAAGATGTTATTGTTAAATACCATGGTGATTTTTTAAAAATGCATGAAATTAACACTGAAAAGCTTTTGCAATAGCTGAACTTTGTAAACATTTTGTGGAATAAGCATTATTTCCTAGGAAAATGAAGCAGGCTGGGTCTTCCTGTTACCTGCTGGGATTGACAAGGCATCTGACCCTCACCTGAATCTCATAACTCTCCTGACAGGTGATTTGGTCTGTAGCCACAGTGTGGAAATAAAGGAGGAGACTGCCCACCAGATACTCTATTATTCAAATTAGGCCCCAGTGTTTTTCTTACAATCCCCTTCTCAATGAATTATTCAATTTTAATCTAGCATGTAAATTCTCAAAACTTTCTTATTTGTTAATTCGAGCAACTACTGCTCTCACTTCATTACAAACAGTATTTCTACCTGCAACACACTTGAGCCACCCTGGAACGTTTCTTTATTAGTGCCACTTTGTTTTGCACGATTCCTTGCAAATGAAGGAAAACAACTTTTCTGCTTGTATATGTTGATAATATAATTTTGGTTACTGAGGACAAACAAGATTGTACAAAAACAAGATTGGGTGCAGGCCTGGCCAGGACATAGGCATCCTGACTGTGAAAAAGGTGACTTGTGTGCTTGCTTGCTTGCTTGCTTGCTTGCTTGGTTAACAGCTTTTGGGAACTTCAAGATCCCTGCTCTCCCTTCTTATGGTCTTTGTACTGGACCTGGAGACTCCAATAGAGAGCATTCCATGGTAAGAAGGAGGGCAAGTGGGCACCCTATCAAATGACAGGGCAGAACTTACACGGAGCAGGGCCTTTTCACTGGTGGTGCCCATTGTATGCCTCACTCTTCCTAGACCTACTCTCTTTTGGCCTGTATTTTGGAGCTTTATCATTTAGGAAGACTTTGGAAGAACAGGTTGACAAGTCTTATCAGTCACTGACGTATGAGCGGATTTTATTTGCTGCTATTCTGGGCTTCTGGTGCACCAGGGTTTACACCAGCATAATAGAGTTGGCCAGGATGCCAGAAGGGATACAATTTATGAGCTTTCTCCATTATCTGCACAGCAGGGGGTGTTCAGTCAACAGTGCAAAGGCTGAGCTGAAGCGTTTCCTGCTGGTTACCTGCTTTCAGCAATAGGGGTCGCTGTTTGGTAGTACTCGATTGGTTAGCTGTCAGATTCTAGAGCTCCCTATCGGTGGCTCTTAGGTAATTCACCCATTCATAAAACACAGTGTTCATTCATAAAGCAGTAACATAAATCTCCATTGCTACATATTGGGTGTGTATTTCAGCAGTTGAACATACAGGTTTATAGCCATGCTGTAGTGTAGTGCTTATGCGATTGTGAATAAAAGGTGGCTGGGCTCATTGTCCTGGGGTTTAGGGGTGGGGAGAGGTAACAAAACTGATTTCCAATAAGTGCCCCCCCTTTGTTTCCATAACAAGTCCTTGATTCTGTACTCTGAATAGTGGCACCAGGGACCTAGAAGGTGCAGGGCTTGTCAGTCCAACCCCTGCATATTCTCATCAGGGCTGACCTTAAGGCAATTGGAGCAATTTGGCCAAATTGGGTTCCGTGGGCCACTCCTAAGGGCCCCCCTGCACCAGGGCCATCTAGATGGATTTTATAAATCTATAAGATTTTGCAGACTTTGGCTGTGAACTGGGTCCCTACAAAAAAAAAAAAACCCACTAATGTTGGGCCCCGCTTCTTCAAATTGGGCCCCACTGGCTAGCCCTGAGTCTCATAGTTGCTGGGCCTGAGTTGCCCTGCGTTTGCATGAAGTCTTGGGTTTGCAATTTTGGGAGAGGGAGGTTGCCTGCTGGGGAGCGGGCAGGCTGGCGAGGCCCCCTAAATTTACAGGCCCTAGGCTTCAGCCTATTTAGCCTATACATAAATCTGGCACTGGCTCAGGGGTGGGATAACATCCATACCCTCCAACATTTCTCTGATGAAAATAGGGACGTCCTAAGGCAAAGCAGGACATTCCAGGATCAAATCAGAAACTGCTCATTTCCTGCTTGTTCCTTAAGGATATTCTCCTCAGCATCCCTGTGACTGCACACCTCATGAAACTAGGAAACAAGGTGGGCACTTACAAATAATCCTGGGAGATATCATTTGTTAAGGGTTTTGGAAATGTAGCTCTGTGATGAGTAAACTAGGGCAGTGTTTTTCAACCACTGTTCCGCGGCACACTAGTGTGCCGCGAGATGTTGCCTGGTGTTCCGTGGGAAAACATGGGCAGGCGGTTGCGGCACTGGCGGGAGGTGGCGACGCTGCTGCTAGCGGCAGGTGGGCTGGGCGCGTCTCCCCCTCGGCCCACGGCGGCGGCGGGCGCCTTTGACTATGAGCTGCTCCTCCTGCGGCGGAGCCCGCGGAGCGCCTTCCTGCCCAGTGCTCACGTCTTCGCGGGCGGCGTGGCGGACGCGGCCGACTTCTCGTCCGACTGGCTGCAGCTGCTGGCAGGCGGGCCGCGCTGCGGACTGGGCTCAGTGCGGGGCGAGTGCCCGAGGGCGCCGCTCTTCGCTGCTGAGCGCCCGGAGCTGGGCTCGCCGCTGCCGGGAGACGTGGCCTTCCGCCTCTGCGCCATCCGCGAGGCCTTCGAAGAAGCCGGAGTCCTCTTGGTACTGCCCGGGCCGGTGGCTGATGCCGCCGCCGCCGCTACCACCGCGGGCCCGGCCCGCCTGCTGCCAGCCGAGCACCTCCCGCCGTCCTCGGGACTGGCTGAGTGGCGGCTGCGGGTGCAGCGGCAGCCCGGCAGCTTCTTGCAGCTGTGCCGACACCTGAGCTGCGTGCCCAACATCTGGGCACTGCGCGAGTGGAGCAACTGGCTGACCCCCGTGCGCCGTGCGGGGCGAGGCGGCCGCCGCTACGACACCGCCTCCTACCTCTGCTGCCTACCTAGCATTGGGGCATCTGCTGCTACCAATGCTATTTTTCTAGAAAAAGAGGTGCTGGAGCCTGGAACTCATCACGGACGCCTTCCCTCGTTCTCTTATAATGGCGAAGGCGCCCACCTGAGAGGTGCCAGAACTGAGTTCCTGTGGCTGGGGGGAGAGTCCTGACTAGTACTATAGTTGTTATTTATTATTATTAGCCTGGTGGGGCCGGGGCAAGGTGCGCCATCTTCACATGCTCAATTCAGACATGAGAAGAATTATCATTTTTATTATTACTACTACTACTATTATTGTTATCTAATGGTGGTGTGCCTCGTGATTTTTTTCATGAAACAAGTGTGCCTTTGCCCAAAAAAGGTTGAAAAACACTGAACTAGGGTTCCCTGGATTCTTTGGAGGGGAGCGAACTTTAAATGTATGGTGTGTGAACAACCTTAAAAGGTTACCTCGCAACACGTACATTTATTGTTTGATTGGTTCAAATTTTTTTTGGCTTATTAATAAAAAAAGCTGATTGTGTGTGTTTATATGGATTTTTGGGGTTATAGCTGTAAAACGTCAATAAGATATATAAATCAATCAATATTTTTTTTTTTAAAAAAAAAAAAACCCTGTAACCATATCTGACTGAGTGAAGTACAAAATATGCAGTGATGGGTCAGAATGTGCACATTTTCTCTGTGTAGCTTCTTTGTCACTTCACAGGCACCGGCCAATTAGTGCTGTCAACAGCCAGCCTTTGAGGCAAATGTGCAGAACTGTATTTCTCTGCTCCTCACTCCTCCCCCCCCCCAACCCTCTGTCCTGGGGCCCAAATATTCATCCTTGGAGAAGTATCTTTAGACTGTTGCTTCCCAAACACCTCTGCTGCTCTAAAACATCATCTCTCTTCACCTTTAGCTCAACAAATAGCTCTGGCATCCCTTTGGCCTAAGAAGCAGTTCTGCTGCCCCTTACAGGATATAAAAGTGAGCTGAGTTGTCATGAATAGAGGCAGGAACTGAATGGGAGCCATTTCTGGACCGAAGGAGAAAGACCCCTTTCTTGGGAGTGAAACTGTCCCTCCACCAATGGGAGAGCAAGGTCCTGATGTACAATGAAGCTTAGAGAGTTGGAGCGGCAATTGGGGAAGGCTGCGTTTGTGCCGTGGCCAAAACGGCACACGCAAACTTTCCAGGGCAGCAGCTGAGAAGCTGTGTGGTTTTGTTTCACGAGCAGCCGGAACACATGCTGCAGCTATTGAGAAGCTGTTTTTTCTATTTCTTTTCTTTTCCAAATGAATCTCTGGTATCTTTCCAGTGCTGTTTTTCAACACCTTTTGTGTTGGGGACTCAATTAAACAAAGAATGAATGAGCAAGATTGGGTCAGGGTTGTTGTTTTTCGTCTCCCCCCTGAGCAAGAATAAATTCTAACCTTCCCCTCTTATACGGATCCCACTAATGTTTTCTGATAATGTTTTCTTGTACGGCAGGACTCCAAGCTCCCGGTTCTTGTATTTGCCCGCTTCTGTGCTTTCAAAATGTGCAGATTGTACTTTTGTTTACCTTCTTTGTCCTTGTTCTCTCTGCCCCCCCTCCTTCTTTTCCTCTTTAAAATCGTGCCTCTGTGACTTATCTTTGGATTTCTTTCATAAGGGATGACAACCAAGTGAAAATATGTAAAGTGTAAATTTCAGATGGAAGTTGGGCTCAGTGCAGCATTCTAGCAATCTAATTCAGTGTTTTTCAACCTTTTTTGGGCAAAGGCACACTTGTTTCATGAAAAAAATCACGAGGCACACCACCATTAGATAACAATAATAGTAGTAGTAGTAATAATAAAAATGATAATTCTTCTCATGTCTGAATTGAGCATGTGAAGATGGCGCACCTTGCCCCGGCCCCACCAGGCTAATAATAATAAATAACAACTATAGTACTAGTCAGGACTCTCCCCCCAGCCACAGGAACTCAGTTCTGGCACCTCTCAGGTGGGCGCCTTCGCCATTATAAGAGAACGAGGGAAGGCGTCCGTGATGAGTTCCAGGCTCCAGCACCTCTTTTTCTAGAAAAATAGCATTGGTAGCAGCAGATGCCCCAATGCTAGGTAGGCAGCAGAGGTAGGAGGCGGTGTCGTAGCGGCGGCCGCCTCGCCCCGCACGGCGCACGGGGGTCAGCCAGTTGCTCCACTCGCGCAGTGCCCAGATGTTGGGCACGCAGCTCAGGTGTCGGCACAGCTGCAAGAAGCTGCCGGGCTGCCGCTGCACCCGCAGCCGCCACTCAGCCAGTCCCGAGGACGGCGGGAGGTGCTCGGCTGGCAGCAGGCGGGCCGGGCCCGCGGTGGTAGCGGCGGCGGCGGCATCAGCCACCGGCCCGGGCAGTACCAAGAGGACTCCGGCTTCTTCGAAGGCCTCGCGGATGGCGCAGAGGCGGAAGGCCACGTCTCCCGGCAGCGGCGAGCCCAGCTCCGGGCGCTCAGCAGCGAAGAGCGGCGCCCTCGGGCACTCGCCCCGCACTGAGCCCAGTCCGCAGCGCGGCCCGCCTGCCAGCAGCTGCAGCCAGTCGGACGAGAAGTCGGCCGCGTCCGCCACGCCGCCCGCGAAGACGTGAGCACTGGGCAGGAAGGCGCTCCGCGGGCTCCGCCGCAGGAGGAGCAGCTCATAGTCAAAGGCGCCCGCCGCCGCCGTGGGCCGAGGGGGAGACGCGCCCAGCCCACCTGCCGCTAGCAGCAGCGTCGCCACCTCCCGCCAGTGCCGCAACCGCCTGCCCATGTTTTCCCACGGAACACCAGGCAACATCTCGCGGCACACTAGTGTGCCGCGGAACAGTGGTTGAAAAACACTGATCTAATTGTTTTCATAGTGATATACAATAGCTTTTCCCCAGCTCGTTCAATTTGAGCTTAAACGAGGTCTTCCTGAAAGTTCGCAGGGTGTCGGCCTCTGAAAAGGGAAGGCTGCCGTTATATTCACAGTGTGGTGTCATCACTATAAATGTTAACTGCTCTTTCCTAAACATAGTATTGTTTTTTAAAAATAAAAATAAATGTTAATCATAAGAAAGAATCTTATAGCACCTTAGAACTAGGTAAGGTATTTATCACAACGTAAGGTTTAGCAGACTAGATGCCACTGTATCAGTTGTTGTGGACTTGAGCTCACAAAAGCTTATGCTGGAACCTTTGGCACTCCTGATATTGCTAAACTACAACTCCCATCAGCCCTAACAAACATGGCCAAAGGCCAGGGAGGACAGGAGTTGTAGTTCAGCAACATCTGGAAGGCCAAAGGTTCCCCACACCTGCTTTGAGATTGACTCTGCTGCAAATTGGACTAATACAACTACTCCTCTGGAAATAGAAGTTGCCAATTTCTGTTACACATGACCAGGCTTAGTATACTGCAGGTCAGGGGCAGACTTTGGTCTTTCAGATTTCTTTTTCTTTTTTTATATAAGAATTTATTAAAAAATTTAAAACAACAAGCACAAAAAACAACAAAACAATACATAACACTACAAAACTACAAAAAATAACAAAATTAAACACAAAAATACAAAAATCTTAACAAACACTTATTAAACTATCCTTATCTTATTCCTAACATTGTTTTGGGACCTCCTCACATCCTCTCTTCTGCGTTCATTTCTAATCTTCTTTAGTAACTTTATCGGTCTTTCAGATTTCAGTAGTGCCCTGCGCAAAGCCAAAATTCGGCATCCCCTCCCACCTCTTGCTTTCTGTTCTGCTCAATTCAATATATCATAGTTGTGGCGACCTGCAGTGCCCCTAGGCAGCACCCAGTATGGCGCTGCCTTAAATCCGCTGCTGTTGCAGTAAGACCAGTGTGGTGGCCTGTAACCAGGGTGTGACAATGGGTGCCCTGCCCCCCACCCTGAGATTTGCTTTGGCCCCCCAGGAATATTTTTTTCAGGGATGGTCTTTTCTCTTTATAGAGATGGTCAGTGACCGTCTCTATAAAGCATGGCAGCTTCTTTGAAAAGCAGAAGCGTTTTAAGAGTAGGACTCTTTGGAAAAAAATCAGTGAAAAAAGCAGAGTGAGTTCACTCCAAAAGCATCATCTGGAAGGGCCTCCAAAAGTCTGCTCACTTAAGACTTTCCCAGGTTGAGGGTGGATTTTTCATGATCACAATCGCCTTATAATTAAGTGACCTCGAGGAAAAAACAACCTCTATAGCAACATGTTTTTATATATGCTGCAAGCCGCCCAGAGTGGCTGGGGAAACCCAGCCAAGATGGGTGGGGCATAAGTAATAAAATTATTATTATTATTATTATTATTATTATTATTATTATTATTATTATTAGCATGAGCTTGAAGAGTTAAATATTAGAGTTATGGGCTTGAGTTGGACTGCATTCCTTGGAATTCCCTTTGCTCTGCTATTCTGTTTCTGTTTCATTTGTGTTCTCTACCCAGCCAACAACAAAGAAGCATGTTAAAATGCCTAAGCAAGTAAAGGTCTTTTAAGCTGGCGCTGAAACAATTGTAACTCTGGCATCAGTCATCATACCCCATAGGGTGGGCATTCCACAGAGAGGGTGCCACCACAGAAAAGGCTCTATCACTTGTCACATAACAAACTTCACCTGATAATGGGATAGTAGTAGACTCTCCTCTGAAGATCTTAATTTCAGGGGCATAGGAAGGGAGGGGCAGAGGGAGAGGGGCGACCCCGGGTTCCACTCTGGGAGGGGTGACAAGATGGCCCCTGCCTCCCCCCAGCTGTAGAGTGGCTGAGGGCTCTCGCTGGTGTGGCGTCTGTATGGTCACTGTGCAAGCGGCAGCCCATACAGACTGCACATGTGCAGCATCCCGTACGGACTGCGCATGTGCGGCATCCCATACGGTCACCGCACATGCGCAGTCTGTACGGGATGCCGCTGCCACGCACATGCAGCAGCCCATACAGTCGCCGAGCAAGCGGCAGCCCGTATGGACTGCGCATGTGCGGTATTCCGTATGGATGTGCAGTCCG
Organism: Lacerta agilis; assembly: GCF_009819535.1. Classification (NCBI taxonomy): domain Eukaryota; kingdom Metazoa; phylum Chordata; class Lepidosauria; order Squamata; family Lacertidae; genus Lacerta; species Lacerta agilis. The sequence goes on along the minus strand of NC_046314.1, from coordinate 29,164,907 downwards.
TACGGGATGCCGCACATGCGCAGTCTGTACGGGCTGCGCCGCCCCGGGTGCCGGAGAGGGTTCCTCTGCCACTGTTTAATATAGAATTGGGGGTGATACTACAGAGGAGATGGAGAATTTTTAAAAAACAAAACAATTCCACATACATAGGGAGCTCAGCAGCAAAGTCATTATGCTATCTATTTCAGCAGAAGAGACGGGGGCATAAGAGATCAAACTTTTACGATCCTACAAACTGATTTCCTCACACTGTGATTTGATCCGGCAGTTGTTAGGCTTTAAAAATACAACAGTGCCTTTGTCCAGCGGACCATTAGAGAAAAATAATATGTTTACATATTGAACGGGGTGGGGGAACGTTCTCAGTTTTCAGTTTTCTTTTCTTTACTCCCTTTTCGTTTAAACTCGGAGATCAGCCAAACCTACATGGACCCTTCCTTCCAGCATCAGCTGAGTGACCACATTCTAAACATAACGTAGCACACCATAAACTGTTTGACTTAATCGCCTTAGAAAAACTGTCACACCCGCAATCCCCACCTTAACGTACACACAGAACCTCACATAGGGAAGCTCGCATTTGGAAGTATCAGTTAGCACCACAAGACCAGCTCAGTGACAGGTCGCTTTGTTGTTAATGAAAAATGGTTACTATTGGGTTCGGAAAACCATCCATATGCAGCTCGCCCGTCCTCTTGCAGACAAACATCTGGCCTGTGTTAGACACTAACACTCGGGCTCCTATTTATACAGATACGGCAAGTACTGGCAACTTACCAATATTACTCAAGTGATCTGCGGTGCTTTATTTTGCAAAAAAAGAAAAAAAAAAGCCTTGGTGTCGAGTTTACATATTTAATAACATCTGCATGAACAATAAAAACATGCACAATTAATTCCTAAAGCCATATGCAAGGTTCGATGCTATTGAATACATAAGTTTACATTTGGAAAGTGTTTAAGACAATGTCCCTACTGCTGTATTTCAAAATTAGTTAAGCAAACCTTCCCCCGTGGATACGAATATGAAGAAGCCATATGCAAGGGTGTTGAGGAGTAGCAGGTACTTCACCACAAAAGAAGTATTTACCTTAAACCGGTATCTCTTTGACTTTTCTGGAAGCTTTGTGTGAGCTGCCTGAAGCCCCCCTGAGTCATTTATTTAGCCTAACTTATTCTGTCCACTGTTCAACATCTCTTGAAAGCAGAGCAAGGCAGTACAGTTACAACACTACCATAAATTAATAGACACCAAGGGGACCTGATGTTTCCCAAACTTGGGTCTCCAGCAGTTTTTGGACTACAGTTCCCATCATCCTATAGTCCCCAAACAGCTGGAGATTCAAGTTTGAGAAACACGGCACTAAAGCAACGATAGCTTGCTTAAAATCATAAGCAGTCGCAAATGGAAACAACCAGAGAAAGCATTGATGAATGTACACTACAGCTTTAATCATTTTTTACTGAACAATGGCAATTGTTTAAACATTCATTACTTCAAAAGAATCCTTTCATATATATATGAAAAATCATGTATTTTTAATATATATACATATATTTCTGAAGGCTGCTCTTTTTCCCATTTCCAATAAAATGGTTATGGGAGAGTGTGAAAGCTGAAATATTATTCTAATAAATAGATATGTGTGGGACAAAATATTATTCACTGGGAACTCTTAATATGTGTTGAGTGACATTTTATTTTGCCTACCTATGACAAAAACATCTTACTCTTTAAAAAAACAAAAACAGAAATGTTATATATTGCACTTAAAGATCTGCAGCCGAAATTTAATATTATATGCATTCATTTCTGTTTAATTTATCTAAATGAATATTGGAGGTCTCTGTAGATAGCTATGTTTCTTGTATTGTTTGCATGTCATAAGGGAAGAACATAGTTCCTATATCTGAGGATCAGATGAACATGCAGAATAACCTGCTATTATAAAAAGGTAAAGGGACCCCTGACTGTTAAGTCCAGTCGCAGACGACTCTGGGGTTGCAGCGCTCATCTCGCTTTACTGGCCGAGGGAGCTGGCATTTGTCCGCAGACAGCTTCCGGATCATGTGGCCAGCATGACCACATGACTACTATAGGGAAGGCCAATATGGTGCTCTTCAGGTGTTGTAGGACTACAAGTCCCATCAGCCCCTGCCAGTATGGTGAATGATAGGAGTTGGAGACCAGCAACACCTGGAACTGTTATAATTCTGACCAGAATATTGCTAACATATCTTGAAAAGGGAATGTTCTAAGTTGTGAGGCTAAACAGACAAGTATATGCCAAGTGAGATCTGAATACTTCATGCAGCCGTAGAGTTGGAAGTGATCCAAAAGGTCACCTGGTCCAGCCTCTGTCAATGCAAGATATCCCCCCTGTTACAGCATCCCTGATAGATGCCCACTCCAGCCAAATAAATGAATGGGATGTGCAGCGCTATTTTTCTAGAAAAAGAGGTGCCAGAATTTGCCACGAACACCTCCCTCATCTCTTAGAATGGCAATCGCGCCCACCTGAGAGGTGCCGGAACTGAGTTCCTGTGAGTTTCCCCTGGAAAAAAGGCCAGGAGATGTGTATATGCACACAACAACAACAACAAACAAACAAACAAACAAACAAACAAACACTGAGCTCACCTAGTTCCAGTGAGAACACATTCACTGCATTCAGTTCAACTCTGCACATGCACTCTACTGAACTGAGTGGGGAACCTCTTACAGCCAAACTGAACAACAACAGCTCTTGTTCCCCTGACCTGGTACCTACATCATTTACCTGTAGCAAAAATTGCTAACTATCGTAACACCGGAAACAGCTGGATGCTCTGAAGATTGCAAAATCTACCAGCTTAGCTGATTCTGAGGCAGTGATGTACAACAGTGAGCTTGAAGGGACAATGAGGCGGACTCACTTTCCTTACTTAGGCTTTGAGCCATAAAAGAATGCTGTAGATTAGATTTTCATTGGACCGAGCCACTCTGTGCATCTCCCCACTATATTGAGAATGCCTTACAAGAAAAGCCAATTAAGTCATTTGTCTTTGGGCTTCATTTTAGGCTGGGTCTGCATATTCATCTGGGAACCTTAGCAGCAGTCCGTCCCCACCCCATTTGTGGGTAAAAACACACGATGCACAGAAACTTATGCATTCTTAATGGTAACAGCTGTGTTTGGAGGACATGTTTGAGGGGGTTTTTAGCTTAGGGGGAAAAAAGACAGCTAAGGAGGGGGTTGACATGATGGAGGTTTATAATATTATTCATGGTGTGGGAAAAGTGGATAGAGAGATTCCCCCTCCCTCTCATAATATGAGAGCACAAGTTCCAATAATATTAGAACTCAATTACACTCATCCAGTGAAACAGATTAGCAGTAGATTTAGGATGGAACAAAAAAAACCTACAGCAATTACTTTATAGAATTTGTTGGCATAAGATATAATGAAGATTATTATTATTATTATTATTATTATTATTATTATTATTAATACCCTGCCCATCTGGCTGGGTTTCCCCAGCCACTCTGGGCAGCTTACAGCACATAAAAAATTATAAAACATTAGACAATAAAAATTTCCCAATACAGTGTTGCCATCAGATGTCTTGTAAAAATCAGATAGTTGTTTATTTCTTTGAATCTGATGGGAGGGCGTTCCACAGGGTGGGCGCCACTACTGAGAAGGCCCCTCTGCCTGGTTCCATGTAACCTCGCTTCTCACAGTGAAGATAGGCCTATCTGTGGCTATTGACCATTTCTACATAATAGGCAAGAACCACCACCTTGAGCATTTCACAGAAAGGTTGCATATAAATATATTAATGATTTTTTAAAAAATCATGGCAATATGGACCCTCTAGAAGAACAGAGATGGGAAATCCACGGTCCTCCAGATGTTGCCAGACTACAATTGCGACTATCCCTGACCTTTGGTCATGTTTATAGGAGTCCAACATCTTCTAGAAGGTTCCCCATTACTGCCCCAGAATCAGAGGCAGCAGCTTCCAAATGCAAGATGGGGAAAGGTGATGTGTTGGTGATTAAAAAAAAAATGGCACCACCAGGTAGACTTGAGAGAGAAATGTCAATTGAAACCCTGAGAACCATTATTGGTAGGCAATATTGAGCTAGACAGACCCATGGTCTGACATGGTAAAAGGCAGCTTCCTGTGTTCTTACAAGATACTGGGTAGCAAGAGAGGGCTGTTGGCTTCATGCTTCGCCCATGGTCTTCCAAGAGGTCCTATGCTTGACAGCTGTGATAAATAACATCCTTATGCAATTTTGCCCAATAAAGTCCTGTTTTCCAAAGGCAGTTTCCCTGAATGCAATGTTGTATGTTATTTTCACTCATATATATGTACTTTTATGCACACTTTACCGTAGTATATGATTTGGCTGGAGAAATGTACTACAAAATTGGGGAAGCTTACAAATTTCGAAGGCCGTGTTTCAGTTTGGGTATTGTTTTGGAAAGTCCAAACTAGCTAGGTACGTTATTACATTTGATTTCTCCTCCATCCCTAGGTGCAGCTAAAGGTTAGCATGTTTTCAGATACTTACTTGTGGTATTTTTACCACCATGGCCAACAAAATATCTCAGGCCACGTCTGGCCACTAAGTACCATTGCTTGGCCAATGTGGCCCAATGTGACTGTTGGCCCTCCCATGGCAAATCACCATGTTAATCTGAAGTATGCATTGCAAAGCGGCGCCCACGATGCGTGTTTGTGTAGCAAGATGTATTCCTCTTCCTGCGACCTGTGTAATAGGTGGTCTAAGAGCTGGAATGCAGATGTGAATAGCAGATGTGAAGATTGTACCTGAACAAGGCTGAATGTGTGACAGCGGGGGCCTGGGAAAGAAGCCGTGTAATGACTGTGTTAAGATGTTTTAATGAAGAAGTTACCTATTGTAAATAAATCCATATGTCTTATAATCCGTAGCTCCGCTCCTTCTTAGGCATCTGGCAGCGTGAGGGATTTGGAAGTCCAAGCATTAATGCTATAGGCTTATTAGGTTTAAAGAGAAAGTGGGATGGAAATTAATGACTCCTTTTAAATTAAAGTCCCGAGGAAGGACCGTAGGTTCCTCTATTAAAGGCAAAAAGGCATTTCTTCCCGAGGAAGCTGAACTCACCGACAAGAAGGTAATTAACAGGAAGCCAGCTTCCATATGCACATGCAAATAATTCGCCTTGGTAGAGAGGTATAATATAGATTGTTCTGCTCAGAAAAGAGCTGAAGGACTGTTATACATTGGACATGGTCACAAACACATTTTATCTTCTCAACAACTCTGTACACACTGTCCATTTAAAACACCTCCCCAAAGAATCCAGTGAACTCTACTTTAACTCTTCACAGAGCTATCATTCCCAGCATTTTTAATAAACTACAGTTCCCTTTTTTATTTTTCATTTAGGAAATGTGCTTTAAATTGATGATGTGTGCACAGCCTAAGTCTCAAGTAATAGAGAGTGTAATTTAGTGGCTGAGACTGAGCAGTGAGCCAGGAACTCATTGGTTCAAATCTCATCTTCCCCCCCCTTTTTTTTAATAAACTCTCTTGGTGGCCTTAGGAAGCAACAGCCCTCTCAATCTCAGCTCCCTGATTTGCAATATATGCTTTCAGATTTCCTATAGAAATGTTATTTTGATTATGATGATGATTTTGGTATTATATCCATGGAACCATTGTTCATCACCCCTCATCACCCTATCTGAAAGGAGGGTTTTGTATATATATATTTTTCAACCCACAGTGGTATTGTCTTAAATCAAGTCAAGATGTAGAGATGCTGAAAGGCTGAACTTAAACTAGATTTTGTATGAATATGCTCAGGGATTTTTTTTTGGCATATCTCTAGCGAAGATCTTCAAAATGCTGCAAGTTTTTTTTTTTTTTTTTTAATGTTGCTGTCGAAAGCCCTGTGCTGAAAATGATCACAGATTTTCCAATTTGTAAAGTCAGTGATTTACTGCCATGACAACATTTCTACTGTGAGAAATGTTTCAAAGTGTTTATTCCATCCATACAGCAGCACTTGTTACTCTATTTGGGGCAATGAAGCCAATGTAAGGTGAGGCTATTCCATAGATACAGGTCCCCCTGCCCTGATACCTTGGTTCTCGAACAGCTTAGTTGTCAAACAAATTGGCTCCCGAATGCCAAAACCTGGAAGTACAGTGGTGCCCCGCTAGACGAAAATAATTCGTTCTACGAGTTTTTTCGTAGAGCGAATTTTTCGTCTAGCAAAGCGGCAATGGAGCACGGAGGTTTTCACGCCAAAAAAAATATATATTGCGAGGCAGCCCCACAGACTTTTTCGTCTTGCGGGGCAGCCTTCCGCTAGACGTATGCCTTCGTCTGGCGAGTTTTTCGTCTAGCGAGGCATTCATCTAGCGGGGCACCACTGTATGTGTTCCGGTTTGCGAACATTTTTCGGAAGCCGAACTTCTGATGTGGCTTCTGCTTAAGTGCAGGAAGCTCCTGCAGCCAATTGGAAGCCGCACCTTGGTTTTCGAATGGTTTTGGGAGTCGAACGGACTCCCGGAACAGATTAAGTTCGAGAACCAAGGAACCACTGTATTGTTTTATTTTGTTTATTGAATTTATATTCTGCCCTATACCCACAGGTCTCAGGGTGGGTACATAATCAAAATAAAAACAATAAAAACAACAACTCAATAACCCCCCCTCCAAAACACACACACACACACACACATTTTGAAAGGGCATAGGATGTCAATCAAATAAACCAAAGGCCTGGTTAAAAAGGAACATTTTTGCCTGGTGCCTAAAGGTGTTTAATGAAGGCACCAGGCGAACCTCCCTGGGGAGAGCTTTCCACAAATGGGGAGCCACTGCAGAAAAGGCCCGTTCTAGTGCTGCCACCCTCCAAACCTCTTGAAGAGGAGGCACTTGGAAAGCTTTAAGAATGACCTTCCTTTATTCTTTTCTTAAATACTTCATTAGTGCAACAGACGCTTCTGAAATTTCAGTTTAATATCCCCAATTGTGTACTCCTATGCATGTCTACTCAGAAGTAAGCCCTACTGAGTTCAATGGGACTTTCTCCCAGGTATGTCTGTATCGGATTGCAGCCTAGATGGCTCTTATAGGAGTGGAGTTGCATACATAATAAATTCATCAGTATTGCAAAGTACTAGATAAAAAAAGACCATTATTGCATTAGACAGTCACATTTCTTTGGTACAAATTAGATTTCAATAAGATTTACTAGGGATCGGGCACAGAATCTCCAGGTTGCAAGCACTAGTCTAAAAAACTGGAGCAATGAAGAACATCTTGCATTTCAGCCTTGTTTTATCTTCACCAAACAGCTAGTGATGATACTGTTATCTAATTTTCAACAGATGCTTCACTTAAAATTTCAACAGAACTCTTTCCCACTACAGCTATGAAGCCAGATTTTGTGCAGCCTACATTCTTCATTTCAGCCATATGCAGAAAGAGAACATGACAGTTCCAGACAGCAAAAGCAAACATTATTTAAAAAGAGAAAAGAAAAGGACAATTACTATTTAACCCCCTCCCCACAAAAAAAAGTTCTTGATCAGGACTTCACAGACTGTAGTATTTACAACCTTTTAACACAGGATTTCTGGCATCGAATGCTGCAAGAAGTTTGGCTTCAAAAAGAGATTTTTTTAAAAAAATCCTTGAATGTTTTTCTGGTGAATACACTTCAAAAGTTCATGGGCGGAGTGAATATTCAGCAAATATTATCCAACCAGCATTTGACAGTATCTGACAACTAGTACGCACTGCCAGTCCATGTTTGACAGTATCTCATATCTAGCAACATTGGCATGCAATAGCACATAGTATCTGGCAGTGTGTGACACATAGCAGCCATCATTTTGCAGTTCCTAAAAAAAAGTTGACATTCAGCAGCGGTGAGCAACTGATATTGCCCAACATGTAGCAGTCAATATTTGCTCTCTATCTGTGGCTAATATTTTATGTGAGTTAATAAGCAGAACGCTGAAATAGTGAACATTTGACAGTGTATGAAAAGGAAACAGTCGTTATCCAGCAATATTTGACAGCTTTAGCATTAGAAACTCAGTAATCAAAATCTGATAATATGTAACAAGGAGCATATAATGGCAATTGGTTTCCTACAGCCAGCTTGTCAGAATCCTCTGTGCTACTATTTCACACCGTAAAAACACAAAAATATGTAACATAGTAACAAACAAAAACAACACACACACACACACACACACCCTTTAAAAAAGGCCATAGGTTGTTTAATTAGCCAAAGGCCTGGGAGAAGAGTGATGGTTTTGCCTGACACCTAAAGATATGTGATAAAGGTGCCCAATGAGCCTCTCTGGATTGGTCCCAGAAGGTGATGCTGGAAGACTGCTGTCTGCCTCCTTGGCTTGTGGAGCTCTGAAGGGTCACATTATCCCCCCATGTTTCTCAACATCTACATGAAACGACTGGATGAGGTCGTACACAAACTTTTTGGTGATACACATTCTCCTTCTCCTTCTCCTTCTCCTTCTCCTTCTCCTTCTCCTTCTCCTTCTCCTTCTCCTTCTCCTTCTCCTTCTCCTTTAGGAGGCCATGTAAACCTTCTGCCTGTCGGTGGAGAGAATGAACAAATTTCAGAACTGAATCCAGCCAGTGAAATGTCTCCGTGATTACTCAGTCCCGTGCCTAGATGTGTTTGAACTAGAATGGATGTCAATTGGTTCTGCAAAATTGCAAAGATTTCTGCTATAGGTCTCTATAACATGCATGCAGATTTGGTATTGGTGCTAACAGCTCACTTGTTAGTACCAAGCAAGAATCACAGATATCACAGAAACACGGAGTTGGAAACCTCCTCACAGGGTGGGTCCGTTGGCCCCATTCGAAACTAACTTTGTCAAAGGCAAAGCTTCATTTGCTGGACAATCTTAAATATACACCTGGAAGGGACTTCAAAAGTAACTAATCTCACTAGTCCATTTGTACTTATACCTGTATCCTCTAGTTTTAGCAGGCATTAACATCTCCTCGCAAGTATCCCGTTGATCCTTTGTTAAGACCGTTAATTCTTTTTCAAAGCAGAGAAAACAACACACAAAAAGGACACCAATAATCTGTAGCACCTTGTAATTTAAAGTAAATTTGTATCCTTTTACATGTCTCCATTTACATATCTTTTCACAGTTCCTTCTTTTTTAAAATGGGAAACGTAGGTTAGCATTTTCGTTGCCCTACAGCAGAAATTATTCTCTCCCTCTCTCTCTCCATTTAATTTTCATTTCACTTTTAATTTGTATACCGCCTTTCAACATTACTAGGCACAAGGTGGTTTACAGCAACAAAATATACAGTAAAGAACACACACCTTATGATAATCTGATCCAATACAAAAAGTCATAATAAAACATACTGGTAACTTTAAAACAGAACTACTTGTATCAAATTCAATAGTCTATTAGAATGTAATAGTATACAACAGAATGAATTTACAAAACATCAGCATATAATAATTAAACAGAAATTCATTCTTAACAATTACAATAAACTATTACTAAACTGTGATCAATAAAAAAATAACTGCAAGTCACAATGCATGAAATACCACAATACATACAAAACCATGTAAAAGGATCATATTGAGAAACAAAGACACACAATTTATAAAACTTTTTTTTTAAAAAAAAACCCCTAAACTCTCACTCTCTCTCTCACTCTCTCTCTCTCTCTCTCTCTGTGTGTGTGTAGGGCTTGTATGAACACTAATGGAATGAAAGAACCTATTACTGTCGCTATCCATCACATTCAGCTAGGCAACCCAGGGAACTGGAAGGTGTGTAGTATATATACAATGGTGTAATAAGGAATCTCTTTTGCTGGTAGCTGTTATGAAAACCTCTGCCTAAAGCTCTGATGAAGCCCCTTGGCCAACAGGGTTGAAAACAAGTGATTCATGAAATATTTACAGATATGCCATCTGCCGAGCGACGTTGTCACCTTTTGAACATTCATGGAATCCCAGCTTTGTGACTTGAAGGGAAAGGTCGGTGTCTGAGGGAGAAAAACCAAACCTCACACAGGCTGTGAGACATAGGAAGCGTGTTGTGGGCAAGTTGGGAGACTGAAGATGGGAATGTCCAGTGGAAGGAGGTCATTGGGAGAGATGCTTAGGTTAAAGAACTCCACAGGTAGGCTAGCAGAAAGGCACGAGGAGTTAGGAGGCAGGCAGGTGGGCGCTGGCTGAGGGTAGACTGATCTCGGTGAGGCAGTGACCCACTTCCCCAAATGGACCGCAGCCTCCACTGGGTGCATGAAAGTGTCATTAGTCTAGTCACTGAGTAACACAAGTTGTCTGTTCTTTTCTTTTTCTGTGTGTATGTTTGGCCTGCAATCATCTATGCACTCTGTTTATTTAGTGTTTTTCATAGGTACCATTGTGGGAGGTGCTTGATAGGATGCAGAGGTGACATCTGGATGGCTGGGGGGGGGGTGATGGCCCCCCAAATTTTCCAGGAGAGGGCCAGGCCCCCTTAAAATTCCTCGGCATCCATGCATGTGCCATGATCAGATCCCAGCCTCGCAAAGCACCACAGGGCTGACTCAGGGAGAGTGGTGTGAGCAGAGTTCCCCCCCCAAAAAAATGTGCCCCAGGGGGATTGTTCCAGCAGCACACCCACCCACCCGCTACGCCCCTGACCCTAAGGACCGCTTTTCCCCACATGAACTCATCTGGATCCTGCAATAATTATCAGAGGCCTCTCTTCATCTGCCCCTTCCATGGGAGGTTCAGAGGGTGGCAACACAAGAATGGGACTTTTCATTGGTGTGAAATGCCCATTGGTGTGAAATGCTCTCCCTAGGGAGGCATGCCTGGCACCATCATTTCCTATTTTAGGTGTGAGGCTAAAAGACGTTCTCTTTCCTCAGGCTTTTGGCCCTTAATTTGAAGGGTGGGCATTGTGTCCTCTCTTAGTGGGGCGAGGTCCGTAAGTCCTGCTTTTTCTCTGTATTGCTGTGTTTTTTTAGGTCTTTACTTGGTTGCTCCTAATGTAAGCTGCTCTGTGAGAAAAGCAACAAACCAAAACAATGTGCCACTTATAGATGAAATGTTCCTTTACAGAGGAACCTGCCTTGTACCAAACCTGCAGTTGGTCTAAGCTCAGTATTGTCTACAGTGACTCTCCAGGGTTTTTGACCGAGTCCTTCCTATCCTTGTCTGGAGAGGCTGGAGGCTCAACCTAAGGCCTTCTGCCTTTGAAGCATAGGCTCTGTCACTGAGCTACATTTGGGCATGGTTTCATGTGACAGTGGCTCCATGCAGTGGCCGTAATATGGAAGAGCTACCCACCCACATGGATCACAGATTGAGCACTTGGGTAGAAACATTCCATGCACTCAGGACTATCTGTAGGGGAAGCAACTACTGTATCTTGTAGCAGCTGTCTGGGGCTGCCATCACAAAAGAGAATTTGCAGAGAAGCTTCCGCATAGTGACTATGATGGCAGGATTCTCCCAGTTACGTTGCAGTCTCTACCGGTCACAAAAAACGTTTGGACAGTCTACTGTGGCAAGCTTGGAAAGGAGTAAAATGGAGAAGGCGTGTAAAAATTCATTTTTAAAAATTATGTTTATGCATTTTCCGGTCTTTATTTTATATACATTTATCATCTTATCATATTCCTATACAGACATCCCAACCTACCTTTCATCAACATCCTAGTTCATACTTTTTAATTCGCTGCATCTCCATTGTTTTCTCCAACCTCTTTCATTCGTTCCCTTTGCTTATTTTTTTCTACTGCTGATCACAGGTTCATCCTCGCTTGCAGGTTAAACTTAATACAGTGGTACCTCGGTCTACGAACAGCCTAGTTCACAAACTATTTGGAACATGAACACTTCAAAACCGGAAGAAGGTGTTCCGGTTAGTGAACTTTTTTTTGGAATCCAAAAATACTCCATTCGAGGGTGCACTTCTGTTTTGAGTGCCACACTTCTGTTGTCCGGCAGCAGAGAAGGGGGTCGTCATGGTGTTTCCTGCAACTGCAGGGGAGGGAAGCTGCGCACCCACCAGCCAGCTGGTTTGCGGGCGCGCAACTCCCCCCATGATGCTGCGGGAGGAGAGCATTTCCCGCAGCCACGAGGGAGAGAAGCTGTGCGTCCGCCAGCCAGCTGGTTTGCAGGCGCACAACTCTCTCCGTGCCACTGCGGGAGGAGAGTGCTCTAGGGAGCATTTCCCACAGCAGCATGTGGGGGGGGGATCTGTGTGGAGTGATTGATTGATTGATTGATTGTGTGACTGCAGAAATGGATAAAAGCCCCCCCCCCCCCATCCAAACAATGACTATCATCAGTGCAGGTAAGAAAAAAAAATTAATTTTCATTTTTATCATCTACAATACTGTTTTATGTATTTTATAGTACAGTACATTGATTATTGCTTTCATTTTATGGATCAATGGTCTCATTAGATAGTAAAATTCATGTTAAATTGCTCATTTAGGGGTTGTTTTTAAAAGTCTGGGACGGATTAATCCATTTTGCATTACTTTCTATGGGAAAGCGCGCCTTGGCTTAATAATACTTTGGTTTAAGAACAGACTTCAATCCCATGCACTTCTTATCTTCTTTTCACCCCAGTTCCTTATTTTGGCCATCATACTCGCTAATTCCATAAATCATACTCGCTAATTCCGTTTTAAAAGTGTGCAAATTCAAACTCTAAGACGGAAAACAAAACAAAAAAGAGCAGAAACCAAGCAGGCAGAATTTGTAAACTGATCCTATCATTACTAGCTTTTTTGTGGTATTATTATTATTATTATTTGAATCATTGTGGTCCCAGTTCCCTTTCTATAGCCTCAGCATGATGAAATTCAGTGAGTATCAACTAACAAAGGAAGAAATGGTGGTATTAATTATTCACTCCTCTCCCAGGCCTCCAGGCACTCAACACTTGCACCCGTCCTGTGTACATTATTTAACACTTCATAGTTCAACACAGATACAATTTGACTGAGCAACACACAGTTCAGTGAGCAGCTGAGAGGATGGCTGTACAGCATGTCGCGAGTGCTTTTTGATATCAATAGGAGAGGCACACGTAACTAAGGTTTTAAGGTTTCACATTCCAGCTGTTGTTATGAGTAAGGTAGATGGAGGGAAAGCTAACACAGGAAAAGAGCAACTGCAATTCTGAACCCCTTGTCTCAGCAAGGCGCATGTGGGGAAAGTCTATGTGCAGGATTCCAGCCAATATACAATATAAGAAGTCCTATAAATTACAGTGTTTTGGAGCTGCAGATCCGTGGAAATTATGGATATTCCGCTTCTCAACATTATTTCTTTGCTTTGGGAATCCTTCACAGTTCTCACACCTTACACTTGCCTTGCCAGGTCTTTTATTTTTTAGGTATGACATATACAGGAGTCCAAATCCTAGACTGTGGGAGTGTAGTAACATAGGAAGCTTGACTTATAGCAGGTCCGACTATACTTCTCTATCCAGCCCAGTAGGCTATTGTCTGCAGTGACTGGTGATGGCTCTGCAGAATCTTGGGGAGAAAGAAGGTCTGAACTTGCACCAGGGAACTGCTGCATTTGTTTTGCATGTAGGAACCCTGAGAACACCAGTCTAACACTGTAGGAAAATGAATAGTTAAGCACAAGGATGGTTTAGGAAGTTTGGAGGTTCCTCCTTCGCTATCCTTTCCATGCAAGTATATCAGCCTACAGTGCAAGCTGAGTTGCATCCCAGCACTTCCAGCAGTTCAATCCCTAGCATTTCCAGGTAGGGCTGAGCAAAGCTCCTACCTGAAACCCCGGAAAGCCACTCCTAGAGGGACCAATACTGAGCCAGCTGGACCAACTGTCTAACTTGGCATAAGGCAGTGTCTTATGCTCCTACATTCTCATCACCTATTATCTATCTTCTAAAATTAGAAGTGCCAGGTATTGAACCTGGGGTCTTCTACATCCATAGCATATGCTGCACCAATGATGATGGTAGCATGATATTCCCTCTCCAAAGGTATCAAAACTCCCAAGTGCATTGCTATTTATTTAAGATTTGTGATGTAGCCATTACATGGAATTATCTATTTTCCTTCCTTCCTTCCTTCCTTCCTTCCTTCCTTCCTTCCTTCCTTCCTTCCTTCCTTCCTTCCTTCCTTCCTTCCTTCCTTCCTTCCTTCTCCTGCATAAAGGTAACAATCCAAAGAGGTACAGTGGTACCTTGGTTCTCAAACTTAATCCGTTCCAGAATCTGTTCCAAAACCGAAGTGTTCCAAAACCAAGGCACACTTTCCACAGAAAGTAATGCAAAATGGATTAATCTGTTCCAGACTTTTAAAAACAACCCCTAAAACAGCAATTTAACATGAATTTTACTATCTAACGAGACCATAGATCCATAAAATGAAAGCAATCAACAATGTGCTGCAGTCACACAATCAATCAATCAATCAATCAATCAGTAGCTGAACTGGGTTCCCACAGTCACAAAAAGAGCCACAAAAACACAAAATAAATAGAAAAAACAGGCAGACCTCAGCGTAACACTCAAAAAGGAAGAGTGGCACTCAAATCAGAAGCATAACACTCAAACCGGAGTACGTTCAGCTTCCACAAAAAGTTCGCAAACTGGAACTTTTACTTCCAGGTTTGGAGTGTTTGGGTTCCAAGTTTTTTGAGTACCAAGGTGTTTGAGAACCAAGGTACCATTGTATATGCATGCAATATTGCCTCCTTCTTCCTCACCCCCAACAATTTCTGTTCTAGCAGAGTGATGGAATGCTGCTCTGGAAGGTTCGCAGGTCTTCAAGGGGTGGCTTTTCATGGAGTAAGGGAAGCCTGCTGGCGGAAGCTGAGCTTAAATGAACCCGTATGTGTGCAGTAGATGCTGCACAGACCCTTGGATCGTGGCCAACTGCTGGTAACATATCTAAATAAGTGCAATAATTATGAAGGGAAAAGGGGTGTGGTATTTTCTAGTCTAGACAAGTAGTCTAGACGTCTTCCATAATGTGGAAACCACAATGTGTGTGTCTTTCTCTGATAGAAGACCCGTGCTCATTGGAGCCACTACTGTCATCTTTCCATTCAACAGCCACCATTCCATGAGAAATTATTTCTTACATTGACAGATACCTTCAGACAAGGGTGTAAACTGGTTGAGGCTGCACTATGTGTCCATTCCTTTGAAATGATCCTAATTGTAGCGCAAAGCATGCTCTTAAGAGACCATGTACAACTCTTCCCTTTACAGTTGCCACCATTGGCAAATCCACCCATTTCTGGCTCATCTCACTTTTTCAATGTTCACCCATAAGTCTGTTCCATCCCTTTTACCTACACAAACATTTGGATTTCTGTACATATTTAAATTCATCACTTTTAAGCACATGCGCTCTCAAGGTGCGTATTTCTGGATGTACATTCTCTAAGCACGAGTTCTCTAAAAACAACCCCCTCTAAATATATTTTCTCTGAAAGGTATTTTGGTATGTGTGAGCCAAGAACTGCATTAGAACATTGAGGAGGAGCATTGAGTGGCATTGACTCTCCTGGATTCCTGGTCCCATCTGGCATTGAATTTAGCACCTTCTGTATATAAACGTGTGCTCGGCCCCTAAATCACAGCCCCTCCCAACAGTGTCCACCCAAGCCATTGGCTCAATGAGGTTGCGTTGAGACTGTCCGTCATGCAGCCCACGGAAGCGGGGCAGCGCGAAAGGGGGAAAGTATGAGTAATGTATCCCTTATTAAGAACAGATGATATGGCTTCTTGTCCCTATGGAAGGCACTTGATTCAATTAATTAACATTAAAATATCAATCTCACACATATTTTCAAAGCATGTTCGCGAAATTAGCTTCCCCCCGCTACTATCAAAGTATATCCTTTACACATTCCTGGCACTACATCAAGGTTAAGTTAAAAGCAGCACTTGAAGGCAGTTGCATGTGGTAATAGGGCGCACAACAAGGCTCATTAGCCTATGGTGAGTCTTATGAGAAGGCCTTTAATGTGGTACAATGGCATTTCTTCCCCAGTCTTCTATTAAAAGAGGGGGAAAGTTAATAATGTAGGAGTTTTATTACTTTTTCTTCTTTTAAATAAGTCGATTTTATTTTGGTAGTGGAATAGTGCAGCTAGTTAGTGCAAGAGAGAGAGAGAGAGAGAGAGAGAGAGAGGAAAAAACCCAGGGATTTCCTTCACTCTAGGGGACACTGTAATTGTACACAGGGAAAGGACCACAGCAGTAAACTGGCAATGCATCAGGGTCTTAACCTCTGAGGCAGGAGGTGTTAGGCATCTTATCCAAGTCCTTTAAAAGCATAAACATGTGGTGAATCCATTACCTAAACTACAAAGAATGGGAGCTCCCCAATAAACCTAGTTACTAGGTTAAGTAAATACTGAAAGTGTTTCTTTCTCTCTCTCTCTTTTTAAGGTTAGTGGTGTGACTCTTAAAAAAAAAATCACAAACATTTTTCACTTGTCAGAATTGAACATTTGGAACCTATGAAACTGGAAGGCTCTTCAAACAAACACTTTTGCTCGGCCCTTTCTCGGCACATTAAAAAAAAAAAAGCAGCTTCCATATGTTATGTGACTTATTTAAGACTGCCCTTCCCTTGGTATATATTTGCTGGTGGCTCCAGCACTGGGAGATATATCAGAATGCTTTCATATACACAGCCAAGCTGATGTATTGGAGCACCTGGGATTGCAGAACCAGTTTTCCACAGATAAAATCAGAGCCGTTTCCCCATCCCCGCGGCTGCTTCTTATTACCGACCCATTAGAAACTGCTACATCTAAAATGGGAGCATAAGTAGTGCGTGTTTGGGGAAGGAATATATTTGAGGGAACTAGGAATATCCAGGAAGTATTGGGGATTGGCTTGGCAGTGAGTTGCCATGGAAACAGAGCAACAGGAAGTAAGATGGGGAATGGGACATGGTGCGGACTTTACAAATGGTGGAGCTGGAACCAGTTCCTGGAAGCAGGGATGCAAGAAAGTGTCAAAAGTGTGGGTGTTATAGTAGGGTTGCCATATTTCAAAATGGAAAAACAAAACAGGACACCCCTAAGCTTTTTAAGGAAGATCCCAACATTGTTGAGACATATGACATAAAGAAAATACATTTTTGTAAACCCAAGAATTGGAAAGCAGAATTGGAAACCCTTTATGGAAATCAAACGGGAGCTGCAGTAAGTTCGCAGGACAATTTCCCCATCAAGGGATGTGGAATAAAACACTGAACTGTGCTTTTTTAAAGGTAATACTTGACAGAAATGGCTTCGTCTGTCATCTGTTAATGTCAGTGGTATTAGCTGGATCACTTACTTGAACAAAAGGAGTGGAATAACAGATAAATGGCCCAAACAATTGTTATTGTACTGTCTGATCCTATTCGGCGTATAGGCTTCCCTGACCCTTTTGAAATCAGTGGGCTTAAATATGTCTAAGTCTGCACAGGTTCAGCTATCCAGCAATGATCAAGGTTGTAAGAATTCTGACCCAACTACAAGCAGTACCTTGATCCAAATGGTTACACAAAGAAAAAGCAGTAAGATATGGTGCTGGCCACACCTCTGGCTTGTGTGCTATGGACCATAAAAACTGTGCTTAATAACAGCCTGAAGATCCACAGATCATTAACCATAGCCCATTAATCATAGGCCATAAGAGCTGCCCTTAAGTACACTAGCTCAATGAACTGGAAGCTTGAGGTGTATTTTTCACTTCTTAAAAAACATTTATTTTATACCAGATGGTCTTTGAAGAAAACTCTGGTTGCTGCCTCAGTCTTCGACTGAGTCACCTAAACTTTGAAGGACAATCCCAGAATGTTTGTAAAGTCTAGCAACCCTTTTTGTTTTTTTGTTTTTGCAAGTGTGCAAACCAGTCTCTGCATGACACAGAGTCTTGCAATCTGTTGTGGAAAACAGAAGACTACAGGAAGCATTTAGCTAAGAGAAAATAAAGCAACCTTTTGTTGTTACAGCGCTCAGTTACGGTAGTTGACCGAACCATAGACTCTCATATAGATATTTCATTTTGGTGGTTTCTGAGTGGATCCCTGCAGTGCCCCCGTAGGAGATCCACATTTGTGGAAGGTGGGAATGTGAGTCTGCAAAAGGGGTGAGGAGAAGAGAAAGTAGAAGCCACATTGCACAAGGAGAAGGCCATACATGCAACATTGGATTTCACCATCTGCTTCATCCTAGTGAATCTACAACAAAATATATTATTGTGGGGATATGTTCACTTGACTAGAGTCACTGTTCCAAAATAGAATTAGGGAATAAACAGGGTGCTTTAATGAGCATTCAGGATTATTTGCACTCTTAACACAAAATGTGTGTCATATGCACTCCCTTTCAAGATGATTTGTGACCTCAGAACTTTTGAGGTGCTCATCTGGCATCATTAGTAATCTGTGTATAACCTGCATCTTCCTGCTGAAATCCCATAGCTTTTAATGGCACAACGATTCTGATTTTCTTTTTTGCACTACAATACTAGGGTGCCCTGACCATATGCTGAATAAATCATAGAAGCATATGATTTGTAGAATTGGAAGGTACTCCAAGAGTCATCTAGCACAACCCCTCTGCAATGCAGGAATCTGAACTAAAGCATCTGTGGCAGATGACCACCCAACTTCTGCGTACAAACCTCCAATGAAGGAGAATCCACTACCTCCAGAGGGAGGCTGTTCCACTGTTGAACAGCTCTTACTGTCATAAAGTTTTTCCTGATGTTTAGTCGGAACATCCTTCCTTGTAACTTGAAGGCATTGGTTCAAGTTCTACCCTCCAGATCAGGAGAAAACATGCTTGCCCCCATCTTCGATGCAACAGCCCTTGAGATATTTGAAGATGGCTATCATATCTCTGCTCAGTCTTTTCCAGGCTAAACATACCCAGCTCCTTCAACCATTCCTCATGATGATGATGTTGGTTTTGATGATGATGATGATGAAGAAGAAGAAGAAGAAGAATTATTATTTCAATTTCTTATCTGAACTTCACCATTGGTTCAGGTCCTACCCCCCAGAGCAGGAATGATACAGCCATCTCACTTTTCTCAGTGTTCACCCATAAGTCAGTTCCATCCCTTTTACCTACACAAACATTTGGAAACAAGGGAAAGTTTAGTGCAGCACTCACAGTACAAACATTAAAACTGCAAAGTCTAGTGGTGTTGGGGTGTCATGGCACAAGTACTTTTAAAAAGAGGGAGGGAGAAGCTCGCACTTGCCTCGATCAGTGGCAGAATGTGTAATGGAAGAGAGAGAAGAGAAAGCTCTTGCTGGGTGGCCAATCTGTGGAGTGAGGAAGGGTTAGAACCTTTACCAATAATGCTTAAATCTCCCAAAATAAAAGCAGTGGGTTTTTAAAAGAAGTGATTAGCCTGTTCTAGATTGTTATCAATGACATCTCTTCCAGTCCGATTAACACTGGTCTGAAGTCTACAGCCTCAATTATACAAATTCAGACCGGACTGACATGTTGACAATGCCTATGTCAGCCAACAATATCTAGCCCGAAGTTGCTTTCTTTGGGGTGAGGGTGCAAGCTATAGAAATAATTTCTGGAATGAGCTAAGCAGCACCAGAATGCTTTTGTTATTCTACAGAAAGCAATTGTACATTCCTCTTCTATAAATAGAAAATATAGGTTATCAAATATCAGTGAGATTATCCAAAGATGCACACAGGTCACTCCTGAAGTAGAATTCTTTCCTCAATTTGAATAGAAGCAAGGAAATGATAAAGTGATGAAATTATATGTGAGTTTTTATTCCACCTGACTTTCTATGAAGCACTGGGGTAGGATAACAATATTCCGGGATGAGAGAATCTGCCATTATTGAATTCTCTCCATTTTTCAGATCTCCACATTTCCACACATTTGCAATTCAAAAAAAAAAAAAGGTCATGTGAAAATTCATTTGCATTTTCGGGCAAATTTCTCCTCATGCGCACCTTTTTGTATGCAGTTTTGCCAAATGTATACATTTGGGCAGTCAATTTCCCCGATGCAAAGTCTTTTTGTTTGTTATTTTCACTAATATACCGGTATTTATTTTTATGCAGACTTCATGCTAGCATACATATTTTTTGCACTTATCACTTTGCTGGACAACTGCATTGTGCATTGTGAAATTTGAAACAGTGTGGATTTCACAGGATTTTAATGTACCGGTATTAAGACAGCCCTCCATGTCTGCACTGAATTCAACAGGGTTTATTCCCAGGTAAGTGGGGTTAGGACTGCAGCCCAGTATGTTGAGGGGAGAAACATTGTTTCGCCACAGCTTTTCTGATAAAAGCACCAGGAACCCTCCCTTGCTTTCTTGGCTACTGGATAACCAATACCTACTTCACAAATCCCCCCCTTCTTTGGCTGGCCCCAGGAGAGCTTCCATTTGTCTGTCTCAAACAATCTGTTTTAACCACTGGATTCAGCAACTGCATTTAATGAGCTGAAGACTTATGGGAATTAGGATGTTGCAACTTTATGATGCAGAACATTACTTCAAATGTCATTTCCACAGGGACATGGAATGTGATACCATGAGAGCACACTGCCTCTTTGTGCAAGCTAGTTATCTACGTGTGTTGCTGATACATTGCCAGTGGTTAAAAACAAAGCAGACATATAGGAGTGCTAGCCGTTACGCTCGTATCTAGCAAAATGAATTGAATTCCTAGGCAAATGAAATCTAACAAATCTTCTAAGTATGATATCCAGGCCCTCATCTTTGAGTTATAGTTGCTTTCTTGGCATGACATGAAACACTGAATGGGCTCTGTGCACAAGAACCCAAAGAAAGGACCGATGGAAGGTTATTTGTGCTGCAACGATGAGGAATTCGGCTTCCCAACCCGTTTGGCACCTTTAGTATAATTATTAGTTGAGCTAATGTATAGATTTTGTGTGGGAAATGTATAGGCCTACCAAAAATATCTATGATGAGCAGCAGTACCTAATCAATAGAAGGCGCCCTCTCTCAATCTTACAATTAGTAAAGCTAGGCTTGCCGTATTTCTAAAAGTGAAAATCCTGCCAAAATCTCTGAAGTTTTTGAGCAATTTTAAAGGAAATTGGCCAAAAAAAATTCAACACTTCCGACATGGGTTGCCATACGCCCGGGTTTCCCCAAACATTTTAGCTGATTTCCATAAATTCCACCTGGATGCTATTTCCGAAGGATGAATCCCAGATATATCCAGGGAATCCCGGACATCCGGTTGCCCCAAGTAATGCTAATGGACAGTATCACATAGGGTGTTCAAGGGTATCAAATAATATAAAGTCCTGCTTAAAGTGCCAGGGTGCAAAGAAAAGAACTTTGCATTCACAGGAAGTTGGATTTCCAGCCCCATTGGGGTAGGGGACTGCAGAGGGGGAGATGAGGAGCAGCCAAGGGTGTATAAACCTTCCTGATCTGCCTCTTCATCTCATACCCTCAACTCTTTCCCCATAGCCACAAGTTTTGAATCATGTTTGCTGGGGGAAAGGTGGGAATCCCATACTTGCCACCGAAAGGGCAGTTGTGCCCTGAGTTACACAAGAAATGGGCATGTCCACTGGCAAATCAGTGGATCAGGGGGTAATTCAACATTGTGCTAAGTTAAAGTGGCTCAGTGGTGTACTAGTGCAGTGTTTCTCAAACGTGGGTCTCCAGCTGTTCTTGAACTACAATTCCTATCATCCCTGACCAAAAACAGCTGGAGACCAAAGTTTTGGGAAACATTGTGCTGGCGAAACTGCTTGCACAAGAGAAGGAGAGGAAGCCGGGATGGTTACTGTGGCCGGTTGTGCAACTGGTTGCTGTAGCCTCAACACTACCTGCTGTACAACCTGCTGCACAAGAAGCTTCCTCTGGCACAACTGCTGCACTGGATTCCACATTGCACAAGCCATTATTCTCACCCTTAAGCAAGTACAACAACCTTCGCACTGGCTGTCAGACAACACTGAATATGGACCCTAATCTTCCTCTTGTGTCCAATGAGATTTTGGTGCTCAAGGGAGCTTCTCCCAATCTTACATTGATATGCTGGGGATTGAACCTGGGATCTTCTTCATGCAATGCCCATCCTTTACCACTGGACTTACAATCCTTCCCCTAACACGATCCCCCCTGGTTAAATAGTTAAATATAGGAAGCAACTAATGAACTTTGTACTCAAGAGATGGTCCTATTCAAGTTAATGGCTGTTGTGTGGAATATGTTACTGGTAGTTGTGGCATATGTGAAGATAGTACACAATGGAAAAGGTATAGAAATATATTATTTATCCCAGAATATTGTTGTTGTTGTTGTTAATTGGCTACACTTATTTCCAGGCAACAAGGCCAAGAATGAAATATCCATAGCTTATATTTTAGGGTAGCTATAAAAAATTTTAAATAGCCACCAGTTTCAACATTTTAAGCAATCTTGCCCAGCGAGGTAATTTTTTAAATAAATAAAAAAATCCATACAACCTAGTTCTAATTGCGTATATTAATGTTTTGATAGCCACTACTGCGAATGGAATGTTTAACTGATTTTTTAATTACAGAGCCTGAATTCAAGAATACTTGTATGTGCTATTAATTTATGTGCTGTGAAATCTGTTAGATCATTTGCTAGTCAGTAGGTTGTCTAGAATAAAGGCACTTCTACAAAAGGATTTCGGGGTGAGGGTCACTCACATAATCAGAAACATACCCAGCTGGCCTCCAGCTAAACATTACATTGCTTCTAAATGTATTTCTGGTTTTGCAATGGTAGCCTTTCGAGGGAATAGCTATTTCAACAAAACACGGTTGTGCTTGCGCGTGCGTATGTGTGCTCTCTCACACACATTTATGCAATTATTTAGCACAATTGTTATATATATATATATATATATATATATATATATATATATATATATATATATATTCTTAAAAATCTAGAAGCCCCCAGTTGATCAAGTGAGAAATATGTAGCACTCTGGATTGACTTGTCTAAACCTCTGGAATGAAATCTTCAAAGCTGCAGCAACTGTTGGCATTAATGCTAAGTAAGAAAGGCTAGGGCAGGAGTCTGATTAAAGATTTTGGATTTACCCACACAATGAACTGAGCCAAATCACTGCTTGTCTGGAGCACAAAGGCACTCTTATGTTCTCTACAGTTTAGGGAAGGAAATGACATGGCTTGGACCTTGAATAGCAATTTACTGTGTACATCCACACTGAAGCGTACCATTTGTTGGAACAGCCTTTGCTAATGCTGCTGCAAGGAGGAATCTGTCAGCATTTCCATTATAGGTTGTGTGTGTGTGGTGTTTGGGGGAGATGCAGCTGTTCCAAATGGAATATGGGTGGCAAGGAACGGAGCTCACGTTGGGCTTGCTAGCTTGGACATGCTTCTTGTAGAACAAACACCTAACTGTGGTTTGAGTATTTTCAGGGATGTATGTTACTTAACATTAAGAAGAGCAGAGGTAGAGTGGGAGGCAGCCGAAGGAAATATGGGAAGTGCTCACATATGCTTGAGCTGATGAGCATCTCATCCAGGGACAGATTGTGGTGTTAGAATGGGCAAGTGACAATAGGAAAGGCTTACGTCCGTGCGATTTTTCTTTTAATAAGTAAAGTAATTACAGCTGTCTCATATTTCATGACCTACAAAAAATACAAATGCAACACACTGGCTAATAACTGTTAGTGAATATATAATCAGTTTGGTGTCTGAGCTACCTGGATGCTCAGACAATTTCTATATAGAGTGGCTTCTTTCAGATGCTAATGCTAATGTGACAGCAAAGGTAGCCAAGTTCTGTGCTAGAGCCATAAAAATTCAGTCCGATCAAGTTTGCAGTACCCACACAACTTCAGGACAGAGCTAAAGACGAATTGGCTGTAGCCCACCTTTTAAAGTAGTGATATATTCTTTTATCTAAAATTTTTAAAGTTTAAAGTTTATATTTATAGTTTATATTTTAGAATGTATTTTGGATTGTTTTTATGGATAGATGTGTGTGCTGGTTGAGAACCATAGCAATAAAAATCGTCATCATATACCGTGTTTCTCCTAAAATAAGACACCGTCTTATATTTGTTTTCGCTCAACAAAACACAGTATGGCTTATTTTCAGGGGATGTCTTATTTTAACCATGTCGCATCGGTACGCTGCATAGCCACACCTCTCCAGGCTGTTTTAATGGGAGGTACCAAGTCACTATGGCTTATTTTCGGGGTATGGCTTATTTTTGGGGAACGGCTTATAGTTCGCAAATGCATAGAAATCCTGCTATGGCTTATTTTATGGCTATGGCTTATTTTAGGAGAAACAGGGTAATTGGTTATAATGTCACTCAAAATATACGAATAAGCCACTTCAAAATGATGTATATATCATACAACACATCTCACAAAATATACAAGTAACTACAAGTTGTTATATGTATCAGAGTCAAACAAAGAATCAAACAAATCAATGAACAGCGAGGAACGCCAAGCCGTCTCTCAAAGGAAGACGTCTCACAAAAGTCTCAAAGCAAGACGTCTCTCCGAAGTCTCAAAAGGACAGTACATCCGGAATAGTTCAACTGTTTCGGAATAAAGTCTTCATCAGCTGGAAATGGAATATAAGGCATTGCAAGCAATGAATGACAACAAAACTGAGCAACCTGCATGTAAGTTACACAGTAGAACAAAATATACAAAGAGGTACATACCGAGTAATTTGGGACGCAGGTGGCTCTGTGGTTTAGACAGGCACTGTGGTATTGGTATAGCACTGTGGTTTAGGGCTTGCTGATCAGAAGGTCGGCGGGTCGAATCCCCGTGGCGGGGTGAGCTCCCATTGTTCGGTCCCAGCTCCTGCCCACCTAGCAGTTCGAAAGCACATCAAAGTGCAAGTAGATAAATAGGTATTGCTCTGGCGGGAAGGTAAATGGTGTTTCTGTGTGCTGCTGTGGTTCACCAGAAGCGGCTTAGTCATGCTGGCCACATGATCCGGAAGCTGTCTGCGGACAAACGGCGGCTCCCTCGGCCTATAGAGCGAGATGAGCGCGCAACCCCAGAGTTGTCCATGACTAGACCTAATGACCAGGGGTACTTTTACCTCTACCGAATAATTATCAATGAAATATTCATACTAGTGTGGATCATGCTAGTGGATCAGTGCTCACTGGATAGTGTAGCTGCTGATGCTTGCAACACAAATGCATAGGACATATAAAGTTGACCACAGGTGTATTTGTCCAGTTCATAAAGTCCCACTCTCCCTTTTAGCAAACACTTGAAGAGCGAAAATAAAAAATAAAAAGTGGTTTGGGCTCCTCACCTGATCTTGAAGGTACCCATACATTATACGAGCTGCAGCTGAAGGATGCTCAAGTGACGTCTACATCACAGCAGTAATGCATGAACCAGCTCTTAGCCTCAAGAAAAATAGATTCTTCCTCCCTTTCCTCTCTAGGCAAAAGAAAATATCTTTTATTCCTTCCTCAAGAGTTAACACCCAGTGCCTGCAAAGGTATCACCATCAATGTTATTTATTGAATGTGCCCCTGTAGAGAACCCTATGTGAAAAGTTTCTAGATGAGGGGTGGTAGAAATGGAGAGGCCGTGTTTGGTTACAAGGGAGATGGAACAGAACCTGGACAGTTGGGGAGAGGGGATGGGAAGAAGTCCTGATGGGATTAAAGAACTATAGCACACTTATTTTCTCATCATAAATAGGGATGGAATGACCTCCTGATTTCAGTTTTTTTGGTTTCTCATTCTTCCAATCTTAAATTCGGTTCTCCAAAATTCTGTGGAAATTTCCAAATTTCCTTTTTAAAAATCCTCATGAGCTTTCTTCGGCATTTTAGTGCAAATTTCTCCTCATAAACACATTTTTGCAAGCAATTTCTCCTAATGTAATATGTTTTTGTCTGTTATGCCATCTATTCCTTTTTACGCACGCTCTCCCTTGACACATACAATTTTTGAAAACTGCATGGTAAATTTTGGACAAGTGTGAATTTCAAAGGATGATTTTCATATTGTTTGGAAATGTACAAATGTGATAAATTCAATTTTAAATGAGAACGGAATTGAATTTCTCCTCCACCTGTAGTCAGAATCCTAATTGGTAGGCTGAACACCCTTGCCCTGAGAAAATACTTATCTTTTGTGTGCATAGACTGAGCCTTAGTCACAGTTGTTTGGAATGAAGCTATGGAGAATGTTTGATTTATTTTGCTTAGTTGCTTCCTTTTTACCTTGTTGTTCCCCATTTTTACTAACACATTGCCTTCCGTCCCCCCTCAGCAGTTCTCAGACCTTAATCTACGATTCTCATTGGGGAACCTTTGGGGGAATGTGGTGTTGTATATCTGTGAGAACCTTTGCACTTGGTTGCCAATGAGTGAATTGGAACGATTTCTCTTTGAGGAAGTGATTTATGTACGCACATCCATCAAGTGTAACCTGCTCTGCTCTGTCAACTTCCTGTTTGATCTCTTGAGGGTTGAGTACATTAGGGAGGGTCTTCACAGCCTCTCAAGTTAACCTGTTTTGACTCCTGTTTGGGGATGTCTAATGGGTGTGCTTCAAAAGTGGGGAGAGGGGAAGAGATGTTAACAAGTGTCACGGTTTTCTACTTCAGGCAAAATACACCAGCAATACCCAAAGGGAAACCCTGCTATTCACTCAATTTGTTGGGTATAACTTGGAAGTAAGAGCGTGTTCCCTCCCAGTGTTCATAAATATGGCACCCCAACCTGTTTTAAACGTTCTCATTTCAACCATAGATACCATGTAGGGTCCGGCAGACCAACTCTGCAGCAGTTAAGCATCTCCTGGCGTCTTGCATCGCTGTGGCTGGTAGAACACATTTTATTGTGATGGGGAATGCAGACCAGCTGGATGCTGAGGTTATCACTACACTTTTAAAATACTGCCAGAGAATGAATGAATGGATCTCTGTTTAACATCTGCTCAACAGGAGATTACCACAATGAGGACAGCACACTGCCCTGGCTCTATGCTTCTTTTGACTTGTATGAGAAATCTGTGTCCGACTATGACCCTTGAACCCAAAGGTTTTGGTAGAGGAGCAGGAGTGCTTGAAGGAAAAATACCAATGTAGGTAGGAGAGCTATATAACTTTTCAAGACTTCCACTGGCTGCTTCCACGTTTCATGGCCGGCTACCCGCAATATGCATCACACCAACCTGGATCATATCCCTTTTCTATTTCAGGCAATTAACAACTTGCCTCATATTGTCAACACTGCCTGCTTTCAGGCAGCTGGAATACCCAGGGTCACAAAAGCGAGTCAGATGCCAAGGGAGGATCCACATCTATTTGCTGATGTAGCCAATTGGAATACATCAAAAAGTACACAACCAAACCGAACACATTCCCACATAAACCGTAAGATCAAAAATAAAAATATAAAAAATTAACAGCAACAACCCCCCCCCCCAACAACAACCACCCCCAAAGGAAAACCCCAGCCCAAGAGTCTCTCGGCTTTTGTAGCTGGAGTCAGTCAGGGCCCAACCCTCCCAGACTAGGTTGAAAAACGCCTGCAAGCAAACCCTCTGAGTATCCCTATTTTCCAGGGACAGTCCTGGATTTACAGAAGCTGTCCCAGTTTCTGATTTGATCCTGGAATGTTTGCTTTTCCTATTTTCATCAGAAAAATGTTATAGAGTTATTCAACCCCCGAGCCAAGGAGATACCTAACTACACAACCTTTGGAAGGCACGTGAAGGCAGCCCTGTATAGGGAATTTCTTTAGTATTTTATTATGGTTTTTTTTTTATACACTGGAAGGTGCCCAGGGTGGCTGGGGCAACCAAGTCTGATGGGCAGAGTACTACTACTACTACTACTACTACTACTACTAGAATTGGACGTCTCTATTTTCATCAGAGAAATGTTGGAGACTATGCTGCAAGGCAGGGAGCAGATCATCCAGGATTCACAGTCTACATGGTCCTTACTTTATGCTCTTAAACACACACCCCTCCCAAAAAATTCTTTGCTGCATCTGTCTAAACATATATTATGACTATTGCTGTGGAACTCCCTACTTGTAGCGCTATGGGAGAAACCACCTTGCCTTGTTTCAGATGTCTTCTGAGAACTGTACTTTTTATACAGACCTTGACAATACGATTTTTTCTTTAAGCCAACCAGTATCTACTGATGCTTTTTGACACATTATTGTTTGGTTTTTATTGTATTCCATATGTTGTAATCTGCCTTGTTATGTTTTATGGAAGAGCAGATTATCAGTTTTCAAATACAGTGGTACCTCGGATTACATCCACTTCGGGTTTCGTTTTTTCGGGTTACGAACCCCGCAAACCCGGAAGTGAATTTCACTGTGAAGACTCTTCTGTGCATGTCTGCGTGGTCTGCGCATGCGCAGAAGCGTTCTGTGCAGTTCGCGCATGCACAGAAGCGCGATATCGTGCTTTGCGCATGCGCAAAATGGACACTCGGGTTATGTACTTTTTGGGGTGCGAACGGCACCCTGGAACGGATTGGGTACGTAACCCAAGGTACCAGTGTAAATTAATGCATTTTCCATTACTTTTAGGAGGTCAAATTCATAATTAGGAATGCAGTGAAGGAGAAGCGATAGAAGATTAGGAAAAGCAAGTGAAGCCCATGGTGGTTTATCTTCATATATGAAAAGACTCTTGTGCCTCAGTGGCCCACTTGCTCGTGGAATATCAAAATCGTTACACAACATATACATGTATTCAGGATGTTTCAAATGCTAGAAAAGTATGAAAATGGGTCTTGGGGTTTCTGTGTGTGGTGCTTGGCTTGACCAGTTGCACAATAACAATTATTGCAGAAGCAGATACATGTTGTAAACTCCAGCTGTGGTTTTACAGCCACAATTTTCTTCAAAATGTATTCAAATTAAGTCATTTGCATGCAACTAGATCTGCGAGTTTGCTGCCTCCCTCCTTCTAACGATATGCATCTTACTGTTGAACAATTCCACTTCTGCATTATGTCCAACACTGGGAACGTAATCTAAAATACATCCTCAGAAGTCATATTAACATTAGAAAATGACAAGGTAATATTCACTTGGCTGTGTTAGGAAGTTGATGAAGCAGTATTTTTGTCTACTGCAATGATTATCTTACGTTGACTTCCATGGTGGACAGTCTTTTTATTTCATCCATATGTTGCTGTTTGTCTCCTGCATGTTTGTTTCCAGGTTTTTTTAAGGCACGGAGTATGTCTTATTTAGGGTTGCCATGTGTCCTCTTTTTCCAGGACACGTCCTCTGTTACAGGGGTAAAAAAATTCTGTCCGGGTGGATTTTTTTAAATTTGCCAAAATGTCTCTGGCTATACTTTCTGGATGTGACCTAGACATAACTTGGTGGTTGAAGATTTGCTTTCCACTCCTCTTCTCCTGCCCCCCTCAGCAATATATCACAGCTTCTATAGCCTACATATAGTAGAGGTATTTAAAATGAGCGTCGTCATAGTGTCTTTTTTTTTGCATAGTGTCTTTTTTGCAATTCAAAATGTGGCAACCCTAAATGAAAACCATTATGTTTTTTTTAACTAATAAATTTCAAAACATCCTTCAAGTACTTGAATGTCTATTAAGCCATTGGATTTCAGACTATTCTAGTCAACAGGTTAACTTAAAAGTGTTCAGCACTACTCAGAAGCTATTATCCTGTAACAGCTGTCCAGAGGTGGCTAATATTTGGCCCTCCAAATGTTGCTGGACTACAACTTCCATCGTCCTCATCCGTCAGGCAACATCTGGAGAACACAGGTCAACAACCCCTGTTCTAAATAAACCAGTGGCTCTGCAATGTAACAGTTAAAAAGGAGGGTACCCAAAGGGCCTCAGTCCCTGTCCAGTTTGACCAGAACTTCTGAGTTCCATTTGAATGTGCTGTTTACAAGAAGGTTGGTGTGAGCCAGTGTGGTGTAGTGGTTAAGAGCGGTAGACTCGTAATCTAGGGAATCGGGTTCGTGTCTCCGCTCCTCCACATGCAGCCGCTGGGTGACCTTGGGCTAGTCACACTTCTCTGAAGTCTCTCAGCCCCACTCACCTCACAGAGTGTTTGTTGTGGGGGAGGAAGGGAAAGGAGAGTGTTAGCCGCTTTGAGACTCCTTCGGGTAGTGATAAAGCGGGATATCAAATCCAAACTACTCCTCTTCTTCTTCTTCTTCTTCTTCTTCTTCTTCTTCTTCTTCTTCTTCTTCTTCAAGCCTTCCCCCCCCCCTTTTTCCTTGTCATCATCATCATCATCATCATACAACATCACACACTAAAAACTACCCTGAACAGGGCTGCCTTCAGATGTCTTTTAAAAATCACATGGCTGTTTATCTGTTTGACATCTGATGGGTTGTCAAGGCTTCAGGGAATCTGATCCCTCCCCCTGCTGACAGTCAAAAAGCAGATAACCAATAAGAGTTCCTACCACGTAATTTATTCAGTATTCACAGAGAGAGAGAAAGGAATGCAGTCTCCAGTGTGGTGTAGTGGTTAAGAGCGGTAGACTCGTAATCTGGTGAACCGGGTTCGCGTCTCCGCTCCTCCACATGCAGCTGCTGGGTGACCTTGGGTGCTTCTTCTTCCTGCTGTTCCATTTCCAGTTTTTCCCCTCTGAACTATGTCCTTCTGCCAACCACTGTTCTAAATCTATACTTTCCTCCTGTTCTTGAGAAGGTCCAGGAGAAGGGGGGGGCACCATTCCTCCTCAGTCCAGTCCCTGACAGGTGTTCTATATCCTATGAGTATAATGCTAGAATTTGCTAACAAGGTAGTTTGTGTGTGTTTTGCTTATGCATTTAAGTCAGAGCATTAACTTTACTCAAACACAGTTGTGATGGCAGCATTAAAAATATACAGAACCATTATCTTCTAATAAGAGGAAAATTAAAGGCGTATGAAAGTAATAGCTCGCTAGGCATACAAGGAGATTAATATTTATGAATTGGAAGGGTCTTGAGTGCTCTGGGGTGCATACATTTTGCATGGGGTTGGTGTGGAAGAGAAATCCACTAGATTTATAGGGAGGGAAAATACTTCAACCATTATCAACAACCCAGGAGCCTGATAAGTAAACAAGAGTTCTGTGTGGTCCTTGAGCCACCTCTTGCTGTTAAAAGGTTGAGAGAAAGATCATCAAAGGGTGATTCATTCAGCAGCTAAAAGACCTGTGCACTTTGCACTATTTAAATCAAGGAGCTTGTTTTAAATGTCATTTAGGGAAGTTATGTTTCATGTCGTTCTAAAGCTGATTTAATATGGGCTTAACCGGGAAAAGCAAGCATCTTTAATTTGGACTTGGACCATTTTGGGCTCTCCTTTAACATTATTGCCATTTTTACGGCTCTTTCTGTGCATGATCTCCATAACTCTCACAACAAATGCTCTATAAGGTTAAGTGATTGTTGTATCCCCATATTTCAGATGGGTAGCTCAGACTGAAAGATACTGGCTTACCCAAGATATTGTGGGGGCTCATGGCCAGAAGCAAAATTCGGATCAGGAACTTCCTCGTTCACAACTCAAGAGAGTGTCTGAAGACCAGCCCCTGCAGATGAGTGTAACAGACACTTTAAATGTAAAAAGGGCCACAAGATTAGGAGTGGGGATATTTGGGGGTGGGAGGGAGGCGAGGGCATTTAACCCCTTCATCCTGACTGCCATTTCCTTGCTCCAAATCACACATACGCACCAAGCAGTTTTCAACCCAAGTTAGGGTGTACCTGCTTATTTCTGGCATTTAAAACCCAGTAGTGTGTGTGTGTGTGTGTGTGTGTGTGTGTGATATATATAATGTTGTGGAGTGGGAAAACAGCAGGCAAGGAATGACTTTTCCTTATCCAAAGCATCTGTTGATTATCCAAAGTATCTGTTGACACTGACTTGCAAGTAGCATGTAATTTGGGACCTAGTAAAAAAATAAATAAATGCTAAAATAGCTCATGGATCCTTAAACCAGACCCTACAAGTGACCCCATTTACCAGGGACAATTCCTGAGTTATAGAAGCAGTCCCTGTTTCTGATTTGATCCCGGAATGTCCTGCTTTTCCTTAGGATGTCCCTATTTTAATTGGAGAAATGTTGGAGGTTATGGAGTTACGCAACCCCTGAGCCAAGGAGATAAGTAACTAGACAACCTTTAGAAGACATTCAAAGGCAGCCATATATATATATATGTTGGAAGCCACTCAGAGTGGCTGGGGAAACAACAACAACAACAACAACAACAACAACAATGGAATAGGATGTCCCTATTTTCATTGGAGACATGTTGGAGGTATGTACAAGTAGTGTTATACCTGGTGCTGCCCTTTCTTCTTTCTTCTGATGATCTGATCTATGAAGAATCAAGCCCTCTGGATATTCCCATCCTGGGTTCCTGATCACGCTGAAATGTGGCAAGTTCAAGATAGGTGAACACATCCCACATTTTCTCTTTATTAGTTGCAGCTGATCAGATCCATATCCTCTTGGCATTGCCTATGTCAGGGCTGGGGAGACTGTGTCCATCTAAGCATTGCTGGACACCAACTCCCATCAGCCCTTGCCAACATGGACAGTGGTCAGGAATGATGGGAGTTGGAGTCCATCAACATCTGGAGGGCCACAGGTTGCTCACTTCCTGTCTACTGACCTTGTATATCAATGTGATATGCATTCTTAATCATGCCTGGTGTTATGTATTGGTTTAATATGCATACATGAGTTTCACTGCTAGTTCTGTAACTACCTTTCCCGCTCCAGGGTGATTCAAACGGGTGCGTTGACAGTTGCTATTGGTTAAGTTGTTGGCACAGTTTGGATCCTTACTCTGATTGGGTCCCGCCAAAATCTAAATGTATCCTTTCCCCAACTTCTGTTCCTGAGAGTATAAAAGGAGCTTGCCCTTTTCCTCCATTCAGTCAAGTTCCTACTGCAATAAAGGAGATTGTTCTTGTTAGACTTGACTCCTAGCATATCTTTGCTAGCATGCTGAATCACTACCCAGAGCTGATTACACAAAGAGCTGAAATCATATAGACACTGCACCCACGACATAACACCTGTCAACTGCCCGTCCATCATAAATATTGGATTGCCACAGTGATGCTGCTAAAATGCTATTTATTTATCAGTTAGGAAATGTATTGACTTTTTTTCAACATTCATGGATAATTTTTTTTTGAAGCACATAAGAAAAATGGCTTTTCTTTGCGTTTAAAGTTCATTTAGCAAACCATGTAAGCACATGCTGCCTCTGACCGCACCTCTTTGTATAATGATCTCCCCAGACAATGTTATTTAGAACAAATTGTTGTCCTGTTTCTCAGGCCCAGCTTGGCTAGGCTGTAATGCCATCCTCAGCTGAGCATCTGGTAACAGTCAACCCCATAATCTACCTGAGGGCCTGGGTGGCCGTACAAACAGATACCTCCCACCCCATGCCCTTTAAGGACATATCAGTATGCATTTGAGTTAATTAAGATCAACATTCTTTCAATTTCACCCCTTATAAAACGTCTGGGAGGTTTTTATTCGGCGTGAAGCGTGACCCTAGCACAGCCCAATGGGAACTGTTCTCCTTGCACCTCATCCATAAAGCAAAAAGCCCCTCA
Source organism: Lacerta agilis (assembly GCF_009819535.1). Classification (NCBI taxonomy): domain Eukaryota; kingdom Metazoa; phylum Chordata; class Lepidosauria; order Squamata; family Lacertidae; genus Lacerta; species Lacerta agilis. Next base: position 29,131,252 of record NC_046314.1, on the reverse strand, counting down.
GTGCATTCCACCCTCAGCTGTTTGCTTTGAGCTCAGGACCAACACGGAGTGTGAAAAGAAAAGAAGAAAACCAGCAGCCAGTAAGTGGCAGGGATAGGTTTACCCAAGCTGTAATGCTCTCAAGAACAAAATTCAGACTGATCGGGTTTCTTTCCTCTGGATTGGAGCACAGTTGCTCATGACCTTGTTCTTTTGAGCTGTAAATAGGTTTTAGGAGCTGGGCTAATATTCTGTGACTGACGCAAAAGTACATTTTATAGCGCATTGTTTCCAGTGTTGGGAATTCGTCGGGCTACACATTAAAAGCAGCCACTCTTAACCCTATAGGCTCAATGTGGGCAACTTTTCTCTCTCTCTGTCTCTCTCTCACACGCACAGCCCAAAAGGATGGATCTTTGTCCTAAAGACTGATGAACAAAAAGGCACCAGGAAACAAATGGAGAACAACCACAGAGAAATGGAAGGCTTAATTGCAAGGATAGAGGGGATAGCTCCGTTGGTTAGAGTGTGATGCTGATAACGCCAAGGTTGCAGGTTCAATCCCCATATGGGACAGCTGTGATCAGAAGGTCGGTGGTTTGAATCCCCACAACAGGGTGAGCTCCCGTTGCTCTGTCCCAGCTCCTGCCAACCTAGCAGTTCGAAAGCATGCCAGTGCAAGCAGATAAACAGGTACTGCTGCGGCAGGAAGGTAAATGGCGTTTCCGTGTATTTTGGCTTTTGTCACGGTGTTCCGTTGTGCCAGAAGCTGTTTAGTCCTCCTGGCCACATGACCCGGAAAGCTGTCTGTGGACAAATGCCAGCTCCCTTGGCCTGAAAGCGGAGATGAGCGCCACATCGCCTTTGACTGGATTTAACCATCCAGGGGTCCTTTACGTTTACCTTTTTATTCCTGCATTGCAAGGGGTTAGACTAGGTGATCCACAGGGTCCCTTCCAACTCTACAATTCCAACTCTACAATTCTGTGAAATGCTGCAGTTATTTGAGACAGGGTTTTTTGGGGGGGGGGGGGTAATCAAGAAAGCATGAATAATCTCATAGGTCAGCTTTATGTGTGGAAATGATAGGCAAATACATCTTGGTGAGAGTGGAGTAAAAAGGACCAACTCAGCTGTAGGAGATTCTCTTTCTAGGCACACAATTTATAAAGCTTTTCATGTAGGTGGAGATGGGCCGTGTTAGAAGTAGTGTATTGTGAAGAATCCAGGGATATTGAGTGCAGAATCCTACAGTGTTACTATCAATTATTTCTTTCGAAATGTAAATCCATAGACCAAAGATTTCGAGGCATCTTCAGAGAAGTGCCAACACCCGAGATATATCTTATAGGACTAGTCATATCCCTCTGGTTGTAAATTGCTTTAACAGATTTTAATATTGCATTGTTGTAACCTGCCCTGGGATCTTACGGTGAAGAGCCAAGAGGAAATCCAAATCACTCTCATCCTGCAGAACCGTCTAATGCTAGACTCAGTCATTTGAGTGCAACTGTGTCAGTTTGATTCACTACTTTGCAACGGGCACATAGATACACATAGAAACAACTGAATTTGCCAAGAAATCAGTTTGTACACATTATAAAATATTTAACTTCTGAGCATTGGAAATATTTAGTTTCCCAGTTATTTTCTTCCTTCTCTTAAAGCAGGAGTGACTGATGTGGTGCTGGACCCCAATTCCAAACAACCCCAGTGGAAAAGAAAAGGAAAAACAACTTGGGCAGAAGTGATTTTGAGTTTTAAAGGAACAGGAGGAAAAGGGTCTAGTAACTTCTCTCCATCCAGCCTTCTTCCTCCATCCAGCCTGTCCAGTATGCACAGAGTTAAAAACCAGCCAAAGGATCAATCATGAACTCCACATTTAAAAGAGTTCTGGGAGATGATATATAATGGAATGAAAAAGAATTGGAAAAAAACCCACAGAAGCTTTCTTATTAGGAATTACAGGTACAGAGATTCCAAAAGACCAGAAAAGACTTTTCATGTATGGAACAACAGCCGCCTGGATGCTTCTAGACCAGAGTTGGAAGGAGGATACAGTCCCTACCAGAGAAGAATGGCAAACCAAGCTGATGAACTATGCTGAAATGGCAAAGCTGACTGGGAAACTCAGGAACCCAGAGGACAAAGACTTTACAAAAGAATGGGAAAAATTTATAAGTTATCTAAGAGACTACTGTAAGCAGATGGAAACACTGGCAGGATTTTGATTTCACTTGTAGTGTAATAATTATCATGGAAAATATGGATTGATATAATGCCTAGAGTTTGGAGAAGATGCTGTTTTAAATGAGTAAAACGGGACTCCAGGGAAGGGGTGGGTGGGTGGAGTTCTGAGATTCAGAGGGACCTCTTTATACAGATATGTAATTGAATCTGCTGTCGTTTCGTATTGTGAAAACCAAATAAAAATGATTTCAATAAATAAATAAATAAACCGCGAACTCCACATATCATATAGCCTGAGCCCCAGTGCATCCAATTTACAAGAAACCAAGTGATGCACACGTTGGTAGCATGAGCCAGGTCCCTGCCTGACGGGGTTTCCCTTCTCCCTAACCTTTGCGGCAACATTTCTATTTCTTAATGGAATCCTCCCGGCAGCACTGCATGAAAACTCTGCCTGTGCTGCCAACACAATTGTTATTAATCATTCATCGAAAACTTCCCTGGCTTCTTCCCTCTTTCTTGAGTGCTGACCTTTCTGGCGAACGCAGAGGGCTAATCGTGCATTCCTAAGGGGGTGCTGTCACACACGAAACAACATGGGTTTCAAAACAAAAACAAACAGCACCATCACCCGCTTTCTATCCATTCTTTTTTTTAAAAAAAAGAAGGGGGGCGGCGGCGCAAGGAAAAGCGAGTCTTTCTTTTAGAGTCCGTACATTGTTTCCGCACAGAGTCAGGCCCGGATTTAGGTTTGATGAGGCCCTAGGCTACTGAAGGTAATGGGGCCCTTTATATGTCCAGCTGTCCTTTCTCAACAACAAATTGTCGCTGGTTTTTTTGTGTCGAATATATTGCCATATGGTAACTTATGGACCTAACAGGTATCTAAAGCCATAATGGGATCAAAATAAATAAATTATGTATTACATGAAATCCATCAGTAGGCATAAGACTCAAACCGTTACTCTGTGCTGCCTGATCATCAGTCTACAAGGACTCTTTGATATTAGATAACAGGTACAACAGCTTGACCTACATTCAACTGTGCTGCAGTGCAGTCTGCAGCTGCATGTTGCCATGCAACCAGTCCATGCAGAATATATAGAAATGAGCAAACCAGTGATATTTTAGGGAGCAGGCGGGGCCCATCACAGGAGCCTACACAACACAAAACACTGTTGCTGTATGTAGCTTTTATTTTATTTGTTTTTTTATCTTGCATTTTGGAAATGTACATCCAGTTTCCCCCCCCCCTTTAATTTGTTTTGGGGGCCCCCAAGACAGTGGGGCCCTAAGCTATAGCTTGTTTAGCTTATACATAAATCTGGCACTGCAACACTGGCTGTCAACGCAGAATTATTTCCTGTCCTGTTTTAAATTGCACAGGTTAGACCAGCTGGAGAGCCTTTTGCCGGAAATAAATCCACAGACTAGGGAAGCGGCCTGAACTAAGATTGCACTTTGAAGTTCAGCCGGCACATCTATTTGCATGTTAAGATTCCACGAACATGAGAACATCGAAGCAATGTGCGGTATTGCCAGAAGCAAAACCTCAATTCCTCCTCTCTCTCTCTCTCTTTTTTCCCATAGTAGTAAAACAAACCATACTTGAAAGTGGGAAAGAGAGCACTGAACTCTTACTCTGGGAGTTGCTAAAAGCAACCCCCCCCCCCCACTTTTGGATACTGAGTCACAAGCACCATCTGTATCCTCTTCCCGTTCATAAAGGCAGCCTTTGTTTTCCACTTAAAAAAGGAAAAAGCTACTGGTAGTTGTCTAACTACCCGACTGGGCAGTTCATCACCAATCGGAACAGTTCTGCTGTTAATGGCTGAGATCTTTACCATATTCATTTCTCTGCTTTTGTCTTTCCCTTGACTTCAGCGGAAAGAGCCCTGCACATTTATTTCTTGCATTTATCACCATTATAATCACCATCAATTGTAATAAAAGCCAGCTTAGGATGCTTAACGGACAGACAGACATCCTTACCAGAATGGTTTGTAGATATGAAAGAAATACACAATATAAAAAGGAAAGGGAAAGGGAAAAAGCAAAAAAAAAACCCACACCCACCCACACACACACCGCAGTATTGTTTTCCATTCATTTTACTTGAAACAGGATGAGGACAGGTAAACAGTTGAGACAGGTATGGAGACCTATGAAATTCAGCTTAAAGGATGTGATCGGCATCGCACACATAGCTCACAGGCCGTGTTCTGTTCTGTTCCCTTTCTGATATGCCAGGTATATTCTCTTATTTGGGAGATTGGTGAAATTTCAGTTCATTTATATAATCGTTTATAGAGCCTGCCTCTTCTACCTAGGTAGGGAGCTTACAGTATAAACAAGATTAATGACGCTAGGAAGTTTTACTCCCTAACAACCTTGAATGCTGGAAATCTAAGTGGATGGGAGGTGGGGCAGGGGGAGGGGGGAGGAAATGAAGCTCTCTGATCAATTTTGCTGCCTCTCCCTCCAATTTTCCTAAAGACCAGTGATATGCTGCCCTGCTTATTCCCCAGTTGCTACAGCATGTTGCAACACACACATCCTTTCCTCTCTCAGCAGGTGATATAATGAGTTGCGTCTCTTATAGATACTTGTAGCCCTCAAACACCTATCATTTTACCATGCTAGTTGGGGTCCATGGGAGTTACCATACGGGATGGGAGCTTGCACACCAGGAAGTCTGTGGCAAGGGGAATTGTGGTGTCTCCAACAAGTTCTCGCTTGCTCTGTTTCTCTGCTCTCAGCGCAGCAACTTTTCTTACCTCACAGCCACACTACGGGCTCGGCCGCATGTCCACCTGCGCCATGCCGTTTCCCCATTGCCCCGCTCCTTCCCAAGGGAAAACCCATTCGTTAGTGATCGGTCAGAACCAATGGCAATCCGGGGGAAACCCGAATTGCCGTTTGCTCCGACTGAGCAGTGGGAAAGCAGTAGTGTGGATAAGCTCCAAGTCTGGCAAAGATAGACTCTTCACATCTGTTAGGACAGGGGTAGCCAATGTGTTGGGAGTCCAACCCATATCAGCGAATGGTCTGGGAGAATGGGAGCTGTGGTCCACATTTGGAGGGCACCAGATTGGCTACTCTGGTTGCTAGGATGTGTGGAATGTATCATCACTGAAGCAGTCAAGTACATTTTCCTGTTGCCTAGAGTGGACACACAGGGGAACGTGGCTCCAGACAGGGAGGGCTTCCTGTCATACCTGTTCTGGAGCATCCTCCCCTTGTGTGTGACCAGGTAGATGGTTGTGACCAACAGACCCTGCAAAGGGGCCAGCCATGCAGTCATCTTCCCCTTTTTCTCTTTTCGGACTTCTCTCTTGGATCTCCTCTTCTGGCTCTTAGCCAGCACATGGATCATCCTTACAGAGGATGGAAGCCACGAGGTAGAAAGTCTGAGGCCTAGCTTAGACTTCTTTTCTCTACAAATGTAACCACAAAGCCTGCCTTCAGATTACTGCTGTGAACTGAATGTCAGTGAACTTTACTTTTATTTTTAAAGAAGACCGTCATATTATTATTATTCTAAGAGGGAAATAAAGGGGAAACTTACCAGGAACAATCCAGACTGAACAATCCAGACTAGATTGCTTAAGGATTCTAACGAATCCATCAACTTGCTTCCAGCAATCTGCAAGGGAATGTGCTCTGCTGCTTGTTCACTAGCATGAGCGAGGGATATTTAATCAATATATCCTCTCCTACCTTTCTCAACATTCCCACAGGATGACCCAAAAGCAGTGCTATGAATTCCACAGGTATGAGGTCCATCACCTTGAACTGCAGTACTCCCAAGTTGTTTAGCTGACTTGGGGAGAACACTCCGTCTAAGGTCCTGTTTCTCTGGCAGCCTTTTGCCAGAAGAACGTCCCCAGAGAACGTACGCTGCCTAGTTTTTGACATGGAAAGTATTTTATAGCTGTAAACTGAGTACGACCATTAAGTGGGATCTGAAGGGGATACTGCTCCAATGAGGCTGGTGGAAATTGTACCAAAGTCTTTCCCTGTGTTTCTGGCAGCAGCAAGGTGGAATAGCGGCTGCTGGAATCTGTTCTGGGAAAGAAAAACAAGGACCTTTCCACTTCTTCTTAGCCCTGTGGTTCTAATGGTAAGTATAGTGACAGCATACAGTGGTACCTCAGGTTACAGACTCTTCAGGTTACAGACTCCGCTAACCCAGAAATAGTACCTCAGGTTAAGAACTTTGCTTCAGGATGAGAACAGAAATCGCGTGGCAGCAGCGGGAGGACCCATTAGCTAAAGCGGTACCTCAGGTTAACAACAGACCTCCAGAACGAATTAAGTTCTTAACCTGAGGTACCATTGTACTCAAACAGCTTGGCTCCTGAACAAATCAGCACCTGAATGCCGCAAACCCAGAAGTGTTATGGTTCGCAAATGTTTTCCGGAAGCCGAATGCCCAGTGCCGCTTCCGTGGCTTCCGATTGCGTGCAGGAATCTCCTGCAGCCAATCGGAAGCCATGTCTTGGTTTTTGAACGGTTTCGGGAGTCGAATGGACTCCCGGAACGGATTAAGTTCGAGAACCAAGGTACCATTGTACTCCTAACTTTACTCAGACGTTTGCCCCGCTCTGCTCAAGGGAGGCCCCTTGCAAATGTACTAATTCCAATAGTCCAAAACAGGCTGCCGTTTCTGGAATAAGCTCAGACTGATGCACACCAACCCCTATGAGAAAATAGACAATTATGGTAGATAATGTTGGTATTTTCACCCCTCCCATTGTGAGAATCTGGTGACCTATCTTATGAGAAGGAGGGGGTGGGAACTGCTCTTTATCTTCTTCCATCCCAGCCTGACTCAGCAGTGCTTTTTGCTTTTGCTGTGTGTTTTGTCTGTGACTCTGCAGAGATAAGATGGTGAATGGAGAACTATAACACTCACGCAAGTCTCTAGTTTGTTGTATGTAGAAATAAAAGAAGTTATGCTTCAATACAGCCAGCTTCTGCTGTTATTCTGCTGAAGGCTGCCAAACCTCTGGTGCTCACAATATGCTGTTGTTAGTCCAGTGCACCAGGACCAGTTATCCAGGATTGGAAGGTCGCCGATGGTGCTCCGGTCGCCTAGCCCGGGGGTCAGCAACCTGCGGCTCCGGAGCCGCATGCGGCTCTCTGACAGGTCTCCCGCGGCTCCGGCATGCCCCCTTTCAATGCCCTTTCAATAATAATTAAATGGTTATCGGCAAAAAAAGGGGCCAAAAAACCCATGAATAATCCGCATCAACGTTGAACAGCTGGGTGGTCTTTCTCAGCCCTCTCGGGGTTCCCGAGGACAGACCCAAGATTGTTGTCCACCTTGACCACTCCCAGAGAGAGGAAGCGACTTCTTCACACCAATAAGCGTGTGGGGAGGGCTGAGCTTTTACCACCTCGGCGTGCCGATTGGCATGACAGATCGCCCGCCTTGGCGCATAGGCTCGGAGCCGGGGCCTTACCGCCGAGGTAGCCACTGAGGATGAAGGCGGGAGGCGGGCACGGGAGAGCGACGCTTCATCCGGCCAATGAGCCACCGCGATGCCTGTTCCTGTTTGAGGGGAACGTGCCAATGAGGGTGGCGTTAGGGCGGGGAGAAGAAGGAGCTGGGCTTTGCGAGTTATTGAGAGAGAGAGAGAGAGAGAGAGAGAGAGAGAGAAAAGAGTCGGGATAATAAAGGCGGCGGGAGGTGGTGGCGGCGATTGGAGCGGCCCCTGTTCTGAGCGGCCCCTGTCGGGCGGAATCCTTTTCAAAGCAGCCACGCGGAGGGCGGAGCAGGCGGGCCAGGCGTCGCCGTGACGGGAGGGCGGTGATGGTCGCCGACAGGATGAAGTAGAGCTGCTTTGGGGCGGCAGCGGCAAAAACGTCCGGGCTGCTTCAGAAACCTCCGCCAACCAGTGCTTCGCCAGCGCTCGCTGCGGGCGGTGTACATGCTCAACGACGGCCCCAAGGGCGGCTCGGGGGCCCGGAGCCCCGAGGGCCCGGAGCCCCGAGGCCGGCGCGCTGCAGTGCCTGGCGCGATTCCCCCCCCTCAAACCTGTTTTTTGCTTTTTGGCTTTTTGCCTTGCTCTCCCACCCCCCCCTCTCTTTTTCTTCCTCCCCTCCTTTTTTAATCCAAGGGGAGAAATCCCATTTTTAAAACAAACAAACAAACGAAAAACAAACAAACACCCCCCACAGCTGCTGCAGCCACTCTATTTGAATTTTTATTACCCTTTTCTCCCTCTATCCCCCCTTTTTCTTTTCTCTTTCCCTTTTGTTTTTCTTTTCAAAAAAAGGAAAAAGAAGAAAGAGATTTCCCCCCTTTATTTTTATTTTTTAAACTACTACATATTTTTAATAGATATCCTCCCCACCCCACCCCACCCCCAATTTATATTTTTCCACCCCACTTTTCCATTCCCACCCCCCTTTTTCTTTCTTTATTAGTTCGCTTGCCAACCTATCTTAGAGGGGGAAGCCCTCTCTCCCACCCACCACACCCTCCCCAAACAACTTTGAGCTGAACCCCCAAAAATGGGGGTAGATCACTGCTGAAAGTAGATCACAGTTTCTTGGGAGTTGGCCACCCCTGGTATAAGACATGTAACTAGAATAAAAATTTAAAAAACCAAGCAAATAATTGTAATAACTACTGTAATAAAGCACTGCTATGATTATATATAATTTCCCTAAAATTTTGGTTTCATTCGCCTTTCCGTGCTGAAATGTCACAACCTGAACGACCATGGCTTGCCCCCCCCCCCCAGTTTTGATCCTGGGTACGCCCCTGAGTCAATGCAAAAAAGTAAGAACTTATTCTTGTTGTTTTTACTAATTATACTTTGCATTGGCTCCTATACGTTATTTATTATTATTGCATTAAGGTAAGAAACAATATATGCAGTGTTATATTTGTTTTAAATGTCGCAATGGTTTTGCGGCTCCCAGTTGTTGTTTTTTCCTTTGGAAACGGGTCCAAGTGGCTCTTTGTGTCTTAAAGGTTGCAGACCCCTGGCCTAGCCCAAGGCGTGGGCAGGACCGGGCGTACTGACAGATAACTGGCGCAAAAACTTAGGATCATGTTGGAAAGAAACCAGTACACGACAACGTGTGGCAGTGCAACACCCAGCAGGAGTGCTGCTGTTCAAGGCTCCTGCCATCACTCCTGTCTTCCAACAGAATACCAGAAGCAGTTAGGCACTGAAGAATGCCGGTTCTTTCTCCCATTTAGCTTTCCCCCCAAATCATAGCTTTCAACCTTTCCCTTTTTTGCGGGAAATTCCCTTATTATAGCATTGGGAAACGGCAAGGAGGGTTGACAGCTATGCCCCAAATGCCTCAATATTCCACGGCTTGTGGACCCCCTGAGCATGCTCAGGCCTAATTCTCAGCAGCTGGCAAGTGCAAGTGTGTAAATGTATCTGTGAAAACATCAGAAAGGCAACAAATTAAGGTGCAGGTTTTCTCAGTTAGCAGCTTAAGCAGTGTTTGAGGGAGGTAGATAAAACAGCTTACTAGATTAAATTGCAAGCAGCTACAACATGATTCAACAAGTCAGTTATTAAGTCAGAATTTTATTCTTAACATTGCAGATCTTCGCTCCATACATACAAGCTCTTTAATTAAGAAAATAGCTCGAAGCTACCGGTTTTATTATACACGTTAGCATGAAATGTAGAACTGTTACCAAGTAGGAGTAAACTATCTGAGGCAGTGTTCTTACTCTGAGGGGGGGAAAAATGAAACACCAGTGCCATCAAGAGGCAGCTGACAGATTGCAAGAGAAGGAAATGAAAAATTTTAATTAGGTAGCCCTGGAAAAATGGCTCCAACCAACAAGCCGGAATGCTTCGATCTCTTTATATATTTATAAAGTCCAATTCTACCCAAGGAACTAGCAAAAAAAAATATGACAGATGAACTGCATTCTAAGAAATTATGCTTTTTGTTTTAAAGCAGTGCAGTCTGGGGGCTTTGCGTGGATTTTCTTTTTGCTAATATGACTCTCCGCCATCTTTCTTTCTGAAGTTCAGCTGAAGTGTACACTTATTCTACAATTGACCATGCTTCTTTAAATGACATTTCCATTCTTGTCGTCCCCGTCTCCCCCTTAAACTCATCATCCATGAACAGAATGGCTCCTTCTGTCCATCAAAAGTTTAGGATCTAGCAGAAGGATCCTGGTGGCTGAAAGGGAGGGGAAGGGAAGTTATTCTCCCACCCTCCTGCAGCCCCCAGACCACCTCCCATTCTGTTCTGAAGGGCCTTCCAAACCACTGGAGTTCTGAAGGGCCTTCCAAACCACTGGAGTGGTTTCGGGAGGGTTCAAGGGGGAATTCAGAGAAGTTACCAGTGAGCTAAGTAAGATATTGCTTGAAGTTCTCATTGGAGAAACACTTAAAATGATCGATTCATTGTAGCCACAACTTTCTCCATTCACTTCTCTTATTTATCTGAAGAGCACTGTTCAAAATTCAATTTCAGTTTGTGCTTCCATTAAGATCCTCCTTTTTGGCATCCCTGCTCTCAGCTTAAGCTAGCAAAGGCATTTAAATGAAATCCTTTGAGATACATTTTTAAAGTAAAGCAACCACATCAGTGCACCTGATAATTCACAGCACTTTTTCTGGTGGTGGGGGGGGAGTCCTTTCATTTACAAGATGGCAAGATTTAAGATTTCAGCAAATTTATGGAAACAAAATAAGGGCTACAGTCGACATTTTTAAATCTCAAGATTTACAGAATCACACACATCAGGATGGAGGACCTGATGCTCTTCAGACATGGTTGGAATGCAGCTCCCTTCAGCATGACCAATGGTCAAGAATGCTGGGAGTTGCAGTCCAACAACATCTGACATATATCAATAGCAATTTATGTCAGGTATTCTAAGCATCTATCTTGGTAGGGTAGGGGAAAAAACAACAACAATTAACACACAAACATATAGTTCTAAGCAGTTCCGTTTTTATTAGATCAATACTAATAGCTAATTCACCAGGGTTTACATTTTTCAGAGACTGCTTGGCATGCAAGATTTGTATATGCAAACGGAGTCCTACAGCTACTGGGATTTTCTCATTTCCAGGCTAGAAGCTCTCACCTCGGTGCCAAATCAAAATGTTCTAAACAGTTGATTGGGAAGGTAACCAAGGTGCAAGAAAGATGTCTGTGCCTCCTTTTCCAGGGATGCCAACTCTTGTACTGTAGGTGCCAAAATATCCACATGGCCTTTATAGGATCCACCTGCCAAAAGAACCGAAGTCGAAATTACGGTTGCCCTGCCTACTTACGGTTGAGCTACAAGAGCTGAGAATATTGATTATTCCCACTGTAAGGTTTGGGTGGTGGTTTCTTGTGAGTAACGAGGCAGGACTCCGTTCCTTCTATTTACAAGTTTAATAGTGCAAATATGTACAGTGCAGAGCTCCAAAATCCATGACCTGCTTAGCCAGTCCCAGATTCCGGAAGGGGCGCTCTTCGGGGGCGCCCCCGGCAAAAGAACTTCGGCACCCCAAGCCGCCTCCTCCTTCCCTCTGTGTTTCACCCCTCTGTGCAACTGGGACGATGGAAGCATTGTGCTTTCCTCTTTGCCTGCCTGGCCAGGTGAGCGCTGGGGCTCTGCAGCATACTCAAGCCCCCTCCTCGCCTGATTGGCTTCCTGCCTCTCCTCCCTGTTAGAGTACGTCCCGCTTTCCCCACTGGAGGTGTTGCTGCTGTCCCCGTGGCGCTGGGGCTCTCAGTATCTCCACAGCCCTGCACCGCCCCACTGGGAACTGACAGTTCCCTCGACAGCCCCTGCCCCTCCCCACTGGGAAGTGACGGTTCCCTGACGCCCACCATACTTATTTGTTTAAAAAGACCCTTTGCCCCCTGATGGATGTAATCTAGAGAACTGATTTAGGGTTGTGTGGTGGTTGGCAATGTTTCTGAAATAGTAAACCCACATGCTGCTATCAAATCACATTAGGAGATCTGAAGTTTCAAAACAAGCTTGCTGCTCCACTGGGCGTGCAGTATTCTGGATGCACAGAATAATAATCCACAGAAAATGGAAAAAATAAAAAAGGAAGAATAGATTCCAACTGACCAGAAAACCCAGTTCCCTATTCCAAAATGCAGCAAGATTTCTATTCAATAATTCTTCACTTACCTCCAGCAGCTCTCCTTTTCCCATAGGTGACTTTACCATCAAAATCATCCACTGGGACTTTTATATCTGGCTCAACCTGCGAAATGGTACAATTCAGATGCTCTTCTACCTCACCCAGCAGCTAAGGGAGGAGAATACAAAGGAAAACAAAACACAAAGATGGTTCTTTGATTCTTCATGGCAGCAAACGCACATTTGAAATCCTCTAATGATCCAATGTTAGCCTCTAAAACCAATACGATTGAAATGCAATTCCATTAAGACACCCGGCCATATGATTAAGATGGTTGGGTGAATGCACACCATTTTATTCACGCCAAGCATGATCCGGTCAAGAAGCTAAGAACGTAAGCTCTGCTGGAATCAATGGGCGATATCCAATGTCCTCCGGGTATAGGGCGGTATATCAATTCAATAAATAATAATAATAATAATGCTGCACGAAGGAAATTCTGCCCACTCCCTCTGCAGCAGAATGGGGTGAGGGGTGGGGGGAAAGGGGAGACAGCAGTGGAAAGGAGAAGATTCTCTGTGTGACACAACTGGATGCTACCCAATGGGAATTCAAGCTTAAGGTCCCTACCTGAGTGGACTGGCAGACTAAACTATTGGACTATGGAGAGATGGCGAGAATGACTGGGAAAATCAGAAACCAGGAGGATCAAAACTTCAATAAAGAATGGGAGAAAGTCACACAATATCTTACAGACCACTGTAAACATTTTAACTCTTTAGCAGGTCTTAAATAACTCTTGTAATATACAGACTTTGGACAGACTAATACACAGACTTTGGACATAATGGGGAACAGAAAAATTGGGACTTATAGTATGCAGTTGAAAAGGTTAACTAAAGAACCCATGGAGGGGAGGAGGGAAATCCAGAGATTCGAAAGAATCTTGTGTATTTTATTTTATTATTATTTGTGATTTTGAGTGTGAATGCATCTGTAAAACCAAATAAAAATAATAATAAAAAATTTCAAACTTAAGCAAGATCATCCCCAGCTTTCAGGAGTTAATGATGCGCACTCAAATAAGAACATGGTCTTAACACAACCTTCTGCCACTGCATGCAATTATCAACGGCTAGCAAAAGTTGTACAAGGTGTTAGTACTAGCATTTAAAACCTTAAAACAGCTTGGGGACTCTAGTATTCCGATGGCTGGAGTTTAAAGATCTACCATGAACTCATTCGAGGGTCTGAGCATCAAGCTGGCCTGATTTTAGAAATGCAAAGTAAGAAACAAGGGCTTTTAGCGGTACTAGTGAAAAAGTTACCTGCATCTCATTGTACCAAATGGTGCAACCACCCTCATCCTTCAGTCGAGTGTTATAGCAACCTTTTCCTCGACTGGGGCATGAATGATACCAAACCTAGGTAAGAAGTTTGAACAACATGTCAGGAGGCAAAACCCACAAGCATTATTAAGGAACCCCCCCCCCCCTTAAAACATCCAATAAAATTGTAGCAGTATCAAAAATTCTGACTTGACTTTGAGTTAAGTACTATGGAAAGCCTAAATTCTTAATGGCTATGTGGAGTGTTCTTTGTGATTTTATCAGCCACTGTGGGGCAACTTTGGATCTGAAAGGTTAGATATATACATTGCATATAGGTGCACAAAATTAAGACAGTAAAAAGACAAAAATATCTTATTTGCTGTATATTCCCTATTTCCCACTCGGGAAAGTAGAACTTACCTTTTCTTTTTCTGTTGCCACAAGAGAAATAGCCAGACCCATCCTGAAACACACACATATTTTAGTTAATAGACTCAAGAATAAAAGGAACAAAATGGGATAAGAAAGGTTTCAAAACATACCGTTCAGCTCTTCCCACTCTGCCAATCCGATGAACATAGTTCTGTTTTTCATCTGGAAGTGTGACGTTGATAACTGATCAAAGAGAAAGAGTAGACACTGAGTTGTTAAAAAACATTTATTTAGGTGAAATGATAAATTACGGAAAACTCCATACATTTCCCATATTACGTTTTTCTATTACCTATCCCACCTGTTTGGCTTTTTCCTTATACAGGTATGTGTAATGTAACCCAGGCAGGGCTAAGAGCATCAGACAGCAAATTAATCTACATCTATGTTGACTGGAAGTAGCTCCCCAGGACTTCAGAAAAGTTTTCTCCAGCTCTACCTAGAGATCCTGTGATTAAACCTAGTACCTTTTTCAGGAAACGCAGATGCTCTACCACTGAAATACAGCCCTTCTTCCAAGTTAAGCACTTTTAAGTTTTACTGATTTTAACGGGAGAGAATCAACCTGTGCCCAACTCTCCCACTGAATTCTATGGGATTTATGAATGTTTACCTGAAAATGGGTTTCAGCCCATCATATATATATATATATAACACATCAAAGAGAGAGGATTAAATAGGTGTTCAGATTTTCCATCAACAAATAGCTACTTGCTAGTGAGTTTTCAGTTCTTACCATAAGGAACACCAGAGATATCAATTCCTCTAGCGGCAACGTCAGTGCAGATCAAGAATCTGACATCTCCTTTCTAAACGGAGAAGTTCGTTAAACAGCCATGTATTTTAGGTTCATTCACATATAACTATTTCAGTTTAAAGGCAAGGCATCACCTACAACTAAAAGACACATTCAAATGGAAGACATGGGGTTGGAGAAAAAGGTGCCCGTCTGTGCACAAATTTGGTGCTTTTATGAATGGAAGGACCTTTGACCAAAAGGAATTAACAGGGGAGGTGGTTTGTATGTTTGTTGGATGGTTGGTTGCGCTCTCTCTCTCTCTCTCTCTCTCTCACACACACACACACATCACTTCCAATCCAATTCCCGAGTGTCCCCCTGCCCCCTGGAGAAGATTTCTTTGGGTGGTTAGGGAGATGGGAGATGGGGAACTAGTGAAAAAAGTAAAAATTGCCTCCTGTTGACAGTACCAAGACCACACTTTCCATGTGTGATTATAAAGTATACTAGTATTGTTGAGTGGATGTGTCAGTGCATATGGGTTTTTAATGAAGCCCAAAACTCTGCTGCAGTTTTACCAAAAGGGAAAGAGGAAAAATAGAGTATAAAATCTTAGGTAACAGTAATTACAGCCACATGTAATCCTAGGAACAATTTGAACTGTAATCTATTTGTTCTCTCCTCTTGCTTTATATTTACATCTCCTGTCTCTGTTTTTGGCTGCCTTTTTTCTTTAAGGATCTCCAGAACTAATTATGCATGATTATTGATTTTTGGTTTTCCCAATAAAGATGACAGATTCATATCATTTACTGTCTGTTTTTGCTCTCTTTTCATTAGCTCTGAAGCTAAATGAACTAAGAATAAACGAACCATGCATTATTGAGATTTTTGTATTTTCTCAATTACGACGACTGTATTGCTTATACTGCTGTATAAAATGAATACTAAATGATCTAAGGTTACATGTAATTACTAGACCTGTTCACCCTTTTCCTAGCTGATTACTTCCTTTTTACCAAATGAACTGAAATAGGTTGGCATATTAAATAACCCTTAAATGTAAACGCCATTTTAAAAGACTGAATAATAATAATAATAAGACTGAAAGAAGTGCAAGTTACGATTTAATAGAAAGAAACACAACTACTATTCGTGCTTAGAAGGATATCTTTCCTTTCTTTTCCCTAACAGAAGGCTGTATTTCATAGCCTCAGCATTTAAAATCCCCCCCTTGAACAAATAATGCTTTTCTGGGTTAGCCTACTCAACACCACAGCCCTAACCATTACCTTAAAGCGCTCCAAATTCTGTTTTCTTTCATGAGGCTTTCTGTCACCATGCAGGCAGACACATGAGAACTGATGTCCTTTCCTATCTGGACCTTAAAACCAAACAAAATCAGTATATTAGGACTCTCGTTGCTAGTTATGAAAAGTATGAAAGAGAGCTTTATCTTAAAGCAAATGTGATGTGGCACCTGATTTAAAAACAAACAGCTTACACTGGGGGAAAGGTGGCATTTCTTTCTTTTAGTCTTAAAAAAAACCTTTATACAACCTTCGTATTAGATGGCAGTTTTCATGATGGCTTGCATGACACACTAAGCCAAACACTAAGCCAAACTTGGCAGCCAAAAGGATCAAAAAAGCAGCGCATATGCAAGCCAAAGTTTGGCACACTGTTGTGTGAAGTCGGCAATATTAAATAAAATAGAAAAACAGAAAATAGAAAACCGAACAAATTTATAAATATGCTGACCAAACTAAGCTGCCATGCAAAGGAACATGCAACAATTCTAATTGCAGACTTCCTCCACTGCCATGCAAATTAACAGAGGAGAGTAACCATGTACGAAGATTTTCTGGGCAAGTTAGTTTAATTAAGGAAAACTTTTAAAAAGCATCTTCAAGGTGTGAGGGAGTTTCTTTTACAGGGCTGTAACTGAGCTATACCACCACCTCTAGGTTCTTTGAGAAGGCATTACATGTACACAGCAGAAGCAGGAGGAAATCTAACCATTATGGAAAATATCCAGGATGAAAAACTACCATTTGGAACCAATCAATCAAACCTGGAGGAAAGATCTGCAAACTGGTATCACCTTGCAAATAGACAAAATGAAGACTAACAGGCATGAAATTACTACCTCCTCCTTGCTGCATGAAGTATTGCTCCATGTTATCACAATCTATCTTGGTTCTGCAGAAGATTATTGCTTGATCCATCTTGTGTTCCTTAATGGCGCGGACAGTGTATTCTCCTTTTAAAATCTTAATCGCTTCTGACCACATTTCTAAAGAAGACAAATTATTCATACAGTGTTTTAAGCATGCATACACTGAAAAATGGCAGCTTATTCTGACACCATGTACAACTTTGAATTGAGGCAACTCATCCTTCTAGAATGATAGCCATAGATTTCAACTATGTTCTAAAATTTAATTAAGAAATGCTAGTTAAAGCGTATTAAAAATTTCCATTTTCCAGTCTTATCTTGTGAGAATTTTTTTTATTTTACTACACAAAGATTCAGCCCCCTGCCTTGGTTAACTAACAAGATCTTAGTACTGAAATAAAGTGATGTTGCTTTATTGATTCATGCAGCTTCTCCTTTACTGAAGAACTCTGCTAAAGCCACTGGCTTCTACAAATACAAAAGAATCAGAGTTGGAAGGGACCCTGATGATCATCTAGTTCAACCCCCTGCAAAGCAGGAATATGCAGCTTTCCCTTATGGGGATTGAACCTGCAACCTTGGTGTTATCAGCATCACACTCTAACCAACTGGGCTATGCGTGTACCAAATGATTGGTTACCTGCAGAATTAGTACCAGGTCTTGTATTGTCCTTTGCATGCACCTCATCAGTCTGAAAAGCAAAATTTGGAATGTTAAAAGTGACCAAAGGCATTCAGAGCTAATGCAAAAGAATGCAGGGCTGCAGAAAGCACAGTTATATATATCTATTGTTTAGCAATCCTTAAAAACAGTTATCTGCAGCCACATGGCTTTATAGCCCAATCTTAAGGTTGAAATTGAAATGGTGCAGCCAAACACAGGCATCCAGGTCTCAGAGCTGTTCACAACATAAAAACAAGAACAAACCAATAATTCCCCCACAACACATTTTATTTGAGGATCGGATGTCAATCAGCCACAGGGAGATTTGGATGCGAGAGGAATCCACACTCAACCTCCCAACCTTAGTGAGGAAACAGGACATCATTACAGTAAAATAAAAAGGTTGCAAGGCCCACCACAAATCCTATAATATGTCTAACAAGTTTTGAGTTATTGAAATACATTTCAAGCTGAAACAGGCATTTCACAACAATGTTCTTAACATTCATAATCTTGAGTTATGGAATCCCATTTCTTTTGTCCTTTATTCCACAATTCCAACTTAAACGTTTGTGTGCACCTTGAAACCATAATCCGGAATCTTTAAAAATCCTGTCTATTCCAATATATTTTGCACTACTTACCCTGATGTGATTTTTACCAATCTTTTCCCAGTATTTGTCATTTTTGGGATTTACAGGGACAACAACATGGTGCACTGTATCCGGGACAGAATCCTCTCCTTTCAAATCTACCCAAGTGGGGAAGTGCATGATCTTTTCAGATAATTTCTTCACATCAAACGAATGCAGAGTTGCAGAACACACAATCACCTAAAAACAACAACAAACAAGCAGAGATGAAAAGGGTAAAGACCTTTACTGTTGCTTGCAAATGTCACAAGCCCCTCTGCAATTACAGTTCTCGACATCTGTCAATCTGTAAAAATTACAAAATAAACCTCTTTTAGTCGAGACGAATACTGGCAGAAGCACCAGCTGCTCAGCCATTTATATCTGGTGAACTGG
The DNA here is from genome assembly GCF_009819535.1 of Lacerta agilis. Taxonomy (NCBI): domain Eukaryota; kingdom Metazoa; phylum Chordata; class Lepidosauria; order Squamata; family Lacertidae; genus Lacerta; species Lacerta agilis. The sequence goes on along the minus strand of NC_046314.1, from coordinate 29,112,616 downwards.
GGGTGATGTATGGGAAATCTCCACATTAAGAACTGAGGCATTTAGCAGAATGCCTAGGCAAGTCATTGGAAGGTACATGGATGCCTAAGCACAACACTGGGACACTGATGTATTATGCTCCACTGAAATGCAGACAAATAAACAAGTAAATGCAAAATCCTGTTATTGCATACTGTGTGTGTGTGTGTGTAAAGTCTTCCATTCATAAAGGTTAGCCTTGTGGCACATGAGTATGAGACAGAAAGAAAAGGAGACAGAAGGAAGAAGCAAGCAAGGCTTCTCAACAATCATCTTTTCCTTCGGAAGTATGGATCCATTTCTTGCTAGTGTTACTTTCCTTGCTTTCGCTTTTCATGCACTGCCAAACAGCAGGAACCTGAGGACACCATCAGTGTGAGTAGACACTTGGAAGTGTCCTCACTTTTTGCTTACCCTTCACACTATTTTATTATGAAATATATTATTTCAGCTAGAGCAACAGAAACTAAATTGTGCAAGTTCCTAGTTCACAGTGGCTCAGAAAACATTGTGCACAGTTATTAGGTTTCCTTAGAGATGGTGAAGTTTGAGCGAACAACATTTGGTACATACAACAGCTATGCTAAGTTTTGGGGAAAGGTCAACTACGAAACCCTAAAGCGAACCTCTTACCTGCAGCCTCTTCCCGTCTGAAGTTATCTGAGGAATCTGAGAATGAATTCTGTTTATGAAATCTGAATACCCCTGGCTGAGAAGGCCATCCTGTACAAAAATAGTATTACACAGTCTCATTAAGGTATTTTAAAGCTGAAATAAAAGTATGTAGTAGATGCAACTATTCAACAAACAGTCCTCCTGACTAATTACAGGGGTTCGCTAAACCCATCAACTCCTCCTCTGGTTGGAATAGGCCATGAAGGTATTTTGACAGATGACAATGTGAACAGGGGCAGATGGAAGTCATCCGCTGACCAGTTGCAATTCTCTTATTTGTTCTGCACGCACTTTGAGAGTCAGATTAGAAGGGGCTCAGGAAACCAATGGTAGTTGCACACTAGGCTATTTTGAGTCATGGGATGTTGTCAAGACACGTAGGGTCCCAACTTTCAAGTGCTTGTCTGCTCCATGCATTTACCAAACAAGTTACGTAGGCCAGAGTCCCAAGCATAAGCCTGAGGGTTGTCATCCAACTGATGTCTCTTCCCTCCTGTCAGAGAAGGAATTTTCGACAATTCCTCAACACTGCTGTTCCCTGGAAGGCCCAACCGGCCTCACATATTTTGGGAGGAGAAGGCTCCCAGAAAGAGGGGTAATCCACCAGTGCATGGGGCATGTTGTATATAACTTTTTAAAACATGCTGTTCAAAAAAGAAGTTCTATACACTTACAGCCTCATCAAGAACCAGGAACCTAACTTGTGATAAAGTCAGTTTTCCGGTTGACACAAGATCATCTAGTCTTCCAGGAGTTCCCACAACTATGTCTACCTGTGAAATGTAAATAGTGCAATAGTACACCGTGTCTATGACAAAATGATACAAAAACACTAACATTTGGAATCTAGCCATAAGGAAGTCTTTCTCTTTCAAGCATTTTGGATTATGTCTGAAACACATTATGTACAAACAAAAATTATTGCTTAGATAAAACTTTCATGGTCTTTTTAAAGGTCTATACAAATACTGCAAGAGAGGCATTAACTGTACATAGTGCTTTACAACTCTTTATCTTATGCATGATACTTAAAAAGCCACAATCAGCTAAACTATTGATTTCTCAACCAACAGCTATATTGCTCCTCATCTGCCTTCCAGACTCTTAACTGCTTTAATGCAGTTTTATGTTGCTTTTATTTATTCCCCAAATTTATAGACTGCTTTGTACCACACACAGTCACTAAGCACTTCCCACTTCAATAAACAATCCATCAATCAAAATAATACCAAAACACAAGCTTTTGTGTTTCCATAGACATCGTGCATACATTTTTTTTAAATAAATAAAACAAAACATATCTGAAGAAGTGTGCATGCACACGAAAGCTCATACCAAGAACAAACTCAGTTGGCCTCTAAGGTGCTACTGGAAAGAATTTTCTATTTTGTTAAAACAAAACACTCACTCGAGTTCATCTATGCACCTTTTTTTTTAAAAAAAGAGATAGATATGTTTGTAGATATGCAAACTAAGAGCAATTAAAACTTACCCCTTGCTCCAATACGGAAAGTTGTTCTCTTGCAGCAACTCCACCAATAATTAGGAGTTCCCTGAAAGCAACATACGTCAATTACATTTCGTGCCGTGAAATCACCTGATCCGGCAGAGTAAGAGAAGAGCATGACTGTGCACAGAATCATGGGGATTTCGGCGGCACCCCATGACTCCCCCAGTCCCAATTTTATTGTACCTTAATTTAGGATTATCAACATATTTTTTGAATTGTTTCACGTTGTTCAGAGTCTGCTCTGCCAGTTCCCTGGAAGGCTCCACAATCAAGGCTTTGGGAGCATTTGGCTGATTCTTTGTTTGTGCTACTTGTGCACTTCCTGAAATGGCAAATGTTGAGAAAGGTGCCTTAGTACCGAGTTGATGTCTGGACATATATTTATCTCCCCCCCCCCCCGCCCACCCCAGACGGGACTGTCTGAAATAGCCTTTCCAAGCTTTTAACTTAATGTGATATGAAATATTTCTTATGGTGGCTCCAAGCATACCTGCATGCTGGGATTTCACAGAGTTACCCTCGGGAGCCTTATCAAGAGCAACGAAGCCGTCTTTGGGTGGAAATTTAAAGTCTTCTTCGCCGAAGTTGAATTTCAATTCAGCGTTCTAAAAGAACACACACACAACATAAAAGCTTGTGTCAAGATTGGCTATAGAAAAGTCACACGATGTTTGCTGCAAGTTAAAGTGAGGTGTTAAAGCTAGCGCTTTAAGAAGAGGCGGTTCACCTGTTTAGAGCATCAGTAAGGCAGATTTCATCTTTAAAAACTGATAGCCAGCTTGAAATCAAAAGGTACTTCTGCCAGCACAATGACATTACACAAGGCCCCGGATCCAAAAAAAGCCATACAGCTAATTGCACGGAAGCTTACGACCTGAACTTTCCAGCAGCACCACCCTCACTGTGCCACGCGGAACTTCTTGAAGTTCCATAAGCAATGCTTGATAAAATGGAATGAGGGTCTGGCATGATAGAAGCATAGTATGCATTTTTAAAAATCAGTTAGAATGAGTCTCATGTGCTTTGGAAAAAAGTCAGAAATTACCTTTAGGACACAGGCTGCAAAAAGTGCTTGGTTCTTTAAGTGCGGTGGGATTTCAAACGCAAGTCCAAGGTCCTTGCCTGGGGGGAAATAAAGCATTATGTTGACTGTTTTTTAAAAAATGAATTTAATGCATTACTTAAATGGGGTGGGTGGGTGGAGTAGACCACTTACCATTTTTGGAGAATGTGATTTGCCCTTTATCAACATCTACATAACACCCTATTGTGTCATGCATAGTGAATTCCTACCAAAAGAAATAAAAAAAAAATTAAGGAGGTTGATTGAAAGTGTTATGTTTTACAGGAATATAAAGCATCAGCAGTTGTATGGAGCACATTACTTATCACAATGGCTTAAATACTTTTGGCTTGGATACTGGAAAGTGCAGGAGTGCATTGGTAGAAGGAGATCAGGCACAGGTAAACTCGGTTCTCCAGATGTTTTGGGACTACAACTCCCATCATCCCTAGCTAACAGGACCAGTGGTCAGGGATGATGGGAGTTGTAGGCCCAAAACATCTGGAGAGCCAAGTTTGCCTATGCTTGAATGAGATTTTCCTACTCCTGGTCCCTCTGCCAGCCTCTTCCGTGCAAGTATATCCTGAAAAGAATGGCTGTGCCCAGAAGAGGTGAAGGTCACTGAAAATTGAGTGGAGACATACATTCTGTGAGCAGGGGCTCCCCTCTGCTCACTGAAGGTGCATTTGCTCTATTTTCAGCAGTCCTCATTCTGTATCACCACAGCTCGTCCCATTCAGGATGGTCCCCAATTCTCAGGAGAAGTATTTTTGTTGGGGGTGGGGTGCTCCCAGGTAAGAGGGACAGGAAAGTCTCCTTCCACCAACTCCCTTCTAACAGCACTTCACTGGATCCAAGCCTTTTGTAAAAGGTCAAAATAAATTTTAAAATTTCTTTTAAAAGATAGTTAAAAAGACTCTTCTTAAAAACCTAAAAACTTCCTTAAAAGAATCAAGTCTTCAAAAAAGTTATATGATCTAAGGAAGTATTCAAAATAATTTTTAAATTCTTTTGGAAGGATTCTTTTAATGATCATATAACTTTTTTGAAGACTTGATTCTTTTAAACAAGTTTTTAGGTTTTTAAGAAGAGTCTTTTTAACTATCTTTTGTAAATAGTTATGGATTACACAAAAGTATTATACATAAATATTTTTTAAAAATCAACTCAATAGAATGGATTTTATCAGTTATATTGTAATGAAGACAGAACTGCTGCTGCCACTAAAGCTATTAGTTTCATCTTTAGGCATGCTTGTTTTAATTATTGCTGGCCACCTTATCATTTTAGAAGGTGGATATAAAGTGAAATAAATTATCTCTAATTATCAATACTGAATTTTGTTGGAGGTGTAAAATAAACTCGCAGAATACCAGTACCCACCAGCTTCCAACCCACACCAAGGAGGAGGTTTAAAATGGATAATGCAACTTCTGAAGATCTCTAGTTTGTGTAGATTAGTTGGGAATTATGGATTTTCAGGGGAAGCAAAACCATACATGACTATTTGGGCAACTGGTAGCCACCAGAAAAGTCTCACTGCTGCAGCTGACACTCAGTGGCTTCTCCAATGAACCAAGGATTTCCATTTCAGCATACCACTGCAAACACTCCAAGTGCAACATTTCCACTGGAATGTCAGAACTGAACACACACAACCAACCCAACTCAGGGTGTTGTCGCTAACAATTACAATGGGTAGACTATTCTCATGACTACCACATGCCCATATATCTGCCCAAGTTAACTTAAGTCCAACAGTTATACTCCACAGAATATTAATGCTCATCGAACCAAACTTCACCACACACATTTCTGTTAAAAGCATTTGTTCTTTCCTCCCTTTGAGAGCTACATGAATTTAACCTACATTTATGTATTTCATTGCTGGTTCACTACATCATTTACTCATTCTATTCTTTGGTGAAATTGAAAAAGTAAAACATACCTCCCCGTAACTATCAAACTGTTTGTTATGAGATTTCTTTCCAGTTCCACCATAGCCAAAGCCAAACTTGTCAGTACCTAAAAATAACAAATCACAAAACAATATAAATTATTTCTTTAAATATTAGAATCAAACAGTTCTCCACTATCTCCTAACTATACTTTTGGAAGATAAGCAAGGGTTCATAGCACAGCAGTGATCATGCTATAATGCAGCAGACCATATACTTTTTGGATTGCTGTCACAATAGAAATTTGCTTTCCTCTTTGAAAAAATCCCCTTTGAGACATGGACAGCAAAAGTTCTTTAAACTGCACACTACTGATTAGCATCACGCTGAAACTGGGAGAGCTGAACCCTCCATAAAAGCAGCCTCTTTCCCCAGTAATATTCTGCACCTCTTCTGCTGAAGAGAAGCGAGGAACAGATCAGTCTGTCACCTGATCCAGTGCTACACAGTTGATTACTTGCAGAATTGTGTGGATGGGGATGCACACCCACATTCTGCCACAACTAGTGATGCATAAGTAATGCAAAGCCAAAAATCTTGCCATGAAGTGCTGGGAGACAAGAAAAGCCACAATTCAGAGTAAGAACGACGAGCGGGCTTCGCTTACTCTGTTAGATCAGGTATTAAAATCTGACTGATGTTGCTGTGATGTTGCCACAGTTATTACTGATCCCTGATCGGACGGTCACATAAGTAAAGCAAAGGCTGAGAATGGTACTAAAGCACCCACCTATCAGATCTGCAAAAATGGCAGGCAAGATTATTAAGGTAGTATGCCTGCATTGGAAAGCATATTCCGTGTCCCCTAAATATTTGAATGTGAAAATTTGGTGCAGCTCTGCAGATGATCAGTTTTAGATTATTTTATGGAAGGAACAGAACCATTTTTTAAATGAAATCTTATGTCCTTTAGTCTGATTTCTAAGCCTGAGCAGAGAATCCCCTACCCCAGCATTGTAGTTATTTCGTTGCAAAAAGAAGGGATGCCCTTAATGAGCAAGAAGAATCAGTGACTGCTAGCAGGTAACCTAGATTCCAGCATAGTTCCTTATGTAAATACTCACCCAAATCTAATGACGCTTGCATAGAGGACCACCCAACTCTGCATAAACCCTGGTCACGACAGGATACTTCATAATAATATTTCCCTAGAACATTTTAGAAACATTTACATGTAACTAATTTCAGCTTCGCTAACTTTTCAATAAAGAGATATATTTGACTTAATATTAAAAATAACCATTTCAACTGGCACAAACAAAAAGTTATTTTATTCACAAAATGAACTAGCCAACTGGATGTTGGCTACCATGTAAAAATGCCTGTTTGCCTAAATCTGTAGTCAGTATTCTGAAGGCAGACAAGAAAGTAAATGTTTATTCGGGGCATTCTTATTTCAAAAATGAACTTTACATATGCACACAACCACTGCTGTAGTTTTGGTACCTTTAGTCACGCCTTTTGTTGACCGGCATCCATGCCATTCCTTTATCTCCCTGCTTTGGCAGCAAAGACCATCAGACCCAATAGCTGAACAACAGAAAGGACACATCTGAAAATGCTGAAGACCTCTTACAGTCACAAATACAAAATACCAGCTTTATGTAAAGACAGCAAACCTTGCAAAAAATAGCTGTGTACAAACTCTCATAAGAAAAACAATGAAGCTATGGATATGTGTAATTAGTCCTTGGGTTGATGAAGTTAAAGCATCACCTGACAAGAATCAAATACATCCTTCATAGCTGTTCTATCAAATGTTTTGATTCCACTGAAAGTAGCTCAGACGTAAAAACTGTAGCAAACAAATTTAAAAACAGCAACTACTACTAAAATACACCCACTTTTAACCCACCACAAACAACTCACATGGTAACATTTTGTAGACAATAAGCAAATTCCAACTCCAAAGACTCAACCTATCACTCTCTCATGATCTTTGAACAGTTTTAAAATCTGCAATGGCATCTTCAAATGAAGATTTCCTCTTTTTTGTGTAAGTGCTAAGACCTGCAGGAATATATACCCCATGTCCAATCTGCTAGGCTTATACATAGTTGGAATAATAATAATAATAATAATAATAATAATAAACAGTCGAGTTTCTCTAGTAACGTCACTTGGTAAAATTTGATTTGGTTATATGTGCTGTCATTCCTCTAATGATCAGAAAGGCACACAGAGGATTCCCAGATCAACTTACCTCAGACCCAAGCCATAGTGGTGAAACATACCTTAGTTTTGGGCTTGATTTTCATCTAGTTACTGTTTCATTGCTAGAAAAGTTAGTATCAAACTTACCAAAAGCAGATCCTCTGTCATATGGGTTCATTTGCCATTTGTTGAGCACTGTTGAGAAGAAGAAAAAACAGCTATACCATACAGTACTATGAAGTGGTAAGACACCACAGTTCTATTTGTTGAACAATTACAGCATGTTTGGCAGGTGTCCTCATATAAAACATCCCTAGATTCAAACCACTGGGATTTACATACTACACAGATATTACTGATACCACAATGGAAATAAAATTGTGATATCAATTAAAAATGTTAATTCCACTGATTTCAATTGAATTTATCAAAAGTTTTTGTATTTAGAATTAAAGTTGCCAGTTATCCACTTTAACTGAGTGACTATCACATGAAGCCAAAACAGGGAAGGAATATAGGAAGCAATCAATGTAACAGAAGTTTCCAACAATGATAATTAGCCCAATTACATGTAGATAGGATAATACAGCTATTTTTGTAGATTATGCATTCAACTTGCCTACCATTGGCACAGTTTCAAATATACAAGCAAACGATGTTTGCAAAATTCAACTTGCACCAGGTTGCAGGTATTGGGACAGTGAATGTTTTAGAAAAAGGCTTACCTCCTCCACCAGTTTTTATAGTGGTTTTTCCCTTTTTGCCTTCCTGTTGGTCCTTAAGAGTTTCATAAACAATCTGAATAACTGGGATGCTGAATGCCTGAAATATGAAGTTGCTTATTTAAATTATACAATCTGAACCAATTGTTTTCTTCTAGACTCTGGTTTCAAAGTGCTTATGATTAAACAAAGGAAAAACAAATGTTCAGTTTCTGAGTACTCTATGTCAGCATGCTAACAAAACTTTCAGGATCTATTGCTATTTAATGGAGTACTTTAAACTTAAGATAAAACTGTCCACAACCTGAACGCATATCCAAAAATTGTTTTATAGTTAAGAATGTAAATTTCACTTACACCTGTTTTTCCACTCCCAGTTTCTGCAGCCTGTGTAGAAATGAGATTTGATAAGAAAATTAAGGTACAATGGTTACCTGTACAGCAATTAAATCACAAGTTTAATTATTTTGTATTATTAAAATACTGGAAGGAGAACTCGCCCCCATATTTACTGAATAATAAAATAATACTCAAACATACAGTCTGTTCTATGTGGGCATCAAGAGTAGCACCTAAGGCATAATGTGTCACATACATACAGAATGAAGAGCAGTAATTTCAAAGAGGATTTGATTTTATGTAATGTCTTCTAGCAACGTAAATATGCCAGACCTTCCTTCTTCATGTGCTCATTGCTTCTGAGTAAGCATGCTTATCATAGTGCTGCACAAAAAATGAGGGTCATAGGGAACAATACTATTCTATAAGACAGACTTTGGCAATACTATTATATTTTAACTTATACAGTATACTGCTTACAAGCCAGAATGCTCTTCTGGGTTTACAAATATACATACCATAAGTACATCGCCACCTCCTAAAATTAACGGGATGGACTCTGCTTGGATATCTGTAGGAAGCCTACAAGAAAAAGGTAACAAAACCCAAGCTGTAACAATGTGGCATTTATCAGGGTGTTTATAAAAGAAAAACAAGCATGTTGCAGGGGGAACCCCTGCTCTTGATTTGCACAGTGCTGCAATACAAGAATTCTGTCTGCAATACTAAAATTAGCTTTGTACATGCATTTTACAATCTAAATCTGATTTTTTTTTTGTTTAGTGGGCGCTTGATTCAAACATCAGTTTTTCAGCAGAAGTTATTCACCACACAAGCACGGTAACTTCACTATCATAAGTAACTTCCATTGAAACATGGCAAGATTTCCAGAAGCACCATTCGCAGTATTATTCATTACAACTCTGGAAGGCTACACATAAATGTGTGTGTGTGTGTCATACTTACAACCAGTCCATCTCTTCTACTGCTTGAGCAATTTCTGGCATCACACCCATTTCTGTAAGAAAATTAAACCAACAAAAGTGTTAGCAGCCCATGTTATGAGGGGGAAAATGGGTAGAATCATGTATGCCACCTTGAGCTTCTTGAAGGAAAAGTCACGCTATATACAGTAAATGCTATAACCAAAAGAAGAAGAAACACAGCAAATTCTAAGTATGTATACTGAGAAGAAAGGAGAATTATATGCAGTGAGACTTACTCCTATGTGAACATGCATAGAATCATAGAGTTGTAAGGGGCCCTGAGGCTCATCTAGGCCAGGGGTCCCCAAACTAAGGCCTGGGGGCCGGATGCGGCCCAATCGCCTTCTCAATCTGGCCAGCGGACGGTCCGGGAATCAGTGTGTTTTTACATGAGTAGAATGTGTCCTTTTATTTAAAATGCATCTCTGAGTTATTTGTGGGGCCTGCCTGGTGCTTTTACATGAGTAGAATGGGTGCTTTTATTTAAAATGCATCTCTTGGTTATTTGTGGGGCATAGGAATTCGTTCATTTTTTTTTTCCAAAATATAGTCCGGCCCCCCACAAGGTCTGAGGGACAGTGGACCGGTCCCCTGCTGAAAAAGTCTGCTGACCCCTGGTCTAGGCCAACCCCCTGCAATGTAGCAATCTCCACTAAAGCACTCATCACAGATGGTCACCCAACCTCTGCTTAAAAACCTCTAAGGAAGAAGAGTCCCACATCTCCCATGGGTGTCTGTTCCACTGTCGCACAGCTCTTATTGCCAGAAAGATTCTGACTAAACACCAGACAGAACTATTTCCTTGTAACTTGAATCCATTGCTTTGGGTCCTACTCTCCAGAGCAGGAAAAAACAAGCTTGCTTCATCTTCCATGTGACAGCCCTTGAGATGCTTGACAATGGCTATCATATCTCCTCTTTTCCACGCTAAATATACCCAGCTCCCTCAACCGTTCCTCATAAGGCTTGGTGTCCAGACCCTTGATCCTCTTGGTTGCCCTCCTCTGCACACATTCCAGCTTGTCAACACCCTTCTTAAACTGTGGTGCCCAGAACTGGACACGGCACTCCAGGAGTGGACTATTATTTCCCTTTGACCTGGACATTAGACTTCTGTTGATGCAGCCTAGAATAGCCTTAGCTTTGCTTGCTGCTGCATCACACTGTCGATGCGGTTTGCATATTTTATTAACTGTGCTTTAAATATTTGGGCTGAATCAGACTTGGCAGGGATTGTACTCTTTTGGACACGGTATTCCTGGTGTGGTCTGGCCAAGGCAGAATCGAGCAGGACTATTACTTTCCTTCGACCTGGGCACTAGACATCTGTTGATGCTGCCTAGAATAGCCTTAGCCTTTTCAGTGTTTTCATGCTGGCAGCATTAAGATAAATTCAATAGTGTAAGTAAGTGTTGATAGATGTAATAATGGAATACTGAACAGTATAGTTTTTGTAAAATATGCAGGGATTTATGATATGTAAAATGAACAATGGAAAGAGAAGAAGGGAAGTCACTGATATCTTAAGGATATATAAACGAGTACTTTAAATTGTAAAATCTGAAACCAGCATGATCAAGATTCCAAAAGGACTGGAGTAAATTTATATGAAAGATTATTGTAAGCAATTAACATCACTAGCAGGATTGTCTGAAGACTTGTAATGAGAAATTTTCTATCTATCTGTTTTTATTTAAATTTTGAGCTAATTTGTAATGAGTGTAATTAGAATTGGAAAACGTACAAAATGCAATGATATAAAGGTTAATTTTGAAAGCCATGAGGCGGGAGGGAAGGAAGTCGATAGGTTCTAAAGAGCCAGTAAGGTGGATAATGATGATGTGGATGTATAATATTAAATGGGAAATTAATATATATATGTGTATAATTGTAGAATAGAAAATTTAATTATATATTTTATTTTATTTTGCTGCATCATCATCATCACACTGTTTTACTCACGTCCAGCTTATCCCCTTCCATTTGGGATCCAGCTGGATCCCAACCTTTCTGGGTCGAAAGAGGCCTGGCTCTTACAGGAATGAAGGGGATCCCCGGAATCCGGGGGGGGGCTAAAGCTTTGGAGTCCAAGCGGAACCCAGAGGCAGGCAACTCGCCCCTCCCCCCCAAAAAACTTCCGTTCTTCCTCCCGCATCCCCATCCCCCCGAAGCTTCTCCACGTACCTGAGAAGGCCGCCATGTTCGCGTGTCTGCTGGCAACGCCTGGGCAGCGGTAAAGGGCAGGACGCGTCACTGAGCTCACGGCGCCTGCGCACTCCCCAACCCCGTGCCCACCGCTTTAGTCCTCCGGTCCGCAATGCTGGCCGCTCAGCCGAGGTTCCGCTCGGGGAAGCAGGCCCTGGAAACTACGCATACAAACGCCTTCATTACAAAACCCGTTTACTGAGGAGCGGGCGCTGTTTGTTTTTAAGATGAAGGTGGCCAAAGCCGTTTTGCCTGCCCTGCTTCCTCGGTAACTGGCCTGTTTGCCAGCGTGCTTTCTTTTGCTTCCTCTTGTAAGAAATCACAAGGAGGAAACCGGATGGCATTTGGAAGGAACCAACGCATCGCCCACTGGGTATGCCTTTTAGGGACTTATAAATGAAATGAATCCCAGGGTGGATTCCACACATATGTGAAATTGCCTTTTTAACGTTTTGAAAAATACAATGGGTTTTGCATAGCTCCCTACTGCCATCTGCTGTCACGTTTGTATATTGCACTTTGCAACACATTTAAAACGTTTTGTTTGCAGCTGAGTCCCAGAGTACAGGGCTGTGTGTTAGACTACTGGACGCTTGAGAATAATGCCTTAACAAGCCGAAATCATTCCAATATTACACTTCTGATAGCTTTTTCATGCCCAGAACCCATTTGGGAAAGAGAGCAAGTGTTGGCTGCGCAAGGCTGACCTGTCCAAACCACCAGTAACATAACTTGTAACTTGGATTCAAGTTGCGGGGAAGGAGGTTTTCAAGCAGAGATTGGATGGCCCTCTGCCAGGGATGTTTTCGCTGAGATTCCTGCATTGCAGGGGGTTGGACTTGATGACCCTCGGGGCCCTTTCCAACTCTACAATAATATGATTCTTTGAAAAACACCTTTCATAATAATATATTTGATAATCTATATCATAGATCAAATATGTGATTATATGTGCTTTGATGATACATTTAAAATGTATCATTGCACTGTTTTAAGATTTTAAAAGTGTATAAATATTATATAGCATTATAGTCTAAAATCTATATATGTATATGTGTGTGTGTGTGTATATATATATATATATATATATATATATATAAGCTTAGTGGGATTCATTCACGCATTATTTACTATGTTAATATATAACATTTTGTATAATAATATAATACAATATAATATATTAAAAATAGTATATGTTTATGAGCTCAGTGGGATTTATTTACACATAATCTATTAATATATATTGTATTATAACAATATATGATGTGCAGATATAATAACAGATTAAAACAGTTTATGTATACGAGTTTAGCAGGATTTATTCACGCGCAATATATTTATATATAATATATTGTATAATAACAATGTGATATGATACGATCCCGCTCAGTGGGATTTATTCATATGTCAGGTAGCACAGGACGCCTGCAGCCTCCACCACAACACACACCTGGCTCGCGTTACCTAGAAGCGCTTCGCTGAGGGATCGTAAAGGGTTAAAAACCGAAGGAGAGAGAGTTTTGTCCGCTACGAGCCGCCGTAGCAGCTGCAGCCGGGGCCGCCGATAATCATGGCGGCTGCCGCTGTGCGAAGAGGCGAAGCGGAGACGGGCAGAGGCAGCGAGGAGGCGGCAATAGAAGCAGAAGAAAGCGAAGAGGAGAACATCCTCTACGACTTGCTGGTCAACACCGAGTGGCCGCCGGAGACGGAGGTGCAGGTGGGTCTCCCTGTTCCCCCCAGGCAGGCAGGCAGGCACTGCCCGGCGGCCCCCCGGGGCTCCGCGGAGCTCCTGGCCGGCAGAGCGGGGCGGTTTCCCAGCCACGTAGGAGGAGAACGGAAGCGACAAGCTGCCTATCAAACCAGTGGGACGCTTACTCCTGAGCAGACGTGTCCTTTGGGGGCATCATGTCCTTTTATTCTTATTAATTCTTCTTATCATTATTATTATTAAAGCTTATTTTTTTGCAAATTTCTTCAGCTATGGGTATTAAACACATGTTTCTGGCTAGTTAATACTGTCATCTGTAAATGGTGCACAATAAAGTTACAAAAGATACGATAAAGATAAAATGAAAGACAACAACAGAAAAGCTTACCTAAGATGCTTGCTAAAAGTACTGGCGGCTTATTTTTGTTTTTGTTTTTGTTTCGTTTTGCAATCAACTAGTGCATAGATTTTACAAAATAAATATATAACCAGGCCCTATCTGAATTCAGCAGGGAGGGAGTTCTACAGAAGTGGCCTCAAAATGCTAAATGCATAGCCCCACCTTGGATATGAGCAGTGCATCTGAACTAGTGGGGGCCACTAGCAGAAACTAGTTTTTAGATATGCTGTAAGCCGCCCAGAGTGGCTGGGGAAACCCAGCCAGATGGGTGGGATATAAATAATTTATTATTATTATTAATTACTATTGAAGCTTAATTTTTGCAAATTTCTTCAGCCATGGGTCTTAAACATATGTTTCTGGGGGTGAGGCATTCGAATCATCTGTTGTTGCTTTTGAGACCGGGCAACATTCACTAGAATTGCTACTAGATTCTAATGGATTGTGGAATATTGCTTTATTTGATATAAGTGGTTTGTTTTAAAGTTAATGGCAACTTTTTATATATCGGATCAGATGGTTATTATTAACATTGGATGTTGTTTTTACATGCTTTGGAAGCTGCCCAGAGTGGCAGGGGCAACTCAGTCAGATGGGCGGGGTATAAATAAAAAAAATACTGTTATTGTTATTTAGCTTGGTAAGTATGCACATGAAGTGCATAAACTGCTTTAGGAAAACTGAAGGATTTCAATTTTACTTTCTGAAAATTGCAGGAAATGCTTAATAATAATTATAATATAATATGATATAATATATAACCGCAAGTTACTTGGCCATTTTTAAAAATGATTTCTATGCATTTCCACTTACCAAGCAAAACTTAATTATATTAATATAACCAAAATATATTTTGAATTCCCAGCCTCTGCTGGGATTATTACATCCTGCGGTTGTAACCTACCACTGGAAAATGCTTTCCATTTTCAAGACTGGTGTGAGTCTCACATCTGTGTTGGCTTTGCTTGTTCCTGGCGGCCTCTTGGAAAAGGATGTGTGGTCAGCTAGCATCGTGAGGATGTGAATGGGAAATACAGTATAGGTTGTTTTCCTGAATCATTCTGATATTTGGGGCTTCTAAGGAGATATTCACATTTCATTGTGTATTTTTGCTTTTCCTGGCTCCAGCTGAAGTGTGCTGTAAGAGTAGAGATGTATTAAAGGTTGCTGGGGTTAGTGGTCGTGTGCATTCTGTTTTATGTTTAATTGAGCATCTGTACAGGATTTATAGGGACCCAGGTGGCGCTGTGGTCTAAACCACTGAGCCTAGGGCTTGCCGATCAGAAGGTCGGCGGTTCAAATCCCCGTGACAGGGTGAGCTCCTGTTGCTCGGTCCCTGCTCCTGCCAACCTAGCAGTTCGAAAGCACGTCAAAGTGCAAGTTTGCTTTAATTTGAACATAGTGAGATTTACGATGCTGCTGCTTTGCTCCTCCCCTGGTCCTTTTTGCTGCCACACCATGCAGAGCTAAGCCAAATTCCAACCAAACTGGGGCTCGTGGTTGAGGACAAACCTTAGCTACAGTTTGAAGTTGGTGATGCGAGAGCTGAACCATGAGCTCCGGTTCAGGCAACACTAAGCCAAATGTAGCAGCAAAAAGGACTGGGTAGGAGCACTTCTTTCTGGGGCCACCCAGAGAATCACTAAGCCAAAGTTCAGCTTTGTGTGTTGTATGAACCAGACAGTTGAATGAATTTAATGGCACTCAGGACTACAGCTTTACAATGCAGTCTTCTACATTTTTACTCAGAAGGAGACCCATCTGTGTTCATTGAGACTTGTTCCCAGGTAGCATAGGATTGCACTGTAAGTCTCAACCCTATTCCCGTTTATCTGGGAGCAAATCCATTGAACGGTTCCCTCTGCTCTTTGATCAGGTCTAAGACTTAAAAGAGGAAGAACTGCTTTGTTTCCTTCCATTTTGTTATTCCCCAAATGTGTCTACTAAAACAATTCTGTAGAAGCAAATCTATAGGGTGGTAAACAACGTGTGGTGTATCCTCCTTGTTCAAAAATATTATTATCCTTGTTCAAAATACTATTTCCACAGGACAACTTAGGCTTTGGCACATAAACAAACAAACCAATAATTGCAACAGAGTTTATTTGCAATAACCTTAGGTAGGAGGGAGTGCATAGCCCAGTGGATCTTTAATAATCTTTCTTTCTTTCTTTTATTAAATTTGTTAGTTGCTTTATCCTGCCCAGGATAACACAAAACGACTTATAACCAAACGAATAGACAATAAACCCCACATAGATACTGGTACATTAAAATCAAGAGGAAAGAGAAACAAATTAAAAACATCCCACTCACTTCTAAAAGGCCACTGATAGTTAAAGGCCAAAGGCCTGGTTATAAAGGAAAATTTCCGCCTGGCACCTAAAGATATATAATGATGGCATCAGATGAGCCCCCTTGGGGAGAGCATTCCACAAACAGGGAGCCATTCTTGTGTTGCCAACCTCCAGACCTCTCATGGAGGAGACACACAAAGAAGGGCCTCAGGTGATGATCACAGGGTCCAGGTCGGTTCATATGCGGTATTGTGGTCCTGATAGGTCAAAACCAGCATTTTGAATTAGGGCTGGAAACTAATTGGCAGCTGGTGCAGTCGGGCTGGGATTGTCACATAAGTATATTTGTATATTAGTCACTGTAATAAACTCCAGCAGCTGTTTTGTCAGTGTAATCTAGTACACCAGCACTGCGGCTGCTTTCTAAACAGGGGCCAGCCCAAATAATTCTTTTTAAATTTATATTTATCTTCATACTGAAGACTTCGTCTCTGGCCTGTGTATTGAGACTCCAGTGACTGTAGCTGAAAATTGGGGTGGGGGCAGTATCCCAAGGAAGAGGTTATAATTGCTAAAGCAAGGTTGCATTATATTACCTGCACATTTATATTATTACCTAATTGCATCTATCCTTCCGCTTGTTTTGGACTGATGGCCATCTGCAAAGGGGTTGGTAGCATCGTCAGGTGACTTGGGAGTGACAAGCATGTTGAATGGCTTGCCAGCAAAGTGCCCTTGGAGCCAAAAAAGAATTTTAAATAGTTGCACAGCCCAGCAGGTAATTCATAAACTTCATTTTCTTGGTAGGTTGGTGAATAAAGGGTTCAGTTGTTATAGACTAATTCTCTTCTTGTAATTTCAGCCAAGAGGCAACCGGAAGCATGGTGCATCATTTATCATCACTAGAGCAATTACAGGTAAATATGCATGGCTTGCGCTGATGGATTGTTTAGTGAATCTTATGTGGAGGAAATGAATGGGGTGTGAATTCACTGGATTTGTTTATAAAGTTTGTTATCTAATATTGCCGTATATCTATTGTTTTGGGGGCCAAGGGCAACATGTATTGCATAACAATTATTGGGGAAAGTATTCTTCCCCTTAATGTCCTCCGTTTCTCTTCTCTCTTTCTTCCCTCTCCCAACTGCCTGCCGCTTGCCTTTTCTGCAACGATTGTGTCTCATTGGCATTCATTTATACACATACAGTCATACCTTGGATCCCGAACGCATTGCTACTCCAACATTTTGGCTCCCGATCACCGCAAACCCAGAAGTGAGTGTTCCAGTTTGCGAACGTTCTTTGGAACCCAAAACGTCGGGGCTTCCACGGCTTCCTGCAGCCAATCAGAAGCCGCACTTTGGTTTCCGAACATTTTGGAAGCCGAATGGACTTCTAGAATGGATTCCATTCGACTTCCAAGGTACGACTGTATAGGCATAAGTCAGATCTTTTGAGATTTCTTAGAAAAGGTTTTCTGCAAACACTTAATCCCTGTTTGGATATTCCATTTAACCATGTGCTCTGTCCTCCTCTTCCTCTAGGAGAGGTCAGAAGCTTTTGCTTCTGGTTTAGATTAGCCCCAGCCTGTTATGTTGGCGAAGCCTTGCAAACCATGGTTAATCTTACCTTGTTTTAGACAAACCACAGTTGACTTCAAGTAATGGGTGATGCTGCTGCCTTGTTTAAAGAAACTGCCATTATGGTTATGTGCAGTTTAGCATTCAGATGGCCCATTAAACTGTATTTGATGAAAATCAGGAAGAAAACCTTCTAGCTACCCTGAGGTTTGCTGAACTTCGTTTTCTCGTGCTAAACTATGGTTTGACATGACACCTAAACATGGTCAGTGTACATTATCAAAAACTAATAGTCTGGTTCTGTTTAATCACTGATAGCTGGATTTATCATGCTATTGTCTTTGATGCTTGTATTTGCATTGATAGCACATTGGGTCCGCAAGGCAGCTAAAAGTAGTGTTTTGTAGCACCAGAGCTATGTGACATTCTAGACTCCTGGTACTGGAGAGGTAAAGTCATCTTTCTTGTCAAAGCTCCTCCTCCTGCCTACTGTATCCAACTCCAGCCACAGTTCATATAAGTGGACATTGATTTAGTGATTTATTGGTATCTGTTGCATTAAGAGGCACCTGTGGTTTTCACTTCTCTGGATCTATGATAGAATGCCTGGAGTTCTAGCATTTGCCAGCATGACAACCCACCTCTGGTCAGTGTTGCAAGTGGAGTAGTGAGGAAGAGGATTTTAAGGTTACTCCTTAGATACAGTCATCAATACACCTGGCACCAAGCTCCAGTGTATTCAGCGGGGCTTACTTCAGAGTAGATCTGCACAGGGTTTGCGTTGTGGGAGCCAGACCTTAAGACTATAGCTGTCCAGTGTTAAACTGGATAAGGATAAACTGTTATACATCTGCAACGTGTGCTGCAATGAATCAAAACAAGGAATATTATTGTTTAAGGTGATAAAACACTTGTATTTGCTTGAGCGTGAGAATGAGTAATGGGAATGAGTGTTGAAAGGTAAGATTGGCAGAGTAAGAGATGGGATTCAGGAGCAAGAGGAAGAAGGTAAGCAATGCCTCCTTGGGCTGGAATAGATAAAGGATGGCGAGATAAGGAGGTCCCATTCAATATTTCTGAGTTGACCTCGAAGAATGTATAAGAAATATACAAAAAGCTATAGAAAAGTAGCCCTTTTTTGCCAGCCTCGCTCTCTTTCAAAGATTTGAACAGGGCCTTCTGAATTCAAACTTTTATTTTATTTTATAGGCCCTGCATTATTTTTGCTCCGATATTTGTGGTACAGGTAAGTTTCTTTGTCATTTATTAAACAGAAGCTAACCCAAACCCTGTGTTAAGTTAGTTCAAAAGGATGCACAGGGTAAGACCACAATTTACGTGTGGCTTACTTTCTGGGGATAGCGCCTGAAGCCAAAATTGTGTATAGTCAAAACACATTGGGTGCAATGGTGGGTGGGTTTTCCAAAGTCTTTTCCTCTGGTCATCCTTTTTTTCCTTTTCCACTCCCTTTTTAATTTTTTTTTGCCAAGTTCATAAAGCTGAATGTGCACAAGTTAGATGCACGTAAGTTGTGAGCTTACTGCAGGACATCTGCAATGTTCTGTGCCGCCCACTTGGTGAGCACAAAGTAGTTGGTTGCTGTAGTGAACATCTTTTTCCAAAGCATTAATATTTGCAAATAACTTTTGCTGAATAGAAAGGGCATGGATGTATATTGTGCATGTATCCCAGGGATATGGGATTGCTGCCACGTTTTAGGGTGTTTTATATAATAACTCTTTGGGAATATAGCTCTGATCTGGGAAGTTATACGATGCTGGCAGTGTTTTTGTATGTTTGAGCTTTGCACACTCCAACATTAGCATGTATCTACTTCCAGCCCTGCAAAATTTTCTCTCCCTCTTGGACTTGTCCGTCTGGTCAGTAAGCAGATCAATTGGCACTTAGTGCTCGCAAGGTAGGTGACTTTGCTTTTCCTTTGCAAGTGTGTGTGTGTGTGTGGTGTAACTCGAAATTGCTGATGGGAGATTATACTCAGGTAATATCAGAAGCAATTCCCATCTTACGGTGGCTTTTTAAAATATAAATGTTGTATTTAATGAATACACATTACAGTTGCCATGCAAACTAAGTGTCTGCACAGACATTTGTAGCATATCATATAATGCAACACATCTATTATATAAACCATTCAATATTCTTAAGATATCTTAATTAATGGGGGGAAAATCAGTTATTCTCACTGTGACTTATGCTAGTGTAGTTGAGCTTGTTAAATATGTTAGAATAATTTTACATTGGACCCCATACAGTATAAGCTAGCGAGAGGCAGCATAGGGTAGTGTCTAGAGTTGCTGACAGGCAAACTAATGCCAGTGTTCTGGAAGAAGCAAAGGTCACTAGTGTCGAAGCAATGATTCTTCAACATCAGCTTCGTTGGACTGGTCATGTTGTTCAGATGCTTGATTATCGTCTTCCAAAGCAACTACTCTATTCCGAACTTAAAAATGGAAAGTGTAATGCTGGTGGTCAACAAAAGAGGTTTAAAGACTCTCTGAAGGCCAATCTTAAAAAATGTAATATAAACAACAACAACTGGGAAACACTGGCCTGCGAGTGCTCCAACTGGAGAACAGCCTTTACCAAAGGCGTCATGGACTTTGAAGACACTCGAACTCAGGATGAAAGTGAGAAATGTCCTAAGAGGAAGGCACATTTGGCAAACCCACACCGTGATCAACTGGAAATTTATGCCTCCACTGTGGAAGGATGTGTGGATCCAGAATTGGCCTCCACAGTCACTTACGGACTCACTGTTAAGACCGTGTTCATGGAAGACAATCTTACTCAGCCATGAGTGATCGCCAAAGAAGAAGAAGACTTGCTGTGTTGACTCTGCTTCACATCTCTACTAGTTTGCGAAGGGTGCTTGGAGTTGTCAGGAAACCCCTCACAGAACTACAATTCCCAGCAGCCTTAACAGACGACCATTAAAGTGGCATAAAAGGACTTTTAGTGTATGGTGTGGATATGGCCTAATTTCTTCAGAAGTCCTTTGTTCTGTGTTTTATTTATAAACTATTGCTCATATAATATATCTATTGCTATTGTGTATCCTGTACAGAAGTACATTTTCCTCAAGGCCCTTCTTTCCTTAACATTACTCTGTAAAGGCTTGTCTGCATAAATGTCACAGCATACATTATTTTAATAAACACCCACAATTCTATATTCTGGAGATGTATTTCATAGTTTCAAAGTAGCTGTGTGCATCTTGGCAGGGAAATAACAAGCTTCCTCCGAAACAATATTTCATTGGAATTTACTGCTCTGAAGCGGAAGGCAAGTTTTGTCATTCAAGTCAAGTTACGGTGAAATGACTTTTGGTGGGGGTTTGTCCTCTGAGGCAACTGAAATGGGAGTATGAATTGGTTTAAAGGTTTCCACCACTAAATCTCTGTGTGAGTGTATGTTGGAGACTTTTATTTCCCATAGGCTTGGGATTCAAACGGAGTAATGACAGTTGGTATTGGGCAGGCCTACAGGGAAGAATATTCCGGAAAACTTGTCAAAAACCATTTAATGAGAAGAACTCAAAACATATCCAGGAGGCTGTTTTGCCTCGAGTTTCCTTTCATTTTGTGTGATAATATATTTCCAAAAGGCACTTGGTTTGTTGTAATCATTGTAATTTTGAAGACAAATGTTGGGACACAGGGAGTGTTCTGCTTCAGAGCTTTTCTCATGCCCCGTTCCCCTGCCTGCTGCACAGGGATGACTCCAGAAAAAGATAATTGCGAGGAGTTAATTGGTTGGGAAAAGGGAATAAGGATTTAACTTAAGCTATATAGGGCCTTAATGCACTGTGACTGAAAGTGGCATAGCAAGTGGGGTGGTGGGATTATTTTATGGGGAGCCCTCACGGTCTTCCGAGGGAGCCACATTAATCTATGGTTTAGCTCAGCGCAGTGCAGCAGCAAAGCAGTTGAGGAGGAGTGAAGCAGCCATGAACTCCCTTCTCAGAGCTTGTGCGTTTGTGCTAAGCCATGGTTTGGCTTAGCATGACATGCAGACCAGACCACCATCTGATATTTGATGCATGCTGGTTTTTGGAGAGCGATGGCATTAGGAATTAGGGAATTCTGCTACAGTGGTGCCCTGCTAGACGAATGCCTTGCTAGACAAAAAACTCACTAGACGAAAGGCATTCGCTAGTGGAAGGCTGCCCCGCAAGACGAAAAAGTCTATGGGGCTGCCTCGCAAGACGATTTTTTTTTTCCCCGTCACGAAAACCGCTACTTTGTATTGGTGCTTCACTAGACGAAAAAATCGCTAGACGAAGACACTCGCAGAACGAATTATTTTTGTCTAGCGAGGCACCACTGTACTTTATATGATCCAATTCAGGTTCCAAAGGAACAGTAGCTTACCCTTGGAGGATATGAAATTATTCCTGAGATCTTTTGAAAGCAATAATTATTATGTGGGATTTTTTTTTCATTCAGAGCTTTTCTCTTTTAGCAATGGAAAATTGTTAGCAGCTGTTCAAGACCAGTGCATAGAAATAAGGTAAGATCAAAAACAGTACAATCCTATGGATGTCTATTGAGAAGTGAGCCCCATTGAGTTCAGTGTGGCTTGCTCCCAGGCAAGTGAATAGCATCACAGTCTAACAGAATGTGCATACCTTTTCTTAATTTTGTCTTGCCAGTCGGAGTGTGCAAGGCCATATAACACAGTAGCCATATTGCTAGTCCAGAGGTTTCACGTAAACAAATCTTGTGGCACACACAAACTCTGTGCACCCTTGTTCTTCCCTGGGTGTAAGCAATGAAATCACAGGGAATCATAGCTTCAAGTTACGTCTAAAGAGGGAACTATGGTTAATGGCTTCCAAACAAGCCAGGACTTGGAAGCCAACTTTAATTTGTGACTTCATATCCTGGTTTGCCTGGAAGCCTTAAGCATAGTTTTCCAGTACGGAAGTAATAGAGAGCTCGCTGTTGGTTCCTGGTTCCTCTTGCTGCTTGTGTCAAGGAAGGAACAAAATGGCTGCGTCTGATCATGTGAAGACAGCCAGTATTTAGTTAAATTCCAAGTCAGAGAATGGGGGAAAAACTGGTCTGGAACTTCTGTCCTTTACTTTTGTTATTTAATCTAAAGAGCTTTAATATCTGGTACATGTTACTGAATTAGATATCCCCTGCACATGAAATAATGTGCTAAAATTGCAAGGAAGTTACCTTATTATTATAGAAGCAGCTTATTCATGTCAGATTCATTGTGAAGTTCATGTTGTGTTTACAGCAGAGCTCGCCAATGTGGTGCCCTTTAAATTTTGTTGGACTAGCACTCTTATTGTCCCTGACTGTTGAGCACACTTCCTTGAACCGATGGGAACTGGAGTATCCATATACCTGTATACTTGGCACAGTTCAGTTTGCTATTAATGCACCAGAATCTGTTTGTGCATGTTCATTTTCTTTAAGCCAGGGATGGGGAACGTGTTGGACTACATCCCCCATCATCCTTGACTCTCAGGGCTCATGGGAGTTTGAGTCCAACAACCTTTGGAGGGTCGCAAGAGCCCCATTTCTGCTTTAGACAAGAGAATTAGCTACACAGCCACGAATCCTGACAAATGTACATTGCATCAAGTTTTATATATGGAATTAAAATCCTGCAGGTCTGCGAAGGATGAGTTTGGGTCTGTCATTGGGAAATGTCAAGGTATGTAGCTTTTCATACCCAATAAACTATGAAAAGTAGCAATTAACAAGTGAGACCTTTAACAAAATTCCGTTCTCTTACCCTCCAGCCCCAGCCACACTTGCCCCAATCCTCAGTTTTATTCCAATATATTGTGACCACATAACATGCCTGCTATCATTGGGCTTTTTTTTCCACATACACAATTGCATTAGGTTTAATCTTATTTATTTACTTCTGCAAACTTCAGGGTCACCCAAAGCCTGCCTATACCTTTCACAGTGAGCGGATTTTTTTATTAGGGTTTGTGATGGTGATGTTATGGCTGCCTTGTGGTAGCTTTTGTGTGCTGTTTGTTTGTAAAAAGGTAAAGGGACCCCTGACCATCAGGTCCAGTCGCGTCCGACTCTGGGGTTGCGGCGCTCATCTCGCTCTATAGGCTGAGGGAGCCGGCGTTTGTCCGCAGACAGCTTCCGGGTCACGTGGCCAGCATGACAAAGCCGCTTCTGGCGAAACAGAGCAGCGCACGGAAAAACGCCTTTTACCTTCCCGCTGGAGCGGTCCCTATTTATCTACTTGCACTTTGACGTGCTTTCAAACTTCTAGGTAGGCAGGAGCTGGGACCGAACAATGGGAGCTCACCCCGTCACGGGGATTCGAACCGCTGACCTTCTGATCAGCAAGCCCTAGACTCTGGTTTAACCCACAGCACCACCTGGATCCCAGGTGTTTGTGTGTAGGGTTGTCATATTTCAAAAAGTAAAAGCCAGGACACCCCAAAAGTTGTTGATCTTTCTTTAGGAAGACCCTAAAATTGTGGGCAGCCCTATTTTGTGTGGATCAGTTCATATTGCAGCTGAGACTGCCCCCTCCACAGCCTACTGCAAATAAAAGTGGCACCACTGACCACATACACCTTTAGTTCTGGATTTATTAACGTGTCTCTTTCTGCCCCCATAGTCCCGAAGGATCCCAACCCACAATGGAGACGTGTAGCATGGAGTCACGATTGCACTTTGCTCGCCTACGGCGAAAGCACAGGGACCGTGCGAGTGTTTGATTTGGTCGGCAGTGAACTCTTGGTCATTTCACCGGTATTTACTTTTCTTTTCTGGATTTTACAAGTCCAATTTGCATGCAAATGGAAGCTTTTTAGCTATTACGGTTTTAATGTGACGTGCTTATGCGGAGAGCTTGCATTGTGAACGCTTTATGGCTCATTTTGTTGAATGGTCGCTTTGCATGTTTATTGGTGAATTTCCATTCGGTGTTTCACGTAGCCAAACAGAAGTACATTAATTTTTATTTGTGACAGCGAAGCTGCTGGTGCTTTAGGGTGGAATTGCTTTTGTTGTGACCCTCCGAAAATAGCTGTTCCAAGGGGGTGCAGTTTAACATCTGAACTAGTATGCTGCTTCCTGTATTGTCGAAAATATTGCTTGCTGCGGCAGCTTTCACCCTTTCCTTTTATTTAATCCTAAACCTACTATTTAGGGATTCTAAAAGGCAGGTGATTGCAGCATTGTAACCTCTTGAAAGCTTTAAGAAGGGATATGTTCTAAAATGGGTTGGGAAATGTGTGGTCTTCCAGATGTTATTGGACTGCAGCTGTCATGATCTTGGACCTTTCTCATTGCGCAACAGAACATGGCCCCCTTTCATGCCCCCATATACACCCCCTAAACCTATTTGGCATTCCCCCACAACCTTCCAGAGCAGATTTGCGGGCAGCACTGGTCACAGATAATGGGGGAAGAGGAGGCAAAATCCCATCGCACAAGTCCTAAGCTTGGTTCTAGTGCAAATATCGCTAGCACATTTATTTTATTTTGTATATATTTTTGTGTAATATATATTTTTATGAATTTTTTCAAACATTTTAATGGCTTCCATCATATCAAATAGTTACATTGTTTTATGAATTGACTTCCCACCCTCATTTCTGCGGTATTTTTCCTCAAACCTTTTCCACTGCATTATATCTTTATATATTAGAAAAAAGTTTCTCTATTACAGTTACTTTATCATTTTTCTTCTGCTGCTTTTATCTCAAATCCTGCCGGCGATTTCATTTGACACTAGTATTTTTTTAAAAATATTTCAAAAAAGGCCTCCATTCTTCTATGAAAAGTTCATAATTTGGATCTCTTAATTTCACTGTTGGCTTTGCCATTTCTGTGCCATTTCAAAAGCCACTCTTCCTTCATTGGGACCTGCTCCTCTTTCCATTTCTGTGCATATAATATTCTAGCTGCTGTGTTTTCTATATTTATAACCCAATTTGCCTCCAAGCAGCTGCCAGTGGCCTACATGGTTTCTCCTCTCACTATTTTATCTTCACAACAACCTTGTAAGGTAGTTAGGGTGACCGATAGCAACTGGTGCCAGGTCACCCAGGAGGGGATTTATACCCTGGCATTCCCAGTGTTTCCACAAAACAACAATGGCGTTCATTTTTTATTTTTTGGTTCAGTGTAGAAACAATTTTCTCATTCCTGGAATTGTTTTTTTTAACTCCCTTGCCGAATAAAATTCTTTTGAAATTTGTTTTTAAGAAATGTTTTATTTTGGTACAGGGTGCTAGCTTCCCGGGAGACTTGACCTATGCTATTGCTGGATTGATTTTTCTGGAATACAAAGCGAGTGCCCAATGGTCGGCCGAACTGCTAGTCATCAATTACCGTGGCGAACTGAAGAGCTACCTTGTCAGGTAAGTGCTCGGTTGATGCCTCTGCACCAGCCAACAGTATTAATTAGGATTAACTTATTTTAGTGAAACAAACCATGCATCTAATGCGTTATTTCAGTGCATTATATTTTCTGCTTTAAAATCACTTTGGAATACATCTAGGGAAGTGATTCATAAGTGGAATGTAAAAAATTAAATTATGTGTGAGGTTTCCTTTGGAAATGGTCCGGGAATTTCAGCTGGTCCAGAATAGGTAAAGGTAATGGTAAAGGACCCCTGGACGGTTAAGTCCAGTCAAAGGCGACTATGGGGTTGCAGCGCTCATCTCGCTTTCAGGCCAAGGGAGCCGGCGTTTGCCCGCAGACAGCTTTCCGGGTCATGTGGCCAGCATGACTAAACCGCTTCTAGCGCAACAGGACACCGAGACAGAAGTCAGAGCGCATGGAAACACTGTTTACCTTTCCGCCGCAGCTGTACCTATTTATCTACTTGCACTGGTGTGCTTTCAAACTGCTAGGTTGGCAGGAACTGGGACTGAGCAGCAGGAGCTTACCCTGTCGCGGGGATTCGAACTGCCAAGCTTCTGATCGGCAAGCCCAAGAGGCTCAGTGGTTTACACCACAGTGCCACCCGTGTTCCCCCTGGTCCAGAATAGGGCATTTAGCAGGGGAGTTGCAATTGTGATCACATCTTGCCTGCTCTTTGCTATCTGCACTGGCTTGCAGTATGTTTATGGGCCCAATTCAAACTGCTGGTTTCAACATTTAAAGCCCTAAATGGCTTGGGAATGAGACCAGGTTGACCAAAGGGATTATCTTCTCTCTGCTTGATCCTTGAGATCCCCCTCAAGAGGTCCTTATTTATTCACCTAATGAAGGGAGGTAAGTGGTTACCAGGGAGAGGGACTTTTTGGCAGTGGCCCCTCAATTATGCAATGCCTTGTTCTCACATTGTTGATTTGCATCTGCCAAAAAATAGGCAAAGATCTATCCTCCCCCCCAGCCATTTATTTTCCAACAAGTACGTACAGTCACTTTTGCTCTTAAAATTCTTGCACCAATTTATTTTACCCTTCCTGGTTTTATGCTGGTCTTGAAATGATTTCTTGTATGCTGTCGATAAGATGGCCTTCTTAAATGATGATTTTCACCGAATATTGTTATTTTAACATTTTTTAAAAAAATCATTTTATTTGTTTCATTTTTAACTATTTTGCAAACTGCCTGGAGGACTTAACCGTGGATGGGCAATGTATAAATGCAACAAATAAGTAAATAAATGCCTTTACTTTTGTCCAGTGTTGGAACAAATCAGAGCTTCCAAGAAAGCCACAGTTTCAGCTTCAGCAGCCATTATGTCCATGGAATAACTGCAGTCATTTATCATCCTGCACACCGGTAAGTATGTTAGTCTATTATATATATAGAGAGAGTGTGTGTGTGTTGTGATGCAGTTTATGTGATTCGGTTGCATTTTGGAAAAGGCCATAAATCCCCCCACCCCACATCTTTTAAATTGCAAATGGTTTGCTGGTGGAAGATAAGAGTTTGCTGGCATTTTCAGAAAGTGGTGAAATTCTGTTTCATTTTTGGTTTGGTTGGTGGAAAGTCTAGCATAGTTGCAATTTGTTCTAGGCATGCCAGGGGACTTAGAAATGACTAGAAAGCCGATCCTTCAGAAATTGTTGGGTCTTTGTGGGCAGACCAGCGGAAGGTACTTGTTTGTCCCATCAGGCGTGCTGATATAGCTTCAGTGTCCTTTCGATTTGCCTTCCAGTTCATACGGTTATTTAAACATCAAGGAGAAATGAATGCAGCCTAGGCTGCAATCCCATTCCACACTTACCTGAGAGTAGGCATAACTGAATATTTTGTTACTACCTTCTGAGGCTTGCACTGTTAATCATTTACGTCTGATTGCTATTCTGAAATGGCAGAGTCTAAAAACGAAGGTATTTCAGAAAGATCTGTTTGGCTTATTTCAAAACATTCAAGGAGGTGATGCTCCACAAGACAGGTTATTCCATTTCTGTATGGATCTCTTCTCTTAATGTTCAAATCCATTGTTTTGCACCCTGTCATTGGCATATGTTAGCCTTATTTGGTTGGTGCCAAGATCCAAGTTGGGGGCAAGTATTTTTTGGTGAGACAACCCTAGCAGAGATTTAAGTTCACCAAATATACAGCAAAATAGATGTGGAAATATAGGCTGTTAGCCCTTTAAAATGTGCCCTTTAAAGCGAGTCCCAAAGTTTTCCCTAGGAAAAAGACCACGTTTGGTAAGTATAAATATAGTTTACTTACAAACTCTCTGGAGGTCAGATTCATGTGCTTCAGAATCGCTGCACAGGCAGTAAAACTTAGCTTCGTTTCAAAATGGTGAAAGTTCCTAGATTATTGGTATAGGACTTGAGTCACCAGCTGTTGTTGGACTACAACTCCTATCATCCCTAGCTAGCAGGACCAGTGGTCAGGGGTGATGGGAAGTCTAGTCCAAAAACAGCTGAAGACCCAAGTTTGGAAGAGTGACTTGTGAGAGCTATGCTGTTGAGCTTTTCAGATAGTCTGGGGGAGAACAAAGGCTTGGTTACCTGGTTCCTTCAAGGTGAGGGTTCCTTTGTAGCAGAACGCAGTTAACTGACTTGCTGGGTATAATAATTGAAGCTGGAATACAGGACATAGGAAGCTGCTGATACTGGGCGTGTTAAGCCATTTGGCCCGTCTACTTGTCTGGCTGCAGACTGGGGAGTCTCCAAGCCCTACCTGGAGATGCCAGGGATTGAAACTGGGCTTTCTGGATGCAAAGCAGATGCTCTACCACGAAGTTATGGGCCTTCTCAAAACAAATAGAAGGGCTGTTGTTGCAAAGATAACAGAAGAGCCTCCAACGGATCCAGAAGCATTAGTCCTTCTCACTAAAAACATCTCTTACTAGCAAGATAATCCATGCTGCTAAAATGGATAAAAATGACTTTTGAATACTACAAGAGCTGCTGGCAGAAACCCCCAGCCTCCAAATGATAGCTTCCCCCCCCCCCTTGAGCACAGAATCGTCATGTGCTCCCCCCCGGTTGTGTGTCTGCCTGGTCTTTAAAGTTTTTGCAACTACCTTTACGGATTTGAATATCACCAGTGTGTTTCTGTCTGGTTTCGACACGGATTTATTTTTCAGCCCAGCTTGGTTGTGGATTTTGGAATTTTCCCCATTGTGCAAGCAGAGCTGCCTGACTTTGATAACCAGAGCTTTCTGCTCTTCTTCTTTTCTTTGTAATATGTCTGGCTAAGATAGCGAATATGAAAGACAAGCTCATTATGACTATACTGTTCAGTGGTGGGACGTAATCTGCCTTTCGCCGTTCTCCTTTGTTTCCGTTCTGGTTTCTGAATGTTTGGAACTCTGCTTCTCATAACTAGCGTCAGTGGCTATGCTCTGCCTCTGTGGTTGGAGGCAGTAATGCTTCTGAACATGGGTTGCTGGAAATCTTGGGAGGGCAGATTGCTCGTGTGCTTAGGCCCTTCTTCTGGGTTCCCCCCCTGCTTCTGGTTGGCCGCTGTGAAAGCAGGCGGCTGGCCTATCCAGCAGGCTCTTCTTACCTTATGCTTACAAATATTACCCTCATTCAGTTCCTTTTCACCAAGGCTGCCTTTCCCCGTAGATATCTGTGATGATGGCAGCTGACAGCAGATTGACAGCTTAATCTATTTTCCGAGGGAGTGCAGATTATTTCTTCATCTTGCAGAATTGATATTGTTGTGTTCCGCCCCCTTCCCTCGTGTGTTGCAATAATCTTTGAAGTCCCCCAGAGAAGACACCTACCTTCCCCAGTAAAGTGTGAAAAGGAGTACGGCAGTTGTGAGGATTTGAGCTGTGATTCACAATTTTGCAGTCAGATTCTTTTTCATGCTGTCTGAGGCCATTGTGCAATTCGTGGCCTCATTTTTATAAGTCTCTCAATGGAGAGTGAGGAAATATAAAAAACCCCCGAGGTAAGTCACAGTCTAGCACACCTTCAGCGCGTATGGTTGAAATCGCTCAAGTTAAAAGTGTGTAAAATGTCACCATCATAGTGTATGTGTACTCTGAGGTAAAGTCCTGTTGAATTCCATTGGACTTAACATCCTAGTAAGTGGGGGTTTACGATTGCAGCATTATGGCAGGGGTAGGAGAGCTGAAAAACAAATCACATCTGGCAACCACTGTGCCCCCTTTGGTTTCAGATAGCACATGGGTAGATGAGTCTAAAAAACCTGGGACACAAATTTTCACGACCCTCCAGTGGCTATGGTGGCTCCTTTTCCAGAAGTGATGTATTTCACGTTAACTATGAACGTGTATACAGTTGTACCTTGGAAGTCGAACGGAATCCGTTCTGGAAGTCTGTTCGACTTCCAAAACTGTTCGGAAACCAAGGTGCGGCTTCCGATTGGCTGCAGGAAGCTCCAGCAGCCAATTGGAAGCTGCGGAAGTCGTGGCAGACATTCAGGTTCCAAAAGAACATTCGCAAACCAGAACAATCACTTCTGGGTTTGCGGCGTTTGGGACCCAAAACGTTCGACTCGCAAGTTCTTCGAGATCCAAGGTACGACTGTACTCGATTCTGACAAAACAAAGCCTCCTGAGTTACATTTTGCTCTAGGAGGCTTAGTTTGGTCAGAATCAAGTATACACTTCCAGAGTCAATGCTAAATACATTACATCTGGTAAATGAACCACCATAGCTGCTAGAGGTCTGTGAAAGTTTGTGTCCTGGGCTTTTTAGATTCATCTACCCATGTACTATCTGAAAAGGGGTGCATTGGTTGCCAGATGTGAGATATATTGGCATTATTTTCAGCTCTCCTACGCCACTATATTTTGTGGGAAAATACTTGCTATGGTATTTTCTTCCCTTATTGCAGTTGCTAACATTTTTGTACCCAAAATTGAAGATCAGTGATGAAAGGCATCCCTCCCCATGGTACATCCCTCCCCATGGTACAAGAGATTTTGAGATATGTCCATTGATGATGAGTTTTTTTGTAGTTGATGAACCAAATGAGAAATTTGACTGTCTTAAAACATTTACGTAAAATCTCATTGCTTTTAATGCCATTTTCATAAAAGAGCGTTCATTGTATGCGTCCAAACGCCTTTCTGGTCCCAGCAAAGAACAGCACTGCAGGGGTTTTTGCTCTGTAATTGATATGGATCACTCCCTTTCATGCTCTTTCAATTGTTTTCTCTTTAAAAACCTGAGAACACTCTCCCTGACTATAATAATCTAATGTTAGATTAAATCTTCCTGCTAGAATTGTTAACATTTTATAAATGTTATTCATCAGTGCTGTATTCCTGTGTGAGTCTATCGCTGAGACATTTTTGTCACATTTCAATATTGGAATATTCTTCGCTTTCCTCCAGGACACTGGTTTGCGTCCAGCAAAGTCCTTGTGAGAGTAGAAGTCATTTCACCTCCGTAATGAAACTTCTCCTCCATCTTCTTTCTCAAACTATTGTGGCACAAGAGCCATAACTTTGACCATTAGGTCAAGGACTCTTCTGTGAATTGAGGGATATCACTGTATATATCTCAATAACTTAAAATGGCCCCATTTGGATGAAGATACCATGACTTCATAAGATGTGGTGTGCATGAACCTTCCACCTTCATCCTCTCTCTGGTCAGTTACCTTCCTTGCCTGCCATGTTTAACTCAGGAAATATTTAGCCAAACAAGATTTTTCTTACACCCAATCTGGAAAACTATGTTTACCAGTACAGTGGTACCTTGGTTCTCAAACGGAATCCATTCTGGAAGTCCGTTCGACTTCTGAAAACATTCAGAAACCAAGGCACGGCTTCCAATTGGCTGCAGGAGCTTCCTGCACTCAGTTGGAAGCTGCGGAAGCTGTGTTGGATGTTCGTCTTCCAAAGAACGTTTGCAAACCAGAACATTGACTTCTGGGTTTGCGGCGTTTGGGAGCCAAAATGTGTGCGTAGCAAGGTGTTTGAGAACCAAGGTAGGAGTGTAATGGACAAACCAGGATCTTAAACCGAGGTACGAAGTTGGTTTAAGATCCTGACTAGTCTTACGGGCACAATATTAACTTGCACCTGAACGGAGTCTATAATACTATTTCTCCAACTTGATATTATTCTCATCTCTCAATACGGGGGTAGCCAACATGGTGCCCTCCAGAAATCCCATCACCCCTTACTATTGAGCATGCTGCCTGGAGCTGAAGGCTTTTGGAGCCTAAAACGTATCATAGGGACAAACTTGGCTAGCCTGTCTTAGAAATCCAGTAAGGAAAAGTAGAGCTTGAACAGCTGTTTGAGTGTAAAAGTTGCTTGCCTGCTCTCCACAAAAGACAGTGGGAGAGAGCAAGTAGGTGTTGCATCGACGATCCCTTCATTCCCTCGGTTCCACTGACTACTAAATTATAGGTCATTCATGGTGCAGGAATCCAAGCTCAACCAGCTCCAAGTATCTGGACACTTGATGCCCTCAGGCTATCTGTCAACTTGTTTTGGTTATTCTTTTTTTTGGTATTATTGATTCTCTTGTCCAGTCCTTTAAAAAGGTAATAATTCATAAGTGAGCTCAGACCTCCTTTTGTGGCCCTCAATGGAGCTCTAAGGTTGATTTGAAAGCTCTGCGTCTTGTTCTCTTAATATAGTTCCTGTCTGCTATGTGCTTCACTTTGCCAGCTCTGTGAAGAGTTGTTTAAAATTTTAAGCATGTGCTGCAATGATACATATGTCTTCTTTTGTTCTGCTGGAACAGGGTTTTTGTCTAACCTGATATGGCAGCTTTACTCCAGCTTTCATTAAATCTCTCCCATCCTGAGACGAGACGCTTAAATTATAAATGATATTGTGGTGTCTGCTAGTGTTATGGACTCGAATGAATTCAGCTGGGGCCTTTTTCTAATCTTTTCCCACCTGAGCTCCTCAACCCAGCAGCAGCAGGCAAATGCACAGGATGCTTCCATATGGCTCCTGTGTGTGGATTGGAGAACTAAACCAACACTTGGGGTTAGGAAAGAACAAGGAGATAGCGTCTTGGACTCCCTGCTGAAGCCTGCCAGTTGGGAAGGGAAGGCAGAAGGGGGAAAAGCCCCATATGCTCATTGTCATGGTCAATTTCTTCTCTGTCAGTAAGGCTTTTTCCATCTCCGAGTTGCTGCCACAAGTTAGCAGAAGGAACTTTGCAAGTTAAACCAACAGCACAGGCTTCTAAAGTAGATTTGACCTTTCTCGGGAATTTCCTCTAAGACACGGCACTGAAACCTAACTAAGTGCTGGAAGCATGGAATAGCGCTCCTACTGGTTGGAGGTGTTGCTTACAGTTTCCGGCCCATGTAAAGCCTCCAGATGTCAAATCTTTGCTGCTAGAAGGACAACACCTCTGCAGGATCTCTCCCTCTCGTCAAAAGCCTTGTGCTAATCCCTAGTGCCTTACAGTTTGGGAACCACTGATATACCGTATGCATTGAATGTTCCTAAGTGTCTAGGAGAAGATTTGTGGCGATGGTGATTTGTGGCTATCTCAAGGGAGGCAGAACTTGCAGCAGGGTTGAATGGTCTGCTGTCACCATTTATTGCAAATGGGAGTATGTTTACACTGGCTCTTTAACTGTTGGACTTTGTCCTATTGCTAGAGTTTGCCCTTGACCATTGGTGACATGCTTAAATTGAGGATAGGTGATCCTCTAGGTCTTGCTGGACTACTGCCACCCCTGATGATTGGCCATATTGACTGGGGCAGGTGGGATTTGGGAGCAGGGCACTGTAGAGGGAAAGAGGAATTAGTGAAAATCGCATCCACTCCCTTTCCACCAGTGCAAACAGCCCATTAGAGGAGTTGAGTTCACAGGATCTCCTAGTATAATCAGCAAGAAGAGTAAAACTTTAAACCCTACTAAATGTAGGAAATGATGTTCATATTACACCATTCATTTCTCTTTATTAGTTTCCCTACCAATTTTGGTTTGGACTGTTTCTCTTCTTAACCATTGCCATTAAGTTAACTACTGTTTTTGTGAACCTGTTATGACTTTTACTCAGTACCATAAAAACCCACTAAAGGATCTAAGAGTAGAATAAAATCAGCTATAAATTGCTTCTCTCACATCTTTCCAATAAGATGTAGATAATGCATGCACCAAAATTAAATATTAGCTTCAATTTCTGCATTTTGGAATCTCCAAAAATAATTCTATGGTAACCTTTACTTAAGACTTGTCAAAATGGAATGCTATATGCTGCTAGCTCAGACTAGTTCTGTACCTGATTTGATACAAGTTTTGGATGTAGCATTAAAACTAACCTATATTTTATAGTTAACTATAAATACAGGTTAGCATCACATGCATGTATTACTTTCACATGGCAAATGAAATCTCCCAAGACCAGCTTGTTGCCCATTTCTTCTCTAACGAAAGGATTCATTTAACACCTCTTAGCTTTTTCCTTGAACAGTTATTTGTTCCCCATAATAATTTAGTTTCTTTTTATGGTTGTGTCTGGCGCAGAAACTTGAGCTTCTAAAACAAAGCATGACACTTTGCAATTACTGAATCCATTTTTGTTGTTGTTGATCTATAATAGTTATGAGTATTTTTTTTGGGGGGGGAGGGAACTATTTACCATATTTACAAACTTCTGTATATAATTTAACCACTAGATGGTGATATTTTGCCAACTGAAATCAAATATGAGTAATCTGGCTTATTTACAGGTGAAACTCGAAAAATTAGAATATCATGGAAAAGTCCATTTATGTAAGCAATTGTTTTCATTAGCTTCTGGAGTTTAATATATGAGATAGACTCATGACATGCAAAGCGAGATATGTCAAGCCTTTGTTTGTTATAATTGTGATGATTATGGCTTACAGCTGATGAGAACCCCAAAGTTGAAATTGTTAATTTGAGGTTCTCATCAGCTGTGCGCCATAATCATCATAATTATAACAAATAAAGGCTTGACATATCTCACTTTGCATGTCATGAGTCTATCTCATATATTAGTTCCACCTTTTAAGTTGAATTACTGAAAGAAATGAACCTTTCCACGATATTCTAATTTTTCGAGTTTCACCTGTAATGATTTTACTTGGGTAAAATAATGCTCATACAACCCCATTTCACATTTGTTTTTATCTGAAGAGGATTTCGGGGGGGGGGGGGGGAAATTAAAGCAGGCAATTACTTTGGAATATATCCCACTAGGTGAATTCACAGCGCAATCCTGTGAATGGTGTAAGTCCCATAGTGTTAGTTCACGAGGACTTACTCCCAGGTAGGTGTTTACAGGATTGTGGCCTTGGAGGCTTAAAAAGAGTTTAAAATCCACATGTGTTTTCTTCCCCTTGCTCTAAGCAGCAGTTTGAAATAGTAAACGTTATAACTGATATGCCCAAGTGCGGAATTATTGCTATAAATATTTCAGCAGTTGTCAAGCCATCGCAGATGGCACGTGCCTGTTTTTATTTATTTATTTCAGAAATGGCAAACAGCTTCCCAACAAATAGGTTTGCCAAATACAACTTCCCTGCTCCGCTAGTGGAAAGTTAACACAAGGGCTAGATAGCTCAGTTGGTTAGACTTGCAGTGTTCCCCAACCTTGGGCCTCCAGCTGTTTTTGGCCTACAACTCCCATCATCCCTGACCACTGGCCTTGCTAGCTAGGGATGATGGGAGCTGTAGTCCAAAAACAGCTGGAGGCCCAAGGTTGGGGAACACTGGGTTAGAGCGTACATACATACATACATACATATCCTTTATTTGACCGATAGTCAGAAGAAACATTTCTCAATACAAAATTATACAACTAAAAAAAAATACCAGAAGAATACACAAATAAAATAGGACAGCACTAGTAAACCTTATACAGATAACCCACATCAAGGCATTCGATTTTACGCTTCCGACACTTTAGTGCCAGGAAGAGGAATTTAGCCACAGATAAGGCTGTTTTCCAGTGGGCTTAGTTGGTTAGAGCACGGTGCTGATAACACCAAGGTTTCGGGTTTGGTCCCTGTTTGCGGCCGCTGCATATTCCTGTATTGCAGGGGCTTGGATACTGAAGGATCCTTCCAACTCTATGATTCTGTGACCCTGTGACTCCCGCTAGTGCAATGGAACTTCCCCTCCCCCTTGTGCCTTCCCCAAATCCACCCTGGAGGGTAGAGAAAACCCCAAGAACACCAAGGGGGCCCAAGAGAGGGGAGATTCCCTCCTATGGTCAAGGAGAAATCATTGCGCTGATTGAACAATCCTAGGGCTGTTATATGTCCCAGACAGTACCTGGATTTTAAAGGCGGAATTGACGTACAGGGTGAATTAGCGAAAGGCGCCACTTCGTCCTGAATCTTTAGACAAGTCAATCGAAAAATCGCAGGGTGTTAAAAAAACCCAACTCAACAATTTTGGTGGTTTCCTTAAGAAATGCTCAACAATTTTGGGGTCTTCCTGGTTTTTACTTTTTGAAATATGGCAGCCCTAAACAATCCCCTTGGAGCTATATTGCAACCTGCCCATATTGTGTAATACAATAGACATGGCACTCTTAAAAAATAAATAAAAGAAACTTGCTGCAATTGCTCGTTGCTCAGAACAGAATTGGAGCATGCCAGACTCAAGATTCGATTCCTCTTGCTTGCGACAGGCTTTTGATCGTAGGTGGCTGCGAAATGGATGGCGAGGGATCCGGCGCGTCCAAAGCAAGCAGCTGTGGTCTGTCGGCATGGAGAGTTCTTTCGGGATCCCCCTATTACAAGCCGGTTACGAGTTACGAAGATGATATCGGGACCGTGAGTAGCGCTGCTATCATCTCATAGGATCTTTTGAGCAGATGCCTTACTGGCCCTAAAGCTGCGGATCTCATTTTTATTCTTTACATGAG
This sequence comes from Lacerta agilis, assembly GCF_009819535.1. NCBI lineage: Eukaryota > Metazoa > Chordata > Lepidosauria > Squamata > Lacertidae > Lacerta > Lacerta agilis. The sequence goes on along the minus strand of NC_046314.1, from coordinate 29,075,752 downwards.
CAAAGGTTTCACATGTGTCGTCTTCCATTTTAATATAAAGGCAGATCACACAATGCTCCCCCCCCATTCTAACATTTCCAGATGTTGGAAAAGCTGAAATGTATCATCAGCAAGCTCACAGGATGTTGTTACTGCACTGGGAACTGAATTTCTGAATTCTTCCTCCTGACCTATTTTTTTTTTTTTTTTTACCAAACATAACTTAGGGGAAAGAGCTAGCCTTCAAATCCCACACCCACCAACAGCCTGCACAAGAGATTAGTTTCATTGTATGGCCCTATTGCTTTTGTATATTGGGCTACAACCTTGTACACACACATCTGGGAGTAAGCTCCACTGAACACAAAGGGGATTTACTTCTCAGGAGGCATGCATAGAATTGTGTTGCTGGGAGAATTTCTGTTTCTGTTGCCTACCTTGCCCCTTCTGTGGCTGGGAAAAACATCACCCCACCCCCATTTATGTGGCATAAATGAAGTGCACCTTGTGTACCTGATGGTCAAATATGAAGCTGCGGTTTTTGCTGCCTTCCTGATCTCAGGTTTATTCTTGACAACTGGTTGGTTAAAATGCTCTAGGCAACAAATACACAGAACCCCTGTTCTGGCTTATATCATTCAGAATCTTTTTGAAATATTTGCACCCAGTGCTACTTTTCTAGAAAAAGAGGTGCTGGACCCCTCACCACGAACGCTTCCCTTGTTCTCTTATAATGGCAATGGCGCCTGCCTGAGAGGTTGGTGGAACTGAGTTCTGGCTGAAAACTCATTTGCCGCTATATTAGAGGAACGTTACTGTGTTGTTTGTTGCTTCCATGGTTTGCTTTAGCTTCTGACAAAGAAAACACTTGCACACACGTGTGTGTGTGTGTGTGTGTGTGATAAACACACACATATACATACTTGAGGTTAATTTGATATGGTTACCTTTTTCAACAGGCCAAGAGAAGGTCGTTGTTCAAGATTAGGTCTCTCAACTTTTACAGCAGGCAAGGCAGAGAACAGGTAACAGAGGATGCATATATATGCTTTTGAGAGACACGTGTCAAGGGCAACTTTTGTGTCAGGGGTGGCAGTTCTGTGGCACTCAAGATTTTATTGGGAATACCAACTCCCAGCCAGCATGGCCAATGGCCAATATTTATTTATTTCATTGATTTCCTGATTTGGAAGCCCTGTTTGCAGGTATCAGGGCTACAACTTTCAGCGGGGAGGTTTTGGGGGGGAGGGGCTGCAAACAGGTTTGAAAATCTGGCCATCTCAGGGTGCTTCCAGTGGAGACACTATTGTGGAACTGGTGCTGCTCCTGTCCACATGCTTTTGCAGTCACAGCCGGTGTGGAAGCTTGTCAGTGCACGACTTTGGCGTGTGTGGTTTGTCTGGGGTGGTGACCTCTGAAAGCTGCATCTCTACCTCTGTTTGTTCCATATCTGAGCACAACCTAATAATTCTGTTCCCAGCAGCCCCCAGTGGCAGAGGGAATAAAGCTGTTTCCACCGATTGTCACACGCCTGGTTTGGTGGAGCTGCTGGATTGAAGCCAACCGAGTCCTACTCAGAGTAGAACGGTTGAAATGAATGGCCGTGGCAAACTGAACTTTGTTCATTCCAGTGGGTCTGCTCTGACTTAAAATTTAATTAAGCACGGCCCATTCTCTCCAGATCTCCACACAGTAATTGTAGGGGGTTCCCTGGGAGGTTGTAATTACAGTACATATATTGGACGTAAATGACAGTAATAACAGAAGATTTTGTTGCCTTTGCCGTTTTGCACAAGACCCACATTTTCAAAAGAATCGCGAATGGAAATGGCTATTGCCTCCCCATCCCACACTTTGCCCCTTGTGGCTGGGTAAGGCAGCCAAATGGGGCAGGGAATAGTGGGTGAATAGCTTCACTTTGTGCTGAAAATGTTTGCCTGAAAACATTTGGCACTGAGCTAAAACACCCTCAGGTTTCTTACATTTGAGTCAACCTAGTATTTTATATTCTAGAAATTAATGGCTGGAGTCCATTACGCTTAGGAATAATCCACTCATTGCTTTTCCATTTCTTGTTCATAAATAAGTAAGAATTTGACAGCATTTGCAATTCTTTCATATTATTTTAAAAACGTCTTATAGTCTAGTTTTTAAAATTATGTGGATCTTTCCCCCTCAATATTTTATCAAATTAGTTTCTAGCAATATGAAGACATGACTTATCATTAAAAGCCACTGTGAGTTCTGATTGGTTTCTATTTTGCCCATTGGTTGCATGACACAGATTTGACGTGTTGTCCACAGACTTTTTTTTTTCTTAGCCAACAACCTGACATTCCTCTGAGTGTTCTGCTACTTCATGTCTACCCTGTCCTAGCTGATGGGTGATTGAAAGGAACTTCCAAGAAACTGTGTTTAGGATTCAAATGCCACTTCGTTGTCCACTTAACTGCATCACAGTTTATGATCCCCAAATTTGTCATCCTCTAAATGTTTTGGACTACAACTCCCAGCACCCCAAACCATTGACCATGGTTTCTGGGACCATGGCTTGTGGTCCAAAATATCTGGAGAGCATCAGGTTGGGAAAGGCAGGGCTACATCTTCAAGGCCTTTACACCTGGGGAGTCTAACACTTTTTGGCTCAAGGACTGCATTCATCCATGGCCAACCCTTTGAGGACTCCCACAGTCAAAAATGGTGAGATCTTGGGATGTCAAATCAGGCCCTCAAACTAGGAGTTAGCCACACTTGTTGTACACACTTGCCTGGAAGTAAAACCCATTCATAGAACTACCCTACTAGTTTCAGGAATTGTGGTTCTTACTTGATGCTTCTATGTATCTGTTGTACAAATTTTAAGGAGCAATTCATGTTTTATAAGATCAGGAGGTGTGCAAAAGGAAGATACATTGAAAATGGGGGGGGGTGAGGCCTACGAGCTTAATGCTTCTTCGAAATGCCTTTGCTTTTAATCACTGATCAAAATCTTGCGCAGGATGGTGTTTTCAAGATGAGCCTTTCTCCAGATGGGACTCGCCTAGCAACTATTCACTTTAGTGGAAAATTGACCATCTGGGGAATCCCTTCTCTAAGACAACAAGGAGAATGGGAGCAGAGCGACCAGGTATGTGATGATTAACAGTTTGTAAATACTGGAATGTATTTGTAGCTATAGATAGCTTAAATGAAACTTGTATGACATTTCTTGTCACCTCCTTCCTTCTACTTTTTAAATGGTGGTATTTTTTTTTTAGCATGTCCAAAATGCTAAAAGACATATATGCCTTTTTATATGCACAACATATTTGTTCATTATCAAGAAATGGTGCTTTTTAACCATTGGAATGGTTATCCATATGGAAATCGAATCAATTGTAGACAGTCCTACACATGCCTACTCTGGAATAAGACCCATTACTCACAGTTAAGTATGTCTAGGATTCGCTTAAAACTCACTTGACCAATTAGCTAAAATTTCTTTAATTGGGCAACATACCCACTACAGTTGCTATTTTTTTTATAATCATCTATCTACATTATGAAGCTGGTGGGGTCATTTGAGCTGTGTGCTACAATGCGTAAAGATTAATATTGGCAAAAAATATTTGCAGCTGAGCTGAATTTGCAGCCCAGTATATCTTACAAGATGGTAACATCATTAATCTTAAGATGATTGTATTCAAATCCGTTTGTTGTATACCTGGAAAGACAAAAGAGAGATGCACACAGGAATGTAGACCAAGTTCAAATCGGTATTTGTTTCATCATTTCTTCCCCAGAAACACTTCTTGGAGTACCAGAGCATATGTTTCATTCCTTGTTTTGTTTCTCAATACTTTAGGTTTCATTGCTTTTTTCCAAAACAATGCTCAGTTGTGTCCCATATACTCTATATTTAATCTGACATATAGAGATGTAGTTTTAATATTAACATGGGCACATACACTGTTTGGAAGGAAGTATTCCTGCCCCTTTGTGCTCAGCTCAGCCATGCTTCCCTCTCTGTGTTTGTGTCTGTTAGGTTTTTTTGTTTAAATCTCTGTCATAGCAAGATAGACACTTGCAGTCATTATAGCTTTGGAATTGGTTCCCAATAATACACAGACTGCCGAATGCATATTGAAACTAAAAAAAAAGTTAGGTGGCATCTTCTTGTGAAGTGACTGGGGTGGGTAGGAATCCTAACTGACGTAAAAATGAAGTTCTATTTCATATCTAGCATTGTTGTAATAGATGATTCAGACTACAGTAGTTTTTTTTTTTGCAATGGTAGACGCTTCATTTTTTTTTAAAGGCCTCCTACATTGTATATATTTATTGCATTGTACCAATGTTTTGTTTGATTGAAATGGTGGTTCAAGAACAAACAGTTTTGGGAATTATAGGGACAGAGCTACCCAAACTGTATAGAAATTTATTCATGTATGCGACTACAGCAGCAAGAATGTTACTTGCCAAAAAATGGAATGAAGAAGAAGTCCCAGCACAAGAAGAATGGATACAAAAACTTACGGAATATGCAGAAACTTACTGAAAAAATAAGAAATCAAGATAACAAACTTTTTATAAAAGAATGGAAATGGTTTATTGAATATTCACAAACAAACTGTAAACAGATAAGAACATTGACAGAATTATTGTAATAACCTGCAGTTTTATAGGAGTATATATTTAAAGTAGATGAGTAAATGAGTAAGTTAAGTTAATGTGAAATATGCAGAAAATATATATATAATTTTTTTAGGGAACTGCAGAAAGAGGGGGAAGGAAGTCGAGTTTCAAAATGTTAAAATGATTGTAAAATTACTGAAATGTATAAAATTGAAAATCATAAATAATTTTTGTTTGAAAAAGAACAAGCAGTTTGTGGAATCCAGGACTGACTATTTAAAGTAATAGAAAAATCCTGGCTTTTAACTTCCATGAAATTGGATCCCAATTCATATGTTACACTTTGGTCATCTTTCTGACTGTGAATTGCTAGAGATTGGTTTAGGGCTTATTGTGCCTGGAAATTGTCATGTGTTCTAATTGTCCAGAAGTAATAATTTAAAAATGGCACCTGATTGCCTTGCCAGCTTGAGTGATACTCCGTTCTGTCTTGCTCGCTTACCTCCCCACTTGCTTCCGCGGCACCTTCTGAATGTTCAATCCAATATAAGGAAAGTTTTCAGAAGGATGGCTCCACTTGTTCAGAAGTCATAAGACACTGCTAGCTGGTAGTGTTGCTTATAGTGTACATATGAATATGTTTAAAACTTAATTGGAGATTTTCTTTTTCTTTTAGCCGGGCTATGATGATATCAAACCAGAATGGCAACTTTCTCTTGAGAAACGGAAGAAAATCAAAGGTTGGAGCCATAGTGTAGTTTTGTGTGTGTGTGTGTGTATGTGTGTGTGTGAGAGAGAGAGAGAGAGGTAGAGAGAGAGAGAGCAATACCTGAGTGAGCAGGAGGGTGTTAATCCATCATTGTGTGTTTAGGATACTATAAGGGCTAATGTTACAATACTGCCTTCCAAAATGCTAGAAGATTACATGTCCATTCTGAGGAAGCAGTACTTGAGAATGTGTGAGTGACGGGCACATCCTCTTTCCATTTCTTTCCATTTCCATTTCCATGAGCCATGTGTAAAATGTGAAGATATTCTTCACCCAGTTTGGAATATGTGAGGAGCTGTCCATGGTGCCAGGCAGCCTGGAATAGGATTTCTGTACTGCTTGTGTTCTACACCCAACACTTTCCCCTCAAGGATCAACAGCTTTCATCATTCTTGCTACGTTCGGCCCCAGCTGCATTTTCCCTCCTTGCCCCCCAACAGGGATCCCCGGAGGACAACTCCCAACAAGACAATTTTACCCCCACCCCACCCCACCCCACAATACACATTCTGTCACTATCTTGATAGCTTCTCATTATGTGAAATTGTGTTTTGTGTATTTCTAAGATGAACTTTACTGTTACTTTTAGGCTGCGTTGGAAGGTTTTGTATCTTGAAAAGTGGAGTGTACATAATCTCAGAAATAGTGCAGTTTTGTGTGTGTTGTTCTCGTCTATTTGCGATGCAGGTTTAATTCACAATGCTTTGCTTACATAGGGTGCCTTCAAGAGTGTACAAGTTGCTACCTTTTTGTGGACGATCCCATTTCACTTCCAAACTGATATTAAGTGTCTCTCCCATTCTTCCTTTGCCTATGTAGGGTGGCTCATAGCAATTTAAATTTAGCATCTTATAAATTAAGAACTCCTGTGTAATCATAAATACTGCAAAATGTATTAAAGGCAGAAACCAAAATAAAATATAACCTTGAAATAAAAAAGCAGATCCTTAGAAGGGGAAAAATCTGCTGCAATAAAAATGTGTTTTACCAGCCAGCAAAAGATGGATAGGCTATGTACATTCATCCTAGGGCAAAGTATTTGATAATGCAGCTACTGACACTTGTAACTAACAACCGGGCCTCCTCAGGTGAGACACAATAATAACAACAACAATAAAAATAAAATAACATACAAAAAACAATTTTATTATTTGTACCCAGCCCATCTGACTGGGTTGCCCCAGCCACTCTGGGTAACCTCCAACATATATAAAAACATCATAAAACATTAAACTTTATAAAGCTTCCCTCTACAGGGCTGCTTTCAGATGTCTTCTAAAGGTTATATAGTTATGCATCTCCTTCACGACTGATGGGAGAACATTCCACAGGGTGGGGACCACTACTAAGAAGACCCCTGCCTGTAACCTCACATCTCACAGTGAGGGAATCACCAGAAGGCCCTCGGGGCTAGAGCTCAGTGGACAATGGGGGGTGGAGACACTCCTTCAGGCTTATCTGTGTATCTGAATGCCAACACCAAAATAAAAATAGATTGGTTCATGTGAAAAACACAACCTACCCTAAGATATTATATCAGAGCTAGTCTTTAGGACTCAGAAGATGGTGATTCTTAACACTGGCAAATATTTTTCAAGCAGCGTAATTCTACAGCATAAATACATAATATGCAGCATAACAAAGTAGAAAACTCTTTAACTCAGCCCCTTTATGGATATTTCATTGCCTTTGGGAGAAGCCATATAGATTCTCCCTCCTCCCTTCCTCACTTGGTTGTGACACCTTTCCCAGATGGTTTCTGCTTGATATAGCTTCATCGAGATTCCATGAATAATGTTCTGAGCATTTGCCAGAGAGATTGTTGCGCAGTTGGCCTGAGGAGCCATAAGTCCATATCTATCTATTAATTTTTAAAGTTCCACCCTGCTTTGTGTGAGCAGATCTGCCTAATACACTTAGCTGCATTATTTTTAAAATATTACATGAAGAAGTCTGTCAGAATCTTTAATTATTCAGTTTTGCTTTAGTTAATCCAGAGATAACTTTAATTAAAATACTACCGTAAAAACGTAGTGAAGCGAAGCTCTACGCAATGCTGATAAAGTATATTGTCGTTAAAGTTAGACTCTCTCAGATGATTTTTTTAATTAAATAATTGAAACTGTTCTAGTTCCTGTTTTAAAGCTTCCCCCCCTTCACTTTCCCCCAAGACAAGGAATCTTTTTACCCAATGATAGACATCAACTGGTGGTCAGAGAATGCGGTCATCCTGGCTCGCTGTTCGGGTGCTTTGACAGTGTCATCAGTGAAGACCTTAAAAAACCTCTTGGGCAAATCCTGTGAATGGTTTGAAAGTTCCCCCCAGGTCACCTCTGCTCATGATGGTGGATTTCTAAGTTTGGAGGTAGGGAACACTTGCAGAAATGTCATATTTCTATATGTATGGAATGTCATCTCCTTCATGTGTAAGTCTCCTACAGTGTGTGTGTGTGTGTGTGTGTGTGTGATGCATTAAAAAAAATTCATTGCGTTTATGAATTTTCTTTCCATATTATTATCTCAAAGCAATTTCACAGTGGCAACATCGAGAATAAAAACAATTCCATGTATACAAACAATTTAAACAATTTCATATCTGAAACCAATTTCAAATCCAATATAAATACAGACTGGGGTAGTTCTGACTGGGATGTCACAGTGAACCATGGCTTTTTCCAAGGTGAAGTAGCTGCACAGAGCCTCCAGCCTTCTCTGGTGTGGCTGCAGGAAGTTGACCTGGATGCTTTATTATTTTTTTAATAAATTTTATTTTGACAAAGTAATAATCGTAAATAAATAAGAATAAATATGTGCACCCCCACCCCCGAGACCATTCCATTTTAACTATCCAACCTCCCAAAACTTCGACACCTCTTGAGATTGTTTGACCCCTTTCCGTTTTAACAGTACAAATTCTACAAACACTCTCCATATCTCCTCAAAATTATTTCTCCTCTGTATTCCCCGTCTTACCTTAATGGCACATGTCAACTTATCATTAATGGCTATATCCCACACCGCTTATATACCATTCTGCCATTTTATATTCTGCTTGCCCCTTCCACTTCCTAGCTATCAAAATTCTTGCAGCTGTCAATAAATTTGTGAGCAAGTCCTTCATAGCCTGTGAACCTTCCACCCCATCGTCAATGGATAATTATGCTACCTCTGGACTTTTGGTCAGCTTTAACCCAGTGATTTCTGTTATCTCCTTAAACACCCTTTGCCAAAAAATTCGTACATATTTATACCTCCACTACATGTGAACATAATGCCCTGTTTTCTGGCATCCCCTCCAACATAACACCGAATATTCCTGACCTGGACACTTTATGTCGAAACCTGGCAAACTCCTGTTAATCTTACCTATGCTCTGTCTGAAACAAGCCAGCTTCTGTGAACCATGTTAAAATAATGCTATCTCTGTTTCATATGTGCCTCCACACACAGCCATTTTACTTCATGAGTGAGCAAGCAAGCTAGCAAGCTACATCTGAACCAGGTGGGTACTCAACCAAGTTTCACTCAGTAACTCATTGGAATTATTGAACATGGATAAATTAAGCCTGTTAATTCCAGTGGCTCCACTCTGAGTGAAACTTAGTTGAATAATGGCTTTGGAACAAGCCATGCTTTGAAGTTGGCTTAACACCCTGGCTTATTCTGAGGATGTAAATCATAATTTCACAATTAAGACTCAACAGGAAACTGTAGTTAGCCTGGCGTTATCCAGCTCACGAAAAGGGACAAACGAAGCATCTGTGATGAAACTACCAGGATCATTCGTTAGCTTGTTAAACTGACATTTGATCACTTTAACTTGACTGTGGTTAGCTTGTTCTCAACAAGCCATATATAAGATTTACTGCATTCTGTTGGGTTTTGATGAAACGACAAACCGCCCTTAATAAAAAACAGACACAAGATATTCCAATCTCCTCACAGCCATGCCGGGGAGTGTGTGAGATCAAGGTTAACTGTGGCTTATTCCTGTTAGGATAAACCATGGTTTATCGTGACATCTAAAGTAGCTGGGTGACTTTAATTTACTGGCAAAAAATAGATTAATTTAATCTATAGTACAGGGACACAAAACTATATGAAAAAGTTAATTCTGATTACTGGTGCATAATGTGGGTTCTTTTTGTTGAACTCAACAAGCACTAAGCAATCCATAGTTATTAAATCTCATTTACTGTATCAATCTTTAGGAGCTCTTCCCGCCCTGCCCCCCCAGCCAATGAGACTAAATTAATTTGTTTAATTTAGCTCTCTCTCCCTCCCCCCCCATCTTTGGACTTGCAGTAGAGTTCTATCCTAACACCCCTATATTTATATACTTCAGGAACATCAAAAATGAAGCATGTATCATAGGAAATTTATGAAACACCATAGAACACAGAATCTTCAAATCAGGAGAACACTGGGAATGCAAAGTAGCACAGTTTAAGGAGCAAGTCCGACATACCGTAATTTTTAATCCTCCTTTTTAGCACCAGCTGTGCATTGGAGGGTTAAATCAAGAGTCAGTAGTGTCACATCTTTCACTCAGCGATTTAGTGGATATTTTAAAAATGCCTTCAATTAGCAAGCCTGTCTTCTGAATAGTTGCCGTTGTTGAGCAAGACTTTTGTTCCCTTTGTATTAAACATCATGTCTGCATGTGACGTTTGTATGCCTCTGATGTGTCTCCTTTTGTTAATCCTTTACCTTTTTGTCATCTTGTAATTTCCTCAAGGCTGTCTGCACATTCATTGAAACTGGGCCTTTCAAATACTGAGGTGTTTGGGGTTTTTTTTTTGGAAAATTATTTCCCCTCTAGTTCTTTTATTCCTGTTACTTATGTTTCTTTGTGTATCAGCAGTGCCACTATTTCTCTTCAAACTAAAGACCTTGGTGCCACCCTTTCCACGATGATCTAAGTCTCGTTTTCAAGTTGTCAGATAATGTAAATTCCCTTTTTTTCCTGCCCATGCTCCATTCCCTTATTAAATAATGTCTTGATTATTGTTGTGGGTTTTTGTTGTTGTCGTTGTTGTTGTTGCAATTTTGTACTCTCTTACCTGGGAGTAGGAACCATTAAGCTCCCTGAGGCTTACTTTTGAATTGACGTATAGGAATGTTCTCTTAGCCATCCCTTTCCTGCCTAAGCCACTTGCTCCTATTTCGTGTTTTCTGCTGCCCACCTGCTTTCTCTAGCTTTTCCTTATTATTCATTTGATTTCATTCTTGTATTCTCATTCGTCCTTGCTTCTATTCCCTATTTTTCAGGGCTTTTTTCTTCATGAACTCTTTAGCAGCCTATATAAATGTTCTTGTTCTTGTTCTCATTCTCTCTCTCCCTCTCCCCCTCCCTCAAACACTCGAAGGTTCATTTGTCCGAGGTAGTCTATGCTCAGTTGTTTTTAGTGTTATCCTATTTTTGTGTATTTTTGGCCCTCCCTCCCCCATTAGAATGTAAAACTGCTGGGCAACGTCTGGCCACCTGCATTGTTGAAATGTAGTTTTGAAGCAAGGTTTGAGGCAAATGTGCAAAGCTTCATGTGCCTTTTTCATTGTTGTTCATTCAGATACACTGCTGCAGCTAAATTACGTGTAATGATAGATCTTTCCGCTTCATAATCTTGTTTTAAAACATGTATTCAGTTTCAGATATTTCAGTATCATATGCTTCCTATGTGACCTTGCGATTAGACAATATAGTGGTATCTATATATTTATAACAAGAAAGGGAACTTCTTTCTTTTCAAAATGTCAAAACCCTAACCCAAAACACGAATTCTATGGCAGTTTACATAAAAATATAAACACACTATTAAAACAGCCAGTAAAAAACAAAACAAAACCATAACCTAAGAAATAATAAACTAGAAAACACAACTACTGTACTATTCAGCCAACTAAGACAATACAGGTTTCTTTCTTTTGTTTTCTTCAAAAAAAGGTCTGGGCAAATGAAAACCTGGTACCAAAAATAATGCAATGACAACGCCGTTCTTACTTGGCCCTCCAGCTGCTTTTGGACTACAACTCCCATCATCCCTAGCTAACAGGACCCAGTGGTCAGGGATGATGGGAACTGTAGTCCCAAAACAGCTGGAGAGCCAAGTTTAGCCATCACTGGCATAGTGCATTCCAAGGAGACCCTACTAATTCTTAGAAAATGTATTTATTAAGCATGTCTTAGTCCTTATGAATGTATTTAGCAGTGGGGTTGTGCTAATGGCCCTTCCACGCTAATAACTTGGCTCTGTATGTAGTCGCTGCTGGATGCTTGAGAAGGAAATTCATTTTCTGGTGCTGGTTTCTTTTTTGCTCCCAGAAGCTTTGAGAATTGTGGTGGCGGCTTATTGCCTCTCTGTGTCCTGAAGCCTGACAGACTTAAGTGTGATACATTGTGCTGTTTAGTAAGAATTGCTTTCCTCGTAGTGCGAGGTGAAGCTGGCTCCAAAGAGATCGCGCTTGGATAGCAGGCCTGGTGATGAAGACGAAGGAGAAGATGACTCTGATTCGGATGATGAAACTTCTGCCAAGGCCCGGTATTTTGGCTACCTTAAGCAAGGCTTGTACTTTGTGACCGAAATGGAGCGCTTTGCTCCTCCGCGGAAACGTCCGCGCACTATCATAAAGAATTACCGCCTCGTAAACCTGAGGTCCACGACTCCTGAGGAGCTGTACCAAAGAAAGGTGAGAGTGAGACATTCTGCCCTCCCTTTTCTCACGCGGTCGTTAATTTTCTTTACAACACGGCACTTGGGTCTTAGTTCAGTTGGACATGTTTCGGTAGCATTGGTTTAAACCAGGGTTTCCCAAACTTGGGTCTCCAGGTGTTTTTGGACTACAACTCCCATCATCCCTGGCTAGCAAGGGTCAGGGAAGATAGGAATTGTAGTCTGAAAACAGCTGGAGACCCAAGATTGGGTAGCATTGGTTTAAACAGAACTATCTTCTAAGTTATTTTGATGTGTCTTAATTAGTTTGCCATTGTACTCCTATTTCGAAGAGTACTTTGTTTGTTTGCTTATTGCATTTTGTGTTCCACCTTTCCTCCAAGGAACTTAAGGTGGTGCACACCATTCTCCTGTTTTTCATTTAATGCCCACAACATCCATGTGAGGCAGGCTAGGCTGAGAGTCAGTGACTGACCCAAGGACACCCAGCAAGCTTCATGACTGAGTGGGGATTAGAACCTTGCTATAATGTACTGTGAATAGCAGGAGGTACTTTCTAGTCATGAAGCTGAAGCAGCATAGTTTCCGTAAGGTCTTTCTCATGCATTTTTCCTTCCCAATCAATAAATGTGCAGGTGTTACTCGTTTGTTGCAAATGCTTTCTCCTCAAGATACAATTTCTGCTATGGGGATCTCACATTTCTTCCCCTGAGCATTTTAAGCATATTATATTGTTCCTGGATGAAATGAAACCCTTCCTCTTAAGACTGTGCAGCCTTTGATTTGAGACTGCTGTGTAAAATGAAGGGTCATGGGCACCTGCTGTATATGCATTGTGATGTAACCCGTAGTCTAGTGGATCAGACACTGCCCAATTGTTTTTGACTGGCAAAAGGGTATTCTGGGTTGGGAAATGATCTTCCTGATTCTCTGAATAATGCTAATCCTGTTGTCCATGCTGCTTTTCTTATAGAAAATTGACTCTCTTTTAATGGAGCCCGCAGTGATTGCTTTGATTTCATTATGCTTTGTTTGTAGATTGATAATGAAGAATACGGAGAAGCTTTGTCGCTTGCTCAGACATACGACCTTGATTCTGACCTTGTTTATCAGAGGCAATGGAGGAAATCGGCTGTTAGCATTGCTTCTATTCAGGATTATCTGGTATGTTCTCTTAGGGGAAGGTAGTTTTTTTATGTTAGCCTTTCTGAAGCTAATGGCCTGCACTGCAGATGTTTGGCACTACAATGCTCATTGGGTGGGATTCACCTAACATGCCTTTGTCAGCGGAAACGTCCACTTGTGCAACAGGACTCCCCCCTCCCCCAACCCGCAACACCAAAATTGACTCTGAAGGGTTGTGAGATTCCCCCAGGACAGTGGGGGGATGGGGAGCGAGGGACAGTTGTTCCGTCTGACAAGCGTCAATGCTTCTGTAGGTGGAATGTTCATAATAACTTGACAATGAATTCCACCAGATGACTTCAGGGCTGATGTGAGTTTCAGTCCAAAACATCTGCAGGGCACCATGCTTTTACAAAGCATGTGAAATTTCCAGTTGCCTCTTATGGGGTCTAAAACTGGATTTGAAAAAACCCCACAATTATTTACTAGTACAATACAGAATAAACAGGGTTAAGCATTTTATTATTATTATTTGTAATTTGCAACATTAGTCATACTCAGAAAAGACCCATTGAATGCCCATTGGGTAATCTCCTGATGTGCCTTAGCTGGATTCTAAGGCCCTTCTTCATGTGCCTCCTCTACAAGAGGTCTGGAGGGTGGCAACACGAGAATGGGCCTTTTCTGCAGTGGCTCCCCATTTGTGAAAGGTTCTCCCCAGGGAAGTTCACCTGGCACCTTCTTAGACACCATTAGGCACCAGATGAAAACATTCCTATTCAACCAGGTTTTTGGCTGACTTATATCCATTTTAAAGGTGTAGTGTGAAGGGGGATTGTTTTGGTTTTATTATTTTTTGTGGGTTTTATACTGTAATTTTATGTTGTGAGCCGCTGTGAGATCTGCAGATGAAGTGCAGTATACAAATTTAAGAAATAATAATAATAATAATAATAATAATAATATCATTTATAAATACCAACTGATTTGTTCTCTGTAGTTCAGTCGATTTGATCTCCAAATCACAATTAGGGGTGAGTGGGAGGTTAAAAAATGTAATTGTTGGTGTAACACAGCTCTTCCCAAATGTGGGTCTCCAACTGTTTTTGGCTGTAGCTCCCATCATCCCTAGCTAGCAAGACTTGTAGTCTGAAAACAGCTGGAGACCCAAGTTTGGGAAACACTGGTGTGACATCTGCAGGAAGGGATAAATGGTAGAGCAAATACTTGGAATGTAGAAAATCCCAGGTTTGAACCCTAGTATGTAGGGTTAGGTGAGACCCCTCTCTGAAAACCTAGAGACCTGTTGTCAATCATTGAAGATTATATTCAGCTAGATAGACTGAAGAGTTTATATCTGTTAAGCTGCCTTATTCAATGTGCTCTCATGATTGTATACACCCTTGCTATTAGTCTACTCTAATTAATCATTTTGTGTCTCCCCCTCCCCTATGTTTTTGTTTTTTTTTTGGGTGGCGTCAGAGCAAAATCAATAAGCGTTCTTGGGTCCTTCACGAGTGCTTGGAAAGAGTTCCTGAGAATGTGGATGCTGCTAAAGAGTTGTTGCAATATGGATTAAAAGGAACCGACCTGGAGGCTCTTGTAGCCATCGGGAAAGGAGAAGATGGCGGCAGGTTTGTGGAAGCAGATTGTCTGCTCTGCTCACTTGGGTTGCTAACCAGATTCAGCAAAGAGCGTAACAGTGGTAGTTTATTGTTTATTAAATTATTGTTTTATTAAACAATAAACTGTGATGGATCAATATTAAACAAAACTCCCCCCTTTTTTGCATGCCAGAATCTCCTGTGAAAACAAGGTTGGCATGTACCTGTCTGTCTTGTCTGTCTCTTTACAAACCTGTAAACTTCCAAATTAGTAAATTGATAGGTTGGGGGAAGAGTTGGATGAATGCAAAACAATCCCCCCCCCAAGAAGTACCATTCTAAGTGTGAAAAAATTCCATAGGAACACTGTCTTTGGAACCTAAATAAATGTCACAGGGACTTCATGGAGCTTTTAAATTAAATCTGGCTACTCTTGACCAATGTGTCACGGGTCAAGTCCTAATGATGAGAGAAGGTCATACTGGTTATTTTACGGTGCATACACAAGCCCCTCCCAGCATCTCTTAAATCTACTTAGATCTGATAAGATTGGGAACAGAATCGCTAGGGGTGCAGGCCTGACTGCCATAGCTAAGTTCCCATTCACAAACACCACAAATTCTAATTTCCTTTCATACTTTTTGAGGGGGATGTTTCTTATTTGTAGATGTTTCCTGTTGATTGCTTGTTTTGAAGGGATGAAAAGACCTGTACATTTTGACTTGTGAGAGCTGTCCTTTTTTTAGTTGGGTGCTATTTCAGGATTTTTTTTTTTAATATATAAAAAAATCAATTGTAATCTAGAAGATATAAAGCTCTTTTAAAAACTCCAAACTTTTCTTGACCAAATAACCAGTTTCCCATTCATTGATTTTCGTTCTCCTCCCAGGTTTATCTTGCCAGGTGATGTGGACATTGATGAACTGCTTTTTGAAGAGTTTTTAACTCCTGAGGAAGAAGCAGAGAGTAGGAAGGAGCGAGAAGCCATGAAGCGTCAAGAACTTCTTCAATCAGTAAAGTTCTCCAAGTAAATGTCAGGCTGGGTGTCCTCTTTCTATATTGCTAGGTTTATATATGCAAAAATCCCCCCAAAGAGAGGATATTTTAAAATGCATTTCACTTCTAATTGGATCAAGGTATAAATTTTTAATTGGCAGTGTATTTTGAAAATAGCCCAGCTTTTTGAATTTCCCATTCAGATTTAAAATATGGAGAAAGATTCCACTATGCAGCTCTAATTGCATGCAGGCAAGGGGCCTGATCCAGCCCTCATTGCAGCTGGTTGCAATCTGGATTCAGATGAGTGTCGGAATTCACATCCATTGGCAAGTCATGGCAATGCAGACAGACGATACTGACATATGAATACACAACTCTGTGTGCATTCCTGCTTATGCCTTTGAACCAATTGAATCTGAATGCATTTTATGTATGTACATTCATTCATTCATTCATTTATCAGAAAATTTATCCATTGTATGATGGTGAAAAACCTCAAAGCAGTTTACAAAGAGATGAAACACTAAGATCAGGAACAATGCGCAATGCATCAAAGGATACGAAAAGTTAAAATTAAAATTCACAGACTTGGCCAAACAATTATGTTTTTACCAGGCATCAAAAAGAGCTCAGTGGAGGCACCTGCTCGAAAACAAAAGGCAGGGAGTTTCAAATTGTAGGTGCTGCCACAGTAAATGATCAAGTTTTTTTTTAACAAGTAGGTGTTTGCTTGTATAAAACCGTACACCTCCCCCCCCCACCAAGAAAAAACCAACCCCAAATACTGAGTGCTGCTGATTCTGTATTTCTTTATATATTGCCTTTCTCTCCCTCTCTCTCCTCCCCCTTTTAAAACAGGTTAACATTGGAACAGAAAGAACTTTGCCGGAGCAGATTGAAACTGCTAACGTATTTGGATCGGCTAGCAACATACGAGGTTTGGAAAATTGTGGATTGCATTTGTTATATACAACTCACTATGTAGCGCCTTCAGGACCTTTCACTCTGATAGTTTAGCTTTCATGTTTTCAGCTCTGATTTTCAGTGGTTATAAATAATGAGGCGGGCAACACCATTATTGCACTCCAGCATATTCTTTTCATATGTTATGTTGCATAATTTGCATTGCAGCACATTCTGTCTTCTGTCTCTTTCTTTCTTTCTCTCCTCCCCATCCTATCTTCTTTCTCCTAGCAAACTATACTTAAGGCCCCGGTATTTAAAACCTGTCCTTATGTTTTTAGTGAATTGCATGTGTGTGAAAGCTGTAGTGAAAATATGCAACCCACTTACCGGCCTGTGGTGCACCCAGTTGCGCAGACCATTGCATCATTGCTTAAGAGTGCAGCAAGACAGTCGACCTTTGGGTTGTTAAAATCACAGATAATCAGCAGAAGGCAGGGGTGTGTATAATGGGAGTCTGGAGCTCTCCTCCAATCCAAGCTCAGTGTTCCTCTCCCATTTCTAGTAAATCTTTCTCACTTTCCAGAGGACCACATGTGCCAACAAAGTTTCAGGAAGTTCAATGTGTCGTGTTATTTTGAGGAACCAATCAGCCTTGCAAAATGTTTCCGATTTTTCCTTCAGGAAATTCTTGGCGGGCCACACATTGCCGAACAGAGATATGACGCAGAATTCTTCAAGAAGTTCCGGAATCAGAATATTGTTCTTTCTGCAAGAACATATGCTCGGGTATAAATTCTTTCATGACTTGCTCATAAAGTATTTCTCACTGAGCAAAATTTTGATACGTGACTTGCATTTCTATTTGTACAATCCGTGTCTGGCAGAAAAAAATGGTCAAAACAAAATAAAATAAAAAATTCCTTCCAGTAGCACCTTAGAGACCAACTAAGTTAGTTCTTGGTATTAGTTGGTCTCTAAGGTGCTACTGGAAGGAATTTTTTATTTTATTTTGTTTTGACTATGGCAGACCAACACGGCTACCTACCTGTAACCAGAAAAAAATGGGTTGCATTTAGGACAGACCGTAATTAATAGAGGTAATGATTTTGTAGTTTATCTCTGATGAGAAGGAATAATAGGGCCTCTTTAGGTTACTTTTCCCATGGTTTTATCCCAGGCGACAGACGTAGTGTCTGAAAAAATATGGGAAAGTTGTCAGTGAGGCCATTTGCACCCATTCCTTTTGCCAGTGGTAATATATGAGACCCTTTAGGTAATGGGAAAAGCAATCCAGTCCCAGCTGGGCGCCAAGTGGACCTACATCCACAGCCCTGCTGCTGTGGGTGGGGGACGGAAAAAGCCTGCTCAGGTTACACTAGCATGGAACTGGCATAGTTATTGTGTCCAGTTATTGGGCCCAGTGACATCAACAATGCAGTAGGACTGACTTGGAACGCAACACTTTGGAGCAGGGATTGGGATTGTTATAGTCCCCCTCCCCGCCTTTGAGTAATGGATATATTCCTTGGATGAAAGGCCATCAAGTGGCTGAGGAAAGGGAATTCACCTAAATTGAAGAAGTAGCGGTTGCTTCATTGCCGTTGGCCGCAGTCCATTTCCTGTCCTTGTCCAAGATGGATAGCTCTGGTGTAGCTGCTCCCTGTTTCTTCTTTGAGCGCTTCATTGGTGTTTTCTTCCATCTCCTTCTTTATCTTTATTCATCCAGTCATCCCATCTTGCCCTTGGAAGTAAAAACAAAACAAAAACCAAGCGTCCTTTTGTATTTACCCCACTCCTGCTTTCCCCTCAGTCTGGCAGTCTGGCTGCCCCTGTCCCAGCTGTTTTTTCTTTCTTTCTTGCTGCTCTTCATTTCCCACTCAGTCCACTCGGTTGCTGTCTTCTCCTGTCATCCCCCTTCCCCAAAAAAGCAATGCCTCCTTCCTCAACATCGGTAAATTTCCTGTCCTCAGCCACTATATGGCAGGTGTGTCTTTGGTCTAATAAAACCACCAATGACATATTTTTTTTTCCTTTCAGAACATTCATTAAATATGTTTAGTTTCTGAACAGCACAAGAATGAACAGAGCAGAAGGGAATGGATAGCTAATATTCTGGCCTGTTTTTTTTTTTTTTTAAATATGAGAATTATGCCATCTCCCATAATTTGAGGTGTGTGTGTGTGTGTGTTTAAACAGACTGGCCCATAAGCTGTCTCTTTGAATATTAAAACTGAATTATTGGTGCAGGAAAGCAATGTAAGAGCCCTGGAGATTTTGTTCACATACCATGGGTCAGACCTCCTTCCACATCGGCTGGCAATTCTCTCTAATTTTCCAGAGACCACCTCTCCGCATGAATATTCCTTTTTGCTGCCTGAAGCTTGGTAAGTGCATACGTGCTGAATATCAATGCAAAGCTGTGCCTTTATTTATTTAATATCGAAAACTATTTTCAATAAGAAGCAACAACAATTAGCATTCCTTATTTTAAAAGTTACACTAACAGCTGCATATGCAGCTGAGAAGGGAGAGAGAGAAACCCAATGAATATATTTTTCAGCCAAACATGCTCTGTTCGTTGCTGTCTCCCGGAATTGGGCGGCAGTCTCAAGACTTCATGCTCCTTCCCTCAACCCCTCCTTCTCTTAAGAACATATATTTTTCCCTCCCCATACCTTAATAGCCACTAATAGATACATTGCGCATTAGCCAGGACATGAAATTGTTGTTTAATGTTGGGTACAAATCCTCATTAAATAGTAACCTTGGCTACTTCGTGACATAAGCTTAGAATGGATACCAGTTTTCAGCGAAATTATCTGCCCTCATTTACCCAGTCAATTTGTTCTGTAAGGTAGTCTGTTAAAACTAACTTCCACTGCCTTTGACACCATTGATTGATGTCTGCCATATTGTGACTCTTCCTTGCAGCTAGCATGGTGAGCGCTTAGGAGATTTCTGTGGGAATGCAGGATAGGTTGCTCTTAAAAATATGATATAAACTTAGTTTTGGAGTATGTAAGACAGGACTGCTTTAGATGGCGCTTTCAAAAATTAGTTGCCAATAGCATTCAGCTGTCTCTGAAGTCCAGCAGACATGTAGTAGCCTGCCAACCCTGTTTCTTGCTACCTCTCCAGCACTTAAGTAATAAAGAGTTTGTTAATCCTGTGAAGCTTTAATGGTTGCAGATGCCATTGATGAACTACATTTTACCCATTCTCTTGTGTGAAGGCTGAAATGCATTTGAATGGTTGTTGTTGTTGTTGTTGTTGTTTAGTCATGTCCGACTCTTCGTGACCCCATGGACCAGAGCACGCCAGGCACTCCTGTCTTCCACTGCCTCCTGCAGTTTGGTCAAACTCATGTTGGTAGCTTCGAGAACACTGTCCAACCATCTCATCCTCTGTCATCCCCTTCTCCTTGTGCCCTCCATCTTTCCTAACATCAGTCTTCTCTTCTCATGAGGTGGCCAAAGTATTGGAGCCTCAGCTTCAGGGTCTGTCCTTCCAGTGAGCATTTGAATGGTAGTTTGTGTCATATCCCCTTTCCGCATTATCCACACGTTGTATATTTTAGATCTGTCTTCTGTGTACAGTATATCTTTGAAGTGCATAGGTTCAGATCTCATTTGTCTCCTGAGAATTTCTGTTTCCTCTTTATTCGGTGACAATGTATTCTTATGAAATGCTATAATGACTTTGGCACTTGCCAATGCTATCTGGTAGACCTTGTTAACTTAGCAGTAAGATAAAATAATAAATCTCTTGGCAAATCCGCCTTTTGAACTACAGTCTGAAAGACTCCATTGCAATATTTATAGCAAAATACTATCCCCCGAAGTTAAGTTTATTGTGTATTCATAATTTCATTGGGGCTTACTCCCAGGTAACTCAATGCAGGATTGCAGCTTCAGGAATTTACAGAATCCCTTCCATGAAACGATCTATAATTACCCTATCTTTTTATCTGAAGCTGTTTCCTGTTGGACATATTAGTTAATAGAAGTAGACTTGACACACATTACTGGAAGTGTGAGAATCAGAACGGAATAGATTGCAAAGATTTCTGCCTTATCACTAAATGTGATATTCTTATCCTTTTAAAAATGGTTATGAGGCAAACATGAAGTCCTCTCGTAGTTCTGCATCTCTTAAATAAATAAAAAAACACCCTTCCAACCTCGGTAGCTTTTGTATTGAAGGTGAATTATAGTACTTTCTGCTTTATGCCACAGCTACCTATGAGTCTACAAAGGCCTTTTTGTGTTCATCCCCTGCTGAAATTAGATTTGAAAGAAACATTCTCTTGTAGCTAATAGAATAGGTTGTGGTGTGCGCTTGGTTGCAGGATGTGTTTATGTGTAGTGCCCACAGTGATTGATCCAGTTTGCAAATGCGCTGATGGTCCCAGGGAGGTTGATGTCTCCTGTTTGGAGCTACACAAAAAGGCCAGTTTCTGGCTGTAGCTCAGGCAAAGGTCTGACCTGGAAGTATTTATGGCCAGGCCATAATGAGAAACAGCAGTCACCTGTCAGAAGGTGGGTGCCATTCAGGGATGCGAAAGAAAAACGCTGCCCTTTCCTTTTCCACTCCTCAGCCTCAGATGGTTTCCCCCACGAGAGTGACAGAGCATGGACTAGGAAGCTTGTCTTCTAAGATGAGGGCTTTCATCAAAACAAGCCCTAAATTATCATGTGTTTGCATTTTTGTTTGGCCAGTGGGGCAATCCTAGGGAAAGTGGGTAAGGGTTGTCAACTGACTAGGCGAAAAACGCAGGCTAGCATAGGTTTCATAAGTGGAAATCACCAGGCAGAGGTTTTCATAATAGCTACAGTAGCTGATTCAAGAGTTAGCCACCCAAGGGTGGATTAAAACACCTGCCAGTCAAGGGACGGCTATGCCCTTAAAGGTTATCCAGTGCTGTGAAAGCCTTTCATGCATTACGCTGAAGGATTTGAAGTGTTGAGCAGACTTAACATGCTTGAATTGGTTGAAACGGAGCCAAAGAAGGCAAGAGCTCTTTGAGTGCGTCTCTAATTAAAGTTGGCTTGATATTGGCAAAGATCCCACCAGAGGCAAGACAGTTATGGTAACAAGCAATCCTCCCCCCCCATGCAAACTGATTATTTAGAGTTATTTCTATGTTTCAAACCATATTATAGCAACAATTTAGAAATCTTCCTTTTTCTGAGATCATTTTCCCCACAAGAGTTTCTGCCTTCTTTAAATGGAAGATGAAAATTATTTGATGGTTCATTGGGAGTTCTGTGAAGGATGAAAACGTACAGATGGCCTCGGACTGTTGGGCAGGTGGTCTAGAAATTTAAGGAGGGGGTTTGTGAAGGAGCAGCCCAGGTCTCTGAAGTTTCTGCTGCACCACTGTTGCAGCTTATCAAGAAAGCAGATTTCTAAACTGAAAAGGGACTTCTTTGTTTAGCCATGCTGAGTTGCTAAAGTAGAACCTTCAGCTATGCATTCAGTTATTTAAAAAAGAGCCTTCCTGGATCGCATCAGAGGTCCATCTATGCCAGCATCCCAAAATAGCGAACCACATGCTTCCAGGAAGGCCTGGCCATGAAAGCAACAACCACATTCCTTGCTGCTGGCCACAAGCAGAGTCATATTGTGACTTTGCACCTTGGGCTTCTCTGCAGCCATTCTTACTAGTAGCCATAATGTACTTCTACACCTCTAAGCCAGTGATGGCGAACCTTTTTGAGCCCGAGTGCCCAAACTGCAGTGGAAAACCAACTTTTTTATTTCAAAGTGCCAACACTGCAATTAAATGGCCTTAAGTTCACTTATTTCACTGGGGTTGCTCTGAGGAAATAATATACATACCAGTACAACCCTTCATTTGTTCTTTGAATCTTTCTCAACCTATTATTCATAGCCAGAT
Source organism: Lacerta agilis (assembly GCF_009819535.1). NCBI lineage: Eukaryota > Metazoa > Chordata > Lepidosauria > Squamata > Lacertidae > Lacerta > Lacerta agilis. The sequence goes on along the minus strand of NC_046314.1, from coordinate 29,053,186 downwards.
CGATAGAAGGTTATGGGCAGCAGGTTCAAAGAGTTATTTTATTTTGGGTACACTGAATAAAATTTCGCCCACGACTGTGCTGGTGTGTGTAAATACATAAGCAATCAATCCGCGGAATGTGATACAGGCAAAGCTGCCTTGATGCATGTAATTTACCTTTAAGGAAGTAGAGGGGGGGGGGAGGAAGGGAAGAGAAGAGAGAGAAAGACTTTTGAGAGTTAGTTCTCCCTGCATGAACTCCGGTGTTATTCGACGCCCTCCTCTCCGCATCTGCATACAACTTTGCAGAGGGAGGAGACAGACTGTTCCCAGAAAACGGAACGCAGGAAAGGGCCAGTGGGTTTTTTTATTTATTATGTGTGGGGGTTTTGTTTTTGTTTTGCAAAAACTGGGCAAAGGGAGGAACCATAGCGGTTGCATCCCAAACCTTCCCAAATGCAGCTCCTGCCCTTTCTTCGAGGTTTGACTTCCTCCTTACCGGAGAGCGCTCGGGCAGTCGGAGGAGGTAGCTAAAGACATGTGAGAGCCGCCACCACAGCAACGGCGCCTCCCGGACTGTGAAGGCGGTTGGGAAGAAAAGCCCACCCGGCAGTGCGAGGCGGGAAGCAAACGCCGCTCAGCTCCTGCACAGCTCCGCCTACCCCTGCGCGGGGGCGCGCGCCCCTTGGCGGCTTGGGTCTTAGCGAGACTTTTCTTCGCGCCATCCCAAACACCGCTCGGATGGAAGGGGAGGTGGCCGCCTACTCCTCCAATGCACCAACCCTGTGTGCACATGTTTAAGTAAAGAGCTCCACATTTGCCTCCTTCCATCCTTCCTTCCACCCGAACATACATAGCACTGCCGTTTTACTTAGGGATGGCATCGCCGGCGGGGCCGCGCGGCTCCCCCCACCCCCGCTCGCAGCGCTCAAAAGGAGGGCTTCCCCCTCACCCGCCGCCCCTGGCCCAGCCCGCCGCTGCTGTTACCTCGCCGTCGTCGTTGCCTCGCGTCGAATCCTCCGCAGCAGCAGCAGCCAAACACCACAGGCGCCAAGGAGGGAAATTGCTGCTGTCCGCTGCTGCGCCTGCGCTGGCAGGACGCATGAGCAGAGCAGCGCGGCGGCGCCATTTCCCCGCCCCTGGCGTGCCAGCAGAGAGAGCTCTGCGTGCCAGCTGTGGCACGCGTGCCACGGGTTCGCCATCACTGCTCTAAGCTATATCTTGTGGAAGAGAATTGCATAAATTAATTATGCACCGTGTGAAGAAATACATGTTCTCATGAAAGTGGCCTGCTTCAGCTACTTTGCTGGGGAGTGGCAGAAGGAGCAGGCATGGTGTCCTCCCCTTTCTCACGGAAGTGTGTGATATAGCAACTCCACCCAAATGACTTGTTCATTCATCTCCTTCTTCCATGAGGGAACAAGGCATGGCCCCCTACTTCACCATGCACAGCCTGTTGCCGTCCAAGTACAGTGGTACCTTGGTTTACGAACTTAATCCGTTCCGGAAGTCCGTTCTTAAACCAAAGCGTTCGTAAACCAATTTACAAATGGAACACACTCAGCAGGAAGCGGAACATGTTTGGCTTCCAAGGCAAAGTTCACAAACCAAAACACCTACTTCCGGGTTTGCAGCGTTCTTAATCCAAGTTGTTCATAAACTAAGCTGTTCTTAAACCATGGTATCACTGTATGCGTCTGAACCAGACAAATGGGTTGTAGCATTCTGATTCATACCAAATCAGGCCATTGGCCCATCTCATTTGGCATTGACTAGACTGGCAGAGGGGCTCAAGGGTTTTCTGGAACTTTCCTGGAGATGCCAGTGATTGAACTGGGATTTGCTGCTTGCAGAGCATGTGCTCAACTGCTAGATTACAGCCCTTCCTCAATAGACTTCTGAGATGGTAGTTTTGGTCTGCTTTTTGGGGTTCTTTTGGTGGAATAATGGACTGATTGGCCTTATTGTTCCACCTGTTACAATTTGGTATCCATCATGATCTGGAGGTGCAACACTAATGTGATACTTGTAGATTCCCCGAAGTGATTCCCTTCCCACTTCCTTTCTCTTTTAAAAAAAGAAGATGATTACGGCTGCATTAGCACAGTTTGGTTGAAAGAAGGCTTGTTATTGCACGGACCACTCCTAATTGTAGATTAGTGCGAAGAACTAATATGCTTGCGATGTCTGACACGAAAGCATAATGCAGTATCAGACTACACAACAGTAGCTATGGGAGATATCTCTAATGAGGAGGGTCACCTCTCAATGTGACCTGGTTCAGTAGTCCCAAATTCAACACCTGGCGGTGCCTAATTATTTTACTAGTACAATGTCTTCCACTGAAAGCAAATGACATGTTGGGTAGATAACATTTCCTGGAACCTAAACTAAAAGGCAGGAGACACTGCCCATGGGACTCCTTAGTGTGTTCATGGTTCTATACAAGCAGGGGCTGCTCTGTGTTTTTTAAGGTTTGGGAGCACTTCATGCATCCCATACATCTTTAGTTTTACACAGACGCACACACACACACACACACACACACACAAATGAGATAGCCGGTGTGGTGCTGCCCTGCAGTTGCTGTTCATCTGTGACTCCTGTCAGCCCCAGCCAGTATGGTCAATGGTCAGAGACGATAGGCTTTGTGGTCCAATAACACTTCGAGGACACCCCACTGGCTATGATATAGGAACATAGGAAACTGCTTGCTACTGAGTCAAGCCCTTAGTCCAGGGGTCAGCAAACTTTTCCAGTAGTGGGTCGGTCCACTGTCCCTCAGACCTTGAAAATAAAAATAAAAATGAACGAATTCCTATGACCCACAAATGCATGATGATAACTGCTCAGTCCTAATCTTGATTTGTGTACTTTTTTGTACACTGCTCCCCCCAAAAAGCATTACAGTGGTAGCTTGGGTTACAGACGCTTCAGGTTACAGATGCTTCAGGTTACAGACTCCGCTAAACCAGAAATATTACAGTGGTACCTCTGGTTAAGTACTTAATTCGTTCCGGAGGTCCGTTCTTAACCTGAAACTCTTCTTAACCTGAAGCACCACTTTAGCTAATGGGGCCTCCCGCTGCCGCTGCGCTGCCAGAGCACGATTTCTGTTCTTATCCTGAAGCAAAGTTCTTAACCTGAAGCGTTATTTCTGGGTTAGCGGAGTCTGTAACCTGAAGCGTATGTAACCTGAAGCGTATGTATCCCGAGGTACCACTGAAGAACTTTGCTTCAGGATGAGAACAGAAATCGTGCTCTGGCGGCGCAGCGGCAGCAGGAGGCCCCATTGGCTAAAGTGGTGCTTCAGGTTAAGAACAGTTTCAGGTTAAGAACGGACCTCCGGAATGAATTAAGTTCTTAACCTGAGGTACCACTGTACTGTTTAGTGGTTTTGCAGAAACCACCAGCAGTGTAAACAAGAGTTCAGCTAAGCCAAGGTGGGAACGCCACCCCACTCTACTTGCTGTAACAGAGGGCAAAAATCTTGAGCAAAGCCTATAAGCATTTAGGAAAGTGAGTATTCTTACGTTTTCCCATGGGGCAAGGAGGTACATGGTGTGATAAGAGTTGTTCTTGGCAGAGATATGATTGTTGTTTGGAATAGGGGACCTCACCACCCTATCCCATCTCATCCCAGTTTTTTTTTTTAATTGTGTTTATATACCTCCCTATACCCGGAGGTCTCAGGGCAGTTTCAGTTCTGGGCTTAATGGCAATGATATCCTATTGGTCAGGAGTGAAAGAGGATAGGCTGGAGAAGAGAGTCGTCCACTACTTTGAATGGCCTGTGGCTGCTGCTGCTTCTTCAAGTAAAAAAAAAAAAAAGGGAGGAATTCTTGGCTATCTTGTAATGTTGAAATAAGGTAATGAGCACAGCTCTAGGCGATAATACCTGGGAGCAAGGATGGAGGAATACTTCATTTCTTCTGCGTTTTAATGTGAATGAAGCTAGTTCATTCCATGTGGACTTATGAATGAACACGTCCAGAATTGGCACAAATCCAACCATCCCTACTGTTCACAAAGGAGCTGAGCCAAAACTGCTTTCACAGTTTAATCCGTATTCTTTGCCATGTACTTCTCCCCTCTCTCTTTTTTTATGAACTCCCACTGGTTTCCTCCCCTTGCTCCCTTGAAAATTTTGATACTTTTTTTGTTTGGGGCCATAGAGTCTCTAAATAGGCCTTAACAAGCTAGTTCGGGAAGTTCCTTGAAAACGACAGTTCACATTTTCGTAACTGAAAGCAAAACTCAGAATGAATGAAAAAGACAAAAATGATTTTTTAGCTTGGCTCTAAGTTTTGATGCTGTCTTAAGCAGTCTTTCTCTCTTAAACCAAAGGAATGTATTCATAATGATATATCTGGTATAGATAGAATGTGTTATAATTTTATTGCATTTGATAGCTCAAAATAAAACCCTTACTTCCAAACCCTTATTCCCCATCTCACTTTCTTGCTCAGTTCCTCAAAAGAATGTGAAGTCTTTAAAAGGTAACACACTTTAAAGGATTATTAACCTTCTGGGGAAAATGGCATTTGCTAGTCTAAATTATAGGATTTTTATTAGATTTTATATTACCTAATTCAGGCCATGATAGCTTCTTCCTTCTATTGTGTTGGAGTCTTTTAAAGAAAGTTTATGGGACTTTTTAACAGCGTATTTTTAGATCTTGCAGACAGTATTGTTGCATGTGAGAGCACTGGTGTGCTGCGTAGTGGATAGAGAAATAAGATTACAGCGCTACATCCGGCTTTGTCACTCTTGCGAAACGCATAATGTGATTTCCTTTTTTCCCTATAAAAGTGAAAAGCCGATTAGACAACCTAATCAAAATCTAACTCATGAATGTGTGGTTCGCTCCTCAGAAGCTTTTAAAGTAGCACCGGAGATAAAACACGCTTGGCTTTGTACTTTGGTGGCAGTTTTGTTCTCTCTTTTACTGCATTTTCTTTTAATGACGACACCCCCAAACTTTGATCTGTGGTGGAGAAGTGCTTCTGCTATATATTCAATATTCCCAAGCAGAAGGCAGCTTGCACAGCTGCATGTTTCCACTTCCTTCCCCCCAACACCTACAGCTGTTGCATTTCACCCTAAAAATCTCTCTGGAGGATCGGGGTGACCTACAGAACTTTGTGGGCTACCTTACTCTTATGGGGTTTCAGTGGGAGAGGAGAATTTGCAGACCTTGCAGCACAAAAACCCTCTGTTTGAATTTAGACAATTCCTCATTTCAGCCACATTCCTCTGGGAAGGTTTTAAAGCTGCCTTTTACTTGCAAATCATTGAATAAAACCAATATTTTGGGGTGGGGTGGGGTGGGGGTGGGGACTGAGCTGGAGAGTGATTTTTTAGCATTGCAATATGCCCTGGGAATTCTTCTGGCTGAAGGGCAGTATAGATATGCATTAAATAAAAAATAAATAAGGATGCAGATAGCTGTGGGTCGATTTAACATTCTGCAGCACAGGGGTTCATACAGCAGCCTTCATCAACCTGTTGCCCACAAGATACTTTGTAACTTCAACTCCCACTATCATGGATCGCCAACCTGGTGCCCACAGACGCCATAAAATTCACAAAGGCTTTCATTGGTCCCACTGGACAATACACCAAGCTTTCGTTAAACGAAAAGTCTGTCTCCAGCGTAATTCTGGGCGATATCTGGGTTTCAACATTGTGATATATCACTAGCTAAACATCACAATATACTGCTATATCACAATGTCTGAGATAAAGATGGAGATATGTAGAGGCATTGGCTGGCTTCATGTTTTTTTCCCCACATGGTGATTTTTGCATAGCACACACACACATCATGATTTGTGGTGTATTGCCAGCTCAAAAACTATGAAACTGATATCACAATATGGACTTTGGGGTGATATATCACCCTACTCCAGCCCTTCTAGAAAGTAAAGCGTGCATGATTTACGTGAAATGAGAGTGAATTTGATGTGGCCAATTTGTATATTTTTCCTGGTACTGCTGCTATGAGATAGCATCAGCATGTGTGTGTAATCAATATTGTGTTATCTCTGCAGTTAGTACCAGCTGAACATTGCTGGCTTCCTATGGCAAGCATAAAGCTGTTAGGGGTGGTTGTCTCTCTAATTATATGTTAGGCTGCGCTCTCCATGCCAGCCGTTTTGTATTATGGCAGGCGCCATTGCAGCCATGTTTGCTGGATCAGTCCATCAATCTCTGATGGATGATTTGGAAGGATTGGGTCCGGCATCGCTTTTGCTGATCGTGTGTGCCAGTATCCATACTTGGCAGAGTTACATCTCAACGCAACTCCTCCCTTGGAAGCGTCTTCGTGGTTGTAAGTAGGCAATAGACTCTCCTGGACGCCATAAAGATTCAGTCAAGTATAGAAGTTTACTTGATAGGCATAAAAACAAATTGGTAGCAAATGTATACAGACATTCACCACTGCCATGGTCAAGGCATGCTTAGAGTCCTAAAAGAGTCCAAGACACTCTCTCCTCTTCTCTCAAAGCAAGACTCAAGCAAGAGACTCACAACAAGTTACAAGAAGTTTCACAGAACCCTTGTCGGTACTTCCTGTCACACTGCGCATGTGCAAAAAACAGTTCCCACAGAAAACATCCTTGCATAGACAACACAATCTCAGCCTTCTACTGCTTCTTGAAACTTCTTCCCTGTTTCTGGAACAAATGATTCTCACACACAGAGAGAGAATATCCAACAATTTTGTGACTAGTGGCCCCAGCACTCTCAAAATTTGAAATGGGTCCACTGGGTTTAAAAAAGGTTAGCAAGCCCTACTCATCAGCTCCAACCACTGTTGGATGGGGCTGATGGGAGTTGTAGCCCAAAATTTCTGGAGGGCGCCAGTTTGGCGAAAGTAGCTTTAAAGAATGTGTTTTACAAGGAGGTTTGACAGAGAACAAGTTTCTTCCTGATAATACAGAGCAGCACGGCAGAATCACAAAGGTGAGAGTGGGAGGACAGGGGAAAAGGGCCGACAGTGGATGAAGCACTAACATTTTGAAAATGTATTTTCTTCTTAATGTGAGTTCAGGGTCAGCCTATATTTCCAGCAACATCTCGTCCAGCTCTATTCTTGGCTGTCAGACTGTTGTCACCTTCTCTCCCTCTTCGCTTTCATCCTGATAATAGTCATATTTGTGAGCTATTTGGCATTGCCAGAAGGCAGAATTTGTTATCTAGCTAAATGGCGATATTCCTTCCTTCCCCCTAAAACTCTTTATCTCCCCCTCCCTCTTCTCCCTTCTCCGTTCCCTCCTATAAATGCACACAGACACGAGGAGACAGAATAATGAAAGCATCAACTTCAGACAAGTTTGTTTTCAATCTTGGTAGGATGCAGCTGATCGCTGAAAGCATAATTTTATTACCTTGACTAACAAAACTGAAATTTTAAATTATTATAGCAAAATGATTCAGCTTCTGCCTTCAGTTGCTATGATAAAAATGATCCTGTTTCTGAGGTGGCAGATACAGTATAGAGCTTTGAGCCTCTATCCTCAAAGCTCTGTACCTACCACCACGGAAACAGCTTCATTTTTATCAGAACAATTAATGAAAGCAGAAGTTGAAACATTTTGCTATGAGAATTTAAACTTTGTTTTGTTAGGTGGGTAGTCAGATATACTATCTATCTATCATCTATCTATCTGCTGGCAAAATTGTCGTATAATGTTTAGCTGCATAGATAGGAGAGACATTCTTTTTTCAATTTTCCTTTAAAATTAGACAGTTGGAAGTCTTGGTTTATTGCGAGAATCATTCCCATTTGAATTTAAGAGGTAATCCGTCTGGAAAATAATGGCCTCCCCCAGCATTATAAATGCACATAGTCAAAGCCTTGCAATTTCCTGTTTTTCTTTGTAATGCATTAGACTACAATATTGCTGTGCTATAGTCAACATATTAGTATCACCAAAGCCAGGAAATTCAAATAAATGACTCCCTTAACAGCTGTAACTTTGCTGAAGAGCATATTATGGCTGTAGTAAAAAAAGAAAAGAAAGGAGGGAACACTACTTTAAAGCAGAAATCCATGCACATGGTCCTTTGTCTTAAGTGAAACTTTCTCAGATTTTTCTCTTAGGCTGAACCATTTCATGTTTTGTCCAGTGGCGGCTTGTGCCCATTGGGTGGAAGGCAGGATATCAAACAGATGACAGGCGGGGCCAGCTAATTCTGGAATTGTCCCCACCCTCCTCCTGCTGGGTTCTACAAGGGATAGCCAAGGCCACGCCAAGATTGTGAGTAAGAGGGCAGCTGGGCTTGGAGGAATCAAAGCAGCTTAGTGGGGCATTGCCCTAGTTCGCCAAATAGACCAGCCTCCACTGCCTTCATCTCAGTCCTGATAGTAACTGCTTTGTTAAATCTGCATGAAATCCAATCACCTAAGTTATGGGGCGAAGAGAGAAAACTGCCTATTACAGCAGAGTACAGCCTCCTTACAATGGGTATAGCTGTTCGTTGGGTATGTTTTTTAGGTGCCTGAAGGCTTTTCTAAATGCAGCTCACATATTCCAACTTGATATTTCCTTCTCTCTGTTGACTTCAGGATGGTGATGATGATGATTCAGAGAGTCATGGGGGTCACCATAACCCAGGGGTCGGCAAAGTTTTTGTGGCTTGGGCCGGTTCACGGGCCCGCAGATGCCGCGATAGGCTGGAGTGCACACACATGAATGCGCAAACGCTATTTCTGGCGCTCCTTCCGGTGCGGAGGAGGCGTGTGCAGCTTCTCATCGGCTGCAGGTGCTTCCTGCAGCCAATGGGAAGCCAGCCAGCATCACGGAAGGCAGTCCCCACTCTGCTCCAGGCTGGTTTAGTGCACTGGAGCCAACCGAACGGGTGGCAGGGGTCCCTGAGCAGGCGGTGGGGGTCCATGGGCCAGTTAAATGACCCCCATGGGCCGCTTATGGCCCATGGACCTTAGGTTACCGACCCCTGCCATAACCAGTTCCTTGCAGAGCAGTTGCAGCATTCGTTGTTCTTCTCTGCTGCTTTTGTGTTGGATTTTGATGTGAACCCAACACTGGTCATATGAACAGCTGTTCTGCACACAGTTTCCCCCGCTACTGGATGTCTTGTGTTCTCGAGGGGAAAAGGCTGTTGCCATTCTGTATATTGTTAGATAATTCTGAGTTCTTCGCTTGCTAAGATGTGGATGTCAACCTGTTGTTTGTGATGATAGTATTTGTGAAGCCCACTTCAGTAATTGGGCTGCATGCCACCCTTATTTGTCCCAGCCCTTTAAAACACAACAGCATAACTAGATTCTAAAAATCAAGAAACACCCAATGGAGATGGATATCGTAAGCCACTCTTTCACATTTTCTTTTTTCTTTTTTTTAAAAAAGAGAATTTATTGGTTTTCCAAAACAAAGAACCACATATCACAAACACAAACACTAACCCAAACCCACACCCAACATTCAAACCATAACAATACAAATACAAATACACCAACAATTCTTTTTCTTGTTTACATAAAAAAACTTTTCTTGTTTGAATCATTGTAAAATGACTTCCCCCGCCATCTCTCCTTCAGTTCCAATTCCATATTTACTTTAGTAACTTGTCATCTCTGAAAAAATCATTTAACAATCCGAACTTAACATACTTCTTAAACTCTTATTTTTAATACATAACAATAATAATCTATCCCACAATACCTTAGATTGAATCCAATCCCATTTTAACTTCATAACAATTAATAAATCAACTTCATAACACCACATATTACTTCTTGTTTCAAATCATATCAAACATCTTCTTACTCTAAAACTGCTGCTAATAAAAAGAAAAATTCTGGATATCTCTTCTCTAGTTCAGAATTAAAATCTTAAACACACCGACTTCAAGGTACCAATAAACCATCCCAAATTTATCCTTAATACAATTCACCCTATCCCTTTTCTATCCATTTTCTTCCGCCCCATACCAATACCATTTCCCAGGAAGTCCTCTTTTCTTATAAGTCCACAGTTCCAGACGTCATCTACTACTATCCTTGCAGGGAGCATCAGGGTACGCAAATCCTCTCCTTCCAGCATCTCCAGTTCAAAATCCCATTCCTCTTCTGATTGTGAATATAAAAGTCTTTTCCCCATCATTTCTGGGCCCTCACCCCAGAAATTGGATATAAACAATTTTCTCATCCTGGATCTTTCATCTTCTTGGAGTTGCAAATACATCCTGTTTTGTTCTTCAATAATTCCCCTCAGCTCCCCACCAAGGTTTCCTTCCATTCCATAAATATTCTGAACAGTCTTTTCTGTGGGAAATATCTTTTCTGCCAAATCCTGGTTCAGCAAAGTCAGTTTCTGGTTTGCCAATTCTAACTTCAGAAAAATAATCCTTTGTTCATGCGTCAGTCCAGTGTCCAAAACCAACTTAAAAACGAAACCTAACATGGTAGAAATGGGCATAGAGTATCAAATTTCAATGTTTATCCATCTTTATCACAGCACATTTCCGTTTCACACAAAGATCTCCGCAGCCATTTTCGCAGCCATTTCCCCCGAAGTCAGGGGTAAAAGATTACAGTCCATCCATTTTAAAAGAGAAATATCCACCACCTACTTACTCCCCCGAAAGGGATCTAGTCAGTCTCACTTGTCAAAAATCCAAACATTGTATCCATCACTGTAACAGCAGTCACTGTTCAAGCAGTTACTTTTTTGTTTCCACCAAAGGGAGAAAAACGGGCTCCCCCTCCGTCATATCTCCCGGAGCGCCAAATGTCAAAGATAAGTCCCGTTATTCAGGTACTCACGGCCACCGGGTTTTGTTCTTTTATTCCTTGTGCAGGTAGAACGATGTCGCTCACCGCGAGCGGCGGCCGCCGCTTCGACGGACCGGTTGGGGCATGTCTCCTATAGCCCGGCTCCGTTGTCCCTTCACCCCCACTCCCCCTTTACAGGGGGAACGAGGGAAGGGTTCGGAGCCATATCGGGCCCGCCGGAGAGCCCAAGCCGCGGGACGCTCGACCCGCGGCTCAACGGAGCCCCGCTTTGCGGTAGCGCACGATGGCGTCCTCGCCGGAAGTCCACTCTTTCACATTTTCATATCTCTTTATCTTTACAGTGACTTGGTTCTGTTAAGTCCAATTAGAGTCCAATTAAGTCCTCATTCCTGGGAGCCAACATTTTTGCACAGCTTAGGGTTGTGTGTAAATGTGGCCAGTATAGAAATTTACAGGCCTATGCAAATGAAATTAAATTCTAAATCCCAATGCCAGAATCCCATTCTGTTCAGCTGAGTGTGTTTGCTAATCCCCAGCCCCATCGGTGTTCTAAAGTGTTCAGTGCTTCAGCCCTATAATTAAAAGATGCCTTTCTTTTTAAATGTCATATTTGACTGTATATTTGCTTTTGTATATATCTTTCCCCGAAAGCGGAAAGGGGCTGCCTTGAAAGTTTTGCACAGCGGGGCTTTTTGGAAAGTAGCTGCCAAAGTTGACAGCTGCAAGTCTTTGCTTTTTTTAAAAAAATGAAAGGAAATAGGTAATTTTTTATTTTCATTTGAGTTAAATAATGCATTGATTTTAGAGCAGGATGGAAAAAGGCCCGAAACCAAACGTTATGGAATGGCCAAGGTACTTGCACACGCGTGATATTTCTCTTGAAAATGACCTAGGCGTTTTGGAAGATAGGTGCTGAATTTGCATGCCACACTAAACCATTGTTTAGCATGCTTTTAGCATAATGTGGAAGTGCTGCAGAAAGCTTTAGGCTCACACTCTTCCTCCTATGTGGCTGGGGAGAGTTCGGACTTTTTTCTTTTTGTTAACCATCTCACCCAGATCTAGGAACTGTGGTTAATGCTTTATCCAGCAAGCCAGCTTCAGAAACCACAGTTTGAAATGGGCTTGCTGGAAATTAACCACAACATAGAATTCTTCTGCTTAGTTTTACATATTTGTCCAAGGAAACAGAAATTCTAAAGCTTTGTGGCTAGAATCCTACACTGTTCAATTGATTGTGGCTTGTCCTCCCCCCACAACCACCCCAGTTTGCTATCAATTTGTGTCACAGGTGGGTAGGAGTATGCTGAGCTTCGTGTAAACCAAGACAAATTGCTGTGGTTTCCTCAGAAAGGTTACTTAAAATTAGAAACTCCTGCGCCACCGTGGGATTCCAGCAATACTCACAACATTGGACATGGCTCTGTTTAGTTCAGGGGTGGGGTAAGCTATGGTTTGTTTAACAGGCTATGACTTACACACATCCCACAGGTGATGAAACAAACCATGTCTTGTCTCTCCAAAGCTGGGTTTGTTTTCCAGCTCTTGTTTCATGCTTTTAGATATCTGGGGTGGACTGGCCAACGAAGCAGTGCTTAAAGAAAGGTGTTGGCTTTCCATGTAACATGAAGCCATGGTTAAAACAAACCAAGGCTCTTCAGTCAATAGCCAGCAGCAACCCATAGCTTCATCACTGGGCAGATTTGGGATGCTTATCACAGGAATCTGCCTTATACCATTGGTCTATCTAAGTCAGGCTTCCTCAAACTTGGCCCTCCAGATGTTTTTGCCTACAACTCCCATGATCCCTAGCTAGCAGGACCAGTGGTCAGGGATGATGGGAATTGTAGTCTCAAAACATCTGGAGGGCCGAGTTTGAGGAAGCCTGATCTAAGTCAGTGTTGTCTACACTGACTGGAAGCAGCTGTCTGGGATTTCAGAAAGGGAATTCTTCCTAGCCCTGCCGAGAGACTCTTGGGATTGAACCTAGGACATTAGACATGCAAAACAGAAGCTCTGCCTATGTCCCAGCCCCATGCCTGATCAGAGAGACTATGGTTTAATAAACCATTGTTTAATAAATTATGGCATACCATATATGTGCAAACCAGGCCATTGTTGGGAGGTCATGGCTTCTGTCAGAGCCAGGAATTATAGTTTGGTGGGAAGGCCAGGAATTCTCTAATAGAAATCCCCAGCCTCCTCCTCCATAGAATTACAATGTTCAGGGTTCCATAACAAACACAGTTTAAAGTGACTCAGTTACTGCAGCGTACCATAGAAATTGTAGGATCTTGAAATATCTGGTCTATGTGGAATTTCAGCATTGATCCCATGATGCCATATTTACTTGCTCCTTTCTCTTAATTTGGCCCCGTTATAGGTTTTAGTATAGGCGTCACCTCCACTTACGTGAGGGCAGCGTTTAAGTGCTCGTAAGTGAAATTGCATAAAGTGAGGAGCACCCCACTTTGATAGGGAGGGCATGTGGGGAGGAGAGAGAGAGAGAGAGAGAGACAAACCTTGGAAATCTCTTGGGGCTGCTGCCTGGCCTATCCTGAGCCTTCCTGCCTGCCTGAAGGGAACCAGCGTGTGCAGAAACTGGCCTCAGAGGGTGACGACTGAGAAGGGCACCCAGCAGAACTAGTGCCAGAATGGAGTTGTGATCACAAGGCAGAGTTGTGGAGGCAGGGAGAAGGTGCCCCCAATGCTGCTGGTCGATTGAAGTCCGCCTTTCCTCGCTCGGGCAGCAGCCCTGTGCGAAGGACGGCCAATCTATTTATTTATGTATTTCATGCCGACCCACGTAAACAGGGTCACACGCAAGTGGGATGCACATATGTGTTTGTGGCGGGGTGCCTGTAGAGCAGGCATGGCCAAACTTGGCCCTCCAGCTGTTTTGGGACTACAACTCCTATCATCCCTAGCTAACAGGAACAGTGGTCAGGGATGATGGGAACTGTAGTCCCAAAACAGCTGGAGGGCCAAGTTTGGCCATGCCTGCAGTAGAGGGAGAAATGGATGTGCTCAGCCACGACGGTTCAGTTTACCCCAGCATTTATTTTGCAGAGCACTGTAATTTAATTTTCCTATCAGTTGTTGTTGTTGTTATTCAGTCGTTCAGTCGTGTCCGACTCTTCGTGACCCCATGGACCAGAGCACGCCAGGCACGCCTGTCCTTCACTGCCTCTCGTGGAAAACCTCTTTTTTTGTATGTGGACAATTGCTGTTATCTGTGTGTCACACACAGAGGTGGAAGCATTTTGTCTTTTTGACACTACCTAAAGTGAATTGGCATGTTTTTCTCCGAACGCTCAAGGTTGTTTGGATCCAAGCCATTACCTCTGCAATATATTGTTGTTTTGAATTAAAATTGTGAGCCATAAGCTACCATCCTCAGTAATTTATTTATTTAAATTATTTGTTTGTTTACTATAATATCTGCAGAAAGGCAGGGTGCATTTTGATTTGCTGTTTGAATAAGAACAGATCTATTGGCGGTGAGTTTCTCTGATTTCCAACTGGGTACCGGTAGTTTTCAAAGCCACTTGCCAGGTTACACAAAGGAAAAAAATGTGTGTGGAAGGAATTGTCCATTCTATATCTGTTGTGAGGTGTATGGAAAACGTGTGTGCACTTCCATTTCGTGCGTAGGTACAGAACACCGAATTTGAAAATTGTGGTTCCTGTTTTTTGTTTTTTTAAAAAGAAAGATCTCTGTATAAACTGATAATCATAGTAGAACTGCTTTGTCTGTTGTGTTCAGGGCTCAAAAATGATTGCGCATACCCCAGTGCTACCATTTCATCTTGGAAGTCTGCACACCAGGGTGAAAATATTTTCGGTTCCTGGGAGCCAGCTTTATAAACATTTGACACCCAATGCCTGCAAGTTTAGTAGCGCAGCAGTGTCATTTTTCTTTGACTTGCAAAGCACCTAATGGAAACAATAAATAAATAGTCATGATGAAGGATGTTTTGCTGTTTGACAGACTTTTTCTGGGCTTTCAAGTGCCTGAGGTGCATTTAATCTACACTTTGATATGCTCCCTAGTTGGCACTTTGGAATATTGTGCTTAATTTTAGGCAGCATAATTTTCTCTTTTTGTAGCAGAGCACTGATATGAATCCTTGGCGATTTGAAGCTTCAAACCCCTCAAGGACAGACGATAAAACAATCTATTTACAGGGGGGAAATGTTATAAATGGTTCATTTTTAAAGAACTTGGGTTACATGTGTTGAGACGAGAGCCAGGCCTTCGATGGCTTATAAATGTGATATGCTGTTACGTTGTGGGTGCAGTTTGGCTTGGTGGTGCCTTGCCTTCATTAAAAGATAAGCTAACTCTTTAACAGCTTCATTCTAAAGACCACAGAAAGGGCAACTAGCTAGGAACTTAAAAGGGATAATGTACATTGTTCAAGTGGGCTAAAAAATGAGTTAGACTTTCTTGTTTCCTTGAAACATTCAGAAGGTTGAGATTATAATTACGAAGGCTAATGACTTGCTCAGCTTTCAATTAGGCATTGCAACGTCAGGAAAACGTACAAGCCAACTATTTCTTTTGGCTACACCAATTAAACAATTTTATTTGTTTTTGCTCTGTTATTTCTTTTTGGTAAAAATAAACCTTTTGTTATGACCTTAAGTGCCATCTACACATCAGCAGGGGAACCCTGTCTAGCCCAGCAGGGGCTTTTGGTGAGATTTCCTGGGTTACAGCAGCTGCTTTGTCTCCCATGCTTTCCAATATGGAAAATGCAACATTTTTAAAGCCAATTTGAGAGGCTTTGCCCCTCCCCTCCCCCATCCTTTCCCTTTAGGGAAGATCAGTGTTCGAAATTCGCCAGGTGCATTTTCTTCGTGACTATTGGCCACTTGCGACCAAGTGAAGATGCCCAGGTGCCAGGACGGTGTCTGGTGTTTCCACCACCTGGAGGTGCAGGCCTGGGGATCCTTGGATCTTGACTTGTTTTCACACACTAGCAATACATCCTGCAGAATTCTACCCATTATATTTTATCTGCACAATGAGAATGAATTTCAGGAACCAAAAAGTTGTATTGAAAAATACGACTTTTGGGCCGTCTGGCCCCAAAATGGCAACATGGCACTCCGTTTTGGTGACAACAACCCTGGTTTAAGGAGCTACTTGGCACCTAACTTATATATCTTAGTTTCTAACACTAGCCGGAAGATACTGGCTGCTGGTGAGCAGCTGCTGTCTCCAAGCCTACAGTACCTATGTAGACCTATGGAACACCTCTCCATTGCCATTACCAAAGGTCCCTCCCCAAGCCCCTATGAGCTGGGCTTCTCTGGGGCAGAGGGAGCTGCAGTGGGGAAAAAGGATATGGGGAACCCCCCCCCACACTGATCTTTCCCCCTCTATGAACTGTGGAAGGAAAATTAGAATGCAAGTCGATACCTGTGGTTTTGCTATCCCACTTCATTCATTTAGCCATAATAATAATAATAATAATTTATTATTTATACCCCACCCATCTGGCTGGGCCTCCCCAGCCACTCTGGGCGGCTTCTAACACAATATTAAAATACAATAATTCATCAGATATTAAAAGCTTCCCTAAACAGGGCTGCCTTAAGATGTCTTCTAAAAGTCTGGTATTGATCTCTCATCCCCTTCTATCATAAAACACTCAAGCTGGCTTGATGGCAAAACCATAAAGATACAGTTCCTGTTGCTTTGAAAGACAGTGGAGTGCGCCTCTGGGAGTGAAGTCAAACTGTTGCATTAGAAACACCAAAGTGACCTCCCGGGGGTGCAATCCTGGGCAATATGTACAGGGCTGCCCAGTCGACAAGACCCCTTTCTCAGGAAAGCAGAGCAATTCGTTTGGCACCACTTTGGTTGCAGGAGTTGCCTGAAGACGCCATTCAACTGCCTTAGGGATTCCACTCTGGATTTTTGTAGGGTTTACTCCTTTACCCCTTTTTTCTTCTCCCGAAAATGTCCCACAAGGCAGTGGAGGTTCAGGACCAGAGTTTTCCTCCTTCTAGATGAGCTACCTTCCAAGGTTGATGAGACCAGTAGATAAGCAGTAATCAATGAGAAGAATAAAGCACCAATCAATTATTCTAAAGAGTGGTGTTATAATAACACTTGAAAAGTAGCAGCAGTCTGAATTTTCAACTTAAGAAGCAACCAAGGCCTTCCTGTCAAAAGGCCTGCTGTGTGGCACTGTTGCTGTTGAAGCAGCAACACTATCTAGTCATTAGACATCAAGAAGAACTGTTACTCCTAAAACACTGTAGATCTTAACCTACAGTGGATGGTAGCCAGTAGCGACATATGCTTGAGTGTGTCTCCCATTGATGCCCCTTTGCAGTCTGTGCTGTAGTAGCTGTGATGTGTCTAGGTGTCTAGTTTCTAGTAGGTTTGCTTTGCTTGACACTTCCTACAATGAGCCACCTTTCATTTTTAGGATAGCAATGTGCAACAGAAAAATAATTTTGGTTTTGTTTGTTTTTCCTTTTCACCGGGGGTGGGGGGGTGGGAGTGGTGCAGCATCCAGCCACAAGGTGACAATATTGAGTTCTCTACAATGATTTTTCTGTATTGAAACAGCGTGCATCCTTGCATATTAGCATGCCTGTGTGTCGGCATGCATGGATTTGTTAGACTTCCCACAATTCTAGAAGAAAGGAACTTTGCCAGCAAGTATCCATTGACATTTTAAAACTGTAATGATACATGCTTGGGACTAGATTGATTTCTCTTATGCCTACTGTGAAGGTTCACACTGAGAAAGCAGCCTTAGGTCTGCTCATTTGTTTGTATATTAAGAGTGAAAGAAGATGTGCCAACTTAAATTTCTAAAAGCCAAAGTGGATTTGTTCAGCTTGAGCAGTTCTATAATAGTCTTCGGCAAGCACTTAACACTATTCTTTTAGCCGGCTGATATTAAAAGTACTGCCTGCTGCTATCTCTTGTAGTCAGGCAGAGCTGTCCAAAAATAAGTGCAAAACAACAAATTTGCAGAAGGGATTAAAACTGTTCCTACGACTGCATGGCTAGGATTAACTGGGCGGATGGTATTACATATTTATGTTGGAATCCATCAATTGCAGAAACGAGTTCAGTTGGCAACATGAAGTTTATGCACTGCTCTAAAATAGCTGTGTCATTCAACGAACATTCATTGAGGCATCATTAGATCATACGCAACCTAGAGATTTGTCTCGGACTTCTCCAAATGGGAGAATATCTGTGCTTTTTAATTGTTCTGTTTTCAAGTACTGTCAGCAGCGTGTAGCAGCTTTGGCGAAAGAGCGTCTGAAAAGCCCAACAATAAATAATTGAGAACAGACTACAGCTCTGCAGGCATCTTGTGCATAATAAGCACAGAAGGATTCCAAAGCCCCGAGAATAAACAGTATAAATCAAGGGTATAAAAAGCTGAGCAGATTTAGATCCCTTTTGATTTGAATGGGTCTAGTCGCAGCTAACTGTGCACCGTGCTGCAGAGGGAGATGAGACACATTTTAAATGCAAGTTATATTTGTTGGATTAAAATGTGGAGCAAGCATTCTGGACTGCTTTTGGGATAGCGGTAAAGATATGATCTCCCTGGAAGCTGAACTTGCTGACTTGGAAGTTCCTCTTGTCAATTAAGCATGGTAACGATAGATATTTAACAGATGGATAAAGGAAAAATATGCAGAAAATTTTATCTTGAATATGGAAACCGTGGAGGAAGGGATGGAGGTCTGAAGGTTCAATAGAACCTTTTATTTTAATGTTAATGATTAAAATTTATAAAATATTGTAAAACCAATGAAAAAAGTTATTTTAAAAAGTTCCTCTTGTCAGAGCCAAACTACATGTGTCTTTGTATTTAGCATGCAGTTGTTGTTGTTTTTTTTTAAATGCAAATTGCATTAGCTGGATTGTGGTGGTAATTGATGGCATGAGAGCAAAGTGGATGGGGGAATTTCCAATAGAGGATTTCCTTCCAAACCAAATAAAATATTGAGGATTTTTCCTCAGGACTGCAATAAGGGGAGTAATGGGTTAAATCCTTTTGCACACCTCCCCTGATTACATTACCCCCCCCACCCCATTGCAACTTCCCTTATGTAGGCACCATAGTTTGCAGGTAGCAATGCCACTGCTCCAGAAACAAGTCCTGGATTGCGAACAAGTTTTAGAGTCCGCCCTGATGTCTGACCAGCTCTGCTTAAGTTGTAGGATATATCATGGCTTCTGTGTGGCACATTTTTTTCTTTCTGGAATAGGTGGCAGAATCAATAGTGAATTATTGGGCTAATGAGAAACAGAATGGCCATTGCTCAAACGAAGACTTGCTAAAATGGTGGAGCTTTGTTTTCTGTTTCCCTTTCATTATGTTTTGTCTTTTTCATTGCATTTTGTCTGTTAACAAGTTGTTTTTATGGCTTTTGAGAATCCTGGAAATGCCATGGCAATGTTGCTTTTAAAACCATAACGGATCAGTCTGGTAATAACTCTTTTTGTTGTTAATCTTTATCTTGGCTGGCAAGTACCCATTCTGTTTGTACATGCTTTTTATTACCACAGGAAATATTTCACCCTAGATGCCTATAGCAAGAGAGCCACATCTGACTTAATTGAGAAAATCAATACAGCAGGGATATCTTGGCTCAGGAGAATAATTTGCTCAGAAGTTGGTACAAAATCCTATTACTTCAAAGAATCCACAGATGTCATTTTCTCTCTCGCTATTAATTTAAAAGATTTGCAGTAGTGAGGTTGAGACCCTGCTGTGGAAGCAAGAGAAAGCCATCTATTTCTAATTGAAGAGGTTGTATACATGTAAGAAACATGTGATGCAACACATGTCAAAATAGCTCTGGTACAGCCATGCAATTTGCTGTTCTCTTGCGGCAAAGACCAAGGACAGGCAACTGACAGCGGTCTCTGTGTCCTCACAAACCCTGCTGCCTTTCCATTCGTTCAATTGGAACTATTTCTTAGTGCCCCTGCTGGCCTTTTTAAAGATAGGTTTGGCTGCGTAAATTGCCTGTGCTTGAGCTTCAAGCTGAGAAAACCATATACAGTGCCATCTTTGTGTGTGCTGTATTTTAATGCTAATAATAATAATAATAATAATAATAATATCCCGCCAATCTGGCTGGGTTTCCCCAGCCACTCTGGGCAGCTTACAGCATATTTAAAAACACAACAAAGCATCAAACATTAAAATAACAGAATATCCTATGCAATAGGATAACAACAACAACAACAATGATAATGACAATAATAACAATAAAGATAATAACAATAACAACAGTTTACAGCAGGAGTCAGCAATTTTTTCATCAGGGGGCCGATCCACTGTCCCTCAGACCTTGTGCGGGGCCGGACTGTATGTTGCCATGATTATGACCCGCATTTTTGGCAAAAATCCTTATTGGGACCAACCCCAACGTTGCCCAAATGTGATTTTTTTGGGGGGTGGGGGGGTTCCCTCATACACCCACGCTGCTTCATTTGTGTTTTATGTGTTGACAGTTAGTTATTATTTCTATCGTAAGGCAGGGTAAGGGGTGGGGTGGAGGGCTGAGGTAAGCGTGCCATTCCTGGAGAGCGTGTGCGCATGTGTGGGTGAAGGGAAAAGCTATTGGCCACACTAAGTCAGGCTGGAGCCACACAAGCAAAAACATTCTTTTCCCTGCATGAGGGAAGATGAGGCAGCGGCTATTTACCTTTCCATGGCTCGCACCGTGTAGCTAACAAACGGCCTCCCCAGCAGAGCTCAGAACTGCTTCAGAGTGCAGCTGCCTAGGCGCTCCCCGCTTCCTGGGGCGGGGAGCACCACCCCCACAGACACCGGTGGGCATCGCTCCTGTGGTGCCTCCAGCCCAATCATCTTCTAAATCCGGCCCACGGATGGTCCAGGAATCAGCGTGTTTTTACATGACTAGAATGTGTCCTTTTATTTAAAATGCATCTCTGGGTTATTTGTGGGGCCTGCCTGGCGTTTTTAACTGAGTAGAATGTGTGCTTTTATTTAAAAAGCATCTCTGGGTTATTTGTGGGGCTTAGGAATTTGTTCATTATTTTTTTCCAAAATATAGTCTGAGGGACAGTGGACTGGCCCCCTGCTGAAAAAAATTGCTGACCCCTGCTGTAAACTGTTGTTATTGTTACTATCTTTATTGTTATTATTGTCATTATCATTATTGTTGTTGTTGTTATCCTATTGTATAGGATATTCTGTTATTTTATTGTTCTATCGCTTTGCCCCAAAGATAATGGACTGTATATCAGTTGTGGAGAAAGTAGCAGTGCCATGAAATTATGTTGCCATAAGACTCGAGTGGTACTTTTAAACCTTTTTAGGCCTGTATTGTTTTGTTTTGGAGCATCTCCTCCTGTGAACAGATGCCAGTTCTGTGTTTTGCTTTGTACCTTCCTGTCTCCTCCTTATGCCAGTAAAGATGGATTGATTGATAGTACATCAGTTATCTAGTTGGCATGGAACAAACTCAGGAGACAACAAGTTTGGGTATTAAAAACCGAGTCAAGCTGATATTAGTCCACTTCAAGCTGAGCTACTGACAGCACGATCAGAAGCACCTTTGTTGTTGTTCAGTCGTTCAGTCGTGTCCGACTCTTCATGACCCCATGGACCAGAGCACGCCAGGCACGCCTATCCTTCACTGCCTCCCGCAGTTTGGCCAAACTCATGTTAGTAGTTTCGAGAACACTGTCCAACCATCTCATCCTCTGTCGTCCCCTTCTCCTTGTGCCTTTCCCAACATCTCCTTTCCCAACATCTCCTTTCCCAACATCAGGGTCTTTTCCAGGGAGTCTTCTCTTCTCATGAGGTGGCCAAAGTACTGCAGCCTCAACTTCAGGATCTGTCCTTCTAGTGAGCACTCAGGGCCATTTCCTTGAGAATGGAAAGGTTTGATCTTCTTGCAGTCCATGGGACTCTCAAGAGTCTCCTCCAGCACCATTTACTCAGCACCTTTACTCAGAAGTAATCCCATTAGGTTTAATGGTTCTCATTCTCCAGTTAGTATGATCAGGATTGCAGCATCCATGACTTTTGATTAGTAAGGCTCATTGGCTAGTGGATGTATTAATGGAGCAGAAAGTGCCGTTTCTGCCTTTCACAGTATTTATCTCTCTCCCCTCCCCCATACCTGTTACTGTGCATTAAATTTGTAGACTGGTTTTCAACACACCATTGATCTTTTCGTTTTGTTTTCTAACAGCCGCAGAGATGGAGCACTGAAAATTCTTCCCTGGAATGAACAGAAGCATAGGGAGGAAGACTGGTGCGAGAGGACACCATGCAAGTAGGTGTATGAAATTGTGTGTGTGTGTGTGTGTGTGTGCGCGCGCACGCAGTATATCAGTCCATCTTTACATTTGCACCAGTCAGTTGCGATTAAGCAGCTGTCCCACCTGGCCTTACTATCTTTGAAGAATCAAGTGTAGGAGCTACCCTGTTTCCTTACTGGAGGAGAAGATTCATGTGGATTACTTCCTACCTTTTTTTCTGGAGGAAACAGGAAGTCCCAAAATGCACAGAGCTCTGGGCTGTGGTCCCGTGATACATTCCCAAGCTTTGATCATGCTGTATGAGGTGAAACACAGAAGGATTGCTACGTGCATGGCGCTGTGGAGTTATGCACGCTTCCCTTTATGGCCTTTGCAGTGATTTGAACGAGTCTTTACTTAGCAAGCCTCTTCACTTGAGCCCACAGGATTTTAATCAGAGTGAGATCAGAATTGGGCCTCAGGCACACAGGGTCTTTCTGCTGCTCCCATCACCGTGAGTAGAAGCGAACAGCTGAACCGTGTAGCCCCTGTTCTTGCTTGGGTAAAATCCTGACAGCCAAGTAATAACTTACAGGCTCAGCGTCTTAACAGTGCCCTTTCTGTATGTGGCAACAGGTTTTCATGCCTGCAAAGGCTTTTGCACATTTAAGTATTGCTTCTGCTTAAATAGGTAAGCTTGTCAACTCACTTGGAGCACTGTAGTAAATTGCCTCTATTATGTAAACACCTGTTGATGTAGTGATAAGGTTAATTACCAGGAATAGCTGGAAATTCAGTAGGGGTAAATAAGTTTTCTCTGCGTAGGCTTTTGCATAAAGGTCAAATGCCTATTATGTAAATAACAGTGGTGACCTCCAAAATTAGATTTTTTTTATTTTTTTTAAAAAATATATTTGTTTATAGACGCTAGTTTCTCAGAACAGAACTAGTTATTTTACATGATTTTTCAAAATATAATTAATCCTAATGAGTCTGCCTAAGACATAGGTTAATATCCATGCCATACATTGAAATACCCGGTAATTCTTATATCACTTCAACAGCCATGGCTTCCCACAAGGAGTTCTGGTACCTGTAGTTTAAGAATCCTAGGAATTGTAGCTCTGTGAGGAGTCTCCTCCAGTTCTCAGCACATTTAACAAACTACAGTTCCCAGGTTAGCATCATTTTAAAGTCCTAGGTTTCTACATTTAATGACTGTTTATTTGTGATGCTCAGGCTGATGGTTGAACCAGCTCTTCAAGATGAAGGCGAATTTTTATATGAGTCTCAACCTGAGTTGCTGAAGTACAGAACCACTGAGCTTTCCATAAAACTGGTCATGGACTGGTATTGGAAACGAGCAGAAGAGATAGAAAACTACTCTATGCAGGTAAAATGCAATATTGTACCATATGTGTACTGCCGTGACTTCAAATATATGTCCTATAAAGCGAATCGATTATGCAGACCTATTTGAGTGTGTGTATGCCCAGCCTTCCACTACCTGGTATCTTCTAGATTTTGTTGGATGATGAGATAGCTCAGTCAGTAGAGCATGAGATTCTTAATCTCAGGGTGGTGGGTTCAAGTCTCATGTTGAGCGAAAGATTCTTGCATTGCAGGAATTGGACTAGACAACCCTCACAGTCCCTTCCAACTCTACAGTTCTAAGGGGTCCATAATGGGTCCATAATGGTTCCATAATCACTGATCATTGGCTGTGCTGCTGTCAGGGACTGGCTGGATGACGAGGAGTGGCGGGAGGCACCAGCTAAGGAAGCCTCAGAGAATGAAGGTTCAGAGCACAGGGAATGGTGGTGGGACACTGAGGACAGGTCAGAAGATGAAGGTGGTGGGGAGGCAACAGGTGTGAGTGAGAGAGAAGAGCCAAGAGCAGAAAGCAGTTCAGACTCAGCCCATGCAGCTTCCCAGGAGCTTGCCTGTCCTGCTGTGTTAAGTTCCGCCCCCCCCCCCTTGTCTCCAAGGACACGAAGAGCTATGCATATGTGGCTGAACAACAAGCAAGAGATCCCTCCCACCGTAGTTTGTCTTTGTGGACAGCCTCCAGAAGGAGATGTCTTAGAGGGAAGCAGGAACTGTCAGTCCTGGCAACTGTGCTATGGAAGCTGGTCCTGCCTTGAGGCTTCTCCGCATTGTTTGCAGCTTTCTTGAATCAAGAACTAAGCTTCTCACTCGTCTCTGCGTTTGAATGCTGACCTGCATCTGAGCCAGCCCTGACAGCTGCCTGGGGCTGCTGGGAGTTGTAGTCCAAAATATTCGAAGGGCACCAGGTTGGAGAAGGCTGGTGCATGCATACCATTGTATATTCTGCACTGGGTTTTATTTGCATGCAATACCTGTATGTAGAAGAATACATTTCTGTGTCAAGTTATATCTGAGTTAATGTTCTTTTGTGAGTTGATGTTCTCTTGCTGCTAGATGGCTCCAGTTTTGGGATGGTGCCTGCTTGCCAGGCTACTGTTGAAGTGTACAAAATAAATCACATGATTATAGGCATGTATTCAGATACAACCATAACAAGAAGAAGATGGAGTACCAAACAGATTTTTAAAAAGCGGTTATGATTCAAAAGAGAGACAGAGAGAAAACAAGAGTGAACGGTGACAGTATTTCATTATGGGATGTGAAATGGGAGGAGTACCGTATTTTTCGCTCCATAAGACGCACCTTTTTCTTCCTAAAAAGGAAGGGAAAATGTTGGTGCATCTTATGGAGCGAAGGCTTAGCTCCCGCTGCCTCCCCCCACCCCCGCATGTTTGGTGGGAGGTGGGGGGTGGCAGCAGAGATGTTGCTGCATCCTCCATGCCACCCGCCGATCCCAAAAGCAGGCTTTTGGGATCGGCGGTAGGGCACAGAGTGGTGGAGAAAGCAGCATCCCCGCTATTTTCTCCACCACCTCCCCGCCACTGATTGGTGCCGGGCACGGGGTGGTGGAGAAAGCAACGGGGATGCTGCTGCTTTTGGGATCAGCGGCAGGGTGCAGGGTGGAGAAAGCAGCATCCCCGCTGCTTTCTCCACCCCTCACCCTGTGTGCCGATCCCAAAAGCAGGCTTTTGGGATCGGCGGCTGGGCGCGGGGTGGTGGAGAAAGCAGCGGGGATGCTGCTTTCTCCACCACCCCACGCCCTGTTCTCATCCCGCTTGCTTTGAAGGGAGCTGGGGACAGGGGTGAACGCTCACCCCTCGTCCGCAGCTCCCTTAAAAGTGAGTGGGGATTACTGGGGGTATAGTAAGAGGAAGAGGAAGGTATTGTCACGTGTCTTCCACCTCTATCACTCTAGTCAGCAGCCTTTTCATTTTCAGCGCTGCCAACTCTTGGGACCACCAGTGACTTAGCCTTGCTCCACATGTGGGGAGCTGGCGTTCAGGAGCCATTGCATCAACTGCCTAGTCATTTCCCGATTCCAGAGGTTAACCAGGGATTCAGCAGGATTGCTACTTTGAGTGACAGAAACAATTACGTTCACTAATGCCTAGGCTTATCCGAGCTTGGTAAAAACTAGGAGCCAACTGGGAATGTGTACTTCTGGTTTTCCTGTAGTACTTTTCCCAGTGGCATGTTGTCGTAACTTCTGCTGCCATTAATAGACTTGCCATTAAATGTTTCGAATATAATTGGATTTCCCCCCCAGATGACCTTTCAGCTAATGTAACAGAATTATTAAAAGATTTTCTGAAATATTTGTTGACTAGTATTTGGCCAGGTGTGTTAATTACTTATTTCCAACATTCTTATGTTTAACAATTGGGCGGATCAATCTTATATGAAAATAACTCCTGCTTACCGAAGCTTTTTCATCATTGTAAACTTAATTTACAGGCTATTTTTAATTCCTTAGGTAATTATTAGAGGTACATTTAACTTGGAAGTAAGCATCATGTCAGATTATGATTGGATTCCATTTTTGTTGCTTTGTAATCATGTAAATTCAGGCAAATTGGCACCATACAGGATATCCAAATCCAGAAATAATTAGGTTTGTTGTGTGTGTGTAAAATTCTAGTCCTGAGTTTTACAGAGAAGTACACAAAGAGAAAAAAAAATTAAGGGACTAGAAATAAAGAGTCAATGGATGGTTGAAATCAAACTCCATTAATTTTTAAGACCTAATAACAGAGTTTCTTTAGAGCTGAATTGGCCATTCTGAAGCTCTCAGACTTGAATATAAAAATAATTAATGTAGGGACAGGACTCAGTTGTGCTTTACTTTGGCTATTTCAAGTTACTCTGCATAGTATCGCTGAAAATTGCCAATGGTTAAATGATATCATAGTTGTCCTATGAAAGAACGAACACAATTTTTGATTGGTTTTGGACAGTCAGTCAGTTTCTCCTCCATTAATTATCCTATATTATACTGTGATAAGTTGTTCTTATGGAATAGGAATAGAATATGCTGCTGAGGTTTTGTGACATTACTTTACTGATATTCTCTGAAATAATTAAACTGCTCTGTGTTGGTAGGTCTATGATAAAGGTATTGCGTAGTTGTCATGTGACCTGTATTTCATTTTAAGCATACATTTTTTTTATGGTTGGACAGTGGTTTCGAAGCTACTAACATGAGTTTGGCTAAACTGCGACAGGCAGTGAAGGATAGGCGTGCCTGGCGTGCTCTGGTCCATGGGGTCACGAAGAGTCGGACACGACTGAACGACTGAACAACAACAACAACATTTTTTTTAAAAAAAATCTATGTGAATTACTTCCTAATATAATTAGGGTTGGAAATCCAAGCCTATAATGAGGCATCTCTTGAGCTGGCTTTTCATTATCCACGCTTGAAGTTACCTTTCAGCTACTCTTTTCTGGCTGCCTCCAGCTGTTTTTGTTACCATGGCCTCAGCAAACCTATTTCTATTTCCGCTGGCAATAGATCAAGTTCAGTTATTCGTACAGCCCGGCTGATATAATCATAGAATCATAGAGCTGGAAAGGGACCCTGAGGGTCATCTAGTCCTGCAATGCAGGAATCTCAGCTAGATCAAACATGACAGGCCGCCACCCAACCTCTGCTTAAAAATCTCCATTGAAGGAGAGTCCACAACCTCCCGAGGGACTGTTCCACTGTCATACAGCTCTTACTGTTAGAAAGTGCTTCCTGATGTTTAGTTAGAACCTCCTTTCTTGTCACTTGAAGCCATTGTTGCGGGTCCTAGCCTCTGGAGCAGGCGGAAACAGAAGATGGCTATCATATCTCCTCTCTGTCTCCTCTTTACCAGGCTAAATGTACCCAGTTCCCTCAACCGTTCCTTATAAGACTTGGTTTCCAGGCCCTTGATCATCATGGTCACCCTCCTCTGCTCACATTCCAGCTTGTCAATATCCTTTTTAAATCATGGTGCCCAGAACTGGACACTGTACTCCAGGTGTGATCTGACTAAGGCAAACTAGAGTGGAAATATTACTTCCCTTGATTGGGACACTATACTTCTGTTAATGCAGCCTAGAATAGCATTAGCTTTTTCTTTTCTTTTTTTGCTGCTGCATCACACTGTTGACTCATGTTCAACTTGTGGTCTACAAAGACCCCTAGATCCTTTTCACATGCACCACTGGCAAGCTAGGTATCTAATATTTGTGAAGCTGATTCTTTCTGCCTAGGCATAGAACCTTACATTTGTCCCAACTGAAATTCATTTTGTTAGTATTCGCAGTTCTCCAACCTGTTAAAACAAAATAAAATAAAAAATTCCTTCCAGTAGCACCTTAGAGACCAACTAAGTTAGTTCTTGGTATGAGCTTTCGTGCGCATGCACACTTCTTCAGATACCATGCACACGAAAGCTCATACCAAGAACTAACTTAGTTGGTCTCTAAGGTGGTACTGGAAGGAATTTTTTATTTTATTTTGTTTTGACTATGGCAGACCAACACGGCTACCTACCTGTAACTCCAACCTGTTAAGTTCATCTTGAATCCCGATTCTGTCTTCAGTGGCAGTGGCTACCCCTCCCAGTTTGGTGTCATCTGCAAATTTTGTGACCATCACATCAATTCCTTTGTCCAAGTCGTTTATAAAAATGTTGAACAATAGTGTGCCCAGGACAGAAACCTGTGACACCCCACTTGTCACTTTTTTCCAGGATAATGAAGGACAGTTAGTGAGCACTCTTTGGGTTTGGTCTGTCAACCAGCCATTAACAACCACCTAACAGTTATCTCATCCAGCCCATATTTTACCAGCTTCTCTGCAAGAATGTCATGGAGGACTTTGTCAAAAGCCTTACTGAAATCAAGATACTGTACACCAATCTTTTAACTCTTCTATGTCTACAGCATTCCTGTGTTCCCCCAAGCAAAAAAGAAAAAGGGAAAAGAAATGAGATTTGTCTGGCATGACTTGTTTCTGAGAAACCCACGTTGGGTCTTAGTAATCGCAGCATCCTTTTCTAAGTGCTCACAGACCAACTGCTTAATTATCTGTTCTGGGATCTTTGTTGATATTGATGTCAAGTTCACCGGTTGGGTCATGCTCCCCTTGCATTTGGTAACATGTATGTTTCCTCAGAAAGAGGTCTATACAGGCAGTTTCTTCTATAGATTTTCACAGCTTTTCATGCTCCCTCTTCTAAATCTCCATCAAAACGAGGTGTGCAAAAATTGTGACTTGCTAAACTGAACTCATCCCAGTGCTTAGCAGGCCACCTTTGAAGCAAGATGCAGAATAGAATTCCACAAGCTTTATGAAGGCACCAGCACCACATCACATGACTGATTTTGTGCATTGAGCTTGATGGGTGGTTGTGTTATGTGTGTCACAAGTTGAGTAGGCCTAACCTAAACTAAAATTCTGAAGTTGAGTTGATTAGAATTCAGAATGTGTCTGTCAGCTGGCCTCGCCGAATGTCATTAAATGTCAAGTCATGCAGTTGCAACATGAGAGTCGGAAATGAGTTCTGGGGGGGATCTTGTATCGTGCCATATCATGCTTAAGTGGACTAAAGTGACTGGACATTTCATCTTCTAATGCTAGTTTAGACAAAAAAGAACAGTATGCAATGTAAGGTCTTCTCTTAGTTGTGGCAGAGCTCACAACCTCTGGTGTAGAGACTGCCGGGAGCATATAGAAGCTCTATAAAGGATTTATTTATTTGTTTTGTGTTTTTGCTTTACAGTCCAATGATGATATTGTATAAATATGTTCATTCACAGCTAGGGCTCCTACTCCTACATAATATTGGTTATAAAGGTACTCTGTGTTTCATGTGACGCTGTGTAATCAAAGGAGCAACTTGCGACTTAATGTAAACAGTGCACTTTATTAAGATTGTTTCCTACAGAGCGGATACTGGGCCTGCTGTTTTTGCCTTTCCTCTATATTCATACTCCTCTCTGATCCCACACTTCCTGTTCTTTCTTCAGCATCCTCTGCTATCGCTGGTTTTACTTTTGAGCTTCATTCACATTGTTTCACTCTACCTTTGCACTGTCACCAGGAGGTAGCTGAGAAGGACAGAATTGGTATTTGCCTACATCTGTTTGCTTGCACAAATGTATTTAGAACCTTGACATGTGGATAAAAATTAATGTGCTGCTTGTGAGGCATTTACACTAAGACTGCAAAATGCAGTCCTTTATATTAACCTTTTTTTAATCAAAAAGAATTGAGCAGCTCAGAGGGTACCCTGATTAATTAGGCAGTAATTTTAAAGACTATATGTTTTCAGTTCAAGTGTATATGTAAAAGCATCCTCTTTTTAAAAATTGATTCCCCCCCTACGCCCTCACACAGGAGGAAATGCCACTTCCAAGATGACACCTGCTGCAGGGCACACACACACACACACACACACACCATCTAAAGCAAAAAAGAAAAGAAAAGGGAAATTGCTTTATTATGCAGATGCATGCAAATTTAATTGAATAAAACTGTGATTAATTGACTAAGATTTCCTTAATCAGGAGACAGCCTTAATTTGACTGTTAATTATTGTGGGGCAAACGTGATGTTCTCTTTTCTTTTGTAAAAGAAGAGGCACAGTATTATTTCTCCTCATTTTTCACGGAACAATAATAGATCTCTTCCACGGCTCCTTAACCACAGTGAAGGAGGAGGTCCGGGTTTGAAGATAACACTAAGCTATGGTTAATGTTAACTTAGGTTTATAAACCCCCAAACAAAACTAGGTTAACAAATGAATTTTAACCATGGTTTATAAACCATAGTTAAGTCACAGGCATTAACTGTGATTAACTAAGCCACGACATAGTATTACATATGAAACAGGCTACTACTGTCTGTTGTGTCTGCCATTAAAATTGTGGATTACTGGTTTGAAAATCCCAGGCACTGAGTTGGTTGGCTGCCTAAAATTGATGTTCGTGCTATGGACATTTGGTACCGAGCAGGAAATCAAATTGAACCTTAACCTAAAAGCTGGTTGAGAGAAATCTGCTTAGTCAAACCAGAACTTGGAAGAGATTGGAAGACAGGGAGAGAGAAATCCAATGTTTTCCCCCAAGTTGCTTACTGAAGCATGTACTGTGGGTTTTTTTTAATCCTTTAAATAGAACCAAACTCTAAATACACAAATGGATAAGAATGCATGCTTCAATAAGCAGAAGCTCTCTTTTCTATCTCCTTCAATCTTAGAGAGAATATTTTTCCCAGATAACCAATGGAGTGGAGGATGGAGAAGCATGAGAAAGTGTCCTGGTGTTGGCATCATTCTGGTTTCCAGCATTTATTTTACACCCCACCCCCTACAAAACTGTTTCTTTCAAGGAATAAAGGTCTGGGATTTGAGTTGCATATAATCCACAGCGACTTACTTTTTTCAGTCCAAAATTAGCTAATTCAAATTACAGTCATACCTTGGAAGTCGAATGAAATCTGTTCCAGAAGTCCGTTCGACTTCCAAAACATCCGGGAACCAAGGTGCTGCTTCCGATTGGCTGCAGGAAGCTCCTGAAGGACCTGAAGGAGCTTCTCCACCCCCATTGTTCAGCCCGGACACTGAGGTCCAGCGCCGAGGGCCTTCTGGTGGTTCCCTCACTGCAAGAAGCAAAGCTACAGGGAACCAGGCAGAGGGCCTTCTCGGTAGTGGCGCCCGCCCTGTGGAACGCCCTCCCAACAGAGGTCAAGGAGATAAACAACTATCTGACATTCAGAAAATACCTGAAGGCAGCCCTGTTTAGGGAAGTTTTTAATCTGTGATATTTTCATGTATTTTAATATTTGTTGGCAGCTGCCCAGAGTGGCTGGGGAGATCCAGCCAGATGGGCGGGGTACAAATAATAAATTATTATTATTATTATTATTATTATTATTATTATTATTAGGTAACCAGAAATCTACACCATACTCTGAATGTGGTTCCATCACAGATTATATATATATTTGCATTCATGCTTCCTGCTGTTCACTGCGAGGAGAGACAAAAAATATGGAAATATGAGCTAAAATTAAGTTCCTGCTATGCTAGTTGATGTAGAAAGGATAACTGGGGTCTAAAAATAATTCTGTCCATTCATTTGTCATATATGGCTGACAGGGTTCTGGAGACAGGGGCATTACTTAATTCATATATATATATATATATATATATATATATATATATATATATATATATATATTTCTGTCAAATTAAATACAATGTGTTCATTTTATAGGAGTTATGCTGCAGTTATAAGAGTTTGTATTAGTAATTCTGTATAAAATGTATTTGGAACAGTTATAAGTTGCTGAACCGATGGTCAAACCATATCTCTTCTCCTTTCAAGTTTAACCAGAATAAAACCAATTGCTAATGGTTACAAGCTATGTGTTTTTCTTTTCTCTCTTAAAAAAATAATAATAGGTGGATTGTGCTTTGTCCCTGGTTCGACTGGGCATGGAGAGGAATATTCCTGGTCTGCACTCACTTTGTGACAATCTGGTTACACTGGAGACGTTGGTATATGAGACTGGATGTGACATCACTCTGAACTTGAAAGAGCTGCAGCAGATGAAGCATATTGAGAAACTAAGACTCTTGATGTTAAATGTATGTGCTCTTTTTTATGTCACAGTGGGATGGAATGGATTGGGAAGGGGGCTTTTCTGCTGCATAAAATCTCATCCTGAGCAGGATGAAACTGTTTGCCCAACGTCCTTCAGCTCAGCCTTTTCTCTTCTTTTTTGCTTTTAAAAAATTATAACTTTATTTTTCATTTCCAGCTTTTACAAATATTTTGACAAGAAAAACAAAATCTTTACAGATGTAATTTACCTTCCCCTTGACTCCCCTCCCCTCCTTTCTGCTGTTATTTATTTCATATCTTTTTATTACCGCATATCCGATGCAAATATATTTACAAATTTCCCCTTATCTCCCCCATTTCTCTTGCTGCACGTGTTTATATCAGTCCCACTAATTTTTTAATTTGTTTACAATGTGTCTTCAATAAATAGCTCAATCATGCTTGGATTTGCACTTGTCTGCACTCCAAAAAAGTCCCCAGATGCTGGTTCAAGGTGCCACAGTGTTAAAAAGCATTAAGTGCCTTTATCCTAATTTATTTCAGTGAGTTAAAGTAGAATGAAACTGGTTCACACTGATGAGCCTGTTTGTTAGTTTGTTTTTCATAGAGAAATTTGCGTTAGCACAGTTCATAACTTTATGCTCACTATTTATGATATCAACCTTTTGAAAAGCATTGGGGAGAACAGGAAAAAAATATTGCTATTCCTTTAACTGCTTTGCAATTTTAGTTTGCATTTGGCTCTTCTCTTAATTTTTCTTTAATTTAAAACCTTTGCCATTTCAGTCTTTGGGAGAAAGGTATGTGAAGAATGCCTATCAGTGGATGGTTCCATTTCTACACCGCTGTGAAAATGAATCTCCAGGCATCGCTAATGAGCTTTTGAAAGAGTATTTGGTAACACTGGCAAAAGAAGACCTGACATTTCCTCTGAAAATATTTGAACATTCAAAGCCAGCGGTAAATTCAGATGATTAGTTGTGTATTCGCATGTACCTGAAAGTTTATCTCTCCTCCATCCCACCTGAATTGCATTTGCAAGTATACTTAATAGTGCACCTTGTTTCGCTGATCAGTTTGGGAGATGGCTGTCACTGTACAGCTTGGTAGAACCGAACATTTGTCTTGTCGATACTAACATTTGTTCTCCAGACAAGGTTAAAGTGGAATTTCTAATACACGGCTAATCTGTATTGGGATGTCAGAATGTAGCTTTAATCATTAATCATTTCTGCATTTATACAGCAGAGTGGGTATTTTAGTAGGGGGAGACTCTCCACTGAAAGCCACTGTTCTTCTTTGTTGTGAAATCTAAATATATCTTCCATACCTTTGCCCAACCATGCAGCATCTCTGTGTTTTATCCTGCACTGCATCCCTTAATAAGTCCCTGCAAAGCATCTCTATGAGCTTTCCCCTCTCTTGCATTGTGGCGGGGGAGATCCATGAATTTTATTGGGGAGCCTGTGGGAGGAATTCAGTGTAGCGTTATGGCAATTGTTCCCCCAGCTCAAGCATTGCAGCTTGTTAGATGGAATGATCCTGCCTCTACAGTGGAGTGGCACTGAGGAGAGGGCGGTGACAGCCGTGTTGTGCAGGCTTCCGCTAGCAGGATTCATTAGTTGAATCTGGCCCTATCGTTCTGTAGAAGGAAGTGCCTTTGTTCAGGACACATGCAAAACCTGGCACTGGAAGAGTAAGCGACACAAGCCCCCTTTAAGGCATTATTGCTCCCATAGGGACACGGGTGGCGCTGTGGTCTAAACCACTGAGCCTCTTGGGCTTGCTGATTGGAAGGTTGGCGGTTCGAATCCTCGCGACAGAGTGAGCTCCCGTTGCTCTGCCCTAGCTCCTGCCAACCTAGCAGTTCAAAAGCATGCCAGTGCAAGTAGATAAATAGGTACCGCTGCAGCGGGAAGGTGAACGGCGTTTCTGTGCACTCTGGCACTTGTCATGGTCCTCCGTGCACCAGTAGCGGTTTAGTCATGCTGGCCACATGATCCGGAAAGCTGTCTGTGGATAAACGCCTGCTCCCTCTGCCTGAAAGCGAAATGAGCGCCCCAACCCCATAGTCTTCTTTGACTGGACTTAACCGTCCAGGGGTCCTTTACCTTTTTATTGCTTCCATGTTGTGCAACACAGGAGCAGGGAATGGGGTCCTGCCACGTGGGCCTGCTCCCCAGTGCCCATGCGACCATACGTACAGCCATAAATGCAGAGGCTTCCGTTCCACCCTGGAACCCTGCGTGATTGGCTGCCATCACTGCAGATAGTTTCACTGGTGCTTTGGATTCTGCTGGCTGGGGCTACTCAGTGCACCCCTGTTCCTCTCTCTTGTGTTGAGCAGCAGGGGAACAATAATAACCCAATGAGAGAGAGAACTGAAATGAGATGCAGCACACATTGTTTCTGTGGATACAACCTAAGTGTCCTGTGGTCCCTTTTAAAATCATTCATAAATCCCCCCCCCAAAAAAACCTGAACTTCACACCTGTCCCGTAATAGGGGGGAAGAACTAACTGAGGCGCAAATGAGAATGAAGCGCTGAAGGTACCTGGTTTCCCTTTCACATATTTGGGAAATGGAGTACACATCAAGGTGAAGAATGAGGCAGTAGGATTCTCAGGTGGCAGAGTGGGCTATTTCAGAACAGAACTGTGTGAGGTTGCTATTTTTGAATCCGTTACCTAAAACTAACCCCTAGCATGTAAAAGGAGAGTTATTCAGCACCAGCCTGTCCCCTACTGTGCTAGTTTCCTACCTGCGGGAATGTTCCGTTGATTTTATTGCTATGCCGTGAAACATTCAAAAAATTGATCTGCAGGATAAAGTAGTGCGATTCATTCTACCACCTTCCTGACAACTAACTTCCTGACAACTGTCAACTGACTTTCAGTCCAAGTAATCAAAAATCAGCCAAAATGCTTCCAAGGTCGCTCTAAGGCATCGGGGTTTTGTAGATCTCCAGGGGCACAGGATTCCACAGTTCTGGGATCCCACCAAGAATGTTGTTTTTTGCCTGTGTCTGTGTCTTGGTCCAGCAGTTGGTGCTAAATGAGAACTCTTGGTTGACTCTTAAAGAGCACAATGGAATCTGTTGAGAAAGTCAGGCTGCAGTCACGTTCCATTTACCCTAGAGTAAGCCCTGTTGAGCTCACTGGGGCTTACTTCTGAGTCGACATGTATAGAGTTGGATTGTCTCAGCTATTTTACACAAGCCACTTGCTCTTGATGTCATCGTTGAAAGGCAGAGGAGAAGGAGCTTTTTTGAGGGAGATTAACTTGGTCTTTACATAAATTTGTAGTAACTTTCATCTTCTCGGGGGCATTGTATTATAGCCTCAGATCCAGACTAAATTCACATTCCAGCATCCTAATAGCATCTTGATAGGATGTTCATTAATTCTTTACTTTTCCGGCTGTGTACAGAAGTAGATTGGCTATAAACAACGAGTCATGGGAAGCTAGTGTTCTGGTGCATATTGAAGTTATTTATGTGCAAATGAAGGAAATAGCATAATGCAGCTGGGGGGGGGAGAGCAGCTTTAGAATTACATTTTTATTTTAATAAATTGTCTGATGAAAAATATTGTGATTTGTGTGTGGGTGCGTGTTTTTAAACGAAACTAGAAATACCTTGCTGTTCCAACCAGCTGCTGTGATCACTGGTTTCAAATGGGCTTCCATTGCCAGTTCTGTAATTATGAAAGATATTCAACGGAGAATTATTAAAGAACCAGGAAGGCCTCTGCAATTAACAGAAAACACTAAATTGCCTTTATGGTTGTAATTGTGCTGTTCAAGAGCCGGTTGTCTGTCACACAGAGATATGGAAGAAAACAACTCCAAATTTCGAGGTGGGGGACACGCACATACTCACAGACTGTACTCTAGTGTACAGCAATGAATATAGTGTTTTCTTTTTCTCCCAGTGTCAGCAAAAAATAATTTCGAATCAAGACTTGTTGATGATGATTGCGTTAGACTGCATCTACATTTGCCAACGTGATGACCAGCTTTCTCAGTGCTATGATATCTTAGAATGTCTCCCCCAGAGAGGTTATGGGTGAGTATTGACACGTCCCATTGTTGTTTTTTTAAATTAAAAATTAAAAAAGTTGAACTAATAGAAATCCTTTACAAATGCTGTTTTTAAACTATTAAAATGTCAATCAGTATTCAAAGAATGATGTGCACTAATTTATACAATCTGTACAATCTAGTGGTAATTGCTGACCCCCCCCAAACCCTCATGCTTCAGTCTGCAGCTGTAATTACTATGTGCTGCAATGCTCCCCACATGTAGAAAGCCCGGATAAGAACTTAAATTTCAACCAGGTTCAGAAAACGGGGAATGCAGTGCCACATCCTTTTTTAAAAACAGTTTGGCACTTTGGTCACTCCATCCTGCTGAACTGCTCTTGTGTCAAGTTCCCTTTGGGTGCCATAAAAGTTTAGGCAAGTTGTAAAAAGGTAAAGGTAAAGGTACCCCTGACCGTTAGGTCCAGTCGTGGACGACTCTGGGGTTGTGCGCTCATCTCGCTCTATAGGCCGAGGGATCCAGCGTTTGTCTGCAGACAGCTTCCGGGTCATGTGGCCAGCATGACTAAGCTGCTTCTGGTGAACCAGAGCAGTGCATGGAAACACTGTTTACCTTCCCACTGGAGCGGTACCTATTTATCTACTTGCACTTTGATGTGCTTTCAAACTGCTAGGTGGGCACGAGCTGGGACTGAACAACAGGAGCTCACCCCGTCACGGGGATTCGAACTCCCGACCTTCTGATCGGCAAGCCCTAGGTTCTGTGGTATGGGCTACTTTTCGCTTGTGGGAAGAAGAAATCTTGGCTACACAGCCTGTCTCTGTAGCCCCATCCACTGGTCATAGAACGGGACTAATGGAATTGGGTGAGGAGGAAGCATGCGATCTGAGGATCACTCCCACCTTCACTGAGGGTAGATTGGAAGGGTATAATGGGTGATCTCCACATAAGTCATACCCCAGTGATGTACATCGACTGGAACTCGCCCTGTGATCACCATTAGGGGTGTGCCTTAGGCCCTCACCTCCCTAGGCTTCGGACACGCCCGAGGGGCGTGTTATACATGAAAAAACACGGTATTTGGGATATTGCTTAGTGTTACTTAGTGTTGGTTTGTATTACATTTTTTTTCACAGTATGCAGAACATACTAATTTGTTTTTTGTGGGGTGTTTTTTTTACATCCTTTCAGACCTGAAACAGACATTACTAATAACCTTCACGACAAAGTTGATGAATTGGAACAAATTCTTAGGTAAGAAACGTGCCTTTCTTCATTCATCTCTTCCAGTACATTTTCTTCATTAACCTAGCGCTAGGTTTTACAGTTCAGAATGCCAGGATTATTACAAAAGAAGGGCTTGTAGGTCAAATATTACTGCAGGCTTAGTGGAAATTACTTTTTGGACCTTGACCTTTCCATAAACACATGTTTATATCCAAAGGGGTTCCCTTCTTGCAACCTGTAACATTGTGAAGGGTAATGTAGCATTGTGACAATATAGTTAACATGGAGAATGAAAAATAAAAGGCCCTCCATCTAATTTCTTTAAAAGGCTCAGCTATATAGACTGTTTCATTGTAAAAAAGAAAGAAAAAACCCACCCCCACCTCCCGGAGTATCTCCTTATAAGGTTCTAGGGGGGTGGATCAAATTTCCTATTATTTTATGGAATGTAATGATATGGTGCTAAATATTTAGAACAAAATGGCTTCTCAAATGGTATGCGTGGTTGTGTGTGTATTTTTTGTATAACTTCAAGTCATCATTGATCAGTGGATAAACATCACCCTCCCTCTTGGTTTTGGTTTCGGTCTTACATATATATTTATTCGAATTTTACACATATACAATAATTTGCAAGAATGGCCACAGGCAGGATTTAAGATTTGGCTGAATGGCTGATGATGCTTTTATGACTACTATTATTTCAGCGTATCAGAAATCTTGGAGAAGCATGGACTCCAAAAGCCTGTATCCTTTGTAAAAGACACACAGGACAGCCCAGAAGAAGCGCGGAAGCTGATGATTCGATTGACCAGGCACACAGGCCGCAAGTGAGTAACGGATGGTGGCACATAGAATTATGAGCTTTCATGGTTGTTTGGTTCTGCGTGGCTTTTCCAGGTCAGAACATGAACAGCTGAAGTTGTGGTCTCAAGCAGGAAAGACAAACAATTCTTAGGACAGATTTCTTTGTAAACATGCCATTAGCTCCTCAGGAGGCAACTCAGTTGTTTGCTTCACAAGGAAGATTGTTTAGTGGTGGTAAAATTCCCTTTGATGCCCTTCGTCGAACATAAAATAATTGCTCATGACAGTGGCAGATTCCAGCACATGTCTTCTGCTTTGGCTCCATGGTTCATCAAAGCACAAATATTTCCCCATTGTCAAGGATCCATTGCCCACAGTGTGCAGAGCAGAATGGTACCACTCTCTTGATGGAGGCATAGCAAAGCCATTTAAACCTTTCAGAATGTAGGCCTTGGTAGAATTCCAGGTAGCGCTAAGTGGAGTATGTGCACGGGTAAATGTCTGCTTGTAAAACATGACCTTTATTTCCTTCCTCATGCCACTCAACCTGTTCTGGGCAATGGTGACAGGTATATGGGCCGGAGAGGGCTTCAGATCCCCCAATATTTTTTGGCAGGGGGCACCCCAGCCAGGCGGCGCCTGAGACAAGCACAGAGGGCAATCTCTGTGCTTGTTTGTCCCAGTCCAGCGCATGCCAGCGGCATCACGTGACATATCACATGACCATGCCCCCTCAATGTGGGAACAAGTCAGCGCCCCTGATTCTGGGGGTTCCTCTAACTCTGCAGGGCAGATTTTTTTTTTTGAGGGGGAAGTCTTGTTGTGTTAGTGGACCTTGTTCCATGCATGCAACAAGTTAGCTGAATCCCTCCCAGTATGTGTGACTGGAGGGTTTGGTCTTAAAGCTTTGGGGCTGGGGGGAAGGTGTGCAAAACTGTTGGATAAGAGACATAACAGTGAGCCTGTTTCCTGGATGAAATCTCCCTTTGGTCATGGACTCACTAAGCAACCTACTCTCTCAAGCTCAGTTCTCCATCTTTGAAATGGGGATAATTATTCTTCTCTATCTTGCCAGAATATTTTAAGGACTGCTGAGCTGCCGTGTGTCTAGATGTTGTAAGCACCAATGTTGTTTTTCCACACCTGAACGTACTCTTAACCTTTGGGGGTGATATTTTAAGAGTTTTAAGATGGAAACATTTAATTCTGGTAATCACACTTCTCGGAACCTGCTTGTAAACGTTCACTTCTTTGCGTCTTGCAGGCAGCCCCCTGTTAATGAGACACACTGGATGGGATTGTTGCAAGATATCCTGGATATGCAGCAGAATGTCTACACATGCATACAACCGGACACATGCTATGAGGTGAATCTTGCTGCTTTTCACTATGTTTTTGAATACAGTTACACTGAGTGGAATTCTAGGTAGTTCAGTTTCATACCAGCTGTAAGACATACATGCATTTTGCTTTATTCAGAATCTGTGTCAGCAGATGTACAATCCTAGTTTAAGTGTTTAAATATATGCTGAGTTCTCCTTTCTGTGAACATGCAAATCATGCTGCTATCAAGCTTTCTTGACAATAGTGGTAGTTTCTACGAGATCCAGAAATCCCATGGATGGTGAGTGGCCCGGTTTTGTTTCAAGACAGCTAAATTCTAAGGATTTCCATAGCTAAGTTTTCCTAGAAATAATTCTCTCTAGTCCTTCATACTTTGGGGACTGGTGCTCACATCTAGATAAGAATCAAACTTAGGTTACCAACTTTACTCCTTTAAAGAAGAGGAATTTTGGGGTACCACCTTACCTCCTGATAAATTGCAGCCAAACCAACGACCAGTTCCTGTTACTCCTAGTGTAGAGAGTAGAGGCCATATCAGAAGGGGGAGGAGAAAACAGGTACCTTCTGTTGTAATTTTAAAATGTTTGCCAAAAACTTATTTACGGTGCCAGGGCTATGCAGGCAATTAAGTAGAAATATTTCTGTAATTATTAACTGGTGATTTCAAAAACAAACAGAATTATGGCTTATATTCAGCATAACTCTAAGGTACCATCATCTCAGGGATTTTCCTTGCACAAAAGAAACTTCTCCCCTCTCCTACCCCCACGTGCACACTAAATCTTTTCTAGGGATCCTCTCAACCCTCCAGGCCAGATTCCGAGATGACTTAGGGTGTGCGCAGGTGGCTGAGGGAAAAAAAACAAACCTCTAGCACTAGTGGGAATCCCTGCGAGGGCATCTTGTGAGATTAGTTGAATATGACCCAAAGTATATAACTGCTGTAAATTGCTTTGGTGGTGTGTTGTGTGTTTTTTAAAATGACATTATTAATGACATTAAATGGCATTATTTATAAGATTTATATGTTGGCCTTATTCAGGAAAAAAGCAAAGACTGAAAATATACCGCTAAAATTAACCCAATGCAAACCAACACAACCTATTCAGCTGTCCCATGTGATTAGGAAGGCCTGGAGAGGCAGGACAGGGAAAATATTCAACTAATGTAAAAATATAACAAGAGTAGGTGCCAGGAAGAAGGGTGTTCTGCAACTGGGGTGCTATTGTCAAGAAGGGAAGAGTCATAGATCCTCCAACCGCACTCAGGGATGCTGTTGCCGGGAGGGAGGGAATATGTCACATTAATCAAACGTTCCCAGCCAAGATTGGTCAGGGAAGACAAAGATGACCTACTCTGGCCCTCTCCCTCGCCAACTCCAAGATATAGGATTGCCAGTGGGGCTGGAAACAATGGAAAAGCTTCTGCATGTCCTATTGCTCACTGAAGATAAGGAGCGGGGGGAAGCAAATTCCTAGAGTTGGTTCTGTTATGCTTTTTTTTAACACTCAGAATTCTGTGCATTCAAACAGAGCTGTTATGAACTATGGCAGAATTACAGAAGACATGAGATGTATAGATGGGAAGCTTGACTTTCTTAATATACAGAAACTCTTGACACAAAATTGCTAACTAAACATTGGGAAGACAAATGGCTCGCCGCTTCACTGTTATGTTTATTAAATGGTTCACTGAGCTGAAAGTTCATTTTTAATAACGTCACTCACGGTACATATGGAACTTTGATAGATGTTTTCCTGTTTGCATTTAAAGTGAAATGCAAAGTTCGGTTTCTGCAGAAAATAATCTGCATTCGAGGCAATAATAATAAAATAATAATGTGCTATTTTTTTAAAAAAAATAAATGAATAGCAATACGTACATACATCATGTCAGGGAAAATGTGATATAATTATAGCTCTTACTTCAAGATACTAGATTTGACTGGAGCGCTGAATAGACTTTAATATTAGCAACTTATCAGAGTACCTTGGCAATGCATTAGTATAGGGGTAGGGAATTTGATGCCTTCCAGATGTTGCTGAACTACAGCATCTGTCATCCCTAAAATTGACCATGTTGGCTAGGGCTGATGGAAGTTGGAGGCCATCAACATCTGGGGGCGGTGATGGGTCCCCCTTTCTCGCATTTGTGTCGCTTCTAAAGGATGAAGATTTTGACTTACATACATTATTGGGTGGCGTTGCTTTTTGGCTTGTGCAAAACTGACAGATAATTTTCACGAAGGATACTTCTGTTCTGAAGTTTGTGTGGTCTTTTAAACTGTGTGTACGTTCACTGCACAATCCCATTTGCCCCATCATCCGCAATAATCCCCGGCATAAAGAGTGGCTCCTCGGATATGTCTTAGAGTTTCCTGCAGAGATTCCACTGTCAACTCTGTAGTGCTGCCTTGGTAGTCAAATTAATGGAAAGGGTTTCTTAAGGGCAGCAAATTAGATTGCGTTTCCATTTCAGCACATGATTTGTCAAAATCTAATTGATAACGGTCTAGATTTAGATGAATGCGGTTCCAAATATTCTCCCCCCCCCCCAAGTAGATAGCCATGCTCATGTATTTAATCAAATTAAAAAAAATGCTTGTATGACATTTGCTCTTGTCATTCTTAAGATCTTTACAGAAAGTCTTCTGTGTTCAAGTCGACTGGAGAACATCCATTTAGCTGGGCAAATGATGCACTGCAGCGTTTGGTCAATAGATCCCCCTGTCAGTGTTGCTTCTAAAGGAAAACCACAGTACAGAGTTTGCTATGAGAAAAGCATTGAATTGGTTTTGGCTGCTAGCAGAGAATACTTCAATTCTTCAACCAGTCTAACTGATACATGCATGGATCTGGCCAGGTATATTTTACCCCCCCATCTTTTAGGCTTTGGTATTTGCTTAGAAAGGCAGTTCTTTTATGATTTTGTACTCTTTTGCATACTTGAGTGCTTTCCTTCGATGCTCAAGCATTTCTAAGGCAACTTGTTCTACTAATTAGTCCCTGATGCAATTAGAATGAGGTAATATGTCTTTTGCCTAGATTATGCTTGGCTCATCATGAAATACAGGCACCAGTACCAATCTGCAAATACTAGCTAATGGTTTTGGAAGTGGAAATTATTATTCTACGTATGTAACCATTACAGCTATGAAAAAGCAAGATGTTTGCTGTAAGGCCCGTATAAGTTCAAGGGACGAAAATGAACACAAGCCGTACATTGGTTTTTGAACAGCTTAGTGCTCAAACGTTTCGGCTCCCGAACGCCGCAAACCCGGAAGTGACTGTTCCGGTTTGCGAACTATTTTTGGAAGCCGAACGTCTGACGGGGCTTCCGCAGCTTCCAATTGGCTGCAAGAGCTCCCTGCAGCCAATTGGAAGCCACGCTTTGGTTTCCAAACGTTTTGGAAGTCAAACGGATTTCCAGAACGGATTCCATTCTACTTCGAAGAAGATACGGCTGTATTTATTTTGTTGAAGGAGGCAGCGGGGACCTTTGGCTTGTGCAGCAAATTTTGTCTGCCCGGCCTCCTTGTTTTACTCAACAGACTTTCCCCTCAAAATCATACCCACCTTTTAGGTGTGCAGTTGGCTGAGACATGGATGCGTGAAAGCACGATTGAACAGCTGATGGGCAGGGTATTGAATCCTGTTTGGAGTGTCAGTGCGAACCTTTCTTGGCTAAAATGAAGTTTTCCCCCCTTTGTTTTAGCAGAGGTTTCAATTGTACCTCCTGGAGCAAGATGTGCCTTCACTGTCCATCATAGATTCTATGAGAAAGCTGCTTTAATTGAAATAATTGTTATTCACTGTTGGTGTTTTTTCTTGTTAGGGGGATGGACACCACCTTAGCTCAGATGAAATCTCTCTGTTTCATTATCTAGCATTAACAATTTTCTAGTGATAATTTCATTTAAGTGGAAATCATTTCAGAATGGCTTCTTCTCATTGATAAGATCGGCACACAATTGCAATGCGTATTTAAAAATCAAATCAAATCTAAGCTGGGAGTACAAAATTAAAGGAATAATTTTTAAGAATTTAAAAGTTAGCACATCCCCACACCAGCCCCAGAAATATATCTAAAGCACCTAAACAATTTTAATTGAATAATTTAGGTGTTACAGTTCAACTGTTAATAGCAGCCGTCACTTTCTTAATATTAGTATGTTTCTTGCCTTTATAACAGAAGAGTTACATTTGCTGAACTGTGCAGTCATGCAATTCTACTAGAGTTTCACTTGGAGGGGAAAAAATTATGAACCTACGCCAAATGAAATTTATTTTTCCTCCTACTTCATTCGTGTGCAAAATGATTGCTTGCTAAGTACAAAGCTTCTTTCTTTTGGCATGTAAACTCTTAGTAAAGTGCTTAGCTTTGGCAATTGATAAATGGACATTATTTACAATAAAAAAATGCATCCGCAAAGAAATACGGGGTTGGTTATAAAAGGATCACATTATATAAAGTGGTAAATTTTTAAGCCTTTATAAGAGAACCACCACTTGTAACGGCACACTAGTGCATGCTCTTGAAGTTTCTGTGCATACCCTGTTTCTCCTAAAATAAGACATAGCCATAAAATAAGCCATAGCAGGATTTCTATGCATTTGCGAAATATAAGCCGTTCCCCAAAAATAAGCCATACCCCGAAAATAAGCCACAGTGACGTGGTACCTCCCATTAAAACAGCCTGGGGAGGCATGGCTATGCAGCGTA
This sequence comes from Lacerta agilis, assembly GCF_009819535.1. NCBI lineage: Eukaryota > Metazoa > Chordata > Lepidosauria > Squamata > Lacertidae > Lacerta > Lacerta agilis. Next base: position 29,009,035 of record NC_046314.1, on the reverse strand, counting down.
CCGATGCGACACGGTTAAAATAAGACATCCCCTGAAAATAAGCCATACTGTGTTTTTTTGAGCAAAAAAAAATATAAGACGGCGTCTTATTTTAGGAGAAACACGGTAGCAACAAACCATAGTTTAGTGTTGCATGTTTATCACACTGGCCTTATATAATGAAGATGCTTCTTTTTGACTAATTAGGAAAGCTGCTTGAAATCCTTAAACATTTATTTATTTTTCTTCTAAGATCCTGCTTACAGCTTATTACAGACTGCCCGCCTGTTGTTCAAGAGGAGTTGGATCTCATCCGTGCTCTTAGCTATCTTGAAGAATTTGGTGTGAAGATCTTGCCATTACAAGGTAGGGTGTGATAGGGTTTGTTGAAATGTCTTGAATGCTAGTTATAAAGTTTCAAATCTTCACATTTATATGCACCATATACACAGTGCTATTTTTCTAGAAAAAGAAGTGTCGGAACTCACCATGAACACCTCCTTCGTTCTCTTACAATGACAATGGTGCCCACCTGAGAGGTGCCGGAACTGAGTTCCGGAAAGTTCTGGCTTATAAAAAGCTCTACATATACATCATCTTGTATCATCAATTTTCCTTACAGCATTTTAAAAGAAATTGCTTGCATCGGGTATAATCCAGTTAAAGAGAAGGATTTTAAAGTCTCATTGGATTTTATTAAAGAGTTATGCACCAAATTTTCCTGTTTAAATCATTTGGGTTGGCTTGCACGCACAATTACTTCCCTTTTAAATACACACATGCACATACTGTATATTCTGGCGTATAAGACTACTTTTTAATCCAGGAAAATCTTCTCAAAAGTCGGGGGCCGTCTTATACGCCGGGTGGAGAATCTGTGGTAGAGTATATCTCAAACTCTATATTTTAACTGGAAAAGTTGGGGGTCGTCTTATATGCCCAGTCGTCTTATACACCGGAAAATACGGTAGTTTCTTCACTCATCCCCTGCTTGTGCTGCTGTTGTGCTATTATGATTAACATAATCTCTTTACTAGTAATATTTGCAACAGTGCTTTGAAATATTTGGTCATTCTGGCAATAGCCTGGTTGGGAGGTTTATTGATCTCCATCTTGAGTTTAGGGAGTGGACAAATGGGCCTTTCTGTTTTATTATTTTGTCAAAGCACATGTGCCAAGAAGATTAACTCAAAATAGTTATCATAACCCATAAGACGTCCATTGCACATCATGGCTTTGCAGTAACAATTTAGTTATGTTTGAAAGGAGGCTTTTACTGCTGTTTGAAGGTGCCTCAAGAACTTGGACTTTTATTGATTCCTTTTATTCCCATGCTTTAGTGCCCAATAAAACTCTATTTTTATTTTATAAATCATAACAGCCTTATGACAACTGACATATTTTACAGGTGCTATCCTGCATTCAACTCCTGTGACCTTCCTGTCTTCACTGTTGTGTTAATGGATTTGTACTGCTAGAAACTGGATGAATAGATCACACATTAAAAACAAAAAAACCAAACACCACAGTTATGTATTACATAAAGCTTTTGTGGTATTTTAGGTCTACCCTTTAAAACAGGCATAGGCAAACACGGCCCTCCAGATGTTTTGAGACTACAGTTCCCATCATCCCTGACCACTGGTCCTGTTAGCTAGGGAAGATGGGAGCTGTAGTCCCAAAACAACTGGAGGGCTGAGTTTGCCTATGCCTGCTTTAAAAGTTCAAGCCATGTTCAGAATATGCAAGTAAAGGACTAGAATCAGGTGCTGAATTTTGTGTCTGGAGTTTTCTCTTATTGGGTTTTGAACGTGCACCTGTTTGTTTCAATCAAATTAACCTGTTTTTAGATATTTAATTCTGCCCGCTGGAAGCAAACATGGTAAACGGGCTTGAATAAGCAATAGTACACAATGGTTGGTCTCCATCTTAGTTTTCCACAGAGTAGACCCATTGAAGTTAATGAACATGACTAAGTTATGTGCATTAATTTCGGTGGGGCTACTCTAAGTGAAACTTAGTTAAATAAGTAAGTAAAACCACCCAGTGAGTTAATATGCTCAATTTGACAGCTATTATCTGTATGTAATAGCTTCTCCCCTGGTCTGATGCCCTTCAGCAAGACACTTTAGTAAAAGCGTTCCTGGATCATTTGAAACCTGGATTCTCCCTGAGGCATGATTATTAATCCTTTACCAAAAAGCCTTAACCCTAATCAAATATATAGAAGATGGCGTGCTGCAAGTTTGTGCTATTTCCAAACCATTGGTACTGGGATATTTCACCAGAACACAGCAACCCTGTTTCATATACAGCTTCTTGAACACTGAGGGCAGCCAGGGACAGTGTGGAATTGAATTACGCATTCAAATAAAACATGCATGGATTATTGTTTAAATCTTTTAATGGATTTATATTATTCTTTCTAATTGTTTCTAATATGCATATTTTTTTTTGAACCGTTGTACTTAACTGATCACATGAGATGTTGTGAGCCACTTTGGGCACAATTTTGTGGGAAAGTGGCATACAAATGATGGCTTATTCATTTCTTGTTTGGCTCTCATTGCTGGGGTTTTACCTCGGCCGAAAAGCTTCAGTATTTCTGTGTGTTTTCCATTTGGTAGCATGAGGTACAGTTAAATCACGAGGTTAGCAAGGCCAAAGGTCCTAAGCAGGTCTGAGAAATTCTTTCTATGAAAGAGTGAAGAGAATACCGTATTTTTCGCTCCATAGGACGCACTGGACCATAGGGCGCACCTCATTTTTAGAGGAGGAAACCCAGGAAAAAAACATTTTTCTGGTTTTCCTCCTCTAAAAGCCCTGTTTGTTTGTTGTGTTTTTTTGAGGATCAGCTAAAAGTTTTGCAGCTTTTTTGCAAAGGGAAAAGCCCTGGCTTTTTTGAGGATCAGCTGAAAGTTTTGCAGCTGTTTTTGCAAAGGCAATAGGCCTTTTTTTAAGGATCAGCTAAAGGCTTTGCAGCTTTTTTGCAAAGGGAAAAGCCCTGGTTTGTTTGTTTGTTTGTTTGTTTGTTTGTTTGTTTTTTTGAGGATCAGCTAAAGGTTTTGCAGCTTTTTTTGCAAAGGGGGAAAAGCAAAGCTCCTTTTGCAAAGGGGGAAAAACAAAGAGGAAAAGCCCCATTTTTATGGGGTTTAACTCACATTTCTGAAAAATCTTAAGGAAAAGGAGCCATTTCTACTGTTTCCAGACAGATAATCTAATCAGCCAGTCACATGTCCTGGGGAAATAAACAACCTCCCTCTGCAGCACATTCAACAAAGGAGGGCGGGGCTGAAAGGGAGCCGGGACTCTTATCTCTCTCCCTATCTATTTCTGATCAGCTGCTGAGCGGGGTCCTTTCAACACTCCCTTTTCTCTTTGTAAAATAAAAAGCACAATCTGCTTTGGGCTCCTGGGCAATTCAGCTCCAGGGACCACCATTCGCTCCATAAGACGCACAGGTATTTCCCCTTACTTTTCAGGAGGAAAAAAGTGCGTCTTATGGAGCAAAAAATACGGTACCAGCAAATCTTCAATTAATGGGCATGTGGTAATTCTGTGACCTATATATAAAATAAGATCCAAAAACTGTGAATTTCCTCCCCTTTCAAACTAACACAAGACTCTTCCATTAGCCAAATTATATTTTGGATGTTGTCCGTGGATTACAGACAACTGCTATCCTAAATGCTTGCTTGCGGATGTATCAGGTTTGGTTCCTCTTTGCCATTTTCAAGCTAAGATTTTCCTGCTTCATAGTTCATTCCCTGCAACCTGCCATTTTGCCTTTGCCACACCATGCCAGTCAACTGTGAATGCTTTAGTGCTGGCACTGCTTTCTGCGGTCTATTGTTTTTTTTCCCCCTTGAGAGATTAAAGTGCACTGTCAAGTTACTTCGTGATCCTTCTGTCACCTGAAAATGACTAATGCTGCAATTTATTTCAGAAAAAGTACCTTTTATGTCATGAATGTGCACACAAGCACATGGCTATATAACGGCGGCTGTAGTGGGTCCCCAAAAGGGGACAGGGTCTAATTCTCAAATAATTGCATCCATTATGTTTCGGACACTTTAAAGACTACCACGCAGAAGTTAAAATGGGTGGAAAAAGCTGCTTGCAGGTTCCTAATGCTTTAAGCTAATTCTTTCTTAACTTGGAAAGCCACTTTTAAGCACAAGTTGTTCTTCGTAGAGTGCACAAAATAATTTGTGCTGCTTCTTGCAATCTTGAATTTCTAGTCATCTGAACTAAGGGGAGGTAAAGGAACCAGCTTTTCCTTCCCAGAAGCAGGGGCCTCTTTCGCAGTGGGATGGTAGACCTGTGTCTGGGCTGTACCACCCCAGAGTGGAGGCATTCACAGGTTTTAATGTTCTCCATCTTGTTAAATGATCAACCTTTGCACAACAACGATGATTTCCTCTCTCTAAATGGAGATTCTCTTTTTGCTTTGTAACACACACACACACACACACACACACACACACACCTTAATAAAAACTGATTAAATGGAGATTTTCCTGCTAAAATATTTCTTGGGGCATATCTGCAGCATAAGAAACAAAGTACTTTAAAAATGTACTAATATTTTATTGAAAGAATTTCAATTATAAAATAAAGTGTAACAAAGAAAAAAAGAAAAGAAAAAGAACAAAAGTGTGCAGAAAGAAACAGTATACAAAAAAGCAGTGTAATATACTCCCATACATTATTATATAAATATATACGATGTTATTATCCTAATACATTGATTTTTAAAAAAATAATGTTTTTTTAAAAAAAATTAAAGATGAAGTTCGTAATGTTTGTGTATGTAGCTTGCGTGTGCACTTAACTACTTCCTGCCTTCATAAAAAAATGCACTGTCTTTTGTGACATTGCTACATAATATAATGTATTTTCTTTACTAGTGCGCCTGTGCTCTGATCGACTCAGCCTTATCAAGGAATGTCTACTGCAGCTGCCAACAAACTACAAGCAATCTGCCAAGCTCTTGGGACTTGCAAATTTGCTGAAGGTTGCAGGTAAAATAAAAGCTGTAATGAAATTTACCCATGTTTTTATGTTGAAGGTGTCCAGCTTTATGGGGGATTTCTTCAAGGACTTACTCAAAGATCCTGTCTTCAGTGAAGCTTCATATTTTGCATAATTGCAACCTTCCTTTATAGCTAAATACAGATTGATTTCAATTTAGATATAATTTGGGATTTCACACACAGCCCTTCCATCACAAGTAGAATACATACCAGCAAGAGTACAGTTACCACCTAGTCAGATGTTAGTATTAAATCCCACTTTAACCCGTGTCCCCTGTCAAATATGAAAAACAGATATCCTTTCTGTGCAAACAAATTGTATTCTATATCCTATAAAAACCATAGGTTTTACTTGCAGTCCTTCTTTGATACTGTTGCATTGTATTAGTGAATTGATGCTACACTGTGTAAAGCTTCTTTTTAAATATAACAACAACAACAACAACAACATATTATTATTTATACCCCACCCATCTGGCTGGGTTTCCCCAGCCACTCTGGGCAGCTTCCAACAAAATATCATTGTTGTTAAATCCAAAACATTTATCATCATATACAGTTTTCCCCCACGTAATAATAATAATAATTTATTATTTCTTCTTGACTTCCCACCCCTCCTTTCTTAATGTTTGTTTTTTAGCTGTTTTACAATACATCTGTTTTTATTATGTAAACTTCACTCTCATTAGTTATTTCAGCAATCCACTGCTTATATTTCAAATCCTGCCCACAACTTCACTGTGCAAAGGTTCTGAGGCTGGATAAAATCCACAATTACTTTTTTTGTTTCGTTTTGTTTTGCTGGCTAGCAAAGGTAAATATATGATCAAACTTTCGCTTGGAGAAATCGGATGTAGGTGATTTGACTATATCTTCCGCTTCCCTGTTCTTTTGCATCATCATATCAAATATGAATTGAAAAATTACATGGGTCAGATCCAGAGTTAAGTGTGTGCATTAGGGCTGGTGGAAGCAGCGGTCCCATACATTCAATTGAGAGCCAGTGTGGTGTAGTGGTTAAGAGCGGTGGACTTGTAATCTGGTGAACCGGGTTCGCGTCTCCGCTCCTCCATATGCAGCTGCTGGGTGACCTTGGGCTAGTCACACTTCTCTGAAGTCTCTCAGCCCCACTCACCTCACAGGGTGTTTGTTGTGGGGGAGGAAGGGAAAGGAGAATGTTAGCCGCTTTGAGACTCCTTCGGGTAGTGATAAAGCGGGATATCAAACCCAAACTCCTCCTCCTCCTCCTCCTCCTCCTCTTCTTCTTCTTCTTCTTCTTCTTCTTCTTCTTCTTCTTCCCATGGCAGCTTTCTGGTCCCCTGAAAATGTTCCGCTGAGGGCCGTGTTTTGAAGTGGGTAGACTGCAGCTTGTGAAGCTCAGGAGAAAAGGGGTGTGGCTGCTGTGAAGATAAAGAGCAGGGAAATCAGCTTGGGCCAGCTTAACTCCAGAGCCAAGCCGTTATTTTATTATGTAATAATGTTGTAGTTACTCTGCTATCACCGTACACAGAGCCTTGCCAAGTAATTTAAGCAAAACACAAGTTCCTGTACAGTGGAGCTCACACTGTGTTTGTTGTCTTGGACTAGTAAATGGCACAAATCTCTGCAGTGATTACAGTGGTACCTCGGGTTACAAACACCTCGGGTTACAAACACTTTGGGTTACAGACTCCGCTAACCTGGAAGTAGTACCTCAGGTTAAGAACTTTGCTTCAGGATGAGAACAGGAATCGCGTGGCGGTGCAGAGGCAGCGGGAGGCCCCATTAGCTAAAGTGATACCTCAGGTTAAGAACAGTTTCAGGTTAAGGATGGACCTCCAGAACGAATTAAGCATGTAACCAGAGGTACCACTGTAAAGTTGTATGGGAGTTGTAGTCCAAAACATCTGGAGGGCACCAAGTCGGGGAAAGCTGGCCCGTGTGATTGCCATCAAACTTCCGCACATCACCTTTGCCAATCTTTACAACCCTCCATGAGTCAAAGGGCAGTTTACTGAAGTGGGGAGCATCCTCTGCTTTCGCAGCCCTGGAAAATCAGGTCTCTAAATCCAGTGGTTGTCAGTGTGCGCCTGTGCTGCCTTGCGCATGTGAGTAAAATCAACATAGGGTGTTGATTGGGAGTATGTCTCAGTGCTCAGTGGGGCTGGGTGGCATATCCATACATCGCCCAAAACTGGTTTGAAGTCCATATTGCAATATCAGTTTCATAATTTTGAGCCTGGGATATATTGCAAATCATGATGTCTGTCTGTCTGTGTGTGCGCGTGTGTGTGTGCAAAAATCATGATGCAGGAAAAACCGTGAAGCCCACCAGTGCCTCTACATAGCTCCACCCATATTTCAGACATCGTGATATTGCAGTACAGTATAGCACAATGTTTAGCTGGTGATATATTGTAGTGTTGAAAACCAGATATTGCCCAGCCCTAGTGCTCAGGAGACACGCCTGCTGTTTATTTCCTTTTCGAAAATCTCAGTGAAAATGTGACTTTTACCACAGGTATCTGTGAGCTGGATTTAAGGATGCGGGGGGGGGGGTAGTTTTTTTAATTAAAAAAATATATCATTTGGAGTAAGCTTAAGCCATGGGTTCACTTGAATGAGTTAAATAATAATAATCCTGGTTGAATTTTGTATCTAAAAAAAAAAATCACTTAGTGACCTTATTTGGGTTATAGTAGGTAGTGTTTTTGCCTTTAAACATATCCTCATGGAGTCATTGTTCATCAGTTTGCTGGTTTCATAATATAAGTAGGAATAATCCCAATTTTTGTCATTAATGTTTATCACAGCTGCGTCTGAATCTGTTCACTTTTGACATGAGTAGAAAATGTACCACAATGGGCCTCAGTTCTCAGTTTCTTTGAATCCCTGTATTTCTTTGTTACACAAATTCATTTAGAAGACTGCATCTCCCTGAGGGGCAGCTATAACTCTGTGTAATTTTGTATACCTTCCTACCTCCCACACAGGATACTTGAGAGTGTAATAGATCGTTAGTTTGAAACACGCTGCAAACTTTAGATAACTATCAAAGACTTTAATTAGGCTTCTGCTCTTCAAATTAAACTATGCTGGATATGTTCTTGCCCTTCACATTAAAGTCTACACAGCAGCTTGCAAATACTCAGGAAAACCTAGGTGTTCCTTGCATTCTGTTCTTGGTGGCTTGTTAGAACATTTATTTTAATTATAGACTGCCTTCCTCCTGAAGTAATAATAGCGTTTTTATATAAAAGCAGCAAAAATATATCCTCTTAAACCATCAAAGACGAAAACATCTTGAACCCTCTCTTATAGCTGCTGGAGGTCTACTTTGAGGAAGGAACGTGCAGCCCTGCCCAGCTAGTTAGTCACAAAGCTACAGCAACCGCTCCTTGCACCTTTTCTCTCTCCCCTCTGGGTTTGCAATGTTGTGTGTGTGTGAGAGAGAGAGACAGACAGACAGACAGGGAGAGAACACACAAGATGGCTACTTGGCCAAGGGTCTCAGCCACCCCCCCCCCAGTCCTTCAGAGAGACAGAGAGACAGAGAGACAGAGAGAGAATAGTCTTAACAATATTTCCAAAACACATTTATGACTTCTTTCTCCTTTTTTGGAAATATTATGCCCTGCAGTTTAACAGCAAGGCAGCTTACAACATTCCCTCCCCCCAGGCAGTGCACAATAAAATTGGGAAAGTGAAATGTAATTAATTACAGATAGGTAAAAGAAATGGGAGAAACAGCAAAGCAAACCGCAGCAGCAGGAGAACGATTGAAACAACTAGCTCCTCAAAGAGCAGCGTTAGAAACTGAGATATGAAAGCTAGGAACTAAATGGCGCCTTAAACCTAGGTTGCGGGTGCAACAACAGAATGTCTAGACACACTTTTTTTTTTTTACAACAAGAATACAAAGCCGAAAGTGAACAAATTGCAGCTAAAATCTTAATGTTGATTTTTCCACATGGTCTAGTCCAGGTATAGGCAAACTCCGGCCCTCCAGATGTTTGGGACTACAATTCCCATCACCCCTAGCTAACAGGACCAGGGTGAGGGATGATGGAAATTGTAGTCCAAAACATCTGGAGGGCCGTAGTTTGCCTATGCCTGGTCTAGTCCTTCCCCTGCCCGCCCCCCTAAGATTCTTAAGAGGGTCTCTTCTCCAGTCTTTGGAGAGTAGCTGGAAGTGGGGAGGCAGAAAAAGGTCCTCCTTTCCTTCCACTCTACAGTTTCAATCTGAGATTTTAGGCACAGTATTGTGCCCAGAGTTCAGAAACTGCTCGTGCTAAGGAAATTCCCTGTCCCAAAAATGTGCCTAGAGCAAGGGGAATTTCGAACACTGTCAAAGAGGGAGCCGGCTAGGTGAACTAGCCCAGGCTTCTCAAATGTTGGCACCTTTGGAGGTCTTGGTTCCTCTGAAGGCAAAGAGACGATGTTCAAAGCCTCCAATGATTAATGGCCAACCAGACTCTAAGGGGGGGATAGTTAGTCCTGGTACCAAGCCATTCATTTATTATTATTTTTTAAAACTTTATTAAACATTCGACACATCTTTACACAACAATTTACCGTGTTACAATTTATGCACATACACTATATGGAAAAAAGAAAAATACAACGAAAAGTAAAGAAGAAAAAAAGAAAAGAAAAAAAGAATAAAGATAAAATAAAATAAACTTCCAGTTTTAAAAAAAAACACTGAATCTCATTTGTTTTTTTACACAGTATCATGTTATTGTACTTTGTTTCCTTAATTTCCTTCAGAAAATTAAATAAACAAAGTACATTACAAGAACCATTCAAGGTCTGCCAGGAGATTTTTGCTATCATAGTAGTTTCCCAAATACTCTTTAAATACTATCCATTATTTATTCACCTCTGCATTGAGTACCCTCTGACTCCCCACTTCATTATTGCCAATTGGATGTACAGTAGTTACATATGCTTCAGGTTACATATGCTTCAGGTTACATATGCTGCTAACCCAGAAATAGTGCTTCAGGTTAACAATTTTGCTTCAGGATAAGAACAGAAATTGTGCTCTGGCGGCGGGGCGGCGGTGGGAGGCCCCATTAGCTAAAGTGGTGCTTCAGGTTAAGAACGGACCTCCGGAACGAATTAAGTACGCAACCAGAGGTACCACTGTATTCTGCCATTTTCACCTGCTCTTTTTATCTTACTCTTTATGTACACAACATCTGCAGGTCGGATTCTGGTCACAATGAACTGGAAGAGTGAAATTACACCTACAAAGTCAGAATGGCAGGTAGCAAGCCATTCATGGGTTAATTCATGCAAACCAGCATGCACACATGGGTTAATACGTGCAAATACATGCAAATTGCTTCTGTCTGGAAGCTCTGCAGCCTGCGTAACGCTGGAGCAATATGCTTCCGAAAGCTAGCCCCAGCATTTTGCACCAGCTAAAGCTTCTGGGTGTTTTCCACGAGCAATCCCACATAAACCACGTTGTAGAAACGGAATATGGATGTGACCACACGGCAGGTGTAACTGTGTCCAGATCTGCCTTCTCCAGGTGTTTGAACCTTGGCTCTCCTAATTCACTGCGAGGAATGCCTTTCTGTATGCCCTCCCAGTGGCTTACACATGCTCGGATGGGGCACTTGATAGCTAGGTACAACAACCATCTCAAGCCTTTAAGGCTGCAGTCCTATACACACATCTATGAAAAAGTCCCATTGAGCTTGATGAGGCTTGCTTCTCAGTAGACATATATAAAATTGCACTGTAAGGGTTTTATAGATCAAAAACAGCCCTTCCAATTGTGCTCCCCCCACCCCAAAAAGGGTAACCTAGCAAATTCACTTTAACCACTTCTTCCCTTCCCCAGGCAGGAAAAGGAGCATCCTAGCTTTAAATCAGCAGAAGATTTAGGGAAGACAGGATTGCCAGTTCAGCCAGATTGTGGTAGCCAAGCATGAACGATGGTCTTGGGTCTTTAGAATTAAACAACTTGTAAAGGCTTACAGCTGAAATGTGAGCCTCATCTTTTTGTCTCCCGTACTTTGGGTTAAAGAAAAATGCCAAATTGCTGCAGAATGTGTTAACAAATCGCAAGAGTGGCAGCAGCGATTGTCACAGTGCGATTTCAGACAATTGCTGTCGGAAACTGGTTTATCAGACAAACTTGAAGAATTTTATTTTCAAAGAATTTCGTCCAGTAAAGCAGTATTGCATCCGAAGCACTCCTAAGGATAAGCGTGTGTGTGTACACACAAACACACACACACACACACATCCTTGGGATATATCCTTATATATATGAGATGTGAACTTTGTTTCTAACAGCACAGAACATTTGAGATTTACAATGGTTTAGCTTAATTTTTTTTAAAAGCAGATTACTGGGGTAATTTTAAAATTCCCAAGAAATAGCCTGAAAAACTAAAGCTGATGCTGGAGGGTTTTCTCCCTCCTTTTTCATACCAATACAACTAGCACTGTTCTTCCTCTTGTGCTGGATATAAAGCATCCATATTCAGCTTTCAAGAGTGCAACTCCCTAAATTGGTTAATAAACTCTTTCAGTGCATGGCCTCTAATGGAAACGCTGACAAAGCTTTTACTATATTATGTGAATGTTGCCTCCAGTAAAACTTAATGGCACCTATAAACCATAACCATAAATTAAAATGTAAAAATCAAGATTACACTTATTTGTTCTTTATTATATGAGGGTTGTTCCATATAACCAAGAGCGTTCCATATAACCTGTAGTGTTCTCTGCTATAAGAATAAGAGTAGCAAAAGGGAGCTATCACAGCACGGTTTGGGCTTACTTGAAACCAAGGTTTCCTGACCCTACCTCATTTCTGGCATTGTGTGTGATTGTTTCTAGTAAGTTGGATGTTCAAGGAGTTGGGACACTGCTTTGGGTTTTTTTGAAGCAAACTCTGGTTAAAGTAAACCTAAGCTCCTGCAACCAGTTGGAAGTCGCGGAAGCCCCGTCAGACGTTCGGGTTCCAAAAAAAAGTTTCCAAACCGGAACCAAAATGTCTTGAGTACGAAGGCATTCGGGATCCAAGGTACGACTGTACCTCTATATGGTTTGCAACATCCTAAAAAATATCACAAATAAAAGTAAAATGAAAAAAAAATACAGTACAAAATACAGTTTTTAGAGCGGCACAGATAACAGTTAGGCAATATACCCTCTGAAACATCTATATAAAGTGAAACAACTAACATAAAGGGGCCATGATAACTACAGCAAGTCCAATATACCATATATATACATATATATGGTAGACAGCAAGTCCCATATACCATATATACACTTATGTGTTTATAGGTCTGCTATCTCACCTGTAACACTGAACATAGGTGGGGAGGAATCCCACATTTGATAGAAGAAGAGTTTGGATTTGATATCCCGCTTTGTCACTCCCCTTAAGGAGTCTCAAAGCAGCTAACATTCTCCTTTCCCTTCCTCCCCCACAACAAACACTCTGTGAGGTGAGTGGGGCTGAGAGACTTCAAAGAAGTGTGATTAGCCCAAGGTCACCCAGCAGCTGCATGTGGAGGAGCGGGGACGCGAACCCGGTTCCCCAGATTACGAGTCTACCGCTCTTAACCACTACACCACACTGGCAAGTTATCCCATGCAGCCCTCCCCGATTCCAAGCATTACTGGATATCCAAACAGAGCATAATGTTAAGTGTGTCTCTTCACTTAACATTCAATTATTATTTTTATAAAGAAGATAATTATTGGAATTTTAGAAAGTGGGAAGGAAGGAGTTTCTTCGCCTGTAGTCCTGATGGAAATTGCTCCATTGGAAATCTGGCTGGGGCACTAAATCAGATGGCAGGATGACTTGACTTCCCCTGCCCATCTGCCAGGGGTGCTTCCCATCCCAAAGGAAAGCACACAGCAGAATTAACAGTTTCGTTGTCAAAGATAATGCAGTTGCTTCTACAGCTCTGGAGACGTACACACACCAATCTAGCGTCTAGGCAGCTATTCCCAGGTCTGCCATCTATAGAGCAGTTGCCGCAACTGAGGACCCCTACCCCTCCACCAGTTTATGTATCTTCTCCAAACAGGCTGTACTCACGTAGCCGGAGACTATGCCTGCATTTTGCTTTTCCCATTTTAGTTCTCTTCTGGTTCCAGGAGAAAGTGGTGCTTTTAGTGTGGGGAAGCACCCAGCCCATCACTTACCTACCCTGCCTCTTCCTCCTCTTCCTCCATCTCTGAAGTTTCCCCTGCCCCTGATGTTTGCCTCCTGGTGGGTACAGGTCCCCACAGACCACTGCCCCCCTCTCCCAGATCAGTCCCCCTTCCCCTAGTTCACACACACCAGTGTCCTGCCAGTCCCTTGCGCCATTGCTATCTCCCATAACATTAAGCATAAACATCAGGAATCCTGTTGATCTTCTGGCAAGAGCCCCTTTAGCATTCCTTGCCCTCCAGGAATATCAGACATCATATCTGAGATCTTTGTGAGTACCTTCCTATCTCTGTCCGTCAATTGAGGCCTTCTAAAGCCACCCCAAGATCTTTTTTTGGAGCTGGTTGAGCACTATTGTTCATCGTTATGTTTGAGTATTGCAAAAGACAGAAAGCTTCCATGCCACTCTGTCTCCAGCTGTTTTCGGACTGCAGCTCCCACCATCCCTAGGTAGCTGGACCAGTGATCAGGGATTTGGGGAAAATGGAGTCCCAAAACAGCTGGAGAACCAAGTTTGGGAAACCCTTGCTTAGATCTTGATTAAAGGTTATCTGGTGGGAGCATCCCATAGGCAGAGTTCGGCTAAAGGCATTCCAGAGGCAGCATTTAGCCCCAGTTTCTTTGCTCCTTGGAAATCTGTTCCAGAGGTTTGGAGAACCCTCTGGAGTAGCATGAGGAGCATGCAAAAGTCCACTTGCCCATACTCCATTGAGAGCTTCTGCTGGATGCCATTCTCCCCCAGGAATGAAAAGAGGCCTTCTGCTCTAGGGGCCTATATTTTCCTCAAACATCTACTTTTAACGGATAAATTCTGTAACATATACACATTTGGAGGGCAATTTCAAAGGTGCAAGGAATCTAGGACCGCTTATCTTTTGACAAAGCAATCTTCAGCAGTGATTCTTAATTACTGTTTGTTTATTGCCTCATAACGTTAAAAAGACCTGGCACAAATGTTATTCAGGGCTGCCACAAGCTGCAGGAATTGCTATTTGAGTCATTAATTTCAGAAATCTTTTCTAATTAATTTTTGCTTCAAAATGACAGTGACATTCATGGGAATGAAATTAGTTTAGCAAGCTAATGCCAGCTCTGGCACTGGTGATTAAAAGAGGTTTTCTGCCCCCGAATCTGAAGAGAAATTGTTACATTCTGAGCAATAAGTAAAGATGCAGCCTTTATTACCGGCAGATATCTGTTCCCTCCAAAGTCTTTATAGATGATGATTGGCTTCTGGTTTTGGTACAAGGATTGTACATCCAGGTCCCGTCCCCCCCTTCCAAGCACTTCTGTTGTTGTGTGGAAAGTTATTTTTCTTGCAACAATTTCGGTGGTTAGTATGGGGAATATGACTGCAGGAACCTCCCGTTGTTCTCCAGTGGTTCTGGTGTTGGGCAGCAGGTAGACTCATATTTTAAAAATCACCAAAGGCATCAGGTCTACATTTCTGCAATAAAATATTCTAGACAGGTCAATCTCGAACTCCTTTAGAATGGCTTAGCTCAGAGCGAGTGTTTCCACCTGAAGCAATTTCAGATGTGCAAAGGTTGTTCCCACCGAGGGGCATTGCAGCCCATGTGTAATGCAAGGCAGCAAGAGCTGTCCCTCAGCCGAGCAAATCAATCATGCTGCTACACAGAAAATTGTTTGGACCTAAGGCCCCATTGCACTGGTTTGCAGATTCGGTATATGGTATATGAACTCTGCAGGTGGTAGTAGCTTAGCAGAAATCCTGCCCTACGGATGTTTTTTCCTCTTTCCCGGATACCATCAGTTAAGAATGCCCTTCACAAGAACCAGTGGGAAACAGGACTGTTATAAATTTCCATTCTCAGCTGTTTGGGTGGGGTGGGGTGGTCTATTCAGACAGTAATTGGGATTATATATTACTCATGAACCCACACGTGCCGGGTGTGGTCGAACGACATTTTCTTATCATCCATGGTGCTAGTTTTTCTTTAACAGGTCACTGTTGTAATTTTTACCAATTGGAGTCTCCTTTATGGAGCGGTATGGGCTTTTCTTTTTCTTTTTCTTTTTTGCATTCATAGTTTATGGCTGTTCCAAGTTCTGGGCTCAGCAGGAGATGGAGTCCTTCCTTTTGGTATCATCTGCAGTGTGACTTAGCCTCTCCTCTTGGTCAGCAAGCAATCCTGCCATACAAGAGTTCCCCATCCCATAACCACTCCAAGCAGACTGCAGCATTTAATCAGTTAGTTAGATTTATTGATTAATTAATTAGCTGATCAAAAGTGTGTGTGTGTTTAAGGCAGTAAACTCACAGGGCGTCCAATTTTTCAAAGTGTCTTTTTAAAATATAGAATTACATACTAAAAACCTGCTGATGGCAATCACCATCTTAAGAAGCATCCCTCTTTCACACACAAG
The DNA here is from genome assembly GCF_009819535.1 of Lacerta agilis. Lineage (NCBI taxonomy): Eukaryota > Metazoa > Chordata > Lepidosauria > Squamata > Lacertidae > Lacerta > Lacerta agilis. The sequence goes on along the minus strand of NC_046314.1, from coordinate 28,993,453 downwards.
GAGGAATGCGTTGTGGAGAACTAGCCTCATGCCAGGTAGGGGTTAAGTGTTCTGACAGTTAGAACCCTCAGGGGCGGGCTTAGCCTGGGTATAAAACACCCCTCCCAGTGGGCAGAGAGTTAGAGTTAGAGTTGGAGTTGAAGTGTGGGCAGGAGGAGTTAAGTGCGGGGAGTTAGAGTTGAAGTTGAAGTGTGAGTCAAGAGATAGAGCTGGGAGTTTAGAGTCTTAGGTGGATGTCAGCAGAGAGGATAAAGAGATTGTGAAACGCGTTGTTATTGATATTTAGTTAACTATTAGAGGTATTAGGCCGGTAACATTTAGAGGTATTAGGCCGGTATAGGACAACTGTTATAAGCTTATTGAACAACCTTTATTTCATCAGCAACCACAAGCTTTGTACGCAATAAACATCTTTTTAGTTCACAATATCCTCGTCTGTGGTGAATGAAGTAAGCAGGATCCAGCTAGTAGTCTGAAGGGCTGCAGCTGGGGACTGTTTGTCGTTGGTGCAGCACTCATAGACCGTAAAACGTCCGGGGGTGGGCTGTACAGGGCGAAGGGCCCGCGACATTAAAGTGGTGGCAGCGTCGGGACGAAAGATAGACATAAAGTGGTGGTCACATTGAGATCAAAGATCTAAAGTGTTGGCAAGAAGTGCCAAGGTACAAGAAGGATTTAAGGGTGACGCATTGTGTGAAGTGTGAGGCTTAAAGAGGATTTAAGCAAACTTCAGTGAGACTCTACAATCTAGTCAGGAAGGGGATCGCATACACCTGGAAAGGGAGAAGGGGAATTCAGAGAGGAATTACCTGGCCCTAGGGTGTGGTGTGATAGCGCCTAAGACTGTGAGATTGTGAGAGAGTTACAAAGATACTTTGCGTTTGAAACTATTTCAGGCAGAAAGGTTTATAGTGAGAGGTCGGAAAAGTACGCTGGACAAAGTGCACTGAGGTAACTTTAGGCGTGACTTTGGACCTAAACTGTGGAAACTGAGCCTGAAGAAATAGTTTAACTGAAACATCCTTGATTTAAGTACAGAAATAATACCACCAAATAAATAGAAAATGCCACCTAGAAAGACTAAAACAGCTCTTAGGGACTCACAAGTAGAAAGCTCTGAAGAAGAAAATGGGGTTTCCCAGATTGAGGAAACCAGTACTGAAACAGTTAACAAAAATCCTGCTGAGGGGACTAGTTTTAAAGCCTCAGAGGAATTTGAAAAATGGAAACTTGAGAAGGAATATAATTTAAAATTCGAGCTAGCGAAATTACAAGCTGAAGCAAAAGGGAGAGAATTAAAATTACAAGCTGAAGCAAAAGAGAGAGAATTAAAATTACAAGCTGAAGCAAAAGAGAGAGAATTAAAATTACAAGCTGAAGCAAAAGAGAGAGAATTAAATATTGAGAGAGAGAGAGAGAGAGAGAGAGGCAAGAGAACTGAAAGAGAAAGAAATGACCTTAACTATTGAGAGAGAAAGAGAAAGGGAGGAAAGAGAATATTTATTAGAAATGAAAAGACTTGAATTATCAGCTGTAGAAAATAGAAACAACAACAATAGTTCCACACAAAATCCTAGCAGGGTGGATTTAAAAAGATTCCCTGACTTCAGAGATAAAGACGATCCTGAAGCGTTTATCATTTCTTTTGAGAGGGCTTGCGAAGATTTTGAAGTAAAAGATGAGGAGAAAATGCAAATACTGAGAGCTCGTATTAGTGGAACATTAACAGAGATTTATTCTCAAATGCCATCTGATCAATCTAAAGATTTTGAAGCATTTAAACGGTTGGTTTATGTCAGATTCGGAATTACTGCAGAACAACTGAGACAAAAATTTAGAACAATAACAAAAGTGCGTGAGGAAACATTTGCTCAACTAGGAGCTAAAACTACAAATTATTTAAACAAGTGGCTAGAACAGGAGGGTGCTGATTCTGTGGCGAAAATAAAAGAGGTGTTCGCATTAGAACAATTTTATGACACGATTAATACCCATCTGAAGTATTTAATTAAAGAAAGACGACCTAAAACCATCCGGGAAGCTGCTAATCTGGCAGATGAAATAAATGAAATCCGTGAACACGCTTATGATGCCCCAAAATATAAGGACAAACAGTGGGAAACAAATAAGTTTAAGAGAATGCAACCACCCACAAAGTTTACCACAGAAACTGCCAAGAAAATTTTTCCCGCCAATGCAAATGTTCCCCATAACACGACTATGACAACGGGGGAGACTGAGGGAAAAGTAAATAAATATAGTGAGGGTAAAAGGCCTGAATTAATCTGTTGGCAATGTGGGAGAAAAGGCCATCGACAGGTGGACTGTAGAACTGAACTCAGAACTAGGAGTGCAAATACTATCCCTCAGAAGCAGACATATTGTGTCCAAACTGTGGAGACAGAGCCAACTGCCAACATGGTTGCCACGGCAACCGAGGCCCAGTCTAGAGAACAGGCTGATGAGTTACCAGTGGCCCAAGTTGTGAGGTGCTATATAATTCAACAAGATGACATGCTATTACACAAAACAGGAGAAGAAATTTGGGTGAATGGTAAACAATATAAAGGCTTAAAAGACACAGGGTCTCAGATTAGTATTGTACATCCTGATTTGTTAAAGCCAGAAGACTTTATTAAAGGCAAAACAATCAGTTTAAAAGGAATATCAAAACAGCCAGAAATCTTGCCAGTCGCATTAGTTAATCTGACATATAAACAATGGTCTGGAAAATGGCAAGTAGCAGTTTCACCAGAAATCCCAGCTCCAATGTTAATTGGGTGGGACCTACTTGACCATGTACAGAGTGCATTTGTGATTACTAGGGCACAAAAACTGCGACAGTTACCTCAGGAGGAAAGGCCTGATACAATTGTTGAACTGACACAAGATACAAGTTTAGTGCCAGTTACAAATAGTCAAGCAGCTAGTTTTGCAGCCAAGCAGAAACTAGATACAGATTTACAGAAATATTTTCAAGCCACAGCCTTGAATACAGTATTAACCCCGGAAAGCCCGGAGCGGTTTATAGTCAACAATGGGTTGCTATACAGAGAGATTCTTTTAAAGCCTAATAGAGGGGGTAATGAAATCCACAGGCAACTGATAGTACCTACTGAATTTAGAACCAAGATAATACAACATGCACATGGCAGTATCTTTGGAGGTCACTTGGGAATCACCAGTACCCTTGACCACCCACAGACCAATGGCCTTGTAGCGCGATTTAATGTAGTTGACTACCTATTCAAATTGCAGAACACTCTTAAACGATCACTAGAACTGGCAGGAGAACAGTGCAAGGTTGCTCAACACAAACAGAAAGTTTGGTATGACAAAAAAGCACATGAGAGATCTTTTGAGCCAGGACAAGATATTTTATTAATCAGATCAGTAAACAGTGACAAGTTACAACTGACATGGGAAGGTCCTTGTAAGATCATTTCAAAAATGAATGATATAAACAATATAATTCAGCATGGTGAAGGGAGGCGGGTCATGCATAAGAATATGATAAACCCAACCCAGTCACTAAACCATGAACCCAATCTAGACTACAGTAGTCACGTTGTTGAAAAAGCCTGTGATATTGGTAAAGGAGTGTCTACCTGCAATATGACCCGTGACCTATCTGTGAGATCAGTTAAAACAACTAGTCATAGTTACGATAAACCATTCATCAGTTGGAAAGATAGAAAGAAAGACGTACTGGAAGTTATAGCTGGCATGGGGGCCTATCGACTTTCTATGAAAGTGAAAGTGTTTCCTACACTAGAGATTGTGTGGTGGGAAGATGGGTACCCTGCTGCTCATGCAACACAAATAAATGTCCAAAATGAATGTAGTTACACAGCATTAACAGGGCTACCACGTCAAAGGCATACAAAAGTAATCTTAAAATTGCTCGAAGTGGGAACTAATAAATCACTACAGACCAAAGATGAACTGACAACAAGGGAGATTGCTATGAGCAATAAGCAATCAGAGCTTGTTAGCCTACTTTCATTAAGAGATCACGCTTGCCTAGAAAGCTTCAGCAAGCTAACTAAAACAGAAGATATCCACAAACTTCTGCAAATAGTTCCCAGTGCATTTAAAAGCCAGACAACCAGTGTTTATGCAGCTTATGATGACCTGGAGATGTGTGTACAAGTCTGTGAGCTTAAACATTTAACAGAGAACCTGAAGGAGGGAGAGGTTGAACTAAGAGAGCTTTTGACCCTGAGAAACAAGGACTCTACCCAGCTTGGGATCCACAATCGTTACAGACGCCTCGAGTGCAGAGATCGGAATGGGACTGTGTCATCTGGCCGGGGAAGACAGCTTACAGCCCATCACGTTTGGCAGAGAAAAGACTGGTGCCCAGAGAAAGATACTTCTTGCGACGGGTAAGGACGATAAGGAGCGTGAAAGGATCCTAAACATCATCGCAGACGCCTTATAATGAAGACCCAAAGACCAAGGTTAATGGACAGTTACGGTTTTTCTTGCAATAAAGACTTAATGCTGCATGAACTAATGTATATAATGTTCACAACTATATGTACTTTTACTGAAGATGTAATATTATGCCATAGTTAGGTAATATAGGTAAGAGTTATAAAATGTATTGTTTATGTTAATGTTTAAAAATGTTGTTTGTATCAGAGGGATACTTTGGCTAGTAACTCCTCTGATACAAACCTAAAAAGGAGGGAGGTATGTGGAGAACTAGCCTCATGCCAGGTAGGGGTTAAGTGTTCTGACAGTTAGAACCCTCAGGGGCGGGCTTAGCCTGGGTATAAAACACCCCTCCCAGTGGGCAGAGAGTTAGAGTTAGAGTTGGAGTTGAAGTGTGGGCAGGAGGAGTTAAGTGCGGGGAGTTAGAGTTGAAGTTGAAGTGTGAGTCAAGAGATAGAGCTGGGAGTTTAGAGTCTTAGGTGGATGTCAGCAGAGAGGATAAAGAGATTGTGAAACGCGTTGTTATTGATATTTAGTTAACTATTAGAGGTATTAGGCCGGTAACATTTAGAGGTATTAGGCCGGTATAGGACAACTGTTATAAGTTTATTGAACAACCTTTATTTCATCAGCAACCACAAGCTTTGTACGCAATAAACATCTTTTTAGTTCACAATATCCTCGTCTGTGGTGAATGAAGTAAGCAGGATCCAGCTAGTAGTCTGAAGGGCTGCAGCTGGGGACTGTTTGTCGTTGGTGCAGCACTCATAGACCGTAAAACGTCCGGGGGTGGGCTGTACAGGGCGAAGGGCCCGCGACATGCGTATTCTAAGATGATTTAGCATGTGCTTTCTATAACATATGGGCGCACCACGTCAACAACAAAGGAAATATTCACTATTGTTTTTTACTCATGCAAATGACAAAAACCCACACGGTTTGTTTGAAGGGAGATGTTCTTAATATTTGTTGGCTGTACCAGATTTCCCTTCATGTGGAATGTTGTTGTTTTTTGAGGGGAAACGATGCTTAAAATGTCTTTCTGGATGCCCAGTGCATAGTCTTGCAATGTTCAAGTTCTAATAAAGGAGAGATGGACGGGCCCAGGGGAGGGGAATGTGGCCCTCCAAACTTACCGATCCGGCCCTTGGAAGTGTGTTCAGCCACACCTCTTCATTGACCATGCTGGCCCTGCCTCTTGCTATCCTTAAGTGTGTGTTTTTTTGCCTGGCTGTCATGTGTCCTAATGCTCTGATAATGCCTCTTTCTTTCCTGGATGGAAGATAGTGTGTGTGTGTGTGTGTGCGCGCGCGCAAACTACCCTACTGTGAAAAGGTAAATTTTTCATGCATTGCTCCATCCACTTTCACCCCACCTACCATTGATATATGGTCCAGAGGGGAATTCTGCCTTTAGACTCCTGTTCCTGTTTTAGTGTGTTTCCTATGTTTGCATTTTGAGAAACCAGGGGGGATGAGCAGAGTCTTTGTGTGTCCTTTGCAAATTATTTAAACTCTTCCAGCAGATGCATGCAGTCTTCTTCAGAACAGCAGACAGGACCACCTGCCCGGTTCTAGATGTTACATGTCTTAAGACATGGCACTTGATCAGTGTTTAAACAGCAAAGGCGATTCAGGAGGCAGAAGATTGTTAAGGCCTCATTGCGTCCTTTTGAAGTGGCAGTTTGACTTTTTAAATTGTACCTGTCAGGCATTCGAGCATAAAACTGTCATTAGGAAACAATTTTGCTTTTATAGTTCTTAACAATATGTACATACACACACTTTCCAATGCAGGATTCCATGAGGTTGTCACAGGGCTGGTTTGATGGGAAGAATGAAAGGGAGATACTTGAAAAATCTTCAGCAGGATATGGGCTTCAAGCGACGCCATTGTGAAGCCTGCAGGAAAAGCTCATTAAATTAAATTAAACAATTCAAACTGCGTGTTTCAGGAGCTCCAGTCATGATGCTTTTAGTATACTGGCAAGGAGCAGAAACTGTCAGGGAAAAGGAGACTGTCGCAGGATAATTCCTGCGTTTTTGATAACTCTTGTAAAAATACGTGGAACAAGAAAGAGACTACAGTTGTTGTTGTTGCTGCTAACTTATCTTCGTCAAACCGCTCAGGCTCAATTAAGGAAAAGTAATTTCTCCCCCACATCTAAGTACGTCCACATTCCTTTCAAACAGAAACAAATCATTCTTTATTTGTTTTCTTAGTGGATACCTGAGGAACAATTTAAGAAACTTAACATTAAGCACTCACATTGGGCTATGGCTCCTTCCATTCCCTCATGGCGGTTGAGAGGCTCTTGTCCCAGTTGTGTTTTAAATCTATTAGGAAAAGTGTAGGACCCCATGGAAGCCGCATGCATTTCACCTCAGCTGCGTTGATTTTAAAGGTCACGGTTGCTAGATATTCCTAATTTTGAAGTTATCCGTTATTTTAGAACAGGGAACCCGCAGTGCACCAGGTGTTTTTGGCTGCGTACACAACATACATTTAAAGCACACACCCCCTACCCCGAAGAATCCCGGGGGCTGTGATTTGTTCAGGATGCTGTGAATTGCACTGCAAGGTGCAAACTACTGTTCCCAGGATTATTTGTAGGATGAATGTGCTTTAAATGCAGCCTAGGACTGCTGTCTCCAGCCTGCATGGCCAATGGTCAGGGATGGTGGCATTCAAGTCAACAACACATGGAAGGCCACAGGTTCCTCACCTTCTAGAACAGCTTCCCACTGTTTTGGGACTACAGTTCCCATCATCCCTGAGCACTGGCCCTGCTAGCTAGGGATGATGGGAGTTGTAGTCCAAAAGCAGCTGGAGACCCAAGTTTGGGAAACTCTGCTCTAGACTGTACTATACTTGTATATAGCAGTCTTGGAGTGTGGCCTAAGGCTTACACCTACCTCTTTGGTTTTGTGAAGACACAATAGTGGGAGATTCAGGGTCTGAATAGACTCTGGTTTGGAGCTTTAAGATGAACTGTTTTGGTCAATTTGCTTTGTGGCACCTCTTCCTCTTCCTGCTGTTGCGTGGGCTGCCCGTCACATTGTTCATTACTTATGAGTGGCTGGGGAAACTCAACCAGTTGGGAGGGGTACAAATAAATTATTATTATTATTATTATTATTATTATTATTATTATTATTATTATTATTATTATCTATTATTACTAATCCGATGTTAATTTTCTAATTGTTTAACAATAATTCTTCTAAATTTTTAAGGTGATGACCAGATGGAGAGAAAAGGACAAGTTTTGATTCTGTTAGTTGAACAAGCTCTTCAATTTCAGGATTACAAAGCAGCAAATATGCATTGCCAGGAGCTTATGGCTTCAGGTGGGAATGAATTTCCTCTTCTCCCCCCTCCTCCCCCCAACCCCAAAAAATTATCTCGTGGATTTTCTGACATTGTATAAAATGGTAAGTATTTTAAGAGGAGCCTGATGAAGTCATTATCAGAGTAGAACCACTGAATCCAAGGGACTTGAGAAACGATTAATTTAAACAGTCTATTTCAGCGCATTTACTCTAAAATATAAATTGGATGAATAAAACTCTTTATCCTTATGCAAGCTGGCAAATTACTGTTTTGTGAATGCATCAGCCTCAAAGTTGGATACATGAGGTCCCTCTTTTTGTTTTATTTTTTGAAGCATTTCATGGTGATGTCTGCTGTAGGGTGGTGGAAGTTGTGTAGTAATGAAATGTAGTTGGGTTCTATACAGAAAGAATAAATTGAAGGCAGGATGGTGTCTCTGAGAGCTAATGTACAGACATGATCATGTTTCTGAGCTGTTAAAATTCATATGCAGGGTACAGAATCAGTGTATCTGATATGGAATGAGGTCAGGCTTTCATAACCATTCCATTGAAAAGTGAATTGTGGTACTCTTCAAATTTGAAATGCTGGTGTAATTTCAGTTTCAATTTTTAAAATATATATTTTTTTGTAATCTCAGTCCTTAATTTGAGTTTTCTCAATCTTTGATCTTAATTTCAGTTTTGTAATTGTTTTGTTTTGTTTCATCCATATCAGGGTACACTAACAGCTGGGAGGTTTGCAGCCAGTTAGGACAAGCCGAAGGTTACCAAGACATGGCTGTCCGACAGGAGCTCATAGCCTATGCTTTGACACATTGTCCCCCAAGTGCCATTGAACCGCTTCTGGCAGCGAGCAGTGCTCTGCAAACTGAGGTCTGTCTAGATTCTCTAAAAGCCTTGTTTAAAATGCAAACAAAACAAAAATAAATCTGTTCTGAAGTCATATCTCCTATGCTTTGTTGCTACTGGACTGAAGTACTGCTTTTAACAAATACCTGGGTTGAAACCTTGTTATTTAAGTACATGGTTTTGTTTCTGAATGAAGTTCCATTTTCAACATGTGGCTTCCACAGTTCTTTTTCAAAATTTGTGTTAGTCCTAGAGTCCCAAGTCCTTGAGTTACAATGCTGGTCAGAGTGAGCCTGCGCCCATTGAAAAATGTACTGGTAAAACAGGAGTTTCGAGCTCCTTTTAATTTATACCATAGCTGTTATTAAACAAGCCTTGTAACTAGGCTCTCTGTGTGTCAGGTGTCAGTGAAAGGTATGCCCTCACAGGCATTTCTTTCTCTCTGGGACAACAGGATTTGTTACAAGAAATCTCCCTATCGGGACCCAAAGGGTTAGCGCCAGGGGAACAGCTTAAATATCATTAGACCCTTGGAGCCATCCTGACAGGGTTAGACAATTCCCAGAGTGGTTTAACAGCCCATCGCTCTTCTCCCAGAGGAATGGGAACTGCCATTCTGTGAGGGGAATAGGGGCCTGCTAACAACTCCCGCCACGGTTCACAAACTACAGTTCCCAGGATCCTTTGCGAGAAGCCATGACTGCATAAAGTGGTTATGATACCGATTTAAATGTTTCCTCCAGGTGGGGCCCCCAGTTTCTTGCTATCAAGAATCACATCCATCATAATCCTTCATGGTATATTATTACTAGTTTGATTACAATCTTCTATGAAGATGTCATACTTTGCCACTATTCTCATGAAATACATAAAATGCGTTTAACAGTGTACCTTCACCCATCCCAGCCAGGTTCTTCCATTTATTTATTCATCATTGTAAGTGCTGTTTGATATCTGACATGTCATCTGTTTAAGGACAGCCAATGCTTAGATTTAGATGAACAGGTAGATGAGGTTTGTGGTTCCTTCGGGATCAGAACTCTGGCTCTTTTTTAAATTTTGTTTGGAATGCACACACATTCACACACACACACACACACACACTCAAAACCCCTGGGTACGCCACCCTCTGCACATAAGACAGAGCTGGCTGGACTTTAAATAAGCAATCTTCAGAAGGGAAGTGGCTCACCACACTTTATAACTTACAAATTATAATAAGCAATTTAACAGATATGTTATTCGTTTTGCCTTAGATTCTTTATCACAGAGTCAACTACCAGATCAGGCCTTCAGAAAAATGGGAAAACATAAATACCTCCAGACCTGCAAGTGGAATTAAAACAGAGTCTTCTGTAGAGGTAAATTGTTTGTTTGTTTGTTTGTATGTTTGTTTTTTAAAGCACTGAGGGTTTTTAAAATTCATTTGGATCTTTTAGCCTGATCATTGGTCTAGCGTTGGAAACAAGGTGAGCTTAGAAGCTCCTGGTTTCTTTCCTCTGCTCCCCTTTCATCAGGCCTTTACCTCTTTCCCTTGTTTTTCAGCTTTTTGTTTCTCAGCACATTACCAGCTTTATATCTGCATTTCATTGACCTTCTGTAGTCCCTGTCCCTTTAGCTTTTCCATCTTCAAAACCCTTTTATGCAGAGTCAATCAGTCAATCAATTTTATTGTTTATAGCCAATGGGCATCACGATTATGTAGAGTCTCCCCACCTTGGCTCACAACCTATGTTGTCCTCAGCACTACTTGGGTCTTTGGGGTCACACGGCTGCAATTGGGGTGTATAATAATAATAATAATAATAATAATAATAATAATAATAATTTATTTATAGCCCGCCCATCCAGCTGGGTTTCCCCAGCCACGCTGGGCGGCTCCCAACAGATGAAAAACATAATAAAACACCAGACATAAAAAACTTCCCTAAACAGTTACAGGTGGGTAGCCGTGTTGGTCTGCCATAGTCGAAACAAAATAGAAAATTCTTTCCAGTAGCACCTTAGAGACTAACTGAGTTTGTTCTTGGTATGAGCTTTCGTGTGCATGCACACTTCTTCAGATACACCCAAATATTTGCTGAAGTTAGACTGAGATGGCTAAATCACCCATTTCATTACACTCGGGTTACAAAATTAAGAGAAATAAGCCTTCTGTGTGACCATGCACAACTGGCAAAATGGGAAAATGGGTGTGCTGCCTTTGCTGTGTGGTTTGTCATGTATTTAAGACTCCTTTTTGAAGAGATCTTTCAACGAGATACAGAGAACGCCTCTGTAATGGCCTCTTTTCTTCCTTTTACCTTCAGCTGCAGTTACACATGGAAATAATTTCTTCATCTACTTTAGAAGTACTCAGACAAAACCAAAAATAACCCTCATTATAAGCAGTTTAAGGCCTTGATTAGTCAAAAGTATTTTAGAATATTATAGCCACCATTACAGGATTATTTAAAAGATGGTGTTTAGCCGTAAAATGGTGTGTGTTAGTCATTAATGGTTAAAGTAACAATTACAGTAAATCATGACAAGTAAATGGGGGGTAACTTTAAGTTTAATCCTCTTAATACTAATGTATCTTTTTGTAGAGACAAGGATTTTATTTATATGTCATGGTAATATGAAAGTGTAATTACTGAGCACGGTCTCATTAATACGAGAAGGTGCTTACAAGTGGCCGTGTATTGCTCCAGACCTTAAATGTTGTTTTATTTCCTTTTTATAAATTCTTTACTGTGAATACTTGTAAAAATTGCAACTTGCTTTCTTTAGGAATTCATCTGTAATGATAGAGCTACAAATGAGATTATTCACATATGTGGATAAATAATTGGGTGGGCTTGGTGATAGAGAAGTAGTATGCATGAGATTTTTTTGTTTTGTTTTGGTCCGTACTCTCGTGGGTTTATTGTGGCTCATGTGCATCTTTATAGAGACAGGATGCAAAATACTGTTTCGTTAATGAATGGCACTGTTCCCTGGCATTGGATTAATACAGGTTGACCCTGACCCTGACAACTGCAGGGAAGATCAGAATCCCCTTTGTATGCAAACACCAAAATTTGCCATTTTCATTTGAGGGAGGGGTTGGAAAAGAAAGAAGCTGTGGTGTTGATGGGTGCTGTGGAGGAGGGAAAGATGAGAAGTTGGAAGTGCGTCGATAGAGGGATGTTCTGGTGGTCTTGCCCAGCTGCACTGCATTACATGAACTGCATTGCATGGCAGTGATCACTAGGTAAGAGTCTATTACTTGTGTTAGCTAGAACTATTTGAATCAAGCTTGGTCTTTCAAGGGGTCGTCTCTTCCATCTCCTGCATAGAAGTAGCAGGTAGACGGTTTGTGCACCACTCTCCCCTCTCTTGTATGGTCTTGTACGGGGGGGGGGGGGACGCATGGCTGGGACCCTTTTAAATGAGGGCGTGAACCAGGAGACTTCCTCTTGGCTCGCTTCCTCAATCTCCCACCCTCCCTCCCAACTTTCATGTTTCTTCACTGGCCTTGCTTTGGACTTCGGTTGGTCACCTGTCTTGCTTTGGACTTCGGTTGGTCGCCTGTCTTGTGTCAGGGGCCTAGTACGAATTTTTTCCGCTTGGCAGACTGGCTTAGCCATTTGGTTTTCACCTACTTCATAGCAATCGTCACAACTTTGTAAGGTTTGCGGTTAGGCATTGGGTGACCTCATGTTGGGGAGGGGGAGGCCCAGCCATCGCCTGTCCCTCCAAGCTTAAGGGTATTCTGTTAAAGGAATCCGGGGGGGGGGTGGATCTCGTCTGAAGCCCGAGGCAGGGCTAGGGTCATGCCACGACCCCTTCGGGAACCCAGGGGAAGTTCGAGTTGGTTTGCATCAACGGGGCTCCCCTTACCAGTGGTTTACCCTTACCAGACTTCCTGCGCATTGGGCAGGAGTCAGATATAGTTTGGTCTATCCAATGCCTAAGCCAATTACCGCTCACATTCTGTAACCAATAAGGTTGTGGCCAAAATTTTCCCAATAACATTAACCATATATTCTGTGTCCTGGTGTCTTTATTCATCTTCGGGGGGTGCTTGCGGGGTCTCAACACACAACAGAGTGTACCTAACTTAGTCTTGGATCCAAACCGTAGTGTTACAGGCATCAGAAGTGTTTATGGATACATGCATATATAAGTTGAGTCATTTGATTCCTCTCAAATTTGGATACTCCTCCTTATCAATCAGGAAAGCGTCACTCTAGAACAGAGCTTTCCAAACTTCTCGTGTTGGCAGCACACTTTTTAGACATGCATCATTTCGTGATGCAGTTTTACTATCAAATCGGACGTTAAACTAACCCCTTTCCAGCCCTGGGAGGAGCGTGATGAGCGTTCGCACGACACACCCATACGCGACACACAGATTGAAAAGCTCTGATCTAGAAAAACAGAGAGACTTAACTTACACAGCATGGTCATTCATAAGGGCAGCCTGCTGAATATTACACCAGTTGCAAGCGTGGTTTGTAGCCCAGCTCTCTTCCTAAGGGACCACTTCTTAAGCCCCCCGCCCCGCATCCCCCCGCAGTAAGAATTGTTTTCTACCTCCTCTTTTCAGGACTAAGTTGAAAGTTCTTTGGTCTAGATTTGAAAAAAGGTGGCTATAGAAAGCCAAATGACGAATTAAAGAGGACTTTTTTGGCCCAGCAAATATTAACATTTGCATTGCGCCCCCCTCCCCCCTCCCCCCGCCTTGGCTTGCACTGGTGGTCAAGCAGTCTAAAGTCCAGCAAGTAGATCATAGATTTCCTTTTTAGCAACTGTTCTTTTTCTCACCCCCCCCCTTTTTTTAAAAAAAAGTGCATAAAATTAGCTCCAAGAGGTAGCTTCTTTGTTTTTTCTTTAAATACAGCTCACTGCATCTTTTGCCATTTATTTTCTAAGCAGAGTGGAATTTTTTTTGGCCATATTTTGCTCAGCATGGGGTCCCTTCAGTTAGAGAAGCAAGAACTGATTATTCAGTGGCTGGCAGGAGGCCTCCTCTTTATATCTTTTTACTACTATTAATAATGGAAAGCTTCACACTCAGGCATTCTGTTGCATATAGAAATGTTATTCTCTCCCCACCCCCTTTAAAAACCTCACCACAATACTTCTTTCGATATATATTTTTTTACCCTATACTTTCAGCTTTTCAAATCATCACCACAATTATGGTGTGTTTTTTTTAAAAAAAAACATTTAACACATTTTAGCATTTAACACATAACTTTTCCATCCAAATTAGTGGAATTAAAAAAGAATGCTAGCTGAAATGTGATATGATGTTCATGCATTTACTTCTCAGGAGCTGTCATTTAATACATACTTAGTTGGTACCAATAGGTGTATTTATGTGCTTTCCAGATACTTTCCTTCCTCCTCCTCCTCTTCCTCCTTTTCACATGATCTTCCATTCAACATAATCTTGATATGCATCCCAATCTGGCCAGTATGTGCAGGAGGAATATGGGTGCATGGGCTCTGTCAGGGGTGCCATTGGGGGGCGAGGGGCCAAGCCCCCCACTGGCCTTTGTTGCGCAGTTACCCTGGGTGGTGGTGGTGGGTCATGTTTCTGTAACATTCTTGTAGTTAATGTAACTTCTGTTATTTTTCTTTAATTAAAACAACTCCTAATTATACTTTGCAGTTTCCTCAGAATGCCTTTTGTTGCGCAGTTACTCAGTTTAAATACGCCAACAGCCTTTTCCTTGATCTTTATTTGCTGAGGGTGTACTGATATGGCCGATATACTTTTGGAGGTGCTGTTGAGGCGTTTCTCTGCCAAAAGTAGTGGCACACTTTGGCAAGTGTGTGTTTTGAGAGGAGAATGACAAAGGGTTCTCAAAGAAGTGGCATACTTTATGTACACTTACAAGTAGTATTCTTTATTATTAATTTACTTCCTCTAAATATATTATTCTTAAGTAGCCAGAAACATATTCAGTGTACTACTCAGCCTGCCGTTGGGGAAAATGTCCTTATTTCAGAGTAGCATCCAGCCTTTCATGACGGACCCTAATATCCTTTTTGAAAGTGGCTGGAAAGTATTGCCTTTTGTGTGGACAAGTATGCCATTTTCTATAAACCTTTGAGTGAAACTTCAATCCACCTGATTTACTGCTTTGGATGCTATAGCTGCAATAAACTCAAGGAGTTGAGAACGAAACATTTCTGCTTTGAGCAATCTGCTGTTTTATGTCCTCACTCTTTCCCCCAATCACTGGTAATTGGGCAAAGCGCCCATAATTTCATCTGTTGCTGGATTCATTCGTCTGTGGTAATCAGTGGTTTGCTATCTTCTAGCGCTAGTACACAATCTGAACAAACTTTCATAACAGTGTGAAACATAAATGGCTATTAACTGCAAGGCTATTATTATTATTATTATTATTATTCAAGAGTAGAAAATGCAGTGTTAAAAATACCATATTTTTCTGTGTATAAGACGCCCCCATGTATAAGACGACCACTATTTTTTGAGCCCCAGATTAAGAAATAATTAATTGCAACATTCTGTGTATAAGACGACCCCCAATTTTAAATTTTTTAAAAAAAAATGAGGGGAAATATAGCCTTATACACAGAAAAATACGGTATTTCCAATACTAAATTCAGTGTCTGTGTGTTTACTGCGCTTGTGTTACCCTGTATCAAATCCTGCCACTTAACAAGGAGTGTGGTGGTTGAAATTGCCCCAGCTACAACCTTTGAAAGACTTTTGATGCATGTTTTTGCACCTGTTATAATAAAAAAGTAACCTGTTTGGCAGCTTTATATTAAGGATTGTGTGTTGCATAAACTCATAGGTTGGCACCAGCTTTTCCTCTGGTCAGTCTGCTGACCTACTGCAGTGGACCACAGCTAAAACCATGAAGGTCCTTTCTAATACAACTCTGACCACAAAAGCTATGCTGCATGCCGTCAGTGATCGACAGTGGTGGAAGAAGTCACTGACCTATCTTCGGCCATTACATGTAAGAAGTAACCATAACCCTTTTCTTTCAGCTGTTTGACCGTGGCAATTTACTGTTGCTTCATTCTTCACGTGAGCTTTCTACTGCCACCCTTAACACTGATTTACTTAAAGGGTCCTGGGTAGAGGAATGAGAAGTACAGAGAAATGTTATTCCTGTGGGCCCCAGACAGTGCTGTGCTTTTTTTAGAAAAAGAGGTGCCACAACTCACCATGAACAACTCCCTCATTCTCTCTTAGAATGGCAATGGCGCCCATCTGAGAGGTGCCGGAACTGAATTCCAGTGAGTTCCGGTTGCAAAAAGCCCTGGTCCTAGACATGCATTTTAATTTGAGTGTTGCAAATACAGTGGTACCTAGGAAGTCAAACGGAATCCATTCCAGAAGTCCGTTCGACTTCCAAAACATTCGGAAACCAAGGCACAGCTTCTGATTGGCTGCAGGAATCAGCCAATCAGAAGCCGTGGAAGGCGCGTTAAACATTTGGGTTCCAAAGAACTTTCGCAAACCGGAACACTCACTTCCGGGTTTGCGGCGTTCGGGAGCCAAAACGTTCGAGTCGAAAGGCATTCGGGATCCAAGGCACGACTGTAATAGGCTTTTATCATCACTTATTTAAACATCTGCACTCATCTGTTAAGATATCTTGTCTTTTAACATTTGTTGAAATGTGAGGACTTTTCCAGATAAGAGTTTACGATGTCTTAATATTTGGGCTTCTCCGTCTTTTCCTCCCCTAAACAGGGTCAAGAGTTTGGAGATGCATTAAAAGGCGCCACTGGAGCAAATAAAGCAGTAGAAAAGCAAGGCTGCCATCCATTTTATGAATCTCTGATAGATGATCCATACCTTGCAGGTGTAAGTTTGCGACCCGTTAAATAGTTGGCAAATAAATAAATAAATGCCTGCCCACACGACCCACCCTCCATGTATTAAAACGAGGTGCAGAGAGGACTCTTACAGCAAGCTTCCCACCTTGCGTGGAGGAGCCCTACTTGGATACATTGGCACGAAAGTCCTCCTTCTGATAAGAGTCTGAATGCACAAATGTCAGAAGAGGGCAGGCAGAGGGCAGAAATTATGCACAACCCCTTTCACTCCTTCTTTCAGCGTTTCGAGAGGGAGGGCATGCGAAGCCCCCTCACCAAATGGCAATGGAACACTTGAGTCTCAATGTTTAGACTTGAGCCCTGTGGTTAAAAAAAAATAAAAAATAAAAATTACTGGCTAGTCAGTTAATCAGATCTGATTAGCATCAAGGGCGAGAGAGTGGTTGGTGTTAACGGCACCTAATTGCAATAATGGGCAAGAGTAGAGAAATCAAACACGCAGCAAGCGCTGGTTATAATTTGTGCTTAACATTTGTGTTCTGTAGAACGAAGTTACTTATACCACGTATCAGCACAATCCTTTGGAAAGTTTTGCAGAAGTGTTGCTGAG
This sequence comes from Lacerta agilis, assembly GCF_009819535.1. Taxonomy (NCBI): domain Eukaryota; kingdom Metazoa; phylum Chordata; class Lepidosauria; order Squamata; family Lacertidae; genus Lacerta; species Lacerta agilis. The sequence goes on along the minus strand of NC_046314.1, from coordinate 28,976,419 downwards.
AACTGGGAAGCTCGCGGAGACTAAAAGTGAAGGTCATGATCTCTTTCCTGCCACGGAAGGTACAGTGTGTGCTTATTTGCTTTTTTCATGGAGGGATGGATGGTATATATTTGCCACAGGGTGTGCTGTTCTAACTTACGTCTTTGAAATTTCTACCTCGAAACTGCAAGAGCTGGTCCAGTGAGGGAGCCTTGCATACCTGCCAAGGAAATCCAGTGTGGGGGTCACATAGGATGACGGGCATTGGGCAGTCACATTGAGTTTCACTCCCATGCTGTTTGAATTGTAGATGAACACAGAAACGACCCTTCCAAAGGTTATCACCATTATTGAATTTTTTTTTTCATTTGAGGAATCCCTTGTAAGCTTCTATGGTACCCCAGCATTCTTCAGAGCACCGTTTTTGGGGGGGAGGAATTCTTCTAGATTATTGCTTGCCTTGTCAGTGCGGATTGAACATCTCTCTCCACCCCCTTGCTTCTTCATCCGACGTGACTTGCATTGCAATACCTGGTTTGTCGCAATGTCTGTTTTAATGGGTCTTTGTGGTCTTTGAATAATTAACAATGGAGATCAGAAATCAGGGACTTTTGGAGAGAATGTTCTGCAACCCAGGGAGAATCCCCAATGTTTGATGATTGCTCTGATTGTTAGAAGACACATGTTTATTAATTTTACTGACTTGTCGGAGAACTGTGGCTATGTGATACAGGTTGCTCATCCAACCATCCTCCTTATTCAGTATACAGGTAGTATGGGCAAATAATTCTACTTCCAGTTATTAATTTGATAGCTTGACATGTGCCTTGGCAGCTTTGTATGTGTGAGTGAGAGGGAGTTGAGCGAGTGAGATGCATTCCTAATAATGCAGTCATGCTTGGAATATTCTTGGTGCTTTCTTTTAAGTGATGTGATACACAGCCTCAGCTTGATGAGCAGTGATGTGTAATTTTGCTGTTGCTCTCTCTCAGCAGAGAACATTCCACTTTTGCAATCACAACCCATATTGACTATTCCTTTCTTTTTCTTGCCAAAATTATAATTGACTTGACTTCAGATTCACTCCTCGCATTCACACTTTTTTAAAAAAATAAATAAATGCATAGATCTTTTCATTACAATCGAGTAAGTATTTTATATAAAGATTGCACTTGGTGATTCACAAAACAAACACTGTTCTCCTTTGTGCTTCATTGAGTGGGAGAGAGGGAGTGGAGAGGGGCTCTTAGAGACCTTCTTTCCCAGTTGAAAATTAAACTGTTAAAAGTATTTGCGTTTTGTAAGTATTCGTTGAAGAAGGATGCCTCAGTTTGGTTGCTCGTACTGTTTCAAGAAGGTGAAAGATGCACAAGAATTACGTTTGCCGGTTTGTCTTCATATTGCCTGTCTCCTCCTCTCTTCTTGGATTCATTTTCCATATTTCTCACTACATCCAAACTGGGAAACAGTGAATACTGTTAGCTGAACAAATTGGGGTAGGGAATCATAGTCCTAGGTTGGTTTTAGATCCTAGCTTATTCCCAATGTGGTAATCATAGTTTCCTGGTTTGACTGTAAAAGGAAACTATGGTCAACTAACCGAGGAAGTCTTCAGTTGTGGTATGCATCCTTCATCTTTAGAAGCTGAGATATGTGCATCCAAATTTGAAATATTCCAATGCCACTTGCCGTGGGAAGTTTTGCCGTGAAAAGTGATTATGAGAAATTAACGCTACCCCACAAAAACTACCTTTTTAAAACACAGCTTAATGGTCCTGTCTAAGTTGATTGAGATGTCCATGGATCTTAGGAGGAGTATGAGGAGAAAGTCTTCAGGATTCAGAAGATCCAGAACATCCTAATAAAACTTGGAAATATGATGACATAATTGAAACAAACAAAAACACTCACTCCAATTGTACTGGCGAGCAATTTTCAAAAGGGTATTTATTCAGCCATGGTTACTAAAAGAGAAAAATCACACCAATTAATTCTGCTAAACACAATTGTACCCGTATAGACGTTTATACAAGCCACTCATTTATAACTGACTTGATGTCGTGCAGATAAATGCTACTTGCAGTTCTGAGAGCATTGGGTCTCCAGGAAAATCAATCACCATTGACAAAGCACGCGAGCAAACTGGTGTATTTATGTGTATAAGATGCCATTGTATGATCCATTGAGTGCAATAATTCACCAGAAAAGGGCCCAATCCAGAAATCAATTCTGTACTGTACAGAAGAGAAATAATGTGATGGCTATTCTTAAGAAAAGTTCTGCAGAAAAAGTGTTGCAAAAGCCTTAAGAGAGAGAAACTCTATTTCCCTACCATTATGTTATCCATGGAGGCCTTTGGATAACCACAGAAACATGACAGAATAATTCTGTCATGGAAGTCTTGAATATCACTTTGCAATGCTCTGTACCGCTTTCCGAAGATGTTTAGGGTGTTAGAAAATTGAGATGTTTGTTGCTTTTAAGATGTTTGTTACCTTCAGATACCGTCAGGAATATAGGATCTAGTTTGAGTACCAGAGAAATTTAGCCTGCAATCATAAACACACTTACCAGGCAGTAGGACTTAAGATTGAGATCCGCAAGATTGCACTCTTGGTTATGAATAGATACAATATTATATTTGAATTGAGGTCATTGGTGTAGTCCAACAGCATCTCGAAGGCATTACGTTGCCACCCCTGAACTAGATGGACCAGTGATCTGGCTTAGTATAAGTCAGCTTCCTGTGATCAGCGTGGCTTAGGAATACTTGTCGATGCTACTTAATTCCTTTCATTAGTTTAGGAATATTTAGCATCCCAGCCTGCTGCTGTGTATAACCATATATTTCCAGGTACACCCATAACTCTTCCATTGTAATGATTTGTAAAATGGCGAAATGCTTGCTGCTTTCTTCCTCGTGATAAAAAGTTGATTAATAATTGAGTCTCGTGGCACATAAAAAGCAGGTGATAAGAAATACAGATGTTCAGGCTGTAGGAAACAACATATTTCACGCTATTCTGCTGCCTGTTTTCCTAAACGTTCATAACTTACGTTGTGGCTGTGGTTTTACAGCCAGCCGATTTTGGTGCTGTAAATCAGCATGAGAGATGTTCCAGCCATTCTGTTTTAACATCTGCCACGGCGCTATTTCATCTTGTTCTGATAACGCGTAAACACTTTGGCTGGGAGTTAAGCTAAAGCGGGCTTGCAGTTTTAATTACACATTATCTGTTTTTGGCCCCACTGATCAGTACTTAATTGAATGCATGCAGGACGCATGAATCTAGAATCTTCAGAAATATAGCAAGTGAGGAAATTTCCAACCTTGGTATGTGGGAAGGGCAGAGTGGGATCAGTAGTTGAAAGCTTTTGTTTGTTTTTTTATCTTCCTCTGTTGCAGTGCTGTTGCAGCTGGCCAGTGAAGCTTTGCCAAATGACATGACCCTATCCCTTGCATACTTACTTGCATTACCTCAGGTATGTTCACAGCTGAGATGTCTTCAGTCTTACAGTCAAACTTGACTGCTCTAATATTTCACATATTTGCTTGGCTTCAGTCTGAATCCAGAAGTTCATACCCTCCAACATTTCTCCAATGAAACTAGGGGCATCCTATTCTATTATTATTATTATTATTATTATTATTATTATTATTATTATTATTATTTATTCCTTTATTTATACCTTATAAAATTTATAACCTATAAAACACCCTATACAGGGCTGCCTTCAGATGTCTTCTAAAGTTTGTATAGTTACTTATCTCCTTGGCTCGGGGGGGGGGGGGTCATATAACTCCATGCCCTCCAACGTTTCTCTGATGAAAATAGGGACGTCCTAAGGAAAAAAGGGACATTCTGGGATCAAATCAGAAAAAGGGATTGCTTCTGTAAACCCAGGACTGTCCCTGGAAAATAGGTACACTTAGAGGGTCTGGAAGTTGGTTTTCTGTACTGCTACATTTTGGACAAATTTGTGCAAACATTCTAGAGCAGGCTTGCTAAGGAAAGAAACACCACTTTAAAAAAAAACACACGTATTTTTTATTAAAGATTTCTTGGTTTACAAAAGTATGTGTAATGACTCCTTTTTCAAGTTACATTTTCTACAGATCAGTTTCATTTGTTGAGACATTAATGTTACACCACTTTATGTTGAGAATAATTTCCTCGGCATTTCCCCTACACCAATATTTGCATTTCAGTTAGCATGCACACATGAAAATCCAGTTGGTCCTATCTTGTGAGCTGTTCTCCAAAGCCATGGAAGTCTAGCAAAATATTTTTTTCTTACAGCTTTGAAAGTGGTGAAGTACCTTTGGTCCCCCACTCCCACCCCAGTTAGATTTGGCAGGTTTCCCAATTTGACCTGTGAGGCAGCTTTCCCAAAGCCCTACCCACCCACTGCACATTCAACATTTTCCAGGTGAAGACACAGCTGCAAAGGAATGATTAGGAGCCATAAAATGTGCTCCCAGTTATTCCTTGGTGCCAAATGCAATGCCGTCTGGGGTTGGTTCTGCTTGGGAGCTCTCAATTCACTATATTCTTTTGCACGCCCGCTAAAAACGCCTTTGTTCAGGAAAGCCTACCCAAACATGGAGAAGTTGGGGTGGAGATGAGGAGAAACCCCTGGGGCTCTTCAAAGGGAAAGAAAATTCTTCTAAATAGATGCTTAAAAAAATAACAACTTGACATTCCACATCCCCTTCTCTTCTTCACAGAGTACATTCTTTGACACTGGTGTCTCTATCTCTTCATTCATAAAAACATAGAATTGTAGAGTTGGAAAGGGACCACAAGAGTCCTCCAGTCTAACCCTCTGCAGTGCAGGAATCTTTTGCCCAACGTGGGGCTTGAACCCACAACCCCCAAGCATTGAAGAGCAACTACTGAAGAGTTTGATGAGCTTGCCATTGTGATATTGTTTTAGCAAAGTTAACTCTCTCATTTTTCCCTCCTCCTAGGTGGTGGATGCCAACAAGTGCTTTGAAAAGCAATCTCCTTCTGCTTTATCTCTCCAGCTGGCAAGTTATTACTATAGCCTGCAGATCTACGCTCATTTGGCACCATGTTTCATGGACAAGTGCCATCCCCTCTACAGGGTCAGTTTTCAGGAATTTGTTTTGCCCATTAGCATACAATATTTTTAAGATGTACTATAAATCTGTTGTATAAGCCAAGCCCAGATCAGACCTATTTTATTCCAGCCAAGTTGCCTATCGCCATTTTAGCTGGTGTTCTATAAGGGCAGAACTGCTTAATACAATGTTTGCCAGAACAGGTTAAGTGCTTCTTAACTAATATTACCTAGCAGTTAGATTTTTTTTTTTTTTAAAAAAAAGGATGATCATGAGTGATGCATTACTTTACTATGCAGTGTTTAAAATCAGCTTCTTAACCTGTGGGTTGGAATGTAGTCGGAGCATCTATTCTCAAAAATTACCAGGGGCAATCCAGGAAATCGGGGTCTTGTCAACCTGCTGGGCTCCTTTGGGAAGAATAGAAATCTAATAAATAATAGTAAGTTTCAGTCTCCTGAAAATTGATAAGAGAATGAGTAAAGCTGGAATTGTTACATGCATAGAAGCAGAAGCCTTGATGGCGAAGGATCAGCACATTTGTTTCTTATATGCAGCCACTCTGTGCAATTCTGAAAGCCCCATTTCAAAACAGAATGGTACCCTAAAACAAGAGAATACAGAAGAGAACAGCTAAAATGGATTAAGGGGATGGCGCAAATTCTTTCCAATGAAAGGCTAAAAGCGTTTTGCTCAACACTTGATTCTATACTGAGCTCACGGAGCTCTTAGGAATTTTGTGAACTGCAGTATAAGCAGAACATAAGCATACGCCCATGAATGAAATACTTTGGGGCATGTGCAGAGTGCCCATCCTCATGCCCAGCGGAGTGTGCCCAAAGAACAGAGAAACACAAAACAGTGCTAGGAAGAGTCAGTTGCTGCACTTGACTATATAATGCAGTTTCAGTTACGTTCAGTTGTAGATATAGTCTTTGCAGTGGCATGCAGTCTTCTTATAGCATTTAAGAATATGCTCCGGCCAAGGGCAGGGCCCAAGAACAAACTTCCCTTAAACACAACAGCATTTATACTGTAGATGGTGCTGAGTCATTCTCACATGCTCGCTGAATCATTCTCACATGCTTAACTATCTGCAGGTGCAGGACAAAATACACCCAAATTAAACAGCATGCCGAAATTAATCCTTTCGTGTCCTTTTTCTCTGTATGCACAAGCCCTCTTATACATTAACAAAATATTACTCTAGAAATATGTTGTACTCTAGAAATATGTTGTACAGCCCATATAGCATTTACATTTACAGTGGGTGTTTGGAGAAGAAAGCATGACCAGGAGAAGGACTTTGCAATACGCCCCTGCTTTATATACCTGATCAGTGACTAGTGACCTGCGTTCTAAAACGTGGGTCTGCTGACATCACCTTTAAGGCTGGCGAGCTCTCAGGCCTTCTGAAACTGCCCTCTAGTCCCTGGCAAAATCAAAAGTTCCTCTTGCTCTTACAAAGGCACCTCTCCTCCCTCGTGCACACTGCCGTTGTGGTGCTAATGCTCAGGAAAGAGGAAAGAGCACCTCATTCTTGCTCCAACTTCCCAGCAGTGGCAGGATGCAAGAAGGAAGAGAGGTGCTTTTGCAAAGTAAACAGTGGATGTTCCTTCCCATCACACACTGCCCTAGGAAGATAAGTTCCTCTCTTCCTAATGCAGCGCTGCAATTGAGAAAGATACTCCATGAAGAGCTGTGGGAACATGTCTGCTCTTCAGAGGAGAAGAGCAGAGAGAGTGCTATACTTCTCCATCTCAACACTGTGCTGGAAGGAGAGCTTCATCTCCCAGCCCAACGCTGTGATGTGGAGGAAAGGCAACAAAAAAAAAAAAAAGTAGGGGAATTAGTGCATATACCTGCCTGTCTGCCTGCCTACTTCTGTGTGTGCATGCTTGCACAATATCTAGGCACTCCCACTGCTCGCATGTGACTCTTGGAGGGTTGGCCAACAGTAAGTGTGACTTGTCTTGACTTTATACCTCACCCATCTGGCTGGGTTTCCCCAGCCACTCTGAGTAGCTTCCAGCTCATATAAGAACATAATAAAACATTGAACATGGAACTTCCTGATACAGGGCTGCATTCAGATGTCTTCTAAAAGTTGTGTAGTACTTTATCTCCTCGACATCTGATGGGAGGGCATTCCACAGGGAGGGCGCCACCGCCAAGAAGGCCTTCTGCCTGGTTCCCTGTAACTTCACCTCTTGCAGTGAGGGAACCGCCAGAAGGCCTTCAGAGCCGAACCTCAGTGTCCGGGTGGAACAATGGGGATGGAGACGCCCCTTGGCCCGAAAATGTTAAACAACCCCAGTTACAACCTTTGTTTGATAAACAAGACAGTGATGCACGTGGAGACAATAATTCCCGACTGGCCTGCGATACTTTCACCTGCTGCCATAGGTGACTTTATGTCAGTAGCTTCCTGGAGTCCAGCCGTATCTTTTCAATTGGTTGATGAGGGGATGAGGTTGTTAGTCATAAGGATAAAGCTTATGGTAGACTGCTGGGATGAGAAGTTCTTAACATTCTGCAGCAGCAGGACCGGCTGCTCTGTATTGTGGTATATGAATGTGTTTCTAGCTAGGAAATTAAGAGTAGTGATCTAATGCATTACTATATTGACTATAGTTAAACATGACTCTTCAGCTAAGCTACTTGGGGATGAACATTGTCCATTGATTTGCCTATAAATCTCCCAATACTTCATAGCACTCAAGTTTCCCATATGCCAAACTCAATATAGTGGGGTGCAATGGTAATGGTAATGTGCAAAACAGCATCAACCTAGAAGACTTCAGCATGCAGGGATGCCCTTCTGTTCCTGCTTCTTTGTATGAAGTTGCCACAGCTTTGCAAATGTGTTTGTAACTGATCCTGCATCTTTCAAAGTTTTCCTTGTCCATTTAGAATGTATGGGAGCAGCAGATTTTTAGAAGACTGAACACAGTAATTTGCCATAAATATACACACCATGGTTCGTGACTCTCTCAGGATAGACTCCAGTGTGTGTTGATCAGCTAGTGGATGGCACCTGTTCCTAGACAGGGGAGGGAAGCATCTTTCAAGTGATTCATCACACACACGCCCCCTGCATTTTAGGAGGACTATAGCATGGGAGGAGGAATAGATGATCACTGCACATCACTATGTGTACTGATGATGATTGCTTTCAACTGCAAAAAATAATAATCATCATCATCATTGCATTTTCACTCCCAGTTGTTAAGACAAGATTACTTAATAAATTGATTGGGAGAGTTCAGATTATAACGTCTTGGCATAATAAATCATGATGTGAATGAGCCTTTTGGCCTTGTAGGCTTGCATATGCTGAGCATGAGCTAGTAAACAAACCAAGGTGTCTCCCATTAGATATTGTTTCCAGTTTCATCTGAACCTGGGAACTACGGTTGCCACTTTTGGAAGAAGCCAGGATAACGAGCCATGGTCTAAGTTGGCTTCATTTTTCATCCTATCTTGCTTTATTAAGCTTAGATATGATCATCTGAATGCAGTCATTGTGTTGGTTTGTGTGTTCCATTTCCCTGTCTCCCTTGAAAGGAAAGTTGGACGCATAGTGTTGAACTATGGTGCACTACTATAAATGCTTTGGGAAAGACTTATTTAGAAATAGAAGCAAGTGTTAGGAAGACCAAAAAGAAGTTTATTTTTTTTTAAAGTCACTTAAATTTTTTTAAATGAAAATTGCACAGTCTATTCCTGTAGGATGTTTAGACCATGGGTAGGACAGCAATTTTGTTCTAATGAAACTTACTTCTGAGTAGACAGGTATATGGTTGCAGAGTAAGTAAATTTTTAAAGCACTTATTTCCAAAGGAACTAATTTAGTACATGGCTAGGTAATTACTTTCCTTTCTCCATCTTGTTGCAATATGTATATCTTATTTGTCCTTGCTATTTATCTTTCTTCAATTGCCTAAAATGGATTTTTTCAAAAGTCAAAGCAATTAAGTTACAAGTTGCCCCTGAGAAAAAACAAGACACCTCCAGACGTTATTTAGAGGGAGTGGGAGGAAGCGTGCTAATATTTGAGTTCTTCCTTACCTATCTATTTAGAATATAAAGTAGGGAATACCTGATCACAAATTAGCAATTTCTCCATTTTTAACAGTTACCTTGGGGATCTGTTAATCTCTTTACTTTCTATCAAAATGTGCAATGCAAGGCAAATGTTCACTTAAACTACTTTTGCTAATAACGAAGAAATATGTTTCCTTTTGTTAATGTTGACAAATATCTTTCAGCGCAAGTAGATATTGCATTGGTGGCCTGATTTGATTAGCCTCTGTTGTATAAACTTGTTATTTTGCAACGCCGGTTGTGATTAAATGTTTACCCTCCTGCAGGGCTTGCCATGCTTTCTGCTAGCTGATGCACACTTTTTAAAAATTGGAAACACAACATTTTTACACACACAAAAGGGCCTTCTTTTAACACATGTAAAAGGAATCCTAGAGCCCAGTCTAAGACACTCTTTTATAGCCTAAGAGCAAAACAAAGGGAAGAGGTGTTCTCACTCCCAAGCCAAGCCCCCAGGCCACCAAGCAGCCTGTAGGTTGGCTTCCACAGTGAAGCCTGGGCTCTGCCATGCCTACACTGAGCCCCCAAGGCAGACTGTTGCTTGGTTGTAGCCCACAAGTGCAGACTCCCCATGTGTTCCTATGTTCCAGGAACAGTCCTGGATTTACAGAAGCCATCCTGGTTTCTAATTTGATCCCGGAATGTCCCACTTAAAGGTAAAGGTAAAGGGACTCCTGACCATTAGGTCCAGTCGTGGACAACTCTGGGGTTGCGGCATTCATCTCACATTACTGGCCAGGTCATATGGCCAGCATGGCTAAGCCGCTTCTGGCGAACCAAAGCAGCGCACAGAAACACCATTTACCTTCCCGCCGGAGTGGTACCTATTTATCTACTTGCACTTTGACGTGCTTTCAAACTTCTAGGTTGGCAGGAGCTGGGACCGAACAATGGGAGCTCACCCCATCACGGGGATTCGAACTGCTGACCTTCTGATCAGCAAGCCCTAGACTCTGTGGTTTAACCCACAGCTTCACCCGCGTCCGTGGAAATGTCCCACTTAGGGTATCCCTATTTTGGAGAGTGTGGAGTTAGCCAGCCCCTGAGCTATCTGAAGGCAGCTTTGTATAGGGAAGGTTTTTTTTAAAATAAAATAAAATGTTTTACTATGTTTTTAACCATGTTGGACGCTACCCAGAGTGGCTGGGGCAACCCAATCAGATGGTTGGGGTATAAATAGTAAAATTATATTATTATTATTATTATTATTATTATTATTAGGTAGGACATCCCTATTTTTATCGGAGAAATGTTGGAGGGTATGCAAGCATCTCACCCACCTACCAGCCCCACACCATTCAGCCAACTACAACTGAGCTCCCTAGCAGGAGAGAACCTTTTGCCAGTTTTTAGCATGAGTAAAAGTCAGAGCTATATTCTCCCTTAGAGGAGCTGCCTGGGCAGACCTGCACTGGGAATGAATGAAAAATCCAATCATGCTCAGTGCAGAGATGCACCAAGATTAGCCACTTCTGGCGGAGGGAGAAGAGGCAGGGCAGGGCAGTAAATTGTGCAGAGGAGTAGTTCATCATCTCTCCATGGAGATTTGCTTCACAGGAGCCTTTGGTTGCTTCCCCCTTTTCTAAGCACTGTACTGTACCCTGTAATGCAGTTTAGGAATTACTGTTCTACTGCTTTAAAAAGAGGGGGCATTTCTTTGAACATGTGGCCTTAGCACATATACGCCATTCCCCCCAAGTATGTGGACCCCCAGTCTTGAGGGTCTAGACCTCACCAGACCTCCCGGTGGTGTTGTAGTGGTTAAGAGCGGTAGACTTTTAATCTGGTGAACCGGGTTTGCGTCTCCGCTCCTCCACATGCAACTGCTGAGTGACCTTGGGCTAGTCACACTTCTCTGAAGTCTCTCAGCCCCACTCACCTCACAGAGTGTTTGTTGTGGGGGAGGAAGGGAAAGGAGAATGTTAGCCGCTTTGAGACTCCTTCGGCTAGTGAAAAGCGGGGTATCAAATCCAAACTCTTCTCCTTCTTCTTCTTCTTCTTCTTCTTCTTCTTCTTCTTCTTCTCTCAATGAGCATGCAATTCATTGAGCCCCCCATTGGTGTGTGAAACTCAGCGCCTCTGCCTGCATTACGGTGGAGTAATGTGAATGTTGGACCTTGGACCTCCTAAAATACCACCAAACAAGTGGGTAGCGGCTATAGCAGTTGTAGCCCAGCAACATCTGGAGAGTCAGAAATTCCCCCATTCCTGATAGAGAGAGGGAGGTTTTCATCTCTACCTGCTGGAGTGGAAAGTGGAGCAACAACAAAAAATGGAAAACCCTCTTGCTAGCGAGTAGAAATGGTGTGTGTATGAATTCCTAAGTCTTGAACTAAAGCTTGGTGATATTTCCCAGATTGTTACGCCAGGCCGCTGGAAAATGTCACAGGATGAAGCATATTTGATGAGCTTGGTTTGACGATTCCAAATATCAACATGTGTTTTGTTTCAACCGATTCCGCAGGCTGACCCCAGAGAGTTAATTCGGATGGTCACAGAACACGTTACCCAGCGCAGCCATGCAGACTGGCCCGAGGAAATAGCGACTCTGATTAAACACCTGCAGTATTACAACGAACGGCTCTTGGACTTCACTCAGGCTCAGGTTCTTCAAGGCCTCGGCAAAGGGGTGGATGTGCAGAGGTTTACAGCAGATGGTCAGTACAAGAGGGAAACCATTTTAGGTCTGGCTGAGTAAGTACAATCTGCTCGTCCATTTATTTATTTATTTAACACAACATATTTAAATTGCAAATGGGGAAAGTAAACTTTCAGCGGCTCCGACCTTTAGAAAGCCTTATTAGCCATCGCTTGGTTTGAAAGATTGTTGTTAATGGGATTCCTCAACACACACACCCCAATAGTCAGAGGAAATGTTTTGTCCAGCTGGGAGGATCAATAAATACAGAGTATTGTTCCTCCTTACCCTCTTTCATGAGTTCTAGTAGCCAGTCTTCCATTGCTTGAGACCCCTTGGCCAATAACATGTTTTGAACTACACAATGGTCCCTCCCCGCACTTCAAATGTGTGTGTATCATGTGTCTTAATAATGTAGATTCCCTTGAGTGTCTCTTATCATTTAAATTATTTACATATTGTTATTTATGCACGTAGCACGAAGATTGAGAGACTCCCAAGAGGCTTAAAATCTTAAGGCACAAGAGAAATATCGTAGGAATATATTGGTTATTCTGTTACACCTGTTTGTTTCAGTCCCCCTGTGCCTTTCCCTACATGGGTTTTAGCTTCTTTATTAAACTAGAAGCCAAGTAGCTTGAAAGGCATAGATAATTGAAATGTCTGTGCATTTCAAATTAAGCCAGGGTTTTAAGAATGTCCAGTAACTTTAAGTTGAGGGTCTGCTTGTGAATGGCTCCATCTTGCATCAGGTTGCCTTGAGATTGTTTCATGTGTAGTATGCGAAAACTGGGCTTCCTTAACTCATGGTAACTGGATAGCCAAATGCACGCTCATTGTGTCGTCAAAATTGGAATCCCATGCAGATCTCATTGCAGGGTGGCCACTGGGGCTGGGCGATATATCAATATATCATCCAAAACTGGTTTGAAGACCATGTAGTGATACTGGTTTCATAATTTTTGACCTGGAAATATGCCACGAATCACGTGCTGTGCAAAAATCACAATGTGGGAAAACCCATGAAGCCAGCCAATGCTTCTCTCGATTCCTGCAGCTCCTGTTAATTCTGCTGGCTCAGATCTCCCTTGCCTCCTACAGGGGCAGAGAATCACGAGAGCAGGCAGCAGCAAAAAGTCATGATGCGAGAAAACCCATGAAGCCAGCCAATGCCTCTACATAGCTCCATCCTTATTTCAGACATCATGATATATCGGTATATCGCGATGTTCAGCTAGTGATATATTACAGTGTTGTAAAACAGGATATCGCCCAACCTTGGTGACCACCCAAAGACACATAATATTGAGAAAACAGATGTCACATTCCATGGCTTCCTGCTTCCTTGCCTTGCGTAGTGTTGTCTTCATCTGCTGAATATATTTTATAGAGGCTATACAAACTACTTCTGTAGGGGACTTCTTCTTAGCATGGATTGCCATGTGTATCCAGGAGCTTTGTGTGCAAAAACATGTTTTTACAGAGAGTGAGTTGGGGGGTGGAGGTGCTCAGGATGAATCAGCTCCTGACCTCCCTTAAGCTCTGGTTTCAGAAGCTACAGTGCTTGTGAATCCTTATGTGTTTCTTTAATCCAGTGTTAGTCAAAGTGGTGCCCTCTAGATGCTTAGGACTGCAGTTCCCACTACCCTCAACTAGGGCAAATGATCAGGGATGATGGGAGTTGTAGGTCCACAACATCTGGGCAGCTACCCCTATTCTCACCTATTTTTCTTGTGTTGCAGTCTCATGTCCAGGAAGCTTTTGTTTTCCCTTCAGAGATAGGTAGCTAGTTTGGTGTAGTGGTTAAGAGCGGTAGACTCGTTATCTGGGGAACCGGGTTCGCGTCTCCACTCCTCCACATGAAGCTGCGGGTGACCTTGGGCTAGTCACACTTCTCTGAAGTCTCTCAGCCCCACTCACCTCACAGAGTGTTTGTTGTGGGGGAGGAAGGGAAAGGAGAATGTTAGCCGCTTTGAGACTCCTTCGGGTAGTGAAAAGCGGGATATCAAATCCAAACTCTTCTTCTTCTTCTTCTTCTTCTTCTTCTTCTTCTTCTTCTTCTTCTTCTTCTTCTTCTTCTCTGGTCACAACTCTGATACAGTGGAACCCCAGTTCTCGAACGTCTCCATTGACAAACGATTCGTAACCCGAACGTTGAAAACCCAGAAGTAATTGCTTCCGTTTTCGAATGCACCTCAGAAGTCAAACAGCTTCCGCTTCGTGTTTTTTATTTTTTCCAATGGATTTTGCCAACCGCCCATTGATCCTCGGTTTTTGAACGTTTCAGAAGTCAAACGGTCTTCTGGAATGGATTACATTCGAAAACCGAGGTTCCACTGCAGATAGTAGGGGACTCTGAGGAAAATGCAGAGTCCAAAGATAGTTGTCCTTGTTTATTATTATAATAGTTGTTATTATTATTTATTAAACATGTATACCACCCTTCATCAAAAGATCTCAGGGCAATTGACAGAATAAAATAGAAGATGAAACATAGTAAATAATTAAACCAAAACAACAACACAACAACTCCCCCTTCCCACAGATACATTTAAAAGACTGTAGAATATTAATCAGCCATAGGCCTGGTTAAAGAGGAATAGTCTTGCCTGGTGCCTAAAGGTGTACAGTGGTACCTCAGGCTACAGATGCTTCAGGTTACAGACTCCACTAACACAGAAATAGTACCTCGGGTTAAGAATTTTGCTTCAGGATGAGAACAGAAATCGTGCAGTGGTGGCGTGGCGGCAGCGGGAGGCCCCATTAGCGAAAGTGGTACCTCAGGTTAAGAACGGTTTCAGGTTAAGAACGGACCTCCAGAACGAATTAAGTTCTTAACCCGAGGTACCACTGTATAATGAAGACACCAGCCAAACCTCCCTGGGGAGAGCACCCCGCAAATGGGGAGCCACTACAGAAAAGGCCCATTCTGATGTTGTTTTCAGCTTTGAGCAGGGGAATGTTCTGAACTATAGCTTTAGTTACTCAAGGCCACCAAACTTATTGGTAAGGCCACCAAACCTGCTGAAAAAGACTTCGCTGTCTAGGGGCTTGGTCAAACCTTATACCTTCCATGTTGCCTGGTATTCCTTGACATCACATGCTCAATAAGAGGAATTGTGAGATGGGGAAAGGAATGGGAGTGTTTATGCCCTGGAGGGACTTTGCTAACAGTTAGTAGTTCATGTTACAATTTCATGATTCTTCTGTATTAAACTGATGAAGTTTTCATGCTCAGCTACATAAATAATGCCCTATGGTTCAAAACAGCAGCAGCCACCTTTACTCTTAATAAAGAAATTGATGAAAAGTGAGTGTTGCTTTCTCCCTTTTATTGTTTTTGAAACCTCTCTCTCTCTCTGTGAGTTCATCACTTTCTAATATATTATACTTTGGGGAGAAATGAAAGGTGGTGAAATTATTGCTGTTGGGCCTGCTTAGGGAAATAAGACGTGCCGAAAAGTGACCAGTTTTCTTCCTTAAACAGTTCTCCTATTGATTATATCCTAGAAGCCTAATCAAACAGGGTTTTCTCCCCACAATGTATTTTATTGTTTCTCCTTAACAGAACCCTTGAAGAAAATGTGTATAGGATAGCTCTCTCCTTGGCACAACGGTACAATGTCCCACTCTGGGAAGTTTACATGACACATCTGGAATTCCTTTTCAGTGACAGCGGGTAAGTGCAGCAACTCATTCTATTTTGCTTACCATTATTGCTGAGAGCCCAAGCGAGATTTAGCTGAGGCAGAATTCAACAAAGTCATTTTCTGTCGCTGTTCACTTAGTGCTTTTGTTTGGTGAGCTTTTCCCTAAGAATAATTGTGCAAACCTTCTGTTTCCAAACAGTTAAGTGTAAATTATCCAAACCTTTCCAGTTTTGAGCAATCAGTTGTCAAGCTGCAACCAGCAGAAATGTGATCATTTATTTGTGTTGAAGGTTCTTTATTTCATCCTTGAAGATCGTTAATAAAGCTAATTGTGGAGTGCATTGTGCAATCCGCTTCGTGATCAAACTTATTTCTTGAAGTACTGCAGTCCAAAATGTGCAACCAGCACCAGAGATCCACCACATCTGGCACATAATCCCAATATATCTGCAATCCCTCCAGCCTAGCAGTGAGGCCTGCGCATTAATCTTATTGCATCTTTGTAGCATCAAATACCACCTATGCATGGTTTTAAAAGAATTTTCTCTACCTCGAGCCAATACAAAGTCACACTCTTGAGCCAGCGGAGTATTGAATTTGGTTGTTGACAATGAATATTATAAACACCTGTAGCCATTGATTGAATAGAAGGTACTATTTAGTGGCTGGTAAAAACAGTGTATTTGCATCAAAAGTGGATGCTGGCATTCTCCGTGTTGAATTCTAAAATGCTATTTAGCATTTGGCTAAAAGTCTAGGATAAGGTTTCCCAAACTTGGGTCTCCAGCTGTTTTTGTACTACAACTCCCATCATCCCTAGCTAGCAGGACCAGTGGTCAGGGATTATGGAAATGGTAGTCCAAAAACAACTGGAGACCCAAATTTTGGAAACCCTGAACTAGAATATTGGTTTGGTGGTAATCAACATGGGTTTAGCTAGGCTTGATTGTATTAAGCAGTAACTGATGGTGTTTTGTGTCCCTCTTCGCTAAAGCGTAACTGGCAGTCCATAATTACGATATCCTGAATGAGGATTAACTTCTGATATCACCTTTGTTTTAGTTTGTTGTTCTAATCTATTTTAATGTGTTGTTAGACGTTGTGTTATAGTTTGTGTTGGGTTGTGATGATGGGGTTGTATTAGTTTATTTTTCTGTTGCAAGCCACCTTAATTTTTACTTTGCCTTTTGGCAAAAATATTCATCACCATCATCCAGCACCTGTCCATGTAATGTTCAAGATGTGTGAGTTTTTCAGCACCTCTGTCTGCCTTTTCCCACTGGAACCTATTTGCTAGCCTAGGCAGAAGAGGTGTCATCAAAAAGTTAATAGGAGTGGGGAGTGAACAGGTTCCATTGGTCCTTCCTCGGTCCACACCTCACTGAAATCTCCTCAAATGTCTTCTTGTCCCACTTGAACCATAGAGTAGAAAGCTACAGACAAACTGACCGGGCTATGTAGGCTTCATTGCCTTTTTGACACCACCAGCCAATTCTATCCCTATTAAATAAGATTTCAGCAGTACGTGGGCAAGTTAGCGGAGTCAACAAAATGCCCAGTGACCACATGGCTTAATTAAACACACACACACCAAACAAACAAACAAACAAACCACCCACCCAACGTGTTTACTAGGTATTAGAGTGAATTCTGCAGCAGTAAAGAAACTTTGTCCAGAAGTATTGACAACAGGATGGATATTTAAATGCTTAACCTTGGAGCAGAAGCCTGTTATGCCCGTAGCACAAACAAAATCCCTATTGGGCAAAGCAGGCGACCTAAGGAACAAAAGATGGGAGCAGCTGGTGAGGAAGGGAAGGGAAGCTGGAGCAGTACCAGGTGGTCACCCCCACAAGAGGAGAAGGAAGCAGGGGACACGCAGAATGGTGATGGAGGTGGCAAGGGCCTGGGGGATGGAGGCAGATAGCAGCCAGCCAGCAGATGAAGCCTAGAGGGAGGAGGAGGGCTTAAGGAAGGATAGCTGAAAGCGGAATAAGGAGGTACAACCGAGTGGGAACCGTGAAAGCATCCAAATGATTGAGCCCATATTTGTTAAGGGGGGCGGGAATCAACTCCCTGCTAATTTTGAGAAATTATAGCTCTTTGATGCAAGAAACTATTCACCTAAGAAAACGTGTTGTTTGTTTCTGTTTTTGTGTAATGCATATTTCTAAAGAATGTTTTCCTGCTCCATTTTGGATTTCTCTTTCTGTTTTGTGCTTATTCTCCCGGTGCTTTCGTTCCAAATTGGTTTACTTGCCAGAGTAACTATTAAAAGGGTGTGTGCGGAAAGATGAGTTTGCGTGATATATAATTTCAGAAGTCTGCAAAACACCAGCAAATTATGAGTTAGCTTGAAAGCTTGATTTTTCCCCCCCTAAAAAAATCGTGAGAGGGAAAGAACTTGAATACCCACCTCGATGAGACATTTGTTACAATGTAATTATGAGCAAGCAACTTAAACTTGAGTTTTTGTCACTAAAAAACATACTCTTAAGACTAATACTTGTTATAACTGTCAGTTGGAAAACCTGTTCATAATTTAGTACCACTTGCTTTGTAGACAACAGTCTGCAATTTTACTGGCAGTGCAAAGTAACACCCTTCATGAAAATCCTTCCATGCGTAATCTTGATGTCTCAGCCTCTACTACAAAGTTAGAATGTGGAATTTGCATGATAGCTATTGACTTAAGTCGGGAGACACAAGAACTTGTGCCCTGTTCTTTGCAATGACGAATTTTTTCCCCATTTTCGTACACAGTTTATCCACAACTGCTATAGAAGAACGAGCCCAAAGTCTTGGCCTGTTTGAGACTTTGAAAACAATTCCTGAAGCCTTTCATGAACATATGGCCAAATATGTATACCCGACTATTGAAGGCAGAGATCATCAACGTTTGCTGTATTATTTCACACTCCTTGAGAATTGTGTCTGCCCTGAACATGTGAAATCAGCTATCAAGCCCGAAACACACATACGCCTGCTGAAAAAATTCAAGGCAGTTGCACCAGGTACACAAAGTTGGCATTTTGCCTTTTACATTTGTATCTGCTAGGCTCATTTCTTTTTTCTCATTCGCCAAATGTGATGTTGGTCCTCACCTCATTGCAAGAGGGAGGGGCGCTCTGTTGCAACAGCAAAATGTGATGTTAAAATGGGTGTTCACGCATCTAGTATACGTTGAATATGATATTTTATAGCAGTTGTAACATTTATTTGTCGGGAATGTGCAAACACTTGAAACTTGCTATATCTGTATTATGCTTAAAACTTGAATTAAGACTTGCTTTTCTTCATCGACATAAAACAAAGGAATAAATTTCAAACTTACCCAGAAAAAAAAATGCTTTCCTTTGCTTTTGTGTAGGATGTTTATGGTTAATACTTAGTAAGTAGGTGTCAGCCTCCTTTGTATATTTTATAATGTGCATCAAATTTATGGTGCAGTGGATTGATAAAATTCTAAGAAACTTTATCAATACGTTCTCATGAAAGCAAACATCATGTTTTAACTGCATGTTGGCCGTTTTGAAATAGATCTGGTGAGATTTTGGAATTGGAGAATGGACTCCTTTTTAAATACTAAATTTTGTAACAAGAAATGTTTAAGAGCTGCTATTGTTTGTGTCAGACTAGGCATTATATTGTGACATATATGTGCTATTAGACAACATATGTGTAAAAAATTAATATGAAAACGGATTCAAAGATTCTCCTCTTAACTATTAGTACAAAACAAAAACTGAACCTATCTAAAACAATGCTTTGTGGAAGCGCATAAAATAGCTGTGAATTGGTAGCCTGGATGGAAACTGTGAATTGATAACACCAACAAAAACTAAATCTGTATCAGCTTTGCCTTAAAGGAGAGAGTTTCTGCTCATTCAAATCAGGACACCCAGTTTTTGCCAATCACTCTTACTGTGTCCCCTCCAGATATCTGTTCCTGAATGTTGTGGACTTTCTGGAGCAAAATGAAACATGACATGAAGGAGTGCAGGGGCATTTGAGAAAACTGTGTGCTATCCTTTGCACAAGCAAATCACTTTCTGCTAAGGCAAAGCCATGAATGGATACAACCTGGGGGATTTTCCAGGGGCGGAGGAAGGGGGTGTGGTGGGTGTGGGCCGCCCCATGTGTCACCACTGAGGGGGGTGACAAAGTGCCAGGCGGCACTCTCCTGGGAGAGACGCAGTGGCTTGGGCACGCGCAGGCTCCGCACTGCCCAAACATTCCGCCCACTGCTCCCCCCCAGCTGTAGGGCAACTGAGTAGGAGGAGGCAGGCAGACTCTGGAGGCCCTGCAATGCGCCCCCGCCCCATGGGTGGCACGCCTCACCCTGCCCTTGGGCGCGCCGCCCCAGGCACCTGAGCAGCTTCCTCCACTGCTGGGATTTTCTGAATTTGTGAAAGTTCAGCCTTAAAAAAAGGAGGACATGTTACATATATTCAAGTGTGGAGGGGTAGGGAGGGACCTAGATGTGAGTAACATTCAGTTGTTAAATTTCTTACTTGCCCTTCACTAGCCCTAGAATCAAATTGATGGTTTTGCTAGCATTCCCCCCACCTTCTCTTACACTCCCCGCCCCATAAACTCCAACCAAACCATATGCAAAAAAAGCAAAACCTTGAGGCTGCAATCCTGTGCATGCTTACCCCTTGAACATGATGGGGCTTATTTCCGTGTAAACGTATGTAGGTTTCTGCTGTGATCCCCCTAAAACAGACTAAATGGCATGCGATCACGGGAGCATCAAGCTGTTTCTCGTGAGTCTTTGGGCATTCCTGCCTCCTCCTTTTTAATGCATGTTTTGTTCTTTAAGTGGCCCTTGCACAACACAGGTTTTCATTGCCAGATGCTGGGAATTAGTGCTAGCAAGGAGGGATCTTCCTGCAGTGCTAGTAGGTCTCTGTCACCCATAGATAGCGGTTCTTATGTTATTAGAGTTTGCTAGTTGCAATACTTTTATTTAACGATCTAACTTAAGGACTTCTGCTCATCTCTTTCCGCTGTTAGGTCTCAATTACAAAAAGCTTACAGAACACAATGAGAGTCCCCTGGAAGCTTTGGATCCTGTCCTCACAAGTCAAAACATTTTATCCATTTCCAAGCTTGCTCCTAAAATCCCAGAAAAAGATGGAAGGATGCTTTCCGCAAGCTCTGTCTATGCCATCTGGATCAAAAAACTCTTCTGGGATGGGGACCCCCATCTTATTAAAAGAGCTCCAGAAACCATGGCTGAATGGTTGCATTCATATGATATCTGTGCCAAGTACTTCGATAGACTCCACCCTGGAGATATTATCAATTTCATAGATGAAATTACTTTTTCCTCAAAGGCTGCCACCAAGGTAAGTACACGTTTACAGCTGCATTGTGTAAATTCAGATATTTCATCTGATGTGTTCAACATCTTTGCTTTGCACTGGGATATGTATGAAGTTCAGCTTTTTAATTGGAATATTTGCTAATGACTTAAAGAAATTACAGGGCTATATATATATATATATATATATATAGCCCTGTAATATATAATTAAAAGGTAAACAGAGGTAATGTATTGGCACACCCCAAACTCCAGGTTCATGCAGATTTCTGCTGGTTCTAAATATTTTTTATCATATGCTATGTAGTCTGGATGCCTGGAATATTGGGTTGTATGCAGTTGCACCCATCCATGAATGTAAGAATCCCCCACACCAACTTTCATGCTCGGCGGCAGAGTTTCATTGGATGCAGGAAG
Source organism: Lacerta agilis (assembly GCF_009819535.1). Taxonomy (NCBI): domain Eukaryota; kingdom Metazoa; phylum Chordata; class Lepidosauria; order Squamata; family Lacertidae; genus Lacerta; species Lacerta agilis. The sequence continues at coordinate 28,955,213 of NC_046314.1, read as the reverse complement.
AAGGAGGGATTGGATAAAATCTATCCCCCTTATGTTAGCAGAGGAATCAGGAGCCCTTCCAAAAACCTAAATAATTGAATTCAATTCATTATGTGGCCATGACCCCGCAAAGATGATTTTTCAGTTGAACTTTCAAAATAACATAGAAACATCTATCTTGGATTAGTCACAGAGGATTCCTAACAGCCCATTATGTTAGTTGATTATGCAAATAGCCAAGGGGGCTGGCTTTGTCCTGCTTTTCAAGCAAGAATTCGAATAAACTTCTCACTTGTGTGCTTCCTGTGGCTCCTCTAGAGAACAGCAGCAAGAAGCAGTTTAGAAGATTCCAGATTAGATTAACAGCATCTTGTTAAATTATTTTAACTGACTAATGGTGATTAATCTACCTATTGTGTCTTTGAAACCATGGTTTATGAAGCTGGTTTGCTAATAATAGAAAAAAGCACAGTTAAGATAAGCTGCAGTTTAGGGTTTCGGTGGTAACTGGAAGCAAAAGCTTCTGAGTTTCTCATTATTATTATTACTACTACTACCACTAATAATAATAATAATAATAATAATAATAATAATAATAATAATAATAATAATAACTTTTACCCTGCCCATCTGGCCAGATCTCCCCGGCCACTCTGGGCAGCTCCCAACAGAATATTAAAAACACGATAAAACACCAAACATTAAAAACTTCCCTAAACAGGGCTACCTTCAGATGTCTTCTGAAAGTCAGGTAGATGTTTATTTCCTTGACATCTGATGGGAGGGCATGGCCCCACTACCGAGAAGGCCCTCTACCTGGTTCCCAGTAACTTAACTTCTCGCAGTGAGGGAACTGCCAGAAGGCCACACTGAAGGAGGGGAGGGGAGAATATGAGCCTAAGTCTCACTGTGGCTTGTTCTCATCATTCTAAACTATGGTTTAGTATGATATCTAAAACATAGCCTTTGTGCGAGAGCACCATTTTCAGCTACAGTATAGAACCCGATTGAATGCAGTTGATAAGAACGTGCAAGCTGGTAGCTTGTCCCTGATAATAAAGCTTAGGGGTGAAATTTCATTTATGTTTCTAATCAGTTGCCTCCTGCTCATGTAAAAGAAGGCTACATTTGATCCTTTTTATACATTTTGCATAGTGGGAGCAGATATCCTTTACCCCTCCCCCCCAAAAAAAAATCAAAACCTTTTCAAAAAAGGAAATTGCTTTTCACATATTTTGCAAAATGCAGGCAATGATGAACTGTAGCACTATCAAAATGTATTATCACCAGGCAGAAATGAATGTACAATTAAAGCCCTAGAATTCTTCTTTTAAATGGACTAATCTCTGCTTTCAAGATCATTGTGGCTTCAGAGCATGGCAAACACTTTCGCTATTCTTTAGCATCCAACAAAACAATCCAACTGTGTGCATAATGTGACTGCCTGTATCACTTTACCCAGATTCTGAGCATTTTAATGCACAGAGAAGACAAGGGAAGGGTTGGGAACTGTTCTCCTTAAAAAATAATGGATATGTTAATAAAAAAGATAATTTGCATAATACGTAAGCACCATATCTGCTTTCTTATGCTTGAAGTATAATAAGGATTTTTAGGGCTGGAAACCAGAGTTCCCATAATTAGAACTCTGCTCCCGAAGAGCTCCCACTAAAGGAAAGGGGATATGGTCTCCCCACAGTTTCACCTACCCCTTGTGTCTCTTGAAAGCTCTTCCAGAGGATGGGTTGACCCACTGGAACAGCATGGGAGCTGCTTTTGGGGCTGCAGGTAAAAAGGGAGACTGGCAAAAAAAAGAAAGAAAGAAAGAAAGAAAGAAAGAAAGAAAGAGCCCTGTCCCATTCCCAGTGGGAACTCCCCCTCGAAATCAGCTCCTCTTATCCATTACCTCCATGATCTGATGCAGGTCATGTGAACTCCAGGAAAACTGTTTTCCCCTCCACACATACAGTGTTCAGTACAAAATAGCAGCTGGTGTGGTTTTGTAAAGGGCAACACATGACCTAGCACCTGCTATCCAAATTGGGGCATTGATGAGGGGTTGGTTCCTATGTACATTTCCGTAGAGTGGTATTAAGCCCAAACTTGATTTTCAGCGGTGACGCTTAATGCATTTATCAAGTGGTTGAATATGTATGTGTGAACCCAGGGAACAAGAATGCCCTCTCGACTACATCTGTGCGCCTTATCCTGAAGATCAGGGGTCAGCAAACTTTTTCAGCAGGGGGCCAGTCCACTGTCCCTCAGACCTTGGGGGTGGGGCGGACTATATTTTGAAAGGAAAGAAAATGATGCAAGAGCACCACAAGCCCCGGTGGCTGCTTACCTGTGTCTTGCAAGTGGCAGGGACTGGCAGCGGAGGGACGATGAGGAAAGGGCTCCGGAGAGGGGCTGCTTAAAATGGCGGCCACTCGACCGCTGCTGCTGCTGCTGGCACCAACAAAGCCCAGCTCCCTTCCTCCTCTAGGCAGGGCGGGGAGAAGCCAGGAGGAGGGAGGGAGGAAGCGCCTCCGCCACCGTGGGAGGGAGAGGGAAAGAATGCACACACTGGCAATCCACGCGGTGATTCCCTGACAGTCTGCAGGCCAGATCCAGAAGGCAATTGGGCCTGATCCAGCCCATGGGCCTTAGTTTGCCTACCCATGCTGAAGAAGCGTTCCCATGGCTTCTGCACTTTTGAGAGCTTGTCTGTAAGCGTTTGTACATGGGCAGCACAATTGTATACGTGTCTACTCAAAACGTACGCGCCCCACTGAGCTTAAAGGGGACTTGCTCCCAAGTAAGCATGCCTTTTCCAGCAGAAGTGTAGACAGTAGAATTAAGAGTGAGGCCCCTTTATGTACTGCCCCAACCCCCAACCCGACTTAGGAGTCTTGCCTGGAACCGACAGTAACATTTTCCCACCTCTCCCTTAACTTTCTTCTGCTTGGTGGGTTTTTATGAGATCACACTGCAGAGCAGGGGAAAGATCTTGATTTGGGAGATTTAATGTACGATCGTTTTTATTTGTTTGTTTACTTTATAACAATTATACACCGCTTGATTATAAGAAGGGGGAAGCCCTCAAAGCTGTCTACGAAAAGATAAAACGATGAACATTAAAACATAGAAAAACTTAAAATACTAAAACAGATTAAAATTCAAGGCAACTTCAGGAGCATCTGGGTAAGCTTGTCTAAACAAGAATTCTTTTAGCAGACGCCGGAAGGAATACAGTAACAGTTGTGCTTTAATTTTTTATGTAACTGCTCAATTTGTACTGTATTCTCTGCTCTGCGAATTAAGTTACTGTGATAATGTTTTGGTACGAGGCGATGAACGAATGAAACATAAACACATTCCATGTGTTTTGCAGACCTTTTGTTATATGAGCATTGTTCCTTGGCCTTGGCCTTTGGAATGCGTCAGGGTTATTTGCAAGCTAAATAAATAGTTATGCATTAGCTTACGGAAAGCACATTACAGCACTCTGCATGCTAAAAATGCCACATAAAAGATGAAGACAGCCCAATGAAGTACATGAACTGGAATTTAGCATGCATATCGGGCATTCAAGAACTATAAAGCCTGAGGATAAATGGGCCAGCGGGATAAAAACTCAATTTCTCTTTCTCCAGGCCAGTGGACACACTGCAAATGAATTAAAAATAACTCACCTTGTAGGAGGTATACTCAAGAGTAGCTTGCTTTGCTATTGAGGATAGTTTATGGTTCAGGAGTGAGGTTATAGCTGAGAAATGTTTTTTAATATGTTGGTGGCTTTCTGGGGCAACAATTTATCGCTCGCAGACGACGGACACATACCTGTGGCGCACTGCAGCCCATCACCTCACCTGAAACAATGTGGTTTTGTGAGGTGGCGCATCCAATCCTAGGAGTATAATGAAAGCCGCATTGTGTAATTGGCTGGAAACCACTGTGCGCCTTTGAGATAGATTCATTAGAAGAAGAAAAAATTGAATTGTACAGGCCTTCTGCTGCCTCTCTGCTTAGTCACCCTTTTTGACATGAATATTTAACATGATTTTTTTTTAATCATCTTCCAATAAGAGTGGAAAAATTCCAGCTGGTAGCTTCAAATGAATTTTTGAAACTGTTTAAAGCATATACAAAGTTATGCCTCAAGATTGTTACAGACTATAATGCTTTAGGAGAGGAAGTTATTTGTGTTGGTTCTTTTTTTTAAAAAAAAAATGAAGACTTTTAAAGTTAGATAATGGAATCGCTCAAGAAGATGTAGGCGTGACAAAAGAACGAGCTAACATTGGATTAGGAACTTGAAGGGAATGGCTCTTTTTTTAAGTAACAGATCCGCTCTCTTTCACATTTTCTGTTATATTTAACACCTTCTTGTCCTTTAGAAGCAAAGACAATTACCTGAATCAGTGTTTATGTATTGCTCAGCTGCTCATTTGTATCCAGATACACCTTGCATTGCATGTGACAATTTATGATGAAACGTGCATCATCTTTTTTCAGCTGTCGGTTGATTCCCGGGTAGAGATGACGAGGAAGGCTATTAAGTCAGTGAAACACATCGCCGAAAAAGCTGGGAAAAGGTCCTCTGAGGGAGACCATGCAGAAGACGTGCCTGGCAGGCACGTCACTTATGAAGATGCTTTGAGTCACCTGCAGCAATCTCTCGCACATCTGGAAACACTTAGCCATAGCTTTATTTCTTCCCTAAAAAACAGTGACCAGGTAAATTATTTTGTTACGGAAAAAAAACCTGACCAAATCAGTGTTACACATAATAATTATTTGCGATGCTGAACACAAACACACATGCACATTTCAGAAGAATGGGTTGGCTCACTGGCAGTATCATTTTGGAGAACTGTTTTTAGATATCTTATATATTGTATGTTTATTGTTGTGAGCCACCTTGCAACATTTAATGATACTACTTAATGTTTAGCAGTCTACTCCCCGGCCCAAATAAATTGGTAACATATCTGCATGGTTGATAAGTCATCTGCCTATATGTACTTGTTACCCGTTTCCCATTTTTATTATTTTATTTTATTTAACACTTAGTGGCTGTTTCGTTCCCACCTCCAACTGTTCTGTCTCATTCATGTTGTTTTACTGGACTTGTGGGTTTCATCAAAAAACTGATTCCCCATTCCCTTACCCCTGTAAACAGTTCCTCAGAAATACAGCACGGGGGGGGGGGGGGCAGGTATGAGAACCTTAGCTTTCAATGTACCTTTAAAGTTTCATTCTTTGAATACATGAGATACCTATGGTAGGTACATTTTTGTACATTTTTGAAATGGATATTTTTTGACATGGCTCTTTCAGTTAACAGGGTTGTATCTATTGGTGACTGGATTTGATTTACTATCTCCGGTTAAACCACAGAGCTTAGGGCTTGCTGATCAGAAGGTCAGCGGTTTGAATCCCCACGATGGGGTGAGCTCCCGTTGCTCGGTCCCAGCTCCTGCCCACCTAGCAGTTCGAAAGTATGTCAAAGGTGCAAGTAGATAAATAGGTACCGCTCCGGCGGGAAGGTAAACGGTGTTTCCGTGCGCTGCTCTGGTTCGCCAGAAGCAGTTTTGTCATGCTGGCCACATGACCTGGAAGCTGTACGCCAGCTCCCTCGTCCAGTAACACGAGATGAGCGCCGCAACCCCAGAGTCGGACACGACTGGGCCTAATGGTCAGGGGTCCCTTTACCTTTTACCCACGTAACAGCACACCACCTACACTGTTCCTGATGGCTATGGGGTCTTCTGAAACAGAACGGGAGATGGTGTAGAGGGCTGAATTGAGGGTGGGGTTCTGTGAAAATCAGGTGCCTTGACTTATGTGAGGGAAAGCACTTTCTGCTAAGGCAAAGCCACCATTGGAGACAACTGGACAACTGGAATCCTTTCTCCATGAATGTTTCTGGAAGAAGTTAGCTGAGAACCTCCTGAAACTTCATGAGAACTTAGCCGCAGTTGGAGTTACTTGACTCTGTTTTGACCCACCTGACCTCCAATTAAATAATGTTGGCAGTGTTGAGTTAATATTTTATGGGGTTGTATCCAGCATAGCACTGTTATAAAGAATTGATGACGAGGCTATACTGCTAGCATCTTGCACAAGGAGATCCGCTTGGGCAAGAGGTTCCACGGGTGGAAAGTTTGCATTTCTATGCTCAATTTGTAGATGATAGGAAAGTAAAAAAAGTAGTGTCTCTGCTATGCAACTTTGAGAAATGAACCCCCACTACCTTAAAGGCCCTTGCTCTAGCGGACTGGGAGCATTGGATACAATCCCTCCAGTGGTGCTGTGGGTCAGTACATCTGACTGTTAACCAGATGGTTGGAGGTTTGAGACCACGCTGGGATGGCTGTGGGCAGAATTCCAGCATTACAGGAGGTTGGGCTATATGCTCCTCGGGGTCCCTTTTAACTCTACAATTCTGAGTCTAACCCAAGGCCACTTAATACTTGTATTACATTATGGTAGCCAACTATGCAGTAACATCCTTTGGACACAGCTTATCACATCAAATCCAGTTTCAGGGTGCTGTAAAGCCCACTTATACTAAAAGCAGTAGAAACTTGCACAGAAATATGTAAGCATGGAAATTCTTAAAACAGCATTATGAGTTTCTAGTCCTATCTGATTAGTTCCTGAAATTGCTTTGTGCAGTGATGGAAGTAATAACTCCTGTTGTAATTTATTGGTGTGCAGTCTAGAGCTTTCTGTTTCGAGTGTTTTGGTAAGGTCTTTCCTTGTGTCTTCTTCAGTGAGCAATGGAATCTGAAGTTTTAATTAAGGTTGACCTATTGAACATAAATCCTGTGAAGGAAAAGTTGACTGCCCCATGTGCATTTAAAATACCTCTCTCTCCAGGATATACTAAGAGAATATGGGCACCAGTATGATTTATCCCGGTCAGAAAAAGAGAAAATCAATGAGCAAGCTGTAACTATGTGTATAGATGGTCAACCTCTGGATATGATACAGAAACTATTGGATGTTGCTGTTGGAGATCTGGGACTCTCACCTAGCGATATAGTAAGGACAGCGGTAAATAAAGTGGTGGGTGCTTTAAGGTAAGTTAAATTTGCACATACACAGACCTTTGAAAGCGTATTCTTAAATTTAATTGAATGCTTAGGTTTTCTTTTTACATGAGGCCCACCTAACCCACATTCCATTAATGAAAAGCTCTGAAATATATTTCCTGGATTCAGTCCAACAAACGAAAGCAAACCCCACCTATAAACTAATCAGGAAACACCTGCCTAAATTGTCATGTATTGGCCAGAGAATGGCAGTCATTTCTAGGTTTGACACTGTGGGGTCAAAGACAGAGAAGGCTATCCAACTTGACCTCCCCTAAACCACAACCAACATTACTTCAAGTATCAAGGCGTTTCCTGGGCCTGCTGTGGAAAGGGTGAACAAGGTGCTGCTCACCTTGATTCTGGAAGTGCATGCCCACTCGCTGCTTACCCCGTCCCCTGATCCAAGTACCTAGTTTCATAGCCTGATGAAGGAAACCCACATGTGGGAGAAATGCGCAGGCTGACAATTTTTCCACCAGGGATAATGAGACTGGTAGTTTTGTCCCAGGCGTGGAAACACGCTTGAGGACCCCCTGCCATTTCCACTGCTGCCATCTTCTCCCTAGCCTAGGGTTGCCATATTTCATGAGGTAAAAATCCTCACACAAAGTTCTTGAGCCCGAGCCACTGCTGATCCCAAGACCAAGCCAGAGCCCAGGAAGACTGAGACCAAACCTGAACCAGAGCCACATACAATTTTTTCCTGAAAACACGGACAATTGCTATAAATTGTGAGAATCCCCCCAGATGGGCATGTTGGCCCCCCAAAAGAGGACATGTCTGGGATTTCCTAGATGTATGGCAATCCTGTCCTTGCCTGAAGATAAGTTTTTTGCAACATGGCAAAGGAATAGAAGGTAGTGAAATTTCTGGTGGGGGCTCAAGCATTCATGAGCCTTTTGCAAGCCCTCGGTTCAAGCACTAGATTCTGTTTCTCAACACACAATCCATTCAGCAAAAGTGGTTCGGGAGTCTGACTTCACCGGTGAGTTTTATGGTGACTTACGGCAAGCAAATACAATAAAACTCTGGCAACAAATTATTCCAGTCTTCCTCCCTTTGGCATAATTGGGGGTCTGGCATTATGGCTTCATATTTCCTTTTTTATTTGTTGTGACAGTGATAAAAGGCAACATCCACGTAGGAAAACGTGCCATTTGCCATGATTTGCTGCTAGATAAATAGCATGGAATTATACACTCTTAAGCATTAAGGATTCTGAAAAGTTTCTTTCTGAAGCGTGTATTTCTACAACCTTGCTTTTGTTTCTTTCCCTCGATAGTGAAAGCGGTGGCCAATCTCCTTTCAAAAAAGATCCTTTCCAGATATTAGAAAGTATTGTGTCTGCGGTCCACACGAGTGCTGAAAACGGGTAAGAGCTTTGTAGGTGCATCACAAACAGAAGTACACTTGTTAATCCTTTGTGAACTATATTTGTCCGGGATGTTAGAGTGGAAGCATTGTGGTGCTGATCCCCCCCCCCTAGAATTTGTATACTCCCCACTATGCTCAAAATGCAGATGGTGATAGGGACATGAGTGAAAACCCCACCTCTCTCTCTCTCTCTCTCTCTCTCTCTCTCTCTCTCTCTCTCACACACACACACACACAGAGGGAGGGAGGGAGAGAGAGAAAGAGAGAGAGAGACCCATACCCATCCATCAGTCCTGCAGGTCTACTCATATTCAAACTGAAATGCACGAATGCATTTGACACCTTTCACTTGACTCCTCCAATTGCAAAGTCATGCCAAGCATGTGAGTTCCACTAAAAGGCAGTGGGCCTTTTCAGTAGTGGCACCCTCCCACTGAGATCCAGCGCCAAGCGCTTTCTGGCAGTTCCCTCACTGCGAGAAGTGAAGTTACAGGGAACCAGGCAGAGGTAGTGGCGCCCGCCCTGTGGAACACCCTCCCATCAGATGTCAAGGCAATAAACAACTAGCTGGCTTTTAGAAGAAATCTGAAGGCAGCCCTATATCAGGAAGATTTTAACGTTTGATGTTTTATTGTGTTTTTAATATTCTGTTGGCAGCCGCGTAGAGTGGCTGGGGAGACCCAGCCAGATTGGGGTGTGTGAATAATATATTATTATTATTATTATTATTATTATTATTATTATTATTATTACAGTGGTACCTCGGGTTAAGTACTTAATTTGTTCTGGAGGTCCGTTCTTAACCTGAAACTGTTCTTAACCTGAAGCACCGCTTTAGCTAATGGGACCTCCCGCCGCCGCTGCGCCGCCAGAGCACAATTTCTCTTCTTATCCTGAAGCAAAGTTCTTAACCTGAAGCGTTATTTCTTGGTTAGCGGAGTATGTAACCTGAAGCGTATGTAACCTGAAGCGCATGTAACCCGAGGTACCACTGTATTATTATTATTATTATTTATTTATTTATTTATTTATTTATTTATTTATTTATTTCACTCATTCAGAAGTCTGGTTAAATGAGCATTAAGGTCTCCTACCATTGACCACTGTTTCTGTGGTAACCCTGTTCAGAGGTTCCTATTTTTGTTTTTTTGTTTCCTGTTATTATTGCAGCTTTTAGCTCTACCTTGATATATCAGCATAGCAACAGACAATGCTCAAAATCAATATTTTATGAAACGTTATTTACCTCCGCCTCCTTTCGTTCGCTGTAGAGAACCAAATATAAATTGCGTCCTTCAGGATGTTGCTGTCATTTGAAAAATGAGTCTGGGTAACTTTTGAAACCAGGGTCTCTACAGTTTCCTTTTTAATTTTTCAACTTTTTAATTTACGTTTTGAATGCCGCTCACTCTGAAGCCTCATTTCTAATTTAGAACCAATTCTCCGAGAGATGGGGCATAAAGAGAATAGCAGGCGCCAATATTTTTTTTTGAAGTTTTCGCAAAATGATAACTTAAACTGTCAGCTCATATTATTTCAATACTTCCAGACAGGTTGAATTGGTGTTTTCTGACTGATATTACTTTCCCATCTGTCTTGTTAGGATGAATATAGCAACCGTTAGTTACAATATAAATCACATTCTACCTGCAGCCTCTTTCCTTTGAAAAGCTCGGTGTCAGTTTGAAATATCGCCAATGAATACTACAACATTATTTACGCATTTATTTATAGCCGTTTGGAACTCGTAAAAGGACAAAGGGATAGGGAGTTGGAGGGGGGAGTGTCTAAGATGAGATTCTTCTTTACTGCTCCTAGCTCAGTCAGTAGAGCAAGAGATTGTTCATCTCAGGGCTGTGGGTTCAGGCTCCATGATAGGCGAAAGATTCCTGCATTGGACTAGATGATCCTCATGGTCCCTTCCAGCTCTACGATTCCTGTTGCACCTGAAGCTGTTTGCTGCTTGTTGAAAACTTTGTACAGTATTAGACATAAAGATGTCCGACGACCAGTGATTCCTTCTGGGTAACTGGCGAATTGCCTCCTTCCTAATTCTCTTCCCTGTATGTGGTTCTACCAATGCTTTGCTTTGTATCAGCCTCTGGGATGTGTCCATTTGAACCAAGTTTGTGATAGAGCACATCAGGCTTGAAACAGTAAATGTGGGTTTGAAACAGTAAATATACGCGATTTCACTTAGATGTGTGGTACCTCAGGACGTAACCCCCGTGTAAATGGGGAGTTGCTGGTATCGAAAATGTTACTGTCTGCTTTTTAAAATCTTTTTATTCCTTTTTATTTTTTAAAGTTATTTTACACTGGAGTGTAAACTGCTTAGAGATATTTTCTGATTAAGTAGATGGTGTTTCCTGCTTGGCAGGGGGTTGGACTGGATGGCCCTTGTGGTCTCTTCCAACTCTATGATTCTATGTATGTATGTATGTATGTATGTATATGGTGTATATGTATGTGTGTGTGTGTGTGTGTACACACACACCTCTGAGGGTAATTAAAAGATGTTTAGAAGAGGCAGCTTCTCCTGTCACAGAACCAAAGATAATGTTGTTGAGGGCAGAGAAGAAGAGATAATTATTTTATTTAGTTGTGGGCATATTCACCGAGAAGGATTAACGAATTCATGATGGTTAAAGAGCTGTTTGACAGTGGAACAGTATCCCTGGGAGGTTTTGGACTCTCCTTCCTTGGAGGTTTTTAAGCAGAGGTCGGATGGCCACCTGTCATGGATGCTTTAGCTGAGATTCCTGCATTGCAGGGAGTTGGCCCAGATGACCCTTGGGGTCCCTTCCAACTCTAAGATTCTATGGTTCTGTGAAACAGAACCTCTGTATCTACCCAAGAATCAGTGAATTCTTAGAAGGATCTTAAAGCCTTGATTATGTCCCAGAGATCTGTCACTGACCATCTGGAAGTGGAATGCTCAGCTTATTAGGCTTTGGTAGGACCCAGAAAGAAAGCTGAGTGCTTAAGCTAGGATTCTGATGCCCCATGAGTGTGCCTTTCATGATCATCATAGGTTTGCTGCTAGATGACCTGTAGCTGATTTTAGTGCAGAAGTATTGTGACATGAACTCAAAACCTATAATCTATCCACTTCCTTTGCCAAGCAGGGTTTAATTTTGCTGACCGTTGTTGAGCAAAGACTTGTGCTAAGACGGATAAGTTGCCATAACATTTCCTATAAAGAAAAAATAAGTTACGTGCTAATTAGTTGCTGTGGGACACTTTTCCTAGTGCACCTATTCTAGGGAAGTAGAGATACGCATCAAAGAGAACCTTTTGCATCAGTAGTTCATTCTCATGCAAATAAGGAAAAAAAGTCAAAATTACTTGCTGCCACAGAGGAATTTGTGCAAGAGCTTCCAAAGCTAACACAGAAGCAAGGAAGCTTTTATGCAGATGCCTTTAGTAGTAAAGGGAAAAGGGAAATGTTGGAAATGTTTTTATTTTAAAAAAAATCATCTCCCCCCCCCCCACTATTTTGCTCCTGGGCATTATAGTTGGTTTCTAGACAAGGAAATATTATGTCATTGAAGTTTTGGTGTGTTTTTCTTTGTCTATTGATCTTGTGACTTCTAACGTATGAAATAAGAAGAATTTAAAATTAGACATCAGTATCTTTGCTTGCTGATTAGAGTGTTTGGATCAAATATTTGAGTGTTTGATCTCTGCATGTTCGTTGGTCACAAGCGACTTTCTTAAAAGGGCTTTTTTTGGTTTTTAGAGAGCTGGTGGAAGCTTGAGTTGCAGTCTCTTTGTAGAAGTGGCTGTCGACATGCCTCGTGTATCTGTGCACAAAAAAACCCTGAAGTGCTGTGAAGCACATTGATTTCACTTGTCTGCATGCTACTTCTACAAATGTAGCTTTTGAGATTCACTCGAGGGGCAGATAAATTAAGATATTAAGGGAGGATGCACATGCTCAGCGAGATTATCTCCAAAGAGATCTTTGTGGAGATTCTGGGTCAGAGGTGGGTTTCAAGGACCCTTAAACATAACCCCCATAAATCCCATTATTTTGGACACTTAAATACTTGCAAGGTGGTATCATCATCATCATCATCATCCCTGGAACATAACTCCCACATAAGTTGAGAGTCACCTGTACAGAGACACGACTTTGGTTACCCCACACCCCATATCATATTGCATACTGCTTTTGGAGAGTTCCTCGTTTTCAAATCATTTTTGCAATGTTGTAATGAAGTGCCCAGAAAGGTTCCTATACATTTAATTTGGAACCCAGTCTCAATAACTTGTACATTTACTGCATGGAAAAGCTGAGGGTTTTTTTTACACTTAGAAATCTAAGTGCAACCATCATATCAACCTTAAAAAAACCCAACCCTTCCCTTTATCACAGATGAGTGTACAGATCTGCTTCCACACCTTGAGGGGTTACTCATTTTGTGGAGACATATGATGGAGCTTACGGATTAATTTCTTGATATACCTGGGAATTTTCTGGTTTAGTCCTTTCAAACCACTGTGGATTATCTTTGTAGATGTTCTGAGTGTCAGAAACATTGTCTGCTATCCAGACCTATTTCTAAGAAGATTAACTTTGAACAAAATAATGTAGCAGTCAGTGATTGTCAGCTCTGCCCTTTTACATGTAATTTTTTTGCATGTCTTAATTTTTACTAGTCTTCATTTTTAATAACAAATATTCCTGTTACATTCATCATCAATGTAACAAAATTTAATTCTTAGGAGTATAAAAAGAATCAGGTCCTTACTGTACACAGTGCTTTTTTCTGCGGGTGGGGTACGCATACCCCTAAACATTTTGTGAATCTAAGTTTGGCCTCATTGAGGGGCAGTATTTCGATATGAGTAGAAAAATGAGAGTATCCCTAAACATTTTTTAAGGGAAAAAGCACTGCTTGTAGAACACTTATGTGTGTGTTATAAAATTGGATAAAAATAATTTTTAACACATGTGACTATTGATCTGATTGCAGTGAGAACCTAGTGTCTTCAGATGATCTCTTGGCTTGGCTTAGACCATTCTGTGGAGATGATTCTTTGCCTGTGAAGCCCCGCATTAAAGTCCTGCAGATTTTGGAGCAAGCTTTTCACCTTAGTGACGAAGACAGCAAGCTGCTCATTCTCTTCAGAACTCAAGCTGTTCTCAAGGCCTGTTGGCCCCAGACACAGGTAGGCCATCTTGAATGGTGATGCTTTAAAACGACTCTGGGTTGCCTTTAAAGAGAGGACAAACAATTTAATGTATAGAAATTAGCACTAACTTTGGCTGTCAGTGAATCAGTTTCAGAATGCTGGGGATGAGTATACTTTTCTTGTCATCAAAAATTATTATATTAAAAAATAATAATAATTGTATCTGTTCACAACATTGGCTTGTCCGTGTAGTCCCCATCCCTCATATCAATGTATGTTGCGATTTTTTCATTTGATAATGGGTTCCCGAGCAGCATTTTAATGAAACATAATCATTATAAATGGAGGTGGGGGGATTAAACTAGAAAGAACAACTGCAGCTGGGTCATATATCATGAAAAGTTGTGAATACAGTGTGGATCGTTGCTATTGCATTGTGCATAATAAGTCTAGATGAAGAGCCCAAGATCCAAAAAGTCTCAGAATAACCAAACTAGAACATCCCCTTCCCGTGCTTTATGTAATATTCAAAACCATTTGCAGCTCCCATATTATTACTGGTGGGAGTTGGGGGTGTATGGGCTGGAAGCATTCAAATCTAATAGGGTTCTGTAGCTCATGGCTTCTTTTTCTTTGTACTTTATATTCAAGTATGTATCGCTCCTGCCTTCAGGGTCTGTTTTGATCCTACTACGAAGATTATGGGAGTGGTCATTTCAGGAGCAGTCCAAAGCATTTTGCTACCTGAGGCAGAGGAGCAAATAATCTTCAAGTCAACACCAGCCAACTTATTCTGATACCCGAGACAGAAAAATCTCACAAACCCCTCTCCCTGTCAGTAAAAAGGCAGTAATAATAAACTAACAAAATCTGTTGCAGGTTTTCTCAGTCTGCCTCATGGGCCAAGAGATTTGCATGTCCTCATTTTACATTTGATGGCTTAACTCCCCAGATAATCATTGTTCTATGCTGATTGTCAGCATAGACAATAGACACAAGGATTGCTCTACTGAGAGATCCAACAGTTAGATATTCTGCAGATAGCTTTGTCTTGTGGTAATAATGAATTATTACGAGGTTTTGAAGATATACATTATAGAGGACATTTCTTTCAGAAATACTGGAATGTCATATCTGTTTAACCCCAAAGATGACCAGTAGAAAGGCAAACTTATTACTGGTGATATCAGAACTATATACTGTACTTTTCCGTTTATAAGACTAGGTTGTTCTTTTACCAAAAAATTAGCTTTAAAATTGGGGCTCATCTTATACATGGGTAGTGCTGGTTTTTTCCCCCTTAATTTGGAACCCTCAAAATATACATGGGGTGTCTTATACACAGAAAAATACGGTACATTGGGAGGGGGGCTATTGGGTTGTTTTTATTTTGATTATGTATTTTGTGGTTTTATATTTTGATTTTATTCTGTGAACCGCCCTGAGACCTCTGTGTATAGGGTGGTATATATATACCGTATATACTTGCGCATAAGCCGACTTTTTCAGCCCATTTTTTGGGCTGAAAAAGTCGCCCTCGGCTTATGCGCAAGTGAGGTGGGCGGTGGGGAAGGAAAAGCAGAGAGAAAGAGCTTCTCTCCGCTTTCCTCTTCCTCCCCCCACCCCACCGGGAAATGTGCAGGACGGGGGCATCTTCTCCGATCCCGTCCTGTGCGTTTGCAGCTGTCTGCGAGGTGGTTGGGAAGGAAAAGCGGAGAGAAAGAGTTTCTCTCCGCTTCCCTCCCCCCCACCCCACCAGGAAATGCGCAGGATGGAGATCTGAGACGCGTCTTCTCCGATCCTGTCCTGTGCGTTTGCAGCTGTCTGCGAGGTGGTTGGGTAGGAAAAGCGGAGAGAAAGAGTTTCTCTCCGCTTCCCTCCCCCCCCCACCCCACCAGGAAATGCGCAGGATGGAGATCTGAGACGCTCTTCTCCGATCTCTCGATCCCATCCCGTGCGTTTGCAGCTGTCTGCGAGGTCCTAGCGCCTCCAGACACAAGCTGGAAGGGTAAAGACGCCTCTGCCTCCACTCACCAGCAGAAAGGCACAGAATGGAGGATCGGAGAAGCACTGCACAATGCTTCCCCCTCTGTCAGTTGGGGGGGGGGAGAGAAGTGGAGAGAAGCTCTTTCCTGCAAAAGGCACAGGACAGGATCAGAGAAGCAGGGGGCACTGGCTTGCCAAGGGTTAAAAAGGATTGAGTGGGATTCCTAGAGAGGTCAGGAAATACCAAGCCCACCTACAAAAGGAGGAGGGGGCCTTTGTCTCTCTCTTCTGCATGTGCTTCATCCCTGGCGCCTCCTGAATCCAGTGAGTCTCTGCTCATCTTGCAAAGGGTCCATTGGGGAGAAGAGGGGGGTCCCTGGGATGAAGGGGAGGGTGCAGGGAGGACCCCCAAGTCAAGGAACAGAGGCTCTTGCCCCCCTCCTCTCTGCAAAGCCCAGGAGGAGGCAAGGTTACAGGAGCTCTGCAACTCTTATCTTCCTTTGGATCCATTCACAGCTTGGCTGTTTGGGAAGGGAGGGTTCTTTGGGGAGGGAAGAAAAGGGCCTGAAAATAAACCCCCTCACACTCAGGAATCAGTCCCATTTATTGATAGAGGTTGTAGGGGGATGGAAATATTGGACATAAAATACACCAAAGAAATAAAAAGGAAAGCCTAACTGTTGGAAGAGGGGAGGGGGCAAATAAAAGAAAGCGCTTATTCCTGTGGTGCAGAGTCAAGCCTATGGAACTCCTTGCCCCTGTTTTTCTTTGAAATAAATATTCAAAAACATTTAATCTACTGATGTCTCAATTAATGTAATTTTATTTATTTTTATTTTTGAAATTTACCAGTAGTTGCTGCATTTCCCACCCTCGGCTTATGCGCAAGTCAATAAGTTTTCCCAGTTTTTTGTGGTCAAATTAGGTGCCTCGGCTTATATCTGCGTCGGCTTATACTCGCGTATATACGGTAAATAAAATAAAATAAAATATCAGAGTCGGGGGAAATACTTATCCATATACTGAAGCCTTTGCCATGTAAATTAAAACATTTCACCTCTCTTTGGAGTTTGAGGGTGAACACAAAACTTTGTATGTTGTAATAATCAGCACTTTGTATTTTGGGTTTGCGAAATGCCTGTGACATAATTACACATTCCCATTGTCTGTTACACTTTTCTAAATAATTATTCCATCCTTCTCTTTGCCTCCTTTTGGCATTCTTTTTTAACAGTACACTCCCTCCTCCTCCCCCCCCCCCCCAGTTTCCTGCCCAACACCTAAAGGGATTCTACATAATGCCAGTGATGGATGTGGATTCTTATTGTGTAAAGATAATTTTAATGATATTGCAATGTTCAATTACCAGAAAGTGTGTGAAAGCCACCCTCGGTGTGTCTAAGTAATCCTCTTAGCCAGACTTTGCATACATCAAAGTGGGACTTAATATTTAATTATGCTTTAGGTGCTATAAGTTAGTGGTCCCACAAATCAGTGCACTGCTGGGAAGCAGGCCAGCTTGTGCAGAATTAAAAATGTGCTTTATGAAGGAAGCCACCTATCTCACAGTTGGGAGCACAGCTATTTCCAGTTCTCTAATGATTAGTTAACAAAATTTTAAAAATCCAGATGTCCCTATTTTTCAAAGGCTTGAGAGACCTTAATGCCCATTCCAATGGCATCCCACTGGGGAAATGGTGTTTGGGGACAGGGGTAAGTAGGGAGTCCAAGGGTGAGTTGCATTGCTTTGTAATCCCCATGATGCATTTTATCTAAGGTCTTCAGGTTCTATAATTTTCTAGTTAAACGGAGCATTAAAAATGTGCCTCAGAATGGTGACATTTTCCTTAAAAGGGGGGAAAAATAGCCTGTTCCACTCTTTTCTTTCCAGAACAAACCTATGTAGCCAAGCTGTTTCGTTACTTTAGTATATCTGGGTGCAATGGGTACTTCTCTGCTGCTCTTTGCCAACTTCTTGATGATTTAAAGCACACTCTCGGGCTCAAAGTTTGCATTCTAGGAAGGTCAGGAGGTTGTGAGTCATCCGAAAATGGGGCATTTCTCACAAGCATTTGCAGCAGCAGCAGCAAAACCACCCCCTCCCACTCCTCTGGAGGTTTTAAGAGAACGCTTTCAAAACCAGGCAACATAACTAATCAGCAAGCATTGTTTTCACTCTGATTTACTTACCCCCAGTAATGTCGTTTTGCAACCAAATCTAATTGATCTGTGATGGTGCACTGTGGCACTGGACTAGTTGGGGTTATCCATAAACACAAACTGATCCACGAAGAAGGCATTGAACTAAGTAGAAGTGATGCCGCCTAGGCTGGGATAGCTCAGTCGGTAGAGCATGAGACTCGTCATCTCAGGGTCATGGGTTCGAGCCCCACATAGCAGGCGCTTGGACTAGATGACCCTCGTGGTCCCTTCCAACTCTACAATTCTGAGAAAGGTAGCAATGGAAAGGGGGGAAACCAATAGCAGTGAATACAAATGGGGGAAAGGTGGGAACACACATAGTGCACACGTGTTCTGCTTCAGCTCCTCGCTTGAATGTCTGCAGCACCTACCGCCTCTGATCATTGACCAGGCTGGCCAGGACTGATAGGAGATGGTATTCGGCAACATCTGGAGGGCCACATGTTCCTCGCCCTGATCTGGAGGTTAAATCTTGGAATTGGCTGGCTTGGTAGCCATTCTGTAGTAAGTAGGACCAGATCCATTCTGAGATACAGTGGATGCTCGGGTTGCGGACGTAATCCGTGATGGAGGCACGTCCGCAACCCGTAGCGTTCGTATCATGCAGTGCCACGTCTGCGCACGCGTGTGACGTAATTTGGCGCTTATGCACAAAGTGCCAAAACCCGGAAGTAACCCGTTCTGGTACTTCCGGGTTTGGCACAGAATGCAACCTGAAAATTCAAATTCAAATTTATTGCGGCTATAAGCCCATAAAAACATAAAATATGGAATATATGACATAAAGTTACAGCAAACCATAGACCCTGGAGTCATAGGGAAACAAACCACAGCACAAATACAAGTTTTAAAATTGCAACCAGGGAGCAGAAAACAAAAGTATTAGTGGTCGTGTAGTTGGCCACAGCGCCTTTTTTGAGATATGACAGAGTTTAGAAACCTTGCCACCTGAAAAGACATAACCCGCAGTGGCCATAACATGAGGTATGACTGTAAAGCATTCTGCAGAGTATTTTATTACACCTTTACTTTTATGCCTATGAATGTGTGGGACCTACAGACAGACTTGTTATGGTAAACTTGCCAACAAACACACATTCTAATAGAACCCTTAAGAAGTTGTAGTAGCAAGAGGAAAAGGTGGCTATGATTTTTCACTTAACAAGAATAACTTCTCTATTTTCATCTGTAAAGTGTTGGAGAATATATATTGCTGTTTTTTTCAGATGTGCTGCAAAGATGAACCGTGAAATAACAATATAGCATCTAATTCAGCCGGCAGTTCAACTTCCTAGTGACTTTGGAACACTTTCTTATTCTTTGACCTCAACTCTTCTGTCCTCAGGTTTGCAGATTATAGGTTTCTGCAAAAAATAAAAAAAATAAAAATATTGACTGCCTTAGGGAAATTGGAATGAACCCAGGAGCTCCACCAGTTTCCTAAACTAAATAGCCAGCTTAAAAAAAATAATCAAAATACTTACCATGCTAATTTCCAGATTGAATTTCCAGTAGTGGATGCTTTTTAGAATGAAGGGGTGCATCTGCAGACTTGATAGGACGGACACCACAACTGAATAACTTACACAGCGCCATGATAGTATCAGAACATCCAGCTAAAAAATTCTGCTATCCAAAAATCGCATTAGTATGTATTGCAAGCTCTGAAACTGATAGATACCAAATGTTGTATAAGTAATTCCACGGGCACTGAACAAAAATTGTCACTTTGTGTGCGCTGCAGAAGCCGAAGTCTCTGAGTAGGCAGTGATCGTGGTCTAGCTGAGGTACTCAGAATAATTAATTCCTCTCCATAAATCTAGCACTTATCTATAATACTAAAGAGGAACCTGAGCCGAGCCAATAATTTACCTACACCGCATTTCCTCTCAGTGAAGTTGGAATAATAATTTATCAATCAGCATCTTCCATTTGAAGTTAACCTCCTGGAGGAAGGAACCTCCAACACAGCTTCATGTTGCCATGCACATCATAATTGCCTACATGGCTCAATAAAGCCACGAGTGGAGACTGAGGTGTAATTGAATCAGTGGGAGATTGCATTCAAGTTCACGTCCCTATTTCATGTCACTGCAGCACAGCATCTTAAGGTAAAGCGCATATCCCATTTCAAATTTTATTTATTTTGAAAGCCCTTCCGCTGCAAATAAATCTGAATGTGGCGTTGCTTTTTAGCAGCTTTTCACCGCGACTGAGAATGTATTGTCGCAATAAAGGACTACTCTCAGGCGCCTTCTTTGCAATTCTGCATTTAATGATATATTAATTCACATTCACGTTTGCAGTCAAGGGCCTCAGAATATTTGTGAGATACTTGTACACAGTGCCACATGTATTAACGTGGATTTTGCTAGGGCATTAGTAAATCTTCTGCTTTGAGACTTTGTGGGTGAGTAATGGCAGGTAGTTTTGCGAGCATTCGACCCAAGGAACATAGTTTCTCTAAACATCCAGTAATTCTATGAAAGGAAAATGCTCAGTTCCTACCATTCCTAGACTACATCAGTATTATTTCTTAGCTCCCATTTCAGTCTGTTCCTGAGAATGCCAGGGCTTCTAATTAAAATATTCCTTTTAGAAAGTTTCGCCACTTATATATGGATTGTTGTGAGCTAGTGAACAAGGCTACATTTGGTGGGTAGGAATCTTGAACCTTTACTGAATCATCTCCTTTCTACTGAGTTGCTTACATGGAGGATAGCTTCAGATCACCAGGGAAGTTAGTCACATCATATGAATTACCTAGTAAGCCTGCATTTTAAGGAAACTGACTTATTTTTAACCTTGAACCACCGGTGTTGGGTTCAGAAATCTGTAGTGCTGAATATACACTGTATTTTCATATGAAGGAAAGCATGCAAATGAAGGTTAATTGCCAGCTCACTTGTTTATTTAATATTTTGCAATGTTAATTTTTGTATTGCATTTATTCCGTTGTGCCTGGTGCAGAATATAATCACTATGCTTGTATTTTGTATATATTCATTGGTATGCAGTAGTCATAAAATACCTGACATGTTGAACCATTTCAGTTGCGTTTTGCCTTGGCACAGGAATGATTTAGATTTATGGTTTATTTATTTGTTTTAAAAACCCACTGTCTTCTCTTGATTTGAATTAATTACCAAACTTGTTTCTTGTATTTCACTAGTTTTGATATTTGTTTGTCCTCTTGGGTTATGATTTAAATTTAATTTACATTGTAATGATATTATCCCCTCCACTTACTTTGATGCCCCGGCCCTTTCCAAGAGATTCTGCTAGCTCATCCCATTAGAATTTTAATAATGGGTAGGAATCTATTGATTACGTGACTTAATTGATTTTTATTTCATTTAAAATATGTATATACTGCCCTTAAATTCTCATGATTTTACCCAGACATTGAATCCCATTTAGATATTTCCAAACACACCCAAATAATCAACTTTTAACAGTGCTTAGCACAGACAGAGTCATTTGTCTGCAGTTTGGCAGGTTTCTTACCTGGGGACACAGTTTTCAGACTAATTCTCCACAAACACTGGGAAAGGATAAATTGCTCCTTTTCTATCCACTCAAAACAATGACAGCTGTCCTTGTGGAGAAAACAGTGCAGCCACCCTCATGAAACTAGTTCATGCCCTCAGAAGGAGCAAGCTTGTCTACAAATGCCATTTAATTCTGTCCCACCCTCCCGCAGGAAATAGTTTTTGAAAATGTTGCATTCTAGAGCTATCCATGACAAGATCTCCTGGATCTTGTGGGCTTATAGCCGAATAAAGTATTATCTTATCTTATCTCCTGGATCTATTTGGCTAAAATTTGGCAGATTTTATCTCCACTAGAAGGTTTAGCATGCCTGTTAATTTCATCTTAATCACTTAAAAGTTCCTCTTTTTAACTACACATTTTGGAGAAACAGCTTGTGGGAAAATGGCTTGATTGTCAATTTTTTCGCCAACGTTTTGTTGTCCAATTGATTATTGACCTAAACCCCCAAAATGTATTTTCTATAGTTAAGTTTTCACCTCTCTCTTCAGTACATGTTATTTTATTTTATTGCTATGGCTAGTGGCTGATGCAAGTAAAGATTCTTCTGGTTCTGATAGATGGACTATAGGTACTTCAGTATCAAAGCATAAGATCTTTTAAGATGTAATGTTACAGTACAAATGTTCCATTTCATATACAGTAATCTCCATTGGTAAAGTATAATAAATTTTGTTTGTCTAGGGAATTCAAGGAGGTGGGGGAATCATTTGTACTATTCCATTAATCTGCTTGCACGGGTTTAATGTTGTTTGGAGACCATAACTCCTAGTAATTTCATATTATCTCTGTGTTTCTGTGTGTTCAGCATACATAATTGCAGATGAGACTGAATAAAAGGTTTCCTAGGAAAATCCCGTTGACTGCTTCTGTATTGTTTCAAATGTGACTTCAGTGCCATATAGGAATATTATCATATTTATGGATGAAAAATTACACCATAGTCGGCTCATTAATCTGAACCCCAACAAACCCTACACTTAACATGCTCCATTCTCTCAATTCCTTAGGTGGAAATAACTGATATTGAAAATGAAGAAAAGAGGTACAGCCTTTTCCTCAAACTTTTGGGATCTAGTAAGGATCATGGAGAATTCCAGCACTTAGTCATGCTCTTGCAAGCCTGGCCACCTATGAAAAGTGCAAATGTGTAAGTATTTGCTAACAGAATCTTAGAATTGTAGATTTGGAAAGGGACCCTGAGGATCATCCAGTCCAGTGGTGGTGAACCTTTTAGAGACCAAGTGCCCAAACTGCAACCCAAAACCCACTAATGTATCGCAAAGTGCCAACAAGTCAGTTAAATACAGGATAATAATGATACGTGCTCTTGGGTACCCCATAAGGGAAAAGGAGCAGTTGTTTGTTATAACAATAGTTCCCTTCTTTCATCCCCACAACAACCCTGCGAGGTAGGTGAGACTGAGAGGCAGTGGCTGACCCCAAGGTCACCCAGGCAAGCTTCATGACCTGAACACAGGTCTTCCCAGGTGTTCAGCCCTTCACTTTCGGTTTATCCCACCCCAGGTTCCGGCTTGCAGGCCCCACCGCCAACCCTCTGAGGTTGGACAAGGGTGACCTGCGACTGGGAAGGCGCAAACTGGAGCAGATCCCTGACTAGGCCCGTCCCGGCACAGCAGATATACTCAGTGGCGGTGGTGGCAGCTGTAGGCCCCTGCAGAAAGAACGTGCTGCAGCTTTGTCCCCCAACTTTCCCCGCCGCCCAACCCAACAGAGTCCTGGGTTCCCTTCTTACGAAACTCACCTCAGAGGGGAAGGTCAGAAGCATGAGCTGGGCAGGAGGAGGAGGAGTTATGGACGTTGCTCGCCTTGTAGGCTGGGCCGCGGTGAGAACGAGCCTCCCGCCCTCTTGCAGGGGTGGGAGGGTAGCCGACAGGCCCTCCTTCTTGGACACGCAGCTGCCGGGCTTTACTCGTGAGTAGGAGAATGCTGGTCTCCGGGTCGGCAGGCCACGAGTCATACGGAGTCGCAGAATTGGAAGGGGTCCTGTGGGTCATCCAGAAACGGCACTGATGGGGCGATCACGAGTGCCTAGAGAGAGGTCTCTGCGTGCCCACTTTGTCACGCGTGCCATAGGTTTGCCACCACTGATTCTATTCCAGCCCCCAGCAATGCAGGAATATGCAGTTGTCCCATATGGGGATCAAACCTGCAACCTTGGCATTATCAGCACCCCCGCTGTAACCAACTGAGCTATTCAGGCACACACACATTTCCATGAGTTAAATATTAGTCCTCTTTAAAATATAGATATATATACAATGTATTACAGTACTAAAATGGCCCAATAAACTAATTCCTGCAGCAGTTGGCATCTTAGATAGTACAACACCACTGTGCTAAGTGCCTTACTCAGAGCTAACTGATCTGGAAAGCTGTTGTTTTATCTCTGTAAGGACTTAAGTGTTCCTTTTCAGTAATCATTTTATGTTGAGTACACTCACCAGTAATTTGCCTGTGGAAAAATTGCTTATTGATGCCGATGGATTCGATGCTGGAGATGGAGAACTCTGTACCTCCTTAGTCGTTCCTTCCATTCCAGGCAAAATTCTATGTTGTTCACTTTTCAAATTGTGATCCCACATGGGCCCATTTCACCTGTATGCGGCTCGGCAGACATAAAGCCAGCACATCTTACCATTGTAAGGAAAGCAGATGTGTGTGATTCAGTCTTCACAATGCAGCGATCTGCCTCTATGAATGCCACCGCTTTTTATGTGGCATATAAAGATCTTCCTCTTCCTGTGCGTGCGCGCATTCATTCATAGTCTTTGTTCTCGGTTTATAAACTTTGCTTTTAGCTGGAAAAATAAAGCAGTAATTGCTATTCATTCTGATCTCGCAGAGCTTTTGATTAAGCCTTAAGAGGAACACCGGAAGCTGCATTCTGCTGAACAAGTGCATAGCTCAGTTGGTGAGAGCATGGTGCTGATAACACCAAGGTTGCAGGTTCGATCCCCGTAAGGGACAGCTGCATATTCCTGCATTGCAAGGGGTTGGACTAGATGATCCTCAGGGTACCATCCAACTCTCCGATTCTGTGATTAAGCTACACTGCCTGACAGCAGCTCTCCAGGGTTTCAGAGAGAGATCATTTCCAGCCCTTGCTGGAGATGCCAGGGGTCGAACCTGGGACATTCTGCATGTAAAGCAGGTTTGTGTGTGTGTGTGTGTGTGTGTGTGTGTGAGAAAGAGAGAGAGAGAGAGAGAGAGAGAGAGAGAGAGAGAGAGAGAGAGAGAGAGAGAGAGAAAGAAATATGGTGGTACCCTATGGGGTCAAACAGATATATTTCTCTTCCATTTGGGTGTCTACCTTCCTAGATTGGAAGGAGAGACTTCCCCTCATGGCAACTGGCCCCACCTCTGTATTACTGATGACTGCAAAGCAAGGATTCTTTCCACTTTGCAAAGATCTTGATTCTTTTTCTTCTATATCTCAGTTATATGTTGTCAAATTGTGCTCTTCGGTTTATATTGCTAAGCAGATGGCTGTGGTATGTACAGTACATGTTTGCTTGATCAGTTTGCTTTCAAGAAACGTCTTTTCCCCCTGCATTTTAGAGCATGCCCTAGTAATAACCCTTGGGTAAAACTGGGAACCATGATGCTTACAACGTGCCCGCAGGACCAGAAGGAGAATGCAGGGAATGAAATTTTGAAAATCTGCCGCTCTTTATATGAGACAAAGCACGTGCTCTCCGCAGAGGTGAGTTTGTTTTCTTAAAGAGTCCTAGCAAGAGATGAGCCTGTTTGCATGCGTAGTAAATCATTGGTGGCTGTATTTGCTGTCAACGTTCTGCTTGCGAATGTCACAGAGGCATCTGTTTGGCCAATGTGGGGAGCGCACCAGATCCAGCAGGGCTCTTTTCCTTCTTCGACATAGGAATATATTTGTAAGCAAGTACTGAAATACGTTTGCCTTAATTGCAAACTCCTTCCGTGCAGGCAAAGCACTATTTCCTCTGTTCATCAGGCATTTTTTGCTTTCTAATACCCTTTTGTTTTCACTGGGCTTTGCTCCTCGTGCAAGCCTTATTACACAACCCACTCACTAACAGATGGTGCTCCTTGAGGGTGCATGCCAGCCAGCCATACATCCTTTTGGGAAAGTATAAGCTGAATTTTCTTCCCATTGTTTCCCCCACCCCAACTGACAATCAGTATCACATAGTTCCTGGTGGCTACTGAGCCTACTCAAGCCTCAGTGGGCTTTTTGAGAGAGTGGAGTCACTCCTTTGATGAGTTTTTTTTTTTGTCATTTGGGTTTTCTAAGATTTGCTTTTTGTACCGCTTCTGCTTGCTAATACCTCCCCCTTGTTCCTCGGTGGCCCTGTTTTGACTCTTATTTTCCCCAGCACAAGGATTTTGAGTTTACAGTTAGAAGGAAGGGCTGTTCATGGCACTTCCTACCGTGATGCTGAAGGTATTTAGCAACCCATTTTCAAGTTAAGCAAGCCTATGCCAAACATAGGTGGCGAAGGCAAAACAGAGGTGCAATGTTCTGGGATCTGGCTGTTCATGTCCCATGAGTGTTTTGTTACTTCTTTATCAAATGCATGGTCTAAATCTTTCAGTCCCCAGCTGTACTCTCGGGACAGCACTGTACTGGAACAATAAGTGAATAGGGTGACTGAAAACACGAGTCAAATTTAAAGTATTTTAATTTAATTTTCTAGTCTTTTCAAACTTGCCTCTTTTCCACTTTATTTCTGGTGAAAAGCAACAACGAAAGCATTGCAGAGCACAGGACAAAACAGTGAATATTGTATTTCTCTAACACTGAGCATTATGTGTATTTCCACACAATGCATGTCTCGGAAGTGCAGTTTCTGCGTGTCTTGGAAGTGCAATTTATTGCCATGGGCACAATGTTTGCAAAAATAAATGCTGATGGCTGTTAGAATGCAAAGCCTGGGTGAAGCAGCAGTTTTATTGCGTCAGTAACGTTTTATGTCTGCAAACCCATCAAAACCTTAAGTGAAGAAGCATCACCATAAGAGACTTGAATAAAATTTCTTTCAAAAGAACCCCGAAGAACATTCTTGTTCGTAGAGCCTGGGGGGGGGGAGAGAGAGAGAGAGAGAGAGAGAGAATATGTAACTAAAGCACACTAGCAAGGAGCTATGAGAAATACACTCAAAACAGTTTCGCCGATGCATCTAAAACAGTGGTGACTTACAGACTAGTGCAGGCATAATACTCTGTCCCATTTAGCAGTTGCTAACGGACAGGGAGCCAAACATGGGAGCATCCTTCCCAGAGCAAAGTCCCCTCCTGCTTACTCATGGTTGAGCTGCTGAGATTGTTTGGGCTGCTGTTGAACTGTGATACAGACTAACCCAAGAAATGTGATTATCCTAAATTTGCATGATTGAGCCACTGCCCATTTCGGGAGCCAGCCAAGCACACAGTGGGCATTATGAATACTTCTTTTTTATTATTTTATCCAGAAAAGTGTAGAAACCACTTCATCATAAAACGTGTCTATAGATAGACAGATAGATAGATAGATAGATAGATAGATAGATAGATAGATATAGATCGGATACTTATCAGTAAAAGCACAGATAAAAGCAGCAGAACTTTAAAAGCAAGTATGTGTAAGTAGGTAAACTTGCTGAAATAAAAACAAAGTTTTCTGCAAACAATAAACAACAGCCTTTTTCATACAAAGCAGTAATACTAACTATGGCTTACCAGGACCACACAAATCTATGGGATCCATATGAAGGAGTCACAACCACTTTGCTTCTTCCTATTATTTTTTCCCTATTCCCCCACACACCATGTTATGCTAAGCCAAGGTTTAAGTTAGTGTGTTGTCAAGACCTGGACTTGTACTTAACAAGGAGAGAGAGATTAACCATGAGATCCAGCAGCACAGGACTGAAAAGAGCCAGGAGCAAAGTGGTTGTGAGATGCTTTCCAGAAGCACACATGTTTGTGCAGTCCTGGGAAGCCATGGTTTGAATCTAGGCCTGAAGCCTGAAGCCACCAGTGACTCAGCACCCTTGCCCTTGTAAGTGTCTATAATTCATGTACAGTGAATGCGGTTGCAGATAATCTTAGTGAGACAACAAATGGCATAACGAAGAATTGAACTTTGGCATATGTTACAGCCCATCCCTTGGCCTGTTGGGGGACAAAGCAGAGCAAGATGGCCAGAGGAGGAGCTGCTGAGGCTCAAAGCCACAGGGTCTTTCCTTTCCCAGCGGAAAGAGGGGAGGCGTTCAGTGGGAGGGAAAGGGCAGGGGAGGAAGCGAGGATGCCGCAGCCTGGCATAGAAACAGCACAATCTCCTCACATCTTAGGCTGCTGGGTACTTCCCAACAGGAGGAGGATGTGGCGGCAAAAGAATGGCCAGCCACTTGCTGCGGACGGTTTGGGGGAATTTTGGCTCTCCGGATGTTTCTGAACTACAACTCCCATCATCCTTAGCCACTGGCCATGCTTGTTAGGGCAAACGAGCTGTAGTTCAGCAACATCTGGAAGGCCAAAAGTTCCCCAACCCTGGACTGTAGCATATACAACGTGCTCTCAAGTCAATAAGAAGTTCTTCTGTAAAACTGTGAAACTCTTTAATGTCTGGCTGCCTTCTCTCTTGATGTGCACAGGCGGCGTAAGTGATTTGATTCTTCTCTGTGCAGATCGCATAATAGGAATCCCCAGGTCGCTTTTTATCTACAATGCAACAAGCAATCTCTTTTACTCAATTTATTCTTTAAACGTCTCAGGCTTAATTTCCACTGGAGGCTGTTCCTCCTTTCTCTCTCCACTCCCCTACCCCCAAGTTTGTTTTAAAATGTTTGACTTTCATTTTACGCTTGACGCAAGGTTGTCTTGAACTCGAGTTCGAATTGTGTCCCTTTGTTCCCGTCCCTCCTGATGCCTGACTACGCAAGATTTCCTTTGCTTTTTTTCAGTGCATAAAAGTTCTCTGTTTGCTGCTCCTCGACCAGTCCCTTCTGCTGCCATCCCTGAAGCTGCTTCTGGAAAGCAGAGATCAAGATCTTCACTCTGTGGCACTGGAGCAGATAATGGCTATTGCTAAGGTATGAACAGCTGAATTAAGCATCCTTCCTCGTTTCAGGTAATAAATTAGCTCTTTTATCTTCATGCAGGAAACCAGGCCCCTTGAGTCTGTTACCGTTATTATGGCTTTCGAAAGCTTTTGTGTCTGCAATCTGCAGAACCATAGGGTTAGGCTGCTCTCTTTATGTGCTCAAGGTGATTAAAACTAGCAATCTTTTATCATCATCACCATCATCATCATCATTATTATTTTATGTTATCTGCCCCAACCAGTTATATAGCAAAACAACAAAAGACCTTTGTGGCTGCTTCATGCTTCAGTTGCTTGGTTGTTTTATGCAAAAGCCATTAACGCTCTATAAACATGAATATCTTGAAGTATATACAGTACAGTCACACCTTGGGTTACAGCCGCTTCAGGTTGTGCAATTTCGGGTTGCACACCGCACCGAACCCGGAAGTACCAGAACCATAGCTGTCAACCTTCCCTTTTTTGCGGGAAATTCCCCTATCAGTACTATACTATAGACCAGGGGTGGCCAACTTCCAAGAGACTGCGATCTACTCACAGAATTAAAAACTGGCAGTGATCTCCCCCCTTTTGGGGGGTTCAGGTCGAGGTTGTTGAGCTTCTTTAGGAAGGAAAGCCATCCATGTTTTGGGGGGTTCGGGTCAAGGTTGAGCTTTTTTTCAGGAGGGAAAGTCCTGTTTGGGGGGCTTCAGGGCAAAGATGTAGAGCTTTTTTTAGGGGAACCAAAGCTGCTGAGCTTCTTTGGGGGGAGCCAGTGATCTACCACAGACGTCCAGTGATCTACCAGTAGATCACGATCTACCTGTTGGACATGCCTGCTATAGACTATAGTACTGACAGGGGAATTTCCTGCAAAAAAAGGGAAGGTTGACAGCTATGACCGGAACAGGTTACTTCCAGGTTTCGGCGCATGCGCAGAAGTGCCAAAATGGAGACCTGTGCGTGTGCAGACGCAGTGCTGCGTGTTGCGAACGCTGTGGGTTGCGAACGTGCCTCCCGCACAGATCACGTTCGCAACCCAAGCGGCCACTGTATAGCGATTTTGTCTGTAGTTGTTTCCTATGGATGTGGCAGAAGTATTCAGCTAATGCAAATGTTAATACTACTGCTGTCTGAAATGATAGCAAAATATCACAGCGCTTTTTTTAAAAAAAAAAAAAAAAGTTTCCGTTTGCTGCATTGTTACCCCTTGAAGATTTAAATAATCAGATCTTTATTAACACTGTGTTAATGTTTATACTTTTAAAAAATAAATAATAATATATATTTAAAAATAAATAATAATAATAATAAAATGTCAGACATTAAAACACACTATGCCCCTGACTTTTATTTCAGTCCTTCCCCCTGCCCCCCCCAAAAAAAACATTAGTGTCTCCTGTTTTCTTCATCACACAAATGGTTCTACTGCTATAACCAAGTAAGCTTACATTAAATCATTTTACTGCAGTGATCAGACATTCTTCCTATGGAGACTCTTAATTTGTTGTAGCAGGTTGGCTGCAGGCTTACACTGAGGCCTGATAAAACTAAGGGTCTTGGTTTGTCTCTTGGACAGATTGCTGTCCATCGCTGCATCTTAACGTCGACACAAGTCATTCCTGAAGACATCTGGGAAGTAAATTATCACACATTTCTCGGTCTGTGCCATGTGTCAAACTAACAGGGCTTTTTTGGTGCTGGGTCCTATAAGTAATTTTATGTTGGCCATAGGTCTTCTGCCCATGATGGGCTTTTGTTTTTATGTGCTCCTGAAGATATTGTTTTCTCCTATCCAGAAGGTGGGAGCTGGGGAAGGGCCCGTGAACATTGCTTTCTGTTTCACTCAGGCTGGGCTTTCTAAACACTGCAGTGAAGGAAGAGAATTGATGGTAGCTCAGCTGTTAGGAAAGGTGAGCTGAACCCTCCCTGCTTCCCACGGAGCAAGAAAGTAGGAGCGTTCCTTGTGCCAATTTACGTGTTTGTTTGAGCTGGGTTCGTTTTTGTGTTTCAAAGGATTGTGGTTTTCTTTCACAAACTCCACCTCTGTTTACACCAAACAGGAGAATCGTAAGTAGCATCTGGAAAGGCAAATCAGAGCCTATTGATTTCCCCGACACAGAGCTAGCACATCTTACAAACACGGCTATGGGAGAGGAAATGCAGTGCTCGCTTGCTGATCCAATGTATTATTTAGCCATTCGTTGCATGATGCTGACAGCTTTATGGATGTTTACATTTAAAAGGATGATGCTGGAAAGTGCTGATGCTAGGGATTCAACAGCTTTTGCTTGCAATAAAAGGACCAGCTCCTTTCCCAAGCTTCTCTGAAATTGCAAAACCCTTGCGTTGTTGCCTAAACTTCTGCAAACTGCCAATTCCATCTTTCCCCCCTCATCAGAAATAAGTAGGCCTTCTCCAACAATGAATATTGCAAATGAATAATTGAAATAACTCTAGTGTTGCCTGTTTAAGTGGTTTGTGGTTGTAGGATCTAATGTTTGCTTTTAAGAATTGTTTGTCTCTAGGAAAAGGCACACTGGTTTTGCATTTTTGTTTCGTTTTTTGAACTTTGATGTGTGAGCGGGAAAAGTTTTAAGACTGATAATATTTCTTTGAGTAATGCTGTGTGGCTTCCTAATTACATATTTAACCTTTTAAAGACAAGTATTACTTTTCTCATTTTGTCCCAATACTGCTGCTGCTGCTACTAATAATAATATTTATTGATTTCTAATAGTCATAAGAAATGAGATCATTTTCACCATAGATGATCACTAGGCAGTTTACAGTACGATTAATAGAGCAATCCATCAATCAAAATAATATGATGTTTAAAGCAAACAAGAACCACAGATAGAAGTGCTAAGTTCAGTCAATAGACATCATGATACAACTTAACCAAAATACCTGCTGTAATAGAAACCTCGTCAAGCACCTGCAGTTTAATAGGGAGGAGGCCTATCCAATCTCAAATGGGAGCGAGTTTCACAGAATCAGGCCCACAATACTAAATGCTCAGCTTCTGGTAGTTACCAGCAATGCTCCTGCGTTATGGGGGGACCCCTAACAGAGACTCCCCCAGTGATCTCATGGATTGGGCAGGCATATAAGGATATAAGGTATCCTGGACCCAAATAAAATGAGAACCTTGAACTTTACCTCATGAGATATAATTATTATTATTTTATTCATTCATTCATTCCCCGCCCATCTGGCTGGGTTTCCCCAGCCACTCTGGGTGGCTTCCAATAGAATATTAAAAATACGATCAAACATTACAAACTTCCCTAAACAGAACTGCCTTCAGACCTCTTCTAAAAGTTAGCTAGTTGTTCATTTCCTTGACATCTGATGGGAGGGCGTTCCACAGGGCGGGCGCCACCACCGAGAAGGCCCTCTGCCTCGTTCCCTGTAGCTTCACTTCTTGCAGTGAGGGAACTGCCAGAAGACCCTCGGAGCTGGACCTCAGTGTCCAAGCTGAACGATGGGGGTGGAGATGGGGGTGAGCTTTCAGCTCACAGAAGGGTTGGCAACAGAAGACCCCCGTGCACAGAGCCCATGTGAGGGATGATGTGAATGGAGGCTGGATCATGCCCTGTATCTTTATTAAGCATTATCTCTTACTTCCACCCATCTTTTGTAGCTTCTGCAGAGTGCTATTTCTACACAAAAGATCTGAAAGAAAAACAAAACTTTTAAACACCCTTTTTCATCTCAAGCTAACAAAAAAAAAAACATTGCTGGCAATGGGCCACTTCTCATAGTATTTTATATTCATTGCCAGAGTATTGAAGGTTACGTCTGACACAGTTGGCTTGTTTTCCAATCAAATTTATAAATATAAAACACTAAAGGAGAACATTTGGAAAATGAAAATGAGCTTTAGCTGCGGATTTTTTATACTGATCCTATGTTAATAAGCTAAATAACAATTACATAGTTCTCCAGCTTAATTCTTTTTCTCCTGCATGGGCAGTGGTTTCGGAGCAAACAGCTTTATCCCAGTTCTTTCTTTGGGAAGTTTTTCAATTTTTCAATAACGCCTTTGTCCTTAAGCCTCGCCTTTTCGCTGCTTCGGAAACAGATTTAGCTCTGTGTGAGTTTTTCACATTCACCTGGCTAAATAAATGAGCATCAATTATAGCCCAAAACATTTCCTGCCTGCTGTGCAGAAACATACCTCGCGTGGTGTTGCAGTGGGCATCCCATATGTGCAGTGCTCTTGGGTCAAGGCCACCCGAAACTGCAGATCCCCGGCACAATCGTGTGCTTTCAGCACTTAATGGGGTTTTGTTGTTGTTTAGCTTGTTATAGCCCTTACCATTTGCATTGTGTAAGTCTATAAAATCAAACTTAAGGTGAGTGGCGGCTCTCCTATTAGTAATCTAAAAAGTTAAATATTAAAAGATTGCCCCTCAAGACGCCTGTTGAAAAGAAGTGGGGGAAATACCATGTGACTCTTAATGTTTTAAGACCTTTGCATAAAAAGGTAAAGGTAAAGGACCCCTGACAGTTAAGTCCAGTCGCGAACGACTCTGGGGTTGCGGCGCTCATCTCGCTTTACTGGCCGAGGGAGCCGGCGTTTGTCCGCAGACAGTTTTTCCAGAAAAAACCAGAGCAGCGCACGGAAACACCATTTACCTTCCCGCTGGAGCTGTACTTACTTATCTACATGCACTTTGACGTGCTTTCAAACTGCTAGGCAAAATACCTTTGCATATTTGGCCCTTATTTTGCATTTCTGTTCAGCATGCCTCCCCTACCTCTGCATTCCTGTTTCCCCTTAAAGCAGCAATAGGGAACCTCTAGCTCTTGGGCTTAATTGGACATTTCTCCCTGGTTCACCTGCAGCATGGTTTGACTCAAGCCACACCCACCTGCTGATCAGCTGGTGTCATACGACATCAGGCGTGGGACTGGTAAACCTGCAGGGCCAAATGGTAAAGGAAGCATTATGAGCACACTACATGTCTGCTCCCAATTCGTCATTCCCAGCCACTGGTAGAATCCAATGTTTGTTTCTAATTGGACACCTTTTTTTGTTGCTCTGTAATGACAGAAAAAGGTGCCCAATTCAACAGGTGCCAAGCAAGATTCCGAGGGTCCTTAGTTCCCTCTTTTCCAGCTGCAGCCCTCCAGCCAGATCTGCTTCCCTTCCCTTGCCTTAAAGGGCTATTTGCTTGTTTTCTTTTGGTAGCTGCATCAACTAAGAGGCAGGCTACACATTACATTTGCCAGACAAGAGCAGCCCGCCTCTTGCCTGCTGAGAATTTTTTAGGCTCCCCTGCTGACAAAAAGCAGAGAAAGCTGGAGAGGACTGCAGTCACAGAGAGAGAAAGGGGAGCAGCGAGACAGCACATGAATCCAGGATTCCACTTCATTGGCATTCATCTGCTTTTTTTTGCCTTCCTGAAACGAAACTATAATTCCATGTGATAGCAGGGTTTTGTTGGGATCATTCCTTCAAATAAGCAAATACATTGGCACCTCTTCTCTCAGAGTGTCTGTATTTATTCATTTTTAAATTCAGTATGCAGGGATCAGAATGTACTCCTAACTCCACTTACTCGGGAGTAAGCATCACTGCATTCAACAGGGCTTCCTTCTGAGTAGACATGGTTAGGATTGTGCATTTGTGGGCACAGTTTGCAAACTTGGGAAATGCCGTCCCCTCCACTAGCACATAACTTTCAGATTGTCAACGGACGGAAAGTCAGTGAAGCAAAGGAATAACCTTGGCATTCAGTCTGAATGAAACAAATAAGTGGGGACAAAATGAGATTTGATTTGATGTGACTTTAAAAAAAATGATATCGCAGAGTGTGAGACCCTGCCTGGGGGCGCCAATGAAGAACTTTGCAGGCACCATGGCACCAGTAGGCATTATACAGCTACTAAAAAGCTAAATAAAAGGTAAATGACCCCTGGACGGCTAAGTCCAGTCAAAGGCCACTATGGGGTACAGTGCTCATCTCACTTCAGGCCAAAGGAGCCATCGTTTGTCCACAGACAGCTTTCCAGGTCATGTGGCCAGCATGACTAAACCACTTCTGGTGCATGGAGGACCGTGACGAGTGCCAGAGCACACAGAAACACCATTTGCCTTCTGGCCACAGTGGTACCTATTTATCTACTTGCACTGGTATGCTTTTGAACTGCTAGGTTGACAGGAGCTGGGAAAGAGCAACGGGAGCTCACTCCATATTGGGGATTCAAACCACTAATCTTCTGATCAGCAAGCCCGGGGTGCTCAGTGTTGTAGACCACAGCGCCACCTGCGCAACTATGCAGCTACTATGCTGTACTTAAAGTAGAATTAGCCTGTTTCTTTTGTACAAAGTATTCATAATGAAGTACCCAACCTTACTTACTTGTAGAATCATAGAATTGTAGAGTTGGAAGTGATCCTCAGGGTCATCTGGTCCAACCCCTGAACTGCAAGAATCTCAGCTGAAGCATCCATGAGAGATGACCATCCACCTCCCAGGAAGGAGAGCCCACAACCTCCAGAGAGAGACTGTCCCACTGTCCAACAGCTCTTGCTGTCAGAAAGTTCTTCCTGATATTTAGTCGGAAACTCATTTCTTGTAACTTGAAGCCATTGGTTAGAGTCCTATCCTCCAGAGCAGGAGAAAACAAGCTTGTTCCCTCTTCCATAGGACAGCCCTTGAGGTCCAACTGATTTGGTGATGACTGTGGTTTAGAGGCTGGGATTCAGGCCATTTTGCAGTAACTCAAGGGGGAGACTGGCACTGCCTCCCTCCCATTCAGGGGCTGCCCTCCCTGCGAAGCGAGTGTTGCCCAGGTATCTGGCTGCTGGGCTAGAGACTACTCTGTGTTATACACTGAACCATTGAGATAAGAGAAGCTGTAATTCTCAATAATTTTCACTGTGGATTCATCACAGACCATTGAAGCATTTATGGCAACTGTGGGGGACCACAGGACATTTCGGCTGCTGCCACCTGAATATTTCTTCCTGCTGTGGCAGTCATCAGAATACAGAAAGTGGCCACATACTGAGTAGCAACAATTTATGTTTATATATCTTTTTAAAACATATGGCAGACAAAGAGGCATTTGCTCTTACTAAACATAGTTGGATAATTAGTGTTTAATCTGCTGGAGTTGCACTTGTGGACGAGTGAGGTTTTAGAGTGCGGATTGCCTTTTTATGTGCATCTTCTAATGGCTTCTTCATTCGTTTTTACCTGGAGGTTGAAAGTGTGCTTTGTTCTGTTTAAAACAAGTGTGGCATTCTATGACAGCACCCTGCTAAATCAGCTAACCTTTAAATAAGATATACAGATATGCACATATCAGCATGAGACCAGCTTTAGTGTCAATTCACCTTACCTAATAGGTTTTTGGATAAATTGCAGGGACAGGGCATGCTGTTCACAAATCACTTAAGCTTGCTCTACTGGCAGTCAAACTAGCTTAGTCTGCTGGAAGCCAGTTTTGCCACCAACTAATCTGGAAGTCAGCAGTAGTTTGAGGGTCACAACCTCATGAGCCACTCTTGCAAACACAACAGTTTGTGGGATAGAGCTTAAGGGTCACAACCCTTGTGCAAGGGCAGAAAATTGTATTTTGGGGTGGGCTGACTGGTAAATACGCATGAATGCCAACTGCATATTTGCATGGTGAAGCTCTGGAGAATTGTACTGGTCCTTTTTGATAAGATTATCTTTGTGTTGTGTTCTTTTGCCCTCCCTTATAGGCTGATGATTCCAACTGTGACTCCGAACTTCTTTCGTTGCTCCTGGATGAGAACTTGGTTGCAGACTGCATCTCCACTGTCCTTTATCCTCACCTGGTTAACCACTTGCTGGCCAAGCAAGAGGAAGGACGCTGGGATATAGAAGAAATAGCGAAGCAGCTGCAAGGAGCAGGTTTTGTTGCAGAGGCGGGTTCCCTCCTGATGGCTTATAAAGGAACACATCCTGCACTCCGGACCTTTGGAGCAGCCCTCGCAGCTGTTCAGCACTGGATTTAAATGACTAAGCCTTTAAAGTTATATTTGGTGCCTGAACTACATGCTACTTTTCAGGTGGAAAGGTGTTTCCAAAGAGACATCGCTTGAAAGGCTATCCTTCAAAATAATCATTGCTCCTTTGCATTGCATAAAATCCTAAAAATGTGCATACTTCCTTGCACTGTTACCCATCCTATCCGTAGCGCTTTTCCTAAGTTATAGCTTACATCAGCAGGCTGGAGTGTATTCAGTGCATCCCAAGAATTATATTTGGGTAAAGAAACGTTTTCCAATTTGTGCCACAATGGACAGCAACGATGCTCCGCACCTTCACCTCCAGTATAAACATATAGATATAAATTAAAGGAGTTGAATAGGACTAATCCCCTCGTTTCAAAGGGAGCAGAATGTTCAGGGCATCTTAAGAGTTTGCACTTTAAGCTGTTTGGAAGTTAATTTCTACATTTAATTGCAATGCATTGTGTTAATTAAAGGCTTTCTTTTCAACCAACTCGAGCTGCTTTTGTTATGTGGCTTCTTCCTTTTCCCGAAAATATAACATCTTGCTGATAAATTGATTCTACTGCTAGATTGTGTACATTCTCAGAAGGCTTGCTCTGTATTATCAAATCTGTTGTGATCATTGAGCACGTAACTGAAGCATTTCTGTTTTCTTAAGAGGGAAGTGCATTTCTTCATTTGTTGTGAGAGCAATAATAGACCTACTTTTGTAGACAGTCGGAAGGGGGAACTCCATCCATTTTATCTCCATACACAGGCCCAACCTACCGACCTTTAAACTGAAAGTGACGTGGGATGCCCATTCACACAAGTGCTCTGCGGGGCAGTAAGCAATTGGGAACCAAAACTAACCTGGGGGTTGCTCCCACCTAGCAAGCCATTTCTGTCAGTGGCCTTTTTAAAATCATCTTTTTTTCCAGCATGCAATCACAACCCGGAGAAAAAGGAGGGAATTGCAATGGATTGGGGGAAATCGTTGGAATTGTGTGGGAAGCCATTTCAGATTATCAGCTTTCTGCACATTTGTTTTTCATGCACACTGAGCAGCAGAGTGCATGTGGGCATCGCGCTTGCGGTGTTCTGAGCGTTTTTGGAAAAAGGCGATCTAAAAATAAATGGAGATTGGAATGCTCTAAAGTTGAGGGCCACTTTAAACATTTGACTGCATAATGAGGCTGCCAACAGCATCCCCCCACATATGTGGTCTGTGTGGCATGCATACTGTTTAAAAAGCTTTTTTACTGTAAAAAGCTTGTAACATCCACACACCAATGTAAGCACCAGAAAGGAATATGCAGCCCCTTTATTGAATGCGCCAGCACACATAATAGGAACACCTGCCCTGTGGAGTGCCTATGACTCACTCCATCATTAATTAAATGTATGCCATGGAATAATAGTGACCATACTACCAGCTTTATGCTGGAATGTGTGTTATATTATAAACAACCCCAAAAAGCTGTGATGAGAATGGTCAGTACTATTGACCACAAATACAGCATTTCAACAATCTGTTGCATATCACAAATTCAGGAGGAGGGGAAACATGATAATAGTATTGTAGAATTGGAAGGGGCTGCCCAGGGTCATCTAGTCCAAGCACCTGCTATGCAGGAATCTCAGCTGAAGCATCATTTTTTTGTAAGATAGAAAATAATGTTTATTTTTCTATACTTCCATTTACTTATATTTGAAAACAATTCTCCTAATTTTCTTTTTCTTTTTTCTTTTCTTTCTTTTTTTAAAAACAAAGTAATAATAATAAATAAGTAAGAATAAAAATGTGCACCCCGACCCCCAAGACCATTCCATTGTAACCATCCAACCTCCCAAAACTTCAACACCTCTTGCGATGGTTTGACCCGTTTCCGTTTTAACAGCACAGATTCCACAAACAACCCTCCATATCTCCTCAAAATCATTTCTCCTGCATATTCTCCATCTTGCTTTAATGGCACATGTCAATTTATCATGAATAGCTATATCCCACACAGCTGAAGCAACCTGACAGATGGCCACCCAACCTCTGCTTAAAAACCTCCAATGATGGAGAACCCACCACTTTTTGAAGGAGTCTGGTCCAGTGCCAAACCGCTTTTAATGTCAGAAAGGTCTTCCTGATGTTTAGTCAGAATCTCCTTTCTTGTCACTTGGAAGCCATTGGTTCGAGTCCTACCCTCTGGAGCAGCAGAAGAACAACCTTGCTCCACCCTCCACATGGCTATCATATCTCCTCTAATCCAGGCCAAAAATGCCCAACTCCCTCAACCATTCTTCATAAGGCTTGGACAAGTTCACCTACAGGTCGTTCTTACAGATTTATAAAATTTATTAATCGCCATTCCTCATGCAAGATTCTCAACGTGATCCACAATCATCAACCAGATGCCACCCTAATGGCATTTCAATCACCACAAAATACTCCTAACAATAGCATTCAGAATCCAAAGGGCTCAAGACGTTATCATTCAAATGTCAAGAGGTCGTGCCAACATGCATTATTACTATGCACGGTTCATTAACACAGAAGACACTTGGAATCTCAAGGATTCCATCTCACTAGCTAGCTAGCAGCTAAAATGGTCAAACTACATTCTGTATGGTTCTGGCGCTTTTCTAATGGCATAGATGTGCCCCTCTTCCCAAGGCAACAGACCAGTTCCATATGCAGCTTTGATACTTTGAATAGCCTTGGAGCTGTTCACAAACCACAATGAGGGGGCAAGTGTATGAAGGTCTTCAAACCACATTTTGTGGGCCTTTTTATGTCTCTCTTGCCCACCTACGTTATTTGTTGCTATGGGTGGAACAGATGTATACTGTTTAAAAGCACAGGTGCAGCACTGCAAAGAAATAAATGCAAGAATGTTGAACAAATGAGAGACTACGAACCAGAGAATGAAACCTGAGAGTGATTGTAATGAATACAATTGTGCCATCTGCAGAGTACTTGGCAAGAGGAAAGAAAAGGTAAGACTGTGATTCGTGTCGATTCTGAACTGCCGGCTTTAAAAGTCAAGAGGCCCTTCTGCAAAAAAAAGGTTGCTTTAAAAGCCAATATATTCTTCAGAATAAAAGGTGGTTCTTGGAACTGAAACACTTCTATTAATGGGGCTTTTCTGATCATTGGGTTATTGCAAGCAAGTTACCGTAAAATTGTGGACTGAATAAATGATGGGGTTCTTTGGAAGCAAAATAAATCGCATAGAAGTTGAGGATATCAAAACAATATTTTTTTATTGCTGACAATAACTTGGGACATGAAGAACCCAGGACTGGGACTCAGCAGCAATGATGGGGGCAAGAACTAAGAGTTCTTTGGGGAACTGGAAAGGCCAGTAGTCTCGGTCATCAGTTATCTCCTAATGTGACAAAAATTCGTCTCTCAATAAGAGACAAGATACAAGGTGGGAGAGAAAGATCAATACAGTCAGGCTCCCTGTCTCTGTGCTTCACTGAAGCATTCAGTGAAATTTCTAGTTTCTCCAGTCATTGTTCAACATGGTCTTGTGGTTTGTGTCAATCCTCTGTATCAAAATCAAGCCGAACAAATTCTAAGGACTATTCTATTAAATGTAATCACCTGAGTCTCTGCAGGAGTGGATTTGACCTTGTCATCAAAGAATACAGGGTGCGTAATATCCGTAGAGTCAAACACAGCAGGAATGAGAAGGAACCTCCTTTTGAGAACCTCTCAAAAGGTCAAGAGGCTATTTGAGCACGAACTCCTGGGGAGCAACTCCCTCTGGTAATATGCTGTAAATGTGATGTTTTGCCTTCTGCTCATCCTTAACCTTGGATGTTTTACAATATTATTTGGTGCTCTTTAAGTACTAATCATTACGGAACTGGCTTGAATATGTTTTTCCCTCCCTGTGATATATGAGCAATTTATCTAAATGCAAATCTGGTAATTAGAAATTGCATTCATCTTAATGCATGTTTCTGTACGAGGAAAGGATCCTTTGTAGACTCATAGGACATCTTATTTACTGTTTGGAGGGTTTTTTATTATTATTTCTGCAATATAATTATTGCTACATGTTATGTAACTTATTTCTATTAATCTGCATGATGCATTTAATTTTCAGTCCAAATGAGCTCTTCCATTGTGCTTTTATTGCAAGCACCGGGGGCGTTTTTAGAACACAGTGTGGTGTAGTGGTTAAGAGCGGTAGACTCGTTATCTGGGGAACCGGATTCGCGTCTCCACTCCTCCACATGCAGCTGCTGGGTGACCTTGGACTAGTCACACTTCTCTGAAGTCTCTCAGCCCCACTCACCTCACAGAGTGTTTGTTGTGGGGGAGGAAGGGAAAGGAGAATGTTAGCCGCTTTGAGACTCCTTCGGGTAGTGAAAAGCGGGATATCCAAATCCAAACTCTTCTTCTTCTTCTTCTTCTTTGTATCTGAGTCCATAGGAGAAACTGTTCTGCATTGCTCCAATCATACATATAAACATTATTTTGTATTATTATTATTGGCAATGTGTGTACATTTCTTCAAACTCCTTTTCCATTGTTACAGCTTGACTCAAATTATGTGCAGAAATGTAATTTAAACATGATTGATTTCCCCCCATTTTAAAATGCTTAAGGCAATCCCAGAGGCATGGTGTTGGTGTTGGAGCAGCTGTAATATGTACTGCTTCTTCAAATGCATAATTTCCCCCCCTCCCCACTTCAGATTGCAGTTATGTGAATCCAAGTTTGCAGTTCAACGGCCCTTTTGCAAATGTTGTTGCTGTTCTGTCCCCATCTTTCAGCCTCAATAAACACACGAGACGTAACTGGCTGTACTCTTGAATAAATAAAGTATACTATTCACTGTATCATATTATAGATTTCAACGGAAATAACTCATAAAGTTCAACGGAAAAAGCAGAAGACCCAGTAGATCAGTTCATTCTCCAATCAGTTCATGCATAAGGTCCATACATGTACTAGTGTCTATTCCACCTGTGTCTGTTCATAAAGTCCAAACAATCCACATGAAGGGTTGTTACAGTTCCACAGAATCCTTTCACAGAGTCTAAGACAAGGATTTCTGGAATATTGACCTTGTTTCGCTGTCCTGGGCTTCATCAGTTGTACAAGTTCATATGTGATGTAACAAGACAGTAGATCTTACGGCATAGTAGTAGCGGCTATCTTTCAGCCTGCAGCTCAAGAGGACAAGGATTCCACAACCACCACCAGACATGGAGTCCCCTATAATCTCTGTAGGAAGTAGCTGCCTGTTTGTTTGCTTGCTGCACCCTCGGCTAAACAGTTCTGCCAATAAATTTATATTGTTATTTACAGACATCCTGCAACAGTGTTCCTGTTTTTGAAAGTGAAGGTCTTCACTGAATGCTGTTTGAATCCAGTAGTGTGCTGTGGACCTGGTTCTCTGTTACATGCTTTTTGTTGTTGTAATGTGAGTGGAAGCCCATAAAACTGTTTTGGTGTGCAAATGCCAATTCAAGAGCATGAGGAACTGCTATCTGGACATGCAATCATTGGCTGGTTCTCATGTTGCCAAGTCAGTGAATCTATGCTGTGCAAATGCATTGCTCTTAGGTAAATTATCATTAGCACATGATAGCTCTTTTTACTGTAATAGAATTAAACCTGTTTAGATGCAAATGCCCTGAAATGTTGATGGACTGTGGTGGAAGTGGGAGAGTAAATTTTAAATGCATCCCCAGTTTTACTCAGCAAGTCTCCTGTTTGAAACTGAAGCCCACGAGTAGCTGCTACCCAATGAAACATAGGAAGCATGAAATTAATACCAGTCAAATTCAAAATAATAGAAAGACTGCCATATTTATATACTTTTGGTGTTTCTGTCCTGCCCTTGCAACTAGTCTCTAGGCAGTCTTACGATAAACAGAAATGCCAGCAAAATAGTTAAAACAGAGCTAAACCATAAAAAACCTGCAGTTTTAAAATGTAAATTAAAGCATCTTAAAGGCAATTTGCAAATATCTGCCAATGCCATTAACATTGTTTAGTTATGTAATACGGAAATCCGGATGCACTGAGCAGATCAGCCAGAGGTTAGCGATTGAGAGCATTAGAGATAGAGTTAAGATTTCAGGACCAAGGACAGATCACAGAGAAGCAGAACTCCAAGCATCAGGAACTCAGTGAGGACTGAAATTTTGCTGGGGCTTGAGAATTTTGGCCACATATTAGCCATTCTTCTTCTGAAAGGGGTTAATTAGCTAACCTGTATATTTACCTGAATGTATTGTTAGTCCAGAAGTATAAAAGTGCCTCTGTTAAGCTTTTCTTTATGAAACCTTTCTGTAAAGCTGTGAACTTTGATCTGCATTGCACTTCTTTCTGGCAAGCTATGACTAAGAGTCTGGAGATAACAGATAACCTTGCACAGAGAGTAATTGTCCTTGCACAGAGAGGAACTGTTGTCTAGGTCAGAGATAGGATGGCCTTGCTGGAGTGCGCATGAACCAACTCAGGGCTAAATGTCATTTTGCCTTATATGTACAACAGGAAATGTACAACAGGAAATGTTCCTTATATGGACAAGAGGAAGATTTCTGGGGTGGGAAGAGAGCCAGAGAACTGTCTATAAGAACTGTCTGAAAATTGACTAGTTTTGTACTTGCTTGGCTGTACAAAACACCGCAGGTACCTCTGCATACAGAAAATAAATCTTTCTCTCTCTCTGAAGGCAGCAGCCTCAGTGTCTTTTCTGCTTCCAATTTTTCTCACCGGGCGCAACCATGGGAACCCGTAGGGGCAAATAAGGTTCCTCTTCTTCTTCTTCTTCTTCTCTTCTTCTTCTTCTTCTTCTTCTTCTTCTTTCTTCCATTTTAAATTTACAAAGGAACACACTGAGCTTAGAGGCACATTCAAGCACCCAAACATGTAATTGTAGTGTTTGAAAAAACAGCACTGGTCCCTGTACCAACTTGTCCTCCAAAAACTCTCCTCCTTCCTGCCTGATTCAAAACTTTGCATTGTCCCCACCCTGCTGAAAATGAGGATCAGGTCTGTAGGACCAAGGGAGGGGGAAAGTGGGGGGTTCATGGGGGTTCTGTTGTAAGCAAAGCACAATAAGAGAGACTGTGGAGTGATTATATGACATGGAAGATAAGCAGGTGCTTGAACCTGGAATCTCCTGGGGGGGGGGTTGGACACTGAATTTGCAAATGTCTCAACACTTCCCACTGTGGCTGCTTCCAACTCTGCAGGCAAAATAAATAAATATGTTATCAGTTCTTCAGTGTTATCACAGAAATTGTTGTGATATGCTGCTCATAGCCAGGTCACCCTTCAGATTAACCATGAAGAATGTGTAAGCCGTCAAAGCTGTTGGAGACGCAGGTGTTATTTTGGGAAATCTGTCTCTTCGGATCTGATCTTACCCTCTTTCTAGGCTGCAGATGTACTGTGAGGCATGTGTTCTCTGCAAGACTTCCTTGCAAGACTCTGCAAATCAACCTCTTAGGTCCGGAGCACACTATGCAGGTTGGAGACTGTGCTTGAAGAAGCAGATAATGAAAATTAAATGTGGACAATTAAATTATTCCAATATAGTCAACTGCATCCTTTTAGTCATATCTGAGGTGAAGAATTTCCCAAAATTAACTTCCAAAATAACGCTCCCCCCCTTATTTAACACAGAACCGTAGCAAATAACAAGTATGTGACACACTATTTTATATAGACAGTATGCATTGCCCAATATTGCTGTTTCTATGCAGTTGCGATTTTGTAAAGATGATGAAAATCAATTTTTAAAAATAAAGAAAATTCACGAAGCGACTGACTGCGTAAGACTGTGCAAGAATGCAGTCCTGCTGGGCAGACTTAACAAGCTCCCTGGTTAAAATCTGCTTGCTGTGAATGAGCCAAAAGACTTCACACCCAGCAAAACTGTATCTGATAGACAGCCTTGCAGGGTGAACATCTTTAGAGAAAAACAGGCACAACAATAAGGGTTTTTTATTGTCTTGTTTTAGCACCCTTTAAAAAAAAAAAACCAAGTCCTTTTTCATGCAGAAACTGTTGTGCGGCTGGTTGAGTCCAAACCGTAAAGAAAGAATTTGGAATTGGCAACATGACCAACCACAGTTAACGTCACAAAGAATGTGACATCTTCAACCCCCTTGCTGGTCAGTAAAAAAACAACAAAAACTAATTGACTTTACTGATTT
The DNA here is from genome assembly GCF_009819535.1 of Lacerta agilis. Lineage (NCBI taxonomy): Eukaryota > Metazoa > Chordata > Lepidosauria > Squamata > Lacertidae > Lacerta > Lacerta agilis. Next base: position 28,910,662 of record NC_046314.1, on the reverse strand, counting down.
TACTGCATTTATTTCATCTACAATATGTTATCTGAATTCACTGAATCTCCAATGTGTTATCAATGACCAGAATATTAATAGCATACCAACAGCTTCAGTCTTTAGTATACGCATTTGGTAATGCATTCTATTGAAATAATGGGTGAATGGATTCAGAGAAAATTACTATTTTGCTCTATATTTTTCAACAACACAGTGGCCCAACCTGCAGATTACGCAAGCTGAATGAGTCACACGAAGTCTCCATTGAAGGCCTTCTTGGACCTTTTTCACCATGCAGAAAACTAAAGGTCTGAGGAGGGCCCTCTCTGTGTGCATAGATAGATGATCTCTCCAATAACACACAGCTCCCAATTCTGTGGCGCACCGATGAACATAACAATGTGGGTGTCCCTTTTCAGACTTCAGATCTCTCTGTAGGAGATCTGGGGGCAAATCCTGCGTGGGTGACGAAGGAGTGGGCTGAAGACACCAGGAACAGTGCTGCTTCCCCTTCTATGCATTTTTCCCTATGGGGTGGAGGGAATTTGTGAAAGGAGCTTGCATTCCTAGCTATTGGTCGCCTGTAGACATTCGCTCACAACTATTATGAATGGCCTTTCTGCTATAGGCAACACCGACGGCTAGAGCTGGAGAAATCATTAATTCTTCTGACCCTGCAAAAAAAAAAGCTTTGCTCAAAAATACATACAAAACACATTAGAACAGCTATCCCTGGTTGGAAGCCAGAGAAGGCTGTCAAATAACTATACCGCCTTTCCTCCCACCTCTGCTTCCTCCTGCACTATATATGGAGTATTTGGGGCTTGGGGAAATGTACCCATTTTAAAGAGAGAACAAATCTGAGGTCTATGGGATCTCCAAAGGTGTCCCAACTGGGTACAGGCTTCTCGAACTTTGCTTGAGAAGAGGCCCATATCTCTCTGAATCTTAATCCAAATCTGAACCATATCCATACTCCTAATCATTATTAACATTAAGGGTGCAGAATGGTTGCATTAAGATGTTCTTTCGGTTCCTTCTTGTGAGGTTCCCCACCTATTTCCAGTTCCCTCAAGACTCCCCACCACCACCACCACCGATTTGCCGTAGACTTTTTTATCTCCTTTCCTGTGCCCGTTTGATACATCCCGGAACAGCACATTTAGAACAACCATTCTGTGCCAGGAGTGCTTTCCGCCCTCAATAAGATTTGTTTCACACCGTCCTCTTTAAACATGTATATGCGCCACAAACCAGGCTTTATTATTCCTTGGGCCACACACCTGCAATTGGTTTCCATGGCAACAAGAGTTTGCAGCCCCCATCTGTTTTGTTCTCAGTTCCGATTAACAGATCACTAGCTGGCGGTAAAAATGCAATTAGCGGGGAAAGGCAACTTTTCAGGTGGGTTGGGAGTTTTAAAATCTCTCGGCAGTTGCAAATGCTGCTGGAGGAACAACAACAACAAAGACCCCTTTAAATAAAACTTCCATGGATAGAGCCCACTAGGCCTCCCAACGCTTGGTTCAAAATGGATGGTCTCCCTGGCTCCTGACATTGGGGAGGAGTACAGGGAATGTGCAGGGCAGTCAAATCAGTTTCTCTTACTCCTCATGGAAGCAAGTTGCAATGTTTGCTGTGCAGTCACAAACTGAGCCCAAACATATATTTGGAGACCCATTTCTAAAAATAAATAAATTTGAATGGTAGCAGATCCATCTTGGATCTGGCTAAGACTTGGTACTGGGTTCTGACCTCCCAGTTGAAGGCCAGTCCTCTATGGCAAGGATGGGGAACTTGTGGGCTACAGCTTCCATCACCGCTGATAATTGACCATGATGGCTGGAGTAGCTGGGAGTTGGAAATCCGACAATATCAGGAGGCCACAGGTTTCCCACCCCCGCTGCTCCCCACACATTCCACAGTTCATCCCAAGTCCCACCAAACCCTTAAACCCGAGCTGATTTAGATGCTATGCTGACTGCCCTGGGTGAGAGGGGAGTTTAAAACGAGACAGTGTCTTGCTCCTTGTCCTGCCTAGGTAGCAAAATGGCGCACCCAACTCAGTCGAGGTGTCATTTTGGCACCTGAGGAGTCTCTCTCTTTTCCTTCCTAGGAAACAAGTAACAATTGGTGACCATTTCATGACCATCAAAAACAATTGCCCAGGCAACCACTTCACCCAGCCCTATAGTTGGGCTGGCTCTTTTTCCCAGTGGGAGGAATGTCAATGAAGCTTTTTTTCACATGTTCACTCACTCTTGCATATGTGTGTGTGTTGCATGTTTGTGTATCTGTCTGAAATCTCACTCACTCACTCACTTCTAGTTCTGCCTATTCAAGCCCAGATTCCTAAATGTATGTAAGAAGCTAGGCCTGGCCTCCATTTAATAATATCTCCTTCCATTATGCATGAGCACTTTAGAGTGACAAATGAAACTTTATCTTGTCTTCCGGAGCTGAGTTTGTTTTATTTGCAAGCCACGACAAGAGTACATTTTCTCCCCTGCTTGCTTTCGTGTCACATTCTTAGAAGGCAATATTGGGATCTCATTTTGTCTGTCTGTCTCTTCCCACTCACTTACCACATTACCAGCGCCTCATCAGTTCTGAATACCTGATCCTTTTAAATGTTTTAGAAAGGAGGATCTCATCTGAAGCACAGGGTTTTGTGCAGCACTATTTTTATAGGAAAATAGGTGCCGGGCCTCACCACGAACCTCCCTTGTTCTCTTAATGGCAATGGTGCCCACCCGAGAAGCGCAGGGACTCAGTTTCAGCGAGAAAAAGCCTTGGTTTTGCAATGCTTTCTTCAATACCTTGGACAAGGCCTGCCCTTTGATACGTTGCTTAAGCACATGAAAAGTTATGGGATTATAAGAAAGGTAAGTGTGTGTGTTTGTGTGAGAGAGATGGATGATGTGTGGACAGGTTTCTACTGAGCAACGCTCACCCTCAGAATTGTCACTGCATGTTCCCCCGCATGAAACAGCTACGACTGCCAGAGAAATTAGATGTTTCAGAAGTGACTAGTGTCTTCCCGCTTGCCTCCAGCTCTGGCGTACTATTTACACTTTTATCTAGGCCGCTGAGGGTGTGCGGCATGAGAAATGCAAGCGAGCGCAGCCGGGAGTGTGGGGCCTGCGCAATGGCGGGTCCCAGTCAGTGATCAAACACAGGAGAAATAGAGATCGGCAGTTGTCAACGCTCAGGCATCAGCATGTTCCCAGATGTGTGCCCCTCGAGAGGCTTTCTGTGCCAACCAACGTCGTGAGAAGACTGTAGCTATGCATCACTGTGGACGGATAGCTTGAGCAGAGTTCTCAATATTTATTATTTTCTGAAATATATTTCTCTTTCTGAAAGCTGCTGTATGTGTCATGTCCCCCGCCCCCCGGTGGCATGCTGGTGCTAATCAGTGTCAGGTTCCTGTCAGCTAATGCTTTTGCTGCTTCTAGGATGGCAGCTCTGTTCTGGGAAGCGGTGAGGGATTCGGCAAGGCTGCAGCCATCCAAAGCAGCTTTTTTTTTTTTTTTTAAGGGATTGTGTATTTCTGAAGAGGGAAGAATTGTGTGAAATGAAAGGGGAAGCAGTGCTCCCAAACATGGTGTCGTTTACCACAGGAACTGACAAGCAGTATTGGAAGTTAAGTTCCCTTGATGGTTTTCTGCAATAACAGGCTGAAGCTAGACACACACACACACACACACACACACACACACAAAACGCTGTGAAAATGCTTTGTTTATTTATTTATTTTTGAAAAAAATATATGAAATTTCCCATTAGCTTACCATTGCCATCTAGTGTCACATTTGTATACGGCACTTAAAGGTAAAGGTAAAGGGACCCCTGACCATTAGGTCCAGTTGCTGATGACTCTGGGGTTGCGGTGCTCATCTGTGTTACTGGCTGACGGAGCGGTGTACAGCTTCCGGGTCATGTGGCCAGCATGACTAAGCCGCTTCTGGCGAACCAGAGCAGCGCATGAAAACGCCGTTTACCTTCCAGCCAGAGCGGTACCTATTTATCTACTTGCACTTTGATGTGCTTTCGCACTGCTAGGTTGGCAGGAGCTGGGACCAAGCAACAAGAGCTCACTCCGTCGTGTGGATTCAAACCGCTGACTTTCTGATCGGCAAGCCCTGGGCTCTGTGGTTTAGACCTGTGGTTAAGGCACTTAAAACACACTTAAAATGTTTGTTTGCAGCTGTATTGCTGAGTTCACAGTTGAGGCTTTTCTTTTCTTTCTTTCTTTTTTTTCAATTACATTTTATTAAATTTTCAAAAAAAAAAAAATCACATACATTCCAATATATACAAAAAAAAAAATTTCATTTTGTCTGAAAACCAAGCCATTGTGGTTCTTCCTGCTAAACACCTTACTTCCTCCATTTTACAAAGTCAGCGGCGTACACCTTAGTTCCAGTTACTGAACAGAAAGACCAAATGGCCACCTTCCAAACATCTGAGATTTTACAAGGCAGTGACCAGACACCTTTCAAACCTTTCTCTGTGTGTAACCTTAGAGACTAAATGCCCCCCCCCAAATAGTCAGGATGTAGATTTTTGTACCCAGTGCCGTTTTCTGTATTTACATGGTGTGTCTGTGGGAAATTGATATCCAGGCCAGAGTACAGTGGTACCTCGGGTTACAGACGCTTCAGGTTACATACTCTGCTAACCCAGAAATAGTACCTCGGGTTAAGAACTTTGCTTCAGGATGAGAACGGAAATCATGCTCTGGTGGTGCGGCGGCTACAGGAGGCCCCATTAGCTAAAGTGGTACCTCAGTTAAGAACAGTTTCAGGTTAAGAACGGACCTCCGAAACGAAATAAGTACGTAACCAGAGGTACCACTGTACAGTGCATTGCAATCCATACTAGGATTTATTTTTAACCGCTTCAAAAATGTTCTCGGAAAGCGCCAGCTTTTAAATGAACACAGCTGTGATTTGCCTTACAGTAGCTCTAATTGCTAATCTGGTTTTTAGATGTTCAGAATGGTCCCTACATGCGCCTCCTTAAGAAGCATATTGAGTTGAAACCAAAGTCCTAGAACTGCTGATGTGACAGGAAAAAAACGGTCCTTTTCACTGCCTGCCAAATGTCTTGTAATTCTATAAGAACCTTCATTGTGAAAAAGAAGATAAAACAACAGTGGCCTTTATTTATCTACATACCTTTCTGCAGTGGTATATAAACCATAACTTGTAGTGTGGTGTAGTGTGTTTTGTTCTGTTTTTTGAATGCACCATCTGGCCGATGAAACTTAACATCTATAGCCGAGGATTACGCAGTAAAAAATGGGGCAGGGAAATGAATGGAATCTTCTGAACAGTTAGTTTTAATCAATTGGAAAACAATTACGCTGGCAATGCTGGCAGGAGTTAAGCTCTTCGCCACAGCAGTGTTAAAAAGCAAACTCCCCCCCCCCCCGCCCCACACCTCCACCACAAAAAACCCACAGATGCCTTATAAAATGCAATATAAACTACATACATAAACTACTTTCACCCTGAAGCGTGTCTTGTAGGAGTGAAGACATTTAGAATTATAGGATTGGTCCAAACAGGACCATAGAGCCACTGCTTACAGTTTAACCTACGTAATTCCTAGCTTTCAGGTACCTTTTGATGATTAAGCCAGTGGTGAGGAAATCAGGAAATCACACTCAAGCCGCGGGTTCCTTCACCCTTACACATATCTCCAGGCAAGCAAGAGTCATGGCTGCAGTTCAAGGTCACATGCCATCCAGGTGAAGGCATTTAAGGAGTGCGTGGAGCCAGGCTCGTGAGGGGCATGGCCTGGGGTGGAGGCGTGGCCTATTTATTAATTTAAATTTATTATTTAATTTATACACCATCCTTCGGCCGAAGGTCACAGGACGGTTTACAGCAAAAATACAAAAATGGCCTAGAGAGTATCCTGAGGGTCAAGATAGATAAACCTTCATTTGAACCGTGGACCCCACCTTGGGCCTAGAAAACAATATTTTTGGGGGGGGGGAATTGATGCTTGAACTGTGTAGAGTTGTTTCCTCCTCACCTCTTTCCAGGAAAAGGAGTCTTTGGCAAAGAAGGGACTCTGCTTTAACTAAATACTAGCTTATGTCCATCAATGTTAGGCGTGCATCTTTACACACACGTAAGAAATACACTCCTGCCCATTCACTCGGGCACCACTATCTGCCTGCCTCCATTGTGGGCTTCATTTGTGGAATAGGGAGGGAAGGGAGGTTCTACGGATTCTGGGGCTCCAACCGTGGTGGGGGTGGGGGAGCCAAGCCCTTCCATTGTTCACAACCAAAGCTGGACCATTGGAGGTCTGTGCATTTGTAGCTGCGCCCACTAGCCAGGTCTAAAACTGTTTCTGCACGGGCTCAGATTCATGGTCATGGAGGCAGATAGGCACACCCTGGAAAAAGGGGATGAAATGATTTTGCAGATCTCTCTTAGCAAAACATCTTAGAAGTGCTGTTTACAGACATCTCATTGCCTTAACCATGGTTAACACAATTATTTATCATCTCACCTCCTAGATAGCCTATGTACAGTGTGTGTGTGTGTGTGCGCGCGCCAAGTATATATGTGTATGTCTATGAACTTGGCATTGTTTTATTTCCCCTCTTGTGCAGAATAGGAGAAAGCAGACTTCCTTCTTAAACTGAGCAGCAAGAGTTTAAGCACATTCCCAGCCCCTTCTTCCACACCTCCGAGTCACAAATCAATCTGTGCAGACTAGGCTTGACATTATTAGTTTGTTATAATTCAAGATGGGCAGGAGATAAATGGTGCTCAGCCAGAGAGTCCCTCATCTCTTATTTCAGTCATGCAGGCAACACAGGCTTCGTTCTCGCTTCTTTTCCATTTAATTGCCATGAACGGATCTTCTGGGATAAAATTCGCTATGGCCTTACATTATTCGTACTTGTGCAAATTAGCTGCATGTTCGTTTCTGGCTTTGTTACGTTTCATTACTATCTGCTATCGGGGTTGCATATACAGAAGATTATACAGAAGAATAACAGAATTCAGTGTTTACTGTTGACATGGCAGAAGCTCCAGACAGTGCCAAATATTTGGCATTGTGCAATAGGCAGCACTCACTACATGAGCTGCTTAACTTCACAAGGTGTTGGTTTTAGATCCTACTTGCTGTTTCTGGGATCCTGGCAATTACATGTTCCTGGCCCTCACGCTGAAAGAATTGTGGGAAATGTAGATTAAGGGTACTGGGAGTTATAGCTCTGGGCTTTCAATGTATGCTGCGACTGTGACCATAGTTTTAAAAGGTGATGACAAAAGAAGATAGTAGCAAATTATCACAAAGAAACAAGATGATAGTTTGTGTGACAGGTATTATTCTTGCAGTGTTTCCAGTATCTTTTGGTAGTTTTATTTACATTTGCAGTTTGTGGGTGTATAATCTTTAGAAAAAATAGTTGGTGTGACCAGTGCTTTTTTTTCTAAAAAAAAAAAAATGTTGGACTCACAAAATGTTTTAGGGGTTTGTGTACCCCTGTGTCCCCATAGAAAAAAAGCACTGGGTGTGACAGACGGCTCAGGAAAGGAAGTGTGAGTCTGGAATATTCAGTATTCAAATCATATGGCTACTTAACAAAGGACAGTCCTCTATTTGAAGGGACACCTGACCCAAGTCAGCTTTCAAGATAAAGAACCATAAAAAACAGCAATTATACATATATTAAAAAATTCAAATCCAATACAGTACAGCAGGGAGGGCCAACTTCCAAGAGACAGCGATCTACTCACAGAGTTAAAAACTGGCAGTGATCTACCCCCTTTTGGGGGGTTCAGGTGAAAGTTGATGAGCTTTTTGGCTTTTTTAGGAAGGAGGAAGGCCCATTTTGGGGGGGTTCAGGTTGAAGTTGTTGAGCTTTTTTAGGGAGGAGAAAACCAAGCTTTTTAGGGATAAATGTTGAGCTTTTCTGGGGGGAGCCAAACTTCTTGAGCTTCTTGGGGGGGGCAGTGATCTACCACAGACACCCAGTGATCTACCAGTAGATCACAATCTACCTGTTGGACGCGCCTGCAGTACAGGAATTCAGAAATAACAGGTTTCAGTTTTTGATTTAGCTGTGAAAGTGAGGGGTTGGACCAGATTGCCACAACTCCACATTTCTATGATTCAGTCTCATGTGGCAGGAAAAGTCTGGGCAAAAAGATATGGACTAGTTGACCCTGGGGGGTCCCTTCCAACTCTATGAATCTACGAAGCACAAAAAATGGACTGTCAGTGCTCAACAATAATAATATTGAGGATAATTCTAAAATAAATTTTGTCTTCAGCTCCCAATTGCCGTCATGGGAAAAATTTCAACTGATAGCACGGCACCCCAAAATGTGCATTTTGGGGCTCTGCAATCTTGTCCATTTTGGGGCATCATGCTGAGAGCACAGTGCCCAAAAATGAGATGTCCCGATTTAATTGGGGCAATTGAGGAGTATGTGAATTTACTGCAATGTGAAAGCACACTCGTGTGGCGTGTAAATTGAGTTCCCACTGTAGTCTCTGAACTGCAACCCTGCTTGAATAAGTGTGTAGGACTTCACCATGGTCAATATTTCACCAGATACTTTCCCCAGCAAAGGGGAAACAGAGAGAAAAAGGCTTCCCTCCTCCTAGCAATGCACACTGTTCAGTCAATTATTATGCCAATATATCCGTGGAAGTAGACAGTTATTTCAAGAATTAAAAACCCTACAACAACTAATTTAAATTAATATATATTTAATATTATATAGATGTTATGGTGTGAATTAAATTGAGAAGGCTATGCTTATATAGAAAGCAAATTACTGGAAATATGGACATAAAAAGTATTAGCATACTTGGTAGGATTGTCCTATAAATGTTTGCTTGTGGAAAGATGTAAAAGAGATACCAGGTCAAGGGCTTCCATTAAATGAATTAAATCATTCTAGTGAGAGAAGAAAATAAAATATGTTTAATTTATTGCTAAAAGCCAGGGTTGAAAAAGCATCTAAATGGAAATCAGATATTTTGCCTAGTGAAGATTGGCTAGAAGAGGATAAAACACATTACTAAAACCTACTTATTTAATGGATTCAGAGAAGTTTGTTTACAGGCAACTGGAATTTAATCTTGACCTTCTGGAATAGAATACAGTATTCAGACAAAAATCCTGCTAGTAAAATTACTGTGTTGATTTGTGCTGTGGTTGAAGAGGGCTGCTTGATTAAGAGACTGTATTTTTTTAATCTTATCTCTTTGTGTGTGGAAATGTTTAAGCATGTTTTTTTTTAAAAAAAATTAACAGCAGCAGTGATAAACGCTTGCTGTGTGAAGCTTGCAATGAATGTTTCAATAGGCCTAATTTGCCTTTTATTCACCTGAACGCTCCATATCCTCTATGATAACTGGGTTAGGCTTGCAGTCTTCTCTTTGTCTATTCTGCATCGGTGGTAAGGAGGGCAGGCCAGAAAACTTGAGAATGAGGCCGTTCCTAACTGAAGTGAACACTTCAGTCTAAAGCAACTTCCTGGAAGACTTGCATTAGGCACACGATATATTCATGTGCTGAACAATGTATCATAGACTTTAATGGTCCGTTTCTTGTTTTTAAGAGTAATCTTGTAAACTAGTGGCGTTACATTTTATGGCAGATTGAAAGCGATTTTCTCTATGCTTACTTTACATATTCTCCTAATTAAGGTAGACTAAAATGCATTTTTGGACCTGAAGAAAGCCATTTCTTTCCAGCAATCTGCATTTATGAAGCGAATTAGCTCATTTCAATCAAACCCAACCTCTAATTTAAAACCATTGTCAGCTATAGTGCATAATCATAAAAAGATCTCAACAATGAGCAGCAATCTAATCCTGAAGGTGACATTTCAGAGTTAACAAACTTCATTCCCCTGTATAATCTTGTGTGCGTTCTTGAAAAGAAGTGGTACCACTCGGCCACGTTGAAGTGACATCTTATGACTTGAGACCAACTTACTGTCCTGAAAAACGTCATTTTCATTTGAAAGTTGTGTAACGAAGCATTCATAATGGAGTTGGCAGATTATATATCTGGCTCAAACATAGAAATATAAGAACAAGAGCAAAGCAGATGTTCTGTATTGAAGTTCTCGGCCTATTTAATAGCAGGCTTGTTTTTAGGACAGAAGAAGAGCCCTGAATCAACCCAAGGCTCACTTGGTCTCGAATCTGACTCTCCACATTGGCCATTCAGATATCTCCAGGAAGCCCTCTCACAGGGCATGAAAGCAACAACCCTCCCCTCCCTGTTGCTTCCCATCAACCGGTTTTTAGCAGCATGTGCTCTCTGAACATGAGAGCCCCTTCCAACCAGCACAACCATTAGCTCACCTACTCAGAGGTGCTGATTTGGGCCCCAGACGGTGGGTGCCCAACGTGAGGTGAATGCATGACGTTATGTCACGCTGTGTGCGCGCGCATGCATTGCTCGGCCTCCGCCCCCTGCCCTCTCCGCTGCCATGGCAGCAACTGGACCAGGGCCTCCACCTCCACAGCGGGGCCTGCCACAGATGCACCCAGGAAGCACATCCACAGCAAGCCCCATCAGAGGCCCTGTGGGGTAGGCAGAGCCCCTGGCTTAGTCATCGTTGCAATTCTGGAGAGTCAGAGGTAAGGCAGGGGGCAGCGGGCAGCAGGGGCAGCGGAGGACGGACACACACTGTGAAAAATTTGTGGGTGCCCAGGGCCCCTGGAGTTGGCACCAGTGTAGCTACTTTTCCCATAGCCAGTGGTCTAATGGGGTAAAGGTAGTCAGTAATGGTTGGCCAGCCAAGTGCAGGGTGTTTGCATTTCTCTTGCCCCATGTTGGTGCTGGCACTAGAAGGTCCCTTGGTAAAAACAGGTACCCCCCCCCAATCTGGCTACGTTTTTTGGGGGGGGTGTTTCTGTATTGTATTACACTTTATTGCCCAAACCATGTAAACAACAGTGACATTTTATATTAATATTTTAAATAAATACATTGCAGATCCCAAAGAATTCTCTCTGTGTGTGTAATTATATATGGGGGGTGGGGTAAGGAGGGAGGGAGAGGAAGAAAGAAAGAGACAGAGAGAGAAACTGAAGATTATTACTTTGAAGTATCATGGTTTCTACTCAAAAACTGAAAAAGAAATTCAGAAATACTGAATCTGTATGATACCTGTTTCCAAAATTAACAATGTATTTGTGTTTTTTGTTTTGTTTAAAAGTGCAGCTAAAACAACACATTTTTAGAAAACCTTGCAAAGAAAATAGTCAAAGCTAAATTTGTTGAACAAATAATGGGAGGAAAACAAAGTTCGGTATGGCTTAGGTGACAGCTTTTCCACCTGCTCATTTCAAGATACAAGTTGCAGGTGCTATGTGTGGAGAACTAGCCCAATGCCAGGTAGGGGTTAATTTTTTCTGACAGTTAGAACCCTCAGGGGCGGGCTTAGCCTGGGTATAAAACACCCCTCCCAGTGGGCAGTGAGGCAGTTAAGTGCGGGGAGTTAGAGTTGGAGTTGAGCAGTGTGAGTCAAGAGATAGAGCTGGGAGTTTAGAGTCTTAGGTGGATGTTAGCAGAGAGGATAAAGAGATTGTGAAACGCATTGTTATTGATATTTAGTTTACTATTAGAGGTATTAGGCCGGTAATATTTAGAGGTATTAGGCCGGTATAGGACAACTGTTATAAGCTTATTGAACAACCTTTTATTTATCAGCAACCACAAGCTTTGTACGCAATAAACATCTTTTTAATTCACAATATCCTCGTCTGTGGTGAATGAAGTAAGCAGGATCCATGCTAGTAGTCTGAAGGGCTGCAGCTGGGGACTGTTTGTCGTTGGTGCAGCACTCATAGACCGTAAAACGTCCGGGGGTGGGCTGTACAGGGCGAAGGGCCCGCGACATTAAAGTGGTGGCAGCGTCGGGATAAAAGATAGTCTTAAAGTGGTGGTCACATCAGGATCAAAGATAGATCTAAAGTGTTGGCAAAACGTGCCAAGGTACAAGAAATATTTAAGGGTGACGCATTGTGTGAAGTGTGAGGCTTAAAGAGGATTTAAGCAAACTTCAGTGAGACTCTACAATCTAGTCAGGAAGGGGGATCGCATACACCTGGAAAGGGAGAAGGGGAATTCAGAGAGGAATTACCTGGCCCTAGGGTGTAGTGTGATAGCGCCTGAGACTGTGAGATTGTGAGAGAATTACAAAGATACTCTGCGTTTAAAACTATTTCAGGCAGAAAGGTTTATAGTGAGAGGTCGGAAAAGTACGCTGGACAAAGTGCACTGAGGTAACTTTGGGCGTGACTTTGGACCTAAACTGTGGAAACTAAGCCTGGAGAAATAGTTTAACTGAAACATCCTTGATTTAAGTACATAAATTATACCACCAAATAAATAGAAAATGCCACCTAGAAAGACTAAAACAGCTCTTAGGGACTCACAAGTAGAAAGCTCTGAAGAAGAAAATGGGGTTTCCCAGATGGAAGAAACCAGTACTGAAACGGTTAACAAAAATCCTGCTGAGGGGACGAGTTTTAAAGCCTCAGAGGAATTTGAGAAATGGAAGCTAGAACAAGAATATAAACTGAAGGAATTAGAAATGAGATTGCAAGCTGAGGAAAGAGAGAAAAAGTTCCAAGCTGAGGCAAAAGAGAGAGAACTGAAAGAGAAAGAAATGACCTTAGCTATTGAGAGAGAAAGAGAACGGGAGGAAAGAGAATATTTATTAGAAATGAAAAGACTTGAATTATCAGCTGTAGATAATAGAAACAACAACAATAGTTCCACACAAAATCCTAGCAGGGTGGATTTAAAAAGATTCCCTGACTTCAGAGATAAAGACGATCCTGAAGCGTTCATCATTTCTTTTGAGAGGGCTTGCGAAGATTTTGAAGTAAAAGATGAGGAGAAAATGCAAATACTGAGAGCGCGTATTAGTGGGACATTAACAAGATTTATTCTCAAATGCCATCTGATCAATCTAAAGATTTTGAAGCATTTAAACAGTTGGTTTATGTTAGATTCGGAATTACTGCAGAACAACTGAGACAAAAGTTTAGAACAATAAAAAAGGTGCGTGAGGAAACATTCGCTCAATTAGGAGCTAAAACAACAAATTATTTAAACAAGTGGCTAGAACAGGAGGGTGCTGATTCTGTGGCGAAAATAAAAGAGGTGATCGCATTGGAACAATTTTATGACACGATTAATAGTCATTTGAAGTATTTAATTAAAGAAACGCCCTAAAACCATCCTGGAAGCTGCTAATCTGGCAGATGAAATGAAATCCGAGAACACGCTTATGATGCCCCAAAATATAAGGACAAACAGTGGGAAACAAATAAGTTTAAGAGAATGCAACAGCCCACAAAGTTTACCACAGAAACTGCCAAGAAAATTTTTCCCGCCAATGCAAATGTTCCCCATAACACGCCTATGACAACGGGGGGGACTGAGGGAAAAGTAAATAAATATAGTGAGGGTAAAAGGCCTGAATTAATCTGTTGGCAATGTGGAAAAAAAGGCCATAGACAACTGGACTGTAGAACTGAAATCAGAACTAGGAGTGCAAATACTATCCCTCAGAAGCAGACATATTGTGTCCAAACTGTGGAGACAGAGCCAACTGCCAACATGGTTGCCACGACAACCGAGGCCCAGTCAGAGGCTGATGAGTTACCAGTGGCCCAAGTTGTGAGGTGCTATATAATTCAACAAGATGACATGCTATTACACAAAACAGGAGAAGAAATTTGGGTGAATGGTAAACCATATAAAGGCTTAAAAGACACAGGGTCTCAGATTAGTATTGTACATCCTGATTTGTTAAAGCCAGAAGACTTTATTAAAGGCAAAACAATCAGTTTAAAAGGAATATCAAAACAGCCAGAAATCTTGCCAGTCGCATTAGTTAATCTGACATATAAACAATGGTCTGGAAAATGGCAAGTAGCAGTTTCACCAGAAATCCCAGCTCCAATGTTAATCGGGTGGGATCTACTTGACCATGTACAGAGTGCATTTGTAATAACTAGGGCACAAAAACTGCGACAGTTACCTCAGGAGGAAAGGCCTGATACAATTGCTGAACTGACACAAGATACAAGTATAATGCCAGTTACAAATAGTCAAGCAGCTAGTTTTGCAGCCAAGCAGAAACTAGATACAGATTTACAGAAATATTTTCAAGCCACAGCCGTGAATACAGTATTAACCCCTGAAAGCCCGGAGCGGTTTATAGTCAACAATGGGTTGCTATACAGGGAGATTCTTTTAAAGCCTAATAGAGGGGGTAATGAGATCCACAGGCAACTGATAGTACCTACTGAATTCAGAACCAAGATAATACAACATGCACATGGCAGTATCTTTGGAGGTCACTTGGGAATCACCAGAACCAAACAAAGGGTGTCCCAAAATTTCTTTTGGCCTGGGATGGGCAAGCAAATAAAGTTATTTTGTCGAACGTGCCATACTTGCCAATTACAAGGACATGGGCAAGATAAAACGAAAGCACAATTATGCCCCTTGCCTATAATTTCCCAACCCTTCCAACGCTTAGCAATAGATATTATTGGACGACTGCCAAAAGCCAGTCGCAGGGGACATCATTATTTATTGACTATTGTGGATTTTGCGACTAGGTATCCGGAAGCGATTCCATTACGAAACATAGAGACTGAAACAGTGGCTTCAGCTCTAATAAGTTATATGTGTCGGCTAGGGTTTGCAGAACAGATCGTGACAGACCTTGGAGCCTCATTTACCTCTAAACTGATGCAGCGTTTGTGGGAGAGGTGTGGGATAAAACATATCACCAGTACCGCTTATCACCCTCAGACGAACGGCTTGGCAGAACGTTTTAATGGAAGCCTGATAAGAATGCTGAGGGCATATGTAACGGAACATCCTCACGATTGGGATGACAATATACAAGCCTTATTATATGCTTATAGATCCATACCCCAGGAAAGCACGGGTTTTAGTCCCTTTGAATTATTGTTTGGGAGAAAAGTCAAGGGTCCCCTAGATTTATTAAGATTTAATTGGGAAGGCGGCCGGTTGGAGATTCGGAGAATGTAGTTGATTACCTATTTAAATTGCAAACACTCTCAAACGATCACTAGAACTGGCAGGAGAACATTGCAAGGTTGCTCAGCACAAACAGAAAGTTTGGTATGACAAAAAGGCACGTGTGAGATCTTTTGAGCCAGGACAGGATATTTTATTAATCAGACCAGTAAAAGGGAATAAGTTACAACTGACCTGGGAAGGTCCTTTTAAAATCATTTCAAAAATGAATGATGTAAACTATATAATTCAATACGGTGAAGGCAGCGGGTCGTGCATGTGAACATGATAAAGCCTTATTATAAAGCAGAAGGGTGGTCATTATTTGCTATTAAAGAAGATCCCCAAGACATGCCAATACCTTGTTGGGAAAGGGAGAAGAAACCCTGTCCAATAACTGACATTAAGTTGGACCCCCAACTAACGCATGTCCCAACAAGAAGATGTAAAAACAAATTTTGACACACTATGCACCACGTTCAGCAATAAACCAGGTATTGCTAAAGGGGTAATGCATCAGATTGATACGGGCGATGCCAAAACCCATTGCATTGGCTCCGTACAGGATACAGGCCATTATATAAAGACTGTAACCGAGGAAGTTCAGGAGATGTTAAAAGCAGCATTATTGTTCCTTCGAGCAGTGCATGGGCAGCCCCTGTTCTTTTATTAGATAAGCCCGATTGGAACTATAAGATTTGTCTGGATTTTCGCCGTCTTAACATGTGACAAAATCAGATGCCTATCCTATGCCTAGGCTCGACAATTTAAATCGAGAAAATTGGAAGCTGTAAATACATATCTAGTTTGGACTTAACAAAGGATACTATCAGATTCCATGCACACCAAAAGATAGGGGAAAAGACCGCTTTCAGAAGTCCTATCGGTTTATATGAATTTACAGTCATGGCGTTCGGTCTAAAAAACGCACCAGCCACTTTCCACGCCTCATGGATAAAGTTTTAAATGGGTTATATGACTTTACAATTGCGTATCTTGACGATATCGCCATATTTATTAAAAACTTGGGAGGAGCATAAAGGGCACTTAAAAATAGTGCTACAAAGAATCCAGAGGCAGGCCTAACCATCAAGGGCGGCAAAATGTCACATTGGGGGCAGTTCTATCAAATATTTGGGTCATATGATTGGGGATGGGCAGATTAAACCCTTATCTGCAAAAGTAGAAAGCCATCGCGACCTGGCCGAAACCCACAACCAAGAAGAAAGTGAGGGCATTCTTGGGACTGGTGGGGTATTATCGTAAATTCATCCCCAAATTTAGTGAAATAGCTGCTCCTTTGTCTAGTCTGACAGGGAAAAAAATAACAGACCCCATCACGTGGACAGCAGCCTGTCAAACTGCTTTTGACAAGCTGAAGAACGCACTGATATCCCAACCAATACTAGCTACACCTGATTTTGGCAAGCCATTTACGGTCTACACTGACGCGTCTAATGATGGACTTGGCGCTGTGTATGCCAGCCGGGAGCTGAGGACGAACTACATCCGGTCGTCTACCTCAGCAAAAAGTTGTTGCCTCGGGAGAAACATCTGTCGACGATCGAGGGAAAGAGTGTTTGGCCATCATCTGGGCTCTGCAACTTTAAAGCCGTATCTGTGGGGACGAACATTTGAACTTTGTACGGATCACTCACCGCTGATCTGGCTACGATCCATGAAGACCAACAGCAAGTTAATGAGGTGGGCATTAATCTTGCAAGACTTTGATTTCACCATCAAATCAGTAAAGGACCTGAACATTGTGGCTGATGCGTTGTCTCGAAAACCAGGGAGCCACGGCTGATCCGAAGACAAGACATCACCACAACGATATTGCATGTCACTGGTACTATGTAATATTGCATGTATATAATGTTCACAACCATATGTACTTTTACTGAAGATGTAACTGTTTATGTTATAGATAGGTAATATAGGTAAGAGTTATAAAATGTATTGTTTATGTTAATGTTTAAAAATGTTGTTTGTATCAGAGGGATACTTTGGCTAGTAACTCCTCTGATACAAACCTAAAAGGAGGGAGGTATGTGGAGAACTAGCCCAATGCCAGGTAGGGGTTAATTTTTTCTGACAGTTAGAACCCTCAGGGGCGGGCTTAGCCTGGGTATAAAACACCCCTCCCAGTGGGCAGTGAGGCAGTTAAGTGCGGGGAGTTAGAGTTGGAGTTGAGCAGTGTGAGTCAAGAGATAGAGCTGGGAGTTTAGAGTCTTAGGTGGATGTTAGCAGAGAGGATAAAGAGATTGTGAAACGCATTGTTATTGATATTTAGTTTACTATTAGAGGTATTAGGCCGGTAATATTTAGAGGTATTAGGCCGGTATAGGACAACTGTTATAAGCTTATTGAACAACCTTTTATTTATCAGCAACCACAAGCTTTGTACGCAATAAACATCTTTTTAATTCACAATATCCTCGTCTGTGGTGAATGAAGTAAGCAGGATCCATGCTAGTAGTCTGAAGGGCTGCAGCTGGGGACTGTTTGTCGTTGGTGCAGCACTCATAGACCGTAAAACGTCCGGGGGTGGGCTGTACAGGGCGAAGGGCCCGCGACACTATGAAAGCTTGTATTGTGCCAAACCTTTATTTGAAAACCTCTGTCTGCCAGAGCAAAACCCACAATGATTTTGTTGAATGAACTGCATAGTTTTTCTGTGGTTTCTATTTGCAGTGATTCCATATTCTTTCACTGCATCTATATCTATTTAAATACAGCAACACATAAATAAGAGAATACGTGGTTCTTGGAGTTTTTTCTGGTGTATACTAACTACAATTTTGTGTATTATGTATCAGATACTGCTCAGAAGTGAAATATCTTTGCTTCTCACCAGCCCGAAAGGAAAAAGCCTCAAGTCCATAGTTGGTTCATACGTTTGTTAGGAGCAACCCAAAAGCCACAGAATAGTGAGCAAACTCTTGAGCTCTCCAGAACACTGTTCAGGCTGAACTCTAAGCCAGCTTCCCCCATAAATAAAATTCTTTTTTTAAAAAATGAAATCAACAGAGCTCCGGGTTGCTTAATTTATACAGAATAACAATATTCCAAAGACTGATCTTTATTTTTATTTTTGGAATGGTGTGTTTCCTGTTTCTTTTTATTTTAGCTGGACAGAGTCCTTAAAGGTCTTCCATGACACCCATCTTACCATGTGTTTTCCCAATAGGGATGCAGGTGTATCTCGACTCACATTGTAATGGGAAAGTCTGTTCACACCTGGACCCACTACTTGTGGTGGATGACTGTTTGCCCACAGCTGTAAGTGGATCAGGTTCAGAGAATTTTGCCCCTCGCTCTTACAAAAACGGAAGTCCTGATTTCTAGGGCTGTGCACCAGATTCACCCAGATTCCCAATCCAAATCAGATCTATTTGGAGGCATTCAGGCATCAGTTGAGTCAGCCATTGATTGCTACAGGTTGGGTTGATGGGACCAAAATGATCCGGGGCTTTCAAGGGGTGGGGCATCAGGCACGACCTGCAAAAAGGCTGAGACCTACCTGACCACTGGCCGCAACTTCCCAGGAGAAGGTAGCACCCTGATGCCACCTGACTCCCCTTCCTGCCTGATGTCCTATCCTGTGGGATCATTGTAGGAAAAGCTGGGGTCCTGTAGGAAAGCTGTTTATGAATAAGCACTATGCAGGATCAAAACTTTTGCTCAACACTTGTGGAGTGGAGGGAGCAATCCTGCAGGGTGCCCACTTGCAAGAAGCTTTCCAGCAAGGAAAGTTGCTTGCAAAGGAGCATCATGCAGAATTGAACCGCCTTGCTCTGGGCAAGATGAGGGGAGAAAACATTTACTTCCCTGCCCCTTGCTGGTCAGGGCTGGATCTGAGGTTGGATGGGTGCTTCTCAGGTTGGCCAAGGGCATGCTAGCCTATTTGGGGGAGCTGGATTGGCACCACAGGGTGTATCGGGGTACACCCTGTGGCGTGTGTGTGTGGGCCTATTGATTTCTTCAGGATGCGGGTGGCACTGTGGTCTAAACCACTGAGTCTCTTGGGCTTGCCGATCAGAAGGTCGGTGGTTCTAATCCCTGCAACGGGGTGAACTCCTGTTGCTCTTCCCAGCTCCTGCAAACCCAGCAGTTTGAAAGCACACCCATGCAAGTAGATAAACAGGTACCGCTGTGGCGGGGAGGTAAATGGCGTTTCCATGTGCTCTGGCTTCTGTCATGGTGTCTCATTGTGCCAGAAGCAGTTTAGTCATGCTGGCCACATGACCCGGAAAGCTATCTGTAGACAAACGCCGGCTCCCTTGGCCTGAAAGCGAGATGAGCGCCACAACCCCATGGTCACCTTTGTATGGACTTAACCGTCATGGGGTCCTTTACCTTTCCCCCCCTTTTGTTACCTTTACTGATTTCTTCACAAGCTTTTTCACCTTCACCTTCCCTCCCAACATATTCTAATTTTGGGGGGAAATAATCTTGAGAGGGCAATTACGAAATTATTGGGGGGAGAAAATAATTTATAATAATGGTAAATATGTGAAGTCGTCTATCTTGGGGGAGGAGAGAGGGACAGACACACACACAGAGAGATTTGTTTTGTGGCTGTTTCTTGCTGGAATAAAAATCCAGTGACAATCTCTTTGTGTGTATAGACACGCACACACATTCATGCACCCACAAACACATACACATAGCACTAGAGCATCAACACAGAGGGGAAGAGAATCATGAATGGAATAGCATGAGGAAATGGAAACTCTTCTTCCTACTTGATCACCTTTCTTGGACATCAAAGGAAGGCAGAATGTCGTGTGGTGAACACAGTGGGAATTAATTATTAGAGACCGCACACCAGATGTGTGTGTTTGTTATGCAAGAGAAAGAGAGAAGTGCTCAAAAGTTCACCTAAAAATTATACCTCAGAGTTACGCAGCATCAATGGCTCTTATCTCAGTTCTCCTGCAATGCACAGGGTGAAGCATTTTCCTCAGTGCTTCATTAGCCGCCCGTCTTTGGAGAAGTGGCCTGCTAAGCCTTCCTGTTTTCACCAGCAAAACAGCATTCATCCGACCAGGTTCTGGGCTAAGGAGTTGTAGCTTCATTACCACAGATAGGACTTTTTATGGCTTTGTTTCCAGTTCAGGTTTGCTGTGCTATTATCAAATGAATCAAAAAATGGGAATGTAAAAAAAAGCCTGAAAATTGTCCGTCTTAAATCACAAGGAAGCGTCTAGGCTTGTTTTGTTCATGTGTTACACTGACAATAGAATCAACTGTCTGTGCACATGTATAAAGAGGGGTGGCAACTTGAATAAAAATTGGGGGGCAGGTAAGCTCTGCCCCACATAATCAATCAAAAAAATGTGGCACATGCACACCATTTGAATGGCAATAATTGGAGGGAGGGCCTCGAATAGTTTATTGGGGGAGACAAGGTGACCATAGCCCCTAGGAGTTGGCTCCTATGTGTATAAGTGTTTGTGTGAAAGAGTGCACACCTTGTATGGCTCGGCTCTTTGTGTGCAGTTACGCAGGACTGTACACTCGTTGAATGCAATACATGGATGCCCTTTCTAAAACCTTGGCCAGCAACAGAAGAGAATGGGAGAGTGACAAGCAATCTGGCCTCTGATCTCACAGCCAGTCCTGTTGTCAGAGCCACCCAAAACCAGTTCAAGACACAGGAGAGGCTGACCTGGGAATGTCAGAAGACACAGGAGTTAGACTCCTCCCCAGCAGCCCATTTGGTCCCTCCCCAATATGTATCCCCCTACCCTTGGGACACACTGTCTCTTTCTCCACCACCTCCAAGGCTTTAGATGGTCTAATGAAGCCAGTTCCAACCTGCTGGCACCTTCCCCGGAATCAGCAGACTCAAGTTCTTCAGGCTCCTCCCTCCTGATCTGACCAGTCCAGGACACTTTCACAGGATTCATGACTTTGTTAAGGAGAACACAGACTCTGTTCTTCTTGTTGTTGTTGTTGACCAACAACACCTAGAGGACAATAGCTTCTTCACCCTTTGACACCACAGCAGTAGCATCATTTGTAAAATTAGCCCTAAGAGAGGAGTAAAAGCTCATCTTGCTAGCTAGGGGTGATGGGATCTGTAGTCCAAAAACAGCTGGAGACCCAAATTTGGGGAACACTGGAGAGGAACACGACGATACCTAAAGGGGTGTGACTACAGCCACAGAGGTATTCTCAATTCAGGCACATTTGGTGGAGTTGATGTGTTGTTTGACGTGGTATTGTTTCAGACTAAGGGCTTATGATCCATGCTTCCTCTTGTCTCATTGCTTTCCCCCAGGGAAAATTGCTCTTTAGTGCTCAATAGGAGCAAACAGCAATTCAGGTTTCCCACGAATCACTGATTGTTCTGATTTAAAGCTGAAGAGCAGGTTTTTCCTGGGAAAACCATTCATATCCATGCTTTCTAGACATGCGACAAGCAAAAGTGTGGGCAAGTCCCAAGTGAATGAATTAATTCTTCTGCCATCCCTTTAATTGCACCTGCATACATTGGGCATGCCTTGAACTGATTAATTTAAACTGTGTTGAGGATCACATTGCTCTGATGGGTTTGAAGCAGCAGGCTAATCTAGCTCCATAAAACAGTGAGATTTCAGAAGGTTAAGCAACCACAATTCTACATAAGAGCAGACCTCTTGAGATTTTTTTATTTATTTAAAAAATTACAAGTTGAGTAATGCGGCTATAATTATTAATGACTTTGAATCTGTAGTGGTATTTCAGAATCCCAGCAAAGAGCCAAGTCCCACTCTCATGTACACCTGTAATTGTGTTGAGAAACAGTCTGTGCAAAAAGTGATTTATTTCCATACTGATGAAACTTTGCAGAAATTAAATGAATGGCAGTTTGCAGAAATGTGTCTGATCCTGGGGTCGTACTGATCGGGAGGTTGGGACAGCCTCCTCCCTTTTAATTTTGTGTTCCATGTATAGAAATGCCCTTAAACTCCCGGGTATCGAAGAGAATGGGATAGTCTTAACTTACCATAAGTGCACAAGAGCTCTCCTGACTCCTAAATGAAATATTCATTTATTCCACTGCTCCTCTAAGGTGATTCCCCATTTCATCCTAACAGCCATAGAGAAGCCTTGGGATGTGGCTGGGGGAGTTGAACCCTTTCTCTCTTGGTCACAGTCATGGGAAGCTTTTTTTTTATAAAAAAAGTAAGCCTCTCAAAAGCTGTGTTTCAGGGAAATCTGCTTTGGTACCAATGGGAGATGAAATGGAATGAATCTAGCTGCTTTTCCTTGCCCTGGAGCCACAACAATGGCTGCAGAGGGCACTCTTTATATAGAAAAGGGTGCCAATTTACATTTCATCAACAGCAGCAGAATTAAGGGCAAAAGGGCATGGTGAAGTTTCCCCCAAGAAATTATTCTCTCTAGAGCAGATTATCCCATTGTTTGAGAACTCTGTGTTATATATTAGCACTGAATCTGGCTAGTGCTAGTATAGTCGGAGCTGAGGGATGAATAAAATAAGAATAGCCTTTGTGTTGTCATCCAGAAGCACCTTTAAATTAATTGTAGGTAGTTAATGGCTGTGCCACAGAACGGCTAAGAAATGACAAGAATAAAGAGCCAGCTGAGTATTTTAGGACAAATAATTTAGTATTCAATATAACTACGAGTTCATTGTTAAACTATTATCATCTGTTTGTCCTCCTTAGCAAAATGTGTTGGCAATCTATGGCTGGCGTAAAAAAACAAACCAGTAATTCTTCAACTACTGTATATGATTTACAATTGATGAAGAACTGGAGAAGGAAGTGCTGTTGTTATTAATTTTTTGTATCTTTGTTTTTAGATATTATGATGTGGAGATTGTTCAATTTGGTTGTGTACTTTTTGAGGTAGGGACGCGGGTGGCACTATGGTCTAAACCACAGAGCCTAGGGCTTGCTGATCAAAAGGTCGGTGGTTCGAATCCCCGTGATGGGGTGAGCTCCCGTTGTTTGGTCCCAGCTCCTGCCCACCTAGCAGTTCGAAAGCATGTCAAAGTGCAAGTAGATAAATAGGTACTGCTCTGGCGGGAAGGTAAACGGTGTTTCTGTGCACTGCGCTGGTTCACCAGAAGCGGCTTAGTCATGCTGGCCATATGACCTGGAAGTTGTCTGTGGACAAACGCCAGCTCCCTTGGCCTATAGAGCAACATGAGCGCCACAATCTCAGAGTCGTACCTTTACTTTTTGATGTGTTCCCTTTATTCTGAATGACTACTTTTGTCATGTTCATGATTATGTAAATCTTTTCGTAGCTTGAGCATGGTTTTAACCAGTGCTTTTTTCAAGAAAAATAGGTGCTGGAACTCACCCTGAGGTTGTTACAGTAAGTGGCTGGGAGACTCGGGGCAGCCCTGAACAGATGCCGGTTTGACAACAGCCACAACCGCTGCCCGCAGAGGTGCTAAAAGCTACAGCAAGCTCTCTCCCCCCCTGGTTCTAGTGCAGGTCAAATAAATGTGCCACTGTCAAATGCAAGGTGGTTCTTTTAAATGAGATTCAGAAGTAATACAGAACACAAGTGAGTGAGAAGATTAAATATTTTATTCTAAACAGCAAGCAATATATACAACATACCAAGCAAGCGCCTCAACCTGCCACTTGGAAGCCCTCAAGAAGTGGTGAAGTGACTCGCTCAGTTTGCACAGCCCCGTGGCCATCAGTCCGTGCACAAGCTTCTTAGACTCTGCCCAACACCATCTGATTTATAGATAGACAGCCTGCCTGGCTTGCTCGACTGGCTACGTGCAGATTATCCATTAGCCACCTCTCCCAATGCCTCACGTTCTCCAAACAATGTCTAACATCAACGAAAGTGAAGGTACAGAGCACTATCACTTCCTTCCACAGTTACAGGTAGGTAGCCGTGTTGGTCTGCCATAGTCAAAACAAAATAAAATAAAAAAATCCCTTCCAGTAGCACCTTAGAGACCAACTAAGTTTGTTCTTGCACATGAAAGCTCATACCAAGAACAAACTTTGTTGGTCTCTAAGGTGCTACTGGAAGGATTTTTTAATTTTATTTTGTTTTTCCTTCCACAGATTAGGGCATTAGAGGCAGTCCTCAGCCATCAAAGAGCTTAACAAAAGATAGGGAAAAGGAAGGAACAGGGGGCAGGAAGGATAACCATGTCAGATCACTAACTCCTCGAAATACAAATAGCTTCCGGATAGATTGCCCATACAGCCCTTGTCTCCCTTGTTCTCTTAGATTCAAGTGGATGCCTAGGGCAGCTCAGAAGTGCCCTTGCACAGATGTGTAGAAGCCTGGCAAGAGAGCTTAAAACCCACCACTGCTCCACAGGAGATGGACTGAAGAAAAGGAAATACGAATTGGCCCCACTCAATAGCTTGACCAATTGGAGCTAGGAGCAGTTAGGAGCTAGGTGGAATGATAGATTAAAAAAAAAAAAGGTATAGACTTGCACATGCTGGCTAGCTTCCTTTTTGACTTGAAATGTTAATTTTGGGCTTCTCAGAAGTACATAAAGGCATGAAGTGCGCTCCAGTTCACTTCGGCAGAAAAAAAGCACTGGTTTTAACTATAAAATGGCAGCATATAAATAAAATGATGAAGAAGAAGAAGATGATGATGATGATGGGTGAGGTTCATGAGGGCCCTCACATTTCCAACTCTCTTTCGAATATTTGCACCCATCCCTAGTTTGGAGGCAACTATTTTTCTTCTTCTTTCTCCTCCCAGTTTTTGAGCCAGTCAAAATCAGTATGTTGCCACCCTGAGGAACTTTGGCTCACTTTGAAATGCCTGCAGTTTTGAAATAAGCTTTGTAGAGAGTTAATTACCAGGTATTTCTGCTTCGCTAGTTTGCCACCTCTTTCCCTCTCGTAATCCAGATGAAGAGCTTGACCTACCATCTGCTATCTTTCGTAGTCCAGCCTCTTCACCAAAGAGGCTTTGTACAGTGGAAAATAACGTTGTGTTAATATTATCAGTTAAAAGGAAAAGTGAGGGTAAATTTCCTTGTTACTTAGAAAGTGCGTGTGAATTTAGTGTGGCTGCTTTTATCTCCTGACTTAATGTTTTTACTGCTTCGCTGGAGCAGAGAAATCATAAAATGAAATATTAAAGGGGGGTGGAAATGAAGGAAGGGAGAAATGCTATATGAAATTAAGAAGTAACGCGGATAGAGCAGAAGTTAGATGAGACCAGACAGATCTGTTTATTCAGAAGAGATAGTTAATAACCTAGTTTCATTCTGACATGCAGTCATCAGTTCCCGTTAAACCTTTCAGAATCAGCTAAAATCATGCCTAAAGTGATGAAAGGACCCTTGCTTTTCAGGCAAAAATGAATTGCTTTAAAGTCAGCTTCTTTGTTAATTATTTCAACATAGTAAGCAAGAAATTGTTATCCTGGGTCTAAATTAAAGGTGGGCCTGCACTGCCCAAGGCAGTTTAAAATAATTCTTCCCCCAAGAAAGTGAGGTGCTATACTTGTTAAGTATCATTCTGGTCTTGGCATATGTTGGGAGGGTGCTCTACCAAGTTGCTGCTACCCATTTTGGATCGTACTTGGCTTGGAGAACTCTCTGTTCAGCCTGGAGAAAGAAATTGTTTCTCCCATCCCTTGGCTATGTAGTGTTAGAACAGGAACAGCCAACACTATGCCTCCAAATGTTTTGGTGCTCTCATCAACATCAGGACCAATGGATGATGGGAGTTGAACTCCAACCACATCTGGAAGGACTGTGTTGGTTATCCTGCAGCCAATCAGCCAATCAGAAGCCGCGGAAGCCCCGTCGGACTTTCGGCTTCCAAAAGAACGTTCAAAAACCGGAATACTCACTTCCGGTTTTCAATTGTTTGGGAGGCGGAACGTTCGACTCCCATGACGTTTGGGAGCTTAAGTACGACCGTATAACAATCGCAAACACCACCAGAGCCAGTGTGGTGTAGTGGTTAAGAGCAGTAGACTCGTAATCTGATGAACCGGGTTTGTGTCTCCGCTCCTCCACATGCAGCTGCTGGGTGACCTTGGGCTAGTCACACTTCTCTGAAGTCTCTCAGCCTCACTCAACTCAGAGTGTTTGTTGTGGGGGAGGAAGGGAAAGGAGAATGTTAGCCGCTTTGAGACTCCTTTGGGTAGTGATAAAGCAGGATATCAAATCCAAACTCTTCTTCTTTTAGATGTTTTTAGCCAGTGCTATTTTTCTAGAAAAAGAGGTGCCGGAACGCACCATGAATATTCTCTTAGAATGACAATGATACCCACCTGAGAGGTGCCGGAACAGAGGTCCTGTGAGTTCCCACCGGAAAAAGCCCTGTTTTTAGCTATGTGTGTTTTCTTTTCATTTTTGTGAGCCACCTTGGGTTCTGGTTCCGGGAGAAAGGCAGAAACAGTAATAATAATAATCTAATTTCTTGAGATCACTCACCCCTATATAACAATAATTTAGTTTCTTGGGATCATTCATCCCCAAATAATACTAATAATTTAGTTTCTTGATATAATCTCCAGTAAATTACCATCTGAAATGTTAAGGTAACAACCAAATCCTTAAGAATATTCAAAATATCCTCAAGCCAAAATGTTTCATCCCACTTACCCTCTCTGAAGGACAAGAAGCAATTATATGTTGTCGTTGACTCTGTTGTTCAGCAGCGGCAATAATTAGCTGGGAGTTTGTTCGTGGAGTGATGTTGCAATTTTGAAGTTGAGAAATGTATCTTTGATGGGTAGGACACATAACAAATGCTGTATAAACTGGGAAAATTGGTACTCGAGTGCAGAACAGCCAGGAGGAAAACAAAAAAAGGCTGATAATATGTAGGAGAAAATGAAAACCAATTAATCCTTTTCCACTGAGTAACTGATGAGTTAGTAAATCCTTCCTTGAACTACACAAATGTTTCTGTCTTTACTCAAGGTATGGTGCATTTAACATTTCTCACACATAATTAATTTACTGTGTGGCTTCCTCCTTCTCCAGAGGTACACCATTTATTTTGTCAAGCTCGGAAACTACCGGTATGTGGCCATGATTTGACCAAAGCTAAGCATGTTTTCAATGTGAGAGTTAGGTATGCATTTGGTTTCCCCCCATTTACTTTGATAGAATTTAAAAGAGCTTAGGTTTGGGCTGGATGAAGCCCTATCTGTATACAGTCGTACCTTGGAAGTCGAACGGAATCCGTTCCAGAAGTCTGTTCGACTTTCAAAATGTTCAGAAACCAAAGCGTGGCTTCTGATTGGCTGCAGGAAGCTCCTGCAGCCAATCGGAAGCCCCGTTGGACGTTTGGGTTCCAAAGAACGTTTGCAAACCGGAACACTAATTTCCACGATTGTGGAATCTGGGAGCCAAAATGTCCAAGTACCAAGTCATTCAGGATCCAAGGTACGACTGTATGTACATAAATTAATGCAGCCCACTTTAGCCATTTTATCCCCCCTCTCCAATAATTTTTGTGTGTACATATAAATTTATACTTAGAGAAATTCACAGCTGGAAAATTTAGTGACCTCTCTTGCCCCTGCAGTCACCTGCACTTCCTGGAAAGCATTTTCAGAGGCTCTGGTAGACACTTCTGACCAATGTGGGCTGCTGTGTTAGGCATCACTGGGGAGGAATTCAGGTGTCCCCCTCCCTCAGCAGCTACCTAAAACCCATCTTCATTGTTCAGGAGGGCCTCCACTTTCCAAAGGAGCTTTTAGGAGGGGATCAGATGGCTGCCCTGGGAAGGAAGGACTGTGAATTATTGCCTCCTTTGGGAAGAAGAAGAAGAAGAAGAAGAAGAAGAAGAAGAGGAGGAGGAGGAGGAGGAGGAGGAGGAGTTTGGATTTGATATCCCGCTTTTCACTACCCGAAGGAGTCTCAAAGCGGCTAACAATCTCCTTTCCCTTCCTCCCCCACAACAAACACTCTGTGAGGTGAGTGGGGCTGAGAGACTTCAGAGAAGTGTGACTAGCCCAAGGTCACCCAGCAGCTGCATGTGGAGGAGTGGAGACACGGACCCGGTTCCTCAGATTACGAGTCTACCACTCTTAACCACTACACCACACTGGCTCTCCAGGGAAGGAGTTTAGGATATAAATTTAACCAATAATAATAATACTCTAAAGGTGCCAAGCACAAACACTCCTGGACTTACTTGCCTGCAATTTCGTAGGCTTCATCCATTTCATATAATTTTTTTGTGGGTGGAGAAATTATAGCCAGGATTATTTTTATTATTTCCCATTAGTGAAGCCAGGAGGACAAAACAGACTTGGATAGATCCCAAGTCAAACTGAGCAACCTACAAAGTTCTTGGGACCAAGATTTCTTAAGTGGTGAGTTGAAGTCCAAACCAGAAATTGTGTGGTTGCTGCAAGACATGCCCCTGAGTGATTGCCAAACCTTCCCTCCTCATCCTAATATTGACCTCCAAGGCCTTACATCTGCTGCTGATAATTTGGCAATCGTATTAACTTCTGGGCCAGCTTTACCAGTTTGCAAGAAGCCTTTCTTTCAAGCAGGAATAGAGTCAAGGTTGTAGCGGGGGGAAAAGGTTCCCCTGATCTTTGTTTTAATTTCCCCAGTCATCCATTGTTTCTGAAGGCTTGCTTCTGAAGACACAAATAGGTTTCAGATGAATATAGAGACACGTGACCTTTTGATTCTGTGAAAGAAAACAAGACACTTACCTGGAGGGGACTTTGCCCATGATCATTGCAATGTTTGTAGAAAGAAACATGCTTTGCTGCCTGAGTGACCAGGCATTTACATTGGGGATGAGACTTTAGAATGTATTGATTCAATCTCATTTTATAGAGTGCATTGCAACGTATTTTGTTGTGCACTTGTTGGAATCCCACCAGTCCTGCCTGGAGCAGGTGAGAAACAAAAGAGCTACATTATAATAGCAGAGATGATTGCAGCAGATTTCTAGATTTTGGCTGAAAAGTTTAAGAAAATCTTGGAATTCTGGCTGATAGATAATTTCAGGAGGTAGGAGAGCACCAGCCCAGAATGCCCATCAGTGCTGATTTGTAGGTATTTTGTGTCAATATGGTGGGCAGATTGTTCCAGGAATGTGCCCAGCCCTGATGGATCCTGCCACCTAAGGTGGTCACCTCACCTTGCCTCATAGGTGGGCCGGGGCTGAAGCCACCAGAGCAGACATTGATCCACATACCTATAGCTTTTGCCCACAGTTCTAGAGACAATAGGCTGCTTGTAATGTATTGGGTTAATTGCTCCATTATACTTCTCACTCCAAGTACTGTATACAGGGCCGTCTTAAGCCTATCTGGCGCTGTGGTGCAGGGATCTCTCCGGCGCCCCCACGCCCCCCATCCTTCCCCCGCCCCGCGCCCTACTCCAGTCCTGCGCAGCGGCAGGCTGGAGAAGTGTCCAGAGGAGCGGCAGCCGCCAGGGATCATGCCCCGCTTGGGACCCCTTGGGTTCCTTCCCGTCGCCCCGCACCCTACTCCAGTCCTGCGCAGCGGCAGGCTGGAGAAGCGCTCAAAGGAGCGGCGGCTGCTGGAGATCGTCGTGCCTAGCCCGGGACCCCTCAGTCAGGCTCTTTCCCGGCTGCCCCGTGCCCTACTCCAGTCCTGCGCAGCGGCAGGCTGGAGAAGCGCCCCGACGGCCAATTGCGGCGCTGAGAGGAGGGGCGGCCGCCGGGGATCACGCCCGCCTCCCAGGCGCACACCAGCCGCAGAGGGGTAGACAGAGGGAGGGAGGGGTGCTCACTGCGCGCCCGGCTCGCCGCCACCGATCGCCTCCTCCTGCCTTCAGCCTTCTCCCTGGTGGCGGGCGAGCGGGGGATAAGGGGCGTGGCGCTGGAGCGGCGCGGGGCTCTGCGCGCCCTTCCAGTGCTCCCGGGATGGGAGGCGAGGGCGGTCAGCTCGCAGCCCGCCCGGGAGTGGCATGGGCGGCAGAGGCTGTGCTGCCGGCGCGCGAGCACCCAGCCACCAGCCCGCCTGTGGGGGCGGGGGCGGGTTGGGGAGGGGGGCGCCCGGTATGCCGGCGGGCTCGCGGGGGCGCCCCTGGGGGGCCCGGCGCCCTGGCGCGCCGCGCCACTAGCCCCTATGGGTGAGACGGCTCTGACTGTATATTAAACAGAACATTAAAAATAAGGATCCCCAAATGAATGCAATGTCTTGTTTTACTTCTCTGGCTGCCTGTTTCCATTTTCCAGGGCATTGTGCCATGCCCATGAATTGACAAGTGGGTTCATTCTCTGATCTGTAAAGGTGCAGCCTAAATAAAGTCTGGGAACGTAATGAGTTTTTGCCCAATTAGGTAATCTGTCATTAAGACAACTTTCTGCTCAAGCCAGGTTTTTTCCAATCTCTATAGCCCTGAAATACTACTTTAATCTTTCAGAAACAAGTCTCCCCACCACCGACTTATTGAAATCTAAACCTTTTCCCCCTAAGACGTGAGAGCTTCTAAGCCTAAGGATTAGGCAGTTTCTTCCACCATTTGTTGCTGGCCTTGCATGCAAGTAAATACTTTAGGTAGGGCTCATCCATAACTTATCTTTTGCCCCGAGCTTTCAAGGCACAGGTCTACACTTTGAAGAGCTGTGTCCGAGTGCTCCCCTGCCCCCAGCACAAACCAGTTGCGCTACCCTAAAACCGCCTCTGTGAGAGTTGTAAGAAGACCCCTATTCCTCACAGAGCTGCAATTCCAAGAGTGCTTTAACCATAAATCAAACCATAAACTTTGGGGATCATAGCTCTGTGTGGAGGTAGGGGTCTCCTAACAATGCCCAGCACCCTTAACAGACTATACAGTGGTGCCCCACTAGACGAATGCCTTGCTAGACAAAAAACTCGCTAGACGAAAGGCATTCGCTAGCGGAAGGCTGCCCCGCAAGACGAAAAAGTCAATGGGCTTGCCTCGCAAGACGATATTTTTTTTTAAGCGAAAACCGCTATTCTGCCTTGGTGCTTCACAAGACGAAAAATTCGCTATATGAAGACACTCACAGAACGAATTATTTTTGTCTTGCAAGGCACCACTGTAGTTCCCAGGATTCTTTGTGGGGGGAACTATGGCTGTTTAAAGTGGGATCACAGTGCTTTAAATATATGTTGTGAATGTGGCCCTAATGCCATGACCCAGTAATGACTCCAATACTCTGACTAAAGCAGAAGTTGTTGGGGGTTTTTTTTAATGCCAGTGTAAGGTTTTCAGTGGCTGCTCATGAGTAACCAGGCTGACGCAGAAACTTCTAAAACTAAGTTTCTTTATTGTGCAAATATATACAGTGCAGCTAAGAAAAAGAAGTCCAGCTCATCCTTCGGCAGAGTCCGGGAATGACCCCTTCCAGTTCTTTGCCCAGCATAAAAGGCACGGGATGCGGAACCCCCGCCTACCCCCTCTGCGTCCTTCCCCCCTGCGCAAATGGGGAGACGGAAGGGGTGCTTCTCCTCCAGCCTCTGCTTGGTGCGAGGGCTCTCTTCCCCTGTCAGAGCCCTGACTCCTATTTCCTGCTCCCATCTCCCCCTCCCCATTAGAGAGATCACTGCTTCCCTCACTGGATGAAGAAGAATTGCTCAGCATCTGAGATGGGCGCTTGTGATACCGATAAAGCCCTGGCAACTCCTTGCCTTCCGGCGAGGGCAGTCCTCTGACAGCCAGGATATGAAAATGAGGAGTAATACCTTTGACATCCATTGCACTGTAAATCAGTTTAAATGTAAGTAAGCCAGCTAAATTGTGTTGTAGATTTGGTTGCTGTGCAACTGAACTTGCCATCTTGCATTCCATGCATCCACCCAAATGGATCTATTTGAGAGTGGCAACTCTCTCTTCTGGACCAACTATGTCTTTGAATCTTTCTCCTATATACACAATTATTTGGCTAGATAGCATTTTTTCACCCCTTTGGCATAGCTGACTGCAAGCCAGCCTGGTAAGGCGAAACACAATATTAAAATCATTTCAGTATCCTCACCGTGACTATGGTGGTTTCCCATTGAGAATGTGCCTTCTTTCAAACAATTTCTTACATGATTTCTTAAAATGCTCTGCTCGGCAATTCTCCAGAACCTCAAAGTGGAATGACTGTCCATTTTGACAGTACTCCTGATTTCCTGATCACTGGGGAGATAGCGATTTGAAACGTGATCTGCCAATGATCCAAAGTGCGCAAAAGGCTATTGCTTGGTAGAAGCAAACATGCCAGACCGCAAAAAGATTTTTTGAAATGCTTATCATGAGAGAAATGGCTAAACCTTTGGTTACAACCAAATGTTCACGGTGGGTACCAAACGTCAAGGGGTGAATGTGTTGAGAAGCTGCCAAGAGGTCCTTCTGGTAAGATCTATTACTGTAAATTTTGCTAGAAGACAAAAGTTTTGAAGAATATTTCAAGTGCACTTGGGAGAGTCCTATTTGACTGGCTGTACAGATAGATGTTGAACCTCCTTTATTATGTACTTTCAATGATCTGCTGGTAGGCAGCTGCCTGAACTTCTTGAACATAATATTTGCCAGGGAAAACTGCAGCAGGAAGCATTAACCTTACAGACATTGTATTTGTGAACCAATTGCACAATTTTTTTTTACCCATGGCAAATAGTTCTGTTTTCCCTGATATGTGAGACATGATATTTCAGCTCTGCAGATCATTCATTCTTGAGTTGTTAGCAATGTTGGTAGATGCTTAGATAAATGCCAGAGTGAATAACCTTTCGTGGGACAGGTATAAACTCACTCCTGAGCAGAATGAAACAGGGATGCTTTAATAACACAGCCATTCTGATAAAGCACATTGTTGAAATTATTTATAAGGCTGTGCTTCTGTTTCCCAAGCTACTGATAGCTGAGCAACATTTATTTCCCATGTTAAGATTGCTTCATTCTCACACTGGGAAAGATTACTGTATTTTTAATGGATGTAAAGATAAAAACTACCTGCATTCCGTGGAACTCGTGGGTCTGTGTTGAGGCACTATTCTGTGTGGCAGAAGACCAGTCCAGAGCAATGAATCATAGAACCGATAAAGGGTAATCTGCTGTTTGTGTGTCACATGCTGATGATGGGTGGGACCAGAGTGTGACCACCTCCACTTCATTCTTTCAGCTACCCCATGGGTAGGCAAACTAAGGCCCGGGGGCCGGATCCAGCCCAATCGCCTTCTAAATCCTGCCCACGGACAGTCCGGGAATCAGTGTGTTTTTACATGAGTAGAATGTGCCCTTTTATTTAAAATGCATCTCTGGGTTATTTGTGGGGCATAGGAATTCATTCATTTCCCCCCCTTCAAAATATAGCCCCCCCCCCGAGGTCTGAGGGACGGTGGACCAGCCCTCTGCTGAAAAGGTTTGCTGACCCCTGATCTACCTCATCATCATCATCATCATCATCATCATCATCATCATCATCTCTCTCTCTCTCTCTCTCTCTCTCTCTCTCTCCCTCCCTCCCTCCCTCCCTCCCTCTCTTCCTCTCTCATGTTGAACAAATTATAAGATTTATTTCTCTTTTATCATTCTCAGTGGCTTTCCCTTTGCTTCTCCATCCCGCCCCCCACCACCCAATTAGCCTAGCTTGATCTCTAAGTCATGGCTTCTCATCTCCATGGTGCTCTTCAATCTTTTCTAACTTTTCAGTCTCATTCCTCTTTTCATATGGGATCAACAGCTTGCTGTCCTGTCTCTCCAGAAGCATAAATACAGCTCACTCAAAACTGTTAGCATTTTTTTTATTTATTAAAAAAAGCAATTAATAAATATGTGTGGTCACCCCAGTTGACTTCGGGGCCACTGTGCACCAACCATTTCCATCTTGCATTAGCATCTTGGGAAATCCAGAGTGGCAGTGGGCACGCTGTTAAAAATAATTATTATAATTAATGTTTTGTTTGATAGGAAAATTTGTCTGCACTCTTCACATGGTGCAACCCTGCACTTAGCTGCTGTAAAGTTAACATGCCTGAATTGCTTACTCTTCCAACACGGACAAAGTAAGGGGGCAATTGCTCTGTGACTCTTGCCTGGAGGGGAGGAAGAAAGAAGAACAAAATTTAAGCTGCGCCATTGAACTTGAAGAAGAGGATTAAAATGAAAGCTGGCATTACAGGCTTTCGCTAAGACTGCGAGGAAACATGAAGCAAATGCAGCTATCTTTTGTGTATGGTACAATTAGCTTAAGGCATCACCTGATAACAATAGGATGGTTTGGGAGGAAATTAGATGCTAAGAGGGGGGGGGGGAATCATCATTACTCTTCAGAGGAAGTAGGAGCATTATCCAGAAAAAAGGGGTGGGCTTATCAAGCTCAGTTCTGTCTACATTGGCTGGCAGCAGCTCTTTAGGGCTTCAGTCACAGGACTTGGAGATGCCTGGGATCGAACCTGACACCTTTTGCATGAAAAGCATATGCATCCCTAAGATGTGTCCATCCTCAATGGATAGAATGAATTCTGTTCATTCATCTTACTAAAGTAAATGTCTGCTAGGTTGGTGTAGGATTGTTAGTATAAGGAGGAATACCACATGGGATGTTGGGGGCAGTGCATTAGGCCTTAGCCCTAGCTCAGAGGGTCAGATACTGCACCACATGTCACTTACTCCAGCTTAACCTTTCATCCCTGGCTTCCACCGCTGCAGGACCTTTGCTTGCTACTCCCTGGAGGGGCTCCAGCAGTGGGGCTGGAAGGTGGCACATTGGATAGCAGGTGTGATCTCCAACCACTGATGCTCAGCCCAAGCCTAGCCATTCCCAAATATTTGCTGTAACCAATACATTTGTGGCTTCTTCCCCCCCATACCTGGTCTCCCAGTTGTCCTACTCCCAAGGGCAAAGCTCCTTTCTTCTTCTTCTTCTTCTTCTTCTTCTTCTTCTTCTTCTTCTTCTTCTTCTTCTTCTTCTTTATGTGAATTTCATATCAAAGCCTGGGTTGAGTGTCAACACACAGCCATCTTATCTGGGACACCAAGTGAGGCAGCCTCAGAACTGGTAGGACCTCCTACTGCTGACTCCAAGGAAAGGGAAGGTGTCCTCTCCATAGTTGGCACAATGGCAGGTGTGCTTCATGTAACCATTTTGTATGTGCTACCCATGTAGTTGTAATGCGCATAGGCTGCTCAGGTAGCATGCCCCCCCCTGTTGCAATGTGTGGGAGATTTGTGGTTGTTCCCAGTAACACTTTCATGACTATTGCACTGGTATATTTGTGCAACATTACAATGTATGTATGCCACTGGCTCAATATGTTTCTGTATTTTGAAGAAATGGTGGGATCAGTTAGACACCACATGCTATTTGTGTAACTTTTTGTGTCATGAGGTATTGTCGATCCTGATGACTTAAATGTTCATAGGAACCAGATTCCGTTCTGATAAGTGTTGGAGATGCAATGAGGTTGAGGGTACATTCTTTCATATGTGGTGGACCTGGAAAAGGGTAAAAGAGTATTGGAAAATAATTTATAATGAATTGGAAAAAAATGTTTAAAAGTACTCCCCCCCCCAAAAAAAAACCAGAGTCCTTTTTGTTGGGGATAATTCAGGTGGAAATTTGCAGGTGTCAAAAAAGGTTATTTATGTATGCCACTACTGCAGCCCATGTTTTGTTAGCCCCAAAATGGAAAACGAGCGAAGTCCCAATTAAAGAAGAATGTCAACTTAAACTGATGGAATATGCGCAGCTTGCAGACCTAACATATAGAATAAGAGAACAAGAAGAGAAGATTTAGAGAAGATTGGAAAATATTTACTGAAAATATGGGGGGAAACTGTGTACACTGGAAAACGTTGGCAGCGTTAAGATAAATTCAACAG
Source organism: Lacerta agilis (assembly GCF_009819535.1). Lineage (NCBI taxonomy): Eukaryota > Metazoa > Chordata > Lepidosauria > Squamata > Lacertidae > Lacerta > Lacerta agilis. The sequence continues at coordinate 28,874,846 of NC_046314.1, read as the reverse complement.
TATAAACAAGTTTTGATGGGTGTATTAATGGAATACTGAAATGTTTAATGTATGTAAAGTATGTAGGGATTTATGATATGCAAATTGAACCATGGAAAGAGAAGAAGGGAAGTCATTGTCTTTTTAAGGTTGTTTAATGAATATTTTAAATTGTAAAATAGAAAACTTAATAAAATTATACAGTAAAAAGTACATATGAACCTTCCTTATACTGAGGCAGACCATTGCTTTGTCTAGCTCAGTCTTCTGAACTGATTGCCAGAGGCTCTCCATGCTTCCAAATAAGGGTCTCTCCCAGTCCTACTTGCAGAAGCTGAGGATTGAATCTGGGGCAGATCCTCTACCATGGAGCAATCCACTTAAGCTATGAGCCTTCCAAAACTGTATCCTTTTTCAGGAAAGAGAAAAGTCTCAATAAAGGTGGGATTATTATTTTTTAACTTGCAAGTGTTCTCATGTTTAATAACTTCCACCATGTGTGTTTTCTTCTGTAGGGAATATTATATCAGATTGGTATGGTCAATTTTTCTATCACCGGAATATTTGAAAGCAAGTTGTTCAAGATCGTATGGAACTATCCCAGTTTCCAAGTCATGCACATTTCGATACTGACTTGCCAAAATGTCTGCGATCCTTTTGTTGGGGCCTCATGCCAGTTCAACTCTACTATGTAAATAGCATGCTTATTTATCTGAACTTTCAGCTTCTCTGAAGCGACTGATGCTCTTTCAAAATATTTAAACTCTAATCACATTAGAATCTGCCAACATTTTTATATAATCAGGCTGGGTAGGAGATGTAGGGACAGACCTCTCTAATAGGCTGGTCTGAAATCCTGGAAAGCTGCTCTCAGCCAGTACTGAGCTAGAGAGACAAATGCTCTGCTGACTCGGGATAAGGCAATTTCCTGTACTCCTAGATCAGAGATAGCCCTTGTGGTACCCACCAGATATTGTTGGACTCCCACCATCCTTGACCATTGGCCATTCTGGCTGGGGCTGATGGTCTTTGGAGTCCAATAGTACCTGGAAAGCTAAAGTTCCCTGTCCGTAGAATATATGCTTCCTCAATGCTTCTAAGGCCCTTCTTGCTGCAAACAGCCTAGCACAAGGCTTGCAGATGTGAAGGGTGTTCATGCCATTTTTAGTGGTTGTATTATTATTTATTTTTCATGACATTCACATCCCATCTGTCATGGGCCAGGAGACAGCTTCGCCTGCTAAACAGCAGCCTATTAAGGGAGAAGGGAGAGTGACTGCACCTGCAGCTGATCAGCCTTCAAGGACTCAGAGAAGGCACTGATGAGAACCAGGTGGCTCCAGTCTTCTTAGGCAGAGCTTCCAGCAGCAGTCAGATGCTGGAAACAACACTTGTAGTTCCTGGCCCTACCTGGCTGCATCCTGTTCATCTTGACCCTTAATGCCATGATCATTGGGTTCCCTAAGCCCTGGACTATCTGACAAATGCAGGTGGCTGTTCGCCCAACCCTAGGACTGGACCTGACTTCAGATGCTGACTCTGCCTCCAGACAAGTAGCCTACAGCTCAGAAACTCTTCTGCCTGACTGGTCTCCCATGCCACTGAGCTTTGCATGTTGTTGCTCAGCAACGAGACTACGACACCATATTTCCTCCAAGGATCTCAAGTTGTCATACATGGTTCTTCCTTATTTAATCCTTATAGCAACCCTGTGATGTAAGTTAGGCTGAGAGATGGTAACTGGCCTAGTGTGAACCACCCATCTTCGGATGAAAGGCGGTATACAAATTCAATGAATGAATGAATGAATGAATGAATGACATTTCCCAGTGAGGTTCATGGCAAAATGAAGATTTCAGCCTAAGTCTTCCTAGTCCATTCACACAGTGTTGGGTGTTGGCATCGTCATGTTCCTGGGGTTATATATATTGGTGTGAAAGCTAGTCATCCTGCTACTGTATCTGTATGATAAAGACCCCTGAAAACCAACCCTCTCCCTAGCCTAGGTTGAGAATTGCCTTGGTTCCATTACAGTAGTCCTGTTAATTTCAACTTTTATTGTGAAAAAGAGAGAAAACGGGATCCCCGGAAAATACTTAATCCCTTACAATTAAACCAGTTGGTGAATGGGCAGAAAGTGACAAAAAATAGCTTTCAAAGGGAACAGAGCAGGCTAAGTACAGTGGTACCCCGGGTTACATACGCTTCAGGTTACGTACTCCGCTAACCCAGAAATAACGCTTCAGGTTAAGAACTTTGCTTCAGGATAAGAACAGAAATCGTGCTCTGGCAGTGCGGTGGCAGTGGGAGGCCCCATTAGCTAAAGTGGTGCTTCAGGTTAAGAACAGTTTCAGGTTAAGAACAGACCTCCGGAACGAATTAAGTACGTAACCAGAGGTACCACTGTAATTGATTGTTTTAAGCTGTGTTTCTTGCAGCCTAATATTGGATTTTCTTTCTGTCTTTAGAGAGGGCAAGAGCATACAAGTAAAGGAATGAGGTCATTCTACTCAATTCCAAGCTGTCTTTGTTCTTATTTAACTGGGATGACTAGTGTCAGGTGCCTTTTTGCCCTGGGTGCCATTTCAATTTAAAATGGAGAAGTTTTAAGGCATGGTTCTTAGAGGGGTGAGGGGTGTCTTTCCTTTAGAACAAGCACAGAAATAGCAGCGTGCCAGGAGATGTGCGACTCGGCAGTTGATGTGCTGATTCCAGCTATCCAGTTGGAACCTGAAGTTGCAGAACTTTGTTTCTTGCATCTTCTGGGCTCAAGAAGAGGTGAGCTACACAACCAGGAGATCTGGAGAATGGATTTTACAATAATGTGAACCCAATAACACGCACCAATACTAACATTCCAGTAATAATCCGCAGTTGTATATCGTAGATATACAAGCTGGTGAGGCACACAGGACTAGCCAGGAAACAAAGCAACAAAACCAGGAAGCAAGACTCGCCTTTTGCTGTGGTTGACCTTATTGGGTCTTGTAATAATAATGCTGCCAGAGTAAACATGGAGTCAGAGTAGCCATCTTGGTCTGCTGCAGGTTCCGATGGATATGCCAAGATTTTTTATGAGGCCTGTTCTTGCTAGTGAGTAGGTGTTTTAGGTTAAGAGGCTATCTTTAACAAGCAAAAGCCTACAACCCAAGGGCGTTTCTGTTAGAAGTACGTTCAGATGTGTAGTCCCATTCTGGCAGTAGCATACTCTACAAGTATCCCTATTTTCCAGGGACAGTCCCAGAATTATGAAAGCCACCCCAGCTTCTGATTTGATCCTGGAATGTCCCTATTTTCTCCATTAGTGTCACTGCTGCCAAGCTTGCAGAGGAGGATGAGCTGCTGTTTGTCCTGAGCGATGGTGGCAGCAGCAGTGGTGGATGTGAGGGAGCATGCCATGGCCTTTCCATGGCCGCCGCCGCTGGCCTCCTCCCTTGGGCAGCAAAAAGCGGCTGCTGGAGAGTGGGTGAGGAGGAGAAAAGGCTGGCGCTCAGCCTAGTGTGACACAAGGAGTCTCGATTATTTATATAGTCATACCTTGGATCCCAAACGCCTTGCAATTTTGGCTCCCGCATGCTGCAAACCCAGAAGTGTGTGATGGCCTGGGACTCGGGCTCGGACTCAGAACTGGAGGAGGCTTAGTCCACGTCAGATCCTCTGCCGCAGGCACCAGCTGAACCTAGTCTGGGGCCTGATCCTGAAGAGCGTCAGTCTGCTCAGGTTCCCCTGCACAAGCACCAACTGGGCCGAGTCAGGGGCCTGAGCCTGTCCTGGCTCCAGGTGCTGAGGATACCTCATTGCAGTCAGCTGGGCCATCAGAGGCTGAGGCGACCCCTTGGTCTAGTAACCCTCTGGTGTCTCCTGAGCTGCAGAGACTAAGGACTGAGAGAAGGAGGGACCTGAGTACTCGCAGGAGGAGTGCTCGCCTTCAGGCGAGGCAGGGCAGTGAGTCATTGGGGGATCGGGACTGGCCATTACCTCGGCAGAGATAAAAGCGTGGTCAGATCCCACCCCAGGTTGTTGGAGCAACATTGCTGCTTGCCAGATCCTGCCTGTGTTCCTGTGCCTGCCCTCGCCTAGTTTCCTGCCCTGCACCCTGCCTCTGCTTCATCAGACTGACCCCTCGTTGACTCCTTAGACTTCGCCTCTTGGATTACCCTTGGACCAGCACAAAGTGAGTGTTCCAGTTTGGGAATGTTTTTTGGAAGCTGAACATCTGACACCACTTCTGCGACTTCCGATTGCATGCAGGAAGCTCCTGCAGCCAATCGGAAGTCGTGTCTTGGTTGTCGAACATTTTTGGAAGTCGAACAGCCTTCCGGAATGGATTCCATTTGACAACCAAGGTACGACTGTATATAAAATCTTTGTACATCCGCATCTAATCTTGCCCCTTTCTAAAAGTTATTTATGAATGTGTGCTTTTCTTTTTTGTAAATCTACCAAAGAATCAAATCAAATTGGGTTTTAGGGGTTGTCTCAGGACGATGGAGATGCTGTGCTGTGTCTCATTGGTGTAGTGGTGATGGGAATGCTTTCTGGGATGGGGGAATGGGGGGTTGAGGAGGGTCAGTTGGGGCGGGAGCCATGGGCCTAGTTGTTGTTGTTGTTGTTTTAGAAAATCAAAGTTGTTGAGCTTTCCCGTTTCCCCATAAAATACCCTTTAAAAAAGGACATTGGGCAGGGCAGACTTCTGCTAGGGGGGTTTCCCTGCCTCCTGTTGGCTACACCTATGGCAGGGGGGAGGAGTAAGAAATGTCCCTATTTTCATCTGAGACACGCACTAGCAGTTCATGCAGGAAGATCTTTTAAAAAGTGCAGTTAAATTTGGATCGAGCTGAAAGCCTTCCCGTCATGTAGGATCACCGCAAGAATACATTTGATGAATTCAACATACAGCAATTTGAATCTATTGCCTGCTAGCAGCCTCATGCCCAGCGTTGCTCAGCAATTCTAAGAAACTGGAAAATCCGTGCAGTTTTGACATCAGCGGTAGATAACCAACCTGCTAAGATCTCTTCTTGCTATAAAGAGTGCAGATATTTAATGTACAGAGCAATGTACTAATTGTAAGGCTCAAAGATTGAAGAGCTACCGCATCACTGCTTCCCTCTTGTAATTTGGCAGGAACCTCCTGTTGCTGAAATATCATTTCTATGAACACTAATGGCCCTGATCTCACTCTTGAGCATCTGTGCACAGTGTCTGATCTGTGGTCATTAATGCATGTACCTATCCAACCCAACTGTGTGGTATATGATCCTTCCCAGTTCATAAGGCAGCTCATGTTGGGCAAAAGTGAGCTGTGCTTTGGATCACAGTCTACAGAACTGTTGCCAACTGAGACTATGAAGGTGATAAGCTAAAAAAGCAAAGAAGTGAATACTGGATAAAGATTTAGGGATGCTTCTCAATACTACCTCATCTCCACAGGACGTGCCCCAAAACCTTTAATTATAAATATCCAGTACGGTGGCACCTCGGTTTAAGAACAGCCCTGTTTACGAACTATTCAGTATAAGAACTCCGCAGAACTGGAAGTAGTGTCCTGGTTTTGTGAACTTTACCTCAGTCTAAGAATGGAATCCGAATGGTGGAAGGGCACCGGAGGCAGGAGGCCTCATTAGGGAGAGCGCTCCTCGGTTTAAGAACGGCTTTGGTTTAAGAATGGACTTCCGGAACGGATTAAGTTCATAAACCGAGGTACCACTGTACTGTAATTGTTAGTGGTGGTACAAAGATTTAAAAATGATGAAGCAGCAGAGGGTGGGGAGGAGCTGGAAAAACAAAGGTCCTCCATTTGCCAAGACAGGTCCCATGCAGAATTGGATACAGTCCTTTGACTAGATGGTCAAAGAAACAGAACACCTCAGGCCTAGTGATCATAGCAACTCCAAGTGGCCAGCTCAGGAATTTATCTTATTTATTAGATTGATATGCCGCCCGTTGTCATAAGATCTCTGGGCAGTTCACAGAATAAAATACAGGATAAAAAGAAGTAAGCAAGGAAAACAAAACAGAAAAACCAACCCTCCCCCTTCCCACAGACACATTTAAAAGGCTGTGGAATATTAATGAGCCAGACCTGGTTGAAGAGGAATGTTTTCACCTGGCACCTAAAATATATATAATGAAGGCACCAGGCGAACTTCCCTGGGGAGGGCATTGCACAAATGGGGAGGGGGAGAAACACAGAAAAGGCTCGTTCTTGTGTTGCCACCCTCCGGACCTCACATGAAGGAGACACACAAAAAAGGGCCTCAGATGATGAACTCAGAGTCTGGGATGGTTTATATGGGGAGAGCATATGGCCAGAAACTGTCTATTTGGTCAGGTGGCTTGTACAAATTAGATGGACGAGACTGTTGCTTAGGAGTACGTTGGGTACTGGGTGACACAGCCCAGTGTGTCCCCATAGAGAGACCCAGCCTTGAATGCCTTTCTCACCCAGGATGTGAATATCATAATTCCACTATTTCGTATCGGTCTCAGTGCTATCTACGCTGCCTCACAGTTGCTCTCTGGGTTTTCAAAATGGAGTCCTTCCTGGAGATGCAAGGATTTGGACTGGGACATGTGTTCTGCAACCCCATGGTCCTTAAATATAGTATAACTTCATTGTCTCAACCAGTGCTATTTCTCTAGAAAAAGAGGTGGCAGAACTCACCATGAACTCCCTTGTTCTCTTATAATGGCAATGGCGCCTACCTGAGATGTGCCAGAACTCAGTTCCGGCAAGTTCCAGCTGAAAAAAAGCCCTGAATTCTCAACTTGTGTATGCCAAGAGACTAAGGCTCTTTGGCTCTGCCCACAGTTTTGAGTGCTGCCCATGATGGAGAACATGTCTGGCTGATTTATTAAGCAGATAGACGGGAAGGACTTCACAAGGAAACATTAGTGGCCATTCATTCAAAACTATGAGGTGAATCCTTTAGCTAATGATACATGACTGCCTGGGAAAAGGAGAAGAAAAAAAAAAACCCAACCCAAACCACAGGGTCTCCCTGATAAATATAGAGTGGAGATAAATCATACCTCAGTTTAGAAACACAATACGTGCTGTAATTTCCCCCATTTCCCCTCTAGAGACAGATAAGACAGATCACTGCAGCGAACAGGAATCATTCATATCACCACATGCACACCCACTCATGAGATTTAAAACTATCATTTTATTTGCTCTGCATTAAGAGTCACTTAGTTTCTCGAGGCCTCGAGGAGCTGAGCAAGAGCTGAAATGTCATCCTGTTAACATTTCGAAGGGCTGTTCCCTGCCCAGTTAATGGATGTACCATCAAGATCAATGTACTAGCTAATAAGAACGAGTGATGGTTACACCAACTGCTCTGTCACAACAACAGAAACAACATGCTATTTGGATGGCATGCCAAACTGCACCTTGTTCAACAGAGTCCATAGCTGTAAACGTAAAGTTATTATTTATTAAATTTATTTGTCACCAGCGATGTAAAATGTCTCAAAGTGACTTACAATTTGCAGTAAAAAAAGGTTCAAATACAAAAGTTTAAAACAGACACCGGAAAGAATAAAACATTATTTTTGAATAGTGCTCATCCTGAAAGGACAAACCCTATCCCAACCTACTAAAGCGCTTGAAACATAATAAAAACATCAATTGTTTTAGTAGGTTGGGATAGGATTTGTCCTTTCAGGATGAGAACTATTCAAAAATAATAGTGCTGTAAGCTGCCCAGAGTGGCTGGGGAAACCCAGCCAGATGGGCGGGGTAATAATAATAATAATAATAATAATAATAATAATAATAATAATAATAATTAATAATACCAGAACAAGCTATAAGAACCTAGGAAGAATCCTCCTGGACAACAGCAAGCCCCCCCCCCCTACTTTCCATAGTGAGAACTCTGCATTCTTCCTGATTCAATACCCTGTAGGGTAATATCCTGGAAAATGAGCCAGGCCACAGAGTTAAATCTTATATGGGAATATCTAATTATTTTACGGATGTATTCCCCACCTAACCTGGAACTGTTACGTAGCCTTTCATACAAGCATGGCAGAGAGAAACACAAGCAGCAGAGAGAGTCAAACATGTGCACACACTCAAGAATGCAGATAAGAAACATGCATCTCTCTTTCTCTCAAACATGGATGTCGTCTTCTTCTTTGGCAATCACTTGTAGCCAAGTAAGATTGTCTTCCATAAACACGGTTTTAACAATGAGTTCGTAAGTGACTGTGGAGGCCAAGTCTGGATCCACATGTCCTTCCACAGTGGGGAAATTAGTTTCTGGGTGGGAGTTGATCACAGTGTGGATTTGCCAAGCGTGCCTTCCTCTTAGCATGTTTCTCCTTTGTGTCCTGAATTCAAGCATCTTCAAAGCCCATGACACCTTTGGTAAAGGCTGTTCTCCAACTGGAGCGCTCGCAGGCCAGTGTTCCCCAGTTGTTCCCCTCTTTTGTTGACCACCAGCATTATGCTTTCCATTTTTAAGTTCGGAATAGAGTAGTTGCTTTGGAAGACGATCATCAGGCATCCGCACAACATGACCAGTCCAACGAAGTTGATGTTGAAGAATCATTGCTTCAACACTGGTGATCCTTGCTTCTTCAAGTACACGGGCATTAGTTTGCCTGTCTTCCCAAGTGATATGCAATTTTTTTTGGAGACACCGTTGATGGAATTTTCCGAGGAGTTGGAGATGGTGCTTATAAGTGGTCCATGTTTCACAAGCATACCGTAAGATTGGTAGTACAATAGCCTTGTAAACAAACATTTTGGTTTCACTGGGAGCCTGACCTGGCTGCGACTGTTGGTTGCTACAGTGGGCTGTGGACTGTGAGGTCCCTCTTCTAATAGTTGTCATGTGGTGCTACATATCATAAAACCCATTTTCACCTGCAGTTCCTCCATGCACCAAGGCTACATGTGCAAAGTCTGCTTCCTAACAGGTATAACAATTAGCTTGTTCAGGCTGGTCATTTGAAACCTTGTCCAGAAAGGTTTGATGTCTGCTCTGGTGATGCCTTGCCTCTTCAGGAAGAATTCCCCTGTTTTGCATGTTTATCATTTTGTGTCTTTTATGCTAATGTAGCAATAAAGCATTATGATCCTCATCAGCTGGCTCTGAAATAGCATCCACAACGACAGCATTCTCTTCTAAAATAATAGGCTATATCCAACAAGACATAATCCGAACAGACCCGATAAAAATCAGTAGACTTAAGTTTGTGATCTCCATTAATTTCAACAGGTCTACTCTGAGCATGGCTTAGTTGAACACAACCCAATGATTGTGAATCAGGATTGCATTAGCAAAGTTGACAAACCTGTCCACACTTAACGGGGAAGCCCCATATAGAATACTTAAGTATACATGCATGGGATCAGGTTAATATTGCTAAATCAATAAATTTTACATGCTTCAAAACAAAACAGCAAAAGCAGTCTGAAACAGAAAGGAGGGGAAATAGACACCACTTGTACTACATTAATCACCCAGCAGTTTAAAAATCCCCCCGTCTTTCTTTTTATCCAAAATTCAGATTATCTTGCTTTAGAAGCAGTTCCCAGGGGCATCTAGATAAATGAAGTTTGTTCTGTGACTGACACAGTTTAAAACGTGTGTGTGTGTTTAAAGTAAAAATAGCAAGAACAATATAAAAAGATTGGAGCAGTATCATTTTGCTGTCCTAGCTATTACACCAGTAGGATCAGTGAGCAATATTTGATTATACCTCCACATATTTTACTCTGCCTGTAGTGTTAAGGGAAGCCATTTTCAAGCTATTATTTAAGTCTTGAATTATGGGCTCTGTTTTGCTGCATTATTAAATTTAAATACTGTCACGGAAGGAAGAACAGTTCTGTGAAAATGAAAACGTGGCTTTCTATATATTTTTCTACTAGGACACACCAAGATACGAGCAGAGATTTGGAAGATCAGTGAAACCAGAACATCTTTCTAACAGGCTTACATGAATAACCTTAAAGCAGAATTCTTCTCTGACTGAAATGTGAATGTTATTCCTCAGTTTAAGAGGAACAGATCTTGTCCCAGAAAAATTAAGACTGCGAGACTGAATGTGTATATTAGGAGAAATGAGCACTAAAATGTTGAAGAAATTTCGTGAGGAATTTTGTTGTTGTTTAAATATTAATTTGAAATGTGATATGGAAATGTGGAGAACTGAGTTTAAGATTGGAAAAGTGAGAAGCAGAGAGAGACTGCAATGGCCAGATATGCCCATCCCTAGCTGTGGGTACATGTAAAATGACCCAAAGTGAATTGAATTTGGCAGAAGCTAGAGTTAGAAACAGGCTCAGCTAAGGCATAGAATCATAGAATTGTGGAGCTAGAACCCTAGACCAGTGTTTCCCAACCTTGGCCCTCCAGCTGTTTTGGAACTACAATTCCCATCATCCCTGACCACTGGTATTGCTAGGTAGGGATGATGGGAGTTGTAGTCCAAAAACAGTTGGAGGCCCATGGCTGGGAAACACTGCTCTAGACCAACCCTCTTCAAAGCATCCATGTGAACACTGCTTTCAGTTGAAAGCTGTTCTTTCCCTTACCTGTATAATGCAGTAATGACATTTTTGACCACAATCCTTCATTAGCTCCTGTTTGTGCCCATTACTTCCACACATGCCAGGAAATGGAATGAAACATCTTTATGTCAGGTACCACCATCAGGCCAAAATCACATTGTTTAAAATCCCTGCCTCATATGTGTGTGTGTGTGTGTGTGTGTGTGTGTGTGTTAGTGTGTTACCTAATGACACTTTAATTCATAGTGCTGGCTGATTCAAGACTGCTGTTTTTAGCTCATTAACTGTTCCACTTTATTAAATTAATTAATTGCTTAATTAGATGGCTAAAGTGAATTATTTCAAGTTTCAGTCGACGAACAAAAATGATATTTTCAGGTTACTTTAGGTTAGCTCCCTCCTTCCCCCAGCTAACTATTAGCGGAACAAACCGAAAATCAAAAACAATGTTTTCTTGAACAGAAGGAGGGAAACTTCCTTGGGTGTGCGTAGATCCCCTCTCTTATTTTCTGTGCATGGTAGGAGTGGCACAAAATTTCACATGCCTTATTTAATTATGTTCTCTGTTTAACGGATTTCTCATAATAATTGTTCTCTGGGTGGCACAGTTTTAAACCAGTATAAAATCACAGTTGAACATATTTTAGCAACAGGTGTAACAACAGACAAGGCTAAATGTTCTCCAAGTTGTGGGCTGTAAGGTGATGTCACTGGAATGCCTGAAAAAGAAGCGACAACTTGGGCCCCAGGTTATGGGTGCCCAATGGCACCTGCGACATAACGTGACATCATGACGTCACATTAATCACGTTAATTTTTTTGTGTGGGTGCCTAGGCTCCCAGCACCCCTTATACTTGGCGCATATGGCCTGAACAGTAAAGATGGGTCAATGAAGTCCCCAGGCAGGGCTTCTGATGTTCGTCTGGGCTGCTCAAGGGTGCCTGGTTTATTTCAAAGGCGAGTATCCTCCTTGATCATCTCTTCTTAGGGAACATAAGCCAGGACAGTGGATGAGGTGGTCAGCATCTCTCTTCCATAAGCCCCTATTTTTGTTAATATTAGATCCCAGAATCACTCTTTCTGTGTGATTGGGACACTTCTGTATTTTAATTGCTGCTTTCATACTAGTTTGGTCATCAGTGTAAGCAACTTTTTTGTTAACCTGGTCTGAGTCCCTCCTGCTCTCTTCCCTTTTTTTGTTCTTGAGCCAGATCACTTCCTTGTTGTTGTTCAGTGTCATTGAATTTATGGGTTGATGGCAAAGGGAGGAAGGTTTCATTGTCGATCCGATAAACAATTTAGCAGGGCATATGGTGGCACTGTGGGTTAAACCACAGAGTCTAGGGCTTGCCGATTAGAAGGGCGGCGGTTCGAACCCCTGCCATGGGGTGAGCTCCCGTTGCTCGGTCCCAGCTCCTGCCCACCTAGCAGTTTGAAAGCACGTCAAAAGTGCAAGTAGATAAATAGGTACCGCTCTGGCGGGAAGGTAAACGGTGTTTCCGTGCGCTTCACCAAAAGCGGCTTAGTCATGCTGGCCATATGATCTGGAAGCTGTCTGCGGACAACGCCAGCTCCCTTGGCCTATAGAGCGAGATGAGCACTGCAACCCCAGAGTCATCCGCGACTGGACCTAATGGTCAGGGGTACCTTTACCTTTACTTTTATGGTCCTGTTGCAATGGAATGTGAGGTCAGTTGATGAACAGCTGTGGTGTGGGTCAACAGAGGCTTCAGTTCATTTATCATTATTTTTTATTTTAAAATTAAAAAAAATATATTCAAATGTTACAATACAATACGTCTTCCATCAATATATGCAGAAAAAGTTTGTGAAACAAATGTGTGAAAAAGGTGCATTCTCAAGGAACATGTGGAAGAGCCCTCAATGGTTGAGTTTGTCTTGTCTCCTTTCCTAACTTACTTAGTCTCACCTGCATTGATGCAACAGGGGGCAATCAAAATGAGACCTGTGCTTTCAGCATGGCTGATTAAGGGCCAAGAAAAATAGTAAAAATAAATAGAAAAGGGGTATGGAAGACCATGCAATATCCCCATCTGGTGGCATCCACTTAAGCAGTATAATCCACCCAAACAGCTCTGTTCTACTCTTGGAAATATTAACACATCAGCGATAGTGTATTGAAACAACAGGATAGCTCTTTCATGTTTACTCACTAGCCCTGTGTTAGATCTGTTGATGGGCAATTCTTGACACACATTTAATTGAAATAGCAGCAAAGCAGAACACAACCCCTTCCCCTTGACACATGACAATAAAGCAGGCTTATGTGCAGAGCTTCACAAACTATGGTTCCCTAGAAAATGAGAGATAGCCATGTCAATGGTGTTTTGTGTTATAAACTTGTTATAATTTCTCTTATATCAGAAGTCTAGAATGCATTCCTGATGTCTTCAGCTCCCACTTCGTCTCGGCTTTGATATTTCGTTTAGGGTTGCCATGTGTCCTCTTTTTCCAGGGCACGTCCTCTCTTTCTAGGCGAGAGCCGTCACAGAGATCCATCGTTAAAAGCAGAAGTTGGCAAATGTGTCCTCTTTGAAATATGGCAACCCTACATTTCATACCTCTTTTATGTGATGATTTAGTTCCATGTTTGATTTTGCATTTTAATAAAACATTTCTTTAAAAAACCCCAAAACCAGTAAAGCCAAACATGCAAACCTGAACAGCTGTACAATATGTCGTTTTCCTAGCATAATGTTCTTTGTGTGTGTAATGTAATGGAAGTTTGGTTTTTCTTTCTTTGCAACTTATTCACCAATGAGTTGTCTTCATAATAAATGTACAGTTTAATTACTTTTGCAACAACTCCTTTCTTAAAACTAAACACAGGCAGTTCATTTCAACGGCTACCAACAGCGCCTACTAGTTTGCTACAAATTCGAAATTCAATTGCAAATTGGCACAAATTATTCCGAGTTGAATTTAGTCGTGGTTTGATTTATTAACAACATAATTACCATTTCATTAAACACTGATTTTCTAAATGCAGTGTTATTTTCAGCTGATTGGGATGCAGGAAGTAGCTGCTTCCAAGCTTATCATCATAATTGACTGACAGGCATTAAGAAGCCACAGAAAGCTCTGCTTCAATCATCCTTTTAACAAAAACTTCAAGGATAATTGAGCCTCTTTTGAAAGCAGACTGTTGAACAGGAACATAGAAAGCTGCCTTACACTGAGTCATAATAAAGGTCCATCGAGTTCAGTATTGTCTGTACCAAAGCTTTCCAAAATGTATGTCCTGACACGTTAGCGTGTCGGCTGCAGTGTATAGGTGTGTTGTGCAAACACTCCCTTCGCTCCTCCCGGGGCTGGAAAGGGTTTAGTTTAACCTCCAGTTTGCTAGCAAAACTGGATTACTGTATCGCGAAATGATGCATGTCTGAAAAGTGTGTCACCAACCTGAAAATTTTGGAAAGCTCTGGTCTACACTGAATGGCAGTGGTTCTTCAAGAGATGACAGGAACTGAACCTAGGACCTTATACATGCAAAACAGATGCTCTACCATTAAGCTACAGTCCTTCCACTACATCACGGTTGCAGAATCTCTGGCACAAGAATCCAAGAAGTTCTTATTGGATTCCAAAGGTTCCAGAGTGGGTTATGTCATCATTGCACAACTTTTTTTTTTTTTAAACAGTTCAAAACATTGTACTCCTGAATGCCAATGAGCACAGCAGATGCTGTTACAATAGTAATAATCGAAAAACCTTGGGTTTTTCATAAGCTCAGCTCTAGATGAAAAACATTTTCCTGCAAAGTGTGGGATCCCAATCAATACTGAGTGTCCCAAGTGGACATGCAATGGATGTCTGATGGGTGGGAGTGAAATAAAAACCAAAATGATGGGAATTTTTTGGGGGGGAAATCATAATCAAATGAAATTGCAGGCAGGATTTGAAATTCGAGCAACTGGAAGAAATAGTAACATATGAAATAGAGGATTATATATTAAATGAAATGTATGATGTAAGGAATGTGTATTACAGTGGTGCCCCGCTAGACGAAAATAATTCGCTCTACGAGTGTCTTCGTAGAGCGAATTTTTCATCTAGCGAAGCGGCAATGGAGCGCGGAGGTTTTCGTGCAAAAAAAAAAAAAATCGTCTTGCGAGGCAGCCCCATAGACTTTTTCATCTTGCGGGGCAGCCTTCCGCTAGCGAATGCCTTTCGTCTAGCGAGTTTTTTTTTTTTGTCTAGCGAGGCATTCGTCTAGCGGGGCACCACTGTAGGTGAAACGTGTGAAATTATGCAGTCTACAAAAGAGATGGGTATAAAAAACAGCACGGAATGGAAGGTGGGAAGTCAAATTATAAGAGAAATGTATAACAAATTTGAATTTTGAAATTAATTGGTTAAGTTATGAAAATGTAATAAAAATCTTAATTAAAAAAGGAAGTTGGTAATATTGGCTTCTGAACAGAGAACAGAAATGGCAAGTTGAGAGAAAATTTACTGCCGTTCAAAAGAAATGTCATTGATTACTAATACACAGGGATCATTCATATGCACCTAAGTACCAGCATTTTAAAAGCCTGCGGATGCATTTCAGACCCATATAAATGATTTTTTTTTAACCATTTCAAGAGCCAGAAGAAAAATTTAAGGAAAAGAGGGTGGGAAAAGGGCTTCTGGATCTTGTGGTTCTATGCATGAAGGAAGGATAAATGGAGTTTTGAAGAGTTCTGAATATTCACACCATGAGCCTGATGAAATGAGAAGGAACTTGACATTCCAAACTGATGGCCTTGTAGCAAATGTGTGATGATCACACTGACTTCCCCTGAGTCATAGCAACCCTGTAATTCACCTTCTTTTAAGGACACATTGTAGGAGTTTTCTATCAAAATATTAAGTGAACTGCTGTTTCCCTTAGAGGCCATTTTTTATGAGACCCATTAATCAATCTGTGCTATTTGTGGGTTTCCAGATGGGTTTTGTGTGCATGCACAGGAAGACCACATTAATCCTTCAGGGCTGAAATAATTATGGAATCCAAGGCTACATTAATAGAATATACAATGTTTCAAAATCCTAGGTGGGACAAATACTTTACTTATTTAGAAAATGTTATGCTTCCCTTCAGGACAGATGTCATGGACTGGTTGGATGCAGAGGAATGGTGGAAGGAACCAGCTGGGAAACCCCCAAGGGAAGAAGGCTCAGAGTCCAGGGACTTGAGGTAGGGTGACAATGAGTGGGAAGAGGGAGAAACCTGGGAGGAGGAGGTGTTGGAAGCTGAAGAGGTAAGAGGGTTAGTGAGCAGGGAGAGTCTGTGGCAGAGAGAAGTCCAGAATCAGAAGCTGAAGCAGGAGAGGAGGGAAACCAAGAGGCAGAGTGAGTCAGGCTGGTGAAGAAGCCAGGGTGTCTCCCCCTCCTGCTGTGACCAGCTCCCTTCCCTCCTAGTCTACCAGGACCAGAAAAGGTATGAAGAGGGAGGAGCAGACACAGGCGCATTGTCTTAGTCTCAGATTGCTTGGGAAGGATCCGAGGGAGGAAGAAATTTAGGCAGCTGTAGGAAGACAGGGATCTTCAGCCTCCACAACTGCCTCATAGGGGCAAGACCTGATAAGAGTTGCTGTGCCTGTTAGGCCCGGCTCCCTGAGCAGGCCTTGTTTCTTCTAATAAAGAGTTAACTTCACATACTCCTTGTGATTTATTGTGGAGCTTGCTAGCTCTGGGAGGAGGGGTGTGATTCCTCAGCTGGAATAGGCTTGGAACAGGTGAGGGTCTTATCAAGCCCAGAGGCTGCAATCAGCATGCAAAGTACAAAAGGGAAGCAGACTTAAATCCACACAGAGACATTGTTTGCTTTGCTTTATCTTGCTTGGTGGAATACATCAGAGGCTGTGAAAATATTGGAAGGGTGGAAAACTGCGGAGTTTGAAGCATGGGAAACCTCCAAATAAATTTAAATAATAATTTGGTAGATTTGGAACTTTTCTTTTTTTATTGATAATTGGATAAATAATTTGGAATGTAATCTGGAATGTTTCAATGTGATTTTGTTGTATTGGAAACTCTAATAAAAATGATTTGGCAACAAAAGGGAAGCAGAGCTGAGGTGCTGGGTCTGCTCAGCTGCCCATGTTGATGAGCCTCGGCTTGGATGCTCCCAGTCCTCTGTAGGACTGTGCTTCAGGTTTGATGCTGGACTGTGTTTTTCTGACCTTTGGAATGACCTCGGTCGGACCATGTTGAACTTCAGACTTGACATACTGACTTGCTGTCAGGTAGGCCAGGGGTTTGGGACATTCTCTTTCCCCCATCTTATGATTACTATAACCCTGTGAGGTAGCTTAGGCTTCAAGACTGTGACTGGCCTAAGATCATCCAGCAAGCTTCATGGCTAAGTGGGGATTTGAATGAACCCTGGTCTCCCAGATCCTGGTCCATTGTTCTAACCACTATCCCAATTGGCTCTATAACAATGGCCATTGTTATATATTCCACAACACATCCAAATCTACATTTCCTCCCATTTTTTTTTTTTTGGTAATGGCTGAATAGTGCATATTTCTGTTCACTGCTTCTCTGGCATGGAGGAGAATGATAGTATTTAAAGTACCATATATACTTGAGTATAAGCCTAGTTTTTCAGCACATTTTTTGTGCTGAAAAAGCTGCCCTCGGCTTATACTCGAGTAAGGCGGGTGGTGGGGGTGGCGAGAAAGAAGCCCTTTCTCTCCACTCGTGCCGCCACCCGCTCTCCCCAGTCAACCATTCCTTAAGAAGTGTACAAGAACACCGGTTCTTTACTCTCCCCAGGCAGCTTGTTCCATTCCTGAACTGCTCGCATAAATGCAAACTTGGCAAAGGAAGAAGAGGAAGGAGCAGCCCAAAGGGTTGCTTTCGGACTGCTCGTTCCTCCCCCTCCTCCACAGCGGCAAAGGTGAACCGGCTTATACTCGAGTCAATAAGCTTTCCCAGGTTTTTATAGGAAAATTAGGTGCCTCGGTTTATATTCGGGTCGGCTTATACTCGGGTATATACGGTATTCATTACTTGCCATTACTTGTTTCGTCTTAATTTGGCTATGTAACAGAAGAAAAAATGTGCACCTGGAGGATCCCCCTATCTCAGATTTCACTGTACTCTGGGAAGGAATGTCTTTATTTAAACCCTGTATGCTTATCTGATGATTCAAGCAAACAATGGACTATCAAACCAATAAAAGAAACCACCCTTTCATTTTCTATAGCTAATCAGCCCCACCAATCATCTCCAACATGTGCACCTTGTATTTTGCATCCGAAGAGGCAAATGGCTGGTCTTTAATAGTTTATTCTCTGTGCAATGCAGTACTGTTGACTGACTGTAATGCGAAGTCCCTAAAATGATCAGCAAGCTGAGGGGCTCCACACTTGCTGTAGCTGATAAACTGTAGACTTTGAATCCCCTATCAGGGGTGATGTTTCAGTAACCCAGTCAACAGGATGCAAAAGGGAGAGTGACAGAGGTGATGTCTGCTCCCGAGATGTTGCTAGGAGAAACAAACAAGCTGAAGCCAAAAGCACATCATATGGAGCACAGCAAAACAACATAGGTCTGCAGGCTGAGCAAGGACATTTCTGCTGTGGCACCTATCTTGTGAGCTCCCGATGGAGATCAGGAAAGCCCTGATAATGTAGTTTTGCATACAGACCTTTCTGTTTACCCCAGGCATGGCCAAACTTGGCCTTCCAGAAATTTTGGGACAACAGCTCCCATCATCCCTAGCTAACAGGACCCAGTGGTCAGTGATGATGGGTATTGTAGTCCCAAAACATCTGGAGGGCCCAGTTTGACCATGCCTGGTTTACCCAGATATTTCCTGATTGTTTATGCTGAGTTGGGTATACACATTGCTGTGTGAACATCTGTATCGACAGTGGTGTTGCTGATAGTTTTTCGGTATTCTTTAGTTATGCTATTGCTAGTCCTGATTGTGCCAGGATCCCTAGATGTGTGTATACATGAGTTCTCGAAATGTGAACAGAGGCACTCTCTTTCTAAGTCTGTGACAGGAAGCATGGTATGATGCTAGCAACCATCCATCAATCATAGACTCATAAAGTTGGAAGGGTTTACAAATGTCATTGAGTCCAACCCTTTGCCTCTTGCTAGTTTCCCATATGAACTGTTTAGCTCTTCCATTCTTTCTTGGGGCAAATTTAGCAGAAATGCCATATTAACCTGATTTTTGCATTCATTGCTCCCTTACCTGGAATAGCTTCCTTGTTTGTGACAGTGCATTCCCTTAGATATGTGATCTGAGCCTTCCCTCCCATTCACATATGGATGTGTTCATTATTTGAGAACAATGAAAATTCTTATTAACTTGAGTGCAATGACAAATGTTTATAGGCCTGAAAAGCTAAGCCACTAAAGGCTGAATAAAGCAAGAAAAGAATATCTAGAAATCAAACACCATTTGGAGATAAAAATACGTGCTGCTATCATTACTAGTATCAGTTAATAAAATCACTGGTTGAGGCTGATTGTAGGTAACACCCAATACTACAGGTTGGAGAACAGGCTCAGAATATAGGCAATCAAGTGACCTAAGCCTAATCGGTGTCCCATCCCATGTCTAATTTCTTGACCAGTAAAGAGCCACACCTTCCCACAGCTCTAGGTTCAAAATAACAGTGTTTCACACCCAGTTTACAAGAGAACTCACCCTTTCCCCAAGAGTAGGTATGGGGAACCTCCAGGCAGAATTTGGCCCAGGATGCATTTGGATCCACAGCGTATCCCTCACCCCCACCCATGTCCCCACGCAGCAAATTAGGCTTTTTTTTTTAAAAAAACCTCCCAATTGTGCTAATTGTCAAACATGTGCATGGGGTAGAGGGTTATTTTTTGGGGGGGGTGAGCAGCATGATCTCCCCAGTTTTCTCTGTACGCTACAGCTGAATTAGCATCTTTGAAGAGGGATAGTTTTCCATTTTGAATTCTAAATTATTATTATGTTTCTAAAAGAAACCCTGCAGCACTCTAGCCCTTGAAAGGTTATTACAGGTAATGGCCATCTCGACTTGGCTTCAACTGAGTGCTTCAGCAGAGGGAAATTAAGGAACCTTCTGCCTGCTGTGCATTCTGAACATTAAATGCTTTGCGTCGCATTTTGAAAAATCAGGCTGTTGTTTATTTTAAAAATTGCTTCCTCCACCTACACTGTTTTGCACCTTTATATTAGTGCTATAGTGGTATTCTTGATAGCCCTGGATTATGGCAGGCACTGTGATTTAAGTGGCGCAATGCCATGAAACAGAAAAACCTCTTAGCATCTGTAAAGGTAGAGGCAAAGGTCCATTAGGTCCAGTCGCAGATGACTCTAGGGTTGCGGTGCTCATCTCGCTTTACTGGCCGAGGGAGCCGGCATACAGCTTCCGGGTCATGTGGCCAGCATGACTAAGCCGCTTCTGGTGAACCAGAGCAGCACATGGAAACACCATTTACCTTCCCGCCGGAGAGGTACCTATTTATCTCCTTGCACTTTGACATGCTTTTGAACTGCTAAGTTGGCAGGAGCAGGGACCGAGCAACGGGAGCTCACCCCGCCGTGGGGATTCGAACCGGCGACCTTCTGATCGGCAAGCCCTAGGCTCAGTGGTTTAAGCCACAGCGCCACCTGCATCCCTCTTAGCATCTGTACTGGTTCCCTATTGTTCTCCAAGCATAATCAAGGTGTTGTGTTGTATGGTTTGTGATCTGCCTACCAAAATGCATCTCTCTCTCTCTCTCTCCTCTCTCTCCTCTCTCTCTCTCTCTCTCTCTCTCTCTCTCTCTCTCTCTCTGATAAAGTAAGTCCCAGTGGCATGTGGTGAATTTTTTCATAGCGGAACAGTTAGGGCCAGAGGCACTAGCTTGTGAGGGTCGATGTCATGCATGTGATGTTGTGACATCATGATATTGTGTGCATGAGCATCACACCTCCCTCCCTAAGCCGGGCAGAAGCTTCCCAGGCTTTGCAAAGGAAGCACAAGGGGAACATTTAGGAGACTAGCCTAGTCTCCTTAGTCCACTGACCGCATGCCACTGGTAAGTCCCATTTTCCTTAAAGGAGCCCCAGCTACAGGTAAGTGCATATAGAGCAGGCTTCCTCAAACTCGGCCCTCCAGCTGTTTTGAGACTACAATTCCGATCATCCCTGACTACTGGTCCTGTTAGCTAGGGATGATGGGAGTTGTAGTCCCAAAACATCTGGAGGGCCGAGTTTGCCTATGCCTGATATAGAGCCATACCTACACTGTATATTTAAAGTCGTATCATATCACTTTAAGCTGTCATGGCTTCCACCAAAGAATTCTGGGGAAGTGTTAAGGGTGCTGATAGGTGCTGGGAGACCTCTATTCCCCTCCCCAAGCTACAATTCCTAGATTGATTGATTGATTGATTGCTAAACCACTCTGGGTACAAACTGCAGTTCCCACAGCTGTTTAAAGTGGTATGACACTGCTTTAAATGTACAGTGCAGATGGAGCCTGGGTTACACAAGGGGCTGTCCCCCTTAACTCAATGGGACATAATTCTGAGTAGACATGTATATACTCTATAAAACATTGACTTGGGCTTGTCTGTTTGCTCTTTGAAGTCAATATTAAGCTATTAATTGGGAATGTGGTTTTAGGATATGGATTGTTTACCTCAAAATTCATTGTGAGATATAATAAAAACCATTTTGAATCCTAGGAAAGGGACAGGCTATGGATAAAAATAAATACACAGATGATGCCGTATTTAGACTTCTGTGGTTCACTTAGTAAAAGTATGTTTAGAACTGTGTATTGCAATCCACAATCCAGTAAATAACTGCTTAATAATTGTGACATACACCCTCCTCTGCTTTAGCCTCAGAGTCTGAACTGCTCTGTCACAGGTTATTCCTGCTCACTATAGCCTGTTATCCCTTCCATGCCCAGCACCTCCTCCCAATCTTCTCCCTCTAACCTCTCCTCAGTATCCCACTACCAATCCCCAGGCTTTGAACTTTCCTGCTCTGGGATTTCCCTTGAGGGTTGCCCAGCTGGTGCCTCCCACCACTCTTCCTCATTCAGCCAATCCCTGACAGGCAGCAGCAGAAGTGAGAGTGCTACTATAAATGCATGGGTGTATATTTGGTGAATGGCTTTCTCTGCTGCCTATTGGATCTGCCCGTACTTTTTATGCTTCCCCATCTGCTTTTGTTTTAGTTTATATTGATGTTTAAGAGGACACTTTATCTAATTGTTCTGTGTGCTACTCTAAAATCTGGATTTTTAAATTGTGTTTTTGGTATTGATTGACTTGTGATTTTTTTTTAAAAAAAGAAAAATAGAATAAAATAAAGGTTGTTATAAAGACATCTCTGAAGTTTGAAGTTGTAAATAAATTACCTAAATAGAGAAATAAAAACTGATTTTCAGAAATGAATCTACCAATAATTCATTGTCTTTTTTTCATTACAGTGTCATGATGATTGCTAACTAAAAGCAATTCTAACTCATTTGTTCAATCCAGTGGAGGCATTATTATTTCCAAGGCAATAAAAGATGTTCTCAAACAAACTTTCCTGTTCTGGACTAAACAATAATAAAGGAGTTAACATGGGGAAAGGCAGAGCTCTTCAAAGATTGCACGACAGATTTTATTATTATTATTATTATTTAAAAAAAACAAGAACCAGCCACAGTTATTCTTGGAAGTTAATGTACCTTTTTTGCTTTAGTCTCTAACCCCCAATTAAAACAGAATCACCAGGGGGTGCTGTTTAAGTGAACAAATGAGTTATCTTATCTGCAAATGGATAAAAAGAAAATAAGAAAATAAACCCTTGTGAGCAATTGGAAGCTGAACACCCTTCAGCGAAAAATGCAAGAGTATTATGCCTCCTCACGAAAATCAGACAAAGCTAAGTCAAGTGATATTCCAAACAAATTGAAATAGTTTTCAGGGTATAATGAAAGCAAAGCTTGATGTTTGGAATGACGAGGATATAAGAGTTCAGCTCCAAACACCCAGGAATTAGAAATATTAGTTACATGACACAGTAGGGTGCTAAAATAGCCTAACACAATGACACATTGGCTCTGCATGGTGGAGGTGTCATGCATGGTGATTAACATTATCCAGTTTTGATGGATGGCTTTCAGCTATTGTTGCCTGAGGCAGCCGCTAAGATTTGTGAAGGGTTTGATGCCCGCCATTAATTCACTTGACCCTCTCCCATCATGGCTAGTGAAAACTGCTGAGCCTAGGTTAAATACTCTCTTGACAGTTATGGTGAATAGACCTTTTGAGAAGGTGTTAAGGTCTAATGTGATAAAGGAAGCACTGATATAATCATTCTTTAAAAAGCCTGCCCAGATTGTCCCAGATGCTTAGAATGTCAAAATTATGATTATTTTTTGCACGAGGTAATTGATCATCTAGTATTGGGACTGCTGTAGATATTCTTGGAGGAGATGGCTTTTGTGGGCCCATGTTGTTGGCATCCATCTGCCTCTGGAGAGAATCACGGTGCCTGCTGTGGCTGCAGAGAGGCATGTGTGCCAATCCGGCTGCAGATTATGAGAGGAGGAGGAGTCATGGAAATGGTGGGTGGGCCATGAGCAAAGGAGATTTGGAAAAAAAAGGTGAAGATGGTAATCATAGGAACCAACTCCTAGGGGCCAAGGTCCCTTCAACCCTCTCCCCAATAACATACTTGAGGGGGCTGGGCATTCAAATAGCGTGTGCTGTGTCTTGTGATTACATGGCAGCACTTATTTGGGCTCCCCAATATTTCAAGTTGGCACCCCTGAGCGTAATCGTGTGTGTGCGCGTGCGTGCAAAGGGGGCTGCACAACAGGAGACGGGAAGTGCAACATGGAAATTGGGGGATGATCTGCATGCAATGGAGAACTGAGAAAAATAAGAAGAGGGACTGAAGGGAAAAGGGAGCAAAGGCGAAAATGGGAATGTAAAATGGGTTGCAAAAAAAGGAGAGAAGTGGTGGAATGGGAACAGGTTTGAAGATGAAAGTCAGGGCAGGGCAAGGTCTGAAGACGAGGAGGCGATAGAGGCTTCATAACTGGGCAGAAAGTAAAAAGCAGTTGGAATGAGGAAGATGCAGGAGGTTGCCATGGCTGTAGATTGCAGGCAAGGGAGGTTGCACAAAAGGAGAGAGGAAGCATGGGCATGGGGGCGAAGGCGAGCTTCGCAGTTATGGAGTTGGGAAGGGGAAGTTCCATTGGTTAATTTGGGAGGAATGGCAGTGGGTTGGTGAGCAGAGCGAGTAGGGGCATGACCCCATGTAAAATAAATAACGGCAACTATGTAGGAGAGCTTAATGTGGGGCAGTCTGGTCATGCGTAATGGCTCTCTGTCTCCCAGTGGTTATTGCCATTTTTGAGAACAACCTATGGAGAATGGTGGAAACCAGAAATTTTCTTTGGGGCATTTTCTGAAGCTTGAGTTTGTTTAGAAGGAGCACAATAAATTCTGACAGATGGTGCAGACCAAAAGAAGAAGTGCCTTTTGGAAATGGAACGGGTCACATTTTGTAGCATAAACACCACAATCTCAATGTTTTCCTAGGGCAATAAAATTTCACAGAACTCGGAAAATATAATAGTGCAAAAGGCAAAAGATATGGTGTCTCATCTCTAAGAAAGTTCATATTCCTTTAATAACTTTGATACATTGTTCTTGGAGGCATATTTTATCCGTAGGACCTTCTACAGTAAAGCTTTATTGATACATCAGATTTTTTTATTTGTTAAAAAGGAACTTTCTATTTGTAGGCACCAAATGTATTCTACCTCAGGACTGTTCTGAATGTAATGGACCATTCAATGTTTTGGCAGTGATATTAGTAGAGGAATGATAATGGAATCTTCCAATCCATACCTGTGTGTCAGAAGAATTGAAAATAGCTCTTTTCCCAGTTGAGATGCATCTGAGTTATACCAACACATAATTTGAACCGCTGGAAACACATCTCTCTCTTTTTAAAGGTTTTTTTTTTACCCTATTCTGTGTTATTTTGTAACTTGATTGCCCAAATGTCTAATTTTTAAACGAATGTTCCAATTACTTGAGGAGATGCAAATTGACATATCAAAAATTTCCAGTAATGCAACCAAAAAGTGGAGCTGTGAGGAAAATATCGGCCATTCACTGGAAATTAGCTATTTAAGTTTCCTCCCCATATTGGCAGTTTGACAGCCCCATGATTATAGTAAGATATGTTCCCATTTTCTTAACAAAAATAGAAAATTCTTTCCAGTAGCACCTTAGAGACCAACTGAGTTTTTCTTGGTATGAGCTTTCGTGTGCATGCACACTTCTTCACATACCCATTTTCTTCAGATTTCCCATTTTCTTGTTTACTTACATCTTCCCAAGCAGATTATCTGGAGGAATTCATCAAATATTGTACATAAATCACACTTGGGACTGATGAAGAATGTGAAGTATTTGACACAGAGTGACTAGATAAGGTGCAGAGCAAAGGTCACCAAGCTTCCTGGGTTGGTTTGGGGGGGGGGGAGAGAGAGAGATTTGGAATTTGAGACAAGTATGGCTGAGGGGCCAATCCTCAACCAACATAAAGGTACAGTGGTACCTCTCAAGACGAATGCCTCGCTAGATGAAAAACTCGCTAGACGAAAGGCATTCGCTAACGAAAGGGTGATTCGCAAGACGAATTTTCCTATGGCTGCAACTCGCAAAACGAAAACGTTTTGCGGTTTGTTTTTTGTAAAACTGTGCTTCCTCCGACCATGCTTCGCAAGATGAGATTTCCGCTATATGACAACACTCGCGGAACGAATTAATTTCGTCTTGCGAGGCACCACTGTAAAGGTAAAGGTAAAGGTACCCCTGACCATTAGGTCCAGTTTCAGACGACTCTGGGGTTGCGGAGCTCATCTCGCTTTATTGGCCGAGGGAGCCGGCGTACAGCTTCTGGGTCATGTGGCCAGCATAACTAAGCCACTTCTGGCGAACCAGAGCAGTTCACGGAAATGCCGTTTCCCTTCCCTCCGGAGTGGTACCTATTTATCTACTTGCACTTTGACGTGCTTTCGAACTGTTAGGTGGGCAGGAGCTGGGACCGAGCAACGGGAGCTCACCCCGTTGTGGGGATTCGAACCGCCGACCTTCTGATCGGAAAGCCCTAGGCTCTGTGGTTTAGACTACAGCACCACCTGTGTCCCACTCAACCCACATACCTGGAAACAAGCCCAACTGCAGAAAAGGGAGGAGGCCTAAGTTCCAGGATAGAGCATTTGCTTTGCTCATTTCTCAGCATATCCAGTTAAGGGACCTCAAAAAGGATGACCAGAGGTGGTGGTGGTGGTGATGGTTGACCTTTCCTGGAATCATGGAATGGCTAAGCAAGACTGACTCAAGCAATTTTCTGACTCAATATAAGGCAACTTCATTTGTAAATCAATGAGACATATATATCAGAGAAAAGTTAGAAAGATAGCCAGTGAGTGGTCTATAGACAATTTTGGTTTGTACATTTATTTTGTCATTCTGAAAAACCTATGGAACTGAGAGAATGCATTAGTGGCAGGCAGATTTTTGCCCAGTTCTACAGATAGTACATATGGACAAGTTCTTCCAAAGTGAATGGCTCCTGTAATCCATTAATAGTGCTATCAGGTGGTTTATTTTTGCTGCTTTAGTCCTGGGGACTAAGGGGAAGCAAAGGAGACGTCACTGATCCCACCTCCATGCTCCTGACTGAGATCTTCTTCCAAGTCCTGCTTTCTCCCTGCTCACTGGAATTCCTTCAAATGAGCAAAGGACTCAAGCTCAGGAGGCGCAGCTTTGAGGCAAGGCAGCTCTCTTGCGAAAACCGGCTTCAGTATTTACCAGCTCATGATACCATGGCAACAGAAACCCCCCCAGAAAGTGACCACGGAGGAGGCTGGGAAAGGTTGCCAGGTACCCTTTGAATGTCAGCAGAGCCAGGCCTTCTTCCTTAAATAAATGCAGAGCAAGGAGGTGAGGAATCATAGGAACATAAATCCAAAAGGAGGGTCTACTCCCTAGGGAAAAAGGAGGGCTAATTTAGAAAGTTCACTTTGTGCAGAGATCTGTTCGCACAGATTTTAAATCCCAGGCCTGAGTGAGGATCTGAAAATCTGAGGAACACATTAGGCCTCGTATAAATGCTGGAGTCAATTTAACGATTGAAAAGGCCTATTCTTTTCCCTGTTTTTCTATTAATTGCAATGATGCCTGTCTAAGGTAGAAAATGGTGCAGGAAACAATGTAATTAATTAGAATAATGCTAACACATGGAATATTGAGGTTGAGAGTGACTTGCCTAATGCTACCTAGCAAATTCATGGACGAGATGAGATTTGAACAGGGGACTACTGGGTACATTCTCTAAGTCAGTGATGGAGAACCTGTGGTCCTCTAGCTGTCATTGGATTCCAGCTCCTGTCAGCTGCAGCCAGCATGGCCAATGGTCTGGAGTCATGGGGGCAGTGGTAGTTCAACATTACCTGGAGGTGTTTTGTGAAGGACCACACTGGTGTGCGTCACAGCATTCCCTCAGTTTGATGCTTTAATAATGGAAGTCAGGCAATGAATTTGGCAGGTTTCTTCACTTCATAGACATGTGTGTATACTGCAGAAGTTGTTTGCTCTGTCAGTTTTCACATAGCCAGACTTATCTCTGAATGCTTTGGCAAATGACCAATTGTGATTTGTTTGTATTTTCTTAGATGCTTTCCCCCTCTCTGGAGTCATAAGCAAAGATCATCAGCTTCAAAACAAAATAATAAAAAAAAAAATTCCTTCTAGTAGCACCTTAGAGACCAACAAAGTTTGTTCTTGGTCTGAACTTTGGTGAGAGATATAAGGGTCTGGTGACTTCTGTTCCAGTGTATCTGAAGAAGTGTGCATACCAAGCTCATACCAAGAACAAACTTAGTTGGTCTCTAAGGTGCTACTGGAAGAAATTATTTTATTATTTTATTTTGTTTTTTAAAATAATATTTATTAAAATTTTTCCAATTAAATCCAAATTACAATACATGATTAAATTTTTTCCAACTCCCCTTTCTCTCACTAAGGGGAGCGTACAAAACAAACCCCCCTCTCACTGGGGTGATCAACAATTATTTCCCAATTTAACCACTTGCTTTGCACTTATCATCATTACTTTTACAGACTTCCCCGATTCCCCCCACCCCCCGTTGATTTCAAATTAACCCTAATTCACAGTTATTGCCAATTAATCACCATATTCCTTTTTCTCCTTCTCACATTTTCCTTATACACTCTTTTCCTAAATAATTATTCATCTTACACATTTTATTTATCAATTTAACCTATCCTCTACATTCACTATATTCCTGAACCTCCATTGCTTGATTCAAAATTTCATTACAACAACCCAATTGAAATTAATTTTATTCTAACTCTTCCCCCCCTTCCCTCCTACACTCCCTAAAGTTAAATTCTTATTCTATAACCATTATCCATTACCAAACCGTATGTCTATACCATGACACAAAGAGAATTTCCATAAAAACATTCATTCTTCAACCCACACCCACCCTCTCAAATTCCAAAATCCCATAGTCCTGGGAAACTGGCTTCTGCTCCTTTCTTATCTCATATGTCCTTGAGATTTTTTCAACATTGTCCAGACTCTGTACAGCCTTCCATTGAGCTCTCTTCTTTACTGCATTTACTGCACTTACCCCCCATTCTGCATTTACTGCACTTACCCCCCCCCATTCTTGCTTCTTTTTGTTTTAACTATTTTGTTTTGACTATGGCAGACCGACATGGCTACCTACCTGTAACTGGATCATCAGCTTGTTCATCTGTAGTGCGAGATCATTAACTCTAGGAGGAAACAAATGATTCTGCTCTTTAGGCAGAAAGCTTTTTTTTTGGACAAAAAAAAGGCAGTTTGTGACAATCTGTTGGCTTCAAAAACAGGGAAGAAATGGCTATGTTCACTGCTGGTAGCATACTAATAGTTTTTGAATGGGTCGTTTAGGGTCTAGGTAGCTCAGTTCAAACAATCATGTTATGTGATGTGTCAATTCTACCCAGAAAGGCCTTTTAAACTATAACTTTCCCAGGGATGCTCAAAGGCCGGAGACGTGACATTTGCAGAAACTTTCTCCTATTTCCATTTTATACAGGCCTTTAAATGATTGGCACCTTTGTGGTGAGGAGAGCCGGAGGCAAAATTGATATTGGCGGGCAACGTCATGATGTACCCTTTTCACCTTCAAGGTGATGCTCCCAATATAGAGATAAAGCACCTGAGTGCAAAAGATACATTATGATTTATATTACGGCGATGCCCAGAGGGCTCGGTTAAAAAAGGGGCTCCAATCACAATCCATAAAGATATAGAAGTGTAAATGTGTCAGCTCTGGAGGGCTTCTGCTGTTAATAGACACAGAAAATCGAGAAGCCAAATGATGGGATCAGAACCAAAGGGGCAGAACGTGGAGACAGTATCTCAACGGCAGGGAGAAATGCAGTTTCAATGCCAAACTGTAGACAGCTGTTAAATACGAGCCGCAGAAGGAGCCAAATCTTGGAAGCCAGGACTTTTTGTGATGGTACTCAGTGATACAGAGTACCGGCAGCTCCCCTCCCCCCATTGCCATCCATGGCACTTCTATATGAGAAGCGGCACCTTAGCTTTTGTCAAAAAGAGCACCTTTGGAAATCAGAGCCTGCAAGGACTATTGATGCCCATGCAAACTTCCACACGTTTTTACAGTTATTCTTGTGGAGGGAAGAAACCAATGGGCAGCCTGGGAAGGGGGAGATAGTCTGGATCCTAATAACAATGTTTCTGTTTCAGAACAGGATATCACAAGTCATGTAGGTAGTTTCTCTATTGGTAGCCCCTGATATCAATTCATGTGTGAATGGTCAGAACATGGATTATTGTTGGCCCCATGGGTGAGAAATTATTGGGGAGTCCCAAATAAGTAGCGATGACCTTTCCAA
Organism: Lacerta agilis; assembly: GCF_009819535.1. Classification (NCBI taxonomy): domain Eukaryota; kingdom Metazoa; phylum Chordata; class Lepidosauria; order Squamata; family Lacertidae; genus Lacerta; species Lacerta agilis. Next base: position 28,845,354 of record NC_046314.1, on the reverse strand, counting down.
AGGATGAAGGAGATGCATTAAAACAACAACAACCCTGAGTTGTCTATTCATTAGCTCAGGGTTTTTTCCCCGGGGGAACTCACAGAAACTGAGTTCCAGCACCTCTCTGGTGTGTGGTGCCATTGCCACTCTAAGAGAATGAGGGGGGGGGGTGTTCATTTTTCTAGAAAAATGGCACTGCATTCACTTCTTTAAGTGGTGCAACTTCAGTGAACCAAGCGCATGACCTGTTTGCAAATCTGCATACATCTGTGAAGTTGCTGAAGGAAGAACAGTTCTGCTGAACCATTGCTACTCACGAAGAACATTCATATTCACAAGGAAAAGTGCTTTTAATCTAATCACTAATTAACTAGTAATGAGCCCATTGAAAATTAGAAGTAATTATATGCTAAATTTCCCGCGAACGCTCTGTTTACCGTTTAGAATTAGCCCTAGTTAATTTTGAGCTTTCCCCCCTCAAAAACCCGCTTCCCCTACCCTTATTTGTATGAGGTAGGTTTAGTCACTGCTGCATAATTGAGATAGTTTTCAGTCTGGTGTAATGGCGAATAAGCTTCCTTTAGCAAAGTTCAGAAGGATCTCAGCTAATATGGGGAAATAGTTAATATCCTCTCCCAGCCCATTCTGAAATGTATACCCTATTATATTCCCAGTAATGCCATCAGAAGTGCAACAGGATCCCCAGCCCCCCTCTTCACGAGTGATATTCCTAGATTCAGGGTGGTTATGTGTATGGCTGCAGAAAGAAGTTTGGTTGAATATTGGCTGTCGAACAGACTTCCTCAACCTCGGCCCTCCAGATGTTTTTGGCCTACAACTCCCATGATCCCTAGCTAGCAGGACCAGTGGTCAGGGATGATGGAGGGCCGAGGTTGAGGAAGCCTGGTCTAGAACCTTGAGTTCACTGAAGAACTGTCATATAGCCTTGATGACTCACAAACCCAGACATGGGACCTGCTCAACAGATAGGATGTTCTATGCCCAGAAGTTATGGGTGGCAGCCTTGGTGGTGTGTTTAGGTGCTCGAATCCCCATGAGAATTGTGTGGGGGGAATGAAACGCTTAACTTCAAAGCCTGCCATAGGTGTTCATGGTGTCCCTTTTCACAAAACCAGTCTACCTATGTTTATTTAAATGGAGTCAATCCAAATTTGAACTAAGCTCCCTCCCCTGTGTGTGCCCCTACACAGGCTATGAGGATCAGCTTCAGGAAGTTTCCTGAAGTCACAAAATAAAGAGGCCAATAATCCAGCACAGAGTTAATCGTGCTAGCCTGCTGAAACCTCCCTTAACTTGTGTGGTTCTTGACACTGTGCTGTGCTGGTGAATACGGAAGGAAATGGAAAACTAGGGGGCGGGAGTATTATTTAGGCATTTAATACAGTATAGCAATTTATTTATTTTTTTGGTCCAAGCAATCCAGTATATCTTGTCTGTGAGGGGGAAAAAGACCGCTGAAGAAGACAGATAAAGCTTCTGTGCTTTCCTGTCAGTTTCTCCACGGCAAATAACAAAAGGATTCCTTTTAAACTTGTTCCAGTAGATTTATTCAGTACAAAGCAAAATAACATTTCAAAGGGATTCTGATATTTGAGGTTCTTTCCTTTAAAGACTGCACTGCTTTCTGGGATGGTTTCCCTCCCTCATTTCCTTCAGCCCAAATTCCCTTTTCTGATTAAAACACCTACAATAGTTTTTGTTTGTTTGTAACACTCTTCATTGCTAACTTGACGTTGGCGTGGTTTATGCTAAATGCAGCATGGGGGGGAGCCCTCAGAACTGAAATTCAGAGCAAATAAATAAACCTGCTGCCTGAATAGCTTGAAGGAAACCAATATTCTTATTTCTGGTGTGTGCAGCATGTATAGGAGAGGAGAGAAGTCAGTGGTGTGTGTTTTTTTTGGTACTAATTGCTCACATAATTATAGATTCTTTACTATTTCTGGGATTACATTAGCTTGAGCCCAATATAAATAACCAAGTTATTATTGTTATTGTGCCATACACTTATTAGCCATTTCTGTGCAGGAACGTGCAAGAGTAAAACCCATATAAAAGTACAATCAATAAGTGCAGCGCAATTAAGATAAAATAGAATTCCCGAACGAACTAAAATGGCAACAGCATAATTGAAATTCTACACATAAAATGGATAGTCAATAACCGGGGGGGGGGGGATTTTTTAAAAAATAAAAATAAAAATGCCTTCATCTGCTGGCAGGAAATTTACAGAAAAGTTGCCTAGTGAATCTTCCTCTACAGGGGTTCCCCAAATACTAGAAGCCGGCATTGGGAAAAGCTTCCTCCATGACAAATGTTGCAAACAGGACTGCAAGTTCCATTTTTGTAAGCTCTTAGAACTTCATTGCCAGCCACAAGGATCCTAGTGGTGCCATTCTGTACATGACTATTCGTAGTGCTATTTTTCTAGAAAAAGAGGTGCCGGAGCTCATGACGAACTTCTCCCTTGTTCTCTTAGAATGGCAATGGCACCCACCTGGGACGTGCCAGAACTGAGTTCCGATGAGTTTCAACTGAAAAAAAGCCTTGGATACAACCATGTGGCTGCCATATTCATTTGCGTGCATATGAGTGGGTGGGTGGAGATTTTTCATGCCAAGCTGAGCTCCTGCACTTGCCCTGGGGGCTAAATTGGGTCCATACATCAAACCTACAGCTGCCCTCCAAATATTCACACTGCGGGATGGAAACTAATCTGTTTGTACAGGTTGATACATTTTGCTTTGTTTTCAGAAACCACCCTGTGAAATATAATGAGTGTTTTTGTGTGGAAGTCTCTCTCTCTCTCTCTCTCTCTCTCTCTCTCTCTCTCTCTCTCTCTCTCTCTGTGTGTGTGTGTGTGTGTGTGTGTTAGAGATCTCACTTTCACAGATAGCTACTTAATACACATGACATTTGTCCTGCATTTAATGTGTGGCACAAGACTGCACCAGTCTTTATATTTGCGCCACAATAAACATTTGCAAAACCCTTGTACAGCATACAGTGGTACCTCAGGTTACAGACGCTTCAGGTTACAAACTGCGCTAACCAGGAAGTGGTTGCTCCAGGTTAAGAACTTTGCCCCAGGATAAGAACGGAAATCGTGTGCCAGCGGTGCAGCAGCAGCAGCAGGAGGCCCCATTAGCGAAAGCACACCTCAGGTTAAGAACTGTTTCTGGTTAAGAATGGACCTCTGGAACGAATTAAGTTCTTAACCCGAGGTACCACTGTATATGATTTTTCACACAAAAATATCTTCATGACTGAAAGTTCCAGAGGGTGGCCTTTTTTTGGTCTCTTTTGGCAAATAACAACCAAGAGTCATCCGGCATCTTAAAGACTAGCCAATATATAATAGCAGGAGCTATCATGGGCCAGAGCCTACTTCGCCAGATGAATGTGGGTCATCTAGTTTCTGCAAGAAACTGGGAAAACGATAGTCTTCTTTTCCTATTATTTATGGAGTACAATGAATTGTGCCACTCTCTTCATATAATATACTCATTCCCTGTGTGTGTGTGTGTGTGTGTGTGTGTGTGTGTGTGTGTGTGTGTAGCGAGAGCAATATAGTTATGGTGCCCTTTAGTGGCTGAACTAGAGAGGCCCATCTACAAATAATTGATGTACTTTTCTTTTAGCTCTGCCGGGAGGCACCCCAGAGATACAACTCCAACTGCACAAAACACTGATTTATATAGCTGTTGTGTCTCCTGAAAGGGTTTTGTTTATTTTTTTTATTTTTAAAAAAACTTGAGATGCTGTTGCTCTGGCTAAGTACTACGTTCCTATCTTATATTAGTGAGCCAATTACCACTTGGAATGCTGCTAGACTTTCTTCATTTGGAACATGTCACTGTGCCGATTTCTAATTGTACATTCCAGAATTCTGAATTTGCTTGTTTTGTTTTGCCTAGGCGTAGACTATCGGAAGGAAATAATAATAATAATAATAATAATAATAATAATAATAATAATAAATTTTTATTTATACCCCGCCCTTCCCCGCCAAACCGGGCTCAGGGCGGATAACACCAATAAAATCACAACAAAAACATAAAACAGTTCATTAAAATACAGATTAAAATACAATTTAAAATTAAATCTAAACTGCAGCCTCATTTTTAAGTAGCCCACCAATCACACCAAAAGAACGAAACATCGGGGTTAAGCTGAAACCAACCCAAAGGCCAGGTGGAACAGCTCCGTCTTGCAGGCCCTGTGGAAAGATGCCAAATCCCGCAGGGCCCTGGTCTCTTGTGCCAGACTGTTCCACCAAGTCAGGGCCAGTACTGAGAAGGCCCTGGCCCTAGTTGAAGCCAACCTAGCATCCTTGTGGCTCGGGACCTCCAACAAATTATTATTTGAGGACCTTAAGGTCCTACCTGGGACATACCAGGAGTGGCGGTCCCTTAGGTATGAGGGTCCTAAGCCGCATAGGGCTTTAAAGGTCAAAACCAGCACCTTAAACCTGACCCTGTACTCCACCGGGAGCCAGTGCAGCTCGTAAAGCACTGGATGAATGTGGTCCTGCGGCAAAGACCCCGTGAGGAGCCTCACCGTGGCATTCTGCACCCGCTGGAGTTTCTGGGTCAGCTTCAGGGGCAGCCCCGCGTAGAGCGAGTTACAATAATCAAGTCTGGAGGTGACCGTCGCCTCCAGAAATCCATGAAATCCATGGCTTGACCCAATGTTTAGGCATTATCCACTACAGGTTTTCTTATAAGCTGCTGCATTTGCCAAGGGAATGTCTGTGGTTCTTCCCACACACACCCCTGCCCCAGTAATAGAATAATAAGCACCAAATCTAACCACTCTCTAAGAATTAAGTTGTCTCAATTACCTCCATTAGTCAAAGCCTACATATATTTCTCAGCTGAACTCTCGCTATGCTTGATAAAAAAGATTACTCCCCACCCACACCTCTGACATGCTGAATAAGATGGCTTTTAGGTGCACTAAAATGTCTGCTTAGATATATATCTGGCTGTTTAAATCACATCTACAGGACTGCGGGGCTACCGAGTGCTTAAATCACATCCACAGTATACTCATTTTTTTTGGTGACCTGATGCCATTTCCCTTGAGTTACTCACCCTCAGTAATGAACAGCCACCAATGTGGCCCCCCAGGGAATGGGGAGGGGAACCCTTCAACAGGCCTTCTGTACTGATCGCAATCTAACAAAAGCTTACTAGGAAGAACTGTGTTCTCTTTCTCTCCCCATCCCCAATTCTCTTCTCTTTCAAGGCATTTATAAACCCTAACTCATCCAGGGTTTCTTGACTTTCGGTGACCCCGCTTACCATGGGCGTCTTTTTTGCATCCTTGTCTTCACAGGCACTGCTCCATTTAGAAAATGAGAGGGACTGAGGTTCAAAGACATCCAAGCTCATGGCACCATTTCAAACCCAAGCCAGACATGTGAAAGCATCCCAATGAATTCAATGTGGCTTACTCCCAGGTCAGTGACACAGACTTCAGCCTGAGTACCCAAACCTGTTCCCCCCCTCTCTGAACCGACATGCCCCAGGGAGAGGGAATTAAATAAAATCTCAAACATGTACAAATATACCTGGGCAGCAATAGTGCAATTATCTCCTTTCATTTTCTACCAGTAAATTCTGAAAATGTCATTTAAGACTAATTTTTTAGCATTGATGGATTGCTCTCTGAGTTATAACACAATTAGGGGGGAAAGTTTTCCCTGTAATTATACAAACTGTATGCCATATAATTGTAATCACCTTGTAGTTACAGGCGTATTCATCTTGCTTTTGAAGATCATTGTTCTGACTTATTTGATGAGTTGTTGCGCGGCGAGCCATATTTGTGTGCTAGAATAACTGTAAATATGATTTCAGCATGTGAAATTTCAGCATGTGAATTTGCAGCATGTCAGGGGTTAGAGGACCTCACAGGACCTGCTGCCCAAGCAAATAAGTGTTTAGAGACAGGTTGATACACAGACCAGGTCCAAATGGCCCAGTATGTGTGCCTAAAGTGCTGCAGTACATATACAACACATTTCCAACTTTTGCTTCCAGCTGCAGTCCTTCATGATGTATGCTGGTGGATCCTGAATGACTTAGTGGGAGGTGGAGCTTTGTGGTACAAGTTGCAGTCCCACCCTCCCCCATGCAGTGAGTACTGTGATGTGTGACATAATGAATTCAACAGACAATGATCTGGGTCAAAAATGGCCACAACTTTATTGATTAGAGATATAGGTGGAATTTTGGGTCAGGCATTGGGTGTATATTCATTCTTGCCTCCCACCGGAGGGCTGGAACTGCTTCAGGGTTAGAGGTATGTGGTGGATTTCAAAGATTCCCAAACACAAAGTGCTTTTTTTTTTTTAAAAAAAGTTTAAAAACAAAAGAGGTATTACAGGAGTTGACATTAGGAACTTCAAAGCCCTCCAGCTGTAGTCAGAAGGGCCAATGGTCAGGGATGCTGTTGATTTACTTTGCTTTATAGCTCACTTCCAATGAAGCAGCTTATACCAATTCCACAACACAATAAAAGCAAATTATTTTAAAAAATGGTTATGTATAACAAATATTTTAAAAACAAGTTCAAGTCCCATGCCTGACACCGAGTGGTATTATGGGCATTGTAGTCTAGCAAAATCTGGAGGGAACCACATTGGACGCCTTGCTCTAGAGAAATGATCGTTATCAAGTTTATACAGCCTGTGTTTCTGTGCAGAGCGCAAAGGAAAATATTGTTCTGCAGTTTTAGGCTCACGAGGTGAACAAGCTGCGGCAGTGACTGCAAGCCATAAAGGTTTGAGGAATGTCTAGTCTGTAGTCTTATAAAAACAAATTGGTGATTTCGATCCAAACAGGCAGGTGACCTCAAAAGGCAAGTAACGAAGAAACTAGCCCAAACAATTGGCATTCTTCTGGGATGTTTTGGGCGAGAGGCCATTATTAATGCAGTAACCCCTTCAGGACTGTTGAGACTGTATCACATTGGGGAAGCTCTTACATTCTTTCTTTTGTCTGTATTTGGCATTAGGATAATTGCCCATATCCAGCTTTTCAGCATGTCACCTTTTGAGCAGCCATAAGCAGTGTAACAGAAGCAAGAGCTCCAAAAGTCAGATAAAAGGAAAAACAGGCAGCAAGCTTTGTAGAGGCTGCTAAAATCTATAAATGCTAAGTGGGGCTGTAATCACTACGGAAATTATGAAAGGCTGAAGGAAATAAAGCCCAAATGTGAGGATAAAACCATAAATGGAAGTGAGTGAAACTCAAGCACCAACCTCCAGAAAGTGACAAAAGTAATTTTCTTGCTTTCTTTCCATTTAATGGAAGAAATGTAATCAGCAGGTGTGTGTGTGTTTGTGTGTGTGTGGATAGGAAATTCTCTAATGGAACAAAAAGGAAATGTTAAGGTTATGTAGAATAGTAAAACCTAATAATACTTCAAAAATACTTTTATTTTATTTTAAAGGGTCTGTGTTGGTTTAAAGGGTCTGTGTTGGCTTGTCGCTGCCATGACACCCCTTCCTCGCTGGCCCACCCCTCCCACAGAAAAAAAGCCGCTAGAAGGGGGAAAGGGGGAGGCAAAGCAGGCGCTTGAACGTGCCTGCTCTGCTTCCCTTTCCCCCACTCCCAGCGGCTTTTTCGGCTGGGGGGTGGGCCAGTGAGGAGGGGGCGTCATGCCAGGGACAAGTGTGACGCCCCCTCCTCGCTGGCCCACCCCTTGGGCCAAAAAAAAAGCTGCGGAAAAGGGAAAGCTTCCCCTTTTCCCCCTTTCAGTGGCATCCACGTGCATCGTGACATCACAATGACGTCACGGCGCACGCGTCGTGCCCCTCCCCCAGGGGTGTGCCTCTGCGCTGCCACCACCCTGGGCAGTGCAGAGGCTTGCTATGCCCCTGCATACAGCCATAGTCTTTGCTCCACATGCTATCGTTTGTACATTGTAGAACAGGATGCATGTTAGCAACTCTATAAAACTGACCTATAGACTTCCAATATCTCCGTCCAGACATTTCTCGAGAACATCTGAAGATTTTTATAATCTCCTTTGGCTGCTTATGATGCTACCGGGCTGCTCTTAGATTCAGCAGGGTGCTATAATCTTCAACATGACCTACACAGCAAGGTTACTTACAGAGGGGAAGTGGAGCACTGTTCCAAAAAGACAAAGAAGAAGAAGGGGACCCCTATAGAGATGGTAGTGGATAAAGATAAACTCCCAGGGTTGCCCTGTGATGCTCTTAGCATGGAACTAGGTCAGAGACCATGAAAACGAAAGAACCCTGTGGAGCGACAGAGGCATCAGCCAATGTTACATTGGGGAGTTGAGTCAACTGTGTTCGAAATGAACATCTGACCTTGCAGAAGTAGCAGATGAGAGACTTGTTTTACTAGCCCAGACATAGTCCACAGAAGCGGTAAGACCAAGTGCTGATTTCTGCATCTGTTTGAAAGAGCCATGGATTCAATCAATTCTGCTAACAAAACAGGGCTCTCCCCCACTCTCCAACCCCTGCATGCTTCCCCCAATTTGACTGGGGAGTTTCAAGTGAGCCTCCAAAACTCTGCCAGTACAGCCTTGCACTGAGTGAACACAAGCCATAGCGCATCCCAGCTCCCAGAAGCCCTCTGCCCATGGAATGACATCATCAAGGTGAGGGCATGGCAAATGGGACTCCAATCTGCGCTAGGCAGGCAAACAGGATGTCTCCAGCTGCTTTGAACCACTTGAAGGGGGTGGGATGGGAGAGAGAGAACAAAGTCATGAATGTTCATCAAAAATGGAAATGCAAATATTGTTCTTACGTCTAACACGCTTCAAGGGCAGCATACCGAGAGTAAAACTTCCAGAGACTTAGCTCCTTTAAGTCTAAATTCAGCCATCGCTATTGTATTTAGTTTTATTTTGATTCTTTTTCAGAAATAACAATGTAAAATGTGTTCTGGGGATATCTCTCGGCATACAAAAAGGGTAACAGTGTGAAGATACTCTCCTGGAAAAAGGTTAATTCTCAAAGAGGAAACTAATTATTAATTCATGTAGCTTCTAAAGCCTGTTTTCTTTCCCAATTAAAATCCATCTGCTTCTTAGGATTTAGTGTGCATATCAAATGTGATGTTTCGAAACAGACCGTTTCTTCCCACCCCCCACCCCCACAACGAAGTTAACATCCTAATTAAGGAGAATGGCGCATGCCTCGTTCTCTTCTTCCCTGACTCAGTTAGTTATGTAGCAGATTTACTGGGCACCCTGTGAACCAACTTGATGATTAATCTTCATTTAATACTACCTTAATGTTCTAGTAAATAATTAGTTTTCTGAAATAATAAATAATTAGTTACTCATCATTTTCTTAGTGAACTCTGTGGCTTCGTTCCTAGGTGAAAGGAGAGTTTTCCATGCCCTCCTCCGACTTGCAGCTAACTGCACCCCTCCAAAATACCTCTTGGGGGAGGTTCAGGAGGCGCTTTCTGAGCAATATGGGGTGGTGGGTGAGGGGGGGATATTGGGGAAGTGGGGAATTGTCAGGCAGATAGAGGGTTGTATCTGACAGGCAGAGTAATTCAAACTCCACTCTGTTCCCTCTATCCAAACACTCGCTATATGGAAATCCACTTATCCAAAAATGAGGAATTAGCACCCCAAACTCACTATACACACCACAGATTCAGGTATCCAAACAGCTGGATCTGTGCATAGTACTGTAAACAAATAAACAGGCTTACACAAGTCTTTTTGTGTTTTGCTGGTCTATGGTGGGAACGAGGGAGAAGGAGAGATCAGAAAAACGAGAGCATTTCCCCCTTCATTCTCTGCCTTTTGCAAGGTTTCAGAAGGGTTTCCTTGGTTTCCCCCCATCATCTTGGGGTCAAAATTTGAGTAGTCACGAACACATTAGAAATTTTTCCATAGGAATTGATGGACATTGTTGATTCGTTATGTGAACATTTGAATAGCGAGACCTGCGTACATAGGAAACAGGTGTAAGCTGCACACATTGGGGATACTCTGGCTTAAAATCTGTTGTACCCAAACTCTATTTGGGAAGAGTTAGGGCCAGTGGAAAGAGTCTAATGGAAGGAAAACAAAGCTGCACATGATATTCATAGCAGTCGTGCAATTCATAGTAGCATTGTCAATTTCACGCAGTCAGCATGCTTCACTCACTAGGCACAGACAGCATGTCCAATATACACACAACCAATGGCATGTAAACATGCACAGACAGTTCAGCCAAGCACAATCCTGTATATAAACACAAAATGGCTGCCCCAACAACTGAATGCCACGTGATTACAGTCCTCTGAACTGCCAAATTGTGGTGCCATCTATGAATGGTAGTGTAGCTGCTATTCTGTCACTTGCAGCAGGACACAGCTGACCAGGGGTGGTGACCAAGGTGCTGATCTTCACAATGGTTTCTGGCAGTGGCTCCTTGGCAGTGCCCCCAGCCCAAGAATCTCAGGATCCTCTGAGACCGGCTGGTAAAAGAGAGGCATTTCCTTGGGTCGCAGCTCGACTCGTGTCCCGTATGAGCATTGGGAGGGGCTTATAGGCCAGAGGGACCTTCTCTGGTTCCAAATATGGCAACCATGGCAAAAGAAAACATGCTTAATAGTTATCATGGATTCCCTGGCTGCATGTTAGTGGTCGGCCTGGTATTCTCTCACCCCTCTGCAGATCCTACTTTTCTCATCTGAGTGTTTATTAGTCATGTCTAACTTAAATCCACATGACTAATGAAGCTTAGGCTCCAATACTTTGGCCACCTCATGGGAAGAGAAGACTACCTGGAAAAGACCCTGATCCTGGGAAAGATGGAGGGCACAAGGAGAAGTGGACGACAGAGGACGAGATGGTTGGACAGTGTTCTCGAAGCTACCAACATGAGTCTGACCAAACTGTGGGAGGCAGTGGAAGACAGGAGTGCCTGGCATGCTCTGGTCCATGGGGTCACGAAGAGTCGGACACAACTAAATGACTAAACAACAACAACAAACTTAAATCCATTCATCCTCAGTATATTCTTATCTCTTGTCAGACTTTGTTTTTCACCCACAAAGGAAAACCATTTCTATGTTTTGGTGGTGGAAGTGGTGGGGGGAACCTGCCTTTTTTTTTTTTTAAGGAAACTTAATTCATTTAAAAAATAAAGTCAAAATACAAACAACATCAAACGTGCTGAAACGAAAGGAGAAAAGAAAGGAAAACTACAATGGATAGAAGGGAGGGGAAAGGAAAGGAAGCTAATACCCTGCATTAATTCATGCGATGCATCTCTTATAACCACAATCCACGTCATTGAGACACCACTTTGTCCTAATCTGCTAAAATATATCCTGTCGACAAACATAATTGAACCATTGGGGATCCGTGTTCTGTCTTTGTTGTAATTGACGTGTATCAAACATCCTGACTTAAAGCACAGCTAATTTCTTCCTTTTGTGAACCATTTTAAAAACACGATGCCAGGGCTACAGTTCTGAAAACAAGTGTATAACAGGGATTAATGGCATGGCTGCTGGGCATCTTATAAATGGAGCACCAGAAATATTGCAGCCTTTTGAGAAAGGTGCCTGTATTCACGCATTATCTCGAACCGTTACCTGATTGCTTTTAAGGGCATTGCACCGAATATTTCTTCAACATTGACAGGATTTCAGAATATTGCTGGCATATACTGAGAGAAGTAGCTATAGAAACTGTTTCCTTTGTTTCCCCCCTGAAATGTCTTCTGGAGCCTTTGTATGAGCAAAATTAAGATTGCTTCTCTTTTGGCAGTGAATCCTTCACTGCCTTGGCAGTTTCAAAGTCTAATCGTGATTTTAGAAACTAAGCAGTTGGGGGCCTTAGTATATCAAATATGTAGGATGGCACAGTTGGGCAGTAAATTCTGCAGACTACAGAGAGATCACACAGTTCTTCCCCTGCTTTCAGCTTTACTGTCTCCATACGCTGCTAAAAGTCTGAATAGCTTGTGCAAGTACAGTGCATTGCTCCTGAGAAAAATGACACATTATGGGTGCAATCCTGTTTTGGTACAATTGCACTCATAAGTAGGGCTTTCATCTATCCACTGGGTGCCTCTATTAATGGAAAACATCAGATGTGGGGCAGGGAAATATGTGGCTGGGCCCAAAATGGGTTTGCAGGCATGGTCGATCACCTGCAAGATGCATTGAAATTCCAGCTACCAGCTGATTGTCAGAGCTTCATAGCACAATGCAGGGCTTTCTGCAAACATCTCCCCCCCCCCCCCACAGAGCAAGTGATTTGGATTCAAAGTTCTCCCTCTGGAGCTTTGAATTCAAACTGCTTTGTCTAGAGAGAGGGAAAAAAAATACTCCACTGAACCTTTAGGTGAATGACTGTAACGACTGCACTGGGAGCTCCTCAAATGGATACGATATTTGTTGGTTTTGGGGATTTGGGTAAAGAATAAAAGGAGAATTCCCTGGATGCCTAGATCCAGGTTTGGGACAAGTACTCTTTGGTGAGAAAGCCCCAACAGAGAATTAAAATCACAAAATATGCAGCAAGGTAAAGCATGGAAATATAGCCTTTTGGACCTTTAAAATACCCCCTTCCAAGTTTGTTCCAAAGTTTCCTACTTCCCCTTAGAAGAGAAAGAGAACACACATTTGAGAAGTCAAAAATGAGTTACTTACAATCATCATAGAAGAGATTCATGTGCTTTTCCATATAGCAGCAAGAAAAGAGAGGCAGTACAACTTGGTTTCAAAAAGTGGTAAATGTTTCTAAATGATTATATATAAACACAAAGATGGCTTGCTGAAGCCATGCTGTCTAAGTTTGGAGCATTTAGCTTACACATCCTTCCTGGTTGGTTCACATGGTGGAAAAAGATGGTGGAAAGTAGGATAACAAAGTGTTTGGTACCTCTTTCTCCCAAGGTGAGAGGGTGAGACCTAGCTAAGCCTGGCATAAAGCTTACTTTATGGCCTTAACCCCTTCATGCATCAATTAGAGTTAAGCATGTTGGTTATATGAGGCTGGATTTATCCCACAGTATTAGCAGTTCTGAACTTCAAAATGTCAAGTTATGTCTCCCATAGATTTGAGAAGATACACCCTACACCCCCCGGGGGGGTATTGGGTCATATGGCACATAGTTTCTAATGCCCAGCAATTGATGCTTACGCCTAAAAATTCAACCACTGTCTCTGTGGCTGCATACAGCACTTGTTTTTAAATGTGGATATGTGTTTGTCAGCTCAATTATCTATCGACACATTGTTTAACCTTTAAATGCCCTTCAGTCTAGCAAAGTCTGCCAAAAACAACTGTGAAATGCTGTGTTGTTGTTAGAATTTATATACCACCATATACCTGGAGGTCTCAGGGCAGTTCACAGAATAAAATCAAAATATAAAACCACAAAATACATAATTAAAATAAAAACAACCCAGTAACACACACACCTTGCAAAACAAACAAACAAACAAACAAACAAACAAACAAACAAACAAATACATTTTAAAAGAGCATAGGATCACTGCATTTTAAAACATGCTTTGCCCAGTAACACTCAATGAGCACATTCTCTTTACATTTTGGAGAGGAGATTGGATTAACATTGATATTTAACAGCAGTCACCCAGCTAAACACCTACACATTGCCTTTCACAGTATATATCGCTTTTAGAGTTGTTGCAAAGTTGCTGATGCGCCCCGTGGAATATAAAGATTTCTTTTTTTAACCTTGCTGCAGGGTTACGAACTTCAGATTTTGGGGGGGGGGCGGAGGCAAATGTTTTCCTTATCCAGGGGAAAAACAACACTGAGGCTTCCTCTTTGGCCAAATGTGGCTATATTTATGGGGGGGGGGGCAACAAGATGGAACCCTGTGGCACCTCAAAAGCCAAAAGCCATGAGGTGGAAGAAACTACTATTGGGCACTTGGGTGATTGCTGGTTATATGAAAGTACTTTGGGAGAATTGCTTGGATTTGTGGGTATGAATAATGTCAAAGGAGAACAATTTGTGATGCAACGTTTTGTTCAGAATTAATATCACATTGCAGATGAATCTGGAGGGAAAAGGGATATATGTGCCACTGTTGTCCTGGTTTACCCGCAGTCTCTGCTTTAGTCATGATATTCATCTTATGCTCATCTAAGTTTTCCTGCTCACTCTGCCCTCCTGAATAATCTGCTGTATTTCTCTGAATTTCTTCTAACTTGCCAATTTCCCCTGTTAATGTGGTGCCCAAATTCATCATGCTATTGCAGATGAAGCTGTGCCAGAGTCACATTTTCAATTTCTTTTCATCTAGTAGTTGCTGCCACTCATTCCATCCCTTATTTTCTCATTTCGTTCTCTTATCTGTTTTGCTGTGTATGTGCGTGTGTGTTTTTTTTTTCTCCAAGAGAATATTTCAGAAATACTTTCCACTCTGTATTTATTGGCTGGGATTAATTAAGAAGCTCTGCATTCTAGTTATTGTAGGAGAGGAACTCTCTAGGGAGAATGTTAACAGATTTCTGCATTGGTCATACCCAGTGCTATTTTTCTAGAGAAAGAGGTGTCGGAACTCACCATGAACGCCCCCCTCATTCTCTCAGAATGGCAATTGTGCCCACCTGAGAGGTGCAGGAACTGAGTTACGGTGAGGTCCAGCTGAAAAAAAGCCCTGGTCAAAAACAGTGTACAATGTACTTTCATTGAGAACCAAGGGTCATAGCTCAGTTGATTAGCATATGTTTTCAATTAAAAAAGGCCCCAGATTCAATCCTCTCCATGTCCCGGCAGAGCTGGGAAAGTTATCTGACAGATTGAAATACTAGGCAGCTTCTTTCAGTCAGTGTCGACAACACCGACAACAATGACTAGTGGTCTGGCTTGGTATGGGGCAGATTCCTATGTTACCGGTAATTCCTATGTTATGTTGTTATATCTCTTTAATGTCATAGTATGGGTCAAGTATCTAAGCCTCACCCCACCCCGACCTCTCTATCTGGCCATTGTGACTCTCCACAGGCTACAGCCCCTTCCTAGGGTTTATCCCCTCACTTCCCTTGCTGTGTGCCCTTAGAGTGCTTTTACCTGACTGGAAGGTGTCCTTGAGCTATGATCACAACTCTAGTATTTGTGTGTAGAAACCTTGAACGTAGTCTATCACAGAAAGGTAAAAGTCACATTTGTTATGCTTCCCTTTCGCCCCACCCCAACCCTTCCCTCAGAATGAAAAAGTTCCCAGTCTTTGTCCTAGTGCATCGATGTATCTCTTCATTGTGGTTGTTAAATTAGATTTTGTTAAGTTTCAACATTTTTAACATATACAGTCAAAACACAATTTCTTCTTCTTCTTCTTCTTCTTCTTCTTCTTCTTCTTCTTCTTCTTCTTCTTCTTCTTCTTCTTCTCTATTTTCATCGGAGAAATGTTGGAGGGTATGCATATGCCTTCAGGTCTAGAAACTTACCTTTCTTAACAACGAGAAGCTGAAAATTTCTCAGCGTTGGATTAAGTGAGCAAAAATAAATTCCATGTTCCTAGGGAACATTCGTGAAATTGTGGTGTGCATTCTGCCTGTCCCAGAAGCCAGCATAATAGGCCCAGAATGTCAAATGGCAGCTATGAATAAGATGTGAATTGTGAACAAGCATTCCTCTTTCCCTTCCAAAAATGGGGGAGGAGGGGGGTCATAGGGGCACCAAACCTGAGAACGTTACTAAGTAGCAGGAAGACAGCTCTTTCCCATACATATCAGGTGCCCAGGTATGCTATCCAACCGAATCAAGTCCAATTTATGTTGGATCTCTTACAGTTTTCAAGAGCAACAAAGCTAGACAACCCCTAGTGTGAACAGCAGGAGCTTGGAAATACTTATTGGAGGTGCTTCAGACAGCTGGCCATTTTTGGAGAAAGAATGATTTGCCACAGGAGTTTGTTTTTATATCACTTGGCCCCTGTGTCTTCTGCACTGGAGTCTAGCTATTTAAAGGTATAAAAAAGAAGGCCTAGCGAATGGAAGATGGAACGATCAGACAATGTAGATATAGCACTCTGAAAAGGTCAACAGAGTTTGCCAGTCTCCCGGAGTACAATAAATATTACCCTGTGATAGATTAGTGCACACTCTTTGAAGGCTTACAGCTTTCTTAAACGGGAAGCCCAGTAGGAAATCTTCCCCTAACTTCAGCAAAGAACCTTAGAGACCTTCTTCAAATGCTGTGCATTTTGTTTACTTTCACACACGCACATACACACATTATTTTAACATTGCTGTTCTTGTAGTGACTTTAACCAGACTCTTATACCAGATGCCCGAGTTTTTTGTTTTTTTTAAACTAAATATATTTTGTGCTGTTAATGAAAAGTTTGGGGTTGGATTTTACAGCCCACTCTCCACCAATGGATTCAGAGTCCCTGCATGTCTGTTATCAGTTAGAGAAAAATTGAGTGGAGGCAAGATGCAGTCAGGGCCGTCTCATCCATAGGGGCTAGTGTCGTGGCGCACCAGGGGCGCCCCATGAGCCTGCTGGCATGCTGGGCGCCCCCCTCCCCAACCTGCCCCGGCCCCCACAGGCGGGCTGTTGGCCGGGCGCTCGTGCGCCGGTGGCGCAGCCGCTGCCACCCATGCCAGTCCCGGGAGGGCTGTGAGCCGGCCACCCTCGCCTCCTGTCCCAGGAGCACTGGAAGGGCGTGCAGAGCCCCGTGCCGCTCCAGCGCCACGCCCCTCATCCCCTGCTCGCCCACCCCCCCGAGGGGTGGCAAGCGCGGGAGGGAGGCGGCGGAGAGGCAGCACGCCGGGGGCACCGGAGGGATCGTCGCGCCATGGCGGCCGATCTCCCTAAGACTGCCTTGGATGCAGTGAAAGCAAGGAAGGTCTTTATTTTTCTGTTGCAACAGGGTCACACTCCCACCTTGCAGGAGGACCCAGAACAAAGGTGTGCAAGAACCTTTAAAGACTTTTGAAAATGCCCAGCCCCTTAGCCAAAGACCACCCCAAAACATCATACACATGTCACAGAAAGAGTCGGTCTAAAACAGAAATCTGAGAGTGTGGCTTGTCTTTTGTTTGACAGATACCGTATAATGGTCACCGATTGCATTGCAGCTACCTTCAAAGGTAGCCCCATTGCAGTAATCCAAGTGAGAGATAACCAGAGCATGCACCACTCTGCAAGACAGTCTGCAGGCAGGTAGGGTGCATGGAAAAGTGCATGAGAAAAGAGCTTCTTGGAGGCTTTTCCGATGGAAAAGATCACACAAATGCCAGCCTCTTTTTTTGCCCTTCAAAGGGTGGGGAATGGATATCTTCCTCTGCACCAGTCTTCCACTTCCCTCCTCTGCAGCTGCATTTTCGGAATGAGAAATGGTTGCCGTCAAATTATGGTATGTGCAACTGCATGCTGTGTATATAGCCTGGCCTTTTAGCTCCTTGGCTTTTCTGAGTCTTTGGATGGCTGCAAATGCGTGGTACTTCTGAGTCATGCAGAAAGCTTTTAAGGAGCTATCATCACCCAGCTCCAGTGGTCTGAATCCCCTCATCTCCACAACTCACTCATGCCCACAATTAAGTCCATGCCAATTTGCACAGCAGCCAAAGATGAAGGCTATGGACAGAAACACACAAACATGACTTACCGGTACATCCAAATCATACCTCTCTTGTTTTTTTGGCATAGCTATAAAAGCACGGACTGAACCAAGAGTACATTATATTCCCCCCTCCTCTGCAGACTTTACTTTATGCATTTCTTGGAACCACTGGTGATTTCAGCTTAAGACAATAGTTCCCTCTTGCTTGAATGATGCCTTTAAACATCCACTACTTACGGAGGCAGGCAACCTAACTGTAGCTGAACACAGCCAATGAATGCCTACTCTAATGTGGCTAAATCTTTCAGGTGCTTTTAGCGTTGTTGATCGTGTAGTTCATTGGCTTGTCTGGCTCCACAAGCTGCACACTCTTGAAACAGACAGGAGAGAGAGAGAGAGAGAGAGAGAGAGAGAGAGAGAGAGAGAGAGAGAGAGAGAGAGAGGGAGAGGGAGGGAGGGAGGGAGGGAGGGAGGGAGAGACCAGTTGTGTTATCCTCCTACAGTTTCTTTACACTCTGAACAGAGAGGTGCGGCTGCTAGGACACTGGAATATGTGCTCCTTCACCGTGCTGCCAACATCCTGCTTATGACTCTGGCACTCTGCTGGTGGGATCCACTGAAACCATGGCCCCTCCACAGTGGGATCTCACCCTCTATCCCTTCCACCTCTCTCTTTGCCAGACGGGGGGACGGTTCTCAAATGGAGAATTCATGGAATCATAGAATCTTAGAGTTGGAAGAGACCCAGGGGTTTTCTGGTCCAACCCTCTGCAATGCAGGAATCTCAGCTAAAGCATATGTGACAGATGGCCATCCAACCTCTGCTTAAAAACCTCCAAGGAAGGAGAGTCCACAACCTCCTAGGGAGACTGTTCCACTGTCGAACAGCTCTTTAGCTATCATGAATTTGTTGATCCTTCTCCTCGGTGAATATGCCTACAAATAAATAAAATAATAATCATCTCCTCTTCTCTATCCTCAACACCATTATCTTTCCTGATGTTTAGTTGGAATCTCCTTTCTTTCCCAGCATGCTCAAGAACTGATACTTTGCTGTAGGAGAAGATGTGACAGTTAACTGGTATAATTTGCAACACGGGCATGTGTTAAGTTTCGTTGTTCTTGGTAACGTTTTAGAAAACCAGGTAGGCTACATTGTGTCAAATTGTAAAACTGCTCTTTTTTGGCAGCCCAGAATTAGGCCCATTGATAACATTTGCACATAGCAGCAGTAAATTTGTCAAAATCTGCATTGAGCGCAAGACAGACTTTGATCAAAACAGCACACTTTACATAACAAGGGTCATCAGAACGAGGTACTGAGCTAACAAAAGCAATTGAAGTCTTCACGAGGACTTGACAGATTGGCACCATTGGTTTGATCTAATTAATAACAAAAAGCACAGCAGTAGAACTAGGCAAAGAGGAACACATGCCACAAAAAACCTTCAAAGAACCATTAGAAACTCCCTGTTGTCAACTCTGTGGATCCAAAATGCAAATATTTTAGAATTCTATGGCAGATCCATAATGTGCTGCAAACAGAGGTTAGGAGTGAGCAAGGTGTGTTAGAAGCATAGGATCATAGAGTTGGAAGGAACCCCCAGCCCCATCTTGTTCCAACCCCCTGCAATGCAGGAATCTCAGCTAAAGCAACCATGACAGGTGGCCATTCAACCTCTACTTAAAAACCTCCAGGGACTTCCCAAGGGAGACTGTCAAACAGATCTTACTGTCATAATGTTTTTCCTGATGTTTAGTTGGAATCTCCTTTCTTGCAACTTGAAGCCATAGGTTCAAGTCCTACCCTCCAGGGCAGGAGAAAACAAGCTTGTTTCCTCTTCCAGGTGACAGCCCTTGAGATATTTGAAGATGGCTCTCATATCTCACCTCAGTCTCCTCTTTTCCAGGCTAAACAGACCCAGCTCCTTCAACCACTCCACATATGGCTTGGTTTCCAGACCCTTGATCATCTTGGTTGCCCTCCTCTGCATCTTTGTCCTAAATGTCCCTGTCATTCTTGCAGGATGACCATTTAAAGATCACAGAAGTACAGTAGAAGAAAAATTGCATATATTGATGTATATGTATGGATACACATTTATAAATAATTATTTAGAAATAATTTAAACAGATATACACTATAACTCTTTTTAATATGGAAGTCTGACCAGGTAAACTGACTACCTGCTTTCCAGGTGATACTTGTTGTTGCTGGCAACCTCTTCCTGCTCCTCCTTCCTAAGGTTTCTTATCTTTAAATTGGTCTTGGACTGGGCAGACCTTCAAGCAGAGAGTGGTGCCTTCAAATAGAAGACTGTCCTCTGCAAAGTAGAACACATGGCCCCACTACACTGGTAGTAGCCAGAAAACACTCTTGAGTCTCTTTTACAACATAAGCCAGTTCAGTGGATAGGTAATTCAGTCAGCATATTAGCTATTCCCTTCCTACACTGGGGTGGGGTGGGGAGATAAAATGATGTCCTTTACAGGCCTTCAGTTCTATAATTTATCGTGGACTGGTCCCTTATTTATCTTTTTGTTTGGTTCATAAAGTACCAAAGTTTCAGTGCACCTTTTAGGAAGTCTTGGCAAATGCCACTGTTGCTGACCCAAGCGCTATGCATCCGAGGGATAACAATGCTGTATTAATTAATCTCCTGCGATAAATTCTCAAGAATTAATAGTGTGTGGTAACTGATGCATCATAAAGCACAGCCTTGTTTTTCATGGTGCTGGAGAGTCTACTAGAGAACGTATTTTGCAGAGCTGTGGTCTGTTAAAATGTCATTATGGAGCAACAGGGAAAAGGAACTTTTTAATAATATGAATGGTAGATCTTAAGAATTAGCACTCTGCTTCATAAGTTCGACTTACTCTGCCTTACCCCTTGATAGATAGGAGGAAGCTTCTGTTGCGTTTTAGAAGCGTATTTTGGGACCTGCTGGTCTCCTTAAAAACAAGTCCTTATTTACAAAACCAAGTTATTAAAAGCTGCTTATTTTCCAGGATGGGTTTTGCGGACCTATTTGTAACACAAGTGGAACACGTGATCTTAACATCTAGATATCCTTTTGTTAGGATACAAGATTTAAAATGTATTTATACTACATTGCATGCTTTTTTTTTTAAAGCCACCCAGTACAATTAGGTAGCTAGCACAATACTCACAATAGCAATGGATGACATAAAAAAAAATCCAATTGCTGTGTTATATTTTTAGTTGAAAATGCAAACATTTTTAATATATATAGTCCTTTAGAAATCATTCAATGTTGCCTTTTTGCATTCATTTGCAGATTATTTACATTTACATATCAGTCATAAATTGCTTTCAGTGCTCTGAATATTCAGTATGTATACACTGTCTGCATATGTAAGTCGGGGCCATTACTTCAACAAACTCAGAGTGGGGAACCATCAGCCTATGTACCTAATCCACCTGCCATCCTTCCTGATCCCTCCCCCCCCCAAAAAAAACCTCCTGCTTTTCCACCCTCAACTCCTGCCCCAGATTAGCTGCTGGAGAACAGCAGATCATTGCTTTTCTGACCACTGAGCATGGAATAAAAAATGAGCTTACCTGCTGAAGATACAGACCAATCTGTATACAGAGCACTTTCCCTTATTGTCAGACCCTGAGAAAGTGTCTGCATCCAGTAGAAATATGGCCTTGTATCCAGCTTTAGGACATGTCTTCTGTTTGAAGCATAGCTGTCAACTTTTCCCTTTTCTTGTGAGGAATCCTATTTGGAATAAGGGAATTTCCCTTAAAAAGGGGGGAAAGTTGACAGCTATGGTTTGAAGGGCTGTCAGAGGACAGTCCTCTATTGAATGGATGCGCTTCCAAATCTAACAGAGACACAAAATAACCATAAAAAGGGAGAACAGAAGGGAACTTGAGGTTCCCCATCAACAGTGAGCCACAGCTGGGCAGAGATGCACAAGTGTCTTTGTCACACTCTTCCCACTATGGTGAGATATACAATATTTCTATTTATATTGGGTAACGATTTTAAAATTTGCATCTCTGCACATATTAAATAGTATGTGCAAATTTCATGTGAGTCTGTGCCCAGCCTCTCTCTTTTGGGCTATGTGCAAGTGGCCACAAAACCCAACATGGAAACACAGAGGGCTGCCTGTGGGGGAACTGACCACTCTGCTTGTTGAAGTCTTCAGTAAGCATTGGCAGGGGCTTGTGAGGGAAGGCGAGGGATAGAGGGACAAGAGGAAGGGGCTCTAATAGGCCGAGGGAGTGCAATGAAGGAAGCCCTCCAAGTCATTCCATTCGAGACTGCAAGCATGCAGACTTAATGAGAACAGAAATGATAATGGAGAACAGGATTGCAATGACTACCCACCTCTGGAAAACACTAAGAAGATTGACCTTTGAAAGCTCTGCAGCACATACAACACAGTTCCTTTTTTATCCCAATTATATTTTATTAAGTTTCAACATTTTCAACATATACAGCCAAAACACAATTTCGCCTTTTCTCTTTTTTTTTTTTTGTCAACTTCCCACCCCATGGAGTTGTTTCTCCCCTTCTGCTGCACCCTATCTATCAAACCAAAAACACGATATTGTAATCTAATTACTTCTGCTGCTCATAGCTCAAATCCTGTTCGCAATACGATAATATTTCTTTAAATAGTCCAAAAAAGGCATACATTCTTCCATAAAACACTCATCGTTAGATTCTTTAAATTTTGCCAGTTCAATCACATACAGCACAGTTCATTAATTTACAGGAGAAATCCAGGCCTTCATATACATTAGTATGTTGTGGCAACGTCAAAATAAAAGAGTCACATTTGCATGCCCCTCATTAAAGAACCTAAGCAGAGTCCCACTGAATTAGGCCAAAGGTCCATCTAGCATCCCTATTTTCCAGGGACAGTTCAAGATTTATAGAAGCCACCCCAGTTTCTGATTTCATCCCAGAATCTCCTGCTCTTCCTTGGGACGTCCCTACTTTCATCGGAGAAATGTTGGGGGCTATGGAGTTATGTGACCCCAGAGGCAAGGAGATAAGTAACTATACAACCTTTAGAAGACATCTGAAGACAGCCCTGGGTAGGGAACTTTAAAAAAATGTTTAATGTTTTATTATGTCTTTATATATGTTGGAAGTTGCCCAGAGGGTCTGGGGCAACCCAGTTAGATGGGCAGGATACTAATAACAAAATGGTGATGCTGATGCTGATGATGGGCACCTCTATTTTCACTGGAGAAATGCTGGAGGGTATGCTCTAGGCCAGGGGTCAGCAACCTTTTACAGCCGTGGGCCGCTCCACCACCCCTCAGATCATGTGGTGGGCTAGACTATATTTTTTTTTGGGGGGGGAATGAACGAATTCCTATGCCCCACAAATAACCCAGAGATGCATTTTAAATAAAAGCACACATTCTACTCATGTAAAAACACCAGGCAGGCCCCACAAATAACCCAGAGATGCATTTTAAATAAAAGCACACATTCTACTCATGTAAAAACACCAGGCAGGCCCCACAAATCACCCAGAGATGCATTTTAAATAAAAGGACACATTCTACTCATGTAAAAACATGCTGATTCCCGGACCGATTGAGAAGGCGATTGGCCACATCTGGCTCACGGGCCTTAGGTTGCCTACCCCTGATCTAGGCCAGCATCCTGTTGTGACTGTGGTCAAACAGATGCCTCTTGGGGAGCCCGCAGGCAGGACCTGAGTGCAACAGCACTCTCCTCTCTTGCGATTCCCAGCAACGGGTATTTGAATGCCTACTACCCTATTGCTCCTCAATAAGGATCTCTCCCTAAGGATCTCCTCCCACTCCCACTACACATTTGGAAAGACTCTCTGCGTAACATACGGTTGATTCATTTATGATGCGATAATCTGTCCCGCACTTGGGGGGGGGGGGAGCAAATAGCACTTCTTCTTTCAGTTAAAGATATACTAATTGCCTTATAATGTGTTGCCAGCAGTTTAAGCTAAGCTGTGCTAACAGCTGCAAGCTTTTGAAGCTTCCTAGTTAGCCTTGCAGTGCAGCCCTTTGCAGATTTGCTTGGCTGTGAATCCAGCTGTGTTCAATGGGACTTAGGGAAGTGTGTACACGATGGCAGTCTTTGGGCCAATCTCCATTATAAATCTAAAGCAGTATTATATAACTTTAAACTGTCATGGCTTCCTGCCAAGAATCCATATGAGTGGGGTATTTTGAACATGCAGACAGAGAAGGTACTTCTTCACACAATGCGTATTTAAACTATGGAACACTGTGCCACAGGAAACAGTGGTGGCCACCAACCTAGATAGGGGCAATTGGGGTGCATGTTACTTCATAGAACCATAGCGTTGAAGGTGGTCATATAAACAACCAGGTGTGTGGAACATTTGGCCCTCCAGATGTTGGGTGGCACACGTCAGGATTTTCCTGGACATTACTGGGATTTCAAAGGCGGAATTGATGTCCGGGGGGAATTTCCCAAATGTGGAGCTTTGTCGTGGTTCTTAGGCAAGTGAATTGAGAAATCAGTTTTGTTGTCAACCATTTTTGGGTTTCCTAAATAAAAGCTCAACAACCTTTCAGGGTGCCCTGGTTTTTACTTTTTGAAATATGGCAACCCTACTACAGTGTCCATAGATGCGAACTCCTAGGGGCCTAGGTCCTTTCCCCTCCAATAAAATATTTGAAGGGACCAGGCCCCACAAAGTTGATGGACATTGCTGCCTTTCTTTCTTTTCCATGTTTGGATTTCGTTTCCCCAAAAGCCCCGTAAATGAATTGTAAAAGGGTTGCTGGATGGCAAGAGAGCTGGGATTGGGCAAAAACCTCCGATGTTGTTTCTTACGGCCCTTGTGATTGGAGCTAGTAGGGGTATGTGGCGTGGGGGGTGGGGTAGAGCAAGCAGTGGAAATCCTGGCAGCTCAGTGTTCCAAACAAGAAGAGGAAACTGAGATTTGCGTTCTCTGGCTGCTTTTGCAAACTGTGTGTGTGTGTTTGTGTTGCACAGTTTATCTGCCACATGTACTTCCAATAGCAAGAGAAGCTCCCACTGACAATCCCAGCTGCTGGCTCATCTCCATTAAATCCCTCCCAGACCCACAAGCCAGAAGAGGAGGTGGGATGAGAATTCTAGGGCTTTTTTCAGCTGGACCTCAGTTCCGGCACCTCTCAGGTGGGCATCATTGTTATTATAAGAGAACAAGGGAGGTGTTCGTGGTGAGTTTCAGCACCTCTTTTTCTGTAAAAATAGCACTGTTCTCTACAATCTCTCACTGCAGCCTGTATTATTCTTTTCTTTTTTTAAAAAAAAGTTGCAAAAATAGAATTTTCCAAACATCCACACAAGCCCTATTTTTAGTTTGAAAAATATTATCCAGGCTAATTTTTGTCCTTTATATATTTTATTTGTATTCCTATGGTTTGTTCTTTTTATGTTTAATTTGTGCCTCTTCTTTAGTAACATTTTTACACACACACCCTTTCCCTGACAAATGCAGTAGTTTACTTTGTCATAACAATAAAAAACATTTGCCGCCTATGTGAGAGAGTTTGTGTGTCTGGGGAAGCGGGGAGAAGCAAATAATGAATATTTCATCACTGTATGCTGAGAAGCTTCCAAAACACAGTTGACTACAGAAAAGGGCCAGTTTGAAGCCCAGGTTGGATAATAAGTATTCACCCCCTTTTATGAAAAAATCTGTAGCTTGTGTTTTCTGCCAAATATTTAAGTTAATAATTCATGGGATTTTTTTTTTTAATTTACCCCTTCAGATAAAACAATGGCTACTTTTTTAAGTGTCATAATACATGGAAGGTGTATAAGTGAGGAAATGTAATACCTGCCAGATTGCCTCAGGAGGGCCCTGTGAGGTGGCCCATATGTATTTTGACTTCATATCTTCTTCAAAAGCCAATAGGTGGCACTCAGGAGTCACCGAAAATTTATCACGTTCTCACTCCCTAAAATCCCTTCATGCGGTGTCCTGTCTTCCTTAGGGCAAGAAAGGCTTTAGAAAGAGGAGAGATGTTCTTAATCAGAAAATGGAAAAAGGGAGTTCCTTTTTCTTTTGTAAAACCAGGACTGGAGCTGCTGTAGGTTGTGGTGAAGTGGAACCCATAAAGCATTTAGACTGGATTTCCTTAACTCTGCTGGTTCTGGTGTTTATTTGCTTCTGGAGTTTTTCCTTGCAAAAGAAACAGCAATCGAATTCCATGTATCATGTGGCCGCCTGAAGGATTGTATCCAATGCTAGTCCTACTCAGAGTTGTTGGCATCCATCTTCCTCAGGATACAATGGATGAGTATGCCTTTGGGGGGTGAGTTTTGGGAAACTGCAGCACCTGCTGTGGCTGTGGAGTCCAATACAGGAGAGTCACATTTTGTTGCAGTGGGGGAAGATGAAGATGTCCGGTTGTGCCGCTGCAGATGCATCATGCCGTTTCTTCTCTCTGCGTTCCTCCCAGTGGTCATTCCTCCTCTGGTTACTGTCATGGATATACGATCCAGCTGCCTGTCTCCAGGCACTGCAACCATCTGCAAGGGATTCCCGTATGGTGGGGTTGATGTTGTCAGTCTTTGTGTCACATTTGCAGGCATCTTTGTAATGCAGAGCTGCTATCAATGGGCCTGGTGCTTGAAGCCATCTCCCCAAAGAAAAGTAGACCTATTGAAATTAATGAATGTAAAATAACTATGTTCATTGGCTGCAAAAGGGTTTACTCTGGGTAGAGATAGGATTGGCTACAAGGCCCTAAGTTTATATTTTCAACTGAAGTTACTGTTGCGGAATCATCTTAATAAATACCAACATAAATTCCTCATTTGAGAGGCAAATGTACTCTGCACATTATTATTTATTTTTGAGGCTCATAATTCTGAATCACCTCTCTTTTTAATATCCTTCAGCTGCTTCATGTTTTGATAAGGTGGAATGCTACCTGTACATTTTCCTTCTCAGTAAGCCAATTGGAAAGATCCTTGTCTTAATAGCTTTAAAAAAACCCAAAAAACTAAACCAAACAGCCCACCAGAAGTTCTAGAGGTTCATGAAAACTGAAATTTCAGCCTTCACGACAGGAAAACAACCAAGTAAACAGCTATTTTGGTGCAGGAGGGTCAAGATATTAATCAATATGCATGAAATTTCATATATAGCTATATAATCCCTAGTATAGTAAGATAAGACCTTTGGAGCAAGCATTTTTTTTAAAGAAAGTTTTTTTTTTATGAACTGCCCTAGTAGGGCAGTAATTGTTCCTTTATAATTTTTCACCCCCTCCATTATGGGACATGGGGCGGACCGCCCCCTACGCCCCCCCTTGCTACCCCCATGCACCCAATTACAAACTGAGCCAGGGGAAGCATTCCAATCACTACTTACTTGTCAGTAGCTCCATTGACATTAATGGGACCGCTTGTCAGAAACTGATTTCCAGGGTTGTAACCTTTTCAATACAAATACAAGAGTTTACGTCAGTATGCCCGGTAGTTTGGCGAGGGGGAACATTACGGCAGATTGCCTATTTTGCTTACTCTTGGGATGCTGCCAGCTATGTTGGTTTTATGACACAGATGAATTTGTAAATGGCATTTAATGGTGTATCAACATGTTTCATTTACTCGACAGCAGCTTTTGTCTGCCTTAAGATTTTGCGATTTGTTCTGTTTGCTTCCTATTTTTCTCTCTGGCTCATGAGCCATTCAAAAGCTCTTGGCATGCATTTAAATGAAGTTGACATTGCTAAAACAGGAAAACATAGCATGTGTGTGTGTGTGGGGGGGTGTTATTGAGCTTTACAGGATCATGTTGATTTGTTGTTTGCTCACAGTCTGTATCTGGGTCCAGCGATTCCGTTCCTTCATTTTTTCTGCTGTCCTTTTAAACTACTGAGCACTTGCTTCCCTGAACAGTTGCAGAATAACAATGGATTGACTGGATCCACTGGTTTCATCTTCAACACATATTTTCTCACTTGGACCTTTACTGTACCTCTTCTTTTGCCATACTGGTTGGGGCTGATAGGAGTTGTAGTCCATCAACATTTGGAGGGCACCCCGTTAGCTGTTGGTTAAAAGACAAGCGGAAGTTTTGGACAGTATGTAAGTTTTATAATATTGTGCACAAGATAGTCAAAGGTTCTTCCTACGAACCTGACAATTAAGGGGAAACAGAAACCTAAGCAAAGCTCTTC
The DNA here is from genome assembly GCF_009819535.1 of Lacerta agilis. Lineage (NCBI taxonomy): Eukaryota > Metazoa > Chordata > Lepidosauria > Squamata > Lacertidae > Lacerta > Lacerta agilis. The sequence continues at coordinate 28,817,602 of NC_046314.1, read as the reverse complement.
CCTCCTCCTGTTTGGCTAAGGTTGGGATTATGTGCTTCTCACCTAGCTTGGATGCTGACAAATACTTTTCTGCCATTAAGGGATTTATTTGATGTTTGAACACAGAAAATAAAAGCAAATGTTTAATGTACTTTTAAATGGGAATCACCAGCTTAAAAAAGTGTTGAAAAACACATTTACTAAGAAACCAGAGGCCTTTCTGCTGGGCATGACCAATCATGAGATCCCCAACAAAGATAGAATATTTTTTATGTATGCCACAACAGCTGCTAGGATTTTAATTGCTAAAAACTGGAAAACTGAAGAATTACCAACAGTGGAAGACTGGCAGATGAAGTTAATTGAGTATATGGAACTCGCAGAACTGACCGCGAAACTCCGAGACCAGAGGGAGGAGAAGGTGCAAGAAGACTGGAAGAAATTTAAAGAATATTTGAAGCGATGTGAAAAGTTAGATATCGGAAATTGAAATCAGTGGATATTATAGGCGATAGCATTAAAATGTTAGTTTAAAATAGAATATAAGAAGATAGAATTGTGATTTTTTTCTATTTTTTGTATTTCTGTTAAGAATAAGGTGATAGATATAAGATGATAGATAAGGATTAAGTTTAGTTGTAAAAGAAGAGTTAAAGTAGTTACAAAGTTACTACAGTATATTTGAAATGAACGCAGAAGAGAGGGTGTGAGGAAGTCCCCTAAGTAAGATTATAAATAAGATTAATATAGTTAAATAGTTGTTTCAATGTAAGGTTTGTTGTTTTTTGTTGTTGTTTTAGTTGTGTTTTTATGTACTGTATTAGTCTTTTTTTTGTAATTTGTATTTTGTATTTTGTATGTATGTTTCTTTTTGTACTTTGTTTAAATACCAATAAATTCTTATTAAAAATAAATAAATAAATGGGAATCACCAGTACAGTGGACTCTCCAGATACGAACTTAATTCGTTCCGGGGGTCCGTGCGCAACCTGAAAAGTCCGCAACAAGAGGCGCAGCTTCTGAGCACGCGCGCAGCGCGATAGAGCGTTTCTGTGCATGTGCATGTGGCAAAACCCGAAAGTATACACTTCTGGGTTTGCAGCGTTTGCAACCTGAAAGTTACGTTACCCGAAGGTAACGTAACCCAAGGTACCACTGTAGTGTTTTTTTCTTTGATAGATATGTATATTGCTTTTTAATGTGTCCTTCCAAACATTTAAAAATTTAATTCTAATCTCGCAATGCACCAAGGTGGCAAGTGTCAACCAGTTTTTGTTGCACTATTCTAACCTTGTGGTTACCAGACCATAGATGACAGAAGTTAGGCTGTCCCTGTCCAGATAGGGGTGCTGCTGGGCCACCAGCTGAAGCTGATGGAAGGCACTCTGCGCCACTGAGGCCACCTGAGTCCAGTGGCGGAGGAACCCTCTCTGGTACCCGGGACGGTGCAGCCCGTACGAACTGCGCATGTGTGGCATCCCGTGTGTGCGCACTTTGTACGGAATGCCACACATGCGCACTCCGTATGGGCTGCTGCTTGCACGGCATCTGCTATACGGAACCACCCACTAACAGTGCCTTAGTCTTATCTGGATTGAGCTTCAGTTTGTTGGTTCTCGTCCAGTCAATTACCAACAGACAACGGTCCAGCACATCCACTGCCTCACCTGCAGATGTAAAGAAGAAGCAGAGCTGTGTGTCATCAGCATATTGCTGACAACATACCCCGAAACTCTGGGTGATCCCACTAAGTGGTTTCATGAAGATATTGAACAGCATGTGGGATAAAATTAAACCCTGAGGAACTCCACATTGAAGGCTCCATGGGGCCTTTCAGTACACTCTCTGAAAGTGACTATCGAAGTAGGACCGGAACCACTGCAAAGCAGTGCCACCCACCCCTAACTCTTACAGCCACTCCAGAACGATACCATGTATCAATGGTATTGAATGAGGTCATGGAAAATTAACAAGGACACCTTTCCTCTGTCTCTTTCCTGCCATAGACAGGGTGACCAAAGCAGTTCCTGTGCCAAAACCCTTATTTACATTTGTGTACATTTAGGGACATTCATCAATCAATGTCTAGTTTTGAGAGAGATCTACATTGTTTCTGCCAACCCTATTTGGAATGCTGGAATCAGAATATGACCAACAGTTTTCTCATGGGAATAGATAATAAGTAACTCTGTTTATACAGTACTGTAAGAAGGTAAAGGTAAAGGTAAAGGAGGCCTGGACAGTTAAGTCCAGTCAAAGGTGACTATGGGGTGTGGTGCTCATCTCGCTTCAGGTCGAGGGAGCCAGCATTTGCCCACAGCCAGCTTTCTGGGTCATGTGGCCAGCATGACTAAACCGCTTCTGGTGCAATAGAACACCGTGACAGAAACCAGAGCGCACGGAAATGCCATTTACCTACCCATTGCAGTGTTACCTATTTATCTACTTGCAGCGGCATGCTTTCGGACAGCTAGGTTGGCAGAAGCTGGGGCAGAACAATGGGAGCTCACTCCGCCACACGGATTCGAACTGCCAACCTTTCGATCAGCAAGCAAGCCCAAGAGGCTCAGTGGTTTAGACCACAGTGCCACAGCCCCCTACCATGCAGTACTGTACATAGGAATATGAAGCTTTAAATTCTATTTCTGACTGTTCTTTCGCAACTTGTAGGAAAGCATTTTTGGGAGATTGAGAAAATCCCAAAAATAATACAGCCCTTGTAGGGAAACCGTGTTCTTTAAATTAGAGAAAGAGAGAGAAAATGTATGCACATTGTATTGGAATTAAGTCATTTTGATTTCTTTCTTTAAAGGAAATAAGTGTATTTTAGGATTCAATGAAGTGTTCTGTATTAATATTTCAGACTTGCATGCAAGTAATTGATTTTTGATGCAAAGTGCTGTATCTGCATTGTTCAGGTTCTAAGTTATCAACAAGTCAAATTGATCTCTGCTGTTACAGAGGCTTATTTCACTTGAATTCATTCTCATTCAATCATCTTTTTTCCTTTTTTTTTTAAAAAAGATGTCATTTTATGCTGCACATCAAATCCTAAACTCTCACAAAACGTATACAAAACAATAGCAAAGCAAAACTTGATGCATTGGGAGTTTTGTTCTTCCCTCCCTCTCCCCTTTCTCAAGAGGATTATAATTCGTATGTTGCATGTGGTTTCATTTGGTTAAAATCAAAGGAATAGTAATTACTGAGGTCCCTGTGAAGAATTCCATAGCAGGAGTAACCCAGAGGCTCGTATGATAAATCATTGCTTCATTCTGAAGGGTAATGTAGACAATAATACAAGTTGCAACATTTAGGTAGAAAACAGATGCATTTTGTATTTATTTGCAGGCTAAAGATGGAAATGCACAAAGAGAATACACTGAATGCTGTATCCTCCTGAGCAGTTCCTCAGCAGGGTGCTCTCATCTTCTGACATAAGAAAGAAGAATACTCATTGGGGGTTCCTGTGAATTTGCAGTGGGTTCCCCCCCTCCACTTTGGATCAACCAGGAAGAGGGATTTAACCTTCTTCCCTGCACACTTTCTCAAAAGGAACCCTCCCTTGAAATGACTATTCAACCACAAGGAAAAACTGACAGACCCAGTGGAACCTCAGTTCCCGAACACCTCCGTTGTAGCACGTTTCGGTTCTCGAACGCCAAAAACCCAGAAGTAAATGCTTTTGTTTTCGAACGTTTTTCAGAACCTGAACGTGTGATGCAACTTCCTCTGAGTGCAAGAAGCTCTTTCAACCAATGGGAAGCCGCACCTCAGTTTTCAAATGTTTCGGAAGCCGAATGGGCTTCCGGAACAGATTTCGTTCGAGAACCGAGGTACTACTGTACAACATGCGTATTGGTGTCTTTCCCTGCTTTAGGACTAACAGCGACTTGGAGATGCAATTCAGATACAGAAAAACAGCACATCTCCATAGCACCGTGGAACCAATCTGTTTTGCAGGATCCTACAACTGCTTTTCCCTTCAGGGGCAAAAGGGAAAACATGGGAGCTTGAGCTGAAGATCTTATAATGTAACATCTATTTTGGCTCTTACTGGACCATATCTCAGTGTACCAGCTGAAGGAACATGCAGGAAGAAGAAGAAGAAGGAGAAGAAGAAGAAGAGGAGGAGGAGGAAGAGTTTGGATTTGATATCCCGCTTTATCATTACCCAAAGGAGTCTCAAAGCAGCTAATATTCTCCTTTCCCTTCCTCCCCCACAACAGACACTCTGTGAGGTGAGTGGGGCTGAGAGACTTCAAAGAAGTGTGACAAGCCCAAGGACACCCAGCAGCTGCATGTGGAGGAGCAGAGACGCGAACCTGGTTCACCAAATTATGAGACTACGGTTCTTAACCACTACACCACACTGGCTCTCAAAGTCCCATAGGATGAAATAATGCACAAATTTATGAGGGAGGAAGTGTTAGATGCATTTCCCTAGACCAAAAGCCCACTCCAAAATGCCAACCATCTATTCAAGGGGAAGATGAAGAAGGAGCTCAGAATTCTGTTCCTCTTGCTCCTCCATCCGAGTTTCCTAAGATAAATGATCGGCATAATATGACAAGGTCTGTGCATCAAACAAAGCCAATGTACGGCTTCCACCTAAGGGAACTATGCATCCAGCTTTTTAGTTGCATGGTGCACTTCTGCTAATACATGGGTGGAGAAACTGTGGCCCTCCAGATGTTGGACTCCAACAGCCATCAACCCTAACCATGAGGGATGTTCGGAACTGGATACTCCTGCTCTGGTAGATTGGACTGGTGTTCAGAGTGACCTGTTTCTGCCTTATGCATGCATGCATGCATCTGTAAATGTTCTGTGACTTAATGTGCAAGAGAGGAGTTGGCACAAAGCAAGCATCTTGATTTGATCAAGGCCTTGATATCTTGTGATGGTGTAAGACAAGTTAATCCTTATTGCAGGAGGATATATATCATTATTTCAGGGCACATTGCCATTCCTTCTGGTTTGTTGAAAACAGAAGGCTTAGTGCTCATGAAATAATACTTCTCCACTGATTGGATTTCCATTTCATATCCTGCTGAACAAGTTTTGGGTGGAGTGTGGGCATGCATGGGAAAAGCATGATTATGCAGTTATGTGATTTTGGTTAATAGCTTTAGCCTGGAGTCTTTTCCTTAAAGATGAACTTATTATCCAAGTTCTGCTGAGAGCTCCTTTCTTTCTTTCTTTCTTTCTTTCTTTCTTTCTTTCTTTCTTTCTTTCTTTCTTTCATAGGAGGATTTCGTTTTGGAGAGGAAGCTTGTCTTTAATGGCGAGTGGATTCTGCTAATTCTGCAATCATTAACTGCCTGTTATTCAGTAATTTAAATAAAAGGTGAAGGGATTGCATTGCCCATTCAAGCCCCCACCTGCACACCCAGGGAACTGTTGCTGGAGTTGGGGTTATCTTCATTTTTCCTTCTCCAGGTATTTCTGTGATTGTGGGTGGTATTCAACTAAGTTTTGCTCCGAGCAGACCCATGAGCATGACCAAGTTTCACAGAATCAGTTTCAGAATTTTATCTGCCCTTTGGAAGGAAAGTTGACAGGGTAAAAATGTTACAGAACTACCCAGTGACCCATAAAATTAGTTTGACACTACTGCTAAGACTCATATTCCTCCTTCCACTTGCATGATAAATCTAGGGCAGCCTTTCCAATTCTGGTACTCTCCAGATGCATCATCTCTGGCCATTGGCCGGGCTGGTTGGGGACACTGGGAATTGTAATCCAAAACATCTGGTTGATGAAAGCTGATCTAAGTTGTCTCTATTCCTTTAAAAATACTTCCATTTATCTTTAACAACAAGTACGTATCTAGTTCTTTCTAAGAGTCTTCACTATAGTTACCCTCGTTCAGGGATTTTTGCAACATCTGGAGGGCAAAAGGTTCCCCACAGCTGTTACCTGGTTGGATTTTTGTCCCTCTAGCCTGGCATTGACCACTTCTGTCTGTCAGCAGCTCTCGAGGATGCCAGGCAGGAATCTTTCACAGCACTTGCTTCCTGATCCCTTTTAAATGAAGAGTCCTAGAACTTCTGCGTGCAAATCACAACTGAGCTATCATCCATTTCACTTCCACTTGGTCTTGCTTTGCTGACCAAGGACTTCTCCAGAGGATGGATTTTAGGGTGTCCACATTGCGAGCCAACTCAATCTTGATGGATATTCTCAGGCTTTCACTCTGTTGCTTCCTCATAAATATTCCATTTTACAATATTCTACTCCCGATTCCTATTTAACAAAAGGTAATTGGATATTAACGTTGCATAATTCACTTCATTACCAAGTGTGGTTTCTACTAATTGATACTCAGAAAACCCCATGTACTGTATAGGTCAACCCTGGATTTTGCGGAATTAAAATTAAATCTGTATGAGGGCGAAGTTCTTGTTTTGAATTAGTGCCATTTAGATTTAAAACTCTGAAGGTTGTTTCATTTTCCTGACCAAATTGTTAAAAAATAAGTGATCCGTTTCTGCCACTGTTTCTCAAGAGACTTCTGTAGAGATGCCAGCTGAGGTAACAATAATACATAATACAGAGTCAGATCATTGGTTCACCTAGCTCAGTATAGTTAAACCACTGATCCATCAAACTCAGTACAGCGGACCCTCTAGTTACATACCACTCTGGATACGTAACTTTCGGGTTACAAACATGGCAAACCCGGAAGTGTATACTTCTGGGTTTCACCGCATGCGCAAAAGCGCTCAATTGCTCCATGCGTGTGCGCAGCAGCGGCGCCTCTGCTTATGGACTTTTCGGGTTGTGGACGGACCCCCGGAACGAATTTAATTCATATCTGGTGGGTCCACTGTATTGTGCACACTGACAAGGCAGCAGCTGTCCAAGGTTTCAGCCCTAACTGGAGATGCTGGGGATTGAACCAGGGACTTTCTGACATGCAAAGCAGATGTTCTACCACTGAGCTATGACCCTTCTCAATGATTCTCAGCATTTAACTTTAATGCTCCAAGTATGCACTTGTGATGCATTTTCAGGGTGAGAACAATGCCACTCAACTACTCTTAACCCCTTTCTCATACACATTTACAAGGTGGCCAGGGACATTTAAAAGACTCTGTGAAATATCTTGTCATGGCAATTAGTGTGCGGTGAAATTTTTCATAGGGGAACAGTTAGGGCCAGATGTGCCAGCTTGCAAGAGCCATGGGGGCCGGGGCCGGCGATATCATGCACAGTTGGTGAGCATCACACCTCCCTCCCTAAACTGGGCAGAAGCTTCCTGGGCTTTGGGAAGGAGGTGCTAGGCTTTAATACTATAATACTCCAATTTACCGGGAACATTTAGAGGACCAGCCTAGGCTTTCTAGTCAACTGACTGCACACCACTGATGGCAATAGATTCTTCATCTGTGTGTATGCACCCATACCCTGCAAGTGTGCTATTTCATTCATTCTCACAGCCATGTCTACCCATTTTTGAGATAGAAGACTGAAGTTGAGCAATAATTCATTGCCTAAAGCCACACAGTGAATTTATGGCAGATGGGTTATTTTAACCTACAGGTCCAGAACTCAATTCTTTATCAAAGAGACCATGATGGTTTTGGGGAGACACCTGGTTTTGTAAATTAGGAAGTGAGACTGATAGCAAGTTCCAAAAATCACCCAGTGCATCTAGATCCACTTGCCGAAGCATATGTACAGACAGACACAGTAAGTGGTGACAGGAGAAACATAGTTATACTTTTTGGATCATTGTGCGACTTCCGCCCATCTCAGCTGCACGATTACTTCATGCGTGGGGTGATTAAAGCCTCACAAAGTGCATTTGGCTCTTTGGAGGCAATCAGACTCTCTCCCCACCTCTAGAAGGCATCTGTTGTTCTTTCACAGGTGGGAGGAAAGGAACATAAGAATTTGGCGAAATCTGTGTCGCGAAACAACAAAAGGATTTGCTTATGTATTGTTTGAAGGTGGTGATTACCTCTCAATGCACCCTGTACTTTACATGCCATTGCCACATCTGCACTGTAATTTTCTCAGCTGTGGAGACATTTACACATATAGCTCATTTCTTTGTGCAATTGAGAGATAGCGCTGGAACGGCCTCACAATTGTTAGTGATCAAGCTGGTGGCTCGTTGGAGATCGTTCTGCTATTGCAATCACAGCTCGCCTGCCCTGGCAAAGTCTATCCGGCTGCATGCCTGACCCTGTATTGAATGAACTTATTCATCTGGGCCAGGGCCGTCTTAAGCATATCCGGTGCTGTGGTGCAAAGATCCCTCCGGTGTGTGTCCCCCCCGGCAACTCCAAAACAAGGGAGGGGGCGGTGGAATATAAATGCATGTTTAATATATGCAGAAGCCTCATGTTTCCAATCTTTATATCATCCCTTGCTTTCTGTTATTATTGTCTTCTAGAAGCCTGTGTTGGCAGGCCCGCCAGCTTGGCACCAGAACCATGGGTGCTGACATTACACATGCACACCAGCAGGCATGCTGATGTTGGACGCCTGTTGTGGTGGGCGTGCTGCTTTCAAGCACTGAAATTTGTGGGTTTCCGGCCCCTAAATTGGGATTTTTGTGGGGGAGGGGGAACCCAGGGCTTCAGGGACCTGGAGCCTATGCGTCATGGGCACCTTCAGAATATGGCCAGGATGTCAGTGAGGAGAAGGACCTTTACTGTGGTAGCCCCCAAGAACAGGGTGCCATACATCCAGAACCTTGAGAACTCTACCCAAGATTGTAGAAGCCTCTCGGAATAGGTTATAATGAGTCACATCATTTCAGGCCTTAGGGCAGGGATTCAAAACCTGATTATCTGAGAAGGCATTTTCTCAGTGATTGGCCGTTTTGCATATGGCTATTGTAACCAATCTTTTGATTTGCTACTGTTGATCCTGGTGTTCAATTTTAGTAGTCTCTCTCACTCTCTTTACTGTTTTGGAATACTGTAGCTGTAATCCACTTGAGACTATAGGAAAATGGGGTAAATACTCTTAAATATAACAATAACAACAATAACGCCATCTAGGGTGTTATTGAAATTGTGGAGAGGAGTAGCTCTGCTGACTATCCCCAAAGGACCTTGTTTCTGAATGACACACAGAATTTGATGGTGTATTTTCTCCTTTCTGGTGTATTTATGAGGCACTGAGTGAGAACAGATACAGATCTGAATAACTGTAAGCTCTGTAATGAGGAATCATATCACTTCAGAGGTTTCTATGACACCTACGGTTTCCATCTTTGTGCCACTTCTCACATCTTAGATGGCTTCTTCAGGTGTCTGCTTTCACTGTACATGAAGTCTGAATTCTACAAACTTACATACTCTCATGCATCATTACTGGTACACTTGTTGGGGGGGGGGGAATCTCACAAGTGGTTACAGCTGCATTCTAAGTAGATGTGCAGTTACCAACTTGAGTTTGTCTCTGTGTAATATGAGAAATGGCCATAATTATACAAGGTTTTGTTAACATTATGGCTAATTAGGCCTTGAGAAAAAACGATAGCACTTGTATCTGTGCACAAAGCTACATAAAGAGGACATATGGCGATTTATTGCTGATAATTTCACTTTCATGGGATTCTCTGACCTTGGAGTTTTGCCACAGTGTAAGACTGAACATTTTCTACAACTATTGCCACTTGTCTTGCTGTACAGCCACACATGCAGAGGGTTCCTTGTCTGTAAAAAGGAACATACAATGGGAAACACCTTTGTTCACGTGCAGTGGTTCCCTTTAGGAGAAGAAAATGAGAAACTTCGCACCATTATGTGTGGGATCAGAATATAATGCATGGCAGGTTACTATAAAAAGCAAGCCGTAACTCACTGGTACAAGAACCCAGGTTCAGTTCCCAACATCCCAAAGTAGGGCTGGGAGAGATCCCTGTCTGAAACCCCAGAGAACTGCTACTAAAACTTCTTAGGCATCAGTGGAGGAGGAGGAAACTATCATTAGCCTGAGCACTTCTCTAAACAGAGAAGACCCTAAACAGACAGACCCTAGCTCCAAAGTTTTTCAAGCGCAAGGTTGAACTTGTAATTTGGGAAACAGCCATACTTGGTTGAAATCACAGTCTACCTAACTGAGCGTGTTTTTAAGACGAGCATGGAATTGCTATGGCTGCGTTTTCCCTTCCAGTCCAAAGAGTCCTATCATGGAGGATTACATCAATTTATTTCATAATTGGTCTGTGTTTCCAAGGCAGAGTGAAACTCAGCCAGGAGAAGACAGAAATCCACTCTGTGTGGCCAAAGCTCTCGGGGATGGATTGATTGGCCTTGTGGTTCAGAGTTTCGCAGGATGGGCACAGAGTTTGTGACACAGCTGTAGCAGAAAGCTGTTTCAGTTCATGGGGGGAGAATGTCATATATTTCCTTATGACCAGTGATCTGTGTGTTCTGTATAGGGATGCCTAAAAGATTCAATCTTTGCCAATTCCAATAGGAACCAACCTGATCTGTACCTCCAAACTACAGTAATGTGATACTGTAATCCGAACATAACTTTTCATTGGAAATGTTGCAATGGTTCCCTTTAGAAGAAGAAAATGAGAAATGCATTTTTTTTATTTTAAACTATTTGTGATTTCTGTTGTGTGTGTGTGTGTGTTTTAAAAAGAGTGAAAACATGTGAAAGTGTCACAGAGTGGACATGGGCAGATTCAGCCATCCTGACTTTTGTCATTCCCTCTAATAGTGAGCTGTAGTGATTGATTGCCTATTACATGGAAATGCACCAGGCACACTTAAAATAAAGGAACTAGTTCCTGCATATTCCCTAGATATACAGAAATATATCAGACTGCAAGTTAAAATAATTTTTTTAAAAAAACAACCAAACATGGGCCGGCCAAATAATAATAATAATAATGAGCTCCCAGGCGGATGGAATGCTGATGACTGATTAGCAGAGAGGGGGGGGGGGTCACATCTTCACCTTACTTTTAAAGCACTGAAATTAGGTTTGAAAGAAACATTTTATTGTAGTCAAGAAAATAGGATGGGGTTGCCATATTTCAGCGATTAGGGTTAGGTTTTCCGCCTGGACGCTGCTGCTGAATGCGGTATTCCCGGATACGTTGGGGCAATTACGGACGTGTGGCAACCCTGAAATAGGATGTGGTGTGTGCTTGGTTGTGGTTTGAAAAAGTACTCACACACCTAAAACAGTTGGCACCGTTGGTCTATAAAACCCAGATGGCAGGCAGATCATAGCCAACATGTGGCAGGGGCAATGGAGACGATTCCCTTGGTTCCACCTCCTTCACCATCATTTTGTTATTATTATTTAGTGAATTTATATACTGCCCTATACCTGGCAGTCTCAGGGTGGTTCACAGAATAAAATCAAAATATAAAACCACCAAATACACAATCAAAACAACAACAACAACAACAACAACAACAACACCACAATAACCCCACCAAACAAAAAAAAACCACTACATTTTAAAAGGGCATAGGATGTCAATTTTTAACCAAAGGCCTGGTTAAAAAGGAGTGTTTTTGCCTGGTGCCTAAAGGTATATAATGAAGGTGCCAGGTGAACTTCCCTGGGGAGAGCATTCCACAGACAGGGAGCCACTGCAGAGAAGCCCCGTTCTCGAGTTGCCACCCTCCGGACTTCTCAGGGAGGAGGCACATGAAGAAGGGCCTCAGAAGATGATCTCAGGGTCCAGGTAGGTTCATGTGGAAAGAGATGGTCCTTGAGTTATTGCGGTCCTGAGCCTCTGCCTTCCATCTCGTGGAAGTATCTGTGGAGGTCGGTCAGCATTTCCTGCAGAATGGAAGGTGTGTGTGTGTGTGTGTGTGTGGTGGGGTGGAATTGGGGATCATTGGATACAAAAGTATTGGTGCTTCAGACTGGCAGCTTCCATGAGTTATGGAAATGGTGATGATGGAGGGAAGGAAGGAGGGAGGAGCTAGTCATTATGCTTTCCCTGTTTCCCATCTTACTGTTGCTGCTTAATGACACCTGAAGAATGCTTGTGGGAGTCTATTCCACAAGTCTACAGGTGCGAGCGCTTGAGTCATGGAATGTCAGAAAGCAATCTAGTCACAATGGCTATGTACTGCCCTGTCAGAGGCAGCACTTGTTTTCCTCCTTTATTTTGCTTGTTTTTTTTGATCAGAGGCATTTGCCCTCTACAAACTGTGCAGTCAGCTGGCACTGAAAAATCTAGCTCGGTGTTTGACATAGATACCATAAAAGCCTATGACAAAGCTGAAACAGAACAACCATTTATAGAGATTAACTGGTTTGTTGGATTGCCCTGCAAACTGCAGTTTAATGAGCTGGAAAGTCTCGTTTTTACAAATGCTAACATTTAAAAGGACTAAAGGAACAGAAGGCTATATTTTATTGATGTTTTCCTGAATAAAAAACATATATCTCATTGACAGCCAGCGTTAGCCTCCCAATTTATATCATGCCTACACACCAAATGGCCACTTAATTTGAACATCAGTCAAAGTTGTAATGTCAGGGCAGGCTTTGCAGCTTCCTTGTACTGTAGTCAAAATTTTAAACGTGAAAATTAATCTCTCAGTAGTGCACACATGTATGCATGTATTTATGTATATATTTATTGCATTGCTGTATTTAGCGTAATATTTTTTCCTTTTTTAAAATGTAAATGTAAATCACTATCTATTTCATTAAGAATGAAAGCACGTGCTCAGATTTAAATGTGATATGAGTTAATTGAGAAATAGCTCTGTTATTTGGGATGCTAATAAAGTGTCAGATTTGTCTGATGTGAGGAGTTGCCATTGCTGAGTTGACCTCAAATAGCCCCAGTGGGAGATGGATAGTTAGATACCAATACAACCAGAAAACCAGTCTTTTCGTCACTTGTTTCTATTCTGTTTTCTCATTCCAAAGAATGAATAAATTGTAATGACTCTCATGAAGCTATTACTGCACACGTCTGCGGTTGTGTCTGAGCAGCGATGGAAAACCTGTGGCCCTCCAGAAGTTGCTGGGCTCCAATTTCCATCCACCTCAGCTCAGCATATAACCAACGGGAAGGGATGATGGGAGTTGTAGCCCAACGACAGTGGTATATTCTTTTATTCTTTAACCCACCTCAACCAACTGTTGTATCAATGCTGGCAAACCAAAGATGTGAATTTTAGGATCATTTGAATTCTACCTCATCATGATGAGATACAGAGATCCTTCTATTTAATATTAAACTCCAAAGGTAAGCAATGTGTTTTAGGCACAATTGTTGTGGTTGCCTTTTTTGTGCCTTGAAATAATCAGAGATAAGAAGAAGAAGAAGAGGAGTTTGGATTTGATATCCCGCTTTATCACTACCCGACGGAGTCTCAAAGAGGCTAACATTCTCCTTTCCCTTCCTCCCCCACAACAAACACTTAGTGGGGTGAGTGGGGCTGAGAGACTTCAAAGAAGTGTGACTAGCCCAAGGTCACCCAGCAGCTGCATGTGGAGGAGCGGAGACACAAACCCGGTTCCTCAGATTACGAGTCTACCACTCTTAACCACTACACCACACTGGCTAAGGAGTGCTAAGGAGGAATGATCACATATGGTATGAAACAGTTATCACCTGGGCATCTAGAGAGAGAACTGGATCAAGAGGAACTCCCAGATTTGAACTTGCATTTTTAAGGGGAGTACAGTGCCACCCAGCACAGGTTGGAGGGAGGAAATAATGTGTCCAGGGGTCCTTTACCTTACATATATTCCATTACTTTCCCAGGAGTGGAATTTATGTTGTATGAAAGCTCAAAGGTAATGCAAAAATTAGCAGTTGGGGAAATGGAATAAACTGTAATGTGAATGCAACCTGTATTTATGGTCACATTCACACAATACATTTAAACCACGTGCACCTCCTTTAACAGTCATGACTTCCCCACAAAGAATCACAGGAACTGTAGTTTGTTAAGGGCGCTGACCTCAAAGATCCACAGGTCCCAGCACTCTTAACAAATTACAGTTCCTAGAATTCTTTGGGGAAGGCCATGACTGTTAAAGTGTGTTAAGAGTGCTTTAAAAGTTGGGCATAGATATTTTCTGCCTTTCTTTCTTTGAGGATTACAAGCAAGGGAGAGATGTACATAGGCAATGGAAGTAAAAAAGGCCTATTATCACATAGAGGATTTAGACTTCCTAAAAACATTTTATTTTTTCAAAGTCTGATTGTTGTGCTTGCCTCATTTGCATCTTCCAGTATTGCTTGTGATTCATTGCTCTTCCCTTGCTCCCATAAAGAATTCTGCTATGCATATCTCCAGCCATTTAAGTGTTATTAAATTGAGGAATTTATTTGTGGAGTGTACCATAATTATCAGTACTAATGGAACTGCACCTTCATTCTAAGTAAGGAATGTTTGCTCAGGCACATCAAGCATCCAGTACGAAAGCAATTAAAGAGTTTGATGTTCACACAGTCGAGTATTAATATTAATGTGTGAAAAACCACATTCAAATCGTTTAGAAGTGGTGATGAAAAGCCTCCGGGAAAGAAACAGATGAACAAAGCAGGGACAAGATTATGGCTTTGCTGAAAAATATTAGAAAAGGGAACTCTCTGAGCAGCCTCACCAGGGATAGAAGGTCCTAAAAATCTAAATGTATGAGTATTATAAAAAATGTAGTTTCTAAGTGGGATTTTTCTGCTATAAAACATCAAATTATGTCCTGAAGTGTGTCAAGATCTGGCTCCAATATACACACTGATTTCTTTTTAAGGAAGCTGTTGATTTCAAGAAGTCCCTTTACTGGTGATGAATGTAATGGAGTACTTGAAACCATCCTGAATAATGAAATAGTTACTGACCACAAAGTAGGCAGTAACAGGTGAAATAAAGCAGGAGCAGGTGAAAGTAGGCAGTAACAGGTGAAATAAGGCAGTAACAGGTGAAATAGTGTGTGTGAAGCTTTTCTGACAGAGACTGTGTAATGTTGGTGATCAGGGAATGCAACTGTATACCAAGGACTTATCCACACTTACCTCTCCTCCACTCTTGCCAGGCACGGTCCATGCATTAAAGCTGTGTCCAAGCACACACACACCCCTTTTATTTTTTTGCTCCAGAGCTTTCCCCGCAAAAGCCCGCTCTTTAAAGCTGAATTGGAGCAAACGTCAACCTGCACGAATCCCAAATTGCTGCTTCTCCTGATTGAGTTTTCGTGGGGAAAGCTCTGGGGAAAAAACAAGAGCCTTCGGACACAGAGCTTTGAAGCACATACCCGTGCCTGGAAAGAGTGGGGCAGAAGGTAAGTGTGGAGAAGCCCATACCCTCCAAAATTTCTCCAGTGAAAATAGGGACTTCCTATATAATAATAATAATAATAATAATAATAATAATAATAATACTCCACCCATCTGACTAGGTTGCCCCAGCCACTCTGGGTGGCTTCAAACATATATAACAACATAATTAAACATTAAAGGAAAACATTGTCTCCTGTCTCCAGTCCTATGTGCCACCCTTTCACTCAGGCTAGGAACCTGCAACCTTCCAGATGTTCTCAGACGCTGGTTTCTATCAGCTTCAGCCAGTTTGGCCAATGGTCAGTGATGATGGGAGTTGTAGCCTACCAAATATTTGGAGGGTTAGCCATCTCAGCTTTAGCTCATGGCTATTTCACCAGAACTCTGAGTTGCCTGGTAGTATATATGCAACTTTGGGTGACTGCTTACCATGCATCGACCAGGTGACTTTTTCTACTCGTGCATTCTTACCTGAGGTGTGTTTCATTATGTTCAAGTAGGGTCAACTGTTATGTGTCTGGAGGCCCCTCTGTCCCTCTTATATTGGCTGACAAAATGATTGATTTCGTATTCAGCTAAAGAGATCCTGCTGACTTCCTTTATTGATCAGATCAATACACATGTGGGCCATTTCTTTATTTGCTACTTTATATATTACGATGACACCAGTTCTCGTTTGAAATGACCCCCCCCCCCAAAAAAAATGTATCCTGTATCTAAATATTCTCTTTGTGCATCATGGCTTATCTTTCAGAGCTGCTGCAAATTTAACAATCTGCTTTCCTTCAATCCATTTCATCCCACAATGGTGTGTGTGTGTGTGTGTGTGTGTGTGTGTGTGCAAAGGCAAGTCTAAATGCAGCCATGTTGGGCAAACCTGTAGCACAACAGAAGTGGGGAACATTGTTGCTAAGAGAATGATGGCATTCCCATAGCAACAGCACTGCAGCTCTGTGTTCATGTAAGATGGATATATTAGGTGAGAAAGTTTAATAGTCCAGGGCAGAATTGCATTCCCTTCCACCAAAGCATCTTTTCTTGTTAGCACCAAGCACATTTGTGCCTTGTGCTATAAGCCAGTTGGTCAGCCCTGTCTCTTAGCATATCTTAACAAGTTGCATAAATTGCAACTATAGTGTCTACACAACGCTTGCAGTTAAGTAGCTTTTCCCCTTTGAAGCTTCACTATGGCTAGCTTGGGTGGGTCAGCGATGAGTTGTGGGTTCAGCCATTCATCAACTTATTACAGTGATGTCTTAATGAACTTGCTTCAGAGCTTGTTTGGGGATAACACTGATGAAACAACACACAGAAAGGGATTTGACACATGGGCTGCATTTTTGCACTGTCAACTGAGATATTGTTGTGCTGTGGAACCGTGGAAGTCCAGGACCAAATTATGGTTCAAGTCACTTACTGGAGAAGTCAAGGAGAAATTGAAAAGACCTTGGCTTGTGATCAATTAAGTCATTGTGCTTGCAGAACATATTCAATGGAACTTCCCCTCCTTCTCCTCCTCTGATACACCACTCCATATTTGTTCTCAGGGTTCCCCCAACCGCACAGAGCAGATTCCAGAATGGGGAGGGGGACACATGGGGAGGGGAGTGAGGGTAACTTATATTGTGCTTGAGAAAGTAAGTCCACTCATGCGGTGATTTAATTGAATCCAACTAGTTGAGTGGGATTCAACCCCTTATATTGTGTTGTTCAAGAAATTAGTTGCAACATAAAATAACAGGGCACATTTCAATTGTGCTTACCGGTGAGGAGAACACTATCTAGTGCAGTGTTTTTCAACCTTTTTTGGGCAAAGGCACACTTGTTTCATGAAAAAAATCATGAGGCACACCACCATTAGAAAATGTTAAAAAAATTAACTCTGTGCCTATATTGACTATATATAAAGTAATTCTCTTGAATTTTTCAATTTTTCCCACGGCACACCAGGCAACACCTCGCGGCACACTAGTGTGCCGCGGAACAGTGGTTGAAAAACACTGATCTAGTGTACCTTCTAATCAAGCAGTCAGGACTGGAACACATGTTAGATATCTCCATAATGAGTGATCAACACTTAACCTGTAGTGTTTATGTGTATTCTTACCATATTGAGTTTCAGTTCCATGAAAAAGAAGAAGATTGTATAAATAATAATAATAATAATAATAATAATAATAATAATAATAATAATAATAATAATAATAATATATGTGATCTTACCACTGCAGCTGGTAAAAAAGAAAAAAGATTACACTTGAGACCTTTTTAATCTCATCTGACATGGTGGTGGTTGAAATGTCCTTCCAAATGCATCTGAAGAAGTGTGCATGCACACGAAAGCTCATACCAAGAACAAACTCAGTTGGTCTCTAAGGTGCTACTGGAAAGAATTTTCTATTTTGTTTCTTCCAAATGCAGTTTGCCTCCCATCCCCCTGTACAGAACATAGGGACACACAGACATGCAAACATACCTGTACATACATATATATGAAATTTCCTTTCATTCAATATGCCAGTACTTGTCTGGCTGTTTGGGAAAATAGTTTCAGGGCAAACTGGTTTCCAATATGGCTATTTTGGTGTAACTTTAGTGATTGGGGGCGGGAGGGAAGAATATGTATCTGTCTCACAAAAGTCCTGCTAGTTTTGTGTATGTGTGATTCTCTGTCATCCACAGTAAGCAAATCACCTTTTATCCCTCTTGTTAAATCTTTCTTTCAAAAGAGGTTGAAGGTAAGCCAGTTGGTGGTTTGAATATTTTAAAGCTGCCAGTTAAAAAGATGCTTCAGTGCATAATCATTGCATGTTGTGCTCAATAAATTATAAGTCTGTATCTTATAATCCACAACAAGGAAAGGTTCATCTGTTCCACAGCTACATTGCAACCTTATGGTTTATTACTCATGCCCTTGGCTGTATCTTTTGAACTCCTCAAGAACCAGTGCTGTCCTTGTTCCCTGGTTGAATTAAGAAATCACAAGATTGCCAACACCCCCAAGAAGACTTGAGACAAGTTAGATGGGTAACAGGTTGAATTTATTAAAATATAACAACCATAGAATCTGCAATCAGAATAATTCAAGCAAATTAACCAAAACCAATGAGGTCCGTGCGGTGAGGTGGATCGATGGGAGCATTTCAACTCTCCCATCTCCTGAGCCAGCTGTCAGCCACATGCTGTGACCATGCAGCAAGGCCTGAGGAAACTCTTCCCCCTCACTTTGTACTCCTTGGGTATATGAACTTGACATACCAAATTGGTCCCATTGGTGAATGTTCAACCCAATGCACCTGACAGGC
Organism: Lacerta agilis; assembly: GCF_009819535.1. NCBI lineage: Eukaryota > Metazoa > Chordata > Lepidosauria > Squamata > Lacertidae > Lacerta > Lacerta agilis. Next base: position 28,799,068 of record NC_046314.1, on the reverse strand, counting down.
CCAAACACCACCCCGGCTCTGATATTACTTAGATATTTTCGAAAATCCACTCATCCACCTGGGACAAATGCCAATCAGCCAAATTCTAATCCAGTCATGAAAGGGACGCTGGTGGCACTGTGGTCCAAACCACAGAGCCTAGGGCTTGCAGATCAGAAGGTTGGCAGTTTGAATCCCCTCAACGGGGTGAGCTCCCATTGCTCGGACCCAGCTCTTGCCCACCTAGCAGTTCAAAAGCACATCAATGTGCAAGTAGATAAATAGGTACCGCTCCGTCGGGAAGGTAAATGGCATTTCTGTGTGCTGCTCTGATTCATCAGAAGCAGCTTAGTCATGCTGGCCACATGACCCAGAAGCTGTCTGTGGACAAACGCCGGCTCCCTTGGCCTATAGAGTGAGATGAGCGCGGCAACCCCAGAGTCATCTGTGACTGGACCTAATGGTTGGGGGTACCTTTACCTTTACCTTTACTCCAGTCATGCAGTGTGAACTAGGCAAAAAAGACATGATCAATTAGTGTCACACACACCCTAAAAAAATTCTAACTCATTCCACTCAAAGAAGGCAACTAGCAGAGCTCACACTGGAAAAAGTATTGGGTTGGTAGGCATCTCAACAAGAAGAGAAGAGAAGAAGTAGAGGAGAGTTTGGACTTCTCCATTTCTCACAAACATGATCTTGAATCATGGTCCCATTGTATATACATGAAAATAAAAAGCCACACCCATCCAGTTCTCCCAGCGTCTTTGTTGCTCACCCTGTGAGCAATGTACTCCCAGCCTTCTCTTTGTGAAATTGGGTATTGAGAGCTTGGACAATTGCAAAATATAACCCAAGAGGTCACGGGTATGAGCATCAGTGAGATCAGCTGTAGGAAATGTGCTGCCCTAACCATAGTCATTGCTACTGATCACATCTATGACCACTCCATTGACAGATTTTCTTCTTCCTTTTATGTTTTATTGTAATTTTATTGGTGTTAGCTGCCCTGAGCCCAGTTCTGGCTGGGGAGGGCAGGGTAAAAATAATTTGTTGTTGTTGTTGTTGTTGTTGTTGTTGTTGTTGTTGTTGTTGTTGTTGTTATCTCTGTGGGTGTACACTTGCTGGTGCAGACTTAAGATTTTATTTATTATTGTAATTTCTATCCTACCTTCCATAATTTCTTGATCCCAGGATGGCTAAAACCAGAACCTATGCAACCACTCACTTGGTTGTAATCAATAAAGTTGTGGCCTAAATTCTGCCAAAAACCAAACCAAATATCTGTCTCTTGTGTGAATTTATTTGGGGAGGGTTAAAGGTCTAAACAGGCAAATAGTGCAAGCACACACAAATCTTCGAAAGCTCAAAATAATATTTAGGAAAAAATGTACTCACGGGAAGGGTTCAGTGCGTTGACAGCCACAATGAAGGTGGCATGCTTGCAACCAACTCAGCAGGGAACAGCAGTTCTAAGGCTCTCCTGGATCATGGCAAATAAGCTGTTTAAAGCATGAAGTCCCCATTGGTTAGCTCTTTCACAGTCAATAAGTTGCACGGGCCCTAGGCTAATTCCTTTGGACAGACAGTCACCACCCCCTACCCCTGGAGCTGACAGCATAGCCTCTCTTCTTAGATCTGACTCAGGCCCCTTTTCCGTGAGTCACTGCACATCATTTGCCACTGCCTCACCACATCTGAGCATTTGCCTTTGGCAGCGGGGAGATCACTGGGTTGAAAAACAAAATATGATGAAATAACTGCAAGACAAGTGAATTATTCAGGGATTTCCATCTCCTCCCTTTGTTCTAGACTTGCCTAGAATGTAATAAGACAGGAAAAGTTAGGTGTCTCCCTCCTTACGATAGAAAGACTTGGTTCTTTTTTTCACGGAAACGTTTCAACCTGGGGCACCCACAATTTTCTTTCTTTTTTTTAAAAAAAAATATATTTATTCATTTTTTCAACAACAATACAAACAAAACACAACAAACATATACAACTTAACATTATAAGCACAAAACATAAAAAGAAAATTAATATCTTCTTAACCTTTCTTCTTTAACATTTTCAGAGTGACTTCCCCCAATCTCCACCGTCTGAATTTCTCTATCTATCTACTTTGGCAGCCTCATTTCCACAATCACATCTTATTATTTCTTTCTAACATCTATCTTATTAAATTCATTTCATACAACATACCAAAAATCTAATATAACTTCCTTAAGGTATATGCTAATTTAAATAAAACAATATTTTTTCAAACAATCTCTAAATTTCTTCCATTCTTCTTGCACTGACTCCTCCTCTTGGTTGCGTAGTCTTGCTGTCAGTTCGGCCAGTTCCATATAGTCCATCATTTTCATTTGCCATTCTTCCACCGTGGGCATCTCTTGAGTCTTCCAATATTTGACAATTAGAATTCTTGCTGCTGTTGTGGCATACAGAAAGGAAGTAGTGTCTTTTGGGGGGATTTCATCACCTATAATTCCCAACAAAAAGGCTTCTGGTTTTTAATAAAAGTGTTTTTTAACACTTTCTTCAATTCATTATAAATCCTTTCCCAGAAGTCCTTTATCTTGGGGCACGTCCACCACATGTGATAAAAGGTTCCTTCTTTTTCTTTGCACATCCAACATTTGTTATCTGATGTATGATACATTTTTGCAAGTTTTACAGGGGTTAAATACCATCTGTACATCATTTTCATCATACTTTCCTTCAACACTGTGTATGCAGTAAATTTGTAACTTTTCTTCCATAACCTCTCCCAATCCTCCAACATAATATTATGCCCCACATCCTTAGCCCAATCAGTCATCACAGATTTAACCTGTTCATCTTTCGTGAGGCACCCACAATTTTCAGTGCGACTACTGGGCAGAAATCTCTGCTGGGGCTGTATTCTGGCATGCTGCTTTGCAGGCATAGCATGCTCCCAAACAGGGCATGATGTACCAAAGAGAACATGTGTGGACTTCAGCACATGGTGGCCACAAGTACATGAGTACTTCAGTTTGTGACTGAAATGAAATGTGGGCTGACAAAAATACACAGTTGCTGTGGTCGTTAGAAAGTTCTCGAGTGATGGATTTCCTTCAAACTTGTGGTCTGAGCAATGGCCACCTTTAGGTCTGCATAGGACTTTCCCCCAAGGCCAGATTTACCAATGAACCTTTTGCTAGATATGAGCGAATATGTTGTTTCGGTTTATCTTCATTTCTCTTCTCTCCACCCTCAATCTTAAGTTCAGTTCTCCTCATGTCTACATCAGCTTGTGATATTTTTTTTTTTAAAAAAATATGTCTTCATAAAAATCACCAGCATTTTAGAGTGAATTTATCCACACACACACACACACACACACACACAAACACACATGCTGCTCAACAGTTGGTCTCCCTCTGGAGGTTGTGGACTCTCATTCCTTGGAGGCTTTAAAGCAGATGTTGGATGGCCATCTGCCATGGATGCTTTAGCTGAGATTCCTGCGTTGCAGGGGATTTGTTGTGGGGGTCCCTTCCAACTCTACAATTCTATGAAATAACATTGGACTAGACAGCCTTTTTGTCCCTTGGAGCTGTGTGAATATGACCCTCTAAGGCTGCGGCCTTATACACCCCTGCTTGGGAGTTATATGGCCCATTAAAGTCAATGGGAGTTAGAAGACATACATAGAATTGCATTTTGGAGCTATAAAAGAAACCTGCAGTAAAAGCTCTCAGAAGGTTCATTGTTGCATGAGAATTGGGGAAGAAGCAGAGCAGAAGTGGGACTCTCCCTCCCTCCCTCCCCCCCCTCTCACACACACTTACCTTCCCGTCTTTATAGACAGCCAAGTAGAAAACGGTATCATATCTTCTCTTTCGGAGCAGTAGTTGTGAATTTGCTCCTTGGAGATGACAATGTGCAAAACTGAAAGTTGAAAGTAATTTATCTCCCTTTGCACTTATTTGAGCTAATACCTTGTTCTTGCTAACTTAGGTGGTTGGAAAAATAGAACAGAATAGAATGGCTGGATACACTTTTCACCATTTTTCTTAATATAGATTCCCCCCCCCTCCTTCTAATAGAGCCTAGAAGACAAGGGAGGGAGGGAATGAGAAAGAGAGAAAGACTTTCCTGGAATTAGGGGGAAAAAACTTTCCAGCTTAGTTGGGCTCTGCTGTAGAAAGGCATTTTGGGTAATACCACTTTTGCTAATGGAATTTGAAGACCAGGTGGAACAATTTCTTTCTTTTTGCTGTCCTCTTGAGAGCAGAACTTGTCAAAGAAGTAAACCTGGTTTTGACAAACAGTTCCCATTTCAGTTACGCTTTCCTTGGGTTCATTTTTTGACTAAAGTTATGTACTGATCATTTCCACAACTCTCTTACAATTTATCTTTGCCTTGCTGTTTTCAACTTAACAATGGACACTTAACTCTTTCTAAATATCAATGGAGCTTAAAAGCACTCTGTTAGTTGGATCGTGCTCAGTATTAATTAATACATATTACAGTCCTGGGTTCAAAACTTCCACCAAACTATGTGGAGGAATTCAACTCTTGTCTTTAATCAAAACTGATATGCATATTGCTCCTTTTGCTGAAGGGATTTTGAGTTAAGAGGCAGAGCAAGGTGGGTGTGGTGTGTGCGGTCTGCCCCAGGTATCACCTCCGAGGGGGGTGACAAAATGCTGTGTGGTGCAAAACATCTGTGAGAGACACTGTTGGTTTGGCGTGCGTAGGCTTCCTGCAACAAAAAACTCAACAACTTTGGCTCCCCCCAAAATATGAAATAAAGTCAAACCATTTTTACAGGCAAAAATTAATAATTTCAATGTGGGGTGGGTAACAAGCAATTTTCTGCACCGGATACCACCTGACCTTGCTTTGCCACTGCTTGAGTTAAATCAATGCCAATGAAGAACTTTAACTGAAGGCTGTTTCAGTAATGAAGTGCTCCCTTGGCTAGCCATCTGCAGCATTTGAGTTCTGAAGTGCTTCCATCTTCAGTTGCAACACAAAGCAACCAAACAATAGCGCCAGCTACAACTGCAAATCAGCAATGCAGGATAGCTTCACTCGATGACATAGAAGACAGGCAGGGATCCCATGATCTGTGGTGGGAGGGCATCCTGATGGGGTTGGGACATCAGATATTTTGGATCCTTCTCTCCTACAGCAGAGAGGAAGGTCATACCTTAGAGAGGGAGATATGACCTTGTAGGGCCCCAACCAGCCACCGTAGACATCACAATGGCCTTCGCCATAATGACATTGGGGTTCAACATTGGTGGGGAAATATGCATGTGCAGGGGCATTTCGAGGGAACGCTTGGATCCTACCAACCTAGTGAATTCCCTTTTCTCCAGCATTTTCCCCAAACAGGAGACAACATATACCAGCATGAGAAGTCATGCATGTATTTCCCCTTCTGGAAGCATCTCCACATGAAACACCTCACAGGTCTCCCTGAAGTCTCTTCTCAAAATCCATGTTTTTCTCAGGAAGCCTTTGGATTACCTGTCTAGTCCAGGGATGGGGAACCATGTGGTCCTTTGGCCGATGTTGAGCTACAACTCCCATCATCTGTGGTCATTGGCCATGGTGGCTTGGACTGATGTGATTTGGAGTCCAGCATCATCTGGAGGACTTTAAGTCTCCAGCCTTGCCTTAATCCCTATATGTAGTTGTAACTAATCCAGTGTACATGTTCTTTTCCTGCCTGTCCATGGCTCACTTTCTCCCTTCCTCTGCTGTTTATCTGTGTCTCTGTGTTTCAAATTCTAATTCCCTTGGAGTTTTAGACCTGTCATATCTTTTGTTTGTAAAAGCATCACATTCAAAGATCAGCAAAAGGGAGACAATGTGGGGTAGTGGTTAGAGTGTTGGGCCAAGACCTGGGACACCAGGGTTCAAAACCCCACTCTGCCAAGAAGCCTACATTCAGTCAGTCACTGCCTTTCAGCCTATGCTACCTCACAGGGTAGTGAGAATAAAGTGGGGAGGAAGAGGACTATGTATTGCCTACTTAAGCGGCGTGGAGGAAAGGTGAAATAAAAATAAAACATTAAATATATTGTTGTTGTTAATGTCTCATGAATGGCATAATGTAGAATATGTTGTGAACTATTTACATTGTAAGGTGGGTGTTGCTTAGCAAATAGACAGTCAATGTGCCAGTCCCATTTGCTTTCTAACTACCGGTAATGAATTTGCAGCTTCTCTCTGATTCTACTCCAGAGTAGTTTTTGATCTGAAAACTCTCAGCAAAAGAAGTTCACATGCATTTTAGAGGTCACTCATAAAGCCTGTGGATGAGGAAACAAACTTATGCTGTCTGACAAGTATGCAGTGACTTTTCTTTCATATTCCCGCGGGGCTTAATCTTTACTTTTGAATCTTGAAAGCAAGTTGGGAACCAAACTCCACAGCCCATCACAGAGCAATTATCCCTGGTACTCCAACTCCCTTGCCATTCTTTTCTTGAAAGCTTGACTGACTGCTCTCTACCTATGAATCAAGCTGAGTTCACCTTGAAGCCAGCCATTCATCGATGAGTTAGAAAATCAACTTTGGAGACAGGCAGTTGTGGGCTTCAAATGACACATTTGAAAACAAACAAGTTGGGTTTCAGGTCACTGAGAATGGAAACTGTCATGGAACAAACGGCTTTATCAAAAAACGAAAATGATTCCTTCTGCCCCAGATGATGAGTCTTCTTCAAAGCCAAATTAGAAACAGAATTGCTTCAACCGAACAACTGCAGTAGGGACTTGTCCACACTTACTTTTCCTCTGCTCTTTCAAGGCACATCCCACAACTGATCATTCATCCAACTTCAGGACCTTCAACTGTTCATGCAGAAGAGGAAGATAAATCTGATACCATCTGGTCTGAATCCTTTAGGGGAGCTTCCTGGTGGTTATTTATTGTGAGATCGGTGCTCCTCAGGCATGTTTTTATCAGCATCCTCAGGATGTCATTGGGGATCAAAATTGTTGTTGTTGTTCAGTCGTTCAGTCGTGTCCGACTCTTCGTGACCCCATGGACCAGAGCACGCCAGGCACGCCTATCCTTCACTGCCTCTCGCAGTTTGGCCAAACTCATGTTAGTAGCTTCGAGAACACTGTCCAACCATCTCATCCTCTGTCGTCCCCTTCTCCTTGTGCCCTCCATCTTTCCCAACATCAGGGTCTTTTCTAGGGAGTCTTCTCTTCTCATGAGGTGGCCAAAGTACTGGAGCCTCAACTTCAGGATCCGTCCTTCTAGTGAGCACTCAGGGCTGATTTCTTTGAGAATGGATAGGTTTGATCTTCTTGCAGTCCATGGGACTCTCAAGAGTCTCCTCCAGCACCATAATTCAAAAGCATCAATTCTTCGGCGATCAGCCTTCTTGATGGTCCAGCTCTCACTTCCGTACATTACTACTGGGAAGACCATAGCTTTAACTATACGGACCTTTGTCGGCAAGGTGATGTCTTTGCTTTTTAAAATGCTGTCTAGGTTTGTCATTGCTTTTCTCCCAAGAAGCAGGCGTCTTCTAATTTCGTGACTGCTGTCACCATCTGCAGTGATCATGGAACCCAAGAAATTGAAATCTCTCACTGCCTCCATTTCTTCCCCTTCTATTTGCCAGGAGGTGATGGGACCAGTGGCCATGATCTTAGTTTTTTTGATGTTGAGCTTCAGACCATATCTTGCGCTTTCCTCTTTCACCCTCATTAAAAGGTTCTTTAATTCCTCCTCACTTTCTGCCATCAAGGTAGTATCATCAGCATATCTGAGGTTGTTGATATTTTTTCCGGCAATCTTAATTCCGGTTTGGGATTCATCCAGTCCAGCCTTTCGCATGATGAATTCTGCATATAAGTTAAATAAGCAGGGAGACAATATACAGCCTTGTCGTACTCCTTTCCCAATTTTGAACCAATCAGTTGTTCC